>NC_137585.1:70834328-72182875 GCF_963210335.1 Falco punctatus
GAGACCCAGCTCTACCGTCTCTGTTGTGGATGTGACAGAGACACTTTACTGCATAGCAACACTACTGTATGCAATGAGAAACAAGAACGTTCCAATCACTAATAGGTAAGGAATATGGAGATGCTTCCTGCCTGCCTGCCTCTTTCTAGCCATGGTGATACGTAATATATACAGTGAATATATGCTTATGAGCAATTATGTTGCTGTTGGTTAGGGCTCTCCAGTTCCTCAGTATGTGCAGTTTGTCAGGAACAGCGTGCCCATCCCTAGGTTTTTGCAGGAACATTCAGGAATGTTGCCTTTAGATTTCTGTTAGTTCCTCACCTGTTTCATAGTCCACTTGTTTTTCAGGAGATAGTGTTCAAAAAAAATATTTTTTTTTCAGAAAGAAAATCAGGTTTTAAAGCAACTATAGAAACTTTCTGATTAGAAATAGGTACACATCAGCTGCAACAAGGTAATGTGGTTATTACCTTCCTGAGACCTGTTAGTTACTTCAGTCCTCTTAAGTGATACTTCAAGTCCTGTGGGCTCCCACTGCATGTGCCTTTTATTCAAGAGGTGCCCAGTAATGCAGATAAGAGTCCACAGGTTGCTTCAGAATTGCAGTGAGGATAAGGATTAAGGACACATGTAAATTTTTCTTCTGAGAAGACTGGAAATGAACTACACTGGAAAATGAATCTGTAGCTAGAAAGAAGATAGTTCTGTAAGCTACCCTCTGTGAGGTATAGTCCAGCCTGTGTTAGACACAGGAGAAGGGTTCATCCTCTGCTTACTCAGCCATGGGCCACATGCTCAGGCTACTAACCAGGGAAATCAGGATGCTTGTTTGGCCTGTTTGTGATTGATAAGTGCTGGCTAAGGTCATCACCTTGAGTAGGTGCCTGCTGAAGATGTGGCAGACAGAAGGTGTCACTTGCTAGCAATGAGAGCTCATGGACAAAGCACACGCATCCCATCTCCATGTCCTGGAACAATCTAGACTAGAAGAAATAGGAATGACCACATCTGTTCTGTCATTATCTCTTCAAACCCCACAAGGTTTGGAATTTAGGGCATAAGGAGGAAACATGTCCTCAAGGAACTGTCTGATACTTATTTGCAGCTCCTAGAGCAACTGGTGAGTTTTAGCATGCAGGTCACCTAATGTGACACGTGAATGTGAGTGGTGTTCCCCGGGTGTCAGTGCTGGGTCCAGTTCTGTTCAACTTGCTCATCAGTGACCTGGATGAAGGGACAGAGGCACCCTCAGCGAGTTTGCTGGTGATACCAAACTGGGAGGAGCAGCTGATGCACCAAAGGCTGTGCTGCCATTCAGCCAGGCCTGGGCAGGCTGGAGAGATGGCGGAGAGGGACCTCATGGAGTTCAGCAAAGGCATGTGTAGGGTCCTGCCCCTGGGCAGGGACAGCCCCGTGCACCAGCACAGGCTGGGGCTGACCTGCTGGGAGGCAGCTCTGCGGAGAAGGGCCTGGGAGTCCTGGTGGGCAGCAAGCTGCCCGTGGGCCAGCAGTGTGCCCGTGGGGCCACGGGGCCAGTGGGATCCTGGGGGGCATGAGGAGGAGTGGGGCCAGGTGGAGGAAGGGGATCCTCCTGCTCTGCTCTGCTCTGGTGAGGCCACATCTGGAGTGCTGTGACCAGTGCTGGGCTGCCCAGTTCCAGAGAGACAGGGCGCTGCTGGAGAGGGGCCAGCAGAGGCTGTGGGGATGATGAAGGAACTGCAGCATCTCCCTTCTGAGGAAAGGCTGAGGGAGCTGGGCCTGTTTAGCCTGAAGAAGAGAAGACTGAGAGGGGATCTTATCAGTGTCTACAAACATCTTAAGGACGAGTGCCAAGAGGACGGGGCCAGGCTCTTTTCAGGTGTGCTGACAGGACAAGGGGCAGCGGGCACAAACTGCAGCACAGGAGTTCCAGCTGAATATGAGGGAGAACTTCTTTACTGTGGGGGTGACAGAGCAGGGGACCAGGCTGCCCAGAGAGGCTGTGGGGTCTCCTTCTCTGGGGACATTCAAAACCTGCCTGGACACAACTCTGTGAGCCTGCTCTGGGAGAGAGAACCTGCTTTAGCAGGGGCTGGACTAGGTGATCTCCAGAGGCCCCTTCCAACCCCAACTGTTCTGTGACTCTCTGAAGTCTGTCCTGGAGTGTGGCTTGGGGTGGCAGCTGTTAGGTCACAGGAACAAAGCTGCACTAAAAGGTAAAACCACAACGGTGTCAACCCTGATGTATAATGGAGATTAATTTTACACTACTTATTGCCAGCATAATTAAAACCACAGAGTTGCTGTGCTCCTCTCTTTGCATTAACAGCACACCATGAAGTACTGTCAGAGCTAACGCGCTTGTCTAGAATCATTATAAAGAAATTGATGAAACCAGTTCACTTCAGAGGCCTAAACTGGCAACCAGTTCTCTCAGACTCCCCAGACTCTGTTGCCAACTGTGGTTCAGGAGAGATCCTGTGGACTCTGATCCGATGTTTGCATAGCAAACCTGAAACAAACCCAGCAGGACCGAGGGAGAGGCCACAGGCAGAGCTGTCCCCATGGTGCCTTTGCAGTCACTTTTCAAGGTAGAACTAACTGCACTTTAAAATAATTAACACTGTCTCCTGCAGCTCCCTGAGCACTTGCGACTTTGTGCGTCATTCTGCTGGAAGAATTCAAGATACGAGCGGTCTTTTAGGTGGCTGCAGACGTTTAATTTGTTATCGATGATTTCTCAATGATAGTTTCTCTTTTGTTCTTTCTGCCAGGATCCATTACAATGTTTTCTCCTGCTTGTATCTGATGGAAAATCCTTCTGTAACTATGCAGAAAGTAGAAGAGGAAACATTTGCTTCACGCTGCAGGCAAGACTTATGTGCTGAGTGATGCTGTTGTAGGTGATCCAAGCAATGTACCTAAGTACACAAAGCCCTGGTGGAGTGCTGAACCTTGGAGGGGGAGCAAATGTTTCATGGCAGGGGCTGGTTGACAAGACTCTCAGATTCATAAGGATTAGTACAAAACCTTATTCTGCCCCTTGCCATCTTCTCCCTGAATTCGTAGAGGAAAACCAGAATCAGGCCTTACATCTGTAAATACTGAATTACCAAGCACTAACTGAATTTAGAAGTCATTATTCACTGATGGGCCTGTGTATCGGTGCAACACAGTTCTCTGTGCTCCAGTGTGACGGCCACTGAAATTTCACAGAGCCCAAATCACCCCAAAATACCCTCCCAAATCATCACTCTCCCCATGGATAAGTAGCTCTGGAAGCAGGGAAGAGTGCCTGCTTTAATTTTAACAATGTCTTCCTCTAGAAACATGCAGTCAGCCAAAATGGGGTTTGGCTTGCTGGTGACGTTACTGTAGCGCAGATAACGTGGGCCATTCATTTATAAGCGCTGCTTTTTGTGCATGGGAGGAAACAAGATACCAGCAGCAGGATATTGATTTGGCTCCTGTTTTCTAGATCCTCTTGGATAACTGTTACATACTCACTGTTACACATATGTATAGCTGTTATAAATTGGCATTGGTTGGTAGCTTGCTGCCTAGAAAAGGACAGTAAGGAGTGAAATGCTTTCCTGGCCTGTGGAAGTCCAGGCTTTGTTCCGCTTCTGCTGCAGTTACCCTGGATTGAGTCATTTAATTTCCTTGTCCTTACTTACAGAAGGGGAATAGTAGTGCATTCATCCATCACAGAGGTCTAGCAAAGATAAATCCAATAAAATCACTGATGATCCAAGGCACAACAGTGAGAGAGGTCATAACAAAAAAAAAAAAATAGGTAAACAGATGCTGGGTTTCAGCCAGCCCTTTCATTCTACCCCTCCATTTGAAGTCTTTTTCTAAGCCAGTTTTGCTTGTTCAGTAAAAGATGCATCCTGGGGGCAGCCGTCTAACTGCCAGCTGTGAAATGTCAAGGATACTTAAACAAGGCTTTCCGCCCTTGTGCGTGGTACCGGGGAGGACCCTGTGTGAAGAGGCGATTAACACTGTTGGCTGATTACAGGTTTCAGACCTTTATGAATAAAACAATTGCGTTCCAGCCAGAAGTGCTGAATGCCTTTCTTAATCAAAGCTCTCAGCTCCCCTGTAAGGCAGGGATAATTGGTCTGTCCTACATGCTGAGAAATTGGAGAGCAATTTAACATAACGTGCTCTCAAAAGCAACAGAGCACCCCAAACCCAAGGTGCTGTTTGTTTTCAATAAGCCTAAGGAGCCAGGGTGTCAAATTAATTTTTAAGGCATGGCTTAGGGCCCTTGGGAAGATATTTCCTATTTAACCTTCCCCAAGGTTTGCTTTTTATTCCTCTGTCTCTGGTCTTTTCTTATTCCCTGCTTTTCTCATTTGCACAATAACCAAGTTGCTGTAGTTTCACCTTCCTGCTTGTTGGGTGGGATCAGTCATTCATTGGTTTCCTTCTGTTGTTAGCTGCTTTGTTTGTTTTATGTCAGGGGATTTATTTTCTTAATTTTTGGATTTTCTGTTTTTAGTACCTGGCCTGAAGTAAAGCTGACTCATGAACAGCAGAAGATTTTGAATCACAAAATTGAGTGTGGTCAAAGAGTGAAAATTATGGCATTTGCAGGTAAAAGGCTAAAATTATGTTGTAGGAATGAATGCATAACCTCTAATTTCACCCCTTCCCTCCCTGCTTCTTCTGTCCGAGGAACTGTGTGGATGTCAAGGGTGTTAGCTTTACTTTTAATCAATAAAAAAAAATCAGAGCAGGCTTTTGCAGAGAAATAGGAATGGGAAGCATGGTGCTGGTTACTGCCATGCAAGCTAGGTAAATGTCATATTCAGACAGGATGCTGAAACCAAGTGTTTGATTGCTGTCAATGACTGCCCAGAGCACCTTGTCAGGGAACCCAGGAGAGGAGAAGCAACTCGCCGTGTGTTACTTAGCCATGTGCTGAGCCTGTTTCAACAGTATTATTGTCCACAGGCCACTAGACAGAGTCGCTTTTACTTGTTTAGGTTTAGCATCCCTGTAGGAGCAACACAAGCCAAGAAATATTCTGCACTTGTGCACCGTTTTGAAAAGGGGAATTGCATCAAATTCAAGGAGCCTATTTAAAAAGGAAAAGTAAATAATCTCCATCCACCTGCAGAGAGTTTCCTTTAAAGACACCATACTGGAGGCTCAGAGCTAAGGCATGCTCTCTGCCAGAACAGACTTGCAAAAGGACATGTACAGCTAAGCACCACAGTACAGAAGCCACTAACAGTGGTTTCTTATTTCTGTTTTTCTTATGTTTGTTTCCTGTGTACCATTCATTTTATGATCTGGACTGCATCATGCAGGAGGTGTAAAGGAGCATGTTAAGGGTGAAGTGGCCAAACCAGTAGCTGAGTGTGGTTTTTTGCTGAAAGCTGCTATGACAGTGGAGTTACAGGGAGATGTGGGAGCAATCTACCAGTGAGCCCAATATCTGTACCAAGTGTATTTGGTTTGTGTGGCAGGGTTTTGGTAGCCAGGGGGCTACAGGGGTGGCTTCTGTGAGAAGCTGCTAGAAGCCTCCCCCATGTCTGATAGAGCTGGCCAAGGCAAAGCCCATCAGCAATGGTGGGAGTGCCTCTGGGATTAAGAAGGGGAAAAACCCCTGGGGGCAGAACAACAGCAGTGGAGAGAGAAGTGATACTATGTGAGAGCAACATCCCTGCAGCCCCCCGGTCAGCGCAGGAGGGGCTCCGGGCACCAGAGCAGAGATTCCCCGGCAGCCCATGGTGAAGCCCATGGTGAGGCAGGCTGTGCCCTCAGCCCTTGGAGGTCCATGGAGGAGCAGATCCCCACCTGGAGCCCATGGGGGACCCCGTGCTGGGGCAGGGGGATGCCCAAAGGAGGCTGTGACCCTGTGGGCAGCCCATGCTGGAGCAGGCTCCTGGCAGGACCTGTGGTCCCATGGAGAGAGGAGCCCCGGCTGGAGCAGGGTTGCTGGCCCGTGGGGGGCCAGGCTGGAGCAGCCTTAAGGACTGTACCCTGTGGGAGGGACTCACGCTGGAGAAGTTCATGGAGGCCTGTCTCCCGTGGGAGGGACCTCACGCTGGAGCAGGGGAAGAGTGTGAGGAGGAAGGAGCAGCAGAGACAATGTGTGATGGGCTGACCACAACTCTCATTCCCCATCCTCCTGTGCCCTTCAGGAGGAGGAGGCAGAGGAAACTGGGCGTGAAGTTGAGCCTGGGAAGAAGAGAGGAGTGGGGGGAAAGTGTTTTAAGATTTAGCTTCTGTTTCTCGTTAGCCTATACTGATTTGATTGGCAATAAATTAAAAATTTCCCTGATTCTGTTTTGCCCATGATGGTAATTGCTGAGTGATCTCCCTGTCCTTATCTCAACCAACAAGCTTTTAATTATATTTCCTCTCCCCTGCCCAGCTGGGGAGGGGAGTGATAGAGCAGTTTTGGTGGGCACCTGATATCCAGCCAGGGTCATACCACCACACCAGGCAAAATAGTAAAAGATCCTCATGGTCTTCATGAATGAATAGTTGGTTAAAAGCTAGGAGGCAAAAGTGGGAGCAGGTGGTCAGTTTTCTGCACAGAGAGCAGTAACTGCTGGAGTCCTGGAGAGGTCTGTGCTGGGACCTGCTTTGTCCAATATTCACAAGTCATCTGGAAGGAGTGTGAACAACAAGGTGGCAAAGTTTGCTGACACTGTGTCATCGCTGAGGATATGAAAAGGGGTAAAGAAGGAAATGTGCAGAGCTCTTCTTGTCTCAAGTCTTTGTTTTGGATGGTATCCCACAAGTGAAGCATTTTCCGTAAGGTGTGGACAGTGCTGTCTGGCAGCAAACTGGAGTAAAGGAGAGCATCATTAGCGGGAGATCCTATAAGAAGACGAGCCCATGAATCATTAAAAAGAGTAATTTTCACATTTCATTTACCAAGCTGTCTTTCAAAAGAACCAGTACCTTCATGTATGCTCAGACTTCTAGAATATTGGGTGGTAAAATTATTTTTTTAAAAAAAGCTTTTAAGCTGCAGACTGTAATTTTTCAAAGCTGCTTTGCTCCACAGCTTCTGATTTCAGTTGAGTCAGTGAATAAATTCCCATTAGCTTCAAATAGTCCTGCTGTACAGGGAGGAGAAGGTAAAGCTGATGAGAGGTGTGTGGATTCATTCATTCCTGACTCTGGATGCTTTATTCTTCACTTTCTTCTGTTCTTCAGGTACAGGAAAGACCTCAACCTTGGTTAAGTATGCGGAGAAGTTTGCTGATCTGAATTTCCTTTACGTGACATTTAACAAAGCTGTTGCAGAGAGGGGAAGGAGTGTCTTTCCCAGAAACGTTACATGCAAGACTTTCCATTCATTAGCATATGGAAGTGTCGGCAAACAGTGAGTGGGGATTTTAGATTCCTTTGTTGAAGGCTAGTGGAGCAGGGAAAAGAAATGGCAGAAAAGGAAAGTCTAGTTTTGAAGTAAGCCTCCAGGATGGTTTTGAAGTAAGCCTCCAGGATGTGAGGAAGCAAAAATAACGGGGGATATTATTCCTTTCACCTGCTTCAAGCCAGACTGTGAGTTATGGTTTCTGAATTCTTTCAGATTGAATGGGTCAGTGATTTTAGCATCTGCGTGAGCCTGGAGAAACAGATTCCTTGCCCTGCTCTGGCCTAGGCTGTGCTGACATAAGTCCCATTGCTGTTCTGGGGGCTGTTCATCCTGCCCATGTTTGTAGCCCAGGAGCACTTCACAGTGAGATAGAAAGCCAATGAAAATGGCTTTTTCCCATTTACACTTCAGTGGTACAACCACTCTACATGCTGCTTTTCTTTAGCCAGAGGAGGGGGTTTCTTAACCTGAGTTGTTCTAATGATACAGTTTCTGGCCAATTATGTTGGTACATCTAAAATGCAGAAAGAAGGGAAAATGAGCCACGAGCTGGAAGAAGAGAGGAATCTTCTCACCTGGCTCTGAAAACAATCTGTAATTGCAGGGGTGAATGCTGGGAATATCTCTCTGGCTCAAGTTTTCACCTATAAAATCTATAAAATGAAGAAGTTTGTGCTTCCACCAGGACAAATATATGCAGATTTTAAATATATTCCATTACTAGGTCAAAGTAGGTGTATAAAACAGCTTCTGCAAGTGTTAGTGTGCAACAGAAGTGAAAATGAGCTTGCTTTTCCAGTAGGCTTTTCATGTGTGTTTCAACATGTCTCTTATTTTTTGTCATCTGTGGCACAGCTACAGAGAAAAAGGCAAGCTGAACTTCTCCAAGATGTCAGTTTACTACATCAGTTCCCTTATCCAGAACCACAAGGAACAATCTCTGTTCATAAGAGGGAAAACAGTCTTGCAGACCCTTGAAAACTTTTTTGCTTCTTCAGATGAAGAGATCTGTGAAGAGCACACTCCTGTGTGGTTCAGAAATACTCATGGTGAGAGAAAACTTGTCAGTCAAGTAGAAAAGGAAGTGAGTATCTAAGGTAAAGCAAGACTTGCGCTGCAAGGTTTAAAGGGGCTGTAGTTATTCCTTATCTTTCATAGTTCAGAGGTATTTGTGCTTCAGCTGTAAGAAACGACTGTAAAAATATTTTTTCCTGTGGTGACAAATCCAGAGGAACTGGGGCCTGTTTGTTCTCCCTGTTTGCACAGCTGATTTCTAGAGAGGAGATTATCACTGTCTCTGCTCAATGCAAGTGTTTCTTCCCTGCAAGGAAAAGAGAGGAGAGGTTGCATGTATTTATATCAGTGCCTGAACGGCGTTGTGATGTTACATGTAAAGACAATAAACGTTTTCGTAGTCATTTTGAAACGCAGAGCCAAACCCAAAAATTCTCATTTAGAGTACAGGCATCTTAGCAAAACTTAAAAGAGTAGCACTGGCACTGCAAACATTGTGGGCTGGAGTTGTGGAGAAGATTAGCCTTTCTGCTCCACCTTGATCACATCTGATCAGATCCAGTCCAGCCAGCAGAAATCCAATTTGCGATCATTATTTCTAGCAGGGAATGAATTGACAGCCTCAGAATATTAAATATCTTCAGGAACCTTGCAAGCTGTCCAGAGAAGCCAAAATAAACACAAAGTCTGTGTTAATATGCAAATGTTCGGGGGTATTGTATTATGCTGTCCTGATAGCCAAGCCAAAGAAATGTTTTCAGGGGACTGCATTTGGAAAAGACTGTTGAGGAGAAGTTAACTAGTGGTGATGCAGAAGAGAGGTAGGAGGAGAAAGATCTGCTGTGCCGTGACTATTTTTCTGCTCAAAGCAATCTATCCAGACCCTTTGGTTTTCTCTTTCTAGATTAATGTGAAAGAGGCGAAAGAGATATGGCACAATATGAAGAAGCTGGATGGAGATGTAGAGAAGAAATACAAGATGACTTGTGATGGTAAGAGTACAGATTTCAAATCCCTTCAGACAGAGAGCTGTAGTAGAAAACTACATGGATTCATACTTCTTACTTCTGGCTGTGCACCAGGAATGAGCATCAAAAAGTATAAAATTCCTGTTCTCCTGCCACTAGCTCACCAGGGAGCTCACAACAGACCCAAAGGGTGGAAGTTTGTTCATTTTTACGGTTTGGCCATGGAAAATGGTGGAACTCTTCAGATGTGTGATTGGCAACAAAATTGTTGAAATAGTGGGTGAGACAGTGGGCAGAATGAGTGCTAACAGTGAGTGATTCTTCCTTCCTGCCAGCATGTCCTTTCCTCTTGCTTCTTAGCATGTGTGCAGATAGTCCCAAGGGTAGCTAGGGAAAACCTTTTTCCTTGTCATTTTTTTTGTGCATTAAGGGTTTTGGAGTCATCAGCACAGCTGCCTTCCTCCAGTGCAGTCAGGTTGGTTTGGGTCACTTTTGGTTTTTTCATCCTTCATAAAACCAAGAGAGACAGAGCAACATCTGGGAGCAGTGGCGATTTTTGCAGCCCCTCCAAATGTCATACATTCCAAGCAAGAAGTAGGGCCAGAAACATTTTGGGGGTTTTTAAGGGACTTGTTTTAAAGATCATGGTGTTTTATTGTGAGAAAATTACCCTCTCACATGTTTTGTTCTTTCAGGTTATTTGAAACTTTGGCAGCTCAGCAAGCCTCAGCTCTCAGGATATGATGCCATTTTTGTTGATGAAGCACAGGACTGCACTCCAGGTGAGTGCATACGTGAGGCAGAGCTGCAACCTTCCTAAGCACTTTACAGAGAGGATGTTTGTGTGCTCAGGGGTGTGTGAGAAGTGGCACAATTAAAAAAAAATTTGCCCCTCAGCTGTAACGTTAGAACTGACCCTTTGCTTGGTCCCAGATCCTTGCAAATTCAGTAAGGCAGCTTGTAAGCAGGCTACAAGAGTACACGTGCATCAGCTTGAGGGGTTGCTTTCAGTTGCTTTGGGCATCTGGATGTGCCATCCAGACTATTTTGCTATTGCTTTGCTGCTAACAGAGAAAAACATAACACCAGCATAGCCAAGGACATGGTTTATTACAAGAGTAGTGAGACATTAAATGCTTCAGCTGTCAGAACAGCAGAGCTGCTCCATCCCACCCTGGCATGGGGTGCAGGTCTTACCTGTTCCTTGCACCACCCCAGAGATTCCTGAGTCACACAGCAGAAAGCTGCTGACTTTCTTTGCCAGGGATATGGAGAATAGCTCTCTGTGGCAAAACAGGTTGAATTGGTTCTGCAAAGGGATCTAAGTGGACTGAACTGTGTGCTGAGTAGCAAAAGAAGGGGGGCAGAAGAAGGCCTGGTCTTTTCAGAAAATGTTAAATCTGCTCAATGGCTTCATCAGACCATCTCCCACTTGTACTGCCTCAAGACGTGGTCACGTGAGGCTTGGCTGTGCTTTTGCAGCTGCACGCAATGCAAGCACTTGCTCTACCAGCATCACCAAGCCTTGGACAGGCTTGATCAAAGTGGACCAAAGGGCTTGCTGAGGTGTGCATTAAGTCACTGTGCAGGCATGCAGCATGTCCAGATTGCTGGGAATGGGTAGTGGATTTGTGCTGGGCTCACAAGCATGGGAATAAGATGCTGTGGAGCTCCAGTCCAGGAAAAAATACCATCATGGAAGGATGTTTGTAGAGCTCACAGTCAGCTGCATGCTTCCCTTTGCCTCTCCCCAGCCTGTTGTCTCCCACAGCTGTGTTGACCCCTTCTTAAGTGCTGCAAGCCATCAGGCAAGAGACATTGTACAGTTCACTCTTGTTTATGAGCAGGCTTCCCCTTAATGCTCTGATGTTTTCCTGCAGCCATCGTGGATATTGTGCTGTCGCAGACATGTGGCATAATCCTCGTAGGAGACCCTCACCAGCAGATCTATAGCTTCCGAGGTGCTGTCAATACCCTCTACAGAGTGCCTCACAGCCATGTCTACTATCTCACTCAGGTAAGTTGAGGGTCTTCTTCTGTCCTTCCCTGGATAGATACCTAATGCAGTGGAAAATGTATGTTTCACATCCTTTTTCAGAAGGCATCTAACAGCCAGATATGTTGAGTTGGTTGCCGTGGAGGGTTTGCATTGCCTGGATTAGTTGTGCGCTTTGCTGTTCACACTCTGCACTGCAGAGCTCCTTTGTGCCTTTTAGCAGAGTGATCCCATCACTAGGAAAGTTATGTGGCTTGAAAAATGGGTATGGGGGTAGAGACCTTAGTATATGGCTTATTTCAAGGTGATCCCCTCTTTGCTGGGTTAGTTCTCAGCTCTGGCTGAGTAGGCAGTAGCAGATATCCTCCTTGCTTATATTGCCAGTCAGTTATGACAGTGGGTCCCATGCAGAGAGATGAAGGAGTTCAGAGCAAGGACATGAATTTTGTTCTGGCAGTGACCTCTTTTAAATAAACCCACATTGATTAAGGAGGATGTATTTGCTGGCTGTACACATGATCTTTTTTTCGGGCTCTGCACAAACTCCAGCATTGCCACCTCTGTCCCACCATCATCCCTTTGTCCATGATATCTCCTGCCCTGTTTGTCTGCCAAGGGCATAATTTTCTTGAACAGCTTCAGCTTTGCCCTGAATTTTCCCTGGAAGAGAGCTCCTGCCTTCTTTCAGCTCAAGTGATGCTTGTGTCTCCAGGCTGGATTACCTAACTTGCTACTGTGCCAGCTGAAAGCTCATCCTGATTAGTTTTTTGGCCTGATTAGCCACATGAGTACAACAATTCTCACAGCTAATACAAGGGAGGAACTACCCCTTGGGAATCCTTGCAGAATGAATCAGTTTAAACCAGCAATACAAGCTGCAATCCATCCAGCTCCTGAGCCAGAATGGCCACCAAACTCATCCACCTGAACTGCCTTTTCCCCTTGCACCATGCCAGCCTTGCCAAGGGGCAGGAGCCAGGGACAGGCACATGAGAACAGGGACAGGCTTTATTTACAGTGACAACATCTTGTGACAAGCCTTGGGACCAGCCTTGTATCACCTCGCTTGTGGAGATTTTTATGGGTAACAAGATTTTCCATTTCTCTTCACTGGTGGAAGTGTGCTCAGCCTTAACTGGTGTGTTTTAGTTGTGGTGTTAGTGAAATTTTATTAGGGCTTTGACTTCGCAGCACTTTGGCCCCAGACCTACAGGTTAGGAAACCATACAGAGCAACCCTCAGCCCTGCTCTGCTGCTACAGCCCCTCACCGCTCCAGCAGCCCAGCCAAGTGAGAGATTGGCTTCTTTTCCCCCACCTCTAGCATCTGCCCTGCTGCAGGACAGATGTGCCATGTCACAGTAACTTACTGGGGAAAAGTGTTGGCAGTGGCAGCTCTTGAGGTGGAGAGGCTGGAAACCACGTTTTGCCCTTTATGGTAGTCCCATCTCACAGCACAGTTCCTATTGCCTCAGGATTTCCAGGAATAGTTCGGGGGGATTTGGGTGCCTTTTCTAAGAGAAAGGGTGTCTAGAAGGTTGGTGGGAATTGTATAGTTCTATATATAGTAATACTTCTGTAGGTTGTAACAAGTTCATTTTCTTTTCCTGCTATTTCCTTTATTTTTCCACATAGAGTTTCAGATTTGGTCCTGAAATAGCTTACGTTGGAGCAACCATTCTGGATGTCTGCAAGAAGATCAGGAATAAGACATTAGTGGGTGGAAACCAAAAGGGTAAGTTGTGTCGGTGCATCTGTTGGCTCAGTCAGCTCTCTTCAGTGACTGGAAGTTGCAGGGCTACTGCATAACAGAGTGTCTCAGGACTAATCCTGATTTATGAAGATCTTTGTGTTTAGATACCTGCTTTTTAACTGTCCTGGCTAACGGAGAATTTCTTCATGCAGGTGATGTGAGGGGCAGCATGGAAGGGAAGATAACAGTCTTATCACGAAGCAATTTTAACGTGTTTGAGGATGCTGTGAAACTTACTGGAAAAGAGAGACCGATTAAAATACACATCATTGGGGTAAGGGGAAATTGCCAATGCGTCTTTCATGTCCCAACTACAAATCTGCAAGCCTGTCAGCACTTGTAGCAGCGACACCTACTTGGGGCTTGAAATAGGTGTGGCTAATCTGCTGTCTGCAGCACCCAGGTTTAAAACTAATATTCAAGGAGAAAGCAGCAATCTGTTGTGGCTGGAGAAGAGTTATTTGGAGCAGCTGTTCTCAAATCTGTGCAGGCTAGGCTCCTTTTTTAGGTTCGTCTGGCCCTTTTTTCATCAGGCTCAGGTGGCACAGCATCAGCTCCAGTCTGCTGGATAGGGCTGGGGCAGAGGAAGAGTGATATATGGCTGTAACAAGTTGCTGTGAGTATTTGCATTAGATGGAGTGCTGCTGACTGCCTTTGGCTGCTGGCAATAACACAGTGTTCCTGCTTTAGGGAAATAAAAATCAGCTGTAATTGCAGGCTGAGTATACAAAGCAATGAAAGGCAGTTGGCTGCGCCTAGAGAGAATACACATTTTTTAAGCTCCCTTGAGAGATGGAGACAATGGTTGGAGCTGAAGGTGACCTTTGGGCTTGTAGATGCCACACAGGGCTGTGCTGTGCTTATTACTAATTTCAGTCCTATGATGTTCTGGTCCCTGTCTCAATACACCCAGGAAAGCCAGGAAAAGTTAGTGCAGCAGCCTTTTTGGTGAGGGAAATGGGGATTTTCAGCAATGATGAACATTAACTCCTTGAGGGAGCAACAGTTCTGTTGCTCAAACAGTTTCAGTTTGCACTGAATTTTTATTTGCAAAAAGCACCCATGTATCTGGAAGAGTGTGTGTGTGTGTGTGCACACGCACATCTGCAGAAATTCACATGCTTGAATTGCAGGAAGGTTTTAATAAGACTCCACATTTCAGAAGCCTCAGAGGAATCATTGGTTTTCAAACTCTGAATCATCGATACCAAGGATTTAATGTGAGATCTTGTTCTGCACCCGGAAATGTAGAAGCTCAGGCACAATGAACAGATGTCCTAGAGCTGAACAGGTTTGAGGATGAGCCTGCTCTTTTGAATTTTAGGCTGATCTTTTAAGTTTTTAATCTTTTTTTTTTTTTTTTTTTTTTTTTTTCCCACCAGAAAGCTGCATATGCAATGAGCGTTTGAACTGACTGCCCAGTACTGAAAACCTCCTCTGCTTTTGCAGTTTGGAATAAGTCTAAATTCAGAGTGATGCTTCTTTTGATGGAACAAAAAAAACTGAATTTGAAAACAAGGGGGGAAAAATACTTTCTGAAAGTAAAAATGGCCAAAGCAAAGCATTTTGGTTTCGTTTACATTGAAATGGAAACATTTACAGTCAGTTTAGCAAATTTATCTTTGTTGTGGTGGCCCATCGCTTCAGGAAAGAGGATGCAGTTGTACCTGGAGCTTGCTGTCCTGTGAAACAGCTTGGAGTCAATAGGCCAGCAACATTTTTGGCATAACAGGCTTTTAAAGTTGGTTTTGAAAAAGCAGTATGCAGCTATTAAAAGCTAAAATGACCAAGGACTGAACTTTTTTTTTCTGTTAGCAGAAGAGAAAACATTATAGAAATAATTTTTTTCATTGAAAAGGCTTTGAATATCAAATTCTGCTGTAGCTGTGTTACAGTGCCAGTCGGACAGTATCCTCTTCTCTTCTTGCTGTCCATCTGTCCATCTGCAGAGCGAGAGCAAGCTGGATCATTGCCTTTTCAGCCATCTTTGATTATGCTACAGCTCCAGGGATTTCAGGAAAACAGCTCTTCATCTTCAACACATTTCCCTGATTCCCTTCCTCTTAATACCAATAACCACTGGGCCCTGCTAGGTTGTGTAGGAACCCTAGACAGCACCTTTACTCCTGTATATTAAGCTAAATTGATGTTTATTTTAGGGGCTTGTCCGTTTTGGCCTGAGCAGAATTTGTGATATTTGGAAGCTCAGTCAACCTGCAGATGAACGGAAGAAATGTGAGTATGTCGTTACACTTCTCTGTGTGTGTGATTCTCCCTGCAGCAGTGCGGGTTTTTTAGGTTTTGCTGTGGTGATGGAAAGTGACACGCTTCTTGGTGGTTTATTTTCTATTTCCTCATTAAGTTATCTGTTGCAAATGGACTTCTTAATGGGCTGTGCTATTTTGGCTGCTTGAGTGGCTGACGTTAAAACCAGAACCACCAAAACTGGGGGGTCTGTGTCATGCAGCCCTCCCCAGCTTTCCTCTGCGATGCCTTGTCTTGAGTGCAAGAGCCCAGGAAACTCATAGATTAGGACTTTTTCCTATGTTTTCTGATTTGATGTCATTTTTCATTTGTCTTAGGCTTTTCCTACTTTGCTTATTTTTTTTTAAACCTGCTGTGTTGAATGCTGTCACTTCCTATATGGATATCACGTAGGAAATAAATAATTCATTTAAAATCTCTCGGCAGCAGTAGGCAAGTATTGTTAGATATGGGGCACAGAGACAAACAAAGCATATACTGAACTGCCACAACTGATTGATTACATGGGTGTTGTTACTGGTTCTTTGGAACGTGAGCTACCAGGAAAACTCCTTGCCATCTGTGTAAGAAGAATAATGCATGTTGGAAGGGCCCTGGGGCTGTCTGCCCTGAGCCCCTGCTCCAGTGTGCTGAATTCACATTAAAGTCTTTTCAGACTGCTCAGAGTCTTTTCCCTTCAGTTTCCAAATATCTCTGGGGACAAGGTTGTGCAGACTTTCTAGGACACATGCTTTAGAAATGAGAGAGCTCAGTGAATGTTTGCCAGCTGCTCTCTCCTGAGCTCCTTAAACTTCCGTACCCTTTATAGTACGCTAGCGCTGTAGCTCAAAGTGATGCTGTTTTGTGAGACTACCTGCTCCAATGAGCATGTTGAGCTTTGATGGTGTTTTGCATCAGTAAAGAGAAAATACTGAGTAAAAACCACCCGTCACAGAGCAAGGAGTATATCCCAAACCCATTCATACCACAGTGGCAGTCCATCCACTGTCCCACACTTGCCTTCCCTAGTACTTACTTTGAAACTTGATTAGAATGTAAAAGTTCTTTATATGCATCTGTCAAATAAACTCACGTCATGTGCTACCTCCTTTTCAGCAAACCTTGTTATAAATGACTCCTTTATCAAAAAATGGGAAGAAACTCGGGGCCTCGTCAGTTTAAAGAAATATGCACAGCACACCGATGACAAAGACCTGGAAGTGAAGATTGCAATAGTGGAGAAATACAAAGAGCGGATCCCTGAACTGGTACAGAAGATTGAGAGCAGCCACGTGTCACAAGAAGCCATGGCAGGTAAAGCCAAGCTGTGTCTTTGTTAGAGGAGCAAATTCAGGTCTTTTCTCAATCTATCTTCAGTGCTGAATCCACCTTGTTCTGCAAAACGGCTGCGTTTGGATCAGATCGGGTTTTTAGGAGAAAGGAAGTTGAACAGCAGCTTCTGGGATACATTTGGGACTCCAGGTGGAGTTCAGTGCAATGAATCTGCCACCAAAGGATTGCTTCATGTGACTTTGCTGAGGAAAATAAACCTTTGGACGTGGTATTTCCTACATTTGGAAAGCCCTAGGACTTTATTCTGCTTTTTGGGATTTCTGTTGGAGTTGCTTTGCAACTTGCTGACTAAAATTTGAGGAGGGGACAAAGCAGTCAAGTAAAAAATAAAGCACATTCCTGTTTGGGAGTTGGGGCTGAGGCTCAGGCTGTTGACAACCAGGCATTTTCCTTGGCGAGGAAGTTGTCTTCAGCAGTCTAGACTCCTGCTTTACTTCTGATTTATATTTGGAGAGAAGTGAAATGAATGCAGAATGAAATACTTTCATTTGACTCAGTGCCTCATGAAATTAAAAATACCGTTATTGCTCTGATGACCCATCTTTTTTCCTTCTTGTTCCCCACGTGCGGTGGTTACAGACTACATAATAGGTACTGTCCATCAAGCCAAAGGCCTGGAGTTCGATACGGTGCTGATTGCAGATGACTTTGTGAAAGTACCGTGTCTTGGTGGCAATTACCAGAGAGCTAACTTCATTATCGGTAAGAGAACAGCTGTGCGCGGTGCCCATCCTGATCTGAAGGGGGGAAAGGAAAGTGTGCTGCCTGCGCTTATCCTGCAAGCCCATGCTTCTCGGCATTTCAAGCGCCCCCGGCTGCCCTAGTGATTATCAATCTTGTAGTTTCCTTCACAGTGAAACAGGGGCAGGGGAATATTCCTGCAGTCAAGCTTGTAGCCATCTAGCAACAAAGACCAGCTCCACACCTGGGAAAGACACTGCTTTCCTTAGGTGGCACAGTTCATGCCTTGGAAGAGCTGGTTGCTTCCCAGTGAGCAGAGAGGAGCCTGCAGAGTGAATCTAGAGACTGAGAAGTTTCTCCAGTGCCAAGTCTGTGCCTGGGAGGTGGGAAAACATGTAGCAGTGAACTGCTTCTCCAGGCAGATAGAGACCTGCATTTGCTTGGAGGGAGAAACATGGAATGAGGCAGGAGCTATTGGTAGTGTCAGGAACTGCACAGCAAACACAGGAGAGTGCTGCACAGCCGTGCTGCTCTGCAAGTTCACACTCTCCCAGAGAAGCACCAAGTGTCCTTCCAGACATACTAGCTGAAGCATTAGAAGAATGGCAGAGCTGTTCATTCTTGGCCTCTAAAGCTATTGATGATCTTTCCTCCAACCTAGACATGTATCCTGAGGATGAATGGAACCTGCTCTATGTAGCAGTGACACGCGCAAAGAAGTATTTGCTGATGTCAAAGTCCCTGGAAGACCTTTTAGCACTGGCTGGGGTAAGTGAAATCTTTCCAAGGTAAGCAAATGCTGGAGTGGGACAATTGAGGGCCCTGATACCCATGCTTTGTAGCACACTGCCCCAAAGCAAGCCATCATCGTGTGCAATCTGGCTGAGCCACCCTGCCTGTGAACTGCAGCAGCTCCTCAGCTGATGTGTGAGCACTCCAGAGGCAGAGCAAATGGCCCGGGAGGGCAAACTCCCAGGCATGTTGCTGTCTCCTGAAGATTTAGAGTCTCAGGGCAGCTTTGCAAGTGATGACATCTTGGGCAGGATGGGCAGCTGCCAGTTTAAAAAAGTGCCAAGAGACTCAGCACCCACTTTCCATAAAATCTGCACATCTCTGATTATTATGTTTGAAGTCGGGGTGTTAATTTATTGCCAGCCAAGTCAGTATTAGGGTAATGAGAAATAGAAGCTAAATCTTAAAACACCTTCTCCACACCCCTCCCTTCTTCCCACGCTCAACTTCACGCCCAATTTCCTCTACCCCCTCCTCCTGAGTGGCACAGGGGAACCAGGAATGGGGGCTCCTTACTCCTCACGCTCTTCCCCTGCTCCAGCGTGGGGTCCCTCCCACGGGAGACAGGCCTCCATGAACTCCTCCAGCGTGAGTCCCTCCCACGGGGTACAGTCCCTCAGGCCCAGGCTGCTCCAGTGCTGGTCCCCGTAGGGGCACAAGCCCCACCAGCAACCCTGCCCCAGCCGGGGCTCCTCTCTCCATGGGACCACAGGTCCTGCCAGGAGCCTGCTCCAGCATGGGCTGCCCACAGGGTCACAGCCTCCTTTGGGCATCCCCCTGCCCCAGCACGGGGTCCCCCATGGGCTCCAGGTGGGGATCTGCTCCTCCATGGACCTCCAAGGGCTGAGGGCACAGCCTGCCTCACCATGGGCTTCACCATGGGCTGCCGGGGAATCTCTGCTCTGGTGCCCGGAGCCCCTCCTGCGCTGACCGGGGGGCTGCAGGGATGTTGCTCTCACATAGTATCACTTCTCTCTGGCTGCAATTTGTTGTGCAGTTTTTTCCCCCTTCTTAAATAAGTTATCCCAGAGGCACTCCCACCATTGCTGACGGGCTCAGCCTTGGCCAACAGTGGGTCCATCTGGGAGCCGGCTGGCATTGGTACTATCGGACATGGGGGAAGCTTCTAGCAGCTTCTCACAGAAGCCACCCTTGCGGCCCCCTGCTAACCAAAACCTTGGTTTTGGCCATGCAAACCCAGTACAACACTACTCTGTGCTGTGATTTCAGTAGCAAGAACAAGGTTGCCGTGTGGTTTTTTCCACAGTCCTTGCATTTGGGTGTTGTCTTCCACGTATTCTGACTTTTTATCTCAGTACAAATGTGTAGATTCCCCTTTTTTCTATCTGTAGTGGTTACCAGCTCGTTCTTACTTCACTTCCTTCCTTGCGAGCTCCTGCTGGCTCTGCTTGATTTTTGTTGTCACCAAGGGTTTGGGGTTTTTTTGTTGTTGGTTTGTTGTTTTTTTTTTTTAAAAAATAATGGAATCATAGAATCATTTATGTTGGGAAAGACCTTTGAGATCATAAATCCAACCATTAACCCAGCACTGCCGAGCCCACCACTCAACCATGTCCCTGAGCACCACATCTACACCTCTTTTAAATGCCTCCAGGGATGGTGACTCCATCATCTCCCTGGGCAGCCTGTGCCAGTGCTTACACCTTTTGGGTGAAAGGTTTTTCCTCGTCTCCATCTAAACCTCCCCTGGCGCAGCTTGAGGCTGTTTCCTGACATCCTGTTGTTACTTGGGAGCAGAGACCGACCCCCACCTCGCTGCAACCTCCTGTCAGGCAGTTGTAGGGAGCGAGAAGGTCCCCGCTGAGCCCCCCCTCTCCAGGCTGACCCCCCCCCCAGCTCCCCCCCCCACCCCCCACCAGCCCTGTGCCCCTGCCCGGCTCTGGACACGCTCCAGCCCCTCAGTGTCTGTCCTGCAGTGAGGGGCCCAACACTGCACACGGGATCCGAGGTGCGGCCCCACCAGTGCCCAGTGCAGGGGGACCATCACTGCCCTGGCCCTGCTGGCCGCACTGTTACAGATACAAGCCAGGACACTGTTGGCTGCCTTGGCCACCTGGGCAACCATGTTGCAAGTCACTTCCCAGGGGTTTAAAAAAAGTATGAAACAACCTGTTCCAGTATCTCTGCTCCCTCTGAGTGTTGTTCCCTTTTTTTCTTGTTTGTTAGGAACATTTCCTTCGGGTGGAGCTGATGAGTGAGGCAGTGCAGCACGGGGCCACCATTGCTTGTTCTGTGCCACAGTGTACGGAAACACTTCAGTCCAGGCTGGTTGTGAAGAAGCTCCCTTTGACTCATGTAGGTCCCCTCCCTGGCGTTCTGAGGTCATGTTTCTAAGTCAGGAGCCTTCACAAGCTGCTCCAGTTGCTGGCGGGGCAGCTGCGCTCTGTGACTGTTCTGAGCTATCGTACTGGGGAGGGACAGTCAGGGCGCTACGCTTTAGTGGAAGTGAGCAGGGAACATCCCACAGCTGGATCTCCCACCCACAGCTCACTGGCCCTTTACTTCTGCTCTCAACCCCAGCTTGTAACTGGGGGTGATTTCCCAAGCACATGATCTGGTGTGATGTTGCAGTTCCCACAGATCCACTCAAGCCTTAACCTTTCTTCTGAGACTAATTGTGGTCTCCGGTGGGGCCAGTTTTGGGGTTTTGTTGTGTCAGATCCCATATCTGACTCTTAAGAGCCAAGGTTGAGGCCATGCAACATCCATCTGGGATTAGCAGAGCACCTCTCGCCCCAGTGACAATCTGACTTTTGGGGCCGGTTTGAGTTTTAATCCCACCTTCTGGCTCTGGGGTAGATCCAGGGACATTTTGGTTGCAGCTGTTAAACAAGCTGTCACATAGGGGATTTCCTCACAAGGTAGGTGGCAGGAGATGCTTTGGGCATATTGTTCTCTTCCCTGGATGTGAGGGGGTTGCATTTGAGATTGGAAGCAGAGGTAGTGTTCTTTCAGTCTTCCTCTTCTCTGAAATCTCTTTTTCTCCCACAGAGCGATGGCAGCAGGGATGCAGGTGGCTACCTTTGCCACTCTTGTGCGCAGCAGCGCTTTGGCTCTCTGATGCCGCTCACCTTTTTCCCAGAGCTTCAGGAACAGCCTGTCCAGCTCTAACAAAGCCCTCCAGCTCCCCAGAGCCACCCTGGGTACAGGACAAGGCCTGTTGTCACATCCCAGCTCCAAAATCAGGTGGATATTGGAGCAGGGTTTCAGATCAGCTCTGAGAGGAACCCTCTAAGCTATCTGCAAGGAGTTCTCCAGCCCTGCCTTGCCTTCCCAGAGCTGGTCAGCATGGCCTGCTCTGCATCACTGCACAGAAGAATATCCACTATATAAACAGTATTAGACAGGACGGCGCTTTTTTTGAGAATTACCCCTTCGTTACTTCTGTCACCAGAAAACACCTCCAGTGACCAAACTGCCAGGATATCTGTGCCTATTCCATCACATCATGTCTCTGTGAAATCCCTCTGATCCATCAGAAGAAATGTGACACTGAAAAGTACCCAAAGAAATGCTTTATTCTTGGAAAATGCATTTTTCACTATCAGCTCTAGAAGTCATTAATCTCTCCCGACTAAATTAATTTTCCTTACTTGCAGCCAAGGGATTTCCCCAGACTATTTCCCTTCTCCTGCAGCAAACCATAAGGGAATGAGAGAGGCAGTGTCTGAAGAACTGCTTTCATTTACTTTCAGTCTAACTCTGATAAACTGGAGAGCGTTTTTCATCCTGAAATTAAATTTGTTTAAAAAAAAAAATAAAAATAGCCTTGAGGTTTTCTTTTTTCTTTCCCCTTCTGTTAAGAAATCATCTTGGGTTGCATTTATTTACTGGCCATCACAGCAGCAGTGGTGCAAGCAGCATGGTGCTCTTGTAAACGGTGGCTTACGCTCTGCGTTTGAAGACAGCATTGACTCGTCATACCAGAACCTGTGTCATGCAGAGAGCCAAAAAACTGATCTCATGTGAAACTGAATCTGATGTTGGAAGAGATCTGCTCTTGGACATGGGCCCAGAGCCATGAGCCATACCTGCTGGAAGAAGCTCGTGTATCCTTTTGATTTCCATTGAATGGTAGTTGTTTCACTAGCTCTTCTTTCACTTTCAAAGCACCAAGTCCAGATCAGGCTTTCCCTGTTCTGCTCACGTAAGCATGGGCAGAAGTTCACCCAAGACTTGGATGTTGAATGTAACCACCGAGCTCAGTGCAGACGTTGGACCAGGCACCTCCAGTGATCCAGCCTCACCTGTTTTCCAGCCATCCTGTGGTACGCTGGGGAGAGGCAGTGCCACTGCTGGAGGGCTTTGTCTGTCACACATCCACAGTGCTGCTTCCTCCAGCTCCAACAGTCCGGATCAGTGGCACAAACAGGAGGACAAGACACAGCAGTGTGGAAGTTAAGTTGTTAGATACCTACTGCTTTCTAGCTGACTGCTAAAGCCCCTTTTGCTGTCCAGCTGAGAAATAGCAGCTGCCACCTTGTTGTCACCCTTTGCCTCGACAGGACTGCAGTACTGGTGGCTGGTGAGCCCTTTCTGCTGTGGAGGTGGATTTCACCCCAACCCCGCTCCTGTCTGTCCTCACTGTCCTCCCCACCATCATGGCTGCTGAGATGCCCAACCAGACAAAAAATCAACTGCTCTGTGTGCATTTTATATACAATATATACATGTTTATACATAAAAAGACATCAGCATAAAACTGCCATCAGTATAAAACTTATATGAGTTCTGTATCAAGGGAAAATGAGTGGATAACAACTGATGATGGATGAAGGGAAGACATGCAAAGGAAAGTATTTCCTAGGTCGTGTTATTGCCTTCAGTCTTTGATAGTGTCTGTCCCTGAACTGCATACGAGGGCTCACCTCGTACAGCATCAGCACCCTTCACTGCGCTTGCGGGCTCACAGGCGAATGGCTGAAAGAGAGCAGGAGGGGGGTGAGGATGCAGCGGAGGGATGCTCGGCTGGGTGCCTCTCTGTCTGACAAGCAGCGCTGCTTTCTGATTTTTGGGGCAAAGTGGCTCTAGTGATGGGGCTGGCGTCCAGCTAGCCCAAATCTGGCTTTGCTCTGGGCCAGTCAATAGGCACTTCTTAGGGCAGGGCAGCCCAGCTTCACCCCCAGCACCCAAACCACATCCCCTGTACCCTAAATGCTCTCTGCTGGGGCAGGCAGCCCCCACCCTGCTCCCTGCTGACCACCAGCACCCGCAGGACTGCCTCCTCTGAATTCTGGCTCCCGATGCAGGATGCCCACCGCTTGTGCGCCACCCGGAGTGCCTGTGGGGCTCACCCACCCACCACTCAGCCGCAACATGGGACACCCGCACACCTTTGGGCGCTCAAGCCGTCTCATCCACTGGAGTCACTTGTTCAGGCTGGGAAGAGTGGCCACATGTCCCTGGTGCAAGGATGCTCCACGCAGAGGGCATCTGGGGACCAGAATGTCCTCTGCCACATGCTTCCACCACTCGGGGAAGTATCTGGCTTTCCATCTGAGCCCCGAGCATCCTCCAGGCTGGTGGGTGCCACAGAGTTGCCCAGCGGTGGGTGCTCAGCCCATGGGGAAGACACCAGGTGGCAGCATCTCGTTCTCAGCAGCAGGAGCCACCAAGGGGATGGCCGTCCCTGGCACCGTGTAGCCCTGCCCTGTGCGCCTGTGGAGGGGAGAGGAGCGGTGCTGGCACCCCAAGGCCTATCCCTGGCTTTCAGGAAAGCACAGAGGCCAAGGACAACTCATCACCAGGGTGAAAAGACCTCGCGGGGCTCGGCACACTTACATTTTCATCCTCCAGCAGCAGCAGGCCACAACACCGGCAACCACCAGCACCGGGAGCCCTGTGGGAAAGATGCAGTGGCCGATGAGCATCTTGCAATGCACAGCTGAAGGCACAGGCTGGCTCAAACAAAACAGCTCTGCAAAGAGCCGAAAATGCTTTGTGCACATTCACCCCACCCCAGGAAGAAATTTGGGTGCTGCATCCTTCCCCCCTTGGAAGCATTGCCCTCAAACATGGCATAAACCCCCCACAGCCTGAGGAGGGCTTTTAAGCTAAAATATAAAGGAAAACAAGCCCCTGCTTGCCAAAATAATGCTTTTTGCCCAACTTACCAATGGAATAGGCCAGGGTCTGGATGGAAACTGGAAAAGAAGAGAGAAATGGAGATTTTTAGCTGCAAAGCTGGGAAAAGGGGGGGATGCTGCGGGATTTGGAGAGAAGGAAAAAAATGCATTGAAAAAGTAAAAGAGCCTTTTCTGGGTGAAGGTAGACCCACTGGTGGGTTATTTTCCCCGGGGAGGTGGCCTGACCTGCGGCATAGTGTGGAGGGGGGGTGGGCAGTGGGGTTGTCCCCAGAGGTGACCCCAGGGCTGTCCCCTCTCCTGTTGTGGATGTGTCCAGTGGTGGGGGCATCTCCCACGGTGTGGATGTCTCTGGTGATGGCCCATCAGGTTCTGGTGGCACAGCTGAGTGGCTGGCAGCTCCTGGTAGCCCAGGCGTTGCTGCTGGAGAGGGATTGGAGGTCGGGCTGGTGTTGGTGGTTCCTCCTGGGAAAATGGTGTAAAACCTTTTAATTTCAAAAATTAAAAGGCACACTCCAGGCAGAACCATTATTTCAGTGCTCAGCCTTGTGCCTGCTTTGGGCAGGTTGCATCGAGGGCAAATAATGCCCATCCAGCAGCTACAAAATGGCATAATTTCACACAATTGCATTAATTTGATCATGCCATTGAAATATTTTGCTTTCCACACCACAGTAGTTGTGGTTTTGCCACAGCCACAGTCACGGCGGCCCCAAACCAAAGCCCATGGGCTGCGTTTGCCCCTTCCTCACCCCTCTGGGTCATCCTCTCGGTGTGCGGTGCAGTTGGGAGCTCAGGGCTGGGAGTTTGTGGAGGTAAAGCCGGGTCTCCTTTGGGAAAACACAATGTGGAGACACCGTCAGTGGCAGTGCCCATGCCACCTTTGATCCTCCTCCGTCATACTAGTGATGGAGGTGTCCCCCTTTCCCGGTCCCCATTGTGTCCTGGCTGCTGAGCGAGGGCTTACGGATGCATTGCAGCGTGGTGTTGGTCCAGTCAGGCTTGGTGGAGCCATCACGGAGGATGCATTGGATGAGGCTGGAGGTACCGGCTTTGCGCTTGTAGCCCAGGTTACAGGTGTAGCGCAGGCGGGTGTTGAGGAGGGTGTTGTTGCCCACATTGATGTGCGCGTTGGCCACATCCTTGGGGTGGCTGCATCGCACTGACACTGGAGGGAGGGTAAAAAAATAAAGAGATGGAGAGATCACAATAGGGAATGAAGCTCAGCTTGCTGTGCTGAATGGTACGCAAGGAGGTCAAATCCTGCCTGGGGGTGGATATGGGGAATTGGTACTGCCCTGGGGCTAGGAGAGCGTCATCCAGCCTCCAGAAGACAGTGGTAAGATGGCTGTGCCTGTGCACAGGGGATGGAGAAGGGAACAGCTCTGTTTCCAGAACATTTATAGTTACTTGTAGCAGCTCCTCCAGCTGCCAAAGACTTTTCACAGAATTTCATACCCCTGCAGTGACCATCCTGGGCCAGCAGCCCCAGCTGCATCCTGCCACCAGCTGCTGTATTTAGCTGTGGTCACCACCCCCTTTTATCTCCACCAGTTTTGTAGCTGGACCTGAAAAATTCCAGCAGCTGCAGGAGTCCTCCAGCCACTTCCCAGGGCTTTTTCCCCACTGGAGGCTGCAGCCCATGGCCCTAGAGGCAGCTGAAATCTGAGCATCACATGGCTGAACAATGGGGTAGCGATGGGCTATGATTTACGAATCTTCTTATCCCCAGAAGGGCTCGTGCTTCCCCTTTGGCCTTGAGTTGAGGTCGATTTTGCAAGGGGGTGTTGCAATTTCACTTATTTTTCTGGAGCAATGGTGAAAGTTTCTCAGCTGCCCCGAGACTGTGCCCGCACCTAGACCCCTGCCACAGCGTGGGAACGGCTCACTCAACAGCCCTGGCCACTGCCAGCTTTTGTCCCCCAATGTGAGCCGCTGTGGAGAGGTGATGCTTCAGTGCCAGCATGGAGAGATGCACAGTGGGGATAAATCAATATACAGCCAGGCTGGAGTGGCTTACAGCTGGGATGGGGCAATGCATAGCTGGGATGTGATGCACAACCCGGATGGAGCGATGCACAACCCGTATGGATCAATGCATGGCCAGGATGAGGTGCACAGCTGGGATGGAGCAATGCACAGCCAGGATGTGATGCACAGCATGGATGAATTGATGCCCAGCATGGATGGAGCAATGCCCAGCTGGGATGATGCACATTTGGTACGGAGGAATGCACGGTTGGGCTGGTATCAGGAGTGGGGTGGTGATGGGAACACAGTGGGGCCAGGAGAGCAATGGCAGTGAGGACAAGAGCACAACAGGGGTGGGAAAGTGCTGGTGATGGGGATAGGAGCCCGCTGGGGACAGGGGTGTGATGGCAGTGGGAACAGGAGCATGATGGAGATGAGAGCACAATGGAGATAGCAGCACGAAGGGGATACAGAAGGAGCACGGTGGCAGTGAGGACAGGAAGATGACATGCTCCCCCAGGCACCAAAACCACACAGAGATAAAAATCTTAATCTTAAAAAAAGCCTCCCCAAATTATTATGTATCCCCAGAACATCCCAGGGAGGGTCTGCTCCATTTCAGTGCTCAGTGGGTCCGTGCCATGTCCCCTGGCATCGGGACGGCCTGAAGAGCTGCAGCTGCCATGCCCAGAGGACATGGGCGATGCTGCAGCCACACATAAGCACGTCGGTTCTCAGCCTTCTCTCAAGGCGGTGGTGAAATTTCTGGGAGCATTTCAAGGAAGCTCCACAGGCTGTTTCACAACACCCTTGCATGTCACCACACCTGAAGCCGTGCCATAAAATGAACTAAAAGCTCTTCCAGTGTCAAGATAACCCGCAACCGTGTCTAACAAAAATGTCCAGGAAAAACAAGGACTTGCAAGTCCTACTTATGCCTTTCAGCTTTTAAACCACATCTTGTCATCCCATTCCCACCGAAGCACCTTTTTTCTGGTTGATCTGACTGTAAAATAATCTCCTCTTCCAAAAAATGCCCAAGTCCTTTGATGACAGAACCGCAGTGTCTCTGCTCTCCAAGATTGCACCATCACTGTACAAATTTCAGTTAGTTTGATGAAATAAAGCATGTGCCATGGGGGAAAAGGGGAGAATATTGTTGAGGATTCAGGTTTCCAGCACTGCCACAGCCCTGGAGTTGTGCGGCTAAGATTTAGGCTTCCTTTTATACCTCAGTAGTGAATTGAAAATTATGTCAAACACAGATGGGTGGGGAGAGCCATGACCATGATAAAACTCTGCCTTCCAAGCAAGGAGATCTGCAGTAACTACAAGCCTGTCTCTTATTTGCTTTGAAGTACATTGATCAAATTCCCTGGATCTGCACACTGCTGGAGACTTATACACAGCAAAAAACAACATCTGTCTTCTGTTTTCCTGTTTCGTTCAAGGAAAAACTGACAAGATTCTCCCAGGGTGGCCAAAAACCTCTCCCTGCTTGTCTCTGTTCCTCTGAGCTTTGCCAGCTGAGTTTTCCCATTCATGTCTCGGCTCTAGTGCTCATTGTTTCATTAGCCAACCTCCCAAATGAGCCATGGTGCCCGGTACCAGTCTTCCTGGGAAAATACCCCCAGCTGCTTTATTTCCATCTGAATTCCCTGCCTCCTGCTGATATTAAATTTCCAGGTTGAAACACGCGCACAATATTCAGGGGGGGGTTATATTTGCACGAATTGACCACATGTTTTTGCTTTGCTTATTTTGGCTTTCCTCACCAGCAATCTCAAATGAAGCCAGCGAGGATGAGCTCATCCCAGCATGCTGGGATGCAAATGACATAGGTGCTGGGTGGCGGGGAGGAGCTGGGGGGGATCAGCCTGGAGAGGGGCGGCTCAGGGGGGACCTTCTCGCTCCCTACAACTGCCTGACAGGAGGTTGCAGCGAGGGGGGGGTCGGTCTCTGCTCCCAAGTAACAACAGGATGTGAGGAAACAGCCTCAAGCTGCGCCAGGGGAGGTTTAGATGGAGATGAGGAAAAATGTCTTCACCGAAAAAGGTGTCAAGCACTGGCACAGGCTGCCCAGGGAGGTGAAGGAGTCACCATCCCTGGAGGCATTTAAAAGAGGTGTAGATGTGGTGCTCAGGGACATGGTTGAGTGGTGGGCTCGGCAGTACTGGGTTAATGGTTGGATTTCATGATCTCAAAGGTCTTTCTCAACCTAAACGATTCTATGATTCTATGCTTCTGGAGAGGCGAGACACAACGAAACATTCCCAGTCCAGCAGCGATGCTTGGCTGCCAAGGAGCCACAGCCCCATGGAAAACCCACAGACCCCACCCAGGGTGAAACCCTGCGGCGATGCAGCTCCCTTGAGTCCATCACACCGACCCTAAAAGTCACCCCCAGCCTCCCTGGACATCGGGGATCAGGGATGGGGGGTGGGGTGGGGCGGGCGGGAGGTGGCCACCCGGGGGTGACAAGGAGAATGCAGGGTGCAGCCTGGGCACCTCAGGAAGCAACGTGGGTGCCCCGGGGGGAGTGCGGGCAACCCACCAGGGGAGGGCACCTAGAGAGGGGTGTGGTCACGCGGGGGCAGCGGGGGCACTCCGGGGAGCGGCGTGGAGTCCCCGAGTGGGTGCTCGGGTAGACCGGGGCGCAGTGCGGGCACTCCGGGAGCGGAGCGGGCACCCCGGGGACGGCGACGGCGCCCCGGCGGCGGGCCAGGCAGCCCGGGGGACCCCGTTTACCGGTGTCGGCGGCGGCCCAGGGCAGCAAGAGGGCGACGGTCCCGCAGAGCAGCAGCAGCGGCGGCGGCCGCGCCATGGGCCGGCGGCGGCGGCCCCGGGGCCGGGCCGGGCTGGGGGGCTCAGGGTTCCCGCGGGGGCTCCGCGGCGCTGCCCCGCCGCCAGCCGCCGCCGCCGGACATGTCCAGCGTGGTTCCAGTCGCTTCCCTTTCGCTTTCGCTTTCGCACCGGGGCTACCGACCCAGACGCACCGCCCTGCCGGGATGGGGGCCCGGGGTAGGGAGGGGATGCAGTGCCCGGGGCGGGGCGGGGTGGCAATGCCCGGGGTGGGTGGGGATTTGGTACCTGAGAGGGGATGCAATACCCAGGAGGGGATGCAGTACCGGGGGTTATGAGATACCCGGGGGGGGGGAAGGATGCAACACTCAGGAAGGGATGCAATACGGGGGGGTGGAATGTGAGATACCCACGGGGACGAACCAATACTGGAGGGCTGAAATACCTGAAAAGGGGGTGCATTACCCAGGGGAGTGCAATACCAGGGGGATATGATGCCCGGGGCAGGGGAGACAGCACCTCTAGAGAAAGCAGTGCCTGGGGCGATGCAATACCTGGGGGTTGCTGCAGTACTCAGCTGAAAGCTGTGATACCCAGGAGGATGTGGTGACCAGGGTGGATGTGGTAGCAGCGGGATGCAGGATCTGGGGGAGGGATGGAATTCTGGGCAGAAGATGATGCAACACTTGGCATGGGGATACACTGCCCAGGGGGATGTGGTACCCAGGGGTGCAATTCCTCCCCTCCAGTTCCTGGGGGGAATCTGGCTGGGTGCAATGCCCGGGGGCTACACAGGACCCTGGGGATGCAGATATCCCAGTGCTGGAGCTTGCTAGTCCCCAGGCAAACCTCAAAAGTGGAAATCAAGTTATGATTCAAGGCCCTGGAAGATATACTGAGGGCTCCAACCTGTGGTGTGCCTGAGACTGCACTGCTTCTACAGGTCCAGCTTACAACAAATCTTCTCAAAACTGCCCTGTGGCTCTTTGCTTGTGACCTCTTGGCTTTGTCTGTCTCCATTCCTTCTTCTATTGACTGTAAGTCACTTTGTCTTGGCAGTGAGTTTCAGAAAACAGCTTTTCACGTATGAAAGGGGTCAAATGAATATAGCATTTCATGACCAATTAGCAATTCTTTATGCAAAGTAGGTAAATTCTCCCTTTGCCCATCAAGGAGAGAACATTAACCTCAGTTAACCTCCCCTGAAGCAAAAGAGTCGATGATAGTGGCCCAGCCAGTTAATGAACTTCTTAACCCTGCCAAGTGTATTTTAGAAAGAGCTGTGTATGAGACTGCCGATCTCGAAAACAACGCATACCTGTCACAACACTCTCCAGACTATCAAGCTGCAACAAGGTCTCATACCAGCATACTCTTCATACAGTACCTCTACTGCCTTGTCCTCACCTCATTCAGGGCCCACTCTCTCCTCTCTTGTTTTTTCCTCAGCTGCTCTCTCTTCATTAGCTCTCAACCACTTAACAGAACCAGCCACACCCGCAGCTTATCTACATCGGCCAACCCGCTGCCCCTGAAGCCAACCCACGGTTGTATATTATCAATGCTAATTAACCCAGCTTCAGTCCACTACACTTCCCCCCCCCCTTTTTTTTTTCTTTCTTATGTTTTTAACAATCATTACAACCTTTTTACAAATAAACTTTTCATACAGTCCTCTATAACTCCTCTATACATACCCACGTGAAGATCCCACTAAAAATGTTGAAGGCCACGCAGATGAAAATGCTGTGCCAGTCATATACCAGTTAAGTGACAACTCAGATTCCCAGAGCTCAGTGTTTAAATTGCTGTTGATTAAGCACATCTTTAACCTATGTACTCTGGACAGGTTGGGATTTTACATGATGAGCATTACAAAAAACAATCAGCAGGTTAGAGTTAACAATCAGCTTACGCAAGAATAGCTGAGGGTAATAATACTGTTTTTAAAAAAGTCTGTGAAGGCTTTACTCCATGCATTCTTTTGAAAGTCATATAAAACCCAATCCTGTCATAACTTTCTAGATGAGGATTTTGTGATCCTGGTGAAAACAAGCTTTGTAGCTACCAATCTTCCAGAAGATAGGCCAAACTATGTGTGAGAGTTTATATTAGCTGAACTGGAGAATTGCAATGCCTGAGAATGGCACATTTTCAATAGAAAGCCTTTCTACAAAAAGTCAGAGCTATTAAATGACTGTGGCTTCTGATTTCTAGCTGACCCACGCTGAACCCTGTCCTGGGGAGCCCTTTGTGCACTCCTCCAATACAAGGCATCAAAGGATGCTTCCCAACTTGTCCCTGTCCCATGAACCAAGACAAGGATGCGACCCTAAAGCATCCCTCACAGTGGTACACAGAGATACACATCTTCTGTATTGTCAAAGGGCTCCTTCACTTTCCTGTATCCAAGCTAACAATTTAAGAATTGTCTGTTTTCAATTGCTTCAACCATCTGAGCAACAATTTTTGGGCTGAGCTATCTACCACCATCTCACCTTGTATTGCTTTTGGAAAGGTTGAGCAGAAGTGGTTGAGGAGTTCTGCTGGGGTTTTGCTTGTTTCTCCTTAGATGTAGTGTGTGGAAGGGTTGTGTTATTGACTATGACTCTTTAACTGAAGATTTTGGGGTAAGAAAAGCTGGATTCTAGGCCAGGACTAGAGATCAGTCCAGTGTTTTTGAAGAGAGACAAAATGCTTATTTCAAGATGCCAGCACCAGGGATGCAAAGCAATCTTCTTCCTGGGCAAAAATGTTCCTTTGGTCTCACTTTCCAGCTAAGAGCAACCAAAACTGATGCTTATACAGCAAAATAGTACAAGACCAAACAATTAATCTGCTTCTGGTTTTGTTTGATTTAGCCAGGAATTATTTAATTTCTTATCAGCTCTGACATACGTGTTGCTGCATTGAGTGCATATAACCCAATTAGGATGTGAGTTCATCATAAAATGTTCTTATCTCACAGGAATATTTTGGAGTATGGTTCATTCTGCTCATTGCATATGCTAAGTAAAAAAGGGTTGCTACAAACCATTTGTAAAGCTCAGGTTTGCAAACTGAAATGACTTCCCATCAGGTTACCATCCCTGCTCTAATATTATCTTACCTACTATTAATCAGTTCAGGCAAGAAACAGTCACTGCCCCAGACTCTATCCCAAAGTGGCATTGCCTACTGTGCTTAAAGGCACCTGGAAAAATCAAAATACAGCCCTGAAAAAAAAAACACCTCACCAGAGATGGAGTTTTTCCTTAACCAGGAAGAAATTACAATGCTAACATTTTGCCTTATGGGAGCTACAAAAATATTGAGCCTCTCTAATGAAAGAAGCAGATGGTTTTCTGGTGATGTGATAGTAATTATCCCTGCTGGGAGCACACAGCAAATGCTCAATGTAGGCACAGGGTTTTGAGAGGCAAAAGCATGACCTGCACCTGCAAGGACTAAATGAGGTTAACCTGACACTGCTTCCCACCCAGGAGACAATAAATGCAAAAGACCTTATCCTCTGGGTGTTACAGATTAGTTCTAAAAGTTAAACATGTTGAATAATTATAATAATAATAGCAATACAAAGATGAAGAAGACAAAGAGAAAGATGAAGAAGACGACAAAGAAGACAAATATAAGACAAAGAAGAGGAAGAAGACAAAGATGAAGAAGAAAATGAAGGAGATCCAGTGCTTTGCATTGCAGGCAAGGCCATTTTCTGATAAAAGTTAAAATACAATGCACTTACACTTTCTGTAGTTTTACATGGTGATGCACATTGAAAACTTCATATATTGCATGTAAGTTGGCAAAACTGGTGGAAACAAGGTGCTTTTGCTCACAGAAGAACTCCCCCATCATGGGTATAAGCTGCTGTTGCATTTACAGCATCAAGCTGTGGAGGATCCTGCCTTTCCAAAAGCTGCTCCTGAGCTTCACAAGAGAAATTGCTCCATGTTGGAGTTTCTGGAAGTGTGACTTTACTGCTGAGGAAGCCAGCACAAGCTGGCTGAAAGGCAGTGTGGGGTGTGTACAGCTCATGGGCTTGCAGGGGATCTCCACTGGATTTTTTTTTGGAAAAATCAGCTCCTTTTCCATTTTGGGTGATGCCAGTAAATGGGGAAGCACTGATGAAACCACAAAATGGGATTTCTGCCTCAGGGTTGCTTTGGGGTCTTAATTTCTGGGTTTCCTGACTTTTGGGAATTTCATTTCTTGGTTTGTGAGGCCATTAAAATAGGCATTGCAGCCTTTTCTCAAAAAGAAACATTAGATTTTTGTCACAAGTCTTTATTTTATGCTATTAACTCAGATCCTAGGAGGCAAGGGTTACTTGTACCAGAACAAATAATCCTAGTTGCAACCACTGACAAAACACAAGGCTGTAAAATTTCTAGCTAGCAGTTTGGACACATCCCTTTTTGCCTGCAAATAATATCCCCAGAGGATTTGTCTTAAAGAAAAAAATAATGCTTCTCACTTTTTTTTTTCTCTTCTCTGATAATGAAAAGGAGGATGGAAGATTTGTACAGTTCTTTCTGTGATTGTCACAGCACTCTCCAAACCATCCAGCTGCAACAAGGTCTTTTACCATCTCATACCAACATACTCTTCATGCCAGTTCCTCTGCTGCCTTCTCCTCTCTCTGCTTCTTCCTCCTCTCTCTTCATTGGCTGCCCAGCCTCAACAGAACCAGCCACAGCTGCACCCTGTCTACATTGGCCAACCCACCGCCCCTGAAGCCAGCGCACAGCTGTATGTTATCAATGTTAATTAACCCAGCTTCATTCCTCTACATACAATGACTTTCTAGGAGCATATAAATTCTATCACATGGGGCTTGTTTCCTTTTTCTTTTCCCCAGGGTAAAAAAATATATGCATAGTGTCATATGTCTGCTGCTAGACAGTGTAACAAATTATAGGCAGCTTGTGATGTTGTAGGGAAAATATTCTGTATATTCATCTTTAAAGCTGATATTTGTAAAATTGAGCTTGCCTCTGTCTGCTATTGAAAGCTGTAAAATATGGTAAATTGGAAATCTTGACTTTAAAAGCCTTGTGCAGAGCAAATGGTGCTGCATCACTGGAAAGGCTTGCAAGAAACTGCATTTCCCCCCCTTATAAATAACGTAGGGAGATTCTCTCTGACCTCTACAAGTGGTTGAAGGAAACAGCTTGTTATAGTGGACTGAAAGCTAAAGGAAAAAAGCATGTTTGTGAGCAGGTTATTTGACAGATCTCCTGTCTCCAGGTGGCTGAGACTAAGGAAGCTTTGGCTTGGCTTCACATTGAGTTTGGGGAAAAAGCCCAGCATGGGGAGCATGACAGCAACACCCTGTTGCCACTGGGAGCTGGAGGAAGGCAGCCACCGCTCCTTGAGAAGCAGCCACAGCTTCTCCTTGCTGGGAGGATGGTTGCTTTCCTCTCTTCATTGTGAGAAAATAAATATTTGTAACAAACATCCTGACTGAGTGCATCACCTACCCACAGCAATACCTTTCCCAAAGGCCTCCTGGGGGTTGCAGAGATGCTGAGAAGGAACCAGCGAAGGGCTCCAAGCCCGGTATTTATAAGTGGTTCTCTCTACACCATGATTTTGTAGATGTACTGATATGCAAGTAAGGAGGATAGAGTAGGCTCTGAGCTGACCTGTTACCCCAGACAGTTATTAGAAGTTCCCGTACAGTATATTCTTATCCTTCCTCCATGTCACAGTTCAGAAGAGGATTAAGCAGCTGCTGCTGCTCCTGCAGGTCATCATAGGTGTAACCATGGCCTCATCAGACTGGTGTTTCACATGTAACGACTTCAATAACATGTAAGTATGGCCACAAGGATATGAAGTATTGGTGAAGTGAGTTTCCAGGATGTGCTAGGGGAGGTTTAGTTTGGATATTAGGAAAAATTTCTTCATGGAAAGGGTGGCCAAGCATTGGAATAGGCTGCCCAAGGAGGGGGTGGAGTCACCATCCCTGGAAGCGTTCAAAAAACACATAGATGTGGTGCTTAGAGGCATGGTTTAGTGGTGGACTTGGAAGATCTGGGTTAACAGTTGGACTTGAGAATCTTAAAGATCTTACCCAACCTAAATGATTCTATGATTCTATCAACCTGAGCAGCCAGGCAGCATCAGGGGATCTGTATAGGTCTAGAGAAGCAAATATGAGATAAAAAGTTGCCACCAGAATCAACAGCAAAAGAAAGCATAAAGCCTGAGTGGTTAAAGCAAGGAATTTCTTCTGAAAGGGTGAATTTTTCCTGGTTAGACATGTTTAATCCCTAAGGTGTGAGATTATGCAGAGAGCTAGATAAGAAAAGGTTTGTTAAGAAGACAGAGACTGTGGTGATCAGGCAGAGGGTTTGGCCAGACAAGCTTAATGACCACCCATGTTTTACACCCAACTGGCCCCTCGTATACCCTTTTCTGGCTATTCCTCCTTTTTTCCTCCCTGATTCTCTTCCCCAGTACACTCCTTCACCAGTTTGCAGTTTCAACACCCCCTTCCCAATACCCAGGACCTAAGCATTTGCATCGACACCAGTCATAAAGTCCCAGGTCACCTGCAGTATCTTGACAGCGCATCAATTAGCATGAGCGATTAGGTTTGTTTCTTGTCTTTGGCCTCATTATGTTTGCCCACTGCGTTTGGGTCCCTGTGTATCTTGTTTACAGCTTCCCCTTTTTCTTATTAATCCTTTTAGTATTGCCAAGGTACAAAAAAGCCCTCATTCTCTGCATAAAGCACAGGAAAACATGCAACTGAGGAGTGTGTCCTTTCTGCAGGAGAAAAAGCTGCCTGTGGCTGCTGCCATGATTTTGGGATGAGGCAAAGAATCCAAGAGCAGCAGAGCTTGAGAGCAGTAGGGAGATGCTGAACACAGTGAGGAAAGGGCTTGCACAGCATCTCAAACACATCTGTGGAGCTTTTAACACCTGCATGACAGCTGAGGAGTGCCACCAGTCAAGTCAGCTAGCCAGAGGATGAAATTAAGACCCTCCCCACTCCCAGTAACAAAGTATTTGGAGTTAGGACCTTGGCTTGAAGTAGCAAAGAAGTCACATACGTTAATTAAATTCAGAGGTAAATCAATGAACTGGTTGGTACAGACCACTACATTTTGACAAGGAATGCCATGGATTTCTGAAAACAGTAGCAGAACAGAAGAGTAGTTTAAGAAAAGCTCCAGACTGGACTTAATTTTCATGAAACTGTATTTTTTGGAATGAGCTGTCTTGTCTGAAGCCAAAGGCTATTTACAATGCATGGATGGAAATGAATATGCTAACATTCATTGCAAGTTAATACAATTTTTAAAAGAGCAGGCATTTCTTCTGAGGTTAAATCCACACAGATGTATTATACTGTAAGTAGACAAGGTAGTTAAAATCTGAGCCATGAAGTAATCACTCTATAAAAAATATATTGGAAGAGTTTATATGGTAGGAACAATTTATTTGTCATGGTGAAGAACTCAGTCTTGCAAACTATCCATATTCTTAATTTTTTTTAGCTTTTAATAAGATGCAAGGACATGGCGTTGTTTCCAAACGATGAGTGCTCATCCACATACATCATGGGGTTTTACTAGACACAAAAATTAAACTAAAATATTACATTTTAGAGCGCCTTGTCTTTTTTTGTTGATATCTATAACTTTTCAAGTTCTTTTCCTGCTTCACCTGAACTGAGGGTTAAAACCATATCCCTTCAGCCGTGAGAGTTGCTCTACACCAGACTTACACACAGAATTCCTCCCTTACCTGTAGGGTCTTGTGTGGGGAATTGGTTGCTGAAGAAGTCTGAGTAGATGCCAGTACTTGCCAAATACAATGCTGTGCCTGTTAATAGCTCAAGTCAATGCTTTGAAAGTCTGCTAGCAGACTACACACCTCACCCAGATTTACACATCAACGATATAGATGATCCCACTTGACTCAGCTGCCTTCATTTCCCTTGGAGTCTGCAGGGAAAATTTGCACTTTCTGGATATGACATAACTGGTTTCCGTTAGAGGCCCCAGTCAGGACTAGAAAATATCTGCAAAGACTTCAGTTTATTTTCATGTTTTACCTAGCAGAGCTTTCACATGAGCAGAAAGACAACATGTAGTTTTGCAAAAAATGCCAACTACCTCTCTCGCTTTTTGTGGCTAACAGGACATTTTGTAAGGACACAAAGAGGAAGGAATATTTAACTATTTGCAGCCAGCATTTCAGAGAGACTTGCTCGGAAATATGGAAAGAAGCCCTCTGCTCTGTCCTGCCAGCTTCCTGGTGTTTAGCTGATATTGAGATTTAGATCTACAAAGCTTGGGCTGTCTTGCAACTGCTGTTTTGAAGGCTATTTTCTTAAACCGTTGGATGTAATTGATAGGGAAGAGAGTCCTCAATTTCTTGGTCATTCACAGGGAGAACGGCAGAAACTAATGTTAACTATCTACAACCTCCCACCCTGCAGAAGAAAGGTTGCCCACATCTTTCACAAAATAGAGTAGCTTATGTTTTAAGAGATAATATTCAAGCATTCAATTAATTAATGCCAATGGTAAAGTCTAATAAAGAGGAATTTTGCTGCTGGAAGTACAGTAGCCTCCAGAAAAATACCAGTATCAGAACACTTTGCAGGAGGGGGATATTAGCATGAGAATCAAGACACACTGTGACCCAATATACTTGACGTTTCCCTGTAAACAGGAGAGCGTACACATTATCCATGTGGTCTCAGTCCATGGAAGATCCTGGATCCATTTTCTCTCAGATATGAAGACTATACAAACACCTAGGTAGATTGCAAGCACTTTTCTGTTTTATCTCCTTCCCATAATATACTATTTATGGGGTAACACCACCTCTCAGCTTCAGCCAGCAGCATGTCCCATGATGACAGTAGGGAAATAAAGACACCCTCTACCCACCTTCATTTCAGAGACCAAGGAGCCCTGCTTGTTGCTTGTGTTTATGCTGCTCAGAAGAGTAAAACAAACAACTTTTATTGCAAGACTGGCTTAAGCAGAGACCACTTGAGCTTTTGCCTACAGAAGACTGTACGTAATTACATGAAAACAAGCATGGTATCAAGTGATTTGGACAAATCAATCATACTTGAAGAGTAATTCAAAGTTTTGACTGAAACAATGCAGATTGTTCTGGTTTTTCCTTGGCTAGATTGTACCGAAAAGCAGAATCAGAAATATTAAGTGTAATTCCTCTGCATTAATTGTGTGATTGAAAAACATACTTGTTCCCTGTCAACTAGGAGACAGTGCTAGTCATCCCATTTTGCATGTTATGTGAACTCAAGGCAATGTACAGAACAGCAATTTTGAGTGGTCAGAGATATGGAAAAACTCTCTGAAGATGTTGGAGAGGACTGTGAGAAAGCGTATATTTCTTAGGAACAGTACAGAGGTCTCATGGCATGCCAAACTGAAAGAAGAAAGTAATAAACCCAGAAGTTCCAAAAGGCAAAGCCACGTAACATAACACACTGTCAGACAGCAGAAGTCCTCACAGACAAAACCAGCTGGTCACTTTACCATAGTGCCTGTGGACAGAAATAAAGAGAAACATGTCATCCAGAATGGTGGACCTACTCTAAAGGTTTATACTAGCCTCTAATTTTCTAGAGACAAAAATGAAGGCTGTTTTTGGAACAGATTACCCACAATGACCTTACACAGGGCTCGTCTTCTTCCTTATGGCCACTACCAGGGACATGATAGCAGATGGGACACTTTAAGGCTTATCCATCTGATGTTTCCTGGGATACCAAACCAGATAAATAGATACCTGCCACCATGATGCACCTCTGACAGTCCTAGCTGCCCACCTGATGGCAAACCAGCTACCACTGGGGCTTTCAAACAGATGCATCGCTGTTCTTCCTCTTCCACTCTGCTAATTTGTTCATTGAATTATGAAATTAAGCTCTTCAGTCCTGCTTGTTAGCATGATCAGCTCCTCTGGCTGCCTCCCAGCTGGTTCCCCTTGCCACCACTTCTGTGACACCATCATACTGCTCTCCTGGAAAGGACACAAGAAAAATACATCTTGGCCTTCCATCTGAAACATGCTAGAGGGGTCCAGAAACTCCCTTTTTTATTCTGTACTGAGGAGCAGCACTCTAGAAAGCAGGAAGCCACAAAGAGCAAGCCTTCTGAGAACTTGAATTGCATTTTTAATTCGGTATTTAAGGGGAAAGGATGTGTCTGTGTAAATCAAGCTCATCGAGAGCATTTTGCTCTGCTGGAAGGTTTTGATAACAAACTGGTAATGTTGCCTGCTAGATGGTTTCTGGATAGCCAGTGGGGTGGTATAAAACCCAGACCTTTGGAAGATAAGACCAGCAAAATTTCAGGTATTTATTTTTAAGAACAAATGAAGAAAACTCACATTAAACAGACAGACTAGCAGATGAGCTTGGCAAATGCCTTACAGCACACAAGAGACCACATAAAGAAGGCATCAGAGTGATTGGTGAGACACTTATAAATGGGAAAATAAAGCTGACAGGACCGATGGGTAATATGCACCATTACAAAAGATGAATGCAGTGGGGGTGAGAAATGTATTTTTGATGTAAGAGCACCTAGGAAGACAGCGAAGGTAGTGGAAGGGGACCTTGACTTAAGTACACTGGAGGACAAGGGAGATGGCTTTTCTAGTGGTATTTTCAATGAGTAAACCTATAAGGTTGTGATGGTACAGCCATCTAAACAGAAGAGAGTAAGGGACTAAAAGAGAATTTAGCCATGGGATTGGAAAGGAAAAGATGGATGTTGGCTATGGAGAGAGGTCAGAAGCAGCAAGAACTGAACACAGAATGCGGGGTGAGGTCGGATGGAGAATGAGGTCTTCTCATGACAAATATTATATTGTTTGGTGGTGGTGATGGTGAAGGGAGAGGGAGAAGATTTGGGAACCAGGATGGGGGAAAGCAAGATGCTAGACAGCATATTTTCATGTGAAACAATCAAAATGTGAGCTTCAAGGAGTAACAGTTTATCATATCAACAATGAATGCTAAATTCCCAGGACATGAGGTCTCTAGGGACAGGTTTCTAAAGCACTGAAGTGTCAAAAGATGTAGAGAGGGGCCTAAATATAGTTCCCAAATGTGTCTCTGCTCCAGATTTGAAGTTATTCAGTACAGAGAGCAGCCCCTTGCCTAGTAAAATAGCCAGAAGATGTGTAGAAGTTGCAGTCAACATCTTCCTATGGGTGAAACTTTCTTTTTTGTAAGTTCTCTGTGCTAATATCCAGCCCCCTCACATCCACTTGGAATATTCACAAGGCCAGACAGGAAGTAGTTGAGTTGTAATATGCTTTCACAAAGAAACACAGCTTCTACAGCCATGGTTTAACGATAAGTAAATCTAGCTTCAAAACTTCTAAACGGAATGAAACCCTACTATAACTATATGTTGCAAAGCACCGACCCAATATAAATTTCATCTTTTGATTGTAGTTGGTTCAAAAAGTGTTGATAGATTCCACAGTTATCATCTGGCCTTATGCCAGATCAGGTGTTGTTTGCTCTTCCCAGCCAACAAAGGGAATAAGAGCATAATACTAGTGTTAGCTAAAGAAATACTAGTTTCTTTTTCATTCAAAGTACATTTGTATTGCTGATAATGGAGCAGTGCACAACTCTGGTGTTAATTGCTGAATCACAGTATAAGGAAAATCAAAAAATAAAATACTGAGAACATTTTGGCTAGGATTTGAAATACTGTGAATTTATTTTAAATAAAAGCTATTAAATGGGGGTATTCCTCAGACGGATTTATTTTGCTGCAGCTGCATGTAATTAAGCTCAAGGTTCTGCACAACGCTTACAATCTTTTACTTAGCATGCATACAGAAATGCTTTTTTTCCCCTGGTACTGTTATAGATATTTTTTTACTTTCTGTCACAGGGTACATTTTTTTTTTACCTGTATTTTTCAGAGCAGAGGGTGCACAGCAGCCTTTAAGCCTTTTGCAGACGTCTCAGACCTGGTCAGCAAACAACCTGGGATTTTCTGAGTGAATTTGTCCCAAAACCCTTGTCTCAGATAAATTGCCGTCTGAAACTACATTCATCTTTCCATTGAAAATGAAGCCCAAACAGGATTCTTAACCCTGAGACATCCAGCATTCAGGAAGATTATTTCTGCCTTGCTGTAAAAAGGGGTACAATTAACAGCCAACCGCATCTTTTGACTTCTGCCTGCACTTACATACACTTCAAACAGTGTCACTTCAGTAGTAACACTCCATCTTTGCTAATTTTATTTTGCTGAACTGCAAACCAGCTGCAACATGGAAGAAAAAGAGTTTAGTGAAATGCCAGCTCTGCATTTCTTCTATAGATTAAGTGTTTAAAGTTGTATGCTGTTTCATGAAGTTTCATAAATTTCTGAACAGCCTAAGGGGATTAAATTCTTAAAAGCCACTGGGCTTTTGAATGCAGTAAACATCTCCCATTTGGCAAAACAAGCATAAAGTGTACTGCAGCTCTCAGTGGGAAAGAAGTTTCTAAATCACTTAAGTAGTTATATAAAATGGCATTTTAGATTCTTAGCTGTACTCTTAATTTTGCAGCACTGCCAACCAATTTTCACAATTTACAAATGTGATGTGAGACAGTTCTCTGGACTGGAGATGTCTAGGACAGCTAAAAATAGTAGCGACAAAGTATGGTAACGGAAAAAACAGATACTTGAAGTAACTGTGACATTCAAAGCATTTTTTAGTTTGTTTTCTTCTCATGCATTTTGCAATTCTAGGGAAAAAGACAGTGAGTTAATTCATTCATTTCACCAGTCTATTTGTCTTTTTTAATTGGAAACCAACTGGTTTTATTTTAACTTATTTTACGGGTATCTTCAGGGAAAAGTAATAATGTCAGAAGTTGGCCCTGTTACCATTTCAGTAGTTGAGTAGGATATTTCAGAAATGGCCACTCTGCTCTTTGTATCTTGCCCAAAATTACTGTCTGTACTATTAAACTTTCTGGCTCAAAATTGGCTGCACCTCAGTGGGCCATGAAAAAACCATGGTTAAGTATAAATACCTGTGCATTACCATACAGAGTCTTTATAATGTCCTTGGTTGTGGAAAAACCAAATTTCAAGGTGAGGAGACAGCATTATAAGCAGAAGTCAGGAAACTGTGATGAAATTAAGATCTCTTTCATGACCGCATTAATAGAACACTAAGAAAAGTACAACTTTGAAAAGAAAGTTGCTTAAAAATAGAATAATGACCTAATATTTTATCATCTCGGTCTGCTCTGTCACTTAGAGTACCTGCAGAGATCAGGGCTGCTGTATTTAGCAGGATACAGGCTTTGATTACCATGTTTGCTAATGAATTGCCTTGTTTTCATTTTATCCCCAGAGGTGGCAAGCATGAAAAGATTTTCCATGAGGCACGAGAAAGAGCATGCCAACATTCCCAGCCTGGTAAGTGAAGGTGGCACTGTTTCATTAAGCGGCTTTAGGTAACGAATATGTATAGGCGTTAATTGAATATTCATTTGTTTTATTGTATAAATGTGAGATGGTTCATCACTTCGGGCACGCACGCTTGTGGAGGAGCGATCCCCGTGCATCTGCGCGCAATAAACATACCTACTTTATAACTTTCGAGTTATAGAGTTTAATTCCGTAGTCACTGTAACTTTCTTATCTCTGTGGTCCTGTGTATCCCTTCTCAAAATGGAGTTGTCTATCACGGGATTACCCAGGTCCCCCCTTACCTTACAGCCATCCCTTATCTTACAACCATCATGAGCCTCTTTTGTTGAACTAACTCTCTAAGGTACTTGAAACACCTTCCTTGAGTTTGAGGTCTTAACCCTTTCAATGTGAAGATCTTCCACCTGTAAGGCAACACCGTGAGTGTGAGAAGGGGCACACTAAAGCCATGGCAGCCCTCAGCCACTTCACAGGGCAGACATTTGAGGTAGTCAGGAGCCAGCTCTGTAGCTGGCCTGGAATTGTGCCCAAATAACACACCCGAGGCTGCCACAACATGGAACTTGGCCATGCTGGAGCATTCTCAAGCATTCCTCGCTGAGGAACGGCCTGTGCTTCGGTGCTGGCCCAGCCACAAGGTGAGATGGCAACCTGCCTGCCAGAGCCCTTGTCCCTCTCGCCCCTTTTTCAGGCCACGGTGTCACCCGTGTCCCGCAGCGATGGCTCCCAGTGCAAGCAGCAGCTGCTGGGTGGTTCAGCTGCACCCACCACCCAGCAAACCCCTCCAGTGCCTCACAGGCTGTCCATTGCTGTGGGGAGTGGTGCCAGGGTGGGTGACCCACATCCCCTCTGGGGGGTTCCAGGGGCCCCGTCACTCTGAAGGAGGCTGCTTGCATCCCATCTTTTCAGGAAGACCTTGTTGAGGCATTAATAACTTCCAACAGCTCCTTTTTAGTTCTATTATTTTTACATGGGACAGGGAGGAGGGAAGCAGTGGCCTTCTCAGGGCACAGCAGGAAGACACCGCCATTGCTGCCGAAACACCGCAGCGTCTGGGCAAAGGCGCCTCGCCTCCCCTTAGCTCTGCTGGTCGGTCGGCCAGCACCAGACCCGTCAGCGGAGACTAAACGCGCCTTCACAAAATGGCGGTGCAGCCCCTTTACGACGTGTCCGCACGCCGGCCCGCCTCGGCCCCGCCCCTGGGCGGGAGAGGGGGCGGGGCTTGTATAGACGGAAGGCGCCCCGCGGCCCCAAGTGCGTAGGGGGTTGAATGACAGTCCTGCAGCTCAATGAGATGGTAGAGGATGCGGGGGAGGCGGATCTTCCGGCGGGAACTCCCGCGGCCGTGCAGCTCTGAGGGAGGGGGGCAATCGGCGGCGATATGATTAAGAAGTTTGATAAGAAGGATGAGGAGTCTGGTACGGGGCTGGCGGCGGCAGGGAGGGAGCCGGAGGCGGGCCCAGGGGCGGGCGTAGCGGTACGGCCCTGCGGGGAGCCATCGTTAGGCGCCCAGCGCGCTCCGCGGCCTGTAGCGGCCGCTGAGGTGAAGGGGGGTAACGGCCGCTGAGGAGGGAGGTCCCACCTGCTTGCTGGTGCCTCGGCCTCCTTCGGATCCTCCCGCGGCCCTTCTGGACGGTCCGCGGGCTGCAGGGCCCGCCCCGGGCCCTGAGGCGGTGCTTGAAAGGAATCCGGTTCCTCTCAACACTCGGGCTGCGGCGGGCGGTCTCTTCCCGCCCCCGCCGTGGTGGGGAGGAGCTGGGCTGGGCTGGACTGGGGGCCGCATCTCAGCCTGGCAGCAGGGCGGCAGCCGGTCCCACACACGGACCTTGTGCCATTAGCAGAGGCGTTCAGGTACCCGGCGGGCGGGAAAAAACCCATCACGTTAGGTACAGATGTTGTGAATGAAGCCATCACCTGCGCGTTTTCGCTGGAAACTAAGTTCAGGTTGCCTGTAGTAACTGGTGCCGTCTTGAATTTTATGTTGCTGTTGCTCAAAGGTCTTCTGAGCCGCAAGATGTGCCCAGATGGGTTGAGTTAGTTTCATTCTCGCTTTCCTTCTGCTTGCGATGTAAGAACTTGAAGAATAAACGAATTGAGTTACTGCTGGGAGAAAAGGGCCAGTAGCAGTAGTGAGGGTTTGGAGGGATTTATATGTCTGTATGGTGGTTTTGAGTGGCAGTTCCACTATGAATGTGGATTAGAAGGTTGGTCTCCTCTGTATGCTGCTGACAGAAACGTGCCATCTCCAAAAAATCTGGGATCTGGACTGTTAGAAGGCTGCAAAGTTACAGTATGGAGATAGTCTAGTGTTAGCACTGTTGTGATGTGCAGCAGCCAGACTGTTTGTGGAGTTTGCAGAGTAGCTTGTTTTAGTGGTGCATTGATTTATATACTTCTCTTTCAGATTCTGGCCAGCAGCTCTGTCCTGATACTTTCAGTGCTTTCTGTGCCTGAAGGAATAAAAATGGGAGCGGGAAAAGATAAAGAATAAATAGTGTTATGTAAAGGGAGTATTAAGGCAAATTTACTTGTAAACATCTTTCTTCATCCTCATGTTCTAGCTGTGCTGAAAGTGCTCCCTTCCTTTTTATTTTCTGTAACTGTGAACATACAATTTAAGAAAGTGGATTCAGAGCTCTTGGTGGAGAACATCAGTTATTCCAAGAAGTATGTCACTGTAGCAGTGAGGTGTTTTTGTAATGTTTAGGGGCAGTTCCAGCATGTTCAATTCTGCTGGTTTTTGTGAAGAATGCACTTCCTCAACTGACATGTCTCATTTGTTCCTCAGGTAGTGGCTCTAATCCTTTTCAGCATTTGGAGAAGAGTGCTGTGCTTCAGGAGGTATGAGTAATCGTAGTATAATGCTGGATTTTTTATTTTTTTTTCCTTTAGGCAGTGTTAGAAGCTTAAGGAAGGTTTACAGTACAACTCTTCGTAAACATGAATGGCTAAATTAATTTAGTTAATTTCAAACCACAGGGTATGTGAATTAAGTCCACATGAAGTTACTCCATAAGGGGTTAATATATGGTAATTAGGTTACTTGTGGGTTCTGCCTTCCATGTAGACATACAGCATCTCAGGGTCCTTTTTCTGAAGAGGTGACATGTTTTCCAATGCTTGTTCAACATACTGTGTAACAGGTTTTCCTGCTTCTCTTTGTGTACTCCAGGAATGATTGCAAGTGGTGAGATGAACATGTGGTTCAATAATGGGGATTTTTTGTGGGTACAAAGAACTGTAAGTAGGAACTTAATAGTTTCAGTTTTGTGTTCCTACAGACTAGTGCTAAATAGTCTTTGGGCTACAGGTGCTATGGAAATAAATAAGTTGTTATGCTTTTATTTTGAAGTATTTTTGCTAGTTCCAGATGGTATACCAAGTTGTTGTCTTTTGTTCAAATTGCTGTCCAGCCAGCAAACTAAACATGCATGAGTGGAACAACAGGAGTATATTCTCCGGGACACATTTTTAGAATGAAAAAAATTGTAAGCTACCTGATTGAAAACAAATTGCTTTATATTTTATGGTGAAAGAGAAATTATTATTGTTGGACTATACTGTAAGACAGTATTTATGCTGTGTTTGTAGGCACGTATCTTTAATGAGACCCCCATAAATCCACGAAGATGCCTGCACATCCTTACCAAGATACTTTACTTGCTGAACCAGGTAACTGTTATGATTTCTTCCCAGCCAGAATGAACATTCCTGAACCTGCTTTCTAACAACTTCCAGTGTGAAAGAAGTTTTATACCTCTTCCTGTCAGACTTGGGAGGTAGCTTTTAAGGAGATCAGAAATGGAGTTTTTATGCTGTGATATTGTGTGCTCTCCTCTGACTTTGCCGCTAAGGTGAATGAGATGTCACTGAAGCTTTTAAGACTTTTTTTTTTTTTTTTTTTCCCCTCTTTTCTCCCCTGAGTGCAAAGTGAGAGCTGCTGCTTGGTCTGTGATCACTGCAGCACCATGTAATTAAAAAGCCGCTTGTGTTTGCCTAGCTGAAGTAGGAATAACTGAGGTGAGGTAAGAGCTCAGGAAGGAAGTGATGAAGTGGAAAGTCTTTTTCTTTGGGGAGATGTTGGAAGTGTGATAAGGAAGGAGATTTTCTTTAAGTATCCACATAGATCAGGTTTCCTGCATGTCAGGCAGTATTTAACAGGAGTTATGATCAGTTAGGAGGGACCTATGCTGTTCAGTCTTAATTAGCGCCAGTGATCTTTAAGCAGATTCTTTTTAAGCAAGGGGATCCTTCTAGTTAACAAACACGACACAAAAACAACTGCGGACACACTAATGTCAAAAGAGGGAACACAGGCTCCTTGACAAACTATTCTATCACTGTCGCATTGGGATGGCATTTATGTTGGTATCAAGTAGATAATAATGGTAAACTGGCCATGTACTCCCCAGGAAACACGAAGTGAGGGAGGGATGGTTTCTAACATGAGAAAAAGTCTCAAAAAAAAATATTCTTGGTGTGTGGGAAGGTATTATAAATGAGGGCTGAAAGGTAGAGGCAGCTGAATAATGGTGGTGGTTTTTCCCTCATTTTTTATATGCTGTTTTCAGGGTGAACATTTTGGAACCACTGAAGCCACAGAAGCTTTTTTTGCAATGACCAGATTATTTCAGTCTAATGATGTAAGTACCTAGTGTTTACAACTTGCTGCCTCCCTGCTTTTGTCTGGATTTGCAGTAACAGCTGGATATTGGGATGTGAGAGGCAAGTACTTCAGAGAACAAGCTCTGCATGCAGAGTACTTGCTGAAGGCAATTCATGGTTTGGAAACAAATGATTGAATAATAACATATGGTTACTTCTATAGGTTGGTTTTGCTAGTGGTTTTTTTCCTCCCCCCCGAGTGGAATTATTGTAAAGAATGTGAATAATGACAGAAAGCCTTAATATACAAATCGTTGTAATTTTATGACTGTTTCTTACACTTGGAAATAATCACCGTATGCTTAACTGAAAATAGAATTTTAAAGTTGCCTGTAGGTCAAATACTGCTATTCCGTAGAACAGCTTGCTCTATTAATGAATCAGGTTGCAGTCAAGTGATGAGAACATCCTAAAAATGCTGGATTAAACTTTGGACTTCACCCAGTATTAAAGTTCTCTGATCTCTTTTGCACAGAGTGTAAAAACTCAGAGGGGTATGTGTCATGTGATGGCTCTCACTCATTTTTATTAAAAATGAACTGGCACTTCAGATTTTTAGAAATTTGGCTGAGGAAGGTTGCAGGTGTCATTGTTTGAAGGTGGAATAAAATTTTGGAAGTACAGAGTGTTTGGGACCTTTCTCATAGCCACATTTTAGAAAGTAGAGGCTTTTTTTAATGTAAATGTCATTCAAAGAATTAAAAGTGTCAGTGCTCTTTGCATATTTCTGTTTTTCTTTTACAATAACAGATCACAGGAAGTTGTTTTTACAGCTTTTAACTGATGATTGTGAGGCTTCTGCATATAGACATATATCACTTCTTTCAAAATTAAAATGTGGATTAATTCTTTTAGTTTTATAATTTCACAAGATATGTATCTCTTATTCTTCTCCGGGTTTGTTTGGTAACAGGGAGTAAGGCTCTTATCCAATTGTCAAGCATAGTTCTGTTTGTGTGCTTATAACTTTGTGTAAAGAGGGGAAGAGGGTGTCCTATTTAAAAGTTTATTTAACTTTCAAGTTTCTTTAACTTTTAGAACTTTTAGGGAGTGTTTATTCATAATTACCATTGAGTTTAATGTCTTTCTGCAATGCACTTTTACAGCAAACACTTAGAAGAATGTGTTACCTTACTATCAAAGAGATGGCCAATATTTCAGAGGACGTCATCATTGTCACAAGCAGGTAGTAGAACCTACAGCAAACAGTATCAGAGCTCTGAAACAGCTAGCTGCATCTTAATGTGTTTGTTTTAGCTGCTGTGATTTTCTGTAATTATGCTTTATAAAGGATACAGCAAGAGAAAAATTGTTTCATGATACAGAGTATGTGTCACCACATGAAGTGTTAGTTTCTTCCTACTGTGTTGTAACGCTTTTCTGAAATGGCAAGAGGCTTGCCTACAGTCTATCAATTGGTTCTGCTTTGTTTTCTTGTGGTGGTGTGGGTTTTTTTAAATCGTTGGTGCTTGATGTTTTTTTCAAAACCTAGACTGTGACTTCTGTTTCATTTTGCTGTCAGAGCAGTTAGGGAAAAGCAGTGAAAAGCTCAGTTCAGTCTGCCAGCTGAATTACCAATTTTTTTTACTACAGGTTAGACATTACATTTGTTGCGAGAGCAAAAAATGAGATCTGTGGCATGTGCTAAGTGATTGATTTATATATTTTTTAAAGCTGTTTAACGAACTAAACTTCACAATTATCTAAACCAAAAATTTTATGTTGTAGAAAGAACAACGCTGCGAAGAAGTAGAATGGCTGAGCTAAATGAAACAGGCCTATGGCAAAGCATTATTATTGACTGTGCATTTTGTAATGATTTGTATTTCCCCAGAAACTAATGTTAATAACTTTCAAATAGCTAATTATTAAGAAGTTTTCTAGCCAATACTAGAGCTTAGCAGTCACATGGTAGCAACTTGAAGAATCATTAAATGAGATGAGGTAAATGTCACACAAAGACCAAGACATTGATGTTAAAGAAGGGTTAACAGGGTGTCTTTGATTATTTTAGTTTGACCAAAGACATGACAGGGAAGGAAGATGTATACCGAGGCCCGGCCATCAGAGCACTCTGCAGGATCACTGATGTAAGTACAAATCACATCACTGTTAAGGGAGAGATGGTAATAGTATTTAAACCAGGAAAAACCACTCTCTTGCAGGGTGTATCCTTATAGTAGTAATGGAACTGCTGCTTTAGGGAGGACAGCTCTGAAGCCCTCTGCACATGTGAGGAACTCTGTGGAGCTGTAGCACTGTAAACATGGAGTTAGAGCTCCAGAGCTCCTGCCTTCTGGTTTCTAATCTGAGGTTACTTTTCTGTAGACTTTGATAATGTCACTAAACCTTCAGGGTTGGCAGCTTATACTCATCTCTCCCTTGCAGAAGTATGTGTTCTCAGAATTAGTTCAAGATTTTTTTTCTGATAGCCTTTTGAATCATGCTGTGAATATGCTTTGCTTTTTGAGTATCTGGCCGGGCTCTCAGCTCTGGTGTGGGCATGTTTCCAGAGCTGAAGAAACCCCAGGCAGGTACAGAGACCTGCCAGGAGCCAGCAGCATGCTTAAGAGCAGCTGACCAGGCACAGACAGGGCCAGAAGTAACAGTGGCCACCCTCCACTCCCATAAAGAGCAGTCCTGGGGAGTGCTAGAGGACAAGCAAACCAGCATGCAGGGAGGATGCCTCTTAAAGGAGGGACAGGCTGCTGGCTAAGTGGAGAGACTTCAACCCAGCAACCAGCTGTGGTTCTGTGACCATCTGCACAGGTCAAGGGCACTCATCCTACCTGACCCTCATGGCAGAACGGTGGGCACTCCTCTGATGGCAAAGCCTGCAGCTTCAGCTGGGCAGTCTGCACCATCTGCCCCAGTGGTGGTAAATGCCTCCACCCAGATGGAGTTGCTGAAGGAAGAGGGTGCAGGCTGCAAACTGCAGGAAGCACCTGGACCTTTTGCTTGGGGCAGGGGCAGGCATCAGATGTGCTTGCAAAAGGTGCGCACAGGTGGAGGACCTCCTGCAGCAGGTGGCTGAGCTGCAGGACGAGTTGAGAAGTCTGTGTAACATCAGGGAGTCTGAGAAGGAGTTAGGTAGCTGGTTCCAAGCACAACCTGCAGCAGACTGACAGCCAAACAGCCAAAAACTCCCCCACCAACACACACAGTAGGAAGAGGGGCCAGTAATGCAGAAGAATGAAACTTGCAACGGTAAGGACCTGCAGGAGGAGGAGACTTCCCCCAGAGTCTGGGATGCTGCTGAACTGCTCTGCAGATGTTAAAGTGGCCTTTCAACACTTGAAAGGGAGCCTGTAAGAAAGATGGGGCCAGACTATTTAAGAGGGCCTGTAGTGATAGACCAAGGGGGAATGGTTTTAAAGTGAAAGAGGATAGATTTAGATGAGATATTAGGAAGAAATTCTTTACTGTGAGGGTGGTGAGGCACTGGCACAGGTTGCACAGAGAAGTTGTGGCTGCCCCATTCCTGGAAGTGTTCAAGGTCGGGTTGGACAGGGCTTGGAGCAGCTTGATCTAGTGGAAGGTGTCTGTGCCCCTGGCAAGGGAGTTGGAACTAGATGATCTTTAAGGTCCCTTCCAACTGAAACCACTTTATGATTCTCTATTTTTGCCTTATAGTGCTTTTAAGTTCTGCCTCTGGAATATCAACACTTTCCCTTTCAATAGGGTACGATGCTACAAGCCATTGAGAGATACATGAAGCAAGCTATTGTGGACAAGGTTCCCAGCGTGTCTAGTTCTGCATTGGTGTCTTCCTTGGTAAGTAAAGCAGCAGTTTACTGTAAATGTGCTCATTGTGTTTTGGCTGGGAAGGCTGGTCAACTGCATGTGTACCTTTGCCTGGCCTTTTTTTTTGTTCTTAATCTCCTCCACCTTTTATATGACTCTTCTTCATCTCCTTACCACAAAATAAACAAGAAATAGTAGCAATGGAGTTTCCTTTGACTCTGTCTTCTCAAACTTCTTTGTTAGTGTTCTGTCACTTTAGAATATATCAATTGTAATAACTTTAAGTGCAAAGTTCTGAGGCATCTCTATGCAGTTAGTGTAGAACATTAATTTCTCTGGGGTAGGGTCTTGTCTGTTTTGATAAGTCAAGCACATTGACTGTGAAAGTGCTTATTGGTTTGGTGAGAGTAAGTAGAAACAACCTGTTCTGTGCCATGGAAGAACTAGCACTGATGACACTGAAAGAACATGTGAGTTCTGTAACAGGCAATAAAAGCAGTCTGCCTTGTGCTTTGCAAACGACAAATCCATGAAATTGCTTCCATCATAAAACTGCAATTCAAGGTTATTTTTGCTAATATGTAGTAGAGGGCTAGACATAGAAGTTCACTCTGTTTTTCTCTCCCTTATTTAGGAGAAAAGGCTGGAAAAGATTTCATTAGGTTAATATTTTTATTAAAGAGGAGAATACAAGTGGAAGTATGGTAGTCTGAGACTGAGATGTAAGAAAAACAATGGTTTATAGGTGCATAGGATTAAGAGACTGGCTGCATTGATAGATCAAGAAGGCAGAGCAGGAGGTAAGAGGTCCAGCTGATGAGGTGGAGTAGAGACTCTGTTAGGACCCCAAGGGTGCAAACAAGGCTGTATTAATACTTACAATTGAAGTTTTCCTGCTGGACTAACTGTAGGCAGGTGATTTGTCATAGTATTGTCTTCTGTCCTGTTTGAATATAAACAAAAGCTCTCTGAGTTATTTTCTCTTTATTCAAACAAGCACATCCATACAAACTGTGTATTTGGGAGTTACTCTTTGTTACCTTTAATATGCAGCAGCACCCTAGATTGTCTTGAAGTCTTTAAACTTAAAATCTGAGAACAAGGCTTAAGGTCTTCACTGTGCTTCTAATGTTAAGTTTGTCTGCAGTCTCAAATTGTGGCTTCTTCCAGCATATGATGAAGATCAGTTATGATGTAGTCAAACGGTGGATCAATGAAGCTCAAGAAGCAGCTTCTAGTGACAACATCATGGTGCAGGTATGTTTGAGGGTGGTTGCCCTGAGGAGCTCTAAACACACTACAGGGTTTTAATGGTATTGTGGGAGTTCTTAAGGTAACTGTAGAAAACGTGCCTGGTTTTTCTTTTTCCAATACTCTTTTTAAAAACAAGAATTGCAACTGGAGGGAAACAACTCTGCTGTTTCAAAACAATCATGAGTTTCTCTGTGATCCCAGTGCAAGATTCTTAATTAAGAGCTGGCTCTTTAGTGCAGTCCCCTGCTGTTTCCTTACTAACCTGACAGCTGGAATGCTGCTAACTGTTGCACAGTAGTTGTTGCAGAAGGGCTTTGAATCTGAGTTTTCAAAAGGCTTAAGAAATTATCTCACTGCCTCCTAGAACACCAGCATCTCATCTTGGCCTTGAGAAAATTTGCCAGCTGCTACAGGACCACAGAGATGACCCTGAATATTAGTGATTTGTCCTGAAAAGAAAATCTTTGCATAAATATTCCAAACAGCCGTGGAAATGAAAGTAGTCTGTATGTCCAGTCAGCATTACAGTCTAACAATCAGAAACAAGCCTGTAAAGTTAGCTTTGTTTTTGCCCGTTTAGCAGCTTCATTAAGCCTTGCTCTTAATCAGTCTTACGGAAAAAAAACCCGCCAAAACAACCAAAACCACTTGGCAAGTAAGTGGAAATGCTCCTTTGTACTTTCACCATAAATGCCTCAAGGATAAGTGCTGGCTGGAGAGACATGGGTTTGATGGGTGGACCACTCAGAGGATAAGGAATTGACTGGATGGTCCCACATAAAGAGTTACTGTCAATGTCTAATGTCTAAATGGAAACTGGTGGCAAACAGTGTTTCTCTGGGGTTGGTTGGTACTATGACTGGTGCTGTTCAACATCTTTGTTGGTGACATGGACAGTGGGATCGAGCGCGCACTCAGCAAGTTTGCCAGTGACACCAGGTTGAGTGGTGCTGTCAACACGCAGGAGGGAAGGGATGCTGTCCAGAGGGACCTTGAGAGGCTTGAGAGATGGGCGAGTGCAACCCTCATGAAATTCAACAAGCCCAAATGCAAGGTCCTGCACCTGGGTCAGGGCGACCCCCAGAGTCAATACAAGCTGGGTGGAGAATGGATTGAGAGCAGCTCTGAGGAGAAGGACTTGGGGATGCTGGTGGATGAAAAGCTCAACATGGCCTGGCGATGTGTGCTTGCAGCCCAGGAAACCAACCATATCCTGGGCTGCACCAAAAGCAGCATGGCCAGCAGGTCGAGGAAGGAGATTCTCCCCCTCTGCTCCACTCTGGTGAGACCCCACCTGCGGCGCTGCATCTGCTCTGGGTCCCCCAGCATAAGAAGGACACGGACCTGTTGGAGTGAGTCCAGAGGAGGCCACAAAGATGACAGAGGGCTGGAGCACCTCTCCTAGGCAGACAGGCTGAGAGAGATGGGGTTGTTCAGCCTGGAGAAGGCTCCAGGGAGGTCTTAGAGTGGCCTTCCAGTACCTAAAGAGACCTACAGGAAAGCTGGAGAGGGACAGTTTAGTAGGGCCTGTAGTGACAGACAAGGGGGAATGCTTTTAAGCTGAAAGAGGGGAGATTTAGATTAGGTATTAGGAAGAAATTCTTTACTGTGAGGTTGGTGAGACACTGGCACAGGCTGCCCAGAGCAGCTGTGGCTGCCCCATCCCTGGAAGTGTTCAAGGCCAGGTTGAACAGGGCTTGGAGCAACCTGGTCTAGTGGAAGGTGTCCCTGCCCCTGGCAGGGGGTTAGAACTAGATGGTCTTTAAGGTCCCTTCCAACCCAAACCAGTCCATAATTCTATGATTTTATAAGGTCAGCTGTCATTTAAAGGCCTTGGGATATCCTAGATACAGAGTGTGCTAGAAATGCAAGTGTTACTGTGCAGTGTAACTTAGTAAACAGAAACCTTTGAAGGTTTGACATGTAATGGGGAGAAAAGGCAACAGACAGACTTCATGGATGACTCTTTAGATCTTCAGAAATATGTTGAGGCTGTCTTACGATAGACAGGAAGGGGAAGGAAGTACTGCCTATCTGTAGGTCTTTGTAACTTGTCAGGAAATATGGATCATTTGTGGTTAGAAGGTATTTCTGCTATGAAACTGTGATTTTTTAGCCGCCTTTTATGTCTTTTCCAATGGCACAGTATATTGAATACCTGCACATCTCTGTTTCTGATTTCCTAGTATCATGCTTTGGGGCTGCTCTATCACCTTAGAAAAAATGATCGCCTTGCGGTTTCCAAGATGCTGAATAAGTTCACTAAATCTGGACTGAAATCCCAGTTTGCATACTGCATGCTGATCCGAATTGCAAGCAAACTCTTGAAGGAATCTGAAGAGGGGTAAGAGGCAGCATCTGAATTACAAAACCTATTTATAATTTGAGATCCATGGTAGCTCAAAAAAAAAATAATGCACATTTCTGAAGTTTGTGGAAATATACACACAGGCAGAACTGTAGTGTTAAAAATAAAATGCAGGTAGAAGCAGAATGCTAGGTGGAACTCCGTGGTGGTATGTGTAGTGGGTGTGTGGTGGGGTTTGGATTTTTAGCACCACACCGCCAAAAATTATCCATGAGTTAGATTAAAACTGCAGAATAATCTCTGGAGATATTTTTTTACTTTGCCTAGCTAGGTGCATTTCAAATGCAATAAGAATCTGCCTATACTGTAGGGGATACAAACAAGAAGATCTCTCCTATTGTGATTTCTCATACTAGCAAAGGAGGGTATTGTTATCTGAGAAACTCACCTCCTGATGAAATTATTTTATCTGTGGATGTTTTTGTTAGTGGTATGTGATACTTAATAATAAAGTATCTTTAGAATGCAGCATTTCTAGCTTGAAGAAGATAATGTAAAGATGAATATCAGTAAATAAAAAGTTTAGAGCAATATGGCAGTGTAGGAAACGTGAAAGCCACTGCCTTAGCTGTGCTTTCTGTCAGCTTCTCAGAAATGCGGTATAAGTGATTTGTATGTAATTCAGCATTACACTGTGAAATGTCTTCTGTTTGTAGCCATGAAAGTCCACTGTTTGACTTCATTGAGAGCTGTCTGCGGAATAAGCATGAAATGGTTATTTATGAAGCTGCTTCTGCAATCATCCATCTCCCAAACTGCACAGCCAGGGAGCTGGCACCAGCTGTTTCAGGTTGGCCATAGTCCTTTGTACCAGTGATGCAGCTGAAAGAAAGGGCAGTAAAGCATGTCAGAGACAGTACAACATATAATATACTGGACTCAAATCCTGAATTTTCTGATTGTCCCCAGGCTTTTGGATGAGAAGAACGTTGATCCCTTTTCCCCATTTCATCCAGAGCTTTTGAGAATGGGTGGCAGAGGCAGCACAGGACAATACTTGCCTTTTTCCAGCTGCAGGAATTTGGGGTGGGAGGGAAGGTAGAAGAGAACCTGACAGTACAGATGCGCCACAGGCAACTGTGCAAACCACCTATTATTAATCTAAGATGAAAAACGAGAGCTTATTTTTAACTTTATTGTGAAGCTAGTGATAAATTATAGATGGAGCTGCATGAATATTTAGCAGTGCTTAGCTGAATGTGGAAACATTACTTTCCTCTCTGTTCTCTTTCTTTGAAAGAGACCGTATGTGGTTTTCTGCTGTGGTGAATTCTTACTAAACTATTTGCACCTCTCAATATGAAAGTGCTAGCACAAGGCAATTTCCCTTTCCTCATCTGGTGTGGTCATGAGGGCTGTCACCTTCTTGCTCTCCAGACATTACAGGTGCCTGGAGTTGCAGTGCTGGAAGCTGTTTTTTGTTAAACCATTTCTACGCTTTGCTATTTTGTTGTGAGCTACTTCTCTTGATTATTCTTTTTTCATTTGTTTTCAGTGCTGCAGCTTTTCTGTAGTTCTCCCAAACCTGTCTTGAGATATGCAGCTGTACGGACCCTTAATAAAGTGAGTGTTTCCAAAACCTCTAAACAAGCATAAATCTCTGAGCATCAGAGGAAGCCAGACTTCAGTGCCTAATGGTGTGTTATCTAAAGCAGAACAACTGTTCTTGTTATTACTGTATTTGGAAATACTCCATGCTGGAGAACTGGCTTTTCCATGCCAGATTTCCTGGTGTGACAGAAATCTTTTCTGCACTCAAGGTATGTTTGCTGACTTTTGGACCACAGGGCTATAACAAGCTGGGTTTTGATAACTTTTGGGCTCTCAGCTGTAAGGAAGAAGTCTCAGGTATTTAATACTGTAAAAAGCATGGATAGGATGTGTGTGAAGGAAGTAACATTCTGATTTCAAAGCTGCACACCACAACAGAAGCAGTTTGTGGCTGTTAACCCATGAGCTGTAACTTACAGTTCTTTTGAAATGCTGAAACAAAAGAACCTGAGCTTTGATTGCATCCTGTCAGCAGTCATATGATGTAGATTTAGTTGCAATCCTTGTGGAACGGAGCAATACTTGGAAAAAAAAGGTTTTAAAAAAATGAGCTTTAATCCTTGCCCCATCAAAAGCTTTGAACTGTAGCATGTTACTGCCATGTAATTTGGAATTGCGTTCTTTACAGGTGGCCATGAAGCATCCATCTGCAGTCACTGCCTGCAATCTGGATCTGGAAAACCTCATCACTGACTCCAACCGCAGTATTGCTACCCTTGCCATCACCACCCTGCTGAAGACAGGCAGTGAGAGCAGTGTAGACAGACTCATGAAACAGATCTCTTCCTTCGTGTCAGAAATATCAGATGAGTTTAAGGTGTGGCATTGGAGGCCTCTGCTCTTTCCACCTGCAGGTTTTTCTCCCATTCTTGTTACTATGAAGATTTTCCCATTAATCCTTCAATGATTTTGTCTGATAGAGCAAAGCCAGCTTGAAATTCAGAAGGTGTAATCCTCTGCTTCCAAATTTAATATACAGTGTCATTTCATGCTACCACTCCAAGAAGGGATAAATGTCATTTTTGTGGGTTCCTGGCTCCTGTGGAGTATCTTGCAAAATGTTGTGCTGCCTTCTGCTTGCCTCTTCGGAGGGGAAGAGGGATTTTAACTGTTCTGATTGAGTCTATACCACTTCAGTGTGATCGTTAGGAAATAGTGTGAACCATAAGTTTCCACCTAATTTTTAAACTTTATAGTGACTAAACTCAGGTAATAACTTGGTTCAGGATGGTAGTTCACCTATACCCATTCCTTTTACATTGTGGTGTTGCCTTGAAGAGTGTAGCATGTCTCTACAAAGTCAGTGTAGCAGTCAACATACAAAGTCAATGACAGCGGTCTTAAGTTCTTGTTTTTATGAGAAAAAGAAAAAAGTATTGGACAAGTTTTAAATTGCAAAGAGTTTTAATGACAAAATGTGACTAAGTTAGGATTAGGTCAGGATCATCACTGAACAGGAGGAGGGAGGGAAGGCCCTTGAATTTATGTAGTCTGTCCTAAATACAGTCCCTCTAACAGAGCCAGATCTTACAGCATGCTACACAGGGCTGTTAACACACTTATGCTGAGAGTCCACCACCTAATTACATCCTTCTTGTATTTGAATTTAATCTATTGATGTGACAACTTGAGATAGTGAGAAGCCTGTCTTTTTCATGGAAAAATAAATGCACGTGACTAACATCCTTCTTTGTTGTTTTGCAGGTAGTGGTAGTACAGGCTATCAGTGCTTTGTGCCAGAAATACCCTCGGAAACACAGTGTCATGATGACTTTCCTCTCCAACATGCTCAGGGATGATGTATGTGTGAAACTTTCTTTGTGTAGTTATTGGCAAGTAGCTCTGATAGATAGTATGAACGGTCTCTTCTGTCTTACGTCAGTGGGTACACAGTGGTGATGGGGCCTGACTGGTTACCTTGTCATTCTTGTTTATCTTGTAGGTCAGACCTGTCTGAAATGTGCTTATGAATTAGGGCTGGTACATCCAAAACTGATTTGAGGAGATACTCAGATGATATACCTTTATGAGTCAGGGGGCTGGGAAGACCCTGCTAGGTTATCCAGCATGCTTTCTCTTTCTTCTTTATGTACAAATGTTTGTTTTTTCAATGAAAAGAAGTAATTGAAGCGTAAGGGGAGCTGACCAGCACTGTGGTCTGAGCTCTGCCTGCTGGGTCAGTGTCCTTGATTTTCCTTTCCCAGGGTGGCTTTGAGTACAAGCGAGCCATTGTGGACTGTATAATCAGCATAATTGAGGAGAATCCTGAAAGTAAGGAATCAGGCTTGGCTCACCTCTGCGAGTTCATCGAAGACTGTGAACATACTGTCCTAGCCACAAAAATCCTGCATCTGCTGGGGAAAGAGGGACCGAGGACTCCATCCCCATCCAAGTATATCCGTTTCATATTCAACAGGGTGGTGCTGGAGAACGAGGCTGTGAGGGCTGGTAAGTTCAGCTCAAGTGCTTGACGGTTTCATGTACGAGCTCTGCAAGAAGCCTAGGGGCTGAAACTGGGTTTGGGCGTGGGAGGGAACGGTTACTTCACAGGCACTGTGAAGAGCTGGTTCTTCTATGCATCAGCTGTGAAGGTGATTTTTATCCTGCAGTGTGTTTGAACTCCTCATATCTTAGCATCAGCCCTTGGTCCTTTGCTTCACAGAACAGAAGCAATATATTACTTCTAGTCCCTTCTTTGAATGTCCTCTAAAAGTCAAGAGGTAATACATGAGGAGGGGACACTGCTAGTTCCCTATTTAACATAATTGCCTAATATTTAACATGATTGTCTGCAATAGACTTACCTCTTTCTATGAAAATCTCCCACATATGAGATTAGGATTCTTCCTTGGCAGTGTGTTGCAGACTGATACTTCCTTCCTGCAGAGCCTTTACAATGAACCCTTTAGAGGGTTCAGCCTCTTTTCATATTGGGGACTTTGCACTGGAGGGATATCAGCATCAGTCTGACCTCCTGCATGTTAGGAGAAGTAATACTGTTGGGGGAGAGGAAGCAAATGAGCTCACAAATACGATGTGGTTCAGATTGTATTTTATTTTTGGTGACAGCTCTTTTGGTCGCAGTTTGCTAATTGTGACCTGGGAGCACATGAAGAGCATCCCCTCAGAGAGCGTACACTGTATAGAAACTTTGTCACTGTAAAAGTATGGCTTCTTCTTTAACCACCAGGGCCATAATACTTGTACTTCCTGATAAGAGTTTTCTCTTCTTTCTGTATGTGGAATTTCTTCAAGCTGATGCTGAGCTGAAATTACATTGGTTTGGACAGGCAACTCTTAAGTGGTTGCTGAGGCGTTTCAGCTCCTTGCAGAGTTACTGGATGCAGTGTGGCCCTGGTCACCACTGGATGCATGTCAACCTTGTGTGTGAAAAACAGATTTATCTGGGAGTGTAAGCTACAGCTAATGGCAGAGGCACCAACAACTGGGATGAGCCATGGAGCTTGAACTGACCTTATCTGATGGAGTTCTCACAGAACAGGGCTGCAGAGCTGTTAGGCTGATCTTGTTGTGCTATTCCCTGACATGAAACTATTTCCATTTGAAAATATGGAAATAGTTTAGTCTTTCCATAGTATTAAAAGGTTTGTGTTGTGGGAGTGAAAACCTGTGTAAATTGGAACTTCTGGACAACAGTATGCACAGTACTTTGAATCATGATTGTGAGAATGTGTTTATCTGTTGCTTCAGCACCTCTGACATCTCCCTACTTCCTTTTCTAGCTGCTGTAAGTGCTCTAGCAAAGTTTGGTGCCCAGAATGAGAACCTTCTTCCAAGCATCTTAGTTCTGTTGCAGAGGTGAGTGTGTATAGCTGTGCACGTGCTGAGCTCATTGGTGACACTGGGTAGTCTGGCTCCACAGAAGAAGCAGGGTCAAAGCAGGTCGGAACTTGCACTGGGGTTGCCCAACAAACCAGTGGAGGAGCCAGGACATGGCTGCCTTCCACCCTTCCTTCCTGGCTGGAGGGACAATAACACTGCTGGAGATAAGCAAATGAAAGATGTGATTAGTCATGAAAACATCTAATAGTAATCTGGTCTGCAAACATTTCTCAGCGGGTAATAAATCTACAGTGCTTCAGTATATGTGTGTTTGTTTTGCATCCTTTGAAACAAGGAAATATATTTCCACATTACTAATAAGTAATATTTGTGTATGGCTGAGTAGTGATCACAGGTGTTCTCATTTCACAGGTTTGTGTTTCTTGTTAAGACCATTCAGCTTCCTTAAACTGTCTGTACAGTAAATGTAATGTTCTTCGTTTGTATATCGTTATAGTGTAAGCTTATACCACGTCTGACTTCTGTGGTGAGAGGAATAATTCAAATTGTGAAGCACTTCATGCAGAAGGCAACCTCAATGTAGCTGCAAGTGAATTACAGCTGCAAGAAATTACTTGAGGAATGTGGGGAGGGAGGGAAGTTGCCACCAGGAGGAGAGAATCTCTCTTCATGAAACACATGCTATAATAGAAAAACTAGGTGAATACTTGAACACGCAGCCATTTTTTCCAGTCTGAAATAGAAAGCAGTTTTAACATGTTTATTTTTGTAATCTATTTCTTGTGGTTTTGTTCTATTGTGAAAGAGTGCTTTTTTTAAAAAAATAAAGCAGCCACATGGTGCCCATCAGAATTATTAGCCATAAAATGCAGCTGTATATGTTATAATCTAGCAAGTGTACATGGTGTTAAGAATTCACATACACATCTCCTTTAATCTTAGTTTTCTGATGGAACACTTGCACATAAACTTCAACTACTGTGTTGTATGAACGAACACTTCTTGATTTCTGCACAATTGGAAAATCTGTTGAGGGAACACAGACTGTCATTGCAGTATCAAGTCCAATCTTGTCAGTGTCATTTTTAGCTCTGTTCTCATGATGTCCTGAACTGGCTGACTGCTGTCCTCTTGTTCCTTGAAACAGGTGCATGATGGACAGCGATGATGAAGTTCGGGACAGAGCAACATTCTACTTGAATGTACTACAGCAGAGACAGATAGCACTGAATGCTGCCTATATTTTTAATGGTCAGTGATAGAAAGGAAACAAGTCCGAGCTGTTATTTCACATTCTGTATTATGGGTGGGCTTTGTTGGTGTAAGAATAGTTTCCTATAATGTAACTGGGGTCAAAGTAGCTAGAAAGGTCAGAACTGTGTGTTTTTTCTGGCTCTAGCGCTTTCCTGCGAAGTACTTGTGCTAAATGAGAATGGCAGATTTAGCAAAATATGGAAAGGATTGTCTGAGAAATGGAGCAGGAGTATGGGTTGGGCTTTTTCTCATCATTGCCTGTTCCTTCACTTGAGACAAGTTTCTTAACCTTTGTTTTGTCTTCTCCATTACAAAATGAGGATGGAATCATAGGACTGTTCAGGTTGGAAAAAACCTTTAAGATCAGAGTCCAGCTATCCATCGAGATCTTCCCACACTGCCTTCTTACAATCTCCTGTAGAATAGCCAAGAAGGACAAAGTTTCGTCAAAGAATTTGAAAAACAAATGCTCTTACAGCCTTAGAATTGTGACAGCTTCTATGAAACAGCTCTGTCAAAACTTGTTGCCCGAGTTGATTATTAAAATGTTTTATGGCCTGTAGTCAACTAGTTCAAGTTCATGAGGGCAGGGTATTTAGCATATTGCACAATTACTTTCCTGGAGTGAACTATTTGGACTGCAGTACCCTCTGGAACAGCAACTTCAGACCAGTTTATTTTTATTCTATCCAGTATCTTGAAGTTCATAGGGTGTGTGTGTTTACTGAGAAATGAAAGTAGCTTTTAATTAGCCAAAGTCCAAACTGCATCCATATCTAGCTGTAAACTCTAGTTTACTCACAAGAGTTTTTCTCTGCAGCCTGAAACAATGGACATGCTACAGAGAAGAGCTCTTTAAATAACCTTACTTGTTTGTGTCTTAAGAGGGAGGTAACTGAAACACAGATACAGTTTTTCAGACTCTGACATCTTACTGCTTTTGGTGCAGTGGGCAATCCAAAATTTACACTGCTCATTTTTGAACCCTGTATTATAGTGCCTGTAGGCCTCTGACAGTTCTGCTATTAAAACTGAATTTTTCTGCATGTGCTTCTGCTTTGCAGGGTTGACTGTCTCTGTTCCTGGGATGGAGAAAGCCCTGCACCAATATACGCTGGAGCCTTCTGACAAACCTTTTGATCTGAAAACAGTTCCACTGGCTACTGCACCAATCTTTGAACAGAAAGCAGGTAACACTTGGGCTCCATTTCAATAGGCTGTAGGCAAGAGTGTAAGCATTCAGGTTGCCATAATGATACTTGATGTCACTAAACTGGCTGCCATCCTGGTAGGGCCAGGGCAAGCACAGAGGTGGCTCAGCTGAATGCTATGCAGGTTACAGTGTATGTACGTACAGGCTTTGCAGAACCAAGCCTGCCTGATCTTCGCAGGTAAAGGAAGACAGTGCTTATGCCAAAGTATTAGGGGTTGGCGAGAATGTTCTTTATTCTGCTCACTTCTTACCAGAGGGGAGTTTGTACATAATCGACATATGTACATTGTACATACATATATGTATAATTTATTAGTTCATGGAAGTTTGAAAAAAGTACATTCCAGAAGTGCTTAGTCACTTCACTGGCTTTCTTCCATGTTCTTGCATAATTCTTGCATTTTTACTTTGCACGATTTTTTAAGAAAAGGTTGGGGTTCATGCCTCATTCTCATCTTCCAGCTTTTTTTCTGGCTATTTTGGAGTGAAGTGTGGTTTCTTCGTCATTACTCAAATATCTCTCCTCTTCTCTTCTTACAATACAATATTGCGTCATGGAAAAGGTATTTCAGCATGTGTGTGTGAGGAACAAGACTGGCCATGGTTTGCAGCAGACTGTGTGAAATACTGCAGGTTCAGGAATTTTTAGTTGTGATATAATGGCATTTAAAACTCCTGCATGGTGTAGCTGACATGTCTTTGCTTTTTTTCTTCACAGAGATTGCCCTAGTGACCAGCAAGCCTGAAAAAGTTGCTCCTTCACGTCAGGATATATTTCAAGGTATGAGAGAAGACCAATGGGTCTCCAGCACTTGAAGTGTTTGGAGGATTGCCACAGGTCAGGTGGGAGCAATGAATGAGCCTGTCACTAAATGTCTGTTGCCTTCTTTTCCTTTCTGCACAGAACAACTAGCAGCCATTCCGGAGTTTAAGAGCTTGGGTCCATTATTCAAGTCTTCAGAACCAGTGCAGCTCACTGAAGCAGAAACTGAGTATTTTGTTCGTTGCATTAAACACTTGTTCACAAATCACATTGTATTTCAGGTAAGAGAAGTTATGTGCTTTTGTCAGGGTGCAATAGGACTTGGCCCTTAATGATGCCTAGGTGTAGCATGAACGGTGTTGTCACTGTGCCCTGAAGAAGACAGCTTCTCTCTTACGGGGGTTGCAAGGCAGAGTTAAGAGGGTGTGTGCTGCTTGCCTCTGATCAAAAAAAGGATGGAGTTATGATCCCATCTGTTAAAGAATTCTAGGAAAATTGGAGAGAAAAGCTATATAGTGAGAACAGTATGCTTGATCAAATATGCTTGATATCTGTTGTATGCTGTGGAGTATCGTAGCTGATTTGGGGAAAAATTGTTTTTTAGGAATGTTTCTTCTATGTTCAAGTTATTTTCAATTTATTCTTCTGCAGTTTGATTGCACAAACACGCTAAATGATCAGCTTTTAGAGAGAGTCACCGTGCAGATGGAGCCATCAGATGCTTATGACGTGATCTGTTGCATCCCAGCACCCAGCCTGGCTTACAACCAGCCAGGCATGTGTTACACCCTTGTCCAGATTCCCCAGGATGACCCCACTGCAGGTACCCATTGGGAGGGAGTAGTTCTGCATGACAAATCCCTCAAATGATGTTTTTGGAGAACACATAATAAAATGTTTAGAGTTTGGGATTTGGTGAGTGCATACTGAGATTCCAGCACTTCTTTCTCATGTGTTACATGTGCTGGCTTTTATTTAGAACCTGTGTTTGTGCAAAATACTTTTTACAAAATTGTATACATACTTCTTAAACAGTGGTTTTGGATGAATAGAAATGGGATGTTAAAGAGGATTGTAGAACATGCAGGTAATAGAGGAAACTGAATTTACTACCTTGAGTCAATGAAAGGAGCACATTGGAAAACATGGGTGTTTGTTGGTAGTATTCGAGAACAGAATCAGTGAAAGGAAAATGCAAATAGAAGAAAAAAAAAAGGAAAATGCAAATAGAAAGAAATACTAGTAGTTTGGGCCTCTACATATTTAACTAATGCAATTTTTCCTTTCTTTAGAGAATTACAAACTACTATGAAATGTAGGAATGAGAGATTTTCTTGGGCATAAAACTTCCCTTTCTTACTTTTATTATTCACACTTAAAAGAAACTCCAGTGGATTTGCAGTTAGTTAATGTGACTCAGCTCATTAGCAGGGTGGATTTCTTGGTTATTGCTTTAACACCAAGGAAGATTAGAACTAGTCTGAGTTCCCAGAACTGTGGTTTTGGATCGTACTCCACTTGTCGGAAACCCTTGCTGGGTTTTCCCTGGTAGCTAGTGCTGTCTGGGTCTCACCACAGCACTCTGCGAGTCAGTGGGCCTGTGCTTGTTACTCTATGGCACTGGCATACTCCTCTCCTGAGATCCTCCTTCGGCCTTCATCTTAAAAGTTGGGGGAGGATGGGGGTGGGTGGGGGCGGGGCTAGGGAATTTAATATGAAATTGAAAAGTGCTCTGACCATAGCCATGCATTTATCTTTTGGGGCAAAGCTGGCATACATTGGTTCCAGTCTTTTTTTGGGAAGCGAGGGCTCAAGCAGAAGCAACTGCATGACTAACCTATATAGGCTTTTTCTGTCCTCCCCAGTTGCTTGTACTTTCAGTTGCACTATGAAGTTCACTGTTCGAGACTGTGACCCAAGCACGGGTGTGCCAGAAGATGATGGCTATGACGATGAATATGTAGTAAGTTCAGGACTTGATTGTTTTCTCCTTGTTGCTAATTCTGAACACACATGGCCATTGGGCTGACCATTTCCTTTCAGATCTGAAGCCAGTAGGAGAGAAGGGCAGGCCTGCCTGAAGCACCATTTCCAACATGCTGTAGCTTGTAACTTTAGATCCTTCCCCAAAACCTTGCTTCTGCCAAAAGTTAGTTCAGCTTTAGTGCCCTATGGAGATGGGATTTGTGGGGGCAGACAGGAAGGAAGGAATAACTTTCACTGTCTAGTTTTGGAACTGTGGCCCAGGCATTTGCACCTCTGTTTATTGTGTTCGTGTTATCAGTCATGGAAATAAAAGTCAGATCTCAGGAAAGTGCCTGTCTTTTGGGCTTGGAGGGTTCTGGGTTCTGAGCAAGTATCTCTCCTCACATGTCCGGTAAGGGCTAGAATGGGCTTTTTCACTTACAAAGCGATTGCCTCATTTTCTGCTAGCCTGTAGTTTCACAGATGTTTCTCTGTAAATGTTTTTAAGCTTTACAGATGACCACCATAAATACTATTTTTCCTCTCGGTCTTTTAGATACTATTATTATGTACTTCTCCTGAAATTAAAGCATGACAGAGTTGTCTTGGCAAAATGCTGCTGTCTGTCTTTTCCCCTTCTAAGATTAGGATCATTTCTGTAACTGGCAGCTGAAAATCTCCTTTGCTCTTCTATCAGTTGGAAGATTTGGAGGTTACTGTGTCTGATCATATTCAGAAGGTTTTAAAGCCTAACTTCGCAGCTGCGTGGGAAGAAGTGGGAGATGACTTCGAGAAAGAAGAAACCTTTGCACTTAGTTCGATTAAAACCCTTGACGGTGAGATGATCTTTCCTCCTTTATTGGTGACCCACATAGTAATCCTGGTAAATCTGCCGTGCTGGGGATATTTAGTGTGGTAGGGGGAGAATTTGGTGCCTTCTGCCATGACATTATGTCCCAGCAATAAGGCTTTGTCTTGCAAAGTTGGGATTATAGTGAGTGGAAGCTTGGCAGTGTTGTCTTGCTTGAGGCTGGTTGAAGGGAGGGGTGCATTCCTAGGCTGTTAAGACAGCAAAAGGGACATGGTTGCAACCCCACCAGTACACCTACCTTGCCAAGATAATGAATAGAAATGGTTAAGCCACATGGGTGCTTAGAGAATATTCTTTAATTGCAAACTAGTTCTCACAGAAAGCTTGGCACCAATCTTGAGGTAATGTTCTTCTTCAATCTCTGAACGCAGAAGCTGTCAATAACATCATCAAATTCTTGGGCATGCAGCCCTGTGAGAGATCAGATAAAGTGCCAGAGAACAAAAATTCTCACACGCTCTACTTAGCTGGTAAGTATTTGTACTATTGAACTCTGTTTCCGTGTCCCCACAGATTTTTACAAAATGAAGGGAAATAGGTTAGAAGATACTGCTTTTATTTCAAGAGGTTTTTTTTTTTTTAATCTGTAGAAAGCCAAAGTCAACCAGTGAGTTGAATGTAGCTAGTGCTAACTTGGAGCCCAGTGTAACTGGTGTACTTGGGCTAGGCTCAGTCTCTTGGAATGGAGGTACTCTATCCCAGCTGAAACCAGGACAGAACAGTAGTGAATCCTTTGAATGAAGAACTTCCAGAGCAGACACCTAACAAAACTCCTTGCTTGAGGTTGTCTCAAGAATGGGGTTCCTAGGACCATTTTGTTTCCAAGTTTCTGTCCCAAAGACACACCCTGAATCGGCCTGCAGCCCCCACGGCTGCTGCTTTTGTGATTGTGGTCCAGGCTTACAGTTTTGTGCAGTCTCTGGAAGTGCTCTACAAACCTTAGTTGCAGTTACTAAAACAAAACTGCAATGTACATGACAGAAGAGTCAGATCTTGATTTATTTCAGAGGCAAAATTGGTAACTCCAGGTCTGTGTGTAGTGATGTTGAAGTGAGAGTGGAGGTGGCTCATCCTGCAGTCTGAGTTGCCTCCAGGAGCACCACTTCCAAGTCATCTTGTAGTAGCATAGGACAACTATTCCTCCTTTAACAGCAAGGGCACTGAGCCAATGGACTGTACCTTCATAGCACAATAATAGTATGTGTTGCCTTCTCAAACCAGAAGTGAGCTTTTCAGCTGCCCACCTCCTGGTTTCTACCTGTTTAAATTGGCCTAGCCCTCCAGCAGCACATGCTGACTTCAATTAGGACAATATCTATTATTTTCAGTCTTGGCCTCAAGAGCTGTGGGGATTTTGGGGTTTTGGTTTTTTTGTGACTTCCCCCCCCTCCCTTCTCTCAGCAACTGGCCATAAGACTCAATCTGTCTTGCTTTCACCAGGTTGTTGCCTCCAGGGTTAGGACTAGATCACTGAGCCTTCTTAAAGTAATCTCTCAAATGTTGCTTTGTCCCCAGGTGTATACAGAGGTGGTTGTGATGTGCTGGTAAGGTCCAGGCTTGCGCTCGGAGATGGTGTGACCATGCAGGTGACTGTTAGGAGCAAGGAAGAAACGCCTGTAGATGTCATCCTGGCTTCTGTAGGCTGAGTGTTACAGCACATCAGCTGTGGTGGAAACCTTTGCAAGCACCAGTTGGGTATTCATGGGATATCAAGCAGCCTGTCTGTCCTTCTGCATGTAGTTTTTATTCCTTAATTTGGTAAATATTTTGTATGATGTTACAGTAGTGGCAATAGTGGCTGGCTGGTACTGAGCCTTTCCCCTGTCCCTTCCCTTGTTGTCACTTACACATTCCCATCTAACTTATTGCATCTCAGCCCACTTGCAGTAAATCAGGAAAGATAAAAGGTGCAGGTGGTAAGAAAATGGAATCAGACTTTTGTCAAAACTGATTTTTATTAACAGAAAATAAACACTGGTTCAAGTGGTGGAATTCATACGAATTACTATTAATAAAATAGAAATTTCTTGTTCTAATCCTGTCTGCTTCAGTACAGAAAAAGTAGCCAATAATGGCTGTTTATTCAAAGTAGCCAATAATGGCTGTTTATTCAGCAGAAGCCCCTTATTCCTAAAGGGATGCTGTTGAATTTCAAAGATAAGGAGTTAAAAACCACACAAAACCTGCAGAGTCTGCCAGCCTGCAAATGTACAGTAATCTTCATGATTGTCTCCTCTGTTCCACACAGAAAAATCAATGTACAGAGAGAGATTAAACTTCACGGGTCAAGGCATATTCAGTTCTCTGAGCCTTATGTCAGATAATACCAAAAAACAGCACAGTCTTTTCCTGGGCTCAAAGATGTGAAACACCCTGTATCAAAATTTGGGAAGAGAGGAGGAAAGAGGGACCTTGTGGTGACTTCTTGTGAATTAAGTTCTGCATCTCTCTCCTGATGAACTGCTGTTTCTTTAGTTACCAAGTCAGGGTGAGGAAGGAAGGAATACTTGAATTCTAATTTAAACACCTGTCCCAGATCCCTGTGGCTCAAATAGCTATTGCTCAGAAGAATGTCTCTGCTTCTGCTAGTACCGGTATTGCATATTCATCTTGCTCTAGTGAAACAGGTATGAGCCTGCCCTGGTAGAACTGCATGCTACAGCCACGCTTCTGCGAAGCTCCTGAGATAGTCCCAGGGGTGTAGTGTCAATGGGTGGCTCTGCTTGTTGAACTGAAAATCAGAGAAACAAGGAATGTGGTAAAAACTTGAGGTTCAGAGCTTCGCTTTGGGTAACTGGCCATTAAAGAGAGGTTACTGAAAACAATTACAGTGCTTAAATGCCCCTTTATGTGTGCAGAGAGCATCACTGCCTATACTTTGGGGGATTACAGATCCAGCTTGCCTGCTATACTTAGTGTAAGCAAACTCAGTTTCAGATTCTTCAGTGCTGACAAGCTGGCCAAGTATTGTTAACACTTAGCAGAGGGATATAATTTAAACTGCATGCACACACCTCAAAACCAGACTGGCATCCATCTTGGGAATATATGCATCAACCCTTGGCTGCTAGTGGTCCTGTCTACCTGTGCCATGCAGCGTAGCTTAGCAGTGAAGGCAAGTAAGGACTGAGATTGACATGTGTGCTTCACCTCCTGTCAGGTGCCCCAGTTCTCCCTTGAGCCCTCATGGCTCCTAATAGAGGGATAAGCCAGTCAAGAATCAAGGTGAGCACAGAGCAGGAGGAGCTGTCCACATCCTCTAACTCTACTCAGGCTGGCAGTTTTGTCCAAACCTCCCTGCAAGCTAATCTCTTCTGGTGCTCAAAGGATTTAACTGCATAAATGCAGCAGTTTGGCAGCCAAAGATGAGGGTGTTAGTGCAGATTGTTGGATCTGGAGATAAGAATCGAGGTTTCTTCCTGTCCCCAAAGCCTGACTTTTAAACAGAGCGAGAACTGAGCTGCAGCAGCTCAGAAGGAGTTGATGAAGTTCAGATATGCATTCAGGAAACCTGTTGGATCCTCCAGCTGTGGATAGTGGCTAATGTGGTCGTCCAGCACAGACACCGTGGACATGGGAAGCACCTTCCTGTTGGAAGAATGCAGCAAGGCTTAAGCACAGGCAGCAGGCTCAGCCCACAGCCAGCCAGATGCTACTGGTGAGGAGGACAGTACCCTCTCGCAATTTGGATTCTGCCTGTAACACTGTTTTGGGACAGAAAACGTCCTCAGCAGCTACAGTTGACCACTCTTCAAAGTGCTGGATTTACTTCAGGTTTGTTTGGAGAAGACGATGTCTGTCAATAAATCCTACTTCTGTCTGATGTGGTTTTAAAATGCACCATTGATTTGGCTAGGAATTGTGACTTGCCTAAAATGGGGAAGCAATTTCCAAACTGCAGAAGGCTCTGACTGAATCACCTTGTTGTTGGGGTTACAGGTGGAATTTAAAACTAGCCTCCATGAAAAGGGAATTGGAGGAAAAGCCTGAGACAAAATCTCCCTTGAAATGAAACCCCAGGTGTATATTCCCCCTTTGTGGTGGGTGTTGTCTTACTTGTAAAGCTGAAGAAACTCTGGGTGTGGGTTCACAGGGTCCAGGGGCCCATAGATTAGATGCACTGCAAGACAGAAGCACAGACAGCTTTTATACCCAAGGACATCCCTAAATTAAGGCAAGGAGACCTGTTGCAGGCATTCCCTGCCCTTGCATGGAGCTTGTGAAGCTTTCAGCGGAGCACTAAGCAAACCAGCTGCTAAAAGGCCTTGTTTCTCTGCCCTGGGGTCAAGTTAAGCCTCCAAACCTTCTCCAGCAAACACCAAGCCTTTTCTTGAGTGGTTTTAACTTCTCTTGAGCTTGAAACGCACCTTGGCTTCCCTGGGACGGTCACTGGAGGAACCGGAGGCTGTGAACCAGCCTCTAAAGGAAATTTGTATCTGCTCAGTGGAATAAACTTTCTCTTGCCTTAGCAAGCTCATAGCTCTCTGCTGTAACAGCCTTAAACTGGAGCAGGGAGGCTTGTTTGTGATGCTACCCCCTGCACAAACTGAATTTGAGCCACATCATCCTTATCAGAATAAGGAGAGGCTCCAGCAGTTAGTGGAAGGAGCCAGCACCATGCTCTGGCGCTTGCAGGCTGGGGCTGGGGAGTGTGATCCCCAACATCCCAATGAGTAAATAAAGAAAACTGATCCTACTCACGTGGGACAGAGGTGGACATCAAAGCCCCAACCCAGCGGTCTCTGTGCTTCTTTCTCTGGTTTATGTACTGCAAAATACTGAAGAGAAACCTGTTTTTACACAGTGGACGGTGCCTTGAGGTGCTGCACAGGCTGGAAATTGCTCTCAGGGCACTGTACGCTTGTGTAAGGAGACCGAGGTGGACTCTGCATCTCCCATGGACCTCCTCCTTGGGGCAGCAGCAACACATCAGTCTGTTGACTATCCCTGAGCTTAGTGACTTGCCTAAAGTGGGTTTTAATATTTAGACAGCAAATAGAAGTGCAAATGAGGTTGGGACACTGACTCCAGGTCTTGCCTCTGCCCTAAGTGCAAAGTGCAGTTTTAGAGTCCTGCTGGAGGATAACCTGAGTTCATTTAGGAAGGGATAAACAGCCTGCAGTCTGCGGAGATGGGAGGATCAGGTCTGAATCCTTCCCAGCTGAGATGGAAGCAAATGTGGGTCCTCTGCTCCCACTCAAATGCCGCTGGGTTGTAAAACTGGGTGAACAATTGTAACCTCTGTGCCAGACTGCACAGTGAGTCACAGCGGGCTGCAGGCAGCCAGCAAACAAGTGCTGAAAGGCTGGCTACCTCCAAACCCCCTTAACAAACTTCATGCTGCTTTGCTGGGGCAGCAGGGGGAAAAATGGATTTGCAATTGGATCTTGCAAAATGCTGGGGCAAAAATCAGTCTGCTGAAAGCCAATGCAGAGGCAGTGCAGTCTGAGCACTCCTGTGCACGGCTCACAGGCATCGCAGCAGCTCTGAAACCATTTCAGTACCCCACAGAAGAGTCAGTGCTGGACTACTGAGCATGGAGGAATGCAGGAGAAAAACTGCACTGTTTAGGTCTTGCAGTGAAAATCTGAACTGCTAACAGCTCCTCAGCCTGTCTTGTCACCCCAACCGGCAACTCGGGGTGACTCTGCTTCAGCACAGCTCTCAGGAGCTGAGGGTCACAATTTAAACATCTGGTTCAAGTCTGGTTATAAAAAGCTTTTCAAGGATGGGAAGCTACACTAAATAAACATACCAATACTCTGACACATGACATTTAAGGGGCTGGAGATATTCTGGTACTGAGCTTCCCATCATGGCTGCACTGCTGACAAATGTGACAGTGCAAAAATTTGCCACAGCGGGGGGTGCCAAGTGAGCAATGCATCAGCCAGTGTATCCATTGTTGGGCTTGGGCAAGTATCCCTCGTTATAAGAAGCAATTAGCGAGCATCCTTTGGAGAGGCTGAGCTATTTGGTCCTTACTGTGATTTGGCTGGAGATTGTCCCCAGTGGGAGGAGAGAGGAGTTTGTATGCTGGAGTTTGTATGCCGGGGGAGAAAGAAACATGCAGGCCCTACTGAATGGGGACACTGAACTCACAACCACCAGCCTAGGGTCCTTCCAAAAGTCCCAAACTGAGAAAACCAGATCTAGCTCCAGTTGTTAACAAAACCCCACAAATTCAAGCCCCTAACTTCCAAAGAAGAAAAAACACCCCTGTTGTACATCTCGAGTGTTGTCCTTTTCCCACCATGGGCAGGCTGAGATCCTCCTGACTCCAGACTTCATTTACCTGCCTTGCATCATCCCAGCAAGAATCTCTGCTCCTACATCACATCCCAGCTCTGTTCTGAGGTGCAGTGATGATCCCAGACTCCCAACAGAAGCAGCTGAAGGCTCTGGGGAGCCAGTGTCCTGGGGCCCAGCCAAGCTCTGCTAACCTCTGAGCCACTGCATGGCTCTGTCTGCAACCGAGGAACGCCGCGGCTGGAAAACTAAGCTCACACAGCAATTAACAGTGATGTACCTGTCAACAACGAGATTGCCATCGTTGGTCCGCACCACTGTCCACATGTCCCAGTACTCTGCTTGTGAAGGCTGCGTGTAGGGCCCAAATACCGCCCCAAGTCTGGAAAAAAAAAAAGAATTCAGAGCAGCACAGCAGCTGCCATGTTAGTGTACAACTTAAAAATTAGCTGAGGGCAAAAAACAGTGAAGCAATTCCAGCTTCCATTGCAAAAGACATGGGTGCAAGCGCAGTACTACAAGTTGTCCCCCAAACATGCCCAGCATGGGACTTACCAGCCAGCCTACAGGGGTTTTGGGGAAAAAAAAGAGGATTTGCAACATTCTATACATATATATATACATACATAACTGTATGTAGAGCGTGGTTAGGGTTTTCATTGCCTCTAACATGTTCAAGTCCAATACTCATGGGAGAGAAGGATTTCAGCGTACAGTAAAAAGCCATGTGGTTTATTATTAGGCTGAAGCGCTTTGCCAGCCCACAGAGGGAATGGCCCAGAACATCAAGGTCATTCAAACCCAGGGGCAAATCTCTCCTAGGACAGTGCCGGGGGATCTGCTCACCTGCCAAACACCCGCTACGCTAATCCCTACATTGGCCCCCTGTGCTTGGCTCACATACCCCATATGGGCTGTGCCCAGCAGTGTAGAGACACAACTCACCCTCTGGAGAAGAGGAAGAAGTTCATCAGCCGTGTGATGACAGGGGACAGCAAACCCCCATCCTTGAGGATCTTGGGAAGAAGGGAAAAAGGGGACAGCACTACTCAGTATCATAGAGATGGATAAATCCTGCCTCCTCAGAGGGCTCTTCCCCTGGCTCCCCATATTACAGCAGTTTCCCAGCTCAGCCCTGACCCTCAAGATGCACATGAGCTGCCGGTGGTGAGACATCAGCGCTTCAAGGGGGGATTATAGGACATTCAGATGCCACAAGCCACATCCTGGCAGCCCGTTTCTCCCCACTGCCTCTAACAATGTCTGCAAGCAACTCAGCTGCCACTACCGAAGCAGGAAAAGCAGCAGGCTTCTGAGCCAGATAAAACCCCAAACTCACAGAGTCAGACTTCTGCTTGAGGGGAAAGGGGGCAGCAGCTCACCTTCTGGATGAACCGGGGGTAGTGCGTTTCAGGAAAAATCCCTGGAAGGATGAAAAAGAACAGAGTTGTAATGCTGTAAGTGTTTTGCTCTTCATCTCCCAGTCTCTCTTCATGATGCTATGAAAGGTAGCACAGGCAGCCCCGAGGAGTGACACTCCCAGTTAATTACAGCACCTTAATTGCAATTCACTTGGGGTTTGGATGGTACTTTCCCTCAGGTGATGGAGATGGGAAGGCCATCCCGTCCCATGGTTCCCCATCCCTCCCAGCCCACCCATCCCACCATGCTAGGCAAAACTTACCTCCATTGGATAAACAGAGGCTGTTGATCAAGATGCTTCCAGTTTTATTGTGCTCATACCTGGGGACAGAAGAGAAGGTGAAACACAAGTAGACCTCTCCAGGCTCCAAAAAGTGACCGACCAGCAGGTGAAATTAAGAGTGTCACACCATCTCTGCTCCCCTGCTGTCCCAGCCTTGATAAGAAGGTGCTCAGAAGGGACGTTAAATATCCTAAAAGCTGGGATTTGACAGATCGAAGCCTCAGATCTGCCCACTGTAGATGTGCCCTGAGACCACTTGGCCTTCATTACAGCCGTAGGTATAGGGAAAAGGGGGTTCTGCGCTACGTCCTTCCACTTATCTGCTGGAAATCGTCTTGACAGGGACAACAAAGAGCAGCCAGAGCATCGGTGGTTGCAGTGACCTGTGCAGCAGCTCCTGTGCGACTGTATCCCCGTAATCATGGGAGAGGAGATTAATTCTCTGGTGGCGGAGGCCAAGGTGATGCACCAGCCCCTCCACGATACTGGCTTGCTCAAAGATGGAGTAGCGGTGGGGCCTCTGCGAAGCAAAGCGATAGAGGAACTGCAGTGAGAGCCTGACCCACCATGAGCCCACAAACTCCAGAATAAACACCCAAATGGAGGAATACAGGGTGGAGACCAGCATTTTGTGTCCCCAGACAGAGCAGCTGGAATGTCCTGGGCCAGCAGCTATGTCCACAAGCCCATGGAAGCACTGCCCATTGCCCCAGAGGGGTCCAGGTGCACTTTGGAGTCACATCAAACCCAAGTAAAGGCAAGATGGTGACAGAGCTGACCTCCACCACAAACCTTGCCCATCCCTTCCACTATTATAATGCTTATTCCTTTTTCAGATGTATATAGGAATTGAAACTGGACTGCAAATGCTAATTTTCCAGGAGTGCTGGCGTGGCAGAATGACCTCTGGGCCAAAAGCAACTGCATAAATCCTCCTCCCAGGCTACTTACAGGCTTGTCACTGAAACCAAATCCTACGAAATCCAAAGCAATCACCCGGTGAAACCGCTGGGTCAGCCCTTCCCAGACCTGGAAAGAGGAGAAATGCATTAACAAAACAGGTGACAGGAGCACAAAGAGGAAAAGCCTGTGGTGATGCACAGCTGTGGATGGCCACACTTCCCTCCGCCCCCCAAGACAGCACCTTCCAGCTCCAAGAAAACTGCAGATTGAAATGTCCCAGTAACAGCAAGACAATCCCCCCCCCCGCCTCCACCCCGAAAAAGCCAAGAAATAGCTGTGGATCCTTTCCTCCCACTTTGGGCTGGAGTGTGGGAAAGGGTGACACGAAGAATGCTTGGCTCCCATGCAGGGTGTTGGGAGAGGAACAGGGCTGATACCCCAGAGCACAGTGCTACCTCCAGCAGGAACTCCTCTGGAGCGTGGCCCACCCCAGGCCAAACCACTGCCCACATCTGCTCGTTCCTGGGAGGGAGAAACCACAGAGTTTGCTGTCGGCATCCAACCCCACTGCGCACTCGCTCCCCTCACCTTGTACCAGTCATAGCTGGAGGTTGGGAAGCCGTGCAGGAGGAGGACGATGTCAGAGCTGCCAACAGCGCCAGTTGAGTCTGGGGAGGGAATGGGGCACCATAGGGTCAGCTTCTTCCCCTACAGTCTCCTCTCCTATGAGGCAGGCGTTGCCGTTCACCCCACTGGGAGCCCAACCAGTGTTACCCCTCCCCCTGCTCCCCCAAAACCAAGCGTGGGTTTGACTCGCACTGCAGCCTCCCAGTGCCAGCACAGCCTCAGACACCCAACCAGACAAGCCACCGTGGCCACTGGCACCAGTGACCTGATGTAAACCAGGGCTTTACTTAGCACAAGTTAATTGCAGCTTCCTCTCAGTTGCTACGATGGGTAACAACTGCTCCAGCAAAAAGGTTTTTCAGTACCTTTTCCTTGCTGCAACCCATCAGAAGCTCTTGAGATCATTCCCTGCCAACACCAAGGTATTGCCACTGTTGCATGAGAACCAGCCATCATGGCTTCACCCAATTAAAATGTTTTGCTAACAGCCACACTGTGCCTGGATCCATGCAGTGGCTCCCCTTAAAGCCATTATATTTTGGGAGGGATTTGCCATCACCTCGCCTGGCCTCGGGGACATCCCCAGGGCCACCAAGGGAAGCAGAGCCACCAGCCCTGCTCCCCACTGGGTCAGACAAGGTGTCCCCAGCACTCGGCACAGCCCCATCACCTCTGTAGAAGATGTTCTGGCCCTTGTAGGTGAAGTAGCCTCCAGACGACCTCCAGGAGAGGAGAGCCGGGGAGAGCTTGGGAGGCGGGATGTGCAGATAGACGGCAAGGAGGGGCACGCTCAGCAGCCCCACCTGCACCCACCACTCCTTCATCCTGCAGAAGAGAGCGAGGCACCTGTCTGCTGGGATTTGTCCCATAACTCCCACATCCCCCTGACCCCTGCCACATCCTCATGGCCCCCATGTTCCCATTACCCACCTCCAAGTCCCCAAAACTCCCATAACCTGCATATCCCAGGGGTGGCAGGACTACGACAAAGTGGTCTCTGCAGCAAAGGTTAGGGGTCTGAAGGGGGGACATGGGCCCCATTTGGGGTCTGGGGGATGCATGTGGCCCCCATAAAAGGGGTATGAGGAGGAGACTGGCCCCATAGGGGGTCTGAGGGAGGACGTGGACCCCACTGGGGGTCTGGGGAGGGCAGTGGGTCCCATAGAGGATCTGAGGGGGAGATGTGGGCCCCATAGAGTGTCTGAGGGGGCACATGGGCCCCACTGGGGGTCTGAGGGGGACATGGCCCCCATGGGAGGCTGAGGGGTGTGCGGCCCCAACCTGGGGCTGGAGGTCAAAGGGAAGTCGAAGGTCGGGCAGGGACACCAAAGCCCCGCCTCCGGCCCGCACCCCAATAAACCCCGCCCCCATCGCGCCAATGCCACGCCCCCTCCCAAGCCACGCCTCCCTCGAGCCAAGCCTCCCCCCAGCAGGACCCGCCCCTCAGGGCAGCACTTGCTCCCCGCAGGCCACGACCCCCCGCCGCGCGTCCCCTCCCCTGAGGCGGGCAGGCCCCGCCCCCCGAGGCGGTGGGCGGAGCCTCCACACCTGGCGGGGCCGCGGGGCGGCGGGACCGCGCGCGCCTCACCTGGCTCAGGTGCCTCGGCCGCGCGCCGGCATGGCGCTCCGAAGGCGGGGCCAGCGCCCCGCCCTGCGCATGCGCCGCCCGCCCTGCCCCGCCCCCTCGCTTCCCGCGCGTCACGGCTCTCGCAGCCGCGGCGTCCCCCGTTGCCCGGCGACGACTGAGCCCTGTCAGCCGCTCAAGCTCTTACGCGGCGTCTGATTGGCCGCGGGCGCGATGAGCGACCAATCGGGGCGGGGGTAGTTGCGGGGTGGGACGCCAGAACCGTGAGGGCGGGTGAGCGGGCGGGCAGGCAGGCGGGAGCGAGAGAAGGAAGCGGTGTGGTGGGTGCCGGCTGCAAGAAGATGTCGAGCAGGAGGAGTGTCGGGGACCCGGAGGTGCGATGAGGGGCCCTTCCTCTCGCCGTCACCCTGCCGCCGGGTCCGGGCCCCCTCCTCTCCTGAGAGGAGCAGCAGCCCTGGGTGGCTTATGGGGCGCGGGATCCCCAGCGGCAGGGGCGGCCCTGGGGGCTGTGGGGACCGATTCGGTGGGGTGCCCGGGGCGGGGGCTGGTGCAGCCTCCAGAGGCGTAGTTCGGGACGGGGGAAGGTTTCCTGGGGCCCTCAGAGCCGGGCGTGCTCCGGGTGAGTTGTGGGTGGAAAGTGAACGGGAGAGAAATTCTCCTTTTGAGGCTTTGAGGTGGAGGTTTGTCAAGGGATTTAATATCCCTTGACAGTTGAAGACTTAGAGCTCTTTCCCTCCACCTGTGAGCAGAGGATGTCTGAGAGGGTGCCTGTGGTCTCACTCCTTTTTTTTTTCTCTCTTAGAGCTCTTCAAATTGCCTTTTCTGGTAATGTTTAAAAAAACCCAATACATAGCTGTGTATTGACTTCCCATATCTTTTCCTTTTTAAACCAGTATTTAACCAGGCGCATCCCTCAGAATCCCAGATACCAACATATAAAAACCCGCCTTGATACTGGTAAGTGAAATCGTGGTAGGGTAAAAACACTGAATGTGGATGTTGGAGTGTATGAAAATATGCTGAATGTCTTAACTGCCTCTGTCCTGAGCTGTTTTACCCCAGATAACTGTGCAGCTATGTCAGAACTCGCATTGCGGTTATGATGTGTCTCACCTTACGATGTCAGTCTCTGTTGTGGTACTTCCCACAGAAATTACTGGAGTTCATGTATATGGGCTTTTCTTGTATAAACTCATATCTTGGCAAGCCTGTAAGTCAAGATAATTATTTGGGGGGGAGTATCTTTGGGGACTTTTTTGTTGTTAAAGTGAATTTTATCCAGTAATGCTTGCCTATAGTATCAACACAAAAACACATGGCCACAGCTGTGCTTGAAGCAGAATGTCGGAGGCAGCATTTGAATATCAAAGTCCTGATTTCAGTTCCCGTAGATACAGCATTGTAACATACTGAGTTTTAGGTAGTAACTTTCTGAAGGCAGTGTTGATGATGACTTTGTTCTCCAAAGCATCATCAAAACAACTTATGCTTTTGAGTAGAGAGGGCTTGGTGTGGAGCCTTGTAAATAGGAGGGGTGCTACAAGGCTGCTTTTTCTGGAATATCACCGTTCTGACTAGCAGAGTGTGGATGTTTCTGTACCCCTTACTGAAAATCCTGTAAGATAAACTCTGGATGCTTTCAGGGAACGGGAACAGCACTGTGGGTATGTGCAGAGGATTTGAGCTCCTGCTGGTCATGAACATTTGCAATGACTTCCTCTACTCAGGATGGAACCTTTAGGCTATGGACCACTGCCTGTTCCCAGAGGCAGCTGGGGTCCAGCAAGTCCTTTGACTGACTTTGCTCTTCAGCTCAGCCTTCCTTGCAAGAGAAAAGCACTAAGAGGAAAATCGCAGTATTTTTGATTTATGGCTGCCTTGTATTGTCATGTCAAAAGAGAGTCTACAGCAAACATTTGTTATCATAGTCTGATTTTTTCCTGCAGAAAAAATAAAATTTAATTCTTAATAGTGCTGGAGAAAACCACTAATAAAAAAATTGTAGCAAACTAATATTTTTGTTGTTCTTACAGGAAACAGTTTGACAAAATACACTGAGAAGTTGGAAGAGATCAAAAGAAGTGAGTATCTGGAGAGGAGCAGAATGTACTTGCAGTGGGTCAGGTCAGTTCATCAAGGAGCAGGGGTTAAATCCCAGGCCCTCTGTTTGCTTGGAAGGCTCCATTCCGATTCCCACAGCCGTTTACAGGAATGAACTGTAGAAACACGCAGCAGTAGGATACAAAGATGTTTTAACCTTCATTCTTTGGCCACTTTCCACTTTGTCCTGCACCTTGTTTCTCTGTCTCCCAGTGCTTTACAGACTTAAGAAACTAGGCAGGCGTGTCTAGGAGTCTTTCCAGATCCTTCTTTGTGCTGTTTTTGCTGTTGAATGGAAACCAGACAGAAAGTTCTCAGGACTAAGAAAACTAGACTAGACTCATCTGGGAAGACTCAAACTGCACTTCTGAGACTTTGTTTCACTTTTAGGTAACAACTTGAGAGCTTTGTATATACCTTTGTAAAATTTTACTGTACTTAGATTTCTATCAGAATACTCCAAGATAGGAAAAAGACAAGCTCATTCATGTAACTCATTGATTTCTGCAGAACTAAATACTGATGTTTTGAAGACTTCGGCTTGTTCAGGCTAATGAAAGCCTAACTGACTTTTATTTCAGCCTGCTTTCCCACTGAAGATAGGCTTTTTAAAAAATTCTTACTAATAAAGCTGACGTTTTACTACTTTGTTTTCAGCTCCTGTCCAGATTGTTTTCGCACGGAGTGCCAAGAAAGCTATTAAACCCAAAAGCTGCATTTACTGATGTGAAAGAAAAAACATCCCCATTAATGAGGATTAATTAGGATTTTGAATGTTCAGGTTTAGTTCTTAGGCCCACTTACTGTGTTCCTCTAAGGTGGCAGTGTTCATATAAGGGAGATTGCTGATCTGTCACGTGAATACATTTGTGCTCAGCTTTGTGCAAAACGGGCCTTTGTTGCTGGTTTGTTTGTTGGGGTTTTTTTGAACACCACAGGTCTTTGGGGAAAATCAAAAGAGAAATGGCCTTTGCTTTCCAAAATCCTGTGTTGACCGACTAAGATTTCAGTGCTTAACACTGGATTGCCATCGCTTTTTATCTGTGCTGAAAATCTTGTTGAATGGGTCTAGTTGGTTTTCAATCTCTGCTGTGAATCTGATTTCATTTCATGTAGGAGTTCTTTTGTTTAATCATGGTTCTGGAGTCTAGTAGGAACTTTCTCATTATATTTAGCCTGAATAGATACCTTGTGTTCCCAGGCAATTTGGAAACTTCTCTCCCTTGATTTCTCATGGATAGATGACACCATTTGGACACAACTTTAAATACCCAGTACAAGCAACTCTCTGTCTTTTGTGTAATTTGAGAGAGTGGGACTTAATACTGCAAGCCTGCTTAAGAGAGTTGGAGCCATGATGATTTGTCCTTTGGAGAACTGACTTGAGGAGAGACACCAAGTCTCTTCCTTTTCTCTGGTGTTGCTTCACTCATTTCCGAAGCCCTGAGGAGCACATCCTTGAATATACAATAAATACAGCTTCAGACCAGTTTGCTGAAGCAAAAAATGTCAGAAAATTCAAATGGACCTTCCAGGGCAGCACCAGGTATGTCACGTTGCTTTTGTAGTCAGAAGCAGCACTTCTTTCTGATAACTGCTGGGAGGCTCATGCAAGCATTCAGATTGGTTTGCTCCAGGTCAGGCTTTGTACTAACAATGTTTTTGGTTTGTTTTTTTTTTTTTTTTCTTGATAGAAATAATTTTGGGTGCTAAAGGCAAGATCTGGGTCATAAAGGCTTGTTCTGAAATAAAGAATCCTTGCTTGAGGTGGGTGGAAACCATCCAGCAGCTGTGTTGTGTGAGCACTGTGACAACAGTTCTGCTTTGTCAGTGCTGATAGAGATACAACACTTCATAAGCTTTTCTGGTTTTATTTGTCCTTCTAAATTAAGTTTATTTCTTGCCCTTCATGTAACTGAAGGGCTCTTTTTATCCATGGCTGGGGAGCTGTAATCCTTTGGACATGGGCTACATGTGGGTTTTGTGTCAGGCAGGTGAAATAGGCTGTTAAAGGGAGGCTTTACCAACCTGAACTTGAGGCTTGAAACCAGATGGTTTTGCAAGAAACATGAGGGTAATTTTGAAGTTAATTGGCACTTTGAAATTTAGTTTATGCACAGATCTTGTACTAAAGACCCATGGTTTGAAATGCATAATGCACATTGCAGTGCACAGGTACAGGGATGTTTTGGATGGGCTCCTTTTTTCTAAGACAAGTTGTTGAGTAGCAAGCAGGTATTTGCTTTGCAGCCTAATAAAATTGTATAGGGTAGAATGTTAAATTTGGGTATTCTTGCTCTGAATGCTGGAAATTAATTGGCCTACCTCTTCAGGAAGCATATTTAAGCGGGAAGGGGTAGGAATAAAAAACATCAGAGACTGAAACTCACAATTTCTCTTTTTCTCTCTCTCCTGCTACTGTAATGCACCCTTGGGCTGTGTACGGGCAGAATCTTGTCTGAACAGAATGTCTGCCAGGAAGCTCGTGATCACTGCTTGTATTGGGAAGAGATCTCAGCCTGGAGCGTTCGCGTGGCTCCTTCTCTAAACACATGTCAGCTTGAGAGTTTCCATAAGCTAACTTTGTGGTAATTTTTTGTGTGGTGGTTACAGGAATATGGGTTGGAGCCCTTCCCCCCCTTCTTCCCCATGTTCCCTTAATTAAGCTAATGGAGCACTGAATGGATTTAGAGTGTTTAACTGGCTGGATTTGCTAAAAGGTCCTGTACTCCGTTGTTAGCCCTCTTAGTTGAACAGCTAGAGAGAGACCAGTTTGGAATATCTTCCAGTAGTTGCTAAAATTGTTAGAAAAATGCAAAGGATTTTTCTTTATTTAAAAATAAAAATCTGGGATTTCAGAGGTGGAGCCTAGTAAGAGAGGAGGAGGGAAATAAAGGAGGAGCAATTTTATTTTTTGAAAGAGCTTAGATTGATTAGAGTGTGGCTTTGAGAGCTGCATGCAGAATTTGGTTACAGCTGCAATGCCTGACATGGAATTTTGTTCACTTTCTTTGCCTTTTCTTGCCGGTGCAGGATTGATTTTATTTTTTTTTCCCCTTCCCCTTCTCTGCTATCTTCTTTCTAGCTGTAAATTTCCCAAAGGACAAGGCTTCCATTACTTTCTGTGGGAGCCTATTTCATATCAAGATGTTCCTACTGATACTTGTCCTAGCTTCTCTCTCCTACTACATACAGCCTTTTGTTTCACACTAGAAGGCTTCTCTCTTCCTTGTGTTTACGCATCTCTAGTATCTGTACGCGATCAGACTTCCATCCTTGTCATCGCTTACTTAGTGCTGTTAATCTCTGCTCTGGTTGTTTGCCAGTTGTTCCAACAGACCGCTCAGTTTTCTTGCTACCGAAGCTTTGTCTTCAGGCTCAAGATTCACTTAGTCCAGTTTCTCTGCAGCAATTACGTGTGCTTCAAGCTGGTGTCCACACCGATCTGCTGTTCGGTTTTCTGCCCTAAACAACTTCTGTCGGTTATCCATTCCTTTAGATAATCCATATTGGCAAACTGTAGGAATCGGAATTAAATTGTCAGATAAAGGAAGATAATGTGGAATGTTTTAATCAGTAAGATTAAATGCACATGTTTAGCTTAGTATTTGAAAAGACAGTCTGAGATACAGTGCCCCTATGCTCTGATTCTGTCGTAACTTATAAAAAAACTCAGGTAAATTAAATGTTTTGGTTTAAGAGGCTTTCTGACTATAGTGGGCTTCAAAGAACAGCAGGCAAGGTGATAAATTGATGAAACTGCTTCCTTCCCTCAGCAGGAACAGAAAACACAAAGTAATATGCATTTGAGTCTAAAAGCAACTACATCTGCCTTCTCCATTGTAATCATATCTGGACAAGATCTCTCTTTGTAACTGGTATTACTTTTCACAGAGTCTTCAGGTTTATTGCTCTGATCCTTCAGCACAAGCTTAGTGCCCAGAAATCCTGCCTTGTTGGAGAAGAGAGTCTTATGAGAATAGCTGGGACGAAGCCCCATTACCTGGTATTTGCAAAAGCTGGGAATTAACTGAAAATTTACATTGTCCTTTTCTGTTTTGTTTTTGAAGATTACAGATACAGAAAGGATGAGCTGTTTAAAAGACTGAAAGTGACTACTTTTGCCCAGTTGGTATGTACAGTTCCCTCTGTGGCCTCTGAAAGTTATCAGCTTTTAGGAACAGCATTTTGCTTTGTCTAAAACTTGCTATGCAGTTACTTACATAGCCTTAGTGTGTAATTCTTCTGTGTTGGCTTCTTTCTGCCCTCATGGATTTCTCTTAATAAAAACAAACCATTCAAGCCAATTGTTTTCGGAGTAGTCAGTTTTTCTGGTTGCAAATTGAAGTGTGTAGGGAACAAATTTCAAAGAGAGGGTCACTATGTTTTTTGTCTGTTAACTTACGAGGCTCTTCAAGGCTCTTACAAAAAAGAAGGGCCAGGTAAAGTGGCATTCAAATCTCATTGAGCTTTGTGTCAAGTAGTCACAGCCTGAAGCCCTCTCTCATAGCAGGTTTAACTGCAGAAGATGGGAAGGTTGTGACTTTAAGGCTTTCTACATATTTTTTTTATTAAAAGTAATTAATCAAAATATTAAAAATTGGAAAGTTTGATCAATAAATAAAGATCTCTGTGGTGCTTACATACTGGTTTAAGAAAAGTTCTAATAACTAGAAAAAGACAAGCTTGTCTTCTAAGGAGAGAAGGAAAGGGAAGGTTAAACTTGCAGTTACTGAGGGAGTGGGTTTCTGCAGACTCCTGTCTTCATTTCCTCCAGACTGTTAAGACCAGTCCTGTGACTGTCATGGTCTGATGAACCAGTTTAGTATGTGAGTATCTCGGGTCTGCTCTCACAGACCAATTAACCCTATGTGATTTTTGCCAGTGTAGTGTGTGCTCTGAAATGTTTCAGTGACTGAACTTCATAAAAGTCAGAAAACATTCTGGTATTTGATGTTGCCAGCTTGGCACATCTGGCTTTTCTTTATTCCACGGCTGAGTGTTCTCTTGGTTTGGTTTGAGTTTTTATGCTACAATTTCCATTTAACGAAAGGACACACTTGCAGTACAGGCATCATATACGCATCTATATGTGACCTTGAATTTCAATAGAAGTTGCATTGAGTTAAGTGTTTTGGCTTGAGCATTGTTTTTCCTTAAGCTGATCCCCCCCATCTTTCAATGACGTTGGTGTGTGTGTATCAAGGTATCGTTGCTCGCTTTTGTTTCCCGTAGGTCATCCAGGTTGCCTCTCTATCTGATGAAACCTTAGAAGTGACAAATGAGGAGATCCACAAGCTGGAAGGTAACAATATTTATTGTAAGCACAAAGAGCAAGAGCTGTAGATCACTGTCATGTGGTGAGCTGTGTCCTGACAGACATAGCTGACTATTCAGCAAGTAATTTAATTGGGATGAAAACATAACTTAACCTGTGGCCTGCAACCATTCCACTTTGGGAACAGAAACACTCCTAAAACAAAAAGACTTGCAAATAAGAAAGGCCTTGTGCTGCCAAGTTTATTGTGGTAACTCAGTAGGTATTATGCATCCAGAATGAAGTTTTTACTGAATTATTAAAATGAGATTTTGAGCCCTTAAAAATCATATGGCTCCTCATTATTTTTAATATGAGGCCCTCAGTAAGTCAGCCTTGTAAGAGGATGAGGATAAGGCTATCTTTGAGGCACGTGTTCTTCTAAGAATAGAAACGGGGCTTAAAATGTGCGTGTTTATTTCCTGCAGCATTTTAACTCTTTGTACCCTGTTCTCTCCCCAGATGGCAATTCTCCTGCTCCAGACGCAGATGCTGAAGTTACAGCAGGGACAAATGGGAAAGGAAGCCCTGATGGGACACCTAGTCCAGTCCTGTTCATCAACAACACAGGAGCTGGGGAATCCTATCGGTCCACGTTGCAGAGGTGCCTAATAATAATACAGTCTTCTTCCTGTATTATTACTTAGCAGATATTTTTATCGAGCTAGTTATTTTAAATTGCTGTAAAGCGATTTTATACTGTATTTCTCATTAAAGCCTGATTTTGCAGGTCCAAGATGTGAGAGAGAGGGTTGGCAGATTTTCCTGTCTGAATGAGTTTGGTTTGAGGCTGTAAACCAACACTGTTGCCACCTGATCATTGTCTAAATGGCTGCCGAGGAAATATGTTTATGGGCTTTGATCCAGGTCTCTGGGTTCAAGAATGCATGTTATAAACTGCTCTGGTACTCAGTAATGTACCTTCCCGATGATCTTAGCAGATTGTCCTGTGATTGAGAATAAGAGTCCAATTTCCAAACCCACTCAAGGTCAGAGATACCAGGAAGACACTGTAAGAGGAAACTTTTGTTTTGGTGTTTCCTTGCTGTACCTGTGCAAATGTTAACAGAAGAGTTGAGACACTAGCCTGACCAGTGTATCAAAGCCATCAGTTTAGTGACTGCCAAGAGTATCTGGAGGTTTCTGTTCATGTCCTGTGTCCAATCTAGTAATGAAATGGGAAATCTCTGCATAGCATTTCTTGTAGATGATTGACAGTTATTTAGTGTGTCTGACTTGCTGAGATCTCAACGTTGGCAGCTGCTTGGAATTATTCTCCCTCACCTCAAAGTCATTTACAACATAAAATATCTGGAATTGACTGATCCAGAAGAGTATGGTTCATATAGCAAGGTTGTGCTCTGTTTATTTTTTTATATTGATAAAAATAAAATCAGTTCTTGTGATGTACTGGAAAGCCTGAAAGATAATATCTCCATTTTTATGTGGTGTTTGGCTGTACTGGAACATAAATGGGCTGTTGGAATGGTTGATGGAAAAGTGCTCTGACCTGGTGAAGAGGTATGGGGGTGTTGAGAGTGAGAGCTTGCACCATAACCTCCTCTTTCCTCTTGCAGTGTGATAAGTGGTGTTGGTGAAATGGATATAGAAAAGGACACTCCAAAGAAAGTGGACACTCAGGATAAAGACATGCCTTATCCCGACTGCCCCTTTCTGCTTTTGGACGTGCGAGACCGAGATGCATACAACCAATGTCACATCATTGGAGGTGAGGAGACTAGAATCCCACAGCAGTCTAGTGTCAGATGGGATCATGTATTCAGTTCTGTGTCATATTCTGGCTGGCTTCATTTTTTCCCCCAAGGTGGGACATTGTTGGGAGCAGAACACTCTTGGCACTCATGCAGTACATGCATCATTCCTGAAAGGGATGAGGGGACTGAGCTGATGTTAATCCCTTATTTAGTGGGGGTTTGAGTCTGTTGAACTGTAACAAGTCTGTGTCAGTTGTATTCCAGGTTGTGATGGTTGGTGTTTTGGCCACTGTATGACTTTTTTTCTCTCTTTTCCTCCCCCCCTGCCCCGCAGCTTATTCCTACCCTATTGCAACGCTCTCTAGAACCATGAATCCATATACAAATAGTATTCTGGAATATGTATCCTTTATATATGAAGTGCTAGCATAAAAAAACACAAGTAGGGGGATGTTAGTGAAGGCTTCCAAAACCAATTGGAGCTATAGCAGTTGCTGTGACTGGGACCAACAAAATCTAGGGATTTCTAGGAGGGTGGAAGGGTGGTTCCTTTACACTAGCAGTGATTACCTGATGCAGCTCTGCTGCCACCATCAGATGCTGGATTCTAGTTCCTCAAGGTTGTAACACCTCCTGACTCCAGTGGGAGCTGCCTGAATTTGGCATTTCTTGGGATTTTGGCTGGAAGGCAAAGCCATACTTGGACACTTGTCCTTTGCTGTTGCTGGAGTGCCCAGCTTCTTGAGGGATACATTCATCAAATCCTTTGGCTTCGTCTCAGCACCTTGATAAGGATTGACTTTTCTCTGGAGGACAGAAAGAGGATTATTAGCTAGGATTAGGCTGATAAATTCCCAGGCTGTTAGCTTGTAAGGGCTGCGGGGGAGAGGAGCTTGTAAGTAAAGGTGCTTCTTGCCTGTTACTGTTCAAAACAGGGGTGGACTGCACTCCAGTGGGGATTAGACTGTGTCCTTCCAGTTCCGGCAAGCCTCAGCTACTGAGAAATCAGTTTTAAATCACAGGTGCAGGGAAAGCATTCCTGCCCGATACTTGCAAATCAAGTAGGGAATCTCTCAGTCTCCAGTCCATTTATTTGTCTTTTTTTTTTTTTCTTTCTAAAAGGTATTAATGGTCACCTTAAGTTTACAAATTAATCCTTAGCTCTTCTACCTATCAGAAAAATGCACGTGGAAAAATTATTATTTTGTATGACAATGATGAGAGGTTAGCCAGCCAGGCTGCAACAACCATGTGTGAGAGGGGCTTTGAGAACTTATTCATGTTATCTGGAGGTGAGTGGGGATGGGCAGGACTCCCTGAAATCTCAGGTGTGTGGGGGTCAAGAGCAGAGAGCAAGGGTTGCATGAGCTGGAGATCGGGAAGAGCTGGATGTTCAGCCATTGTCAAGTGCTTTACTTGGGATCAGTGATTTTACCAGTCACATCTTAGCTGGTGGTCACTGGTAACATCTGATCTGTATTTCTGCAGGCCTGAAGGTCCTTGCACAGAAGATCCCAGAAGGACTGATCACTGGCTCGCTTCCTGTGTCCTGCCAGGTGGCAGCTCCCACTGCATCTGCCCGAAAAAAGACCTCTCCCAAAGTGCCACCTCCACTTGCTGAGAATAAATGGAGATTTTCTGCAGATGATCTACAAAAGATAAAGTACTACCTAGAAGAGGAGCATGTTCCTTCAGACACTGCCAGTAAGACCCCAGGACAAATGCTGCAGCTGCTTTCTGTAGCTCTTGAGCCAGCTCTGCAACAGTTCTCTGCTTTGCTATATTCTTTCCATGAGACTGATAGGAGAGGGAGACATTTTTTCTAAACTGAATGAGAAGGTCCACCAAAACCTGTGCTATGCCAGTCCCAGAGGACTTAAATCTTGCATAGCTACATGATGGCAAAATCCTGGGCCTGCTGACTGTGGTCATATAGGCCACTACATTTAAATGTCTTTAGGTTTTACTGGTGATGAGTAGGTTCTTCAATTTTTTAGGCCTGCATGGCCAGACAGAAACTGCCTAGAACCTGGCACTGAATTATTCATGGGTCTGTATGTTTACAGTGAGCGCTGGAGAGCCACAGAGGGGCAACAGATCTTTTGTGTATCCTTGTGCTCAGTCACGCACACAGCTTCTGATATTTGGGGTTTTTTTCCACAGGCCGTCTTAACCGTGGTTCTTCAGGCCGTGATTCCAAGGTGACAACCATGAGGAGCAGTCCCAGTGTCCCCAACACCACTGGCAATGTGGGATCCCTCACTGCCCGCTCACTTAGCAGGAGCAGCCTTCAGAACAGGCCATGGAAATAAGTGATGATATCTTCTTCCACTGAATAAATGGATGTCCAGGTTCTGGGAACCTTGAGCAGTGCAGCCCATTTGTCATTTTAGGAATTGGCAGAGAAAAGCAGCAGTGGTATATAAATGGCAGCTTGGGTAAGGCTGGGGGAGCTGGAATGGTTGACGTTTCATAGAAGCGGGAATGGTATTGCTTTGGCAAGGCTGAGCATTAGGTGCAGTGTCAGGACACAGTTGATATAACTGATTTTATAGGGGAGGGAGGAAACTGGTAGTAAAGCCTGTGACCAGTAGAAGTGGTTCTGCAAAGCTTGTAGTGCAGATTAATTTATCTGTGTCTGTAATGTACTCCTGTGCTGTGCCTGGAACTGCAGACTGCGAACAGGAGAATGCATGTGGATGTAAATGGGCCAGAAATCATCTGTGAGCAAAAACTTTGGTGTTTTGTAGCAGAGACACAGACCCTCAGCAACTCGCCAAAATGTTGGAGAGAGGATTCTGTAATGGTGGTTTTTTTGTTTTTTAAATTATGTTAATAAACAGAAGTATTTGTTAGAAAGATGTTTTTGGAAATAATGCCCAGCGTGGCACTGTAACCTGACAGTCATGTTTACTCATGGGCAGTTTGTGAAATGGTTCTGTATATTTAAAGGTGGGCTGGAGAGGCATTAACTGCGTTTTCCCTCTTTTCTCCTGTATTGGCTGGAAGGTTTGGCTTCTAACTGTGCTTCTGCTTAATTCCTTGCCATGGTTACAGAGAGCTACCACGTGGTGGTTTTGGTTCTAAATGAAATGAGAGAATAAGACTGATGGACGTGCTGAGCAGGACCCTAAGACAGGTCAGCTATGCTTCTCTTTGTTATGCAGGCAGAGTGTCTCCTTAGTTTGGCTGTGCACTAGTGGTTTGCTCCTTTTTGTACTTGCCAGAGCAGGTTACTGGTCACTGGAGCTGCAGAAAATGATGATGTATGTGGAGTACTCAGCCTTGTCAGCAGAACAGTGACTGACTTCCCTAACCATCTTTCAGGCTGTGAGTCTAGGTTAGGAGGCAGAACTTCATTTAGCTTCATAAAATGCTTTTGTGATACTTGGAGGCAAACTCTGTTCTTCAATGAAGCAGCAAAGAGCTTTGCAGTTCCAGCACCTGATAGAGGCTGGAAATTTATTCCCAGTTACACCGTTGCCAGTGTTTTTGGAGTAGCTACATTAAGGTTAGGGTGGTTGAAGGGAAATTTTCTTCTGCTGTCACCTGCAGGGTCCCTAAAATCTACTGGGGACCATGGATCTGGTAACCAAACAGGGCATGGACATTTCATAGAAAATGAGTATCACAGCTTTGACAGATTGGTGCTTCTGCCACACCAGTATTGGTTGGGTGACCTAGAAATCATCTGAATCTACTCGGTGACAAAGCAAAGTTGCCTGCTAGAGACATCGTAGGTGGTTATGGGGAGATCCTGCTCTCTAGCCTTTACCTATGGTGTTGCTCAGCTTTGTCTAGCTTTGGCTTCTTGGTCTTGTGGGTTTTGTGCATGGCTTTGTGGGGTTTGGTGGGGGTTTTCTCCCTTTTTGAAGTATATGAGCAAACTTCAACAGACCCCAAATTTCACCAGTGGTGCAGATCATCGGGGTAATTCTGGTGAAAGGGCAAGGTGGGAGAAATTGCACATAATTTCTAGTCTGGCAGTTGAAGAATAGACATCACTGAGCATGTTTATCATGTTTATTGAGTATCCATGAGTCTTAAATCGGACAAGTGCTGATACAGGGACTGGCAGCCATTCTGATGGAGAGCCATAACTTCAGTATTCTTCAGGGAAGAGTGAGGTGACCAGCGCAAACCTTGGATGCCCTGTCAGAATCCCCCAGAGGGAGAATAAGGGGAGAAATTAAAGGATGTAGGGCAGAGACAGCTTTTAAAATGTACTGAAGTACTTCAGAGCTGAATGCCCCTGTGTGTTCAAATACACATCTGTATTATTTTTCTATATGTAACAAAACCCGATTGCAGGGAGGTATCTTAAAAGCTTCCAGCTTCCCAAAGAAGTTCTTGGATGCTTTAAGTTGTACAAACTGCCCTTCTAACCCATCCACTATGGACCACATGTGTCCTGGGTTTCCAGAGGGAGAGTGTCTATGTGTAAGTATGTACTGTAAGAGTTGGGTTGGTCAGGTATGAAGATAAAAATAATTATGGGTCTGGTTGTGTCTTATTTCAGCTCGTCTATAGGAAGCTGGATGCATCTTGTTAACTGCTCTGCTTTCTTACCTCCCTACTCAGTCACACTTTTGGAAGACTTCTTGTTGTTGTTCTAGTTGCAGGCATATTTATTTTGAACAAAGTAGCTTGTCCTCCTAGGTCAGACCAGTTGGCTTGCCATGGAATGGCAGCATTGCTTCCTGAGGGAAAAGCATTTATTAAATGGTCTGAGCACAAAGCAGAAGCTGCAGGGACCTGGTTCTTGTCCACACTCCTCTTCACTCACAGCCTTTGGAAGGTGACTCGCCTATTGGGGCTTTAGTTACTGAGTGGCGATGCTTTTAGGTGACCTAATAAAACAAAATAAAAGCTAAGTAAAACTTTAAAAGGAGATTAGCTGAATGTGCATGGGAGAGAGGGGAGCCATTTATTATGTGCTTGAAAGACACACAGGGTTCCACTGGGGTGCAAGCAGGAGATCTCAGAGTTCCATAAGCACTTGAAAGTGTATAAAATGCATCCATGTGGGAAAAACGGAGATGAGTAGTGGTCATTGTGTTGGCTTAAAGTCCTGATTTTGCTATCCAGCTGTAGGAGACAGCCCAGAGCAGCCAGGGATTTTGGATCTGACATGAAAACTTCCTTCTGAAAGGGGCAGGCAAAAGTAGTCCTAGCTGTTTGAGGCCCTCCAAATCCAGGGCATCAGAGGAAGAACTGAATGTACTCTCTCATCCTCTTGATGGATTTGTGTGGTTTTTGTACTCTTGACTTGGTGTTGTTCAGAGGATAGGGTCAGAGTCTGTAGGGTCTGGGAGTTTTAATTATTTAATTTAATAAAAAGCAAGTGCCACCATATGGTTGAGTGCTTCTTTTCTGTTGGAGCTTTGCAAGCTAACGGAGAGCATGGAGCAGTGCCTGCAGAAGCTGGGAGGTCCCCTCCCCTAGGGATTGCAGAGGGTGAGGAGGGACCTTCCTACCAGTGCTGCAAGGTGATGTTCAACCACAGAAACACACAGAATAAATGGTGCTAACCCCATTGCCTCACATCTCGGAGCTGCCCTGGCCCCTGAGAGGGCCGGGGAAGGTGGGCACCCCCTCCTGCCAGCACAGCTGCGGTGTCTGAGGTCTCTGCTTGCCTGCTGGGTGTCAAACTAAACCTCTTCGCCTTCCATCATCTGCCAGAGCACAGGGAAAACAAGCACCTTCCTTTCTTTTGTGTCCCACTATTTTCATGTCCTTTTAACCCCCTTTTCGGGCTGCTGGGCCAGCGTGTGCTGTTTGTGTTGGCCGCTGCCGCACGCACCCACAGTAGTGCTGAGTCAGTCTCTGAAAAGGCTTTTCAATGTTACTTGGAGAAGGGGAAAACAATGAAAGGCATTTCTCATCCTTCTTCAAATTTATTTATTGCATTCTTCCACCCTCTCCAGCTAATTCAACTGCCACTCGGCCTCCAATCCCGGTTAGTAGAGATGGTCCCGCGTGTACAGCATGATGGTCTTCAGCGCCAGCCACGTCTCCTGCGCGGTTGGGACAATCTGCTTGGCGGGGAGCAGGAACCCGTAGCGCCCCGTGTCCCGCAGCTCAAAGGTGAAGGAGTACTTGATGCCCTGATTGTATGTCCAGTCGACAGTTGATCCACTCGCTTGGTCTGAGTGGGGAAACAACAGGTGGGATGCAAAACGTTAGTCGCTTTGCATCATACAGGTATTTCATGGGATGTTTTGTCTAAGACAAGGTGAGAGTGATGATGTTGGTTTAAATTGGGGGAGCCACCGCGGCCCCCTATTACTTACAGATGGTGGTGAAGATGCTGCCATACTTGTAGTTAGTGCCATACAGAGAAGACAGAGCTGTGACTGCCTTCTCAGAGATCTGGTGCTGGGAATACACAGAAAGGAGAAAGATGAGCGGAAGAAGGGAAAAGCCTGCAGGATACAGCCTGCAGGAGAGATTTTTCACCTGTGCCACAGGCAAAAAGGATATCAAAGCTCAATAGGCTTGGCCTGGGGCAGCAGCAGCCCTACCAGTTCCTTCTGGTCAGGCACTGGGGTTCTGGTGTAGCCATAGGGGTAGAGCAGGAGCTGGGAGTAGCTGTGGATGGAAATGAAAGCCTTGATGTTCCCATGGCTCTTCACAAAGTCCACGATGGCCTTCACCTCGGGCTCCGAGTTGGCGTAGGGTCCGTGGTACGTCTCTGAGCAAGGGTTTCTGCTGGCCCCAGGCCCTGTGGAGAAGAGGACAGTGAGAACACAGTGTGGGTGTTTGGGGGCAGTTGGGTGGCTCAGAGAGTCACAAGGGCAAAGAGCCTTTTCCATTTCCAAGGCCAAGAGCTTTTCCCACCCCTCAGGTGCTTGGTGGCCAGTGAGGAACACTCTTGGAGCTCCTCCTAGATATTTGTATGATGACTTTTATTTGTTGTCCCCACTGTGCTGGTCACTAAGGGACATCAAAGCCCTGGTGGAGCCCAAACCCTTGCCTCTGCCACAGAGAGCCAATCCCATCCCTCCCCTAGGGGACATGAGTGAATCTTTCTGAGCCAGAAATGGCCTTGGAGCCTCCATCTGGAGGGTGGGAACCTGCCGCAGGTTCTCTGACCTCCAAAACCTGCGTCCCAGTTGCGGTTGGGGTCCACACCGATGCAAACGGAGCCTGATTGCTTGGACCTGGTCTTGCGCCACATGCGATTCTGGAAGAGCAGAGCCATCTCAGCTGGTGCCCAGGGTTGGAGCTCCGACCCTGCCCCCCAGCCCCATCCAGCATGGCTGTAGGAGGTGCGGAGAGGAAAGCTGGGGTGGTACCTGGGTTTGGGTGAAGGCAAAGCCATCTGGGTTGGTGACAATCTCCAGGAAGATGTCCATCTGGTCCAGGATGGAGGCCAGACCTTCATCATTCTCATGATCCACGACAATCTAGAAAGGATGATGGTTCGGGGCTCTCTGGTGCTGCTGGAGCACTTTCTTCTCTGTGGGTTCAGCCACCTGGCATCCACAGTGGCTGCAGGACCTTGTGGCCCTTTGGGGACATAAGACATGTCTGAGAGGTGCCCGTACCTTCTTGGCAAACCAGACTCCGCTGGCCTGTGTCACCCATTCACGAGAGTGGATGCCAGTGTCGATCCAGACGGCCGGGCGCTTCGTACCCCCTTTGCTGAACTGGAAGAGCAGAATGGGGGGGGTTGGCTTTGTCCCTGGCCTCGCTCCCCCCTCCAGTCACCCCGCATACCCCAGATCCTCACCTTGAGCACATAGAGTGGGCGGTTCTCTGTCGACCGTCCAATCTCGACCTTGCTGACCAGGTTGGGGTTTTCGGCCACCAGCAGGTCCATGAAGGTGTAGATCTGGGGAAGAGGGATGGGGGGGTCATTCCCAGCTCACCCCTTGCTACACGTGAAGCAAAAGACTTTGCAAGAGCAATTACAGGATGTGATTTTCCCCCAAAATGCCCCAGATCTTGTGCTTTCTCACCTCGTCCAGGGTATGGTAGGTGGCATAGTCAAAGGTATTGGTGGAGAGTGGCAGCTGGCGGCGGCTACGAAGCAACTCTGTCTGCTCGTTGTCCACCAGCGCCTGGGGGACACAAGGCAGGATGAGACATAGTCCCCTGCTGCACTGAGACCCTGTGTCTCACCCACCTCCCCTCTACCACTGCTGACCTGCACGTCCTCGATCATGATGGAGTAGGAGACGCCATTGGCTTCCAGGTGGGCTTTGAAGGACTGCAGGCTGGGGAAGGGCACACGGACGTCGACCGGGTACCCAGGGCCACGGGGTTCCAGCCAGAAATCCAGCTGGAGCAGGAGAAAGTGAGGTGACAGGGTCAGATCTGGCCTCAGGCTGCCCCTGCTGCACCATCCTGTCTTGCTTTTCACAAAGTGGTCCCCATCATCCCACATCCAGCCCCTCCTCCAGCACCATCGTCCCTCATCTAGCCCCCCCAGCCCTGCTCTACAGTGTGGCTTAGGGGGTGCAAACCAAATGACACAGGCTGGAGGGGTCTCCCCAAAAGCCACCCCCACCGTTGCATCCGGTACCTGCAGCTTCTCAAGGTCCTGTAGCTCCTGTACCACCTGCAGCTCCTCATCACTGGTGGGGGTGATGCGCAGCACCTGGTGCCTGTGGGGTCAGGGGGTGTTGCAGGAGGTGGGGCCAAGCTCTGGGTCCCTGGTGTCCAGGCTAATCCCCACCCCATCCATCCCCCCACCCTGGGGATTTTCACTGAGGCTCTTCCCAGGGGTGTCTGTGCCCCCTCAGGACTGAACCAGCTCCTTCTTCCCCAGCTGGTGCTACTGCCCCCATCCCAGCCACACCCCGCTGGACGGACTGCCTACCCAACAAAAGTCTCGGTGCTGGTGGCCGCTGCCACCAGGGCAGCCAACAGCACAAGGACCTTCATCGTCAGCTGAAAGAGCCCGTCCTGTGTCCTAATGGGACCTTGGGGCCTCTTAAATCCTATCGGGATGGTGGCCCCCAGCCCAGCCCCTCCAGCTGTCCCCTTTCCCAGGGCTGTGGGAAGGCTCTGGCTGGCACCAGCCAAGGTCAGACACTGCAGCCCTGCCGTCCCCCCATCCACTGCACTCTGAGTCCCGGACAAACCTGTCCCAGGAACTGGCCAGGACTGTTGGTGAGTCACCTACTGGCAGGGCGAGAAGCAGGGAGGTGCCAAAATCCCACCGCCCATAGTGCTGGCTGTGGCTCAGAGCTGCGAGGAGGAAAAGGATAAATTTAGGTCGAGAAAGTGCAAGATGCAGATTTTTTTTGCACAGGGAACTCGGTGAGCTGGTACCTAAGCTGTGGCTGTAGCGGTGGGGGCAAGGGAAATTGTTTTAAAGTTTGGCACAGGACAGAGGTCAGAGCGGGTGATGGTCCTCCCAGGTGGCAAAAATAAAACAACAAATGCCTGAAAGCACTTCACACCCAGCGATGGCCCTGAGGGTGCCTGGTGTCCCTCCCCACAGCCCCCAGGGGTGGACGATGGAGCAATGCTACCCAAAACCCCATACATCTGGGTTTGGTTGCCCAAAACCCACGCATCTCCTCCCAGGTCCTTCAGGGCTGTTGGCTCCAAAGGATAGGAACTTGTAGGGCCAAAGCCACAAGGTGGGAAATAAACACCTGCAGGGATAGGAATCCTTTTTCACTGGTTTTCTGAAGTCTAGCATGAAAAGTCACCAGCCTTAAATCACAGAATCTCCTGGATTATTTATTGAGATGAGAGAATGCCGTGGGAGGTGCTGGGTTCAGTATGGATGCTCCAGGACATAGACCATGATGTCCAGCAGCGCTGGCCAGGTCTCAGTAGCGGTGGGGATGATCTGGCTGCTGGGCAGGAGGAAGCCATAGCGTCCTGTGTCCCTCAGCTCGAACGAGAAGGAATATTTCACCCCATTGTCGTAGGCCCAGTCGACGGTGGTGCCATCTGCCAGATCTACAAGGAGAGAAGCGCAGGCATGATCCCCATGCTGAGCATTTGTGGTGGACACAGTGCTGTGGGATGAGGAAGGGACACTTACAGATGGTGTCCACAATGCTGCCGTACGTGTATTTTGTCCCATACAGGACAGCCAAGTCATTCACCGCCTTTTTAGCCAGTTCATTCTGCAACGAAGAGCCCCAAAGTGGTGAGACCTAGTGGACCAAGACCTTGGGGCAGCAGGAACCCCAGGGCCATGGGATCTAGATCCCAGCATTGTTTCCCACCCCTTCTTCTCTTTCTTTTCCCCAAACACCCTTAGTTTTTGATGGATGGGAGATATGTCTTGCAATCACCCTCCCTCCAAGAACCAGATGATGGGCTTCAAAGTGCAGGTTGCATCTAACAGGAGGAGCAGGGAGGGTCCTAGGATGATCTGACCTGACTTCTCTAGCAAGGCTGGTGCTTACAGCCCCATGTTTACATTTTGGGGTCAGCTCACCAGTTCTTGGTGGTTGGGCACAGGCTCTGTCTTGTAGCCATAGGGGAAGAGCAGCATCTGGGAGTAGCTGTGGATGGAGATGACTGATTTCATATTCCCGTGGCTGCGGATGAAGTCTACAATAGCTTTCACTTCTCTCTCAGAGTGGGCATAGGGACCACGGTAGATGTCAGAGCAGGGGTTGCTGCTGGAGCCGGAGCCTGGGGCATGGCAGAGGAGGCACCATGCAGAGAGACAGCCCTGGGGAAGGGTTTCCAGCCCCCAGGTTTCTCCCCTCTAGCAGGAAGCTTTGAGGCACATATGATGCCTTGCATGGGGACCTGCTGTCCTGGCTCTCACCTCCAAAGCCAGCATCCCAGTTTCGGTTGGGGTCCACACCAACGCAGTGGGAGCTGGCATTGATGGACCTTGTCTTGCGCCACATGCGGTTCTAGGAGCAGATGGGGGTGAGACCATCACAGGGATGTAAATCGCATGACCTTGGGGGACAGGTGAAGCCCTCTTGCCCAAGCATCTCTGGGGATGGGAGGAAACCACCACCAACAACTCACCATCCCACATGGGAAGGAACATCCCTCCCCACCCAAAAATTACATTCAGCCAAAGCTGCTGGAGACAAGTGCTGGGACAAGTCCCACAGTGTCCCTGCACTCACGGAGCTGTGGGTGAAGGCAAAGCCATCGGGGTTGGTGATGATCTCAAAGAAGATGTCCATACTGTCCAGGATGGCAGTGACAGAGGGGTCCTGGCCATACTCCTCAGCGATCTGCACAGGGAGGGGACCGGGAGCTGCATCGGTGCCCCTCAGGGATAAGGGAAGTGACCAAGCGGCTCAGCAGGGAGGTGTTAAAGAAGGGCTGGGGTAAGAATTGGGGTTCCATGTCCCAAGAGCATGTGGTTACCTTGTTGGCCGTCCAGATGCCAGTGGCTTGGGTGACCCATTCCCGCGAGTGGATGCCCGTATCCAGCCAGATGGCCGGCCTATTCGATCCCCCAGTGCTGAACTGTACAGAGAGGGGGGATTTCAGCCCCGTGCACTTCCAGGGCTGGGCAAGGTGAGGGTGCCCCTGGTACCCACCTTCAACACATACAGGGGTCTGTTCTCATAGCTCTGCCCGATCTGGATCTTGCTAACAAGGCTGGGATGACCGTCCACCAGCATGTCTATCCAGTCATAGATCTGAAAGGAGATGCTACTGGGTCATGAGGCTCACCTTGGCTTTCTTTTTGGTTTTTAGGGTATCCAGCACCACATGCAACATGTAGAGCTTCCCTGGAGAAGCCCTGGTGCTTCCCTGGAGAAAACCAGGTGCTTGGACCTCTGTGTGAGCAGGGAGATGCACATTGCAAAGGCTTTTGCAAAAGCAGAATCAGTGTGGGGAGCAGAAAGCTCTGAGATCCCCCAACAGCATCACAGCCTCCATCAGCCACCCACAGAGCTCCAACTACAAACTTTGACCCCCAAAATGAAGTTGAAGATGTCTTCCAGTGAGGCAGGGAGATACCAGGAAAGGCCATGCTGCACATGGAGGGATGCCTGGTCTCCCAGCTCAGTAAAACCTCCACCCAAGGAGGAGAGATATGTCCTGGGTGGGTCTCACCTGCCACCACAAATGTCACTACACAGATGCAACCATGACACAGGCTGAGTGTGACCCCAGCAAGACAAAGCGAATGCTCTGCAGGGCAAAGTACCTCGTCTATTGTGTGGTAGGAGGCAAAATCAAATGTTTTGGTGCTTCTCCCTATCCTTCTAGACTTCATCATAGTTTTTTTTTCCTCATCCAATAATTCCTGTTTAGGAGGGAGAAAAAGAAAGTCAAACAGGCTGAAAGGAGGAGGGGATTGGGGTTTACTTCAACTTCCTCATGCTTTCCAACTTTTTGGATCTTCTCTTGGGACTGAACTACAAGAGTTTGTCCCATTCCCCACCACAGCCCTTACCTGCACGTCCTTGATCATGATGCTGTAGGAAATGCTGTTGGACTCCAGGAAGTTTTTGACTGCTTGGAGGCTGGGGAAGGGCACCCGCAGGTCAGCTGGGCGGCCAGGGCTGGTGGGGTGACACCAGAAGTCAACCTGATGTGGAGGAGAGAGCTCAGCCCCATCCTGTGCTGGTGCTCATCCATTGAGCTTCCAGCACCAAAAGGGGTCTCAGAAGAGTTTCCCATGAAGGTTCAAAAAAGTTTTTTGGACAAATTTTGGGGCACACGTAGGTACCAGGATGGGTCAGGGTCCCTTTGCCTTACTCAATGGATCTTCTACAGAAACACCTTTCAGCCTAAGTTGTTTGTTGACTGCAAACATCCCTTTGACTGATGAGTATTTGTGATTTGAGCAGACATGGTGAGACACCAGGATCATTGTGTGCTGGTTCTGCTCTTTAATTCAATAGATGTATCTCCTAACATCGGTTTTGCAGTGCAGATGCTGTTTCCTGCCACCCCTCCCCCATCTCTCTCCTGCTGCTCCCAATGCTTAAATTTTTCGCTGGTATTCACCCTGCAAAGCATCTAGGGCAAACACAAAGGGAGCAGAGTTACATCGTAATTCAAGCCCAAAAAAATAAAAAGCAATGACATTTTAGACTTGAATACTCAGCCTGGGTACGATGATGTTGCAGTGACTGGGGTGTTCCCGCTTCACACAAAACAGGAGAGCTGAGCTCAAGGTGCCCCGAGCTAAGTATTATATTTATATAGTTATAAATTATACATATCCAAAATGGGAAGGAATACTGGATGTGAGGTCAAAAGAAGGATGGAGCCCTGGACATCACCAGGGTCTCTGTTTTACACAGGGGGATGCTCAGAGCCCCATCGGAGCTCACCTGTAGCTCTGCCTGCTCACCCAGCATCCTGAGCAGGGTGATCTGCTCCTCGTTGCTGGCTGTGATGCGGAGGACCTGGTCCCTGCAGGGAGGTAGAGGCATCAGCACATGTGGGAGGGATCACAAGATGGGGATGGGGGTGGGGGTGGGGTGGGGGTGGGAAGGAGCTGAGCTTCCAGCACTGCCAGGGCCTCATCACGGCCGGGTGGAGGCTGTGGAAGGTCTACACTGGCTCGGTGGGTTGGAAAGCACATCAGTTGTTGGAGGTTTGATGTCAAGAATGAAAAATGCAGGTTCAGGACAGTCGTGATGGGAAAAAAATCAAGTGCCAGAGAGCCCAAATCAGTCTTCACCCTTCCTTCGATCACAGGAGCTCCAAAACATTAGGAAATAACTAAGTCATCAATATGTTCTGTCTATATCCATCTACATGTTAGATATTTCCTAATGTATCTCCCACTCCAGCCTGGCTGGGCTCCCTCAGGGACAGGTAAGCCCCTCCTGAGAAGGAATGTTCTCCTTCTCTGGCAGCAAGGCTTCCCCATCTTGGGCCAGTCCTTCCCCTGGCAAAGCTCAGGATGATGCTCTTGGGATTTAGCATCCCCCAATTTCTACCTGTTACATGCTCAAAACCTCCCCCCAAAGCTGGACACATCTTTCCCAGTGTCCCCATGGAAAAAGCTGCTGGCTTTCCCTCCTTTGGGATGTCACTCTTCTTCTTGAACCCAAAGGACAGCAGACAGGGCCGGGCATCTCTCACCTCGGTCCCTCTCCCCAACCAGGGTGCCCCACCACCCCTTGTTTCTGGCAGGACTTACCCCACGAAAAGCTGCTCGAGGCAGGTGACTGTTACAAAGGTCGCAAAGACCAGGAGGATCTTCATGGTGAGTGGATGCAGACAAGCCCCAGCCCCCAAGGGAGCATACAGCTCCCCTGTACAGTGCTCTGGGGGCGTTCGTGGACCTTCTCAGCAAGGTCACATCTGCTGTCCCTGGGGAGCCAGCATCGACAAACAGATTAGCCAGGAACAGCTCCTGGGAGCCCAAATGTTTGCTTTATTTGGCAAAGTCAATAAAAGAGCAGCCAAATTAGGGAGGATCTGATAACGCCTTCCTGGCATTTGGGTCCTGCTGCGAACGGCCAGGGAGGGTGCGTGCCCTTGCACCCAGCTTGGTGCGAGTGGCTGTCATGGTCACAGTCACCACCCAACCCAGGGGCATGGGATGGTGCCCGTGGTGGGGTCATAGGACCCCAGATGACACAAGGACATGGCGCTTTGTTTCCACAGATTTCTTTACTACAGATTACTATTAGTAAGTCAGTTACAATTATGATGAGTAAAACAAGCATATATTACAAGTTACTACCAAATTACTAGCAGAAAAGTAAGCATATAAACATGTATATATATTTATGATTAATTACTTATATGCACGCATATATAGACACAAAAAAATTAAAATATATCAGTCAAATTATTACCAGTGACGCCATTTATCAAACCGCTCCCAGGAGTGAGGCCAAGTGACGATGGATGCAGTCTCACCTCAAAGATGAAGGGTGGCCCAGGGCCAGGTGTTCCCACAAGGGTCCAAGGGGCTGCACAGGGACATTCACCTGGAGGTAATGCTCAGAGAGAGAGAAAGAGGGGCTTGTTTTGGGGTAGAAAGCAAGTTATTTTTGTCTTCAGCATAGATACATGAGTGGGCAGGACAGCAGCTCCTGGAGCAGCTGTTGCTGACTTCTGCTGTCTGAGGAGGTCAGTTTGTTATAGTGGTTTCTTTGTTCCACAGGTTATACCAGTGTCTTTGTTCCACAGGTTATAGCAGTGTCTTTGTTGCGCGCTTATCTATGATGCCCCTGCGCTCCTGCCCACACTTGTCAAGGATGCTCCAGGTTCCTGGGCTGTGTTCCCAGGCTGGCAGCCATCATCTCTGTCAGTTTTTTAGCAGACATCTTCTGTTCATGTTTTTCCCCATTAAAACCAGGTTGTCTTTCCGGTGGCCCCAATGGCAGAGTGCCATGGGAAAGGCGCTGTGGTCAGGGGGTCTGTTATGGCTTCATAACGCTTAACTGGTGATGTTGCTGATCTGGTCCTGGTCGGTGGTGTCAGGCTAGAGGTCCTCACTGAGGCAGGATCATGGGGCGGTTGAGGTGGGAAAGGACTGCAGGAGGTCTGTATCTGACCTCCTGGATGAAGCAAGGTCAGTTCTGGGGGCAGACCAGGTCTCTCCATATTGGGTCTTATAGTCACAGAATCATGAAATGGCTTTGTTGGAAGGGACCTCAAGGACCATCTGGTTCCAACCCCCTGCCAGGGGCAGGGACACCTTCCACTAGACCAGGTTGCTCCGAGCCCCGTCCAGCCTGGCCTTGAACACTTCCAGGGATGGGGCAGCCACAGCTTCTCTGGGCAACCTGTGCCAGTGCCTCGCCACACTCAGAGTGAAGAATTTCTTCCTAATATCTAATCTAAATTTACCCTGTTTTGGCTTAAAGCCATTCCTCCTTGTCCTGTCGTCGCTACAGGCCCTACTAAAAAGTCTGTCCCCAGCTTTCTTACAAGGCCCCTTTAGGTACTGGAAGGCCGCTCTAAGGTCTGCCTGGAGCCTTCTCTTCTCCAGGCTGAAGAACCCCAGCTATCTCAGGTTGTCTGCCTAGGAGAGGTGCTCCAGCCCTCTGGTCATCTTCCTGGCCTCCTCTGGACTTGCTCCAACAGGTCCATGTCATCCACCAGTTCCCTCAGGGCCTGTGAATGCACCTTATCAGGTCCCATGGACATGTGCACCTTCAGGTTTCTTAGATGGTCTTGACCCTAATCTTCTCCTGTAGTGGCAGTTCTTCATTCTCCCAAGATTCTTCCAGAGTTCTCCAATGATGGAGGCTGCACACCCTCTCTGGGCAATGTGTACCATTGCTGGACTGTCCTCCTGATGGAAAAGCACTTTCTTATGCCCAGCCTGGCTCTCTGTTTCAGCTGATGCTGTTGTCTCTCCCATCACACTTCATGGAGCTTTGCTCCATTTTCTCAGTAATCTCTTCACAGGGGTGGGAGAGTCCTCGTTAGGTCCTCCCAACCCAGAGCTGTCTCAGCTCCAGGACAAACCAGCCTGTCTCCCTCAGCATCCCATCATGGGACACATCCTCCTGTTCCTTTTGGTGGCCTCCACTGATCTCACTCCAGGTCCCTTTTTGGACTGTGCCAGGGGTTCAAAAACTGGATGCAGTTGTCATCAAGCCACGTACTTAGAAGCAGAAGGACCAGGTGGCCTCAAGGCCTGGATGATTGGAATGAGCTTCAAAGCCAGTATGAGGTCACAAGTCTGCAACCCCAGGGCCAAGGCTCCTCAGGCTCTGCAACTCCTGCCCACCATCTGCCACAAGGTCCTCGCTCTGGTGACAACAGGTCGGCCAGGTCCAAGAGCCAACCGTGTGCCCTGGACCCTCCCCATCAATGTGGTTTTACCAGTGGCATTTTTAATTGCTGGCTACAGGTGGGATTTTGGAAGGGTGGGTCAGTTTAGGAAGCAGGTGCCACCAGATGGGGCCATGAGCAGAGGGGAGGGATGGGGACATGCGGGGAGCACAGCTGCCCCATGTTGGGGTTTGCTTTCCAAAACAGCTGCACTCAACCCAAAACAAACCCACGTGGTACTTCCCTATGCCTCAGCTGCACCTTCACCTTCCTTTCCCTGCCAACGGCCTCACATCCTTTGAGACTGAACTAACATTTTTCCAGCTACATCAGGTGTGTTTGCTCTCCTGCCAAGCTCATGGGGGAGTGAGTAACTCACCAGCTGCTGAGGGGATCACAGGACATTGAGATAAACCTGTTAGACTTGATAATCACTGCAACAGCAGCAGGGACTGCTAATCTCCGACCCTTCAGTGGCTTGAGTGCACAGCCCTGAGCTGTTTGCTCTTAATGCCCAAGAAATTATCAGACTGAACAACAGAAGGAAGGAGGTGGGCTCTTGAAGGACTGTGGACTGGAGGAGAGCAGGCATCCTCCATCTCCACCCTCCGACCGTGCCCACGGGGCAAATCTGGGAGGGAGAAAAGGGACACGACCAATACATGGGGCTATTAGGCCATCTCCCTCCCACCAGTTGTCGGTGACCTGCCCCCAGAAGGCAGCTCTGTCAGAGTCCCCAGGTTTACAAGAGCAGCGACACGGAGCTGTTATGAACAAAAAAGAAAATCTTCCCTGTCCTCTTTAAACAGCAACTAGATGCTACTGGAGCAGAGCATAAGGCAGGCTTGTGTAATTCCCCAGCTGTAGCTATACTGCAGTAGCGGAGCAATTGACTTTCCACACAATCTAGTTTACCATTCAAGTGCTTCAGCAGCTCTGAAAAGTTGACACCGCTTCCAATCCACAAATTTCAGGAACACTTTCAAAAACCTGCACCCCCACCACCCTGGGAGCCAGTTTCTGCCCTGGTGACAGGGCTGGTTGTGAAGGGGGGTTACTGCGCCTGCGGGGAGGTTTGCAGAAGTACAAAGCTCTGTTAAGGGCTGGTGTTGCCTGGAGCAAATACATTTTTCATTTGCTAATAGAGATGGAGCTGCAGAGGGCACAAGGCAGAACAGTTTGTAGCAGTCATGAGGTAGAGGATGATCATCTCCTTTCCCAGCATACCTTTCTGCTCTTACATTTAATCTTTCCTCAGCCTCCGCACTATTGCAAGTCCCTCATCTGACTTTTGGCTCATCTGGGGGAGAAAGGCCTGCTCTCTTCATCTCACCAGAGGTCACTGACATCTCAATAGCTATACAAGTGCTCACATCTTCCATTCTCCTCTTGTCCCTGTTCCTACTGTGTCCTAAAACCTTCTAAGGGGTCTACCACGCACACAGATTCGCAGTGAACAAGACAAGCATTAAATGCTTTTTATACACAGACATGTATTGCTGTAGAAGGAATGCACACAGAGTTTTTATTCAGCCAGGTGCCATATCATTACAGCTGTTGCAAGCGCACCAAGGAAAGAGGATTTACAAGCTTGCTGCTACAGGCAGCTGATTCCCACCCCAGCTTTTTAGTATGGATTGTCTCGCACGTGCTCCATGATTGTTTTCAGACCCAGCCAGGTCTCCTCCGCAGTTGGGATAATTTGGCTGGCTGGCAGGAGGAAACCATAGCGACCTGTGTCTCGCAACTCGAAGGCGAAAGAGTATTTGATGCCATAATCATAGCTCCAGTCAATGCTGCCTCCACTGGCTTGGTCTGAAAGGGAAAGGGAGAAGAGCCGGAGGGGTGAACAGAGGATGGATATGAGTTCTGCTGTCCTACTTTTTGTATCTGTGAGGAACAAGTATTAGGTTTTTAAGTGAACACTCAGCTCCAGTGTTTGGTGGTATCACTCTGCAGAAGCATCACTGCTTCCAAGAGGGAGAGACCTTGCGACAGGGACAGAGTCCATTGTCCTGGGACAGTCCGTAAAAGCTCAGACTAGCAAAATACTCACAGATAGTTGTGCAAATGCTCCCCACTCTAAAGGTGGTGCCGTACAGGGACCGGATGGAACTGGCAGCAGCTCTTCCCAAGGCATCCTAGAGAGGAGAAGATGAAGGACAAGTCAGAAAGTAGCCACGCTTAATGAGGCTAATTATTAAGATCACCAACCTGAACCATACTCAGAGAAATCTCCGAACTACTTTACAACCTTCTTTCATACCCCCCCCCCCCCCCCCCCCAATAAACTAGTGCTAAATCAACCCATTTCTTAATGACTTATACTAATGACAGCACTCAAAACTTCCATAGTATTTTTGGGAGGTGACATTGCAGGTGAATTAAATCATAGCAGGTTCGATATCTGATCATCCAGCGTTTCATCTTACCAACTGTCTTGTCAAGAGAAGGTTCAAGAGATACCAGAAAATCCCAAGACAGTCAGACATCACAGAATCACAGAATGGTTGGGGTTGGAAGGGACATCTGGAGTTCATCTAATCCACTCCCTTGCTAAAGCAGGTTCTCCCAGAGCAGGCTGCACAGTCACATCCAGGCAGGTTCTGAATGTCTCCAAGAGGAGACTCCACAGCCTCTCTGGGCAGCAGCTTGTTCCATATGCCCTGTCACCCTCAAGGTAAAGAAGTTCTTCCTCATATTCAGAAGGAACTTCCAATACTCAGTGGTCACTTTGTGCTCATTTCAACTGCAAAACTGTTGTAGAGAAAACAGTGCCAGGCTCTTCCCGGAGTAGGGCAAAAAGACAAGTAGCAACAAACAAATTGCTACAGGGGAAAATTGCATTTAGGTTATCAGGGAAAAAGAAAATCCCCATGACAGCAGGGAAACTTTGCAATGGGCTTGAAGAAGCTGTGGAATTTGGTTTTAGAAATATCAAAACAAATCAAAACAATTGATCAAAACTCAGCTGGGCAAGGCCCTAAGCAACTCAATCCGACCTTGAAATCGGTTCTGACTCCAAAGCCTGCCTGCTTTCAGCAGAACTTGAGACTTGGAGACCTCCAGGGGTCTTTTCCACTTGAATTATGATTGTGAGATCCATCTTGCCTCAAAGATATTATTACAGCTGTGATGCTGTCATTAAAGAAGAAAGGAGGAAACACGGATGAGCAAAGAGGGCTGAGAATGTGTGGGGATGGCACATGTTTGCATCTGACCAAGATTTCTCTTACAGAGGTATTGCATTGCACCAGGGTTCGGTTCCCTCTCACAGATGGTTACTGTTATGGATGACACAGTTCAGCCTCTTGTTTTTATCGTGATATCTCACTGTAATAATTGAGTATACAAAGCCAGCTGGACAGAACAAAGGAAGCTAAAGCCAAGTCATTATGTCTCACCAGCTCGGCATAGTCTGCTGGTTCAGTGCATTTGTAGCCATAGGGATACATCAGAAGCTGAGAGTAACTGTGGAGGGTGAGGAAGGCCCGGATGTTTCCATGGTTCTTAATAAAGTTGACCACAGATTTAACTTCCACCTCTGAGTTGGCACTGGGCCCACGGTAAGAGTCAGAACAGGGATTACTACTGGCTCCAGGACCTGTTGGTGCAAAGGGGGAACAAAGGCAAACCTGTAAGAATTCATGAAAGGTCAAAGCAGACTAACACAAAGCCAGGCTTTCCTAACAACAGGTCTTCAGCCAAAGGCAAGGCCTTAAATGCTGATAAATGCTCAAGCAGCAGTCACAAAGCATGGATACTCAAGGGACATACTTCTAGGTGGTACAGATCACTGCCTTCATCTTTCGCTCACTGGCAATCAATCAATGCAAAATTATCTTTACAAAAGACAGCTACCATTCTATTTGACCATTTTCTTTCTGGAACCCTTATGGTAAAGCAATTGCTGGTCCTGTTAACAGGATCTGGGAACATGAAAGGGAACTTTCTTCTTAATGACAGCCAGAATTCAGAAACTTTATTCCTACCTCCAAAACCTGCATCCCAGTTCCGGTTTGGATCAACTCCAACACATGGACTGCCTCGATTCTTGGAGCGAGTCTTCCGCCACATGCGATTCTGAAACAAAGAAACACTATGGCTTCAAAAAGGAGCAAATCTCAGTTCTTGCATTAAAACTGCTACCCAGAAATAGCTGCTATTCACCAGGAAGCAATCCTAGGCACGAGCCTAAGATTATTTCTGACGGGCTGACTGCCAAGATGGGCCAATGGTCAAAAATCGAAGGGCTGGTGAAGTTACAGTGGGTTAAGATAGGTTAGACAAGTAATTAGTATCTTTGGCTGCCCAACTCTTTTGCAACTCCTTCTTACAGCATTAAGAAATGGACTTTCAGAGCTTACGTCCTTCACATTTATTGTTCATTTGGAAGAGCATGACAGTTTCCTAAATCAGCTTAGACACACAGCATGCTTACTCACTGTGGTGTGTGTGAATACATATCCATCAGGGTTTGAGACTGTCAGCAGGAAAATGTCCATTCTGTTCAGCAGAGCGGTGGTGGACGGATCCTTCCCATAGTCGGAGGCAATCTAAGTAGAGACAATATTGCACACTGTGATTATCAGCATACTTTCCCACATGCTTATGCTCTAACAGTTAGGTACAGAGGCAAGTCTGGCTTTCAGGGCAGGAAACAAGAAACATCAATTATCTGCTGGCCATAACTGTCCCTTGAGAGACTTGGAGCTTGAAGAGAGCAATGAATCTGTTTTACTGTTTTACTCTGAAGACAGGAAGTTAATGGAAGAAGGCAACAACATTTTCCCCTGCCTGTCCCAGAGAACAGCCCAAGGCTGGCACTAAGATTGAGATGGATTAGCCAGGTGGAGAATACACATCTGTGCTGTGCTTCCCTGGTGGCTTAGTCATTTTCAGCAGAATTTAAATGCTTATTTATATACAGCTGGCAGTTTTGGCACTTTTGTGGAAGGTAACCAACCACACAGTGTTTTTCTGTGTCAGCAGATCAAAGCAGCAAATTAACCTCAAAGTCCTTGGTTATTTGTATAACTATCAGCCCTGCAGTACTCAACAATTTCACCTGAACCACTACATTTTGTCTATATATATCTAAACCCAGCTGTTCTAACAAGACATAGCATTTTTCAACTCTTTGTCTAGGCAGCTGCCATATTCTCTCTGGAGCTGGCAATGTTTTACAAGGGGTAAAGCCAGCTGAGCTGGCTAAACCCATACAGGTGTGATAGACTTTCAAATAGTCAGAGGCATGCCCAAGACAAAAGCTAAATCAATCACTGCTGAAGTAACCTGTTTAGCAATCCATATTGCACTCGCTTGGGTAACCCACTCTCGGGAATGGATACCGGCATCAATCCAGATTGCAGGACGGTTGCTTCCTCCAGTGCTGAACTGTTGAACAAACCAGAAAGTTTTAAAAATCTCACCGACACTTCTTAGTCAAGCACATCCCATATAGACTGGGATGCTTTGGACTGAATTGTGCTGTATATATAATACAGATGTATATTAGTACATGTATGCACACATTCTGTGATATATTAAATGTCCTACCTTGAGCACATACAAAGGCCGCTTTTCATAGGATTCTCCAATCTGGATCTTCTTGACAATGTTGCTATACGCGGATGCAAGACGATCCAGTTCTGCATAAATCTGAAATGAAAAATCATGATGACATTTACATTACATTTATGTATAGTACTGCCCAGAACAGTTGTGGGACTTGATGAAATCTACTTTTCTCCCCTTTTGCCTTCATTACTACCACCTCTTCAAAGCCCCAGCTCATCCTATGTCAGTGTAGTCAGCGCTGTCCCTAACATCACAAAGCAGAAGGAAGCACTGCTGTACCATCAAGATCTACTTACTTCAGGAATAAGTTCAAAATCCTCTTTAAGAACTTCTGGCAATAAAAATACCTTACCCTCTGCTCTGCTGTAGAGCTACCGGTTTCCTGTATTTCCCTGTTTTAAGATTAATTTATTTCTCAATCTCTTTTGAGGGTCAGAAGGAAGGGTTTTGACAGAACTCTGCAGAAAAGTTTCTGAAAAAGTATGATCAACATTCGCCCCTTCCAACACTCTGTCAGGGAGAGTTCTGGCTCATTGTGCTGACCACAAAATGAATACATTTAAAAACAAAACCATGTGCCTAAAGAAGCTGGAACGACATTTTAGATCCCAATATAGGATATTTAATTGAAGACAGCATGAAAAAAGGCCAGAAAAAAGAATCCTCTTCCCCCAAAGCTGAGGTACTCACATCATCTAAAGAGTGGTAAGTTCCATAGTTGAAGGTGTTGCTGCTGCGGTCCCTTTGTTGACTGTTGGCCATATCTTGCTTTTCTTTATCTAAAACAACCTAAAAGAAGCCATTCAAATGTTGAGAAAAGCCTGCTCAGTTTGCAAACTTCTGACCAAACGTTTATTTCAAATACCGAAACAGTGGCACTGCATACTGAGTCCAGCCCCAGACCCAAAACTCCCACAGCTAGGGAGCAAACAGGTGCGTGCTCCTGCTGAATGTATCTGTAGTGAAGTGGGCAAGAATACCAGTGTTTAAAAGGTCAGCACTAAGTTTTAAACATGTCTGAAGATGAACAAGAACAACACTGGAAAGCAGGGGGAAGGCAGTGTTTCTGCTGAGTTAATGCTATTTTAGAAGCCATTTTGGGATTACTGCTCATGAAGAAATGTCAGATCAGTGCCCAAACGGCACATGGTGGTATACAGTTCTTTCAGATTATGATCTTGAACTACTCTTAACATAGTTTACTGAATTAGGAGCAACTTCAGTGTTGTGATTCCCAAATGTCTGAGACCAAAAGAAATTCCTCAGGGGTTACCAGCCTATGAGTTTACTGATGTCACTGTTCAACATGGTTTCAGACAGCATCTTCAGAGTGATCCCCACAGCTTCCCAGTGCAGCAGTGATCCACAGATTATTTTTGAGAAATTAATCCACAGACTACAAAGATAAAGCAAGGCCTTCATGGAAAGCAGAGTGAGTATAGAAGAGTCCCTGTTAATGAATGAGGCCAGATTGTGAAACACTAGTTGTTTCCAAAGGACATAAAAGCTAAATATGTGACAATGGCATTGCCTACCTGAAGGTCTTCGATCAGGATGGAGTACTCAATCCCATAGGACTCCAGGAAGGCTTTGACAGCTTGGACCCTGTTAGCAGGGATTCGCACATCCACAGGGAGGTCGGGAGTGGAGGGATTTATCCAGAAATCAAGCTGAAATGAGAAAGGAAAATGGATTTGGTTTAGGGAAAGCATTCTGCAAACAGCTCTTCTAAAGCTTTAGAAATGCTGATTTCTCTCAAATTGAATGACTCCTGCAGCAATGTGCTTCATCATGCTTACAGCATGCTCTGTTCTTTAGCTTGGCCTCACCTCAACCTTGTATCAGTTAATGTGATAAACTCACACAAAAAACCCCAAACCAAACCAACAAATGTCTGCAGGAGGCTAAAGTCAGCATTTTCACCAACTTCAGAGCTTCAGTCATATAAACAAGAGGAAGTTTTAGTCTTTTATGATGATTCTTTTACTACTCTTCCTTTTACCAGAGCTCTGTATTGCAGAAACCCATTGTTTTTATTTCTCCTTTGGCAGGGTTTTTCTAAATTTTCATTTCTATACTAGTCAAATCAATATTTTTAAATAAAGTAATAATAAAAATTTTCACCAACGGCAATAAGAGCAGTAATAACCTAGAACTTTATAGTGTGTTTTCCTGTTTCAGTACAGTGTAGACTAACTAATAAATTCCTTACACAACACTGGGAGACAAGTACAAAAACGTTAGCATCCCCACTTTAAAGACAAGCTTTTTGATACTGAGATTAAGAGCAGATCAGTTAAAATATGACCGCAAACCCACTAGGAAGAAAATATGAATGCAGGCACTCCTGAATACCAAGCTGGTACTAGAACTTGCAGATCAACCACCAAGTATTTAGACAGTAAATTTATTTATGGCAGCTCCCACAGTATGGTACAAACCTTTCAAATGCAATGCAAAGTCCTACCCTGGTAAGCCCTACCCTAGTCTGAAACATCACAAAATGCCTCTGTGGTAATAACATACCTCAAGGTGTTCCAGTGATTCCAAAAGCTGTAACTTCTGAATCTCCTCCTCATTTCTTGTCTTGATTCGGAGAACCTGGTGCCTGCAATAAATCAGTAAGTCTTCAGAAACTGTCTCAAAATGGGGTCTGGTTGAACTAGCTTGTTATTGGATCATGAATTTGGTGGGTAGTTACTTGCATGTTACCAGCAAATATGGACTTCCTTAATGCAGTTGACTTAATGTCACCCGAGAGTTCAACCAACAACCCGCAGGGCCCACCTGCTATATGTGCACTAGATTAGTAACTAGTTAAATGGCAATTTTTAAGATTTCATCCTTAACAAGACATCAAGTGGATGAATTTTTAATTCAATAGAATCTTGCATCTATTAGTTATTTTTTATCAACAGCTTTCAGGAAAAAAAACACTCTCGCTGAATTTGCAAATGATCAAATATTGTGGGAGCACTATGCAACAAAGGAAACCAACTACTACATATGGGATTAATTTCCCCTTTTTTCAGTGTAGTCAAAGACTGTTGACAAACTTCCCTGTGTTGTCAGAAGCTGATACCATCAGAGGGTGGCTTGCACCATTCCAGGTGGAATGAATCACCCTCTGGAAGCACCTCACTCCAGGGGTTACAGAGGTAACCCCAGCAATTAATTTAGACTATGCATTGCACAACATACAGTGATCACAACATACAGCCTCTAAATGTATCTGTATATAAAAAATATATCCCATTCAAATACACAGTGTTCCAGGCTGCTTGGTAAAATACGTACAAACAAACAGTACTACAAGGACAGCCTGATGAAACCAGGCTTGCTCAGGCTGATCTAACTGCAGCCTACAACTACTTGAAGAGGAGATACAAAAAAATTACAAACTCTTCTCAGTAGGGGTAGAAGATGATAATAGGGGGGAACCCTTCTGAGCCCTGTTCTGAGCAGAGTGGTGCACTAAGAAGTTCTAGAGGTCCCTTCCACCCAACGCTTTTATGAAATGATAAAAGGATCTCTGAAGAAGTGTATGCAACAGCTGGGGGACAGAAGATCCTATTCTGGAGAACCAGGGGGGATTCTGAAAGAAACCTGGAAGGCATAATGAATTAACATCTGGAAGTACAGCCTAGGGTCAATGCTGTAGCCAAAAGCACGGATGTGCCCCTTAGCTGTATATCCCGGGGTTCACTGCAAGTGAGCTGAGCATTAATGCTGCATTTGCAAATGGCATTTGGTGATTGAAGCATTTGGTGTGTTTGTTTTCATTCTCTTCCCGAGGCATATGCATTTGGTCACAGCTGGAAACAGAACAGAAGTCCACCATGGAGTCCCATACCCTGACCTGGCCCAACTGCTCTGCCAGCACCCACTGCAAGCAGTACTGAAAAATGGAGATGACTCAGCAAATCAACTTGAGTAACTGCAGGATTGGAAAACACAACTTAAGACAGGGTAAACAAGGGGCTTGCCATATGAACTCAGTTATGTGTGTGTTTATTTACTAGCGTGGCCTCAGCTGCTGGGAAGAGACACTCGCCAACACCAGGTTCCTCAGTCTGGCCAGCTGACATGTAAGATTCTTTTGTTGGACCAAGTTAAAACAACACTGAAGGCACTTTACCACATTAATAACTTATTATTGGATTCTCCATCACCATAGGCTTTATTTCTGGATTGGATTCTTCTGTGAGAGATGAGGCTCATTAACCACAGCTACTGGACATGACTGAGAAATGAATTCAGAAGAATTCAGCCTATGTTATGCCAGGGCCCAGATTAAGTGATCAAAATAGTTTCTCTTGGCTTTACAAATCCTAGAGTTTTAGTAAATTATGTATAGTAGTTCTTATCTTAATCCTTACATCTTCATATACAGATTTACTCAGTGGAATCTACTGCTCACTTCCTACATCTCAGGAAGTATCTATCAGGGGTTTTATCATCTTCTATTAAGGTTCTTACATGGCCAGTAAAGGCTGTGAGGAAATACAGCAGGAGATAATTTTTGCAATGCAACAGGAGATAATTTTTGCAATGCAACATTAAGATAAAACTTTAGAATATAACGGTTGGAAATAAGGATTTGAATTGCTTCGGCTCTGAAGAGGATTAAGCATTTAAATAAAAATAAGAAACTTCAAAACCAAAGAGAAACTAGTGAGCTTTCCAGTTTGAAGCCAGGTTCTGGTCTTTTGGCTCTGCTTTGTGCTGGACCAGATCTGTAAAGCTCAACACTTGAGCTTTGCAGCAAGGTTCAGCTTCAGATCAAGGCTTGAGAATGCTCCTCAGGTACGATCAAAGCCAAAGCAAAGCCTTGGGTGAACAGGAATTTGGGAGCTCAACTCTGCAGCTAGAACTTTCTCCTTAGAAAACCAAAATGAAAGTAGAGAAGGAATCCTTCAGAGTCTGGAGTACCAAAGTAACATGACAAGTCAGTCATAAAAAGCCAAGAATGTGTCCCAAGCAGATGTTGTATAGTTAAGATAATGAAAAACAACAACTGGATAATACAGCCTTAAATGAAAGGTCTTCCGTAGAAGTATAACTCACCCAACAAAAGTTTCCAGGCACAAGGAAGCCCCGAAGAGGGCAAAGAAGATCAAAATCAGCTTCATGTTTTATGTGAAGTTCAACTCAGTCTAGCAAAGAAGAATTTATACAGGACTTGTTAAGAAACTCTTTTTCAGATAAAACATATCTGTTTCCCATGTGACTAAGTTCTCACATTTATCACAGCTTTCAAGGCAACCAGCAGATAGGAGGCTGATTTCAACTCCAAAAGAACATTTTCCACTGACACAGTCAAACCTGTAAGGGAGGAGTTGTTATCAAAATCTTCGCCCACAATGTTCCCCAGTGTCTTTTCATGCATTTTTCCAGGTAGAGGAAAATAGAGGCAAACTGAATGTCATCCTAGCTCTCACTGGGAGTGAGGAGCTCTGCCAGTCAGCTCTTGGTCATGGGTTTTTCTCCGACACATTTCTAGTATCCCTCTCCTTGTTACAAAGAGGCAGACAGCAGAAAGATCTCACTCCAGCAAAAATACTCAATTTGAGGGATTAGTTTGAAGGACAATCTCTGGGTCCTGCCTGCTATGCAACAAGTTGTGTCTGATGGACTAGGCCAAGGCCATGCTATAAATTTGCTTTTATATACAAATTACACACTTCTAGATACAAGCCAGACAGTTTAAATATATTTTTAATTGAAGTTACTAGCATCCCCCAATCTTCAGTTGGGATGGTTTCATACAGATTCAAGCCAGCCAGTGCTTCAAGCAAATTAAGGTTGCAGCAAGATTAACATGAAAGCAAGTTGCTTAGCAGGAGCAGATAAAAGCCTTGGGTGAACAGGAACTTAGAGGAGCTCAGGTCTGCAGTTAGAACCTTCTCCTTGGACAGGCTTGCTAGACACCCTCTTCTAACGAAGCATCCCCCCCAGGAAGAGGTGACACAGGTCTGAAGAAGTGCCACGAAGTCCACTGCCAGGTCCTCTGAGCTTTGCAATGCTTACAGGGCTGTTCCTTGATTCAGTAGCTCTCTGGGTCCCTTTGCTCTTGTGCTGGACTCTATCTACTTCTTGCTTCATGGGGAATAGCCTCCATCTCGTTAGCTTTCCATAAAGGTGCCCAGATATTTGAGTTGTCATTATCTGCACTGAAGGAGTAATGTTGATGGGCAGTCTCATGGCTGAGCTTTGGGAACCATCTCTCCTGCCTTTAATTGTAGGAACACCCATCTGCGGTTGTCCCAGAATGGCAGGTAGGGCTGGAGGGCTGTTGGACACACTTTCTGTTCATCCCGCTGAAAATGTTACTGAGGAAGAGCCAGGCGCTGACCCTGCTGCAATACCTACATGGGGTACCTTGGAACTAACACTGGACAGAAGGGAGATGGTTCAACTGCTCTATAATCAACCTCAGGAGACCAAGGAAAGGAAGTCTGTGACAATCCCCAGAGGAAGCCCTTAAAGATCTCACCCATACTGCTCTCAACGTTTGTCAGCACCTTCCTGAGGAGCCTCCCCTAATCTCTACTCTCACCCTTCCCCTCTGCAGCCTGGCCAGGGGCTTCTTGTCATGTGTTCACAGCAAACTCCAAGCAAGTCTTTTTTAAGGCCAGGCCTCGTGTTTTTGGGAACAAAGAGAGCCTCAGGCAGGGATTCTGCCTGTTTTGACATACAGGAATTACTCATCTTGCAACTGTTGTATCCTGGGGGCACACTATAGAGAACATAGGCTCTGCAGGGAGGTAAGGTATGTTCCTGTGAGTGCCCAGATCTTTGAGATTTAACCTTGGGAAACAAGCAGATCTCCACTACCCTTAACATAAATCAGATAATGCAAGTTTATGCTAAGAGGCAGGAACGTTCATGAGAATTTCCTGCTTCTAGCACTACAGTAATTCTGGTGGAAGTCAAATCCCACTTGTAGCTTATGGCCTTCAACATTTTGTAAAGAACCGACAGACTGTCTACACCACCTCCTGTGGATTCACTCTTTGAAAACAGGAAGGAGAGATTTAATTTAGGGCAAAATTATAGCTTGCTTCATTACTCATGCTACATCCCGCATGGATTTAAAGGCTGCCAAGAGATCCCGCCAAACATGATGTCAGGGTCTAAAGTATACCAATAATCTCCGAGTGCCCTGACCAGCCTCATCTGGGGCCTCCACCCTTTACATTTAAGGAGCTGCATTTAAGCCCAAACCTTTGTACACTCCTAATCCTCACCAAAGGGGCTACTGTGACCTTCCACTGTAGCCACAAGGTCCTGCAGGGTTTGGAGATCAGCTTTGAGGTCTGGAGATCAGCCTTGAGGTCTGGAGGTCAGCCTTGAACCACAGGGTAAATCCTGTGGGTGAAGTCCTGCCACAGGCTGAAACCCTCTGTAGGGCTCAGCTCAGAGCCCAGAACACCCGAGCAAACCAGGAAGCAGCAAAAGCAGGGGTGCACCATAACAATAAGCCAGAAACCAAAGGTGACAGCAAGGCAGGCAGGGGTAGAGACCTCACCTCAAGCAGCACAGCCCCACAGGATTCAAATAAGAAGAGCAGAGCAAGTCTGGTGGCACTAACCAGGAACAGCCACAGTTCAGATCCTTAGGTAAGCCACACAGCAGGTCCACAGCCAGGATGTCAAAAACTACAAGTCCAAGTCCACTGTGTGCCCACTGCAGCTCAAAGCAGGACCAAATCAAATGGCCTCAGCTTAAAAGCAGCTCCTGCACCAAGGGGCGGAGGGTGTGTGGGTGCGGGCAGCCTGGTCAGGGCAATTAGTGCTCTCAGGGCCTTGGCACACTAATGTGGGCAGGGTGGGACATACTCTCTGTATAGTCCTAAGAGGCTGTGGTATCTGCAGTGAATCATGAACACCTTGGTGACATGTTGAGAAGCAAAAGGTTAAGTGAATGTCGTCTAACCAAACTTTGTCTTGTCACTTAAAATCGCGGTATCGATATATAGACAGTTTGCCTGTGCTGTCATTGACAGAGGGCCAGAATGGATGTGAGCCCCTGCCAACTAGAAAGGCCTCAAAAGTCATCAAATTTAGGTGGAATCAGTCCTCATCTGTAAAGTCTGGACCCTCTGTTGTTGCCCCTGCCAAAAAAGGGTTCTTGCACCCAGATACAGCATAGTAGTCCCTCCTATCACAGTTAGGAAAGAAGAGGCAGTCTCTGTCCTTGCCACACACATAGCCTATGTCTGAACCCAAGCCCATGGTCCCCCTTGTCTCCCGTCCTCTCAAAATAAATGTTCAGCAATTCAGTAGGAAAGGGGAAGAGAGGGGAGAGAGCACATGCTGGACTGAGATATCCTCATACTCCTGCTGCCTCGCTTGTCCCCATTGCCCTCCCCACTTCTGCTGTGCATTGCCTCCTGCTCTCTTACAGGGACCCAGACATCTTTACACCTTCTTTGAGCCCTATGCATAAGCTTACGAAACTCATATTTACCTTTTAAATTGCTCTCCCTTTCATCAGAACATAACCTTGTATCTTGGACTTTCTGGAGGATCCGTTCCAGGAAAATAACAGCGTAGAGACATTGTTACTCAGATCAACACATTGGTTCTTTATATAACACTAATTCTCACAGCATGCATGAGCTTGTGAGACCGGCTCTGGGACATGAGGCTGACTGGTCCTTGCACAGCTACAGCACAGGGAACAGCACCAGTCCCTGCTCTAGGAAAACACCCCTAGGAAGGGAGCCCTCACATCTTCACCATTTCTACGACTCTCAACAAGCCCATATTCCTCTGAAGTCCCATACACGTTTCACCTTCAGATAGAAATGTTTCTTTTCTCATCTTCTCAAACTGGACCTGTAACACCAACATGGCAAAGGGCTCTGTCAGCAACTCATCTCCTTGATGATAAAAGTTAATTGGCTATAATGCAATTCATTTTGGATTATTGGTGAGAGAACTATTATTTCTGCAGTAATGGATTATTTCCACGTTCCTAATCCGCAAAGCACTTTGGGCATGCCCTGGATAAAGAATGAGTAGAGATTTTGGTATGTGGCTCACCATTTGTAGATGTGACTGGCATCATTTTAGAAGTAGAACCCTCATCTTGATCTCTCTGCAAAATCTGCAGCTATATGCCAGTGTAGGAACACTGACTGCAATGCAGTACTTATTTCCAACTCAAATTTCCTTAAATTAGGAAATCAAGACCTTCAGCTTTCCAGGGTTGTCCCCAGATTTCATGTGTTTGAGTCACACAGCAGATTATAATGCACATACACTCCATCAGATTGTGTTGTAGCTTTGCAATTTTAAGACAGCAAGCACACGGATGAATTGTAACTGGAAATAACAAGAAGGGGATGGGAAGGGTACTGGGAGAGATACCATCAGTTACCTATACCTGGAGATTAAAGACTGGTTCTAACAGTGACATCATCCCATGAGATAGTTACAAATAATAACTTCCGAGGTTGTGAAAGCCTTTTAGGCAGGAAAGGTTTGTGTAAGGCCCACAACAACCTTCTGCTAAGGGCCAGCAGGTGTCAGCAGAAAACACAGAATTAAATAATACCTTACTCGAGCACAGCAGACAAGACAGATAATCAAAATGCCAGCACAGGAACGGAGCAGGATTTTCCCTCTGATCCCCACAAAGCCTTCCTCATCCTCATCATAATCCCTCTCATCTGGCTTCTGACCAGTGCCAGAAAGCAAGGGATCGTTCTGCCAGTAATACCACCAAAGAGAGGGAAAAAGGGTATCCCCATGGAGCATCTTGAGTATTTATGGATTCAGAGCAGCCCCTCAGCAACCCCATGTCCAGCCAGTCATCTCAGGAAGCCCTGACGTGTTGGCCGCCTGTGGAGGCACGGGGACAACGGCACTGCAAAGCGCCCTCTTTTCTGCCCACTAGTCTTGGCTTTACTCCAAGGAAGGCTGGAGTGCCCTCAGGTTCTGTTGGCCTGTAGTGTTCTAGGGTTAATGGGTGGGATTCATATCCTCTCACCTGAGCTGTGTCAAGGCTGGGAATTGCACCAAAACAAGACTCTGCTTCTCCGCACCTGAGGAAGGGTGATTCACCCCATCCTCAAACAGCTGTTTGAGATCAGAAGGCCAAATACTGCTTTTCAACAGTCCTTTAATATTATCTCCATTTCATGCTTTTCTTACTTTCACCCTCTTGCTTAAGAAATGAGTCAAAATCAAGAGACTTTCAAATCAGCTGAAATCATCCATTAGTGTGGATCTACCAGGCCAGCTCTCATCCTGTTTAAATTTGTCTCTTCCTTTCTACAACTCTGTTTTTATTACTGTGTGTTTCCTATAACCAGCTTTTATAAAGAGTAACACATTCCACCAGCCCTTAAGCTGGGACAACTTCGAAGTTAGTGTATTCGCCCAAATTGGAAGCCGAGTGGGAAAAATTAAGAAACAGGCTGGATATCCCAGATAATCAGAATATCCCAAATAATTTTTCTTTTCCAAAGCTGCTGCCCTTGTCTTGTACAAACTGTTGCAGTCACTCAGCTCCATACGCCTCGCTGGGCCAGGTCCAGATTCTCTATCCAGCTCCTCTCACTCGAGCCTGCACCTTGGGTCCTGTGTTCGGTGTTGGGCCTCTCAGGGCAGGGGGGACGCAGAGGGGCTGGAGCGTGTCCAGAGCCGGGCAGGGGCTGGGGCAGGGGGAGCTGGGGGGTTCAGCCTGGAGAGGAGGAGGCTCAGGGGGGACCTTCTCGCTCCCTACAACTGTCTGACAGGAGGTTGCAGTGAGGTGGGGGTCGGTCTCTTCTCCCAAGTAACAAGTGACAGGACGAGAGGAAACAGCCTCAAGTTGCACCAGGGGAGGTTTAGATGGAGTATGAGGAAAAATGTTTTCACCAAAAAGGTGGTCAAGCATTGGAACATGCTACCCAGGGAGGTGATGGAGTCACCACCCCTGGAGCAGTTAAAAAAACATGTAAATGTGGCACTTAGGGACATGGTTTAGTGGTGGTGACTTGTGGAATCGAACTCTACAACTCGAGGAGAGTTATAAAGCAGGTATGTTTATTGCGGCGCTGGGTGCAAGGGGGATTGCTCCTCCTAACTTGCACACTGTTTCAACAAGCAGTCCGATATTTATTATACAAAGTCATGCATATACATAAGGTTTCCTAACATTCAGAATCTCCTCCCTCTAGCACCTCTTCAAGATGTACTTTTCATCTTCTTGGGCAGTTACCTGAAGTTCTTGTTTATCTTTGCATACATTAGCAGCCTTTGTTATTTAGTTTCTGTTATCTTAAAACATCTGCTAGCTAACGATTAGTCCTTTCATTAGTCCACTCTAAACATGTCGAACTAATACGTGCCCACTGGGCTGGTTTTAATCTAGATCAGCATGATCCCCGGGCAGGCGGGGGATCCACCTTCTTTGGGGTGGGGGCCATTTGAGTAGGAAGTCGCTGATCTATTACTACCAGAATTATTTTACCTTAGAGCACATCCTCATCAGAAGGCTCCTTATTTACATTCTTGTTGAGCTCATCTACATCGGTATTAACTGTCCCTTCTCAAAGTGCTAAGTGCTAAGCTTCCGCCCTTCCTTCTTTCTCGGGTATTAATGTTTCTGTTATCAATGCAGTTTCTGTCTGCAGCAGAGTTTTAGGGTTTTTTTCACTATATCAGTGGGCATGGCAGTGCTGGATTAACAGTTGAGTTATCTACTAGTAGCTGAACTACACAATGCAGCATTCCACTGGTAGCAAAGCAACACAATGCAGTGTTGTACTGCTTGGCCGTGTCATGGATACATTAGTTGCAACATTTACAACTGAGCACACTGGTAAAACTCCGGTATCATCTGCAGCACAGCACAGAGGACAGCGAGTTAGCCGGTCACTGCCTGCCTGCCATTTTCACACCTCCCACGGCGCGGCCAACATGGCCGCCCCACCACCCAGCGCCACGCGCCCCTTCCCGCCAAAACACGGCGCCCGCCCCCGTGCAACAGGCCCCGCCTCCCGTCGTGCGGCGCAACCGGTGACGCTACTGTGGCGCGCGCAGGCGCAGGCGGTGGGGTCGCCGTGGAACGGTGGGTGTTTGTCGCCTGTGTGAGCGGAGTGCTCTGCTGCGTGCCCCCTCTGCCTTCGGTCTGGGAAAATGGGGTGCGCCAGCCCTCCCTGAGGAGAATTGTGTGTCCCCTTCGTCTCCTCGGACGCTCGGCCCTGCGGCAGGTACGGTGATTGACCCCCAGCACGGCTGGGCGCCTCGGGCCTGCGCGGGGTGGGGGCGCTGAGGGGAGGCTGCCTGCCTAGAGCCGGGCGGTGTCCGGCAGCGAGTCGTGGAGGTGGAGGGCCACCCGTGTGTGACCGGGCTGTGGGCGGGTGGAGTTCTGGGGCCGCCTCCATGTGACAGGGTTCAGGATAAGGGGCAGATATATGTGGTGTATGACGGGGCTGTGGACAGCGCGAGCATTGGGGCTGCCTGTGTGTAACGGTGAGGTCTGGATGGGGGGAGCAGTGAGGTTGCTTCTCTGACAGTGGGATCGGGGGGGCGGCGGCGAGCTGTAGAGGACCTCCGGGGTGGCATGGGGCTTCTGGCTGGGGGGAGATGTGGGAGCTGCCTGCGTGTGACAGTGGGATCTGGGCAGGGAGAGCTCTGAGGGCCCTGGTGTGGGGGCTCTTCGTTTGTGACAGATCTGGGTGGAGGGTGCTGTGGGGTGTTGAGCAAGGAGAGCTGTAGCTGTGTGTGGCAGAGGGCCCTGCATGGGGGAAACTGGGGAATCTGGGGCCAGCGGGACTTACGTGTTGTCAAGGTGAGACCTTCCCTCATTCCTGTGCCTTAGTAGAAGAGGGCAGGGGGTATGGAAGGACATATTTCAGTCTGGAGGTGAAAATCCCACACCCAGCCTTCTTAGTCAAGTAGAAAGGGACCAAATCCCACTTTCATTTCAGCGCCCTAACAGTACAAATTCTGCTTCTGCAGGAGGACATGGTTCAGGGAGAGAGAGTGGGAGCATGAGGATGGGGGAGAGGATCTCTGCTTAGGGCTGCTACATTTGTCAGTGTGGAAAGGGAAGTCTTGAGGCTCAAACTATATGAAAAATCTGTCAAAAAAAATTACTAGGTAATGAATGTATCATTGTATAATTCTTCCAGTAATCCTGGTGTTAACTGTTTCACCATTGAATCACTGTACCAGTAAGAAGCAGGTAATGTGATTTGAGTTTTGTATTGTTAAAATTTTTTTTAGGTAGTAATGTCCAGTTGAAGTATTTGTACCAAAAAAGCAAATGATTTATGTTCCCATCTGGTGAAGAACTATGTTACAAGTTTTTAAGCAGATGGCACAAAGGAACAGTAGCATATTTTGCTGACAGGATTAGCAGAAAAAGTCACCAGGGTTATTTCTTTCACAAAAGATGTTACTGGGCATCAAGTTTGTTACCTTTCGGGTGTACTGAGCCCACAGGAGGTGGCTGTATAGTCTGAAAGTACTCTGTTATCTACTGATATGAGTGGAGATTTTCAATAAAAATACCGCAGAATTGTGCCAAGCCATTCTTTTCTTGGACTTCCTTTGCCTGGAGAAGTCAGGAGCTTTGCCTGTAGCTTCTGAAGCATGTTATTTTTCAAAAATGAGGTTGGAATTTGTCTTTGTCCTCTTATCTATACCTCACTGGAGTAGATGGATGCTGTTCGTTAGTAATGAAGTAACAGAGCTGACAGTAGGATTTGTCAAATATTACCTAGTTTTATGGGTAAAAAGAATTATGTTTAGCATATTAAAAGAATAATTACTTGGTGGCTAAAGGTGAAGCCTATTTGTATAGATTGTTTTGGATAACTGCTTTTTCTTCCATCTCATGATGACTGAAAATCTTACTGTATAGAAGTTGACAGATTTTGGCTTTTCTCTGTGTTTCTTGATACAGATAATGACACTGGAACAGAGTCCAGCAACTTCCCTCATTGACAGGACTATGAAGATGAGGAAGGAGATTGAAGCCCGGAAGGTGGTCTTGGCCTGGGCACTCCTTAATATATCCGTTGCGGGCATGATATATACTGAAATGTACGTTAATTGTTACATCTGATTCAAATAAGCAAAGCATCCTACTTTGTATATCCCTAAATGTTTCCTGGGACCGAACTGTTGCAAAATTATATCTTCTTGTTTTTCTTTTCAGGACTGGGAAACTCATCAGCTCATACTACAATATCACATACTGGCCACTCTGGTATATTGGTGGGTTGCTGCAATACTTAAATTCATTTTCAGGATTCTTTTTTTTTTTTTTTCCACTTGTCAGTTTTACTGCCAGGGAGGTAATTTTGAAGCGAGCCTTTTTTTCTATTTTAAACTTAAACCAAAATTTTGGTTTGCTTTCAGTTATCTCCCTTGAAACTGTTGCAATTTCATTCTTTTTAGAGACAGGTAAGGAGTGTTAGCAGCTTTCTTAGATGTAGCATGAAAGGGCACGACAAACTTGTTCGGTGCATTAAATCTGTTTAATGCAAAGATAAACCTTTGGAGAACAGTGCAGATTTTATTGCTATGTGGTACTGTGGGTGTGGATGGCATTTCACAGTAGTTAAAGTTTGTTTCAGATGAGTAGACTCCAAACTAGCTGTATCGAATAAAAGGATGAAAAGGAGTAAGAGGGAGAGAAAAATCATGACATGAGTGACAGATGATTTGATGGGAAATGTTTTAGAAATACTGTGAAGCTTCATTGCAGTAGTTTATGTTGCTTTTGGAAAATAACCGTCCATCTTTTTAAAACTGAATTTTAGCAATAGAAATTAATATAGCCATGAAAATTTATCTCTAATGGTTCTTGCATAAGAAGGTGAAGAAATACCTAGATACTTTCCTAGATTGGTACTTATTGATAGCCCTAATAACGACCTATTTTTAATGGCCATATGCCTGTTTTTGCAAATAATGTTCTTTTATTATTCCCGATGCTCAAGCTATGGTAAAAACTTCTTTGTTTCTTCTAGAACTTGTGTTTGCATCTCTGTTCAGCCTGAATGCCTTGTTTGATTTCTGGTTGTACTTCAAATACACAATGGCACCGACGAGCTTGGTCGTGACTCCTAGCCAGCAGGCCCTGCTGGGTTTGCGGAATGCAGGTGAGTGTAATAAATATCTCAAGCAATCTGGGTTTTTTTAATTCTTTATTTTGTTGCAAGATGGTATTTTTCTCAAGTACAGGATTCTTTAGTGATGTGAGTTCTGAATTGCCTCCTCTGACACAAGCGGTAAACTGAATTACCTGCTACATATTAAAATTCACAGCATCAGGCAGTAATTTGATGGGTGTTTGTGGGAGAACTGGAGGGGAAACAAGCACACAGGGAAAAAGGACAGGATGGTAGTGACTGCTGAAGGACAGTGAGAGGCTCAAACATTGGTGAGGTTGGACAAGGAATGTGTAACCTATATGTAGGGCTAGGAGTAAGGTAGAGAGTGCATGTTTATGTTTAATTTTAGTATCCTACTAATAGTACACTAGGTATCGAGAACCAAATTAGGGGGACAGAGAGACCTTCACATGAAGTCTGAAAATGACAGCCTAGAGAGTGGTCATTCAGAAAGCTTATGAAAATGAAAGCAAAGTTCTAAAATACAGCAGAACCTGACAAGATAAATACACCAAAAGCAAAATGCTAGGATGGTAGTATTTTCACTCTGCTAGTCTTCCCCTAGAAAACAGGACATAGACAGGAGTAATCACGACAGTTCAAGGATCTTGTATGCATAGTTGCACAAATAAATTAAGACATTCAGTATGCTAAAGATGTGTACAGTAGGCAGATAGAGTAGCTGATGAAATTGGTTAGAGAAGCCCCCCAGGTTATGCAGGGTGTCTGGTAACATTTAACTGAAATCTGAAGCTGTAGAATTTGTGCTGAGTTGTGGTCATGTGTCTTAGTCTTCTCTGGTTTTTTTTTGCAGCAGTGGCTTGACAGCTGAGTTCTGTAGGGGCCAGATTTTTCCTGTGTCCCTTCTAGCCTCTTTATAGAATTGCCTTAAGATAGCATTGTGTATGCATTTTGTTGCACATTTTGAAAGGGGTAGGTGAGCTGCATCCACAGTGCTAATTCTCTTTTTCCTTATTGCAGCCATACAAACAACTCCACCATGTGACCTGGCAGCAAAGAAAGTCCCGTCTTCGACACCTTCTCCTCCAATCCAGGGTCAAAGCGTGCTGAGTTACAGCCCATCTCGCTCCCCTAGTGCCAGTCCAAAGTTTACTACCAGTTGTATCACAGGGTACAGCCCTCAGCTACAGGCTCTGTCAAGCAGCAGCACTTCTTACGGCAGTGCTGTAACCCATTCACCAAGCAGCAGCTACAATAAGGTAACAACCAAGACAACTGTACAAGGGTACAGTTTGGTGCTTGTTTTGTGCCGTATGCCATTGAAGGTGAGCAGCAGCCAGCAGCGAGTTGTGTATTTGTGTGTTTGCTCCTTTTGCAATATAGATATAAATTTGTTGTATTCAGTTTTGTCCTTTTTCCCTACTGTAACTTTATTTGGTTTAGTGGCAGGTTTGCTTCAGAACAAAGCAAAAAAAAAAACCTAAAATGTAAATACAAAGTAGAAGGAAAATGACACAGCTTTTTTTATTTACCCAAGGTTTCCAGCTTCAGCCCCTCTCCTACTGGATCACCCTACTACACGAGTTTTGGACCGATGGAAAGCGGTGGGCTGAGGTCTCGTTACCGCTCTTCGCCCATTCTGTATAATTCACCTATTGGCCAAGAAGACTATATAACAGAACTCAAGACACTGGACACCTTTCTTCGAAATGAAGAAGAGAAACAGCAGAGACTTCAACTAGGTAAATACACTGATTTGATTGGAAAAGCTTGGTAATGAGAGGTGGTGTTTTTATGCAAGAGTGGCTTTTGCAGATAAGAAAAGCTGCAAAGGATTAGAGAATCATAGAATGGTGTGCGCTGGAAGGGGCCTTAAAGATCATTTAGTTCCAGCCTCCCTGCTGTGGACAGAGACACCTTCCACTAGACCAGGTTGCTCCAAGCCCCGTCCAACCTGCCCTTGAGTACTTCAGGGATGGGGCAGCCACAGCTTCTCTGGGCAGCCTGTGCCAGTGTCTTGCCACCCTCACAGTAAAGAGTTTCTTCCTTATATCTAATCCAAAGTTACTCTGTTTCAACTTAAAGCCATTCCCCCTTGTCCTGTCACTACAGGTCCTACTAAAAATTCTGTCCCCATCTTTCTTGAAAGCCCCCTTTAGGTACTTACTGGAAGGCCGCTCTAAGGTCTCCCTGGAGCCTTCTCTTCTCCAGGCTGAAGAACCCCAGCTCTACCAGCCTGTTGTCCTAGAAGAGGTGCTCCAGCCTCTTTGTGGCTCTTCTCTGGACTCACTCCAACAGGTCCATGTGCTTCATATATTGGGGGCCCCAGAGCTGGATGCAGCACTGCAGGTGGGGTCTCACGAGAGCAGAGTAGAGGGGGAGAACCACCTCCTTGGACCTGCTGGCTACGCTGCTTTTGGTGTGGCCCAGGATATGTTGTTGGGCTGTGAGTGCACATTGCTGAGTTATGTTGAGCTTTTTGTCCACCAGCACACCCAAGTCCCTTTCCTCAGGGCTGCTCTCAATCCATTCTCTGCTCAGCCTGTGTTTGTGTTTGGGGTTTCCCTGACCCAGGTGCAGGATCTTGCACTTGGCCTTGTTGAGCTTCATGAGGTTTGCATGGGCACATCTCTCAAGGCCCCTCTGGACAGCATCCTTTCCCTCCTGCGTGTTGACCGCACCACTCAGCTTGGCGTTGTCGGCAAACTTGCTGAGTGTGCACTTGATCCCACTGTCCATGTCACCAACAAAGATGTTGGACAGCACTGGTCCAAGTATGGACCCCTGAGGAATGCCGCTTGTCACTGGTCTCCACTTTGACATTGAGCTGTTGACCGCAACCTTTGAGTGTGACCACCCAGTCAGTTCCTTATCCACCTAGTGGTCCGTTTGTCAAACGCACATCTTTCCTGTTTAGAGACAAGGATGTTGTACAGGAGGACTCCAGTGTACTTGTACTAGTAAATAGACCTAACCCATTAATGCTAATCACCTGTGACCTTGCTAAGGGTGGCTGCTGAACAGTTCAGTCTTCTACTGAGGAGTTGAAATGTGAGGTAGAATGCCATTGTTTCCACATGTCTCCATGGCTTAGGAGGTTCAGGAAGTTTTCCTCCCGAGTATCCTGTTGGATAGGTTATTTCTGCTGTTGCAGCATATGGGAATGTGTGCTGATAGGTCATCTCTGTAGCATTTGTTGGCTGTAGTGGACTGTGGTCAGATGACAGGCTTTATCACCTTGATGAGAGGGATCTCTTGTGGAAAAGGCATTTCAGACAAAGAGGTGAATTACCTGCGGGCAGGTTTTGTCCTGGTTTGGGACAATCAAGTTAAGGGTGAGATTGGTGTTGATGCGGGCTGACTTTGGTGTATGTGTTCATGGTAGTTTGAGTCTCTTGTCAAAGCCTTAATATACTGACCTATCGTGCCTGTGCTGTTGCTTCCAGAATTGGCAATAATTGTATGTTACTGAAAAAATCGTTTCAGGGAGTTCAGATTCCAGCTCTCCTTCCAACAGCCCAACTTTCTGGAACTACAGCCGTTCCATGGCAGACAGTGCACAGATGCTGAGAAAGTTCCAGTATCAGCTGGCTTGCAGGTCCCAGGCTCCATCAGCGCACAAAGACGAAGCTGACCTGAGCTCAAAACAGGCTGCAGAAGAGGTAAATTCGGGCAGCAAGGTAGTCAAGAGGGAGAAAAAATACCCAGCTTTGTGCAAAGGTTTGGATTTGAGCTGTATCAAAAACGTGGGGGAGAGAAATCCTTGAGCATTTAACCATCTTTATAGAGCTTGCAAGACTCCTTGCCACTGTAAATGGATATTTCAGATTTTGAGTTGTGGTTGGAAAATTAAATTTCTTGCTGGAGAGCAAGGCTTGCACTGGTTAAAATACATTTATGATACAAAAACTGAGTTGAAACTGATCTGTATTTAATGCAGTGGAACAGCTGAAGGATATAAAGTACTGCCTTTATGCTTGTGGCTGAAAAAAGTCTGATGTGAAGGAATTTAATTCATGTGGCTTCAATTAATTTAATCAATTTTATTTCCTACATTAGCCTAATGAAGCTTTCAGTTCAAATACCTCTTAAATCGAGCCTACCTTTCAGACCAGTTTTGTCCTACAGAGTAGAGAGCTTAAAACTGAATTTGGGCTTATGCAAGGTGATTGTACCGTGAATAGAGAGCAGGAGCGTTGTATGTGAAGCTGCTGTAGAAGTTACATGATAAAGCCAGCAGATGGATAAGAGTTTTGGGGAAAAATATGATTTGGATTATGCTGTACTTCATATTGGGAATTGTCGTAGACCCTAAAAACTCTTGGTGTTCTCTGAAGTTCTCATACGTAGTTGATAAACTTTTCCATAGGTTTGGGCACGGGTGACAATGAACCGACAGCTCCTTGATCACATGGATTCCTGGACTGCTAAGTTCAGAAACGTAAGTCCCATCTCTAGGGACTGCCTGTTTTTTTAGAGAAGATAGAACCATGCTGCTGTGTTTCTAAGAGAGGACTACTGAGATGTGTTTTCGACCAGACCTCAGTGTTTTGTATTCTGAAAACTTCAGTTACCAAGTTCATCTACGCTTTGAATGACAAAAGCATATGGGATATGAGAAGATTTGGTTTTCCATGTTGTAACTCAGATGGCTAAATCCATGTTTCTGCAGTATTTCAAATTCATTCTCTCGGGCTCAAAGCATGGAAAATTCCAACCCAAAGCTTGATATTTTTTCTGACAACCCTGAGCAGCATAATAAAGGGCAGAAAGAAAAATCTTAATCTTATCAATAGGAATTGCTACAGCAGAGGAGACTTAACTGCATGCCATGGCAAAATAATTAATAAATCTGTTTTTGAATTACCTCTTTAGTCATAGCATCTGTCAAGTGTGCTGGTTTGGTGTTTGTTTTTTTTTTTATCCTTTAGTAAGATCTATGAAAAGTAAAGATCTTTATGAGGTCCATACCACATTCCAGAGTGTCTGTTCCTGTACTTAGGGCCAGCTTGATTCAGCTCCCAAATTCTGTCACGTACAAATCCCACACATAGTGTTTATCACTTTCTTGATTTCCTGAAACAAATGTGAGAGGGAGTGGATCCATCAAAGTATAAATTATCTTTATGGTGGGAGGGCTGTGCTTCAGAATGCCCCTTCCCTCATGGTTCAGAAAAGCTTCATCTGATACTTCCTAGAGATTTGTTTTCCTGACTCCTTTACATTGATTTTTCTGGCCTTTTAGATGGTATTAAAGAGTCATATAAACTCTGCCTAAGTTGATATTCTAATTTAATTACTTTCCTCCTTGGTTGGCTTCAGTGTTTCTGTTGTTAAGCTGCTTTGTGATAGTAATGGTGGTGATTAGTAAGATGTAAACTAAGGGTTGGGGGTTTTTAGCATTTTTGTTGCTTCCAACCTCTTGAATTTTCACCCTTTTCTTTCCTAGTGGATTAATGAAACTATTCTAGTGCCACTTGTCCAAGAGATCGAGTCTGTGAGCACTCAGCTGAGACGAATGGGTTGTCCAGAATTGCAGATTGGAGGTAGGATGAGGTGGGAGATTTCGAGTTCCCGATGGTGGTTAGTGGAGGGCTGCTCTGTAGTCAGGCCATTGGATGGGTATTATATAAATGAGGTCTGTTAAATGGTAGTGTTTCATTTCTGCTCTCTATTAGTGTTGTTTTTGTTCCATCTCAAGCATTTTGTTAAGCTGGAAAGTTCTTCATAAGACTTCTGGAAATACTGATGCTGGCACACGGATGCTTGTCTTCTATAAAATTCATAACTGTCTTTCTTTTTTTTCTCTTTTTTTCTTTTTGTCTTTTCTGCTTTGCTTCCTTTTTCTTTTTTCTTGTTCCCTTTCTTGTTTACTTTATTTTCTTTTTTCCTTTCCCCTAAATTTACAGCTGGGGAATTACAAACTCAAATTATCATTGATTATTACATATTAAACTATCAGAAAACATTTCAAAGATAGATGTGCTATATATAAATTCTCACTGTCTCCCTATAAAGTCTCACCTTTTCCACTAATACATGCTTTTCCAAATACGTCCTTAAAATTGGCTGCTTTCTGAAAGAACTGTTTTTTTAAAAAAAATTCTGATGGAGTTCTGTTTTTCATGTCATGACACAATTCTGAAGGAACTGCTTCTCTTGTAGCTTCAAATTTATGTCCCTTTAATGAAGAAATGGATTTTATATGCTGTTTTTACATTAAATTCCCCTTTTGCAGGCTGTGTCTTGTAGTGTCTCCTCAAGAGCTACCATCTGTTGCAATGCCTGCAGAAAAACTGGTCAATGCTGATCTTGTCCCCGCTTTGTTACTCTCCCTCTGCTCTTCAAAGTAGATGTTGGTTCCTTATAGCTTTTATATTCTGTCACATAAAGGAGGTATCTGCTACTTCACTGTAATTGAAATGGGTGTTTGGGATAGTGTCACATGTTATATGTTTCTAGGACTTTAAATGGTGCACCAAAAAGGAAAGTCCTCAGCAGCGATGCTCAGTAAGGGAGGTTGTTCAGTGTTCTGTGGTGGTCATAGCTGACCTGCACTGGCTCTTCTTGTGTTACAGAAGCCAGCATCAGCAGTCTGAAGCAGGCAGCGCTTGTTAAAGCTCCTCTCATTCCAACCCTGAATGCTATAGTGCAGTATTTGGATCTTACACCAAACCAGGAATATTTGGTTGAAAGGATCAAAGGTATGTGATGTCACCATTGTACGCGGTCTCACCATACTGACAGCCCCTGAAACTAGCATAAGATACCACTTTCATATACTTCCATGCACAATAACTGAATAAATCATGTTGCTTTCAGAGCTTTCTCAGGGAGGATGCATGAGTTCATTCCGATGGAACAGAGGAGGGGATTTCAAAGGCCGTAAGTGGGACACCGACTTGCCCACTGACTCCTCTGTAAGTTTTTGAAGATGTCTTGATATGACAGCTTCAAGTGGGTTGCCTTTCAGCACAGGTTTTGGAGGGAGTAGGCAGTAAGTCTTTTGAGGAACATGGTAAAATCCTATTTGCATCACTCACAGGGATAATCGTGTTGTAGTTGGTGAGATTCCATGGGGAATAATGCAGATAGGATTGGACATTGTATAGATCGCAGAAATGCAATTGCATGTCTTAGTCTTAGGCCGGGCTTTTACTTACAGTACTCTGAAACATCTGTCAGAACTCCAGGGAGCAGCTGGCCGGGTGGGGATCTTGTTGGGGCAGTTCTGCTGTATTTTTAAAAAAAGGAAAGTATCTGCCTTAACCTAACAGTTTATAATGCAGAGAAAACCTTTTGCCATGTTTTCATTTTCCTGTACTATAATGTAATAATAATAATAATAATAATAAAAAGCAGATCAAGTGGCAGGACTGCTGTTTAATTTGGTAATATTTTGTGAGAGGTCTGAAGACCTTGCACATCCTGCTTGAGAGAAGACTTGTAGTGATGCTTAGCCCATTAATCTGAAAGGTCAAGGAGGAACAGCACCTCTGTGTAAGCAATGACTTGAAAATTCACCTGAGCTGATTAAAATAATTAACAGAACAATTCAGGGAGTAGAAAACAGGCTTTACAGTGTGAGTCTTCACCTGAACTCTGTATCTAAAAGTAGAGTTAGTGTGATTGTTTTTTTCCCCACTGTAAATAGATTTTCAGTTACTTGGGAGAATAAAACCCAGGAGATCAGAATGTCAGAGCTTCAAAATTTTGCTGAGAAAGACACAGTGAGATTCAGTTTCTGGAAGCTAGAGTTGTACAAAATCAGTCTTGAAATAGGATTTGATTTTCTGATTGTGAAGGTGATTAAATAATTGGTTGTGACTGGCTGCAGAGCAACTCTTAGTGTCTTAACAGACAGCAGGGTGAACAGCTCAAAAGTGTAAATAAACACTTGCCATGAAGTTTTGGCATTAACTTAAGACAATTACTATTTAAAAAAAACAAACACAGTTTTGCATTTTTGCTAATCACGCTGCAGGTAATACGAAGCTGTGATTCCCACGGTACATCTCCCAAACTTCTTGAGACTGGTGGCCCAGAGCAACTCCTTTGTTTTGTCTCTGAAATAGATCCTGTTATATATGACAGATAATTTGTTGCTCACATAAAATGTTGAGAACTCTCTGGGAAGGGTTAAAACAAATAGCAGGCTGCGGCATTGTTTTCTGGATACTTGTTCTAGGACGTTATTTCAAAATTTTGGCATTCTTAACAAGATTCTCGGCCAGCTCAGATTTTTCCAGTGATTTTTGTTTTGACTTTTGTGAGGCAAAAGGAGAAATTTGCTTGATAGGGGTAGTGTCGGCAAAGCTGTAATTTGATTTCATCTGCCCTTCTCAGCCAAATCCTCGCAGCTAGTACAGAACCCATTGCTAAAACAGATGGCTTGGAGTTCATGGCCTAAATATGCTAAGTAAGATTTGCCAAATTCTGCAAGATGCCAGGATAAAGTTGCTTGTGTGTGAACTGAGCTCCTGACATGCAGCATCAGTTTATTGCATTGTGACCGACACTCACGTACTGGAAAAAATAAACTTGCCTTCATGCCAGGGGTGTGCCTGGGCCATTGAAGTTGGCGCTGTAAGCATTAAGCTGCCTTGGGCTCCAGCACGCAGAGGGGTTAGGCCAGCGTTGAACCACAGACTATCAAATACTGTAAGGAATGCCTGAGGCAACGGCAAGCAAACTGCTGTATTTTTAAAGGCACTAAAGTGAGATTTGGTTTTCTTTGCCCAGATCATTATGCACGTGTTCTGCACTTACCTCGACTCCAGGCTGCCACCTCACCCCAAGTATCCCGATGGCAAAACCTTCACTTCCCAACACTTCCTTCAAACACCAGATAAACCAGGTACTGGCACTTGTGTTTAGCTGCTCTTTGCCTCTTGGATCACGTTGGCACCCATGAAATCCCTGTTGTCTTTTAAAATTTTCATTCACAGACACTTCAAATGAAAATGTGTTTTGCATCTACCAAAGCAGCATCAATCCACCCCACTACGAGCTGATCTACCAGCGCCATGTCTACAACCTGCCCAAGGTACAGTGGGGTTACTAGTGTTTTCCTGCTGTCAGGAAATTGTTGGCAGATCTGATTTGTTGGGGGTTTTTATTTTTTTAGGTCCTAGCCACATTTATCGACTACACATAGGCTGGTCTTAGCCTGCTACTAAATAATACCTTTAGTATCTATTTAAGATACAGAAGCTTCCTCTTGTTTATTTTCTGACTATTTATTTAAAATACCATGTCATATACTCCCTGATGTGTGTTGTCACCCTGTAAGGCCAGTAAGCCCCAGTGCTTGTCCATAAGAATTCTGGGGAATAGCTTCCAGTCCCAAAAAAGAAAATTCTGCACATTTTCATTGTGTATTGATCCCTGGTTGTTGCTGCATATCTGCTTTCCAAAATGCTCCAGCATTTAAAGTATTTGGAGATGATATTCTAGCAAAAAAACGCTTTTGGGATTTTCATGGTATTTACGTAATTGAAGAAAGTAAAATATTAAGGCAAAAAGCCTGACAGCCCGCCCTGTAATGCCATTTCATGATGTCTTTTTCTACAGCCGCTTATTCTACATGAAATACTGCTATGATTTCTCATCAGTACCTTGATTTCTAAGTTTTGTTTCTCTCTTCCTGTGGATTCAGGGCAGAAACAACATGTTCCATACCTTGCTGATGTTTCTGTATATCATAAAGACAAAAGAATCTGGGATGCTGGGGTAAGTATCTGGTGTTAGTCATCATCATGCCGTGTATGAGCTGTGAACGGAGCACCCTGTTTTAAAGTGCCTTGTCTGAAGGCCCTTCAAACTGAAATCACTACAGTGGGATGATATTAGCAGTAATAAAATCATCTTCTCTTTTGAAACAAGAGCAGCTTTTTTGTGAAATTGGGTAAATTTTAACGTATGCAAGCAATAAAAGCAATGTCCAGATTCCCCTGCGTTCTGAAAGAGCCATGCTTGATTCACGGCACGATGCCTACCTGCATGTTAAAGTGCTGAAGTGTGGCATAGATGTTTCTTTGTTTAATGTTTTAAACATGCACTTGAATTTACATGCCATTCATTATGATAACTTTTGGTTTTACAGGCGGGTAAATCTTGGCTTATCGGGAGTCAATATTCTGTGGATTTTTGGAGAGTGACATCTCCAGTGGGATGCTGGCGAACATCAGAGGAACAGTTTCTGCTGGTGAAACAAACTGAGCAGCATTGCGACGTTGTTGACTTAAACACAGACTTACTATGAAATGGGATAATTTAAGCTCTGCTTTGTGGGCAGAGGGGAAGTGTTTGTAATTCCCACGCGGGTTTTATGAAGGTATTTAAAACATGTCACTGTTGAAACACTATGCATACAGACACCAGGCAGGTTCTTCCGGCTCCTCACCCATTTTAAAAAGCCTTTTGCTGTTTCATGTATTTGTTGGTGTCATCACCCTTTAGCTGAGCTTAACTGATCTCAGGACTAAACTACAGCCACCTTTGAGGGTTTTTTTCTGGAACAGCTCTCCCAAGGTTGTGCAAAGCCATGAGTCACCTGTTGCTTAGAAAGATACAGCGATCTGCTCAACTTCAGGATCCCAGAAGCTCCAGATGAACATGAGAAAAGCCAAATCAAGACTTGTTTTGCTTCATTGTGTTACATACAATTAAAAAAAAAAAGTGTGGTTTTTTTTAATCCATGGCTTTTAGTGTAAGTGGGTTTTCTGACCCCACTGGCTGCATAAATTTTATTTTCATTTTATATTTTGTACAAAATAAGCATGCCATCCAACTTCGGCAGTCTTGCGAGCTCTGATGTACCAGGTACCCTCTGTACAACTACAGCATCACCCTGCCTTTTGCTTTTTCATTTTTTTTTTACTGCTCCCATCAGCTTCTTTTTGCTAGTAACCTCTTCTTTTGGGAGCTTCACAGACTGGCACGTGGCTTCAGCACTTCAGCAGGAGATCGGGATGTATAAACATGCAGGCTTTTTAAGTCCCCGCTTTTGGCGCTCTACTTTTTTTTGGAGGGAAAGCACTTGGATTTGCTTCAAAGAAAGGGGTCGTCTGATACTTGCTAAAAAAAAAATTTTTATATAAGGATGAAGGGGAGAATCTGTTGTAAATTCTGACAAATGAGCATGTTAAAGTGTATATAATTGGTTTTAGTTATTTTTTTAAAGGGAGGTAAAAATTTCTAAGCCCGGAGATGCTGAAGATCTTTGCGAGCTGGAGATGAGGGTGTTGGCTCGTTCCCCTTGCTCTGGTTGTAAACTGCCCCCCAAAAAACTCACTTGCATTGAAAAGACATGAGAATTATGCTGGCTTGTTACCAGGGGTGTGAACACCACGCGTTTTCTTCTGACAATGTATTTTTGTACTGTATTTTTTGCTGCCAGAAGAATTTGTAGCATTCTCCAGACCAGTGCTTTTGCTTTTTATCTGGGGGGGGGGGGGGGGGAGATGCTGGTTTTCAGTGTGAACCAACTGCTACTGGCAACTGGGTTTTTCCAAGGGATGGTTGCAAAATGGCTCCTTTTGTTCCTGTATTAAATGAGTTTGTTTTATCAAACGTTTGTTTGGGTTGTGCCTGTGGTTCAGCATCGCCAAATCCTTCAATGAACCAAGGAGGGGCGCCCCAGAACCAGGTTTAGCTGGGCTTTACCCTGAGCTCAGTCCTGTGCTGGAGGCTCTTCATGTGCAGAAACTCTTCTTTGACCAAAAAACGGGTGTTTTTCAAGAAGAGCCCATCCTGCTAGGCACCCCCAGAGGGCCCAGGGCTGCTGCACCCCCAGGGCCCCACACACTCGTGGGATCCCCAGCACCCCGCTGCCCTGGGGTCCTCCTGCACAGCCTTTTCCCTACGTGGCCAAGATGTTTGTGCACCCCGATAAACCACGCTTCCTCATCCCCACCCGTCCCGCTCTCTGCGCGCCCCAATAAACCATGCATCCTGCTGCAGGTGCACCCTGCTCCCTGTGTGCTCTGATGTAGATAAACTGTGCACCCCAGATTCTTCTGCAGCCCGGTCCCTGTGCACCCAAGTCCCTATGCACCCTACTTCCAGCACAGAGCCCTGTGCAACCAAGGTTCCTGTGCACCCCAGTCCCTGTGTGCTGCAGTCCCTATGCACCCCAGCTCCGTGTGCGCCCCAATCCCTGTTCACACTGACACACCATGTACCCTGCTCCCTGTGCAGCCCCATACACTGTGCACCCTGCTCCCTGTGCACCACAGCCCCCATGCACCCCAATACATCGTGCACCCCAGTTCCTGAGTGCCCCAATGCACCATGCACCCTGTGTACCTGGATAAACCCTGCACCACAGTCCTTCTGCACCCCAGTCCCTGGGCGCCTGGGTCCCCGCGCACCCCACTCCCAGCGCAGAGGCCTGTGTGCTGTGGTACACCATGAACGCTGGCTCCCTGTGCGGCCCAGGTTCCTGTGCACCCTGGCCACCCCACACCCTGACACACCACACACCCTGGCCCCAATGCACCCCTGTCCTTGTGTACCCCAATAAACCATGCCCACTGGTCTGTGTGCGTCCCAGCACACTGCACACCCCGGTTCCTGCATGCCCCAGCCCCGTGCACCCTGCATCCCCGTGCACCCCGATATACCATGCCCCCCCGTTCCCGCATGACCCAGCCCCGTGCACCCCGCGTCCCTGCGCACCCCACATCCCTGTGCATCCTCTCCTCTGTGTACCCCGATACACAGCTCACTCCGGTCTCTGTGCACCCTGCTACACCGCGCACCCCAGATCCTCGCGCACCCCGATACACCGCGCACCCCGGTATTCGCGCACCCTGACATACCGCGCACCCCCCGTCCCCGCGCACCCCTGTCCCTGTGTATCCCGGTATCCCGTACGCTCCAGCCCCGCGCACCCCGATGCACCGCGCATCTCGGTCCCTGCGCACTCGGCTACCAGGCGCATCCAAGCCCCGCGGAGGCGGGTCGGCCCCGGCCCCTCCCGATGGGAACGGGGGCGGCTCCCGGGGGCGCGCCCCGCGCATGCCCGCCGGCACTGCCCGTTAAATACCGGCGGGCCCGAGTGGGCCGGCACTGCTGCCCCCGGGACCACTGCTGCCCCCGCCATGGCTAGTGAGGGTGAGCCCGGCCGCCGCCGCCGCCGATGCTGCTGCTGCGCGCTCGATGCGCCCGGTGAGCGCAGGGAGGGGGCTACGGGGTAGGGACAGCACGGGGAGACTCCGTCCGTCCTTCTCTCTCCCCTCTCCCGAGTATCACGCCGAGAGGGATGTGCTACCCATATCCTGGGCACCGGGGGCTGGGTCCCCGTCCCCACTTCCAAGCATCACGCTGGGCACCGGAGGGGTCCAACCCTTCTGAGCATCACCTGGGTACCATCCTGGGGGTACTACCCTGGGAGCTCTGTGTGCCCCCTATGGGGTTTGGGGACCCGGCTGTGTGTCCTGCGGTGCTAAGCCCAGGCAGGATGTGGCCCTGGTGTGATTCCAAACCCCTGCCCGCAGATGTTCCGAAGGCCGCCAAGCCCCAGGGCGACAGCGATGGCCCCCGCCGGGACTCCCTCTGTGACCGGCACTGCAACACCATCTACAATGTGCAGGGTGATCTGGGTGATGTGGGCTGCCACCTGCACCATTCTCGTATGCCCCCAGGTAGGTCGGCCGTGGGATGGGCTGGATGCAGGGTGCTGGCGTTGTCCCACACCCCCTGTCACCTTCCATCTCGCCTGTAGCCATGTCCACCTCATCCTGCTGCCAGCAGCACTCAGAAGAGGTCTGTGAGAGCTGCGTGGTGAAAACCACCCTGACAGCCGAAAATGCTGTGGAGGCCAACAAGCTCTCAAACAACTACAAGGTGAGTATCTGGCATGGGTGGGGGCACCCATGGGTGCTCCTAGGTAGCTGTAATGGTTTAGTATTTTTCTTTTCTTCACCCCAAAAAAATCTCTGCAGTTTGGCTTCAAAAAATGGAAGAGTCATGTGACAGCACGACCCTGGGAGGACCGATCAGAGATTGTCAAAGAGCTCTACTCTGACCTCAACATCATCCGGGGCTCTGGAGGTGGGTGGCCTTGGGGCAGCCCTGTGCAGCAGCAGCATGGATTTGGGCTGCTGCAGGTGACAATGGTCCCATCTGGTATCTCCCTTCCTGCAGGGTCCACAGTGACATGTGGGAATGTCCTCTACCTGTTGCTCTTTGGCTGGTGGCTCTCGCTCCTCTACGTCCTTGTGGCTGCCATGATGTTCATCGCCGTTGTGGGGGCTCCTTATGGTGAGTCCTGAATCTGGGACACCCCCATGAAAGGCTGAGTGAGCTGTGGGTCTCCTTGCTGAGTCCAAAATGGCACTGCTGGGATCACCTAGGTCACTTCTGTGGGGTGGTCCTGTAGCTGGAAGGGCTATTTGTATCCCCAACAGAGCTGACACTCGTGTCCCTGCAGGGTGGCTCTGCTGGGACCTGGCTGGGTATTTCCTCTGGCCCTTTGGCAAAGTGATCCAGAGAGCGGAGGTAACAGTGTCCCCTGAATCAGAACCCCATGGGAGGTGGTGGGGGTGTCCCATGCCACACCCTGATATCCTCAATCTCCCCAGGTCCCCAAATCCCGCCAGGCCCTGGGTACATGCAAGGCTGGTGTGGAGGCAAGCAGTGCCGGGGAGAGCTCAGCCCTGCTCGGTGGCCCCATGCCACGTCGCTGGCACCCACAGTGCTGGGTGGATGCTGGATACTGGGTGAGCCCCATGCTGGACATAGTTATACCCCCATCATGTGGGGATGGCACCCATGGGTGCCTTTGCTCCCCTGGGGTGGGTGTTTTGGGGGGCAAACCCTAAAGACAGCTGCCTGTTCACAGCAGCTTGCTGGCACTGTGGTGTGGCTGTGCCTGGGCTACCCAGTGCTGGTGGTGGCCCACGGGCTGGTGTGCATCACCGCATGGCTCCTCATCGTCCTCATCCCTGTGGCCAAGCTGAGTGCCCGCACTGCTGCCCGTGTCCTGCTGCTGCCACCGGAGCAAGTGCTTGTCCGACGCCTGAAGATGGTGGGTGCCTCTGTGCAGGGGTGAGGGTCCCACACCCTGCTTTGGGGTGAGTTTTTTTTTGGGGGGGATGCTCGGGGCAGTGTCGCCCAATTCTCCTTCTGCAGACGGAGGTGCCACTGGAGGGGGAGGTGATCCTCTGCTGCTACCGTGCTGTCAACCCCTACTACTACAAATATGCCGTGGATGGCATCAATGTCTTTGCTGTCAGTATCCTTTTGTGGGCTGGAGTGGGGGGGTAGGGGGGCTGACCCCAAACCCCGTCCCACTGTGGTCATCTCCTTGACTGGCCACCCCAGACCTGCTGCCGCTGGTGCTGGTGACACTGGTGTTGGGTTACGTGGACAGCCACAACCGCCTGATCAGCTCCTCAGTCAAGTTCACGTTAGCCCTGCTCTCCATCATGCCTCTCTCCTACTACATCGGGATGGCCATTGCCAGGTGAGCAGTGGTGGGGGGACACCTGATGACAAACTGGGGACACAAGCCAGCCCTGCTGAACCCTCCTTCTCTTTCAGCATCTCTGCCCAGAGCAATTTTGCAGTGGGAGCAGTGGTGAATGCCACGTTTGGCTCCATCACAGAGCTCACCTTCTACATCACAGCCCTCATCAAGGGCTCGCGCGAAGGCAACCGCTGCTACGCTGAGATCGTCAAGTCAGCATTGACGGGGACACTGGTGGGCTGTGTCCTCTTTGTCCCGGTGAGATGGGGTGACATGCTCACGGCATGAGAGCACCCAGTCTCTGCAGAGAGCTGGGATGATGCTGCGAGCAAACTGCTGATGGGGGATTTCCTGGGGGGGCTTTCTCCATCCCCAAGGGTCTGTGCATGGTGATCGGGGGCACTCGGCATCAGGAGCAACGGTTCAACAGCCGCTCAGCAGGTGTCAGCTCAGCCCTGCTCTTCCTTTCTGTGGGAGGTGAGCTGGGGCCAGGGGTGTCCCCAGGTCTGGGGGGATCCCACCAGTGTGGGCACACACCCCATGTCCCTCCATCCTTGCAGGTGTCTTTGCACCAACACTCTTCTCCAAAGTGTATGGGAAGCTGATCTGTGGTGAGTGCCACAACATCACCCAGAACCCACTGGGCCACTACCTCTGCCACAACTGTCACTTTGACCTGGTGAGTGGGGAGAGGGACCCCCAGCTGCTGGGGTTTGGGGTTGGGGACGCTCTGAGCTCAGCTGGCTCCTGCTCTTGTGCTGGGTGGTGGCAACAAGGCTTTCCCTTGTCCCCTTGCATCCCCACTGATAGGCTCTTTCTCTCTGCAGATGGACAACAATGGCACTCTCTACTACAGCCATGTCCAGTGAGTGTCCACTGGGGTGGGACCTTCTGGGTTTGATCATGGTCCTGCATCCCTCCCAGGTCCCCTCTCTGCCCCCAGTGAAGGGCTCTGATCCAGCACCCCATCTCCTTCATGCCCAGGGGACGCCCCCCCCCCCCCCCCCCCCCCCCCCAGGGTCTCTATGCTGGAGCCTGGCGGCACTAAGCATGTGTCACCCATGTCCCACAGACCCCTGGTGTACACAGTGTCCCTCCTGCTCCCTGCTGCCTACCTCATTGGCCTCTTCTTCACCCTGAAAACTCACTCGCACATCTACGATATCCACATCAGTGACTGTCACAGTGAGTGTCCCTGAATTGTGGGATGCCCCAGTTGTGGGGCCGGCTCTTCTCACCATGCTGGGGTGTCCCATTGTGTCTCTGTTCTTCCCGCAGTGCCTGGCCACCACCACAGTGCTGTGGTCCACTGGTCTCGCTGGCGGGCCCTGGTCATCCTCCTGCTCTCCACCCTCTGCATGTCAGCCTGTGCTGACCTTGCCACGGAGCACATCAGCCCCATCCTCACCAACTCCACCATCTCACAGGTGAGTGTGGGGATGGTGGTGGGCCAGGTTTGGGTAGCCCAGAGGACCAGGATGTGCCCTCCAGGGATGGGAACCTGCTGTTTGAGCCCCAAGAGCAGTGTGGGGGCAAGATGCTGAGATGCTCCATGCACTGAGGTTGCCCAGGGTTTGGATATGGTCAGGATCTGGCCATACACATTGCTGATACTGCCTCTTCCCCGCAGTACTTCATTGGTGTCACTGTGCTGGCAATGGTGCCTGAGCTGCCAGAGATTGTCAATGGCATCCAGTTTGCCCTGCAGAACAACCTGAGCTTGAGGTGAGCTGGCTCAAAGGATGGGTTTTGAGGTGTCTACCTTCAGCATGGTCCCCGTGCCCTGTTCCAGTCCCATAGCTGTGCCTTGGTGCCAGTGATGGGCTGTCCAGCTTCATGCCACTGATGGGTCATATCCCTGCCAATGTTGCCCTGAGGAGGACTTAAAAGTCACCCCAGAAATGGGGCCAGAAATAGGTTGGGCTGTGTGGTTTGGTTCCCTGAGGTGGCTTTTTTTTTTGCCTCACCCTGAGCTGAGCAAGCCAAGGGCTTCTGGAGACCTGGTGCTTGGCAGCTCTTAAGTCCTCTGTCCTCCCCAGCATCGAGATTGGGAACTGCATTGCTGTCCAGGTCTGCATGCTCCAGATCCCCGTCCTTGTGCTCTTCACAATCTTCTACGTGAGTAGCCCCAGGACAGATCCTGGGTGACCTCCTGCAGCAGGGTTGGGGACACACAGTGCTCCGTGAGATGTGACAAGGGCACAGCCACCATCCCCAGTGTCTCTGCCCCTCTGCTCATTGCAGGGGAAAGTGGGGTCAGAGGTCTCCTGCTTTGACTGAGGCTGTCCCCAGCCCTAGGGACTTGTGGCAGGAGGGGATTTAAAGGGTGACAGGCAAGTCCCCAACCACAGTCAGTGTGGGGCTGTCCCAGCTGGCCATAAACCCCCAATCCTCTGCTTTGCAGCCAACCAACTTCACGCTTGTCTTCAGTGACCTCCATGTCTATGCCAGCATGTTCAGTGTGGTGCTCATGAACTACATCTTCATGGATGGCAAATGTGACTACTTCCAAGGTGACTGCTCACCCGTGTAGTTGCTATGGGACTTGATGTACCCACCTTACATGTCCTGTTGGGGTGGTGGGCACCTGGATACAGCCCTGGGGTCATCTGCTTGCTGCAGCTCTTGGCAAGTGGTGACCTGAGCAATTCAGGGGCCTTGGTTGACCATCTTGGAGGTGTGGGTCAAGCCTGGAGCTGCCACCCTGCAGTAGCTCCAAGGGGGATCACTCCCTTTTCACCCTTAAGGGGGAGTTTAAACTCCTTTTAATTGAGATTTTGCAGAGGACCGTGAAAGTCCTCTACAGTGGGCTAATCCAGATCACACTAGACAGTCCTAAAAGCAACCTCCCCTTCGCTCCAGGAAGTAACCTCCTCCAACCTGTTCCGTTTGCCCTAGGCACGGTGCTGGTGATGGTCTACTTCATCCTTCTGGCTGTGTATTTCTTCGCCCCATCGCCCAGTGGTTGCTGAGATTTGGACCCCGCTTTCTCCAACCCTCTCGTTGGGTTCAGCACCCATCAAGAAGCTATCTGGTGTCTCAGGGACTTGGCTGGGCTGGCTCCAGTCTGGAGGCATTGTTTACTGAAGCGTCTGCTGCTGCCTGGCTCCCCCAGTGGGGTGCTAACAGTGCTCCAGTGATGGGAAAGGGCAGCATTCGAAGCACCCCTGAATCAAGGAGCCCCAATGCCGGAGCACTTCACAGAGGTATTTCCAGCCCGTGCTTGTGTGGTTGGAAGGAAAATTGTCCTTAGTGGAGGGCCCTGAAGGGGGTTTCTGTGTGGTCTTGGGCACAGACCCCTCCCCTGGGACATCTTGCACTGGGAGAAGGTGCCTGAGAAGAGCCTCTTGCCCTTCCAGGCAGTGGGTGATCCCAGCCCTGGAAGGGACTTGGGTCTGGGGATCACACAGGGCTTCTTGATGGTACTAGAAACACACCAAACAGTATTCTTCAGCTGTTTTGTCATTAAAGCAGTTTTGTACAAATTAGAAACAAGCTTGTTTCTCCTTGAATGAGCCTTCAGTCACTTGTCTGGGCCCCTCTGCCTACCACCCAGTCTAGGGGTGATGGCCACTTGGTGTCCACCAAGGCTTGGCTCTCAAATGTGCTGGCCATCAGGCACCAGCAATGGCTCAGCTGGAGCCAGCATCCCTGGGAGCGGAGCAGGACAGGACTCGGTGTCCTCTGTTAGAGCACCAGAGCAGGTGCCAGGGGAGATCCACCACTGTGCTGTGGGGACAGAGCTATGTGGTGGGGTAGTTATGGGCTCCAGCTTCCTCCAAGACCCTCCCTAAGCTCCAGTTCTTGTCTCCAGCCTTGTCTGACTGCCCTGGGTCATCCTTCCTCAGAGGTCTTTAACAGGCTCCTAAGAAGGGTCAGGGATGCTCCTGGTACTACTCCTGGGGTATAGGGTGTGACATGCTGGGGGACCAGTGCACCTCCTGCCAAGGGAAATGCCAGTGGGTGAGGTGAGAGGACAAAGTTGGTGGCTTGGACTGATTTATTATCAGAGCTTTAAAAAAAACAAACAAACACTGACAGATACAGAAATGCAGGCGCTGCACCTCCCGTGCCCCTTCTCCCTCCTCAGCTGTGTGGAGATGTACTTAGGCACTAAAAACCAGAGAGGGGAGTGCTGCTCGCTGCCTGTGGTAATGTTGGACTCCGAAAGGTCCCGTGGTCAATGGAGAACTTTAAACAGCCCAGAGTAAGGTGGGCAGCAGCCGGGGATCCCCCTCCTTCCCAAGGGAGGGCTGCAGCTTGTTGGCAGTTAATGATGCTTTATCAAGACTTTTTGTTTTCCTGGTATCAGTATGGACAATCCTGCTGTTATTAATACAGACATTTGGGAAGATTCCTGGGCGAGTACTCAGTTAGCTGATGGCAGCAGATGGGCTTGACAGCATGGGGCAGTCAGAGATGGATAAGGTGGGGGATGGGAGGGCAGATGATGATGGCACTGAGCAGGTTCTCCTATGTCTCATCTGAGGCTGAACAGAAAACTTCTACCCTAGGGTGAGGGATGCTTGGGACTTCTCTCGGAGCCAGACCTAGCCTTTGTGTTTGGGAAAGTGTGGTAGGGCCAGCACTGTGGGTCCCTTTCCCAGTGCTCTGCTCTGCAGCAGGAGGAGCCCAGCAGTAGCCATGGGTGGCAGTGAGGAAGCGCCAAAGATGTCTGACACTGCCCTGAGGTGCTCTGCTTGGTGCTGGGAGCAGGGGTAAGTTGTGGGGCGAAGGAAGCCGGGCTGTCTTACAAAACCTTGGTCGTGAGATGACTTTCTCTGTCCCAGTGTGTCCTGTCCCCATTCCAGGCAGTGCTGCAGATGCTCTTAACTCCTCTCCCTCCATGAGCTGCTGTGGATCCTCTCCCTCAGAGAAATCACGGCCCTGCCCTGGCAGAAGCAGTGACACTCTGCTCTTCTGCTTTCATGTATGGAATTGCACAGAGGGAATTAACTTGCCCTTAAAACGGAGAAAAGGGAGGAACCTGGGCTGGAGATGAAGACAAGCAGGAGATGGAGCAAGAAAAGCCTGTAGCCATGTGTCTTTCAAGCTGCACCACAGAGCAAAGCCTCTGCCACTGTGAACGGGCAAGCTTTTACTCAAAATCTCAACATGCAGTAGACTAGCAACAACTCAAGCAAACCCTCAAAAGAGAGCTGTGAGCTTTGCAGTGTGTAAAACAAGTCTTTATTTATTTATTTATTTATTTATTTATTTATTTTTAGGAAGAGTGGCCTCCAAGATCTTGTGCCCATCATGCAGCAGTCACCCCAGGTTACTGGGAGGGGAGAAGCCCCTGGAATCCCATCAGTGGACAACACTCATATCTGCTCTCATCAGCAAAAGCAAGTCTTTGGCCCTTTTATTCTGTAATGCTCTTGGCTGTGCTGCCCGAGGCCCCATGTGCTGGGGATGAAGCGTGCCTGGGTTGGAGGGGTGAAACCAGCTGCAAGCCACTGGTGGAGGGCACAGGCAGGCTCTGGGCTTGTGACTTCAGTGGTCCAGTCAACATATGAGGCTTGGGCACTTGTGTTTGGGTGACCTAGCAGTGACTTTGTGTCACAGGGATGTCAAGGGCTGCATCGTCCTGCCTGGGTGGTGGAATGTGTTCCACATCAAGATTTAAAACTAAGTGACAGCGTTGCTGACAGCTGTCAGTATGAACCCAGCCTGAGGTCAGATGTGCCCCAGAGCAACACCTACCACCTTCTTCCCTGTGTTTACATCAGTGGAAAGCTCCTGGCTGATCCTATAAAGCTGCCAGGGCAAGGAAGACATAAGGGCTTAAGGAATCTGCTTGATCCGAGACCTAGGCTTGAATGGTTTTAATAGGATGGTTCTAATATTGCCATGGTGATGATGGAAGATGCTTTCTGAAGTAGGTAAGGGAAGAACTAGGACATGTATGACCAGGCTGGTCCAGTACAAAGGTCCTAGAACTGCAGGCCAGAAGGCAAACAATAAGAGCAGATACTCAGCCTCTGTAGAGGTGAGAACCACTGAGCTAAGGCCAGAAGAGGGAGCTGGAGAAAAGGTCCATTGGCCCAACATGGTCCCGCAGAAGACGGCACAAGCCAGGGGCAGGACAGCATGTAACGTTTCTCCAGCCCGCAGCTGCCAGCAACGTCTGGGTTGGGCTCCTGAGCCAGGAGCAGTGGGATGATGCAGCAGTCATGCAGGCTTGGAAGGGGCTGAAATAGGATGATAATGCTCTCCAGGAGCAAAGGCTTTCTGCTCCACAGGCTTTTTTGCTAGAAGCCAGATTACAGTTGGGGATTGCAAAAGCTACACAGCACAGCTGAGGTCTCCAAGTTTTGCCCTGTGAGCTGCAAGTCCTGCAAAGGTGCAATGAAGGGGAGATACAAGAGATACAAGCAGTTGCCACCAGTTTCTGTGGTTCAAAGTACCAGAGAATGCTTCAGCTATGATGCCCAACCTTTATTTTTCTGGGTCTTGGTGCAGGAGTGGCAAGTGAGGCTACAGAAGCTGGGGGAAATCTATCCCCAAGAGCAGGGGGAGCTTAACACTGGGCAAATAGTAACACTTCAATTGAACATCACGGGTAGGTGCTCCCTAAGAGGGGTAGTAGTGACTCAGTCAGTCAGAGCTGTTCAGATTGGCAATGTGAAAACACTGTGGTTTATTTAAACATAAATGCAATCTCCTAAAAAGAAACTAAAATGCCAAAGTCTAACCTTTGCCTCTGATGATGGAAGAAGGTACTAGGAAAAGCTGATTTTTTTAATTTTTTTTTAAAAAAAAAGGCACTTTAAAAATGGGTCTTAAAACAAAAAGGATTTTGCACAAACCTGATGCCAGCCAACCAGAGCTGCTCAGAGTTCAATGGCCACTTACACGTGGTCTCCAGAGCAAACTTCACAGTAGGTGGAGCACAGCAAGACAAGACAGATATCCCTTCCTCTGCTGCCTGTACAGAGATGACCACTGCTCCCAGCAAGAGGGAGATGTTTCGCTGCCTTTTGATGCTGCGTTTCCTGGGATGAGTGATCCATGAGCTTCCAAGGACCCAGACAGCCACTTGCACACAGAAATAACATCCCCCACCCCCAGAGGAATGTGAAGCTAACTAGAAAAAGGCAGATGTGTGGAGGAAGGAAAACAAAAATCTTACAGGTATATATGTTAAGAGCCAGAAGCTGATAACCAGCACTTGAGCTGGCATGGGTGGCTCATACCCAAGCAATGGATAGGACACGCTGCAGGTTAAACGACAGCTCTAAAATCTATGGGGTGAGTTTTTGCTGTTAGCTTGTTCAGAGTGCAATGTGAGCTGAAGGGGTTAAGAAAGATTCAGCAAAACCTTTTCCCTCCCCTCACCACCCCGAGTAAACTACACAGTAGTCCATTAAATGGCAACTTTTAACCAGTCTTCCAAGCAAACCTTTCAATATGAAAAGGTGAGGAACACAGACACGGGGTGTTTCAAATAACTGCACACTGCACCAGAAAAACTGCACAGGCAAAGCTTTGCTCACTGCCCCATGTGACATTCCAGCCATCTTCTCAAGCTCAAAGAGATGGAAACATGCCCATGAAACACATGCAAAGCCTTCAAGCAGAAGGAGTTCTCTTCTATAGACGGAGAGCTCAGCTGGGCATTAGGGGGTGATGAGTGTTATCCAAAGCAAAAGAACAGGTCGGCTGTTGTTCTGCACTGAATGTCCTCTGTTATATACATCTTGTGAAAATAGTAAGTTGAATGCACCATGTGTAAGCATGGGCTTAGACATTCGCCAAGCTCCCCACCCTCCCCAGTTAAGTTGCAAGCATGTGCTGATGACGGTTTGATGGCTGGATGTTATGGATTAGTCCCAGAGAGTATTTTTAATTAATGGTGTAATTTAGAGATCCATAAATAAAAAGTGGATTTTCAACAACTTAAAGTAAAAATTTCTAGAAAGGCATCAATGTATTTGCTGAGTAAGGCGTTGAGCAGGTTCCTCCATGTTCTTAGCAAGACCATCCATGGTATCCATAAATAGGGGGTGCAAGGGGGCTTCTTGAACATAGTGTGTCTTGGACAGAAGCATGAGATATTCTCATTTTAGTCGCTCAACAAGTCCCTGCGTCAGTCCAAGGTGCAAAAGCTGAGATCTGGAGAGAGCTGCTAGCTGAGGGAAATATTCCAGGAGCTTCTCCCATGACAGTTCCAGCAGGCTGGGTACTACCAGCCACATTTTAAACAGAGAGCCAGTCCGTTTGTTTTCATGGATGTTGACCACCCCTCCATGAACGTACATGCAGCCAGCCTAGATGGGAAAAGGGGAAGAGGGGAGTTACATGGGGCACAGACTGAACTGGCACACCCACCCGAAGGTGCTGAGGAGCAACGCAGCTGGGAAAACCAGAATTTAACTCTCCAGATTCCCAGCTGGTTAATCACAGAGTGAGATTCACCTCATACACCTTTATGTGCTGGTAACAGAAGTGTCGCTGCCTGAGCTAGTCACCGCAGGCTCTTCCCAAGGGGAGAAATCACCACTGAAGGGCATATGTCTCTCATCTTAAAGCACGTATCCGCTAGCTTAGAGTGCTTTACTCTGTGTTTTAGGTGAATTCTATCCCAAGAAATAAATTTTAGGAGTGGGGCAAAGTGTTAACGAATTATTATAGAACCATACTTATGTTTCAGCTAAAAAGAATGTATTTTTTTAAAACTAAAACCACACTGTACAAAGACATGTTGCATTCCCTCTGCTGGCTCAGCATAACCCTGCTCCAGGAACGACATGAACACAGAGAGATGGGAAAAGATCAGCTGCTGACCTATTTTTGCAAGTGGTATTTTTTCAATACACAGGAAAAGCAAGGGCATTCCTGCTGTCCAGGCACCCACCTGCAGTCACCGAGCTGTCAGGGAAACACCTTTATCAGGCCTAGAGTTTCCCAGAAAGAGTCGCATTTATAACAGTCTCTGAACTAGATAACACTGCTCTTATAACCAAAGAACCCGACCTCTGACCTCACATGCTGCCCTAAGGCAATGATCAGCTGAAGGACAGTGAAGTCACAGCTAAATGCATTTCTTGCTTCCTACTGCTTATCAATCACAGGCCTCTAAGACTCTAGTCACGGCAAAAAGCTATAGCAATACCAACCTTCCCATTGGCAAAGGTCTCCAAAGAGGGCTACTCACCTGCTAATCTTTCAACTCAGGCTGTTCTCAGTAGGCTAAAACTACTTTACTTGGGGAAGTATTTGTGCTTTTTTTCCTTTTGCAAACAGGAACTGCTCTTCACACATGGAATTACTCCTTGGAACTGATACAGTTTAAAAGGTAAAATTCTGCATCGCTGCTTTTAGAAAGCAGAATATCCTGTGTGTTCCTGCTCCTTAAAAAGCAGCAGGAGTAAAAGGAGTCAATGCAGTGACCTCACCCCAGCCCTCAGACTCCAGAAAGATGCTGCATTCAGTGGAGGTTACCTCCTTGGTAACATCAGTTCAGCTCTATTTGAAGCCCACACAAACGTCAGAGTGCTTGAATGAATGGTTTGAACTTCAGGTACAGAGGAAAGAAATGAGTCACTTACTGGTGTGACAGCAGCACAGTGAAAATACACTGGTTCCGGCATGGCAGCTGGGAGCTTGACCCACTGGAAAGTTTGCAGGTTCAGCTTCCAAACATCTCCCAGAATCACTTCTCCATTATAGCCTCCACAAACGAACACATCTGTAAGAGAGGAAACCCACAGTGCTTACAGGCCCAGCCATCCGTTATCCAGCAACTGCAGAACACATGGTGACTGAAGTCAGTGATCACCCTTCCAAAACAGTTTTAGGGTCAATAATTATTTTACCTTGACAGTGCACTGTTCATAATCACAGAGACCACTTACAGAATCACAGAATGGTTTGGGTTGGAAGAGGCCTTTAAAGGTCATCTAGTCCAACCCCGCTGCACGGGCAGGGACATCTTTCACTTGCTCCAAGCCCCGTCCAACCTGGCCTTGAACACTTCCAGGGATGGAGCAGCCACAGCTTCTCTGGGCAACCTGTGCCAGTGTCTCACCACCCTCACAGTAAAGAACTTCTTCCTAATATCTAACCCCAAATCTACCCTCTTTCAGTTAAAAAATGTTGCCCCTTCTCCTGCCACTACAGACCCTGGTAAAATGTCTCTCTCCATCTTTCTTATTAGTCCCCTTTATATACTGAAAGGCTACAATAAGGTCTCTCTGGAGACTCTCTTCTCCAGGCTGAACAACCCCAACTCTCTCAGCCTGTCTTCCTAGGAGAGGTGCTCCAGCCCTCTGATCATTTTTTTGGTGTCCTCTGGACCCGCTCCAACAGACCCACATCTCTCCTATGCTGACAACCCCAGAGCAGAGGCAGCGCTGCAGGCAGGGTCTTACCAGAGCAGAATAGAGGGGCTGAATCACCTCCCTTGACCATGCTTCTTGTTATGCAGCACAGGATATGGTTGGGTTTCTGGGCTGTGAATGCCCATTGCTGGCTCACATCCACTTCCTAGCCTGCTGGTGATCCCAACCCCACCATGGCAGATTCAGAGCTAAATGACATTGACAAGCAGCAGTGCAATCCCACTTTTAGTAGCTGTATTACACCCCAGCTAACCTGAGTTCACAGGCACTTGGGTTTGATCAGATTCTAGCAGTTTTAAACCCACAGGGTGCAGCCACAGCCCTGGCTCCTAGTCTTGCTGCCTGCCAGAGGCAGGTCTTGCTCCTGGCTTTGCCCAAGTTTTCAACTCAGAGGCTTGCACTGCAGCAAAATACTGCTGATGAAGGTGACTGGAAGCATCTCCCAGCTCCTGCCTAACTTATTGGCACAGTTAGCACTCCTAAGAAATATAATCTGGTGCATCACTCCACCCTTTAACATACAGCATTTAGTAATCGATCTAAAGAGTTTTGAAAACAAGGATCAATATTGCAACTGCTTCTTCATGCCATTATGAGCAATTTGGGTTTTACCAAGTTTGGGGGAATGCATTCCTGGAGGACAACAAGGCTACGGGAGAGGCCCAAATCTAGTTGCAGGAACACTCCACCATTCAAAATTGTGGGTAACTGAACACTGACTGCACATGCAGAGCCCTCTCTAAGCTGTGCCTCAAACAGTGTCATGCAAGTGATTTACAGCAAGACCACTCGGAGAATCAAAGTGAAGAGCCTTTTGGCTCTACAAAGCTCCATGCAGCTCCTAACATATAAAATGGCCCTCACTTTACTAGAGAATGGAAAGACTTGGATGATAACTCAGCTCATAATCCACTCCATATGAGCATTTCAGATTTACAACACCATGAAAAGGACCCGCTGTCAAAGAAATCCCTGAACAATCTTGTTTCTGAAGAACTTGGCTTCCAGGGCTTGGCCCCACTTTGCCTTTCACAGCAGACTGTAAAGCTAACAGGTTAGTCATTGAGCTGGAGCAGGAGCATCATTCCTACATGTTCATGAGCTTGCAACCAGTAAGTTGCGAAGTATCACAGACACTTGTGGCTAAAATACGTGGAATTTTGCACTGAAGTGGCCACACATGATTTAGGCATTGCATAAAATACTGCAGAATTCCAGAGAGTGACCGCACTGTGCACTGCAAAAATAAATTTGCCTACAGCAGCAAGACCTCGCATACGAAGAGTGATGCCAACTGGGCAGCTTAAGGCCTGTCAATAAGAAAGAAATCCTCTTCCAGAAAAGACACATGTGCCCTGCAGTCCTCTCAAACATGTATTGGAGGCCACCATCTCTAAGGCTATAAGGATGGGCTTGTCATTGCTAGGTTGTATAAGATACACCAATTTTCAAGCAGCAGATCTTACCATTTTTTATCTGAACGCAGCTATGGCATCTTCTGGCTGCTGGGAAGCCTGAGGAGAATAAAAATAACGTATCAACTATAGTTGCTTTAAAGTGCTTGGGCAAGTGGTGATTATATCTCAACATACAATCATGGATAGGAGTCACTTGTTTCATTTACAAGGGGCTTCTGCTTTCCTACAATCACAGGTATAACATTTCTAATTTAACAACCATCTGCTTCAGGCTTGACTCCACCTTGGTCTCCAGGGAAGGAAGAAATGTGTGGAATGTCATTCTCCACAGACTCCAGCTCTCAACTCTGGCTTGGTGAAAAGCAGCAGCCGAGGGCCTACCAGGTTTCAGGGAAACCCCTGCTGCTAACCAGGCCAGCATGTGGTCCCTCAGAGGGAGCAGAGATGATGTGTATCTTCAGGGAGGGGAGCCAGCCACTACCATCTTTCCCACCCAGAGAGGGAGGGAAGCCAAGCTGCTAAATATGCTCACTGCTAAAGCTCTAAACAAGCAGGACCTCAAATCCACCATTAAGCCATGTACTGTACAAGGTTATGAAAAAGACTTCCAGCCTACCAGAAAACTGCATCTTCAAGCACACTGGCCACTCTCTGGTTTACAGGGGAAGAAACAGGAAATTCCAGACTCACCAACTTTTTCATGAGGTTTTGTGGCAATTTCCTCCCAGGTGTTGGTTTCAAGGTTGTATGCATGGATCTGAAGGGAGAAAGAGGAGTCATTAGCTCCTCCTGGCTCTCCCAGCAGTACCATGATGCAGTTACAGGCTCTGACCCAGGGAACCACTATAAATAACCCCTCTTTTTCATTAAGTGTAAAAACAAAAATAGCTAATCGCAGCCAGCGACTAAGCAGGTATAAAATCACCTTCAAAGCGTACCAGCTTACTCAAGCTTTCATCTCAGACTTTGCTATTTGAGCCCCACAGCTGAAGAAAAAGAATATTGCTTTTAAAAAAACTGGACCAATTAAACCCCACACCCTCCAGTTCTCAAAGGTCTTCAGAAATACCTATTTCATACTGCATGTAAGGAGAAAAGAAATGCAGAGAATGGAGAGGTAAGAAGTCATGTTAACTACTGCAGTTTCAACTTTTTCGGAAGCAGAGCACTATTTAAATTCTCCTCACTTACCGTTTTGGCATTCAAGATGAATTCACTCTTCCCTCCCCAAATTGTATTGGACAGAAACATTTACCACAAGAAAGGAAATTAAAGCATACGATTAAGAGGGAAGACAAGAAAAGAGGTACCATATCGATATCTGAATTTAATGTCAAGGAATTCTTTTTGCGCTTTCCTGTTTTGGGACAAATACAACATTTAGAAAGATGTCCTGAGTGGTTTTAAATGAGAACCTTTTATAACAGGTCTACATAAATGAAGCAGATTAGTATGGTCACTGTGTACCACAGATTCATCACCTGTAAGTCAACAAGGACATGTTTGTGGCAACATCAGGTTTTACAGAACTAGAATAACAATCTACTCCTAGTTATCTATTTTTTTACCAAGCTCTCCAGGCAAAGGCAGATTAAGAGATCAGGTCAGTTATATTTCACTGCAGAAAATCTCCTATCAATGCAAGCATTCAAGGTTTCTGATTGCCTTACCTTATCTAAGGAATAAGCTGTCCAGGAAGTTCCACCTCCTAAGATATAAATCCGTTGACCATCATGTGCGATTTCATGTCTGTACCTGAAGGTGCAAAGAAGGACATTTAGCAGCACAAACAATTAGCGCAAGTGCACAGCAACAAAAGCCTTCTGGAAAACGCTGCCAAGTTTGAGTGGTTTAAGCAGACACCCCAAGCCTGGCTATACTGTATCAGTCCCTCACATTGGGAGCATTCAGATGTGGAAGTGTTCATGAGCAATTTAAACAGCACCCATCAGTATTCCAGCCCCTGCTCTCACTAAGACTATCGCTGATTCATCTCCCAGCCCTCCTTCCTCCATGCCTCATTACAGAACAGGACAAGGGACAGGGATCAGCTGGAGCCTCTTCCCCTCCTCAGCACTCACGAGCTGCCCCAGGGTCCTCAGCTCTGTTCTGGCATCACACAGGCCAGATTAGTGTCCTGGCAAAGGCTTCACACCCCACACCTACACTCCCCTGCACGCCACACTGCTGGAGCACTGGTTGTGCAAGGCTCACAGCCAAAACCACTGCTCTAAAAGTGCCCTGTCTGCACTCTCTCAGCTTCTCACTCACAGTAAAAGTGGTAACTCCCCAGTGTTACTGCTCTCTGAGACCGTCCAGCTTCTCACCTCTCCTCTGGCATGTCACAGGACATGTTGTTTGGTTTCAGCTGGATCCATTCTCTAGTGTTGAGGTCTAGCTTATGCAGGTCAGTACTGTAAATGTAACCAGTTGTTCCTCCAAACACGTAGAGACAACCATTGATGATGGCCATGGCCTGGAAGGTAACAAAGAGAAACCAGTTGGAAAGGATGCATGACATCAGTGTCTGAAAAAGAGAGAATTTCCACCCTCCCAAAGCAAGACACTGCTTGCAAAGCTCTACGTACAACTTACAAAATGACATGTTCAGGACAAACATGAAGGACAAACAAGGACAACACACAAAAGATGGGGGTGGGAGGTCTGTAGGAATGGTAAGTAACTCCACAGTCGCAAGTTGATGACCTAGAAGTGGAGCTGCTGATTTTCAGGCATCAGACAAGACAGATCTGGGCAACAGGAGCTCCCAGAGCTACAAACAAAGCACAATTAACCCTGAATCTCTTCCATGCTGACCTTATATAGATACTGTTATGCAGAATCTTATAAACCAGCCATCAGATAGCCAGCGGCATTAAGCATAACACAATTGATAAGTCAGACTAAACAACAGAGACAGCCTGTACAATTCAAAAGCACACAGACTATCAGCCTACTGAAGCTGTGAAGGTCATGCAGGCACCATTCCCTGATGCAGTCCAAGGTGGAAGCAGAGATGTAAGTTCCTTTTGCTCCCAACTGCCTGTTTGCCAAAGGCCAGCTCAAGCTGAATTGGGCAAGGGGAAGACTACTTTCCTTCCCTCAAGTGTCTGGGGCACATCTAAACGAGAAATTAGTTGGGTTATAAATGTCTGCACCACAAGTACACTGGCAGCATTACTGGAAAGCACAGAAAAAAGCGGCAGTCCTCCCGTGAGAGTGAATCTATTTTTCTGTACACCACGGTCACCGACAATATTATGTAAAGTCTTAAAAGTTGTTATTCTAATACAAGTAAGACCTATTAACCACTGTTCTCATTTATAGTTTGGGGTTTTAAAGGCTTTGAGGAGGCTTCAGAGAAACTCTAGAAACTACAACCACTCCTTAAATCAGATGTACTTTTTCATTCAACTGCATCTGGCATTTAGTTAACAAATTTTGGCTTTTGTAACTACAAGAAAACTACTCCTTTCCTTTGAAATCTCAAAGAACCAAGACCACTCTACTTCTTTATGAATGACACCTGACTTCCCATACACTTAGGCACACAGAGAACAATTCCAGTTACTAGCAGAGAAGACAACTCCATGCTCTGGCCTCTTTTCTGTGACACACAGCACTGCGTATGCAGGTACACTCAAAGTGCCTCAACAAGGGTTGTCCTTCATACCTGGCCATAGATTCGATTGGGTTTCTTTCCTCGGCAGCTGAGCAGAGCCCATCTTTTGTACTTGACGTTGCAGACATGGACATCATTGCCATTGCTCTCCCCAAAGGGGATCCCGGTGCCCCCAAACACAAGCAGGTTGTTGCCATGCAATACAACTAGGAGAAAGAGACAGAGCAGAGATACTTGTTGCTGTGAGACGCAGTAAAACAGAATGACTCTCTGCTCTGGAGACAGTAGGCAGAGAGTGTTCAATACTGTTCAAATACCCTACAATTCACACTATGCATTTATGGCTTTGAAATGCTCTAAAAGAGAATGAATGCAAGCTAAAAACCATGGTAACCAAAGGCCTACTTTTAAAAATGGCTAGTGAACAAAGAGATCTATTTTTGGATGCTTTAAGATGTCTCATTGCACTGAGCACCTGGCTGCTGAAAGTGCAGGTGACCTGCAACTATCAAGCTAAATACCTAAAGACTACCTCTTGCATTTGAAATTTTTTCTTTCCCTCTGCCTCAACCTGAGCAAAAGGAGAAAGAAAAAAAATCACAAAACCAACCCAAACTCAAGGCCTACTTGCAAAAGAGTTGGAAAGAGGATCCGGATTTGTTCTTGTCCAGTTTTGCATTCCACGAGGGACACCAATTAAAATAGCTTCAGGACTAGGCACACAGGAATTGAATTTCCATACGTACGTGACATGGAAGCTAGCTCCCTGGGCATGTAGCCTTCAGTGCCCATTTGATGCCACGTGTCTGTAGCAAAGTTGTAGCGCCAGAGTTCCCTGAAGAGCGGGTAGTCTTCATTTTCTGGCCCACCGGATTCATCATAGTCAGGATTGTAGCCTCCAAACACATACAAGTTGGCATTATCTGCCACACAACGATGGCCACTTCTTGCTGGTGGAGATCTATGGCCTACAGCAAAATGAGAAGGTAAAACTGCTTCAGTGAAATGTCAACAGAGGAGCTGAGCTTGTGTCTGAGGGTCAGGAGCTGCTGCAGTGGTTCTCCAACAAGAGCAGCTGCTGTTTAGCCATAGGGAAGCATGTCTGCAGCTAGGAGGAAATGGCTCTGTAATGACAGATCCATTTCGCAGAGCAGCAGTGGGGAGAACCTCTGTGTGCCATCATCTCATTCATGTCCACTCTAGCCCCTGGATCTCACCTGCCCGAGGACTGCTGCCTGCAGGCTGACGCATGACAATCCTTCCACATGACAAACCTTCCACAAAAGCTATTTCTACGATATCTTTATGACCCCCCCCTTCTGTCATTCTTTCTGTATGGTGGATTTCACTTCGGAAACAGTTCCAAAATGTTTATATTTAAAGCTGCCTGATGGGAACAAAAAAGAAAAGTAATGATTTGTTCTCCCTCCTCTACAAAGCTTCTATCCTTTTCTTCTTTTTCGCTCCTGGCACCTTGCATCGCAAGAAGGCTCTTTCACCTTGGACAACCCTGGGCTTCCTAAACATTAAGCAATGCAGGTCTGACACAGCCAGTAAAATCTGCTCATAGATAAGGCATTTGCACTGGAAAAGAGCGCAGCAGGGGACCCATCTGAGATCCTGCAGGCTGAGCTTGATAACTGGCAAAAGTTACTCCCAAAAGGAAGCCCTCTGCCTACCCACCCTCCTCCCCAAAAGCCAACGGAAATAAAAGCGGGTAGGACAATTAAAGCTCAGACCTCAACTGGAATAGACAGAAAGACTGATTCAGTCCGGGTAAACCTAAACAGCAATATTCTTGTTGGACAATGGCAACTGAAGTCTTAGCTGAGAAGTGATCAAAAAGTAATTCCAGGCTTGCTCAAATTCGATGCGCAGCAAGAGCCAAGCACAGTGCCAGAACTGGATGTTTCTCTTCAACAAGACACAGAACCACGTAACGAATAAGAAAAATGAAAGGAACAGAAAACGATCAGGTCCCTGAACAGAGAAGCTGGCTGTGAGATATGTGTAAGAACATCGCCAGCTGACTAAACCAAGAAGGTTGCAGAAATCATTTTTCTATGCAATACAACAGTGTTTTAGTGAGAGTAATTCTAAGCTTCATCTTGAGAAGGGGGATACATAATACTCCCCTAAAATATACAATTTCAGCACCTAATCATCAATCCCTCAAGCACATCCTCTGCTTGTTGCACCTCCAGACGGGCCCCTTTTGGGCCAGTTGACAGTACAGAACAATCAAAAAAACCCCAAAGAAGATTCTCGAAGACCCCTCACCCAAACAAGAGATCTTCCCCACCCACCTGCTCTCACAGCTCTTTTACAGACTTTTAGGATGGAACAGGACCCAGTGAAGCATCTAATTAGGACGTGTAATGTTTTCTTCTTAGAGCCTGTTACAATTATCAGCAGTGAATCAGATACATGGAGCAACAACAAATGAGGCATCAAGCATCTTTCCTACAGGAAAGGTGAAATAAGTAATTTGTCCAGACTGAATAATGAATTTTAACTCGGCACAAGCAGCTTTGCTTAATCATGTTCTCTGTTTACTGCTGCTTTAAGCTCCAACTCTTGTCCAAAATTAAGCTGCTCTACAGGGTTCAGACAAACTCCTTGTGGCGAAGTTTTGACAGATTTGGGTTGTTTCCAGTAATAATTGTGTCTCGCAGCAATCCACACATAGAAAACTAATAAGCACTGGCTGAAAGAGAGGGGGAGAAAGTTAAGGAATTAACAGAAAAAATCTGTAGTCTTTGGCCTGGCTACTGAGGCTTCACGGTGCCATCGGGCACCTGGCATGGTACAGACATTAGCGCACAGAAGAAGTGGATATTACATGTACTAATTGCAGCAGCAAGGAAGCTACTGGCCTCAGTGCTGGACTAAACTGTTAAACAAATACTACATGCTTTAGAGGTGATTCACAAAGGGAAAGAGAAACATCTGTCCCTTTCGGCTTTTTTATTTTAAACTCTGAAGCTATCCAAAGAGATGGATTCATTTTTAAGTGAACACATTGACAATAAAGGTATTTACAATCCAGGTAATTGTTCAGACTGTTGTAATTGCAGATGCTTCGAGAGGGCAATTCATCGATCTTGAATATCTGTAAACAAAAATGCCTGAGAAATGCCCATGCCTCCCTGCAGCCTATAGAGGATATCTCAGCAAAGGGCTCACATGTCTGTGCCCAGCCAAAGGGAGCTCATCCTGCTTATTTCTTAATCGTAGAATCACAGAATGGTTTGAGTTGGAAGGGACCTTAAAGACCATCTAGCTCCAACCCCCTGCCAGGGGCAGGGACACCTTCCGCTAGACCAGGTTGCTCCAAGCCCCGTCCAACCTGGCCTGGAACACTTCCAGGGATGGGGCAGTGACAGCTTCTCTGGGCAGCCTGTGCCAGCGCCTCACCACACTCACAGTAAAGATTTTTTTCCTAATATCGAATCTAAATCCTCCTTTTATTTAGTTTAAAGCCATTCTCCCTTGTCCTATCACTACAGGCCCTACTAGAAAGTCCCTCCCCAGCTTTCCTGTCGGCACCTTTAGGTACTGGGAGCTGCCCTAAGGTCTCCCCGGAGCCTTCTCTTCCCCAGGCTGCACAGCCCCAACTCTCTCAGCCTGTCTGCCTAGGAGAGGTGCTCCAGCCCCCTGATCAATGCTTGCGGCCTCCTCTGGACCTCCTCCAGCAGGTCCGTGTCCTTCTTATGTTGGGGGCCCCAGAGCTGGACACAGTACTCTTCTGTGTTTGCCCTGAAGGTCTCCAAAAGGACCTGAAAGAAGTGAAATTGGAGCTTAATTCCAGCAAAGACTGGGAGCACTGATACACACATTTTGCAAGGGAGTGAGGATTTAATTCAATCATCCATTAAATTTAAAAGGTGTTAGGGAATTAGGATTTCAAGTATTACATTAACTATAGATCCTACTTCCCTCTAGTCACAACACTTGCCATGAGAATTTCCCAGAGGGAAGAGAGGAGAATAAGGCTGAGTTTTATATAAAGCCAACAGACTAAAGAGTAAGAGGCATAATTCAAAGAAAATAAATTTAAAAACAAAACCAAGGAGGCCGCCTCTGTCATTCACCTCTCAAAATTCAAAAAGGGAAGACACCTGACTTTGCCATAAAGCCCCAGAACAGTTAAGTTTCCATAATAAGGGATCAATTTTTGATGCTTGCAGGTCCCTGAGATAGCAAGATAGGTACATTAAATCCGTATGCAGCCCAGCTGGTTTCACCTATTCCCATTTACCTAGAAATCCATCTCCTACCTTTAAAAGGTAATTTTTTTTCAAGATATTTTCAAGACACGGAAAGGGCATAGAAGCCAGAGCTGGTGTGGCGCAGATACCTGCAAGCACCCAGCTGGGATGGCCTGAAAAGACCATGCTTCCCAGGAAGCCATTCCTGCTGCAAACCACATTTGCTGCTAGTTCCCTGCCCATTCACACGACTCTCGCCAACAACTCAAAGGGTGCTGCGCACTACAGGAACAAATTTAAACACTCACTGACTGTCTTTTTTCAGAAGCTAGGATTCTCATGGCAGAGCTAGCAGGAGAAATGATACCTGTCTCTGGTCAAGCATTCAGCTACTCGAGGGAAATCCACTGTCCTCAGCATTAAGTTGAGCACCAAATCGCAGATGAGTGGCTGAAATGCGTCTTCCTGCTGTGCCTGCCACACAGCGGTGACCCCCAGAGAAAGGAGGGGTGGAAATGCCAACCAGAGCAACGTTTCCAAAAGCTCAGGGTCAATCCCTGTAGCTACAAACATAAGCAATTTCATTTTGCTCTGCTCGAAAATAACAGATTTTCTGCTCTATTCAAGCAGACCCCAGCTGTGTTTGCTCAACACCATGCTCCTCATGTAGGAACTGACTGCTCTCCAAAGGCTTCACATTTCCAGCCTGCTGTTTTTAAGCTTTGCTCTTCACTGACCCCTTCACCTCAATGGACTAGATACTCCCTTTTGCAATGGCCCATAGAAATTGACATATCTACCCATAAACAGGGAAAAAAAATATCCAATACATCTTCTGAGTCACCTATGCAAGCCCATTCACAAACATATCAATGAACAAAACAATCTTAAACTGAGTTAAATTGTCACCAAACTCTTCTATTCAGAATTGAAGTGACCTTAATCCACCTTAGAAGCTACATCTTTTTAAAGAGACCTGTAAAAGCTGAATCTATTTAAGAGTTAACAAAGATTAGTTTCTTCAGCAGACAAGCTCTATGACTTGCATCTCCAATAAAGAACTGCATTTCCATTTAATTATGTTTTATCAGATGATTCACATCTCCTACTGAAATTCTTCATGCAAGTTTTGGATCTGTTTTTGCTCCAGCATTAGTAGTGCACGATGAGCCTATTACACAAGTGCAAACTTTAGATGGTGCAGGAAGACAGAAAAACCCAAGAGTATGGTATCTTCCTCCTCTAGTTAGCAAAGCCCATCTCTTCAAGAGCTGAACCTGCCACAGATTAAGGAAGCACCCAACACTAAGCTAAGCCCAGCAAGGCACCATCACCATGAAAAGCTGCAATTCACCGGGCCCTGCTATGAATTCTTGATGATGGATGTGGAAAGTAGCAGGACAACGTACCAAGTCAAGACAGATTTGTGAGAAAGAGGGCATAAAGCTAGTTATAGAAAATGGCTTTAAAGTGGATGGATATAATTTGGAAAGCACTTGCTTTCCCAGTTTAAGACTCCAAAGCGAAGCAGAAAGGAAGATGGGGAAGGTGCATTCATAAGGAGATTTCTTTTCCTTGGTCCAGGGCAGAATGGAAACAATAAAACTTTCAGAGAATAAGAATCTCCACAAACAGAATGCAGCTGAACCATCACAACAGGGACATAATTAAGGAAAGTCCTAATTTAGGACTAAGCCATCTGATGGAAACTTGCTTGCTGGCTATGCACTGACCTGTTAGCACCCTGTTAAATTCACCCTTTTCAAATGATTCGTTGACCTCAGAGGGAACGCTCAAATGGCCCAGATTGACTTTGTTAAAGTGGATTCCTAATTGAATACCTCTCCTGCAAAAGGTATTATTAGAACATGAGAGTAAGCAAAAAGGTGGCATGACTATCTGTTCCCGAGTTTCCTGGTGTGACACAGCACAGCAACCAATGCATGAGACATTTGTTTCCTACCTCTCCAAAAACTGTGAATACAGAGCAAGTCTGGGGCAAGAAGGAGGAGAAAACAGAGATGTTATTTAAGAAAATCTACAGAAACACATTATTTTGGAGAAGCGAAATGGTCCTGAATAGTGTCCAGCAAGAACCCCATTCAAAATGTCCCTCTTAAGGGGAGGACAAAGCTGAATGCACCTGCTGGTCCACAAATACTGTTCCTATTCTGACTAACACAAGCTTAAAAGATTATTAAATTCCAGCTCTGGGGCCTTGACAGCTACGGAAATCTATGGAAGGCCTGGAGAAAAAAAAAAAACAAAAACAAAACAATACAAAAATCCCTTGGCATTAGGAGATTATTTGAAGTTATAGAACAGATTAAATGCTACCAGCATGCCCAGAACCACAGCATGTGTCAACAGCTACGCTCAAGTCTACTGGACTTCTCTACTGCTTTTCAATAGCTCAATAATAAAATTATAGAAGAAGAAAATTAAACTTCTAAGTACCAAGTAGCTGCAGTGAATCACACATAGCACAACTGTAAGGTGAGACATGCTTCAGACAGAGCAGCACAAAGACAAGTTTCAAAGAACAAAGGCATTTTATTTTCATTTGATTATCCCCCCTTTCATGACTGTAGGAAAAAAAAAGCTGTCATCATCTCACTGGCTAGGTTAAAGAAGAGGGGAGTACCTGCTATTTGAATTAGTAAACTAGCCAGCTGGCCTTTTTTTTTTTTTTTTTTAAAACAAGAGGGGGGAAAAGGTCTAATTAGCTGAAATAATTTCTTAAAAATAAGCAATGGAAGAGTTGAATATGAAGTTGTTATGAGAGCCTGTCTGAAACCATCCTTGTTTCTTATCATGAACATGCTGTCACAGAAAAACCAAATAAATCAATTAATCAATGAGAAGCTCTTGGCAGAGGGTAAGGTCTGCTTATGCCATCAGGTTATGCAGAATTTAATTTTTCCCTTCTTAAGAACATTTTCCCTAATCATCACCACGCCTTGTTATCAGTTCCCAGCAAACCAATGCAATGCTGTTCTCCCGACGTGGCAAATCCACAACCCCTGCCTCCCTTTCTCAACCAGCCTCAGAAGGAAGAGGCCAAGGGCTCCCACCATCTGCTCAGAAATCTGTAAGCAGAAAGGAAAAGAAGAATGACCTCTGGATAAAGCCAGGGCCAGGTATGAGGCCGAGTATTAGCCAAAGCCACCTGCAGCAGAAAAAAATGATTCCTAGATTATTTGGGAGCAAAGATGATGAGGGAAGTGAAACTGCTAACCTCACGCTTAAAAGGCAACACTGCAAATAGAAACAGGCCAAATTCTTTTGCCACCACAGCTACCAGAAAGAGATTTGGCTGTAGCCAGCAGAAATGGCAGGAGCAGAACTAAATAAACATACTCCTCTTGCAAACACATAGCCCTTGCTTGTGGGTTACTGTGACTGTAATGACTTTCCAGCTTCAGGATGCCTCATTCCTCAACTCTGCCACATGCTGCTGCTTGGTAAAGGTGCAAAAAATATCCTTTTGCACAGTCAGATCAGCAGCTTAGAAGCTGCAGGTGTTGATTTTAAAGTTTTGCCTGTTTATTCTCTTAGCCTTAAAGGATCACTAAAGACCTGTCTGAAATTGGAGTGCAATTATGTTTTGACACACTGCTTGCCCCATTCCAAGTCACCAAATTACAGAAATATCACAAAGCAGCAAAGCATTTATAATTTGGTTTTCCATGTATTGCTTGCTTGTTTCATGCAACCATTTTACGGCTTGCTCATTTGGTTGTTTAAAGACATTGTAGTTCACAAAAAGAAAGGCAAGTAAGATAAAGGCAACAGAAATTAGGGAGAACTGTCTGTTCCATTCAGAATACACAGAGAATGATCCTCAAAGCCAAACTCAATAATTAAAGGCCAATGTGAAAGGTTTCACTCAAATCGTGGGGTGACATCCAACTCACAAAAATCTGTATTTTCCTTATAGCACATGGCTTTCTCCACAGAAGAAGCAAACCTCTGTTTTTTCCTTTCCCTTTTGTCCATCTCACACTAAAGCAGCCAAAAAGCAAAGGAAAAGCAGCAGATGCAGCCAGGGGATGTTCTGACATCTAAAAGCTCAGTTCAGTGCAGTAGGGAGGTGGTTGCTCAGGGCAGTTTCTTCCCCAGTAAAACAAACCTTCCTGGGCACTCAGGGGAATTGCTGAAAGGTATTCATGCGGTATCAGCTTCTGAAAAGATGTACACACTCAACATCATCATCATCTGACGCAGATGACCTGAGATAAAAAGGATGACTGTTCTTGGGTTCGGGGTTTCCACATGCAGGTGGGATTCAAGGTCAGAATAAATGCTCAGCTTCTAACCTTCAGAAAAGAAGTTTATGCAATAAAAGTTACCAATGTTTCTAAATCTCAAGGACGATCAAACATTTTGGGTTTTTTTTCCAACCAAGATGCATTTGGAAAAAACACTTTACATGTGCAGCATATTTTTTGGCAACACAAGTCTCAAAGTTCTTTACATATTTGAAAAATGGGAAACAATGGCACAGAAAAGCTTACAGATTCATATTGCTAAATGAAGTTTGCTTCAAAAACAAAACCCACCCATTTCTTAAGATGACGCCACTTCAACCATAAGCTCACAATGGTCATCCAAACATTTACAACCAACACTACACACCCTTTCTTACACTAGCTATTTAAAGCACCACCTCAACCACACTGCACAAATTTACCAAAACAGCGATCAGTGTTCACAGCACACAGTGGGGCAGCTGTGTTTTCATCTCCAACGCAGGCTCAACACAGCAGGCAGAATAAAGAGCAGACCTACTGAGGTGGCTGCACACTTCTGCCAAGCACTTCTGCTTTGAAAAATTAAAGATTAAATGCTGCTCTACCTGTAGTTCCTTGAGCAGTATTATACAATGAGGCAGAGAGCAAGGGAAGGCAGCTGACCCATAATGTAGACAGAAAGCATCCAGATTTGAGCTTTCGTTGTAGCACTCACTAGCTAACGCTGTACAAGCTCCCAGTTCATTCCTTGAACAAAGAGGTATCATTTTCCCTCTTTAATTTGATGGATTAGAGGTTGCCATGCACATCAGGTAATCTGAAATAGATCAATGTTGAGTTTAAACATTTGGGGCTGGCAGTGAAATAAAAGCAAGGATCACATTCTGCCAGGCTACAACAGGGAAACTCTGCCAAATAGATTGCTAGAATTAAAAACCAGAATCCTGCGCTGCAATCAAAGCATTGGTGAGTTTAATACTCTGAATTTTCACTCTGGTTAAATACTTGCATCTAGAAAGACTTTCCTCCTAGATCTACCTGACTATTTGCTATTTTCATATTTACTGGTGAAAACTATTTGCATTTACAGCCACGAATCCTCTTCACTTCATGTGTGGCTCAAATCCAGATTTGAAGACTATGCTGAAGTATTTTAAATCAAGCCTTTCTTGCCCTCTCCTCCAGACCACCTGGAATAAAGCATGGTTTTATTTATTGCTGCAACATAACCAACAGATACCCAGGTGTAACCTCAAACACTTCCCACAACAGCAACCCCAGCACCATCCTTTATAAGGTCCCTTTTTTCTAAACCTATTTTAATCGCAATATCCACTGCAGGGTCAGTTGCAAAGTAAAGGGTGCAAGCAGTCAGTGCACTTGCACTGTGAGATCTTGCACAAGGGGAGGGTAATTTAATTTTACAAAATATTTAAATGAGCTGGTTCTGGCTCCTCATACCCACAAGAACCAAGTATATCTAAGTGATCTGGCCAGGATCACTTATGTACAGCACAGAGGGTGAAAGGATGACAGCTGCCAAGTCCTTACTACGATTCCTAGGTTGTTCTTCATTTAGAAGGACAGATTAGTTATGGACAGGTCTTTTATACCCTCTGGCTCCTACAGCGAGATGCTTTGGCCTTGGAGTTTTGCTTCCTTCTGCTTCCATGAAGTTTAGGGAGGTCTGCTGCCTATTGTCTGCATTTCCTCATTTTGAGGTCTTAAAGTTCTTCCTGTTGAGCTAACAGGAAAAGGAACAGCACAGGCACTGAGCCACAACCACATCGACTTTGTCCTGTTATCAGGGTGTAAGGTCTTCCGCTTGTAAGGCTTGCCCCAAACATGCTGGCTCTTTCCATCAATCTGTGATCTTCAATCCTACTAATCCCAGTGCAAGGCCATACCACATGGCATATATTATACCGCAACATTATCAGCGTTACTACTAGCAATATAATTTCTATTTCAAGCACTATTTCTGGAAATACAAACTAAATAACTACAGGATGTGAAGCTAACAAATACAGCGTGGCTTTTGGTTCCCAAAGTAACATACCAGCGGTGAATAGCTGAGGTGTGTGTACGCATCCTCTTTACTGCTTCTTAATGCCTTCTAAAGATGGTATCAGTATTATTTTCCCTCCTACCTAGTTCTTCAATATCCAGAATAGCAGGTTTCAGTATCTCCCTTTCTATTTATGATTTCTGCAAGACTTCTGAAGGACATTTAGGTCAAGGGCTAAAGCCAAAGCACTGCTGGCTCTTAGGAGAGAGAACAAGAAAAGTCAATATTGACTTTGACTCCAGTCTTCAAAGCTTCATCTTTTTCATACCAGCCAGACAAAATAAGTTTGTAACTCATGTAATCAGAGTCCCTTACAAATGTTTGGATAAGCAGGCTGTGAATGCGTCGCCGAGAACAAGGTTTAAAACCTCTTCGTTCATCCAGCTGCATTTAGCCTCTACAGATTCCACAGCTCCCTTCAGTGCCGGGCTGCCCATGCCTGAAAAATACCCAAGAGAGAAAGCAGCTGTGCCTTAGCCCCCAGCACCTGAATGATGACTCTGCCTGGAGCCGAGGGCAGCTAAGAGAGGCCAAAGAATGTGGCCAAGGATACCAAGATACAATTCACAGGCCACCAGCCAAGAACCTTTCAAATATCTGAAGTCTGTAAAGCAGTGTTTCTAAGAGAATGGTCATTCCCACATCCAGACAGGAGAGCTTTTGGGTTTGGATCAATGTCCAGAATGGGTCTTTCTTCACCCTGCTTCTCAGAGGCTTTTGTTTTCAAACCTCTTTGTAGCAATCATGCATTAAAAACATTTCTGCAAGTGTGCAACTGGTTGTCAGTATTTCCTGTGATTAGCAGAACAAGAATGGGATTGTAATAGATGAGATAGCATCCCAAAGTGGAGAATAAAATAAGGAGTTCTTAATGAGTGAACTGTCCTTACTGAGAAACCAGAGCAATAAAGGAAACATTTGCCCCAGAAATTTATATATTACAGACTTCACACCACTAAAATTGAGTGTTCCTTGGGTTGTTTGTTTTTTTTAAAAATGTAGAAGGAAAATAAAGACATTTTGGAAAATGAGAACCAAAGAACAGCCCACATCGGAAAGGACCTAGAAAGATCATCTGGTCCAACCTCTCATGGGAAAGGGAGCTGATACCAGATTATTCAGTGCCTTTGCATCTTGAAACTCTCCAGCAATAGGGACTCTACCACATCCCTGAGGAGGTTGTTCCAGCGAATGATTGTTCTTACTGTAAAAAATGTTTTTCTCACATTGAGATAAAACTCCCACTGCAATTTGTACCATTGTCCCTTCTTATTTGTGTAGCTCCTTGTGAAGACAGACCCTCATTCCTCTTTCTAGCTGTCTTTTAAGTACTGGAAAAACATGGCAAACTTCCACCCAACCCTCCTCTTCTCCAGGGAGAAGAGATCTGACTCCTTCAGCCTTTCCTCATAGGGCAGGTTCTCCAGGCCTTTGACCATCTCCTTTGGACCTTTTCCAGTCTGTCTATGTCTCTCTTGACTTGTGGGGACCAGAGCTGGACACAACACCCCAGGGGCGTCCTGACAAGTGCCAAGTAGAGCGAGATGATTCCATCCCTCTGACAGTAATGCCCCTGTGAATGCAGCCCAGGACCTGATATGCCTTTGTCACCAACTCACAGCTTGTTGTCTAGCAGGAACCCCAGGTGCCTCTCAGCAAGACTGCTCCCCAAACCACACAGGTCCCAGCCTGTACTAGGTCTTGGAATGTCATCCCAGGTGCAGGACTTGTATTTTGGTTTTGTTGAACTTCATACTGCTCTTGCCCACTCTTCTGGCCTATCCAGGTCTCTCTGTAAGGTTATCACATTAATTAAAGTATCACATGTACACTGCTCTTCAGACAAATAGCTTTTGGCTTGCTCCTCCATGTGACACAAAGGAGTTCAGGATTTTTGGGTTTGCTGTTGTATTTTTTAAAAATACATATTAGAAACTCCAAATCTCTCCATACAAAAAAACCCTCTGTGACTGGCACACTGGGAAAATTATAGCTCAAGACAAGACCATAAATGCTGAGCATGGGAGAGGCAAAGATATATTTAGGTCTCCAGATTGTTTCTATCCACTTAACCCCAAGAGTCTGATGAAAACACTGGAAAAAAAATAAGTGTGCACAGGAAGATTTCCAATGTGGAGAACAAACCATGTACCAGCTGTATTTGACACTTTTGCTCTTTCTAAAGCCTACAAACACTTAAAAATAGCTCCTTCCTTTCCCTTATCCAACATACAATTATAGATGTTTAAAGAATCTTTACCCATCAAGAGACAGCAAAAACAAAGTGCCTTTTTTTTTTTAAGCTGTTAAGCCAGCAATGAGACTCTTTTGTAGATGCTGCTTAAGAAATGCCTCTATTGAGAAACCCTTGACAGAAATACTCCCCTTGAGAAAGCAAATAGAGCAGCACAACCCTGGCACGAGGTCTTACTAACTGCCTGCTTACCTTTTGTAATCATTTCCTTGTGCAAATTAAATTCTCCAGAGTGAAAAAGGTGACAAAAGCTTAAAATCTTTCCTACGAGTAGGTGGAAAAGGAGAATGTGACAAAAGCAGCACCTGCATCAACGCGTATGCTCTCATGTTTAACCAAGAAATAGCCCAGATTTACTTCAAATGATGCATGGCTTAGCAGGAGCAATGGAGCTCTGCAGAGAGGTATGCAGCAGATGCATCCAATGCCAAAGCATGCTATGAGCTCTTTGTAGGCTTTCACAACAGTAATTACTTATAAAAATGGGATTAAAAGGAGATAGCATATTTTATGGAGGGAGTCTAGGGCACCGAATGGCAGGGGGAAAATGAAGGAATGCCTCTTGAAAACTGAGAACTGAGAGGTAAAGGAGGTAAAATGAGAACTGGGAGGTAAGAAAACAAACCTGTTTGGAGGAAACAGAAGGAGGGGGGAAAAATATCGTTCTCTATCTCAACTGTTATGTAAGGGCTGCTGCTGGAGATCTATAAATAGCATTTTAACAGGTGTCAATCAGGGAGAAAACTCCAGTAATCGACCGCAATGGCATTTTTCCATCAAGTACTTTTTCAGCAAGATTGACAGTCAGCTGGACTTAAGACAGACAGCACTTGGACTTAAGTGCTAAGGCTGAATTGTTCGAGGGTAGTTTGGCCCGGGGCTGTACCATCGGCCCCTGTACAGGTGGTGGAGGGCAGAATTCCCTGTCGGGACATAATCTGTAGCCAAAAGTGGAATTGTTACAACTGCATCAGGAAGATGTACTACCAGTTTGCTCAAGCCAACATTAAAATTCAGGAACATGAAGATAATCAGATCTTGTGTTACCAAAAAAGGCCCTTATCACAGGAGGAAGGAAACACGTTTGAGAATTTACCCAAAAATAAGGGTGTGGAGCCACTTAGTGAATTCACAGTGGTCCTGCATGATTCTCGAAGGCATCCCTGCTGCCAATCCAGATTGTGACAGGTTTCACAGGAAACGAAACATGGATCCTGGCCTGAAGGCCTGTTCACAGCTGCTAAGGCCTGTTCACAGCTGCTGGTGGTGCTCCAGACATGTGGTATACAGGCTCCTACCCGTGGGACAGGGAGGGGCTTCACATCCCCCACCAAGGGACGCAAGTGGCAGGGCCAAGGGCAGTTGGGGCAGAAAACGATGCCCAGGGCCTGGGGTACCCACCTCCTGTGCACACCCTGCGGCCCTTGAGAGCAGGGGGTGCTGCAGAGATAAGGAGAAGGGGATACCCCAAACCAAGTGGGAATACCTCCTCATCACAGAACCATGGTGTGTCTCCCATCCCTCCCAGTATCGCAGAACAGCTGGGATGGGGGTGATCTCCCCAGTCCTGCAATTGTGGCGTAACTTCAGTCTCCTCCACCTAATATCCTGGGGCTGTTGGGATGGGGTAACCCCCCCAGCATACCAACACTTCTAGAAAGGAGGTGGAAATAAGGAAGAGCCATCTTTCCCAGGGCCCAGGACTAGAAGAACCACCTTTCTCAGGGTACAGAACTGGGCTGAAATCTCATCCAAGGGCCCTCTGGTAGCCTGGACCCCCATTCCAGGATCACCCCCTGCCAGGACTGTGGGGTCCCACAATCCAAAAACCTGATATGTTGGGATTGGGGGGGTGGGAGGTGTCACCATGGGTTAGCCCAGGTCCATCCACAATCCCAGGGTGACTGAGATGGGTCTGACCCCCCACAGAGGCTGTGGAGTACCCTGCCCCCCCGACCTGTGTCCATGGTGATTGGGATGAACTGCCCATGTAGGGCATCCAAGCATTCCTCAATGCATTGAGACCATCAGGATGGGGAGGGTTGAACTGTCACCCCTCAGGGTCGTAGGAGGTTGTGTCACACCCCCTCCACCCCCGAGACTGTCTCCTTCAACACCCTAAGACAGTTTTTAAAGTGATAACCGCCCCTATCCATGACTGTGGGCCCCCATATCCCAGGGCTGTTGGGACGGGAATAGCCCGGCCCTCCCCACACCACCCTCGGGCCTTGGGGACGGGGTGACCCCTATCCCGGGTCCACGAAGTACCCCAGCTTCCCTCCAATATGTCCCCGAGCTGCGGGGACGGGGATAACCCCCACAACTGAAGGGTACCCGCCCCCTCAGAGCCCTATGGACGGGGATGCCCCGGTCCCCGACAAGCTGGGGCCTTGGGGACGGGGTCACCCTCGCCCCTAGAACCGGCCGCCACTCACCCGCCGAGCGCGGCCTGCCCGGCAGCTGCACAAAGCGGTTGAGGAGGCCTCCGCCGCCAGCCGCCGCGCTGCATGAGCCCTCCCTGACGCCCTCCCGGGCACCGTCCGCCGCCGACATGGCCCCGTCTGCTCCTCCTCAGGGCGAGCCCAGGCGGCGGCCAGCAGAGGCGCCCCTCTCTCCCCTCCCCCGCCGCCGACCAGTCGGCGGCGAGCTTCTGCGGCCTCGGCCTATGAAACGCAGGCTTCTTGGCAGGTGGGCGAAGGCCGCGGCGAGAACGTTGCTGTCGTGAGGGCTGAACGATCGCTCGCCGCGGCTGCGCGCTGTCGTGGGCACAGGCTGGAGTAATAGAGCGCCGAAAGCAGGAGCAGTGGGGCGTGCAGCGCCCGGGGCGTGGGGGCCCAGGGCGGGACGCGAGGCCCCTCGGTGGAGGCGGCAGCACACCGCTGACCCTCCGTGGAGCGAACAGGCCGTGCGGGAGCTGCGTGGGGCAATGGGCAGTCTCACGACCGGGCCGGAACGGTCTTGCGCGGCCGCGTTTCCCGCTCCCCCGCCCCGGGCCGTGAGGGGGTGAGGGACCAAGATGGCGGCGCCCAGCGCCGGGGCGGCGGGGGGAGGCCGGGGGAGGCCGCCCGCCGTCACCCCCCAACAGATCCGCGACCTCATCGACGGTGGCATTGCCCCTGAGGGCGCCGGGCCCGACGGGTGAGGGGGAGCGGCGGGGTCTCGTTGGCACCGGGTCTGAGGGAGGCGGCCCGTCCATGTGGCACCGGTGGGGGGAGGAGGCTGGGGAGCCCCCGGTTATCGGGAGGTCTGGGAGACGCTGAGGGGGCATGGGAAACGGCAGGAGTCATTGCAGGGTGCTGGAGAGTTGGGAATTACTGTGGGGGAGGGATACTGGGGAAAAAAGGGCGCTGAGGTGTGCAGGGAGAGACTGGGAAGCACGGGGGGGGGGGGGGGCACTGGAAAGTGTGGGCGCTGGGAGGCCGTACTGGTGGGACTGGGAGGCACTGGGGTACTGGTGGGATTAAGGAATACTGGAGAGACAAAGGTGCACTGGGAAGCAGTACTGGTTGCATTGGAGTACTGGAGGGATGGCGAGGCACGGGTGGGGGGCGGACAGGCAGTAGTGGAAACGGAGACACTGGGACACAAGGCGGCAGTAGTGAGCACTGGGAGGCACTGGTGTGCACTGGAAGGGCAGGGGCAGGTAACTGGCCTGTAGAGTTCTGGTGTCCCCACAGCTTGGTTGAGCTGAGCTGGCTACATACTGAGCCTCTGACCCAAAAAGTGTGTGGTCACAGCCTGGGGGGGCACTGAGAGTCACAGGAGTTACTGGTGGGTGCTGAGGAGTCTGGAAGGCACTGGAGGCGCTAGGCGGCTGAACTTTGCGGGTATCTTGCTAAAGTCAAACGACTGTGGTTGTCCTCAGAGGCACAGTTCACCTTTGACACAACCATCCCCAAATTTTGGTCCATGGAGGGGTGTTGGGGAGAGGCCAAAGGGTAGCACCTGCCATGTACCCAGCGTTCCAGCTGCAGCGGCCTGCGTTCCAGCCATGAATGCCAATGTCAGGAGCTTGGGAGTGTCCCCAATTTCAGAAACATGCTGCAATTGTTAATTTGCCTTCACCAAGCTCAGAAAACAAGTTCCTGTCTCCTTGTCAAGTCAAATCTCGACCTGCCACTGCTGTCAATCATCATGAAACGTTTAATGTGCACCTTTTCTAATTGCATTATATCTTTTTAATTGTTTTATTAGTAATTAAAAGTTGGCTTTAGGAGATCTGCAGAAAGGTTTCTTATAAGGGTAAGCCTGAAGTACGAGAGGTTATAAAGTGATCTGTGCATTTTTTATTAATGAAATCTTTCCAGGACAGTGCAAATGCTTTGCTTGCTGATTTGCTGTTCATTTTAGGAAGGACACATCTGACTGGTTGGAATCGGCTAATGGATCTTCTCAAATGGATGCTCTGTCCTTGGAGTCTGCCAGCAAGGAAGCCTATTTCAGCAGAGTAGAAACATTCACCATATCCTTTCTGATGCTGAGCTTTCAGCCATTCCCCACCCTGCTTTTCTGTCACCCTCCCTGTGGCTTCCCCACAGGCTCTATCTTCTTGGAAGCTTTTCTTCTTTGGCCATATAAACCCTGTCCAAAGCTTTGCCTGCTCAACCTGAAATTTGTTGGGTTTTATCCTTAATGTGAGCACCCGCTGAAGTGGGCAGGCAAACCCCATGAGCTGTCTCCCCTGGTTTGTGCCAAGTATGGCTGGACCAACGTGGAGTGTGACATGCTGAAGTGCTCCAGCTGCCAGGCCTTCCTCTGCATGAGCCTGCAGCTCACGTTTGACTTCAACAAGTGTATGTATGCTAGTGTCCAGTGGGTACAAGGCGTGGGCTCTAGGGTTTGGGGGTGTATGTGCTTCATCATGTATGTAAATTACTTGCATAGTCTTGTCCTGAGAGGTGCTGGGTGTTTAATGTTTCTGAAAATAAAGTGCAAATTGGGAAAATACTCTTTAGTTTGTGAGAACATGGTAAACCTTCTTGCTTCTGTTGTCAGAGATGGGTTAGAATAGAATAGTTCCAGTTGGAAGGGATCTGTGATGATAATCTAGTCCAACAGCCTGACCACGTCAGGGCTGACCAAACATTAAATCATATTGAGGGCATTGTCCAAATGGCTCTTAAACACTGCCAGGCATGGAGCATCAACCACCTCTCTAGGAAACCTGTTGCAATGTGTAACCACCCTTTTGGTAAAGATACACTTCCTGATACCAAGTCTGAACTTCCCCTGATGCAGCTTTGAGCCATTCCCATGTGTCCTATCACAGGATCCTGGGGAGAAGAGCTCAGCACCTCCCTTTCCACTTCCCTTCCTCAGGAAGCTGCAGAGAGTAACATGGTCGCCCCTCAGCTTCCTTGTCTCCAAACAAGACAAGCCCAAGGCCCTTAGCTGCTCCTCGCTGGACGTGCTACCCAGCCCTTTCATCAGCTGTGTTGCCCTCCCCTGGATGTGTTCCAGTACCTTAACATCCTTTTAAAATTTTGTTGCCCACCTGCTTGGTCTGCTGCCCTGATTTCCATTCAATTTTTCTGTGGGCTGTTGGTGGCTGCTGGTCACAAAGCAAGTCCAGGTGATCACATTGTGTAATTTAATTAGTAAACTCCTCCACTGCCTTCTTTAAACTACTTGGACTAAAAGTAAAATTCCCCTTCCTGTTGTGCCTGCTCAGCTCCCTGCCCAGGCCCACCACCTTTCCTTTTCTTGCCTGCAGAGCATCAGTCACTCCTGACACTCTGAGGTGCAGGCACGGAGCAGTAACAGCTCTTGGCTCTCCCACGTTGGGCAACACAGGCTGTGAATGTGGCAGGATTGTCACCCTCCGTGGTTTGCTTGGCCCCACGGCATGAGTGTTGCTTGAGCGCCACAGGATAGTGATGGTCTGTGCTTTATCACCTGCCCAGAACTTCACTTTCCTTTATCTGCATCTGTCCTCTGTAGAAAGGCATTTATTACCCCACCACAAATAAGTGTCATCTCCACTTCTGAATTTTCTTGACTGACTGCAAGTCTCTGCTCTTGTTGTCCAGAACGTAGCAGAGAGCACAGCCCTGCTGTCTGACAAATGCCGCGTGGGTCATGTATAATAGGAAGCTGTATGAGCATTTCCTTTTGGGTCACTCTGAATATTGACGTCTGCTGTTTGCTCAGACTATCTTTTTTAAATAAACCTTGGCCTAATTATTCTGTTGGTAAATGCACTAGTTTAGGAAAATCTAAAATAATCAGAGGTTGGAAGAGGGGCTTGAAAAATAAGTTGGAAAATCAATTCTTTGGTTTTGAAAGGTGTGAATAAGTTAAATTAAGTATCAAATCTTTTTTTGAGGAAACTTGATTTCCATTTCCAGACATGGCTGTGATTTGGTTCCTACAGCCAGGGTGGAAGGGTCAGGTGAGTTAGGGACTGAAAGTAGCCCAGGAGGTAAAACTGGCAAAAGCGGGCAGTCCCTGTGCCAGTGGTTGGTTTGAACTGTGTTTCTACCGCACTGCTGTGCAGTGCGGCAGGCTCCCCTGCTCCACGGTCAGTGTGCCTGGGAACAGGAGGGGATTTTGGCTGCAGGGTGGTGGAATGGCTCTGGTGGTGCTCGCTCTTGCAGAGATAACCCCTTGAGCCAGCCTGCCTTCGCTACAGGAACCGCTGCTATGTGGCTGCCTAGAGGGAGGCTGAAGGTATGGCGGCTCCTTTTGGTGGGGAGGCAGATGAGTCTGAGGTGAGAGCTTCAGGCTCTGCAGCCTCAGGTGGCATCTGTCACTTAAGCCATGCTGAACGGGAGGAACAGGGAAGCCCTTGTAGCCTGGTGCCTTTCTGTCATGGTTGGGGAAAAACAAACCAGTCCCTGAGGAGGTGGCTCTGCAGGGGAGTAGAAGTGAGCTTTGCCTTGCAGATAAGGAGCGCTGCATGGAGCTGAAGAAAGCCTTGTGCGCTGCTCATGAGAAGTTCTGCTTCTGGCCAGACAGCCCCTGCCCAGGTTGGTATCTCAGAGCCCAGCTAGTGCACGTGTCTGGCATTATTCCCTTTTTTCTCCCCTTTGGTCTGCTCTTGTCTCCTGTTGTAGGAATTGGGGTTTCTCTTCAAGTTCTCAAAGCAGGCAGCGTCACCACAGTCCCCTTTTTCGCTGTGGGGACAACAAAGCACACAGTGGCAAAGTGATGCCTCTGAGCAGCATCAGCAAATAAACAGCTGAGCCATGACTAGAGTCCCAGGCTGGGCTGTACCCAGCCTTTCTTCACCTTTACATGCCTCTAGGACAGTTAAAAATGCTTTTTGGGTTGTAACTGGGAGGTTGACAGGAGGCTGGATGACATGGGGTGCTCAAAGGCGATAGAACTTGTCTTCAGAGCTGCGCTTCACGGGGATTGGTGGTTGCAAAGGAAAAAGGCTGTGCTCAGCTTTTCTTTTTAAAGCCGAGAGACTGCTATGGGGAGACTTTGGCTGGACTCATCTCCTCTCTTGCACAGCGGGATAAAGAAGGGGTGGGGAGGCTGGTGGCACAGCTGAACCCTCCTGCGTTTCCTTTCACCAGATCGCTTTGCCATGTTGCTGGTGGATGAGCCCAGAGCCCTCCTCCAGGACTTCCTGGATCGCTTTCAGAGCCTGTGTCAGCTGGAGCTGCAGCTGCCCTCTCTCAGACCAGAAGATTTGAAAAACATGGTGAGTTCTTGTCTGTCCCCAAGATCAGGTGTGTTCAGGTCCCCAGTGATGATGCCAGGCATGCCTGTGCTGTGTAAACCCTGATTGAACCAGTTGTGAGATTCAAATCAGAGATTTCAGCTTGTGTGTGTGAGTGGTCTGTCATCACCTTGGCTTTCCTCTTGGATGTTCCTTGCATTGTGGTTTCTCCTGCTGTTTCTGGAAACACATAAAAGGGAGTTTGAAAAGCCTCATCTGCTGTGCAAGCCCTTGGCCAATGCAAGCAGAGCTGGCTCATGTCACCATGATGTCACTGGTGGGAATTGGGCTGAAGTGTCCGTTTCCCACTGTGCGCCTTGCCCGGCACGTGTGGTGCTTTCTGGTGTTGGGCAGAATTTATTTCAGGTCCCACAGACTCCTTCAGGAGCTCTCCCTGGCAGCTCCCGCTCCATTACCTCCAAGCAGTCCATGAGATGTGGCAACCCGTGGATCGCTCCTTTAGTTGGGAGCTTACAAGACTGGAGACAGTCACTGTGTTAGGTGGGATGAGGAGTTTGGGGTGCCAGAGGCTGCCCCAGAGCAGAGGCCCATGAAGGTGAGGGAGCCCAGGGAGTGCGGGGGAGGCCTCTCGTGTGAGGCAGTCATGCAAAGAGCCTCAGCAGGCAGGAGGAAAGAGCAGGACCTACAGCATAAGAGGCTGGAGCGTAGCTGCAGCCAGGAGCAAGTGTGGGATTGCCTCCTTGTAGGGACCTGGCCAGGTCCTACTCTACTTCAGCCAAGTCTGGCTTGTTGGGCACTCGGACACTTGCTCGGCACGTAACAGATGGCTCTCAGCAGTGAGAAGCCGTGTGGGAAGTGGGCAATTCTTCATCCATTCAGCAGAAATCACAGAGGTGTCTTATGGTTGCCATCATGGGCTGGCTGAGCTATGAAACCCATCAGAGCCCCATGAGAAGAGAAACCGTAAAACCAATGGATGTATTGCATCTCCACATCTAACTCCCTGGCTGTTCACTAGCAGCAAGGTCTGGAGCCTGACTGACACCCTTCGGGGACACTCTTTTCTCACTGTGTCTCAGCAACAGCCCCAGAAGTGCTCACAGTTTGCCTAAGCACAGGCAAACACAGCCCCTGTTACCTCCCTGGGATTGGAGAGACACTTCAGGGGGGGCTGTTCAGGCTCATGCTTGCTGCGAGCAGCGGATCTGCGACCTGCTCTGCTGTCCCCACACGTGCTCAGGGGATCAAACAGTGCTTGAACAAAGTCCATGCAACAGGAAGAGTCAGATGGGCACAAGGCAGGAGAAAGCTATCACTCTGTGGCTTTTGCCTGTTAACCAGAGTAGAAGTACTGAGGGTGGTAACTCATGTACCCAGCCCTTTCAGGGAGTGAAAAGGGGATTTTTCTCCATGTAGGATGTGGTTTGTGGGTAGAAGCAGTGTATTTTATCGGACTGCCTCTGACTGCCAGCTCTGTCACCTTTCTCTGTCCTGCAGTCCCTAACAGAGGAGAAGATCGGTCTGCTCCTCCAGCTGATCGGGGAGGAATTAGAGCACAAAATGGAGGGAGAGAAACCACCGATGAAGTTTGCCACAGAAATCCTGCAAGTGCATGTTCCTGCCTGCATCCTGGCTCTGTGTGGCTGGACTTGCAGGTGGGTAGTGCTGTAGGACTGTTACTGAAGTGTCTGCCGCACTTCGTGGTTGCTGGTGAAACCTGTCAGAGGCTGGAGGAACATTGATTATCTCTCCTGTGAAATGTTAGGTGTCCCCTATTTCACTATTTTAATATTATCTTTAGCCATTAAAATTGACAGACTTCCAGAAACTCCAGTGCAAATCTCCTTAATCTAAAATAGATGTCTCCCTGAGATGGCAAACAGTGTGAAACAACTGATCTGTCAGTTTCCCCGCTTGTTGCTGATTTAGATGTTGAAGTCAATCCCTGAGATGTCATCCTTAGTAACACTTTCATTGCTCGTCAGGCCTGCAGGAAGGGAGGGAAGGTTCATGACCTGAAAGCTCACAGCTTCCCAAAGTGTGTGCTGGGAGCAGAACAGCCATGCTATTTATGCCTGAGGCAGCTCTGAAGGTGAAGTGATCTTTTATGGTGCAGGCTGGAAAAGGGCTTACGTTGGGGAGGAGCAGAGCTGCTGCTGTGGCTGGGCAGTTCACGGGCTGAAGATGGGGACGTTCAGCTGATATGTCATAACTGAGCATGCTTCTGCTTCATGGCAAGCTAAAATGTAACTGAACCAGTTTAAATCAATGCTGTAGATGAGTTTTAATGGAATTGTTTTACTACTTAGCATGTGGGGCTACAAAACCAGGTAGGGCTGTGCCTCAGCCCAGGGGTACCGATGTCTTGAAATGTGCTGGCTCGGGTACCTGCAACTGAGACTGTTTCTGTGCTCTGCCAAATACCTGCATCTGTTCTGACAGCTGTGGTTCCAGGGAAGGGCCCAGGTTTGTCACTGACCTTCTCTCATGACTTGGCTCTGTCCCCACAGTGCTGCGTCTGGCTCTGTGCACCTCTCAGTGATCACCTGCTCCCGCTGTATGAGGAAGGTGGGACTGTGGGGCTTTCACCAGCTGGAGTCTGTGGGGCCGGAGCTGGACTCCTGCAGCCCGAGCGGCACACCACTGGCACCTACTGAGCGCTTCCCACTCGTGCCCATGTCTCCGCGCAGGATGCTCACGCGGAGCCAAGACACGCTCCCTCCTGGCTCTGAGCAGGTATGGCCCAGCTCAGCCAGCCCCTGAGCTTGGGGTGTCTGGGTGATACAGGGGCACACAGGAGTCAAGACTGATGTAGTTTGGGTGTACACTGCCTTTTTAGGCTGAAAGAGGCTCATTTTGGTGCTGTGTCTCCAGCTGTAGGCAATGTCAGCAGAAGTAGGTTGCTGCTGCATTTGCCCTTGCCCTTTGCAGCTCTCTGTCCTTCCCTCTCTGAACCCTGCTGTAGGGAGACACAAAAAGGACCTTTCCCACCAGCATCCTGGGGCCTGTCTTAACTTGAGATGCTCTGAGTCAGGGGCATGTCCAGCTAGACATATCTGAGATGTTTCTGGTGTGAAGGGAAGGTGGCACTGCTCCTGCCAGAATGGCTGAGAAGGCTTTGATCTCTCTTTGAGCTGGGCAGGGTCCCCCCGTCCCCTTCAGGCAGAGGACATGCTGGTGACCAGAGGAGCTCTTACTAATTCCTTATTCTTTCCCCACTGGCAGCACGAGAAGAGTCCGTCCCCAGCAATGTCTCGCCCACGGGGTTGGGACTCTCCCATCCCCATGGACCGGGGTGAGTTGGAGGTGACCAGCCCCACTCTGAGGAGCCGCCCCATCACCCGCAGCATGGGGCAGGGGGACAACGTGGAGGTGCCATCCAGCCCTCTCCGCAGGGCCAAGCGGGCACGGCTCTGCTCTTCCAGCAGCTCAGTGAGTGACCTGAGTGCAGGTGCAGGGAGAGCCTGGGTGGGGAGGAGAGGGGCATGGGCAGGGTGTTCCTGATCCAGGGACCAGTGTTGTCCCCACAGCCAGCTCAGGGCCGGTGTTTAGGTGCAGAGAGGGTTTCATGTGTCATTGAAGTATGTTTTAAATCATGCTGTTGCTGTCCTCCTTCACTGTCACCTCCTCCCTTATGCAGGACACTTCTTTGAGGAGCTTCTTTGACCCCAGCTCTCAGCATCGTGACTGGTGTCCCTGGGTCAACACAGTGGAGGGAGGGGAAGCCCTGGAGGATACCATGACTCAAGCAGAGAAGGAGCCTGTGAAGCCAGAACCGGGCTGGCAAGTGGTACTGAACACACTCCTTGCCACCAGAAAGTGTGACAGAGTGCCTGAGACGGAGCCTGTGGTGAGTCTTGCGGGATCCCCAGCCCCAAATTCAAGTGCTCAAAACACTGCTTGCCCCAGCCTTGCTCAGAAATTGGGTTATATGGGTTTTGTTTGGGCTGAGTGCAAAGCCAGCTGGGTGGCAAGGACCAAACCTGTGTCTGCAGCGTCTCCGCTTCCCCTCCAGCTGTGCTGACAGCCTCTCAGCCAGGTCTCGTCTGTTACAGTGATGTGTTGTGCACAGATCTGCTCAAGGGCTACTATAAATAACAGCCTTTCCTGAGCAGCTTGGTGCTGCCCAAGATCCAGTTTCATATCATGTCCCGATAGAGTACTCCTGATGCTCTCTGCAGATGTCCTGATTGCTGGCTCCTGCAGCCACCAGTCCCAGGCTGTTGGACCAGTGGGTTTGCTGAGCCAGGGGAGCAGCACTGAGGCCACAGCACCCCTCCCTGAGTGGCTGTGGAGCAGACGGTACCTGCTGCCACCTCTCTGGATCCCCCAGGCCCCATTATCCACTTGGATTCCTCCTGCCAGCTCCCTCTGGCTTTGCTTGGGGCTGAGCTGCAGGGACCAGCGGAGCAGTCCTGCTTCAGCGTTTGTCTTGGAAACTTTGTGTGGGTTATGTCCCTAACAGACTGGTCCCTTCTGGCTGTGCCACGTGCTGGGAAAGCACCAGCTGGTCCTGTGGGACTGGACACAAGTCACAGGTGTGAGACCAGGCTGGAGCAGGGGATGGTTGGAGTGCTGTCCTGCTTCTTGAAGTCACCTTACTTTTTCTCCCCTCCAGCTCTGGTAAAAAGGGCTAATGAAGAAGAGGAGCAAATTGAGGTCCTGGCAGCCAGTTGGGATATTTCAAATAGGGTTTTTTTCTGCAGTTTCTTCTCATGTGCTTTGTAGGCAGGCTGGTGGCGGTTGCAGATCCTGTTGTGGTGCCTTAACCTCTGGTTATTGCTTTGCTCCCGTCTCTCACAGAGCCTCTCGGTGAAGTCCTGCAAGGTGTTCCGCATTTTCCGGCAGTGGGAGAGCATGAATTCTGCCTGAACAGGCCACTGCCTCTGGGAACTGCTGCCTGGCTGGCAGCAACAGGGCATTGTGTTGGTCTGGCAGAGGTCTGCTTCACAGTTGCTCCTATGGCAGCTCCATGCCCTGGGGAGGGGATGCCGAGGAGGCTCCACACCAAATGCAGCCCCTAGCTGCCGCTGGGCCCCACTTCTCCCTGACTGCCTTCCTTGAAGCCCCCTGCCTTCACAAATTGCTGCTGTAGCCCTTGGCCTCAAGGGCTTTGACAGCCCCATCTGGAGCTGGGATGTGCTGTGCTGGGATGTGCGAGGCAAACAAGGAGATGTGGTCACCTGGCAGGGGTGACTGTCTTGTCCAGCTGTGACGTGCCACCAGCAGCGCAGGGAAGTGTCACCAGGTGGGAATAAATATTTCACTTTTGTGGTTTTTTGTTACTGCTGGTGCGACGCTTCTTCCTGGGACAGGACGAGCTCTGGACCTAGCACGTGGCTCCTGTATCCCTTGGGATGCTCATCTTTGTGGGAGTAGTGTCCAGCTGTGCGCCTCTCCTGTTTCTCACTCTTTGCTGTCTCCCCTGCCTGATGTGGGGTCTTTGCCATTGCCTTAGACCCTGTACATGTAGAGATGCCCCTGGCCTTGTACCCCTGTGCCTGCCTGTGTCTGCTTTGGCACTCAGCTTCCTGAAGCAGATTCAGTCAGGGGCTGAAAGCTTTTTGGGGTGATAAATCACCCATGCTGGAGTGCCAGGGAGACTGGGATGCTGGCAAAATGCAGGAAGAGGTGGGTTAGGGCTTCCCATGGCTCAGAGTCACAAGGCCGGGTGCTGGGGAGGGACTGGTCTCTGTGGAAGGGGGAGAAGTTATCAGGAAGGGAGACCCTGGTCTGTTGTCTCCATCCTCGAGGATGCTGGGGAAGGGGCTTTGGGGAGGACTGAGACTCCACAGGCAACCCAGGCACAGTTGGATCCCTTTACTCCAGGTCTGCCGCCCCCACATGGATGTGGGTGAGGGCACAGGGACATGTCAGTCTTTTTTTTTTTTCTTTTTCTTTTTTTTTTTTTCTTTCTGGAGCAAAGGAAACTACTTTGGAGAAACTAGCACTTGCCTTGGTTGCTCCAGCTCTGGGGTTCCTACTGTGTTTCATCTTGCCCCATCCTCTTCGAGGCATTCTGTGGCCACCCAGTGCTTGGAAAGGCAGCAGCTACCTTGGTCAGGGCTGATCCCTGCTTTCCCTGCACCCCAAAACTTCCATGTACACCTTCCCACTCCAGTGTTTTTTCCAGGAGACACCCTTTACTTACCAGATTCTTGGGTGGGTGCTGGCAGGAAGCCCCCTGGGAAGCAGCAGGGTTTGAGTTTAAGGTCTTAATTGTGTGGCCCTAACAAGGAGCTGCTTCACCCCATGGCCATGCTGGGAGATATGGAGATACGCGTGTCACCCCCCCATGCACCCTTGATACCCCCAGCCCCAGAGGGCTGAGGAGAGGCTGGGCACTGGCTGGGCTCTGCAGTGGGGCATGGAGAAGCCCCTTCCCCAGCTGCCTGGACCCACAGATCTTGTTGTCCCCAGCAGCTGCCCCCCCAGCCCCACTTGTCCCCCATAGCTCCCCCCACAGCTTGCTATGGATGGGTCTCTGTAGCTCCCCTGCTCCCCATGGCTTCCCTATTTCCAGTGGTGTCCTGCAGCTCCCCATGGTTCCCCCTACCCTCCACGGCTTCCAACATCCCTCTCACACACACGCACCCACTCCACTTCGCACATGCCTGCCGTGATCAGGGAACTGCCCCACAAACCGTGGGGTGCACCTGCACTGGAAAGGATGATATCCCCATGCTGGGGTGGGCAAAGCCAGCTACCGCCCCTGCCCCTGTTTTTAGACCCAGGACGGCTCAGACGGCCCTCAAATCCCCTGTGCACCCATGTACAAGAGTTTGGGTGCTGGAAGAGTGGTCTTAAGGCATTCCAAAAGGGACAGCATGCTGTTGTAGTCGCTGTTACTGTGAAATTATCCCCATTGCAAAACTAGGATATAACACAGGTGAAATACGAGAATTTAAAGAAATTAAGAGGAAAATCGTGATTTCCCCCCTCCTGTTCTCTCAGTTGCTTGGAACCAGCTGGGGAAACGGGGGACCCTCTATCCCAGCTTCTCCAGCTGTTCTGCTCAAATATAACGCTGTTCCCCTTTGCCTCCCCCAAAATTTCCCCCAGCCTAGTTCACCCCGGAGGTGCGTTACTTCCTGCCCCAGCCAGACTTGGGGCTAGAGGGGTGTGTTGGGCTGTTAAATGGAAGAAATCACCCACACACACACACTTGTGGGGTGAAGGTCCCCCTTTTCTCAAACTTCTCAGAGTTCTTCAGCTGTGTTTCCTCCCCATGTGGGGAGGAAGTGTTGGGGCAAATTTTTTGGAGTGATGCTAGGTTCAGGAATGCAGGATGTCCGCCCTGGGTGGGGAGGTTCCATGTCAGAGCCCCGCCAGCTTGAAAGAAACCCATTAGTGCCATCATCACGCGCCCGATTGTCACCTCTGGAGCGCTGGCGGGTGCCTGCCCTGCCCCGGCCGGTTGGGTAAATTGAGGCACTGGGAAATGCTTTACCGGTGTCGCACCGCAAAGCCGGCACGGTGACTCGTGCTGTGAGGCCTGGCCATCTGCCACGTGCCTGCTTTGTAATCCAGGGGAGAGGTTTGGATTTAATGGTGGCTTTCCCCAGGTGACTCTGGCCACCCCACACGGGGGAGGAGCCCTCTTCGCTGGGGCTCCAGCGGGGTCTCGAACCCGCGGCCCCATCAACATTTTTTTTTTTTCCCCTTCTTTTCGTACCCGCTCCACTGCACTACAGCTCCCGGCGTGCCGCGGGGTGGGCGGGGCCACCGCGGCGTTGCCAGCGCACCAATGGCGACGGTGCGGGGCGGTGAGGTCACTGCGGGTGACGTCAGGGGTCCAGAGAGAGGCTCCGGCAGAGGCGACCGGAGCGGGGCTCGCGGCTGAGGGAGCGCGAGGCGGCGCGGGGGGGCCCAGGCGGCGGCACCGGCGGCAGCGCAGGAGGGCGGCGGCGACACCGGCGGCGGCAGCAGCAGCAGCGGCGGCACCGGCGGCGGCGGGGGGTCCCAGCGGCTCGGAGCCCGGCGCCCCCCCCCCGCTCCCCTCGGTGCCGGGCGTCCCCGGTCCGCGGCGGCGGCGCTGACAGCCCGCCCGGAGCACCGGGGGCGGCCGCGGCCACCATGTCCTCCCCCAGCCCGGGCAAGAGGCGGATGGACACCGACGTGGTCAAGCTGTATCCTTCCCGCACTGCCCCCTCCCCCCCGCCCCAACCCTTCCCACCCTCCCCACCCTCCGCCGGCAGTCCTGGGGGGCGAGCCCACCTCCCGGGCCGGGCCTGCATCGGGCGGGGGGGGCGGGGGGTACCGGGCACCCCTGTCCGGTGTCGCTCTCCACACCCCCCGGGCGCGGCAGCGCCCCTTTCTGAGGCCAGGCCTAGGCCTCTTCTCAGAGCTGAGTGTTGGCCCTATGGCCGTGCCTTCCCCCCCCGCCCCCCGCCCCCCCGTTCCCCGGTGTGAGGCCCCCCCCCCCTCCTTACCGAGGAGGGAGGCCTACTCCTTGCCTCCACTCTTCCTTTATTCCAGGGAGGCTTATCCCCCTCTGTGGTTTGACAGCCACTGGCCGGGGTGCCCTCGGGGTGTCCCTGCAGGTGCCTCCCTCCCTGGTGAAGGCCCCCCCAGCCTGGGTGCCCTGCACCCCTCTTGGCCTGTGGCCCAGCCGCTGGGGGAGGGTGAGGAAGGGGAGAGCAGCTCCGGCAGCCACAGCCCAAAGAAAGGCTTTTGTGGTGTTTAATATCATTTACTCCCCGATTTCAGCCTGTGGTTCACGAACCTTCTGGTGCCGGCTTAGGGATTTAATTTTTTTTTTTTTGGGGGGGGGGGGGGAGGGTGGGGGGGCATGGGGACTGGCTCGCGGCAGACCTGTGGCTGGGTGATGGCAGGGTGGGCAAAGGGCTCCAAGGCTGGGGCCTGCAGCCTGTCTCACAAGAGGTCCTGTTTATGTAACGCTCCAGGTTAGGTTAGGCTTTATTATTTCTATTCCCCCCCCCCCCCCCCCCCCCCCAATATATGTTTATATTCTTTCTCCTTATTTTTATTCTTGGCCCTTTACAGGGTGGTGAATCCTTTTTCTCTCTGTCTGGAGTGTGGGTGGCATTGAAAAATATCATTGGGAATTGGGTTCTAGGATTGTTTTATTAATAGTTTTTGTTTACAAGGTGGTGGTGTGTGCCGAGAGGGGGTAGAAATGGCAAGAGTGGCTGAAATGTTTTCCAGCTCTGTTGACTGAACGTGCCTGACCTCCCTCAGTAGGACTTGGGGTCTGGTGGCTCTAACTTCGTGATGTCAAGGGGTCGAGATACAGGTCTGATTTGGTTTCCAGAGAGAGATAAACAAACTTACTTGGATTTTGTGTTGGTTTTTTTTTTTTGGGGGGGGGGGAGGGCACCGCTCTTGTTTGTGGCGTGAGGGTGGCTTATAGAAGGAAACTTCTGTTTGACGTTCAGCCTGCGCATTTCTCTCTATAAAGCTGCTCTTCATATATTTTTCGCCTTGTTTTTAAGCAAATAGGAAATGACTACTGATCATGCTTGAATCGGAGCTATTTTTATCCAGGGGTTTAAAGTTACACACATGTCATACTCTGCCGAACGCCAATTGCGATCGATGCTTAATCACACCGGGAGGAGGGTCAGGAATTCCAGCTGTTTAGTGTTTGTGTGTGGGGAAATAAAATCTTTCTTGGGGATAGTCTGGAAAGCACTCTGGGCCAGAGAGGGCCTGAGGCCCAACCTGATCCACCGCTGCTTTCCTTTCCCTTTCCCCTCCCCCTGTTCCCCCCTCCCCCTGTTCCCCCCTCCCCCTGTCCCCCCCCTTTTTGTTCGGTTCATAGCCAGCATCTCCAGTGATCGCAGCATTTTAGGAGACAAAGAGCAGGTTTATCTGAAGTGGCTTCGCTGGCTCTGTATTTCTAGCGGTGGCTAGGCTGTGTGGTGGTAGGTAGAAAGCCCTGAATATCTGGCATTCCTCCCAATCCTGGGTAGTTTCCGCTCTGCTCTCTTTCTGCCCCCTGACAAAAGAAACCCAAGGCTTTTCCAAAAGCAAAGCTCTTGCTGTTGTCGGTGCAGCCTTCCTGGTGATTTGAGGGGTGAGGGTTAGAGCAGTCAGTCTCCTGCAGACAACAAACTTAGGAAGTTGGATGTGTCAGATGACTCTCCTCACCACTCCTCCCTCCCCAGCCTTTTTTTGTTTGTCTGCTTGACTTGCCTGCCTGCCCGGGTGAGCGCAGCTCAGTAGGCCCAGGCTCCCGAGACGCTTCCCTGGGGAATCTTCCTCTCTGGAAGCTGATCTGAAATAGGGGTCTGGTTTCAGATGCAAGAGCGAGGAGGGTCTTGGTGGTGACCAGAGGAGAGGGGGCTTGTCTGAAGGAATGTACTTGAAGGCTGCTCCTCCCCACCGCTCGAGGGTTTTGTTGTTGTGGTGGGTTCCCGTTCCTGTTCCCCCCCCCCCCCCCTTTTGCTGCCGTTTTCATTACGGTTTCCCTTTTCACCCCCTTTTCATGTCACCGATGGAGAATAATGGTGTGGATTTATGGCCTGCCAAGGGCTACCTTTTTGGGTAGGGAGAGGGTGATGGCCAGAGTGAATAACACTGCTGCCTTCTCCTGCTCTGACAGGTTTAGGAGCTGAGTGGGGTCTTTTTATTATTCCTATTTTCAATCCTAACACGTCCGTGTCCTTTTGTGGATGCTTCTTTGTGATCAGGGAAGGGGAGAGGTTGCTCAGTTCTCTGGGGCTGGAGGGAGGGCAGAGCTCTATGTGTGCGTGTTAATGTGTTGAACTGATGTTTAATAATCGCCTGGACGATTATGTGCTGAAACTCTGAGTCACTCATTGTTTCTCCCCTGATCGTGTTTGTGACGTTGTGAAATGCTGGGGAAGGGCCTGCGGTGGGGAGCCACGCTGTCTTCCTCCCTGCTTGGTGGGGGCTGCTGCCCCCCACTACGCTCACTGAAGTTTCCTGAATGACCTGTGTCCCCACAGAGTGGGGGAGTATTGCCCACACCCCACCTGCGAGCATGGCTTTGCAGGAATGCTCTGTGCTCCCCAGAACACCTCAGGACCCGCTTGCCAGTGGCCTGGAAGCGCAGGGGTATCCCACGGCCCTGCTGGGAAGTGCTGGAGCTCAAGGCTAGGCCTCCCCAGGTAGCCGCCAGCCCAGACACCCCCACTCCAGGGACTGCGGGGTCCCAAAGCGGGGGATCCCATCCCTGGTTCCCACCAGCTTTGGGGCGAGCTGCCGCCCGGGAGCCCATGTTTGCAGGCGAGAGGCCTCGGGCAGAGCTCCCAACTCTGCGGATTGGCTGCTCTGTTACTACCCGGAAACCGGGGCCGGGGCGGAGCGAGCCCGCAGCTGATGGGGTGCCCCAGCCAGCGTGTTTACACCCATGGGGAGACGCACCCGGGCACCCCCAGTCCCCCAGCACCGCAGGGCTGTTTGCCGCTGGCTGCGGCAGCTCCATGCTGGGGTTTTATTGTGCTGCGCCGGGGAGCAATGCGCTCGCTCCAGGGCGAGCTGTTTGCAGCCTCCCCTTGGACAGGAGTTTACTTTGTGCTGATTTATTTTCCTCCTTTTGTGGATAGATGCCCCCTTGCAGTGTTGTAGTCCCCGAGCTCTATTTTTAAGCATCGGAGCTGGAAAAGGGAAGTGTCACCCTGTTTTGTGCATGAAAGGAATTACAGATAGTGCCCAGCTTCATTTGAATCTCCCTGACTGACCAGTTTCCAGAGCTGATCATTTGTAAAGTGCGTCGGAGCTACCAGGGAGTGTAACACATGGAGCATCGCACTCCCTTCTAATTTTAGGCTTGTCCTGAGTCAAGGAGAATAAAGGTACAAAGCTCCTTAGTTTACCTGTTGGGTATTTTGTAATCACAAAACTCCCTGTGTTTGCTCCACTGAGATCGGCTGAGGCAAAGGGTAGGACACAGTTTACATTTGGGATAAATTCCTTTTTATGTTCATTATAGGCTTACACTGCACTTATCATCCTACTTGAACACCTTCCAAGAGTTGCGTTGAGCAATAGGATGGTCACGTGGCTTTGTTCTCTTTGGCCCGTCCCCAGGGGAAGAGCATGTGCGCTGGAATGTCTTGTTTTGGTAGGGTTTGGTGGTGTTTTGTTGTGGTGTTTTGTTGTTTGGTTTTTTTAAAGGATAGACATTTCTGGAAACTTTTACAAGTCAGAATGTAAATTTTAAAATGTCACGCTACACTTCTTTCTGCTCTACTTCTGGGGCTCTGTCTTAATGAGGTCTCCAGGGATGAGGGTAATCACATGGTGGTACTTCAAAACGCACAAAGACGTGGCAACGGCTCTGTTTCAGAACTGGGAGAATCCCCCCCCTTCCCCCAAAGCAGTTAGAAATGCTGGCACAGGTTGTGGCTTATAAATAAAATCCAGTTAAACGTGGCTGAGAACATATAGTGGTACCTGCCGTTACGAGAGCTTTAAATCCATGGATTGTTCTGCCAAAACCAAACCAACTAGAGAAAAAAAAATCATCTTTGTTGCGTAAATGACAACTTTCAAGGGTATCATCTTGCTCCTTTTAGAGCTGAATACAGTGTCTTTGCTGGCGGCTGGTTTTTTTTCCCCCGAAAGGACGGGCTCTTGGCTGGAACTGTAAGTTCACTCTTCCATTGTTACCTTGTCAGTTTGATCGCGGAGGCTATTGAAGCTCAGCTTGTCGAACAGACCTGAAAGCACAGTGCACCTGCTTAATCATATAATTGCGATGGTCATTGAGATGAAACTGTAGAATATGAATTCAGTTAAGATGGCTTGGAGCAGAGTGCCTTTTCTAGCTTGATATCCTGGCCCTATTTAAAATAAGAAAAATAAAGCCTTTGTATTGCTCTGCGTTGGGTAATTCTAACTATTTCTCCATCTCATTCCCCAGACTTGGAGCAGCAATTTTGGTATTCTGAATAGTATGGCAGTTGTCTTTAGGATTATGCTTATGGTACCCAGTTCTTAAGACTGAACTGGCATTAGATTACTAAATGCTGATTAAACAAATCATGGAGGCTGTTTCTTTGTAGTAGCAGTTTAAAAAAAAAAAAAAGTCCACACAGGATTTCAGTAAAACAAGTGGCTTGCCTTGTAAAATGGTGTCCCTGCTTGCCTTTCGGCTGCTGTGTCTAGAAGGGCGTGCTTGGTATTTCTTCTGTCTTTTCTAGTGAAGCTATACTGTGGTCTAGGCAGGCTTGGATTTGTAGTAGGTGATTGTTTTTAAGTGTCATCACGACTATCTTAGAATCCCAGCAAGCTTTTGGAAACGCGTCTCGCTGAGTGCACTCCCACATGTTCAACATTTCTTAGCAGCAGCAGCCCATAATGTTAGCTTTGAGCACAGCTGTGAATCTTGCAAACCCAGTTAAGGTCCTAATACGTAGGGTTAAGCAGAAGATGCCCCCTGATGAGGCTCTGCATTGTTTCATTTTCCAGGAGAATATTACATTTACTTTTCATGTAAGTACAGCTTGCGTTTTGTCCTGGTTCTGGTTATCACTGTGCACTGGCATTAAAGTTAAGTTCTTTTTCAAAAACCATAAAAAACCAATCTGATGAAAAGCTTGTAAACAAAGCCTTGAGGTTGCTGGACACTTGCTTTGTTGATACCGGAGTGGCAAGCAGGAGGAGCTGCCCCTATGTTATGCTGTTGCTTTCTTCTCGAGCTCATGGAAAGCAGAGGTGTGCTCTTTCAGTGTTTTCTTACTTTATTTTTAGAAGATCGACTAATTGCTCCTTCAAATACGTGCTTAACTGCTGTCTTACCTTGGGCCTGCCTGTTATACCTGGAGTAGGTTGAGCAGGCTGTTAATCTGGAAGCCAAGGGAGTAAATCCTGCAGGGTGCAGGCTGCCGCCTTTGGAGCATTGGGTGTGTGTGGAGCTCGCACCTCACCACTGGATCTCTCTGGTAGAAGGTGGCGGCAGCTTGCTCCTTGGAGGCTCCAGGTTTGCTGCCTCCTTGTGAATACCAGCTGTGAGGGGGAAATGCCTGAGGACACCGGGGTCTGCCCAGGGGCAGAAGTGGTGGTTGGCAATCCTTTGCCCCTGCTAGAGCGGGCTTCCACTTCTCCAGCAGGTTCCCATCCCTGGAGCTGTGCCCTTCCCTGCTGGAAGTGAAAGCAAAGGAGTGCTGAAATTAAGAGTCCTGAAAGCCTTTTTTTTTTTCTTTTCTTTTTTTTTTTTTTTTTCTTCAAACAAGGTAAAGCAGCATTGGGCTGTTAGGAAGGGTGCATCTGAAACCACCCCAGCATAGAGAGATTGCTGGTTGCGGTATAACTTAATGTTCTCGGCACCTGTTGATACTTGGTGCCCTTCTTAAACCATGATTTAATTGGAGTCATAACCGGGATAAACACATAACAGGTTGTTGTTAAGGCAGAAAAGTGCCTACAGTTAAAGTGACAGGCTCCTGTATGGAGTGGATTCCCAGCCAAATAGCTGTCCAGTTTACTGTCTGCTTAAATTAGGGGTGATGTGATGCTGAGGGAGAGGTGTCTGAATTTTCTGCTTTGCTCTCCTGCTGTTCTGGACGTTATTCTGGCAGCAAAAATGAGAGATTGCTGAATAACATTTTTTTTTAATATTGAATGTGAATTATATATGTGGGTGTGCATATAGGAGTTCAGCATTTCATTGTGTGTCTTATTGTGTGCATTCAGCTTCCCTCCTTTCACTCCCTCCATTTCCCTGTGGATTTTGTCCATGTATTTCTGGAATAATGAACATAGAGCGTTGCTCTTTGTTTTTCTTCACCAAAATAGAGCTCGCGTGACTGAAGAATCATACGACCTTGCCATTTCTGGTTTCTACTAGGTCATGCAGCCTGTGTGCCAGTGCCTGTCGATTCTAGCACGGAGTTTGCAGATGAACTGCCCTCGCCATTAGAAAACGCCCCTTGTGATGGATCTTATACCACATCTCAGGGAAATGGTTTGAGTTAGTTTTATTGCTGGCAGAACCATGCAGTTCTCTCTTTCTCTCTTTTTTTAAAAAATTGTTAGCCCCCTCCCCCAACTAATTATTTTATTCCTTTTTTCTACCTTCTTTGGATGTTCAGAAATGTTTGTTCCTTGATGCTGAAACACTTGAATACTGGTCAGCTGTTGCAGAGAAGTACTAGCACTCACCTACTCATGACTAAGGCAACCTCTTCTTTGCCTTTGCCAGGCTTTTCCCTCCTGTCCCCACTCAATCTCTTTGGCCTTATGACCGCTCACCTCTTTAATGCTCTTTCCTCATCTTTGGTCTCCATCTTCTTCCAGTTCCTCAGCCTCTCTGATAATTGTGTGATATTGAGGGTGGATTTAGTCTCATGGAAAAAGGTGATTTAAGTGATTTTACTGCCTCTTTGGCTTGTGTAGCCGTTAATGATTCTCTGCAAACTGGGGCTAGTACTGCATTCAGGACTAAGACACTTTATTATTTTTGGTTGGTGTTGCGGCTTCCAAGAGCTGTCCTTTAGTCTTAAATCATTTGACTTATTCCCTGGAGCAAAGTTATTCAGCCTTCCAAGAGAAGTCAGATCACTCACAGGCCATTTTCTTGGCATTGGGTGCTTCACATTGGGTAGAGGGGTGGATCTGCATGTATTGCTTTTAAACTGAGGTGGTGGTGGTCTGTCAACTCTAATCCCATTTAAACTGTGAATTACTGAACATGCCTGTAATATTCTGCCTGATACACATACAGGAAAGCACAGGAGGTGATGTAGACTTCCAGATATTAGTGACTCAGTATGAAGAAGGGGTAGCTATTCTTGATCATTTTCAGAGGGTCAAATGCTGCTTTCCAGAAATGATTGCATTTCACTTGTGCGTGCTTTCCTTGGACTAAATGCTAGAAGAAAGAAGCATAGAGTATTTTCTTGAGATTGTACAAATAGAGTGTCTGGATGGATTATTCTGAAATGTCTTGCACTATCTAGCTGTAGCTGGCTTTAATTTTTTTTTGTGACACTCCCTTAAAAATTAATGTTTTAAATTTGTGTTAATGTTTTTGTTAGGAAAAGTCTGCATTTATGACAGTTGCTGCCCTTTAGGGGAGCTTAACCCTGGAAGCATTTGTCACCCCCTGTGAAAGGTTGAGTTTAAAAGCTGACAGTTGATTGTTAGATAAATTTTGCATTATTTCCAAATTCCAGTGGGCTTTTCACCCACTCTCCTGCATGCTCTCCTGCGAAAGCAGTGGTGGAGGATTTAGCATGTAAATTATAGATGTGCAAATCATTGCTGCTTTCCTGACTGCCTGGGTACTCTCCATGTAACAGCTGATTGTTTCTAGTCAGTAGTCTGTGGACCTTTTATAATGACTTTGTTGGGACAGACTATATGTGAATGGAGGTGAATAAGAGGGGATGAGGTAGTGGTATGCATAATGAATGAATGGTATTGAGAGAATGAATAGTGTCCAGTCTGCCTGCTCCCAGCCCCTGAGCAAGGTAAGACATCGAAAGGTAAGCTTAAGCATGTTTGCACGGGAGAGAGAGACTCTGGCAGGCAATAAAGTCTAAGTTTTTGACTAAAACCAAGCAGGGTTTGGGATAGGATCTGGTAATATGCAGTTACCAAGCATACCCCTTGAAAAAGTTAAAACTTGGTGTGTGGTACTAGAGCAGGCCTGTGTGTCCCTGATAAACCTCTGGCATGGCAGGTTAATAGATGCCAAGTTGAAAAGATTGATAAATTACCAACTTAAGCACTTTGGCATTTCTTGGTGGCCTGTGTCGCTTTGTTTTGTCTTGACGGTGGCAGGATCAGGCATGCTCTGGAGCTGTGCAGGCACGAATGTCCGATGAGACGCCTGTTATTTTGCAGCAGAAAAGCTGGATGAGAGCATAAGGCCAGGTTGTCTGCTGAGGTCTGACCAGAGGTTGAAAATCATTTTGCTCTTAAAAAGTGTTTCTAAGTTGTAATGGTAAACGGTATTTTAAAACTGTTCTATGAAGCTATTCAATCACCAGTGTGGACGCGGTTGAAGAGTTAAGACTCATCTTGCTTTTAGGGGCAAATGAAGCTGCTCCTTTAAGTCATGCTCAGTCAAGTCTGAAAGGTTTAAAGCCAGATTTTTTAATTTTTTTTTTAATTTATTTTTCCCCAAAGAACCAGATTTGGCTTTTAAACCCATTTGGGGTGGGGAGCTGTTGGCTTTTTAAAACACAGTATCAGCCACGGGAGGTCTGCACTGGAAGGAACCTGGTGCTTTTGAAACCTGGAGAAACAGAACATGGCATGGAGTTGGTGATAGATGAAGTCCAAAACTTGCTTTTGTGTCCTCGCTGTTCCCAATCTGTTTTGTTTGGGGAAAGTCCTCCACCACCACCCCCAGCCCCTGTTTTTTTCTTCTTTGTTTTTAGGAGTGGGGAGAGGTTTCTCCCTGGTGATACATTCAATGAAAGCTGCTTCGTTAGGGGAAGCTGGTGGAAGCTAATGCTCTGTTAAACTCTCATTTCTGCTGAAGGCAAATGAAACCAGTTATGTTTTTCTTCTGTCTAATACCATTAATTCAAACTCACTGACCTTCTCTCTCAAATCTTCAAAGCCAACACAGCTGAATATGAATGCATGCAGAGTGCTGGTTTCCTGTAGCAGCAAAGCAAGTTTTAAACCTTGCAATAACTGGACTGCTTTCATACTGACCTCATGTTTTGCATGAGATGTGTCCATATCAATGGTACTTGGGGGCAGTCCTCCACAGTGGTGCATTGCAATACTATTGAAAGTATCTACTTTGTGCTTGGCTGTGGTGGTTGCAGTTCACTTGGACAAGAATGACATGTGGACTGATTTCCGCAAAAAATTTGGTGATGGCCTTGCTTTGTAATCCTTTAATTTGTATGACAGGATTGTAAAGTAAACAAGGATGAAATAAAGAAACAATCCTTCTAGGAGTGAAGCACTTACCCTGGAAATGTCAAATCTAACTGTGATGTGACTCAGCATGGTTATACTAACTTACTCCTTGGTGCTACTGAAGGCACCTCCTACTTTTTTTTTTCTTTTCTTTCTTTTAAGGCTTTCAACCTGTCACTGTGTCAGTTGTGAAATGAGGGGAGCATTGAAAATAAGGATGCTAAATGATCAGTGTTTAACAGGCCTGGCATCGCAGGTAACTTAATACTCCTGGCCTAGAGGAGGAATCCATACACGGTTATTGGGGTAAGCTTAGATCCCAAGAGGAGAATGTAGCTTTGAGAGACTGGGGGGCGGGGGAACGAGGACGCTTGGTTGAAAAGTTGAGATGTCAGAAATCAGATCCTTGTAACTTAGTACTGGAGTCTGCGTTCCTTGAAAGGGAAGGTATGCGAGGAGGTGTTAACTCACCCTTCTCGTGGCTGATAGGAGTGACTGCACGCTGCAAGTGAGCTTACGGCTAGTGCTGCTTCATATTTTTTTAAAACTTGTGGCCACGATAATGAACTGTTATCCAAGGTCTTGGATTTAAACAGATTCTGGCATGCTTGCGACTGCTGAGAAAGTTATGTTAGTCATAATCCAGGTCTTGGGTTTTTTTATTACTTCTTGGTTTCTGCCATGTTTTCTTTTGTTTGATGTTGGCAGTGTGACCAGAAGGTTGCTACGAACAGGTAAGTTTAAATACTTGCCTTGTTTGAATCAAGGAGTAGATTTTGCCAGTAAATAGCCATGCTCTGCTAACTTTGCAGAATGCAAGAGCAGTGCATTTTACACATGGAGAAGAGCCACAGCATTAGCAACTGGGGTGGGAGAGGGGATGTCAAAACACTAGTTGTGGCTAAGTCAAGACCAAAGAAATATACCTCCACAGTTTCAGCAAGTCACTTAAACTGTGAACCCTGTTTTAGTTATTGGTCAGTACTTGAATTTACCCAGCATAATACTGAGACTTGTATCTTGCCAAATGAAACAATAAATATTAATAGAATTTGAAATTATTAGTAATAATGTACTCATAATGTTAAGCCCTTGCATCCATGAGGAGGCACTATTTTGCATTTAAAAGCATGTCATGATTGTGCATATGCTTTGAAAGAAGTAGAAAAATTTGCTGACCCACTGAAATGAACTTGACGTTCGGTCCTGCAAAGCTTATTGACCACTGGACAAGTAAACTATCTGCTCATCCTCTGTTGTTAAACTTAGTTTTAAGATTTAGAGTATAGATTGTTTAGGAGAGGGGTGTGTTTGATTCTCGGCATGCATTAAAGTTAGAGGATGAGATTCTTGCATTAGGATTTGGAGCAATCAAAGGCCAATGTGGGAGCTCCTCTCCCTGAGCTGCTTTGCATCAGTTCCTGTGGACATGTGTTGATTTGTGCAGATCCTCAGGTGCCGTCCCTTGCCTCACCTTTACAGTGACTTCTGCTTGCTGAAAAACTGTCTCTTCATGCTGACCTGCTGTATCTTTTTTTTAAATGTCAGTTCTCTGGAAAAAGAAAAAAAATCTTCCATCACTTCAGTGCAATGCATCAGAAAAAGTTCAGGGTTAAGCAAAGATTTGCCTGTTCAGTCATAGCAAGAAATGTGCTTTGTGGGGTTATTGTCTGCGTAGGGATTCTAGGGAAAGAGATTTGAGGCTGTCGTGCAAAGTTGCCTTGAGAGAGTCCAGGTGCTGCTGGCACCTCTTCTCAATGTGCACGTGGCTTTGGGGCCTTACAAACTGTTTTCCTCCATTAGTTTTTCTCTGGAGTTGGTTGCATAAATGGGGATCATGTATGAGAACAGCTTGTGTTAAAACTGACTGGTTTGAGCCTGAACCAGCATCGCTGTCTTGTTAGAGCCAAAAGTTTTAGTCCTCTGGCTGATTAATATTGCATTTGATGTAGTTTCTTCTTTTTGAACTTCAGTTTGTCTGTTTGCCGGGGCTTCCTGCGCTCTGTGGCAGGGGCGCAATAGGATTCTTCAGGGTCAGGAGTTGCATTAGTGTTGTTTTGTGTTTGGTGGGTTTTGGTTTTTGTTGTTAATTCAGCTCAGTAGCAAGTGAGTCCTTAAATTGTCCTCTGTGCCTCTTGGTGGCTTCCAAAGTCACAGGTATCTTTGCTGCTACCTGAAGTTCAGTGTAATTAGGACACTTCAGGATATTCTGTGTGCAGCTGCCTCTTGCCAGTTTTCTTCAGTCTTGGAAGGCACAAGAAGCAAGTCTTAAGATAGGTGAACTTCATAATCCTCTAGGTTTTATTTCAGATAGCAGTGGGAGATCTGTTGCTGAGCACCCAGGAAGAGGCTGCACAGGCAGGTGTATGGTGTTATGATGCTGAAAGCTTTTGCTCTTCTTTACAAGGTGCTTCAAATGGCAGCAAAACTCATTAAAGGATAGAGGGTCCTGAGCTGGCAGGTTTTATATACTTCTGCAAATAAGTCTGCATTATCAGTGATATTAGTTTTCTCTTGCTAGTTTTCCTTAATACAAAAAAAAATGTGGTCAAGAGCATGTAAAATACCTGGAGGGAGAATGTTCCCCTAATTCTTGCAAGATACAGGATGGATCAGAAGCTGAAGCTGCTTGTGTCAATCAACCATTGTATAGAGGTGTGAACTGATAACTACTTTTCATCATTCCCTTCTCATGAAGTCACCCAAAAGGCATCAGGACTTTGTAGCGTCAGGTTCTTGTCTTAGGAACTGAATGGAGCTGACCAGGCTACCACATGCGTCACAGAAACCCACATCAACTGTTTTTTAGGTCATTACCAGACTGGACTAAATTTAGCATATGAGCCAGAAGTGTGAGGCTTTGTATTCAACCTCCTGCCTAGTCCCTATTTCTGAGATGTCTGTTTGGGCTGTGCCCTATTATCAGTCATACATCTGCTGAAGATGAGGGGTGAAATCCCTGGCTGCTTTTTTTTTTAATCACACAGAGCAGGAGCAACACTGAGGCTTGTTTGCAAAGTTCCTGAATAATACTGTATGAAGTAGAGACGGAGTTGTAGGCAAAGGCACAGGTAGTTTGCTGAATTAGTAATAGGACATGGAGCTTTCCCACCTTGTGGGTGATGGGCTTGAGTCCTGACTAGGGTTCGCAGTGGCTCTAGGTGACCAAGAGAACTGTCTGGTTTTTGGTTGCCTGTGTATCAGTTGGCTGCCTCTGTAGCCCAAAAGCTGTGGATTGCTGAACTCTGGTTACTGCTGGAGATCTGCGCAGTTTTGGGGGTAGGAATAACTCATGCTCAGAGTGAAGGGGGAAGCACTTTTCTCACCAACCTTAAAAGACATCTCAAGTAGGGAACATTCCCACCCCCTTTCTTTTGAGCCCCACACTTCTAAAATTGTCAAGTTGGTAGAGATGAGTAAAGGGGGGTGGGGAAATAAGTCACTCTGACAGTACAACAGAAAATTTCAAGGCTACTGAAAACAGTGCGCTGGTTCTACGGTTCCAAGCTCTTAACTTCCTTGGTTGTTTCGGGATTCTGTTTATTTGCAGCAGCACACTGGTTAATTGGGGGTTTGCTGTGGATTAGTAATACTGTCATCTAAAATGGCTTAAAGTGTGTCAAGTCTGCTTAATTCTGATTTATTAAAGAAGGCTGTGATAAATGTGTGTCTTTGAAACCCTCGCTGGGTCTGCTGGAGGTCACCTGTAATTCAGAGCATCTGGTGGAGGTCAGCACTAGGCTTTTTGTTCTGTAGTGGGGGAAGCTTTGGGGTTTTTTTTCAGCTCACCTCTGAAGGAGGAGATACTTCAAACTCAGTGACAAAATCCCACTTTTCAGGCAGCTGCACTCGCTAACGACTGAACTGTGTTAATTAGTTTTTAGTGCAGTTGTAGTAGTGTTCCTTTGTCCCTTCTATAATGGTAATCCAAACAGATGATGTCAAGGAATCTTCTGTTTCAGCTGAATTTAACTAATTAGAAGAAAGCACTGCTTTCACTCTCCAAAGCTCAATAACACAGTCTAAAAGCTGGGAATAGCAGTGGTCTAACAATAGGATTTATATTGATAGTATGGCTTGTGTTATGGTGATGTATGCAAAGCTCGATTACAAAGTTCAGTTTTAAATTCACTGGTGTTTTTTTTATTTTTGATCCACATAAAAAACTTCAGTTATTGTTATTCCTGCAGGAAACCTTGAGGCAAGTGTTCTTCCTGCAGCTATCAGAAATACGTGGACATAAATTGGGATGGCTAATTTGTAAAACTCCCCTGGGCTCTGCCTTCAGATAACTGATGTGCCTCTCATTAGGGAGTTGAGAGGGAAGGGGGATAATTAAGCCTGAGCAGATGTGCTAGAACAAGCTCTTGGATCAGAAGCAAAAGGGCTGGGTGATGAGGAGCTCCTGACTCCAGCAGGTACGAACTTGCTCTTGTGTCCTGGTCCCCCTCTCCAAGCGGATTTGGTGCTTCTGCTGGGTAGGAAGCTTTGCTTTGAAGAGCTTGAAAATGGCCAGCTGTGAGAGCACCTTCCAAACCCTTCCAGGGAAATTTCCCAGTCTCCCTCCAGCTGTATGGCTCACAGGTTTTTTTCAGAGGAAACTGCCTGGCCGCAGCAATGAGGACTGTGTGATCCTGTGTTTTAATAACACCCTCTGCTGTTCTGCTGGTCATGTTATTAAAAAAACCTGCCTTTTTCCCTTCCTCCAATTGTGGCGGTGTCACTTGTGCTAGAGCGGCTTTAATGAACCCCTGCTTTCCTGCAAGATGTTGAATTTGGAGACTTCACGTAGCTGGAGAACACCACGGTGCTTGAGAAGTAGCCTGGACAACTTGCTTTTGCTTCTGGTGCAGCTGCTGAACAAAGCTCTAGTCTTCAAAGCCTGGAAACTGTTTTAAAAAGAAAAAAAAAAAAAGGTATTTGACATGACTGAATGTAGTGTGGCGAGTGTCCCAGGGTGAAGGCACCCTCCATTCTGGGCATCGGTGCCACCCCGGCTCTGCCTTGCTGCGGTTTTGTTGATGGCTGGCGAGCTCAGGCCTGCTGGTGCATTCACATCTACAAACAAAGCCCCAAACACTTTGTTAGGCTCCGTCCTTGGCAGCCTTCTGCTGCGTCCCTAAAGCGTGCCTTTCCGTTGCACAAGGAAGCTCGTGTGGGGATCATTGTTAGTCTCCAGTATGGCTCTTTCATATCTTCCTCTTGAACACAATGTATCTTTATACCTTGGACTTCAGGAAAATCCTGTGCAGTTAATCCTTTGGGAAAGGCAAAAAACGCCTAGGAAACACTTGAGACTTTTAAAAAATACTTGTTCCAGGCAAGTATTTAACTTCTTGGTGCAAAAGCCAATGGTAGGAGCTAGATGCAAGAGGAATAGCTGAGACTAATGGAAGCACCAGCCTTATTTCTTAAATTTCCAAGGCTGATAAAGAAGTGAACTTTTTACAAATGGTTTGGTGATTAACTGACAGAACTGTGCCATGTTTGCAGTTAAGAGCGGCTTGATGGATGGGAAATAGCATGTATCAATCCTCTGCTTAATCTTGGAAACCTGTCTATCAGTATTTTCTCAAGACCAATACATACAGTGTAAGCCAACTGGGCTGGGAGTAGGTAGAAAGCAGAGTGATAGGTCTGTCTTTATAAACTAAACCTTTAAATACAGATGGCCAAATGAACTGAATAAAAAAAAAAAAAAAGGCAAAACCACTTGTTCTATGTATCTGGTCTGTTTATAGCCAGAACTGGGATGCTGGATCTGTTTATGGAATCTGTTGAGGAAGCACTAAATAGGCTACAGTGTCCCATTGCTCTCATTACATAGTAAGAATAAAGGGGATAATTGATTTAATAGCCATGACAATGGCATATTGGGTTGTTGTAGGCATTTGTGTGCAAAACTGTAGCATGCAGGTAGCTCCTTCACTTTTTAGTTTTAACAAAACTGAACTGCGGTTTCCTGGTGTATGGGACTATTTGGTGTTTTCCCTTTATACTGCAGGTGACCTAGAAAGAAGGAAAACAGTGTCTGTAAGCTTCAGCTGCTGTGTGTAACCAAGGTCTGAAAGGTGCTTGTTCCTAAATCACTTCCCCCCTCCCCTGCTTTGGTTTGAGAGAAGACAGTGTATGGTCTGTGTTGGAAACTGTGGTTGTGGCTGTTGTAACTTCACTGGTTCTGTGATTCAGATACAGAATAAAGTCATCTCTCGCTCTGCACTTCAGATCGTTTGTGTTAAAATACCCAACAACATCGTGTATAAAATGCTGTCTGAGGTGTTCCTTTAAAACATTGTTCCTGACATGCCTTTTAACAAAACCGAGGAGGAGAGGAGCAAATCTGATTCCTCCAGAAGTTCTGGCAGGCTCTGTCAGGACTCCTTGCTGTAGCACAGAGAAGAGGACAAATCCAATCCTCATGGTTTTAAAAGCAATCCATAAAAGGCATAGTGGCCTTGGGTTTCCCATCACTGCCCTTATGAGGTTTAGATACTATATCAACAGACTTGTTAATGACCACATTTTGTTGATGGACATAGCAGTGTAAGCCCCTTCGCATAGGCAAGAGGTTGACAGCCCCAGGGGTGATGTTCACCCTGATAATTTTTTTCCACCTACTAGTCACCCAGTCAGTGTGTTGTCTGCTGAACCTGAGAATCAGCAGAAGCAGAATTTAACTTGTTCTTGAAAAAATGTGTTTTTTATAACGTGGTTTGAAAGGAACAGAAATCCACAGGTGCCTCAGGGCATGATCCACCCTGAAACGAGCACCTGTATCTGGTAGAGCATTGTGTGTTACTTCAAATTGGGCTGTTACAGGTGGTGGGAAGTCTGAATTGAAGCCACACAATGACTATTCCCCTGTATTACTTCAGGTCAAGGGAATTGTACTAATCTCTAGCTTAATTTCCAAGTTTAGTTTGCTTTTATTTCCTACATCCATGCTATAGAAATACCAGTGGTTTCTGAGATTTGTTTTAAAGCTCATTTCTCTGAGGACTGGGAGATAACAGCCCTTCTCCAGGAAGGCTCTGAAGTGCTAAAACTTCTGGCTCAAGTAGCAAAATATTCTGTAACAAACAAATGTCAGTTGTGCCCTGTTCTTCAGAGGGAGAAGATGTCTTTGAGAGACCTCATTGCTGTTCTCATTGGTACAGAAAACACCCAGATGGGTGGCAGTTTACTACTAGGGTTTTTTTATATTAAGCATGTAAGCTGAGGACATTAATTGTTGTTGAATGCTTAAAGTTGAAGAAGCTTCAAGAGGACCAGTGCTTCTTAATTTTCACTGGCACTGTCCACATCAATGCTTGCTCTAGGCTCTGAGTCTTACTTACAGTTTAAGCACAGCTTGCTCTAGCTGGCATTTCAAATAGTTGTTGCTGTCTCAATTCTGAAGACTGTGGTTTAACAAAATCCTTTAAAAAAAGCCCAGTACAGGTGTCGCCTCAGTAAGCAAGAAATACCTCACAGAGTATTTCCACGTACTCTTGCATCTGCTGGTGTGGGGTTGGAAGGAACTATGCTGGAGATAGCTCAGTACCCTTGGTGTAAGAGGTGCTTATGGAGCAGCTGTCTTTTGTTTCTGTTCTGATATTTCAGATCCTCTGCTCCATTAGGTTGATAGCAAAGGTCAGCAAAGCAAGCCTCTTCCATAGATCAAATTTTAAAGCAAGTGGAGGCAGTACATTTAAGTAGGTGCCCCACAGCTATCTTCCCAGTCACATTGCCAAACCCTTCTGTACTTGTTAAAAAGGCAGCCCATGCAACTAACTATCTTGCTCCCATTGCATATGCTTATCACATGGACCAGCTCTTGGTGTGTTGCCAGGGTTTTTGCACTAAACCAGCATTTCCTGGTGAGTTTCACCTCTGTGGTGCCTGTACATGGGAGAAAAAAAAAAAAAAAAGTCCCGCTGAATTATGTTCCTGGCAGGCCATGGAGAGCCATCGTGATAATGGAGTGGGATCCTACACAGAACTTTAAATGTGTCCTGTCCTCCCCCTCCATGTTTTAATGGTTTAAGGTTGAGTGAGTTTGTGCAAAGAGAGGACTTCAGGATTTTTGTTGAAGAGACATCCCTGTGTGAAGTGTTTATTAAAACAATTCTCAGGATTCCCATTATTTAACACTTTCTCAATTCAGTGTTATAATGTAGCTTAAGCCAATGCAGTGTATCAGCATCCCCTCAGTGAGTCTCTGTGGCCCAATTTGGCATCCCTTGCAGGCAAGAAAAGATCCTGCTAAAGGGGAGCAAAGAGGATGGGGTCTTGGTTCCATAACTGGTAACTGCTCCATGTTAAATTTAAGCATGCATGTTAAAATGAAGCTTATGTTCAACAGAATGCAACTGAATTTAGCAGAATGAAAATACTTGCTTTGACACTTTCTCCTTCCTCCCGTTACATTCTTTATCTGGTTTAAAATTGAGAACTTAAGATACTTCTAGGTGTTTTCCTAAATAAAAACTTTTGCCAGAGCTCAGCTGCTGACCTCCTCTGCATCTGTCTGCTTTGACTACAAACATGTCTTGTCCCAAGGGCTTTACAGCCTGAGGAGTGGTTGGTTGTATGTTCTGGGTTTTATGTTGCAGTTGCTGAGGTGGCTCAACATGCCTGCAGTTTCTAAATGACTGTGTAGGTTTCTTGGAGTGAAAAAACCCCCCACATTTCGGTAAAGTCTACCAGAAACCTAAAACAAAACTTGAGGGGAAAGGCTGCATCTTAAAATAATACATGGTTTTGGGAAGTCTAAATTAGTGGAGCATTCCAACTGCATGAACACATGAAAAACATTTTGCTTTTAACAGACTTGGTACGTTCTTGTAAAACAAGTGGGGCACAGCCCCCAAAACGCAGTTAAATCTTAGGCTTGGTGTCAGGTCTAGCATGTGTTTGGGGTCATGCTCTCAATTCTGTGGTTTTACAACCATGGTTTCTCTTTCAGAAGCATTTCAGCACTTCTTGAATCCTCACAAAGAGGAAATCAATTGTACCCAGTGCAGCTGGGAAAATAAATGATTGTATTTTCTCCTTCTGATATTTCATTTAAAACGCACTTGAAATTTCTCACTTGCTTGAGAAGTTTATTATTCGTACATTAAATACTCCATTCCCACCAGTATGTACAGTCACCATGGTAACAAACTTCTCTTGATGGAAGCTGTAGCAATGCAAATATCATATCTAGTGGTTTAGCTTAGAGACAGATGTATGGCCATGTAAACTACTACTGCTGTCGTCTTTGATGCTTCTGGATGTGACTCTGGTTTTCCCTGTGACTGACTTGAAATGTTAGTGTAGTGAATTCTGTGGCTTCTGGCTTGGTGGCTGGCTGAAAGCACAAGGTTCCTGGGTACTTCCACCTTGTTCACGCCAGGCGAGCAGCTTGTATTGAACTCTTCCGGGAGGGTCAAGCAGCAGGTCAGAGGAGGCCAGTGCGATCATATCATGAGGATGTTTTCACCTCTCCGGTTATCCCAGAGAAGCCGAAGGCCTTGTGCTCCTGCATCATGGCTCTGTACATTGTCTTCCTTGCCAGTCCTTTCTGGTAGGATGCCTTCCTCAGCTGTGCAGTTGTCTCCAGCTAGGATCCATTTAAGGAGTTTGCTAACTGACAGTTGCTTATAATTACAGACTAATTGTATTTAAATTCTCATGCATCTTAGCGTGTCCTGTTTTACTGAGGTTCAAAGAAATTGTGCTAGTGGAGGCAACGCTATACTGTGTTATGGTCGCGCACAGGAACATCACTTAAGCTGTACTGATCACAACTTTATTCCAACTCCCCTTCTTCAAGTCTAGTCCTTTCCTTTCACATTTAAAACTCTTGTGTGCCAGCTTCTTCTCACCTTGACTAATACATCTCCCTGCCTTTCTCAAGCAGCACCTCAGCAACCCTTGTGTAGGTTGTGGTTTTAAGTGATTTCAAGCTGTTTCCTTCCAACGTGCTGCTCCTGGGACTGGTCAGCACCACGCATAGCACCAAAACATAGTCATCTTGCAAGTAAAGCTCTGCTGCCATGCAAATCAGAAGGTGTCACCCTGGGCCCATACGTGTTCTCATCCTGAATTGCACTTGGCTAACAATAACGATATGTGTGGGGGCTAATGATAACGAAAAGCGGGGGCCTGATGCTTGTACATGTGGTGTTCTTTCTTGTCTGTAAATGCAAATGAATTGCACAGTAATCAGCACCACAAAACTGGAGTTTAGCTATGGCGCTCGTTACCTGCTGTCAAAATGATGCTGATTGTGTTCCTGTCTAATGTGATTGTGAAGGAGCTTTTGGTGCCACTGCTGCAATCAAATGTTGACCCATCCAGTGCAAGCTTGAGAATGTAGTTTTAAACAAGTTTATTCCAATCTGTTTTCTCTGTGGGAAAAAAACCCAACCCATATGTATTGTCTGCTCTTTTCTTTTTCTAAACAAGCTGAAACTTCTCCAGGGAACAGCACAGAGTTGGGGGGGTGGGAATGAATTAATTTGTTTCCTGAAGGAAAAGGGCAGTATTACTCAATCCAATGTGGTATGAGATATACCTTGTTGTCTTCTTGTGGTGGTTCCCTTTGCTTCTGGTGAGGGAAGACCAGGTTTGAAGCCTGGAGTGTAGGAAAAATGCTGACTTGAGTTTCTAATTGGCTTATAGCAGGCAACTTGTATGCAAAGTGTCTTCTGGGGAAGGCTGGCTTTTCCTTCTACCTTTTCCTTATTACTCCAGTTTCTTGGCACAAAGTTTAATGGAGAACGGCCAGACATAAATCATCGAGAGCTCCAAAGAAAGCAAGCCAGACTGGAGGGTTTGCTGGAGCAGCAGGTTCTTCTCCCAGAAACCCTGATCGCACCCGCAAGGTGCCTTTCTTTCAGTGCATATGGCTGCACTAGGAAAGTGCCTTTTGATGGGTTGCTGGTGACTAGGGTGTTTATCTTGGGCAAATTTGCTGTCCTTGATGTGAAATTGTGAAGGGTGCATGCAGAACAACTTAAGAATCCTCTTGTGTGGTTTTTCATTTCAGTTTGTTAAAATCTGGTAAAGAAGAGGTAAGGTGGGCTTTTTTTAAAGCAAAACTGCATTTCTAACAAGAAAATGCTTGCATGCAGTAAAATAAAAACTCAGCAACCAAGTGCAGGTTGCTGTTCAGTTACTCATTTACTGCTTCCAGAGCATATTTGGCTGCAATCATAAGTGGCCGTCATCTTGCAACAAGTGAAACCACTTCTGTGTAATGCTGTCCCCAGTTCACTTGTCACAGCAGTAAGGAGGGTCAAGGGATGGGAAAGCTGGTTGTCTTCAGAGCTTTCTATGACTGTCTGCAAGTGACCTGCTGTCCTCCTTCTATTTATGTTGTAGGATTTAAGTGAGTTTTGTGTCTTCCAAAACCGAGATTCCTGGGCAAGCCCAGTTCAGACAAAGGGAGATTGAGATTTGCCCCAGTGGTGTCTTCCCTTTTGGGGGCTGGTACAGACCATGGGGCTGTAGATACAGACACCAGAAACTGTGCAACACAGCATCCTTGCCAAATAGCAAACCTGTTTCTGGTGCTAGAAAACCCCTTTGCTTGAAACTGGAAACTGTGAGTGGTGCCCTGTGGCAACGAGAATAACTAGCTTGGAGGAAAAGTGATGGATTTGAATAATCTGAATGGGTTTAGCCTGGAGTTCTCAAGAAGTTTGCTACAAACAGGGTGACTAAATTTGCCTCTTGCTGCTCAAAGAAATCACAAGAGCTTTTTTTCCTTTACAATGTTTTTTGCTTCTAAGTGTCCTTTCTTCTGGTGTGCTGCAGAGATAGACACAGAAGTGTAAAGAAAGTTAAATGCAAGTTTTACTTGAGGAAAGTAAGAATACTCCTGATGCTTAAAGCATCAAAGTCTTAGTGTTGGCTGTGGTTTCACGTGCACAGCTGGCACCTCGGGTAACTTGTGTCAAATAAAGGCAGGGAGTTTAGAGCAGGCAAGGCAGCTTATGAAGGCTTGGAGGTAGGGAGGCAGCTGAGCTGAACTTGCCCTTTTGCTGCCCACGCATCAGTGTAACTGGTAATGCTGCTAAATCATAGGGCTCCTTATAGGTAACTGCAGGTTGTGTAAGTGTTTCTTAGAGTGGAACTCGTTTGTCTTTGTAAGAAAATAAACATGAGTAACGATCGGTCCCAATATTAGAGGCTATTTATGTTGCAAAATTCTGCTTGCAAATACTTAAGAATTCACACCTCTGATGCTTCAAACAAGCAGAGCAGTACTTTCTGTACCACAAGCAGCTGGAGTGGCTGCACTTCCATTACGTGTGGTGTAGTGGCACTCACTGCCTGCAAAACTCTTCATGAAGGAACAAATCAACTGTATTAATCTCATTTTTAAAACACCCTTTGTCACAAAATATGGCAAGTTATTTTCTCAAAAGATGGGTTCTCAACTGCTTAGGTGGCAGAGCTGGGTGTTTTCTGTTTTTTAAATGTACATAGGTGCGGTCTTAAGTTTTTTTCCCCTCAAATTCAGAGTATCTTCTCTGGTGAGATCCTTTACCTGGAAAGATAGCTGTAGACAAGTCTCTGTAAGTAAGAGAAGACATGACAGAGATCCTTAGAAGGCCATGACTTGCTTTCTGGTAATGACCGCATTGACCTATCTGCAACTTGTATTGATACGTACATAGATAAATATACAACTTTATTTTTCCCTGGGGTATTCCAGCTCTCTGCTTTGTCTGCCTCTTTGGGGCAGGCTGCTTATGGCCATTTGTGTCACTATGCTTGCAAAAATATTTTCAGTGAAATATTTTTAGCTGGAAAACTGATTTACCCAAGCTTATAACTTATGTTAATTTTAAAGAAACTTAATGAAGGGATTTTTTTTCAGGCTAAATGTTTGCCAGGAAAAAGCCACTCAACCCTGCAAACAGACTAGCCATCTGTTGGCTGTGATGTTCATCTGGGATTTTGGGAGATCTGGGTGCAAAGTCAGATCCTAACAAATTTCTTTTTTATTACTGCAGGGGAGATCCAATCCTACGATGGTGGGTGGCCCCGCACCAGGATGAGGGAATGGGAACTCGACCTTGGAACAGGCAAATCCACAGTGGCCAGTCTATTTCTGACTGATGGCTGGGCAGTCTCTCACTCTCCAGATTTGAAAGGTTTTGTGTGTTTTTTTTGTCCCGACACAGAATAGGCAAAATGCTTTAAATCACTTTTCATTCTGACTGAAGAAACAATTTCCTACAAGCTCAACCCTGAACAATAGAGCCTTGATCTTGATAGGGGGCTGTGGATGTTACTGTAATGCTAATACGTGGCATGGTTGGCCTTTGCGCTTCTGGCACATTTCAGGCACTATATAGGGAGTCTGTAATCAGCTGCAGAAAAATTCCCTTCTGTCTCTCTCCTAGCAACCCCTTCTAAACTGATATTTGAAAATAAGCCTGCTTTCCATATCACCATCTAAATATTTTCAACACTTAACTGTCATTAAAATTCTCTTTAATAGTGTTTGGACTAAGGTAATTTATCTTCAGGTCCTCAGGACTCCCTTCTAGTTTCTGTCATCTTAAGGTAAAGCTTTTGAACTTCTGATCTGTTAGAAACCTGATTTGTATCTGGATTTTGCTCTTTTCTTTAGACTTTTACACTGGCTATGTTTGACACAAAGTCAAATTAGTATACTGAGATGATAAGGAGATAAAAGCAGCAGGGCCGTAAGTCACCTAGACTAGTAGTAGCAAGCTGAGAGTCTTGAAAGGGATTTGGTTGTACTTTTGTTAAACATTTTAGTGGATGTGATGTGTTACAGGTCGGTTTTGTAGCTCTGTAATCTTGACCCTCAATAGACACTGTGTAGCCGTGTGCCCTGCTGTGGAAACAAGGCAGACTGCTTGTACCAGTATGAACCACTGGATTGCCACTAGAATTGAGAATTCAAAAGTCTTTGGATTGCCACTAGAATCGAGAATGTTAGAAGTCTTTATCCATTAACTGCTTGTTCTCTTTCTGTAAACCTGAATAATGAAAAGTGTGAGAGAGTGTGGGCATAGAGGAATTCATCTGGACAGAGCAGACTAAAACAAGGTGAGGGGGTTTTGGTCTTCCCCATAAATGCTGACTGCATGTTTGATCTCCTGAGCGCTTACAGGTGTGCTTTCTGCACAGCTTTACGTCAGTAGCTGATGAAAGAGGTGGATGGGAATCCTGGACACAAACGTAGCTACCCTGGGAGAAATGGGGCGGGGAGGGCTGCTGTGAACAGTCTGGTCATGCTGATTGTGGAAATCATGCTCCAAATTCTTGTATGCTTTTTTCCTGGGGCTTCCTGAAGCTGTACTCAGTTTACTGAAGACCTGGAGCATTTCTCCTTCCAGGGAGCTGCCTGCAGAATCCAGCACCAGGCCCTGTCTAGCTCTGAATGTGGAAGGGGAGGTTCGTTGTGCCCTAGGCACAGCTGGGTTCCTTAAGTCTTGCGGGTCTCCAGACTGGCAACTCTTTTTTTGGATCTGAGACAGCTGATTAATTGATAGCATTGTTTGGAACAGGATTCATTTGGGATTTGGTTGTAAGGTTTTTGCCTTATGGAAAAAATTTGAGCTGAGAAAATAGTTGGGTCTGAGCCCGTGTTCTTTACTCTGAGATACATTGCCATGAGCCATCATGGAGTTTTCTTTGGGAATGTGGTCCAGACTGTCCTCCAAATGTGTCAGGTCTCTTCTGCTCTTCCCCTGTGCGGCTACAGGGCTCCCTGGTAGACTCCCTGAGACTGAGAAGCCTTCAGGTCTGCCTTGGGTTCCCGGTCTTCCTGAAGTCCCAAGCTTATGCAATTAATGTTTCCTTTTCTGAAGACTTCCTGGAGGTGGAAAGATCTCATAGGGTGTAAATGTTCTTTCTGTAATTGCTCCATGCACTTCTGTCGTTAGTGCTCTCAATCATTTTGTTAGTGAGATTTTGAGGTTCCAAATTCCTGGGTTTCTCTACCATCAGAAAAAACTTGGTGGGAAAGGGAAAGGAAAGCTGGTTCACCCCACTTGTGTTAGAAAGTGAGAGCTCATGTGGAATTCACCTCATGGCCAGGAAAGAGGGCTTCCTCAGCTTCCTCAGTTCTGCTAATGCATTTCTAGAGGTTTCCCCTATGTTGATACAAGGGCTTTCTTGCTGAAATCTGCTGTGTTTTCAGTCTGTCTTCAAACTATGGTATCATGTTAATAAGTGAAGTGGTTGTTCCCAAACTCTGCATCTGCATCCCAGTATGTATCCTTTTCATGAACCTAACTCACTTGGTGGACTTTTTAGGTCCTTGCTATAACAGGAAAAACATTCAAATATGGCACTGTTTACTAATAGTTGTTTTTGAACTTGGGAATGCTAGGACTGAGTCTGACTGCAGAAAGCTCTGCTTTAATTTATGGTTGGTATTAACTTGCTGAGCCAAAGAGCATATAAGCTGCAGCTGCTCAGGAGCTCACTCTGAAGATCAGGCTGGGAGAGCTGTTTTTTATTAAGTGGTACTTGATTTAGTCGTAAGTAAAACCATTTGTATTTAACCTGATCTGCGAAGCTGCTGTAAGTGTTAACATACTTCAGTATTAAAGATTTCACTCGGGGGCATCATAGTACATGGTGGGTTTGTGTAAGAGCCTGTTTCTGAACCTGGACTAGGTTAGACAAGTGCATGCATTTTCAAAGGAACTTAAACTCCATCGAGCTTATATCTAAAAACTTACTGTCAGGGTAATGGGTGATGTGAAAAGATCTGGTGGTGAGTGTCCTTTAGCATCAGGTCTGAAGCAAACTGCAGTACCTCGATGCTAAGCTACTCTCCGCAAACCTGTAGGGATGTAACTTTTCCCAGGGATGCCCACTGGCTTTTAGCAGCAAAGTCACTTGCATTTGGGGCAGTTAGGCATTGATCTGCCCTTTGTGAGCTGGTCTTGGGTGACTGCCAGGTGCAGTGAGCTACTTGCCATTTAACTGTAGGGCAGAGCAGCTTATGCTGAACCAAGAAAACTCTTGAGCCAAAACAAACCGCTGTAAACTTTTTTCCCTACCCATGAGAATGAAGGGAAGAAGGTTATTGCATCCAAAGTCTTTTGGAGCTGGCACTGTGGGAAAACTCTGTCCAATCTGGGAGGCATTGTTCTTGAGGAACTGTAATAAATCCTGATGGACCCTGCAGATGGGACTTGCATCTCCTGTGTATACAAGTACACACACAGACCGCTGGGGTTGAATTGGCGCTTCTGAATACAGGAGCCTCTTCTCTTAGTTTGTGACGCACCTAAGGTAGATGGTAATGTGAGGTTAATCTGAGCAGAGAATTGTTTCTGGTGGTAGGTCTCAGGCAGTTACCGTTCCTGGTGGATCAAGTATGTGTGCGCCCAGACATATGGGTGCCTGTTTCTCAGTGCCATGAAGGTGTGAGGGGGTCTGCATAATTGCTGCAATATGGAGAGCTTCCTGGGCAAATGTTGTGCCTTGAAAGCAGAAAACCTTTTGCATCAGAGTGAAAAAATCTTTGTTGTAAAAGGGAACCTGGTTTCAGTTTCTCTTAGCCTGAGCATTTCTGCTAGGCTTGCTGCTGTGATGTTAAGGATCTTATATTAGATATTCTGCGCTATTGTCCCCTTCCTGCAAACGGGGGCAGCCTCTGTGGTACAGAGCTGAAGCAGCCTGAAGTTCAGGTGGGGACAAACCTTTGATTTTTCGCCTGCTCTGTTTTTTTCTGATGCTTCCCTTGTAATTCATATTAAGATTATTGATTAAAGGTAATTGCTGTAGGATATTATTCACAATCCATTAACCCTGATTTATAGCCAAATTCTTCAGCAAGCTTGGGTGCTGAAACATCACTGTTAATTGTCTTAACTGAGCCTTACTTGAAATGAAGATTTCTTGCCTTTCTGTTGTATTCCCTTCTTCCCAAAGCGCTGGTGCTTTGATTCTTTCCTTTAAATGTTGAGAAATACAGTTGTTCTTTTCACACTGTAACAGTGCCTCATAATCTCGCCCTTCTGCCATCTCTCCAAAGGCACAGAGTTTTTTGGTCTTGCAAGTCAAATTAACATGAGATTGCCGTAATTTGCATCGTAGCTGTGGGAGGCCATCTGACAGCGCCTAAGGCAGCCAAGGAGGATTGAATTCATCAACTCCTGCATTTGTCAGAGCAGGGACTGGAGCGAGCTCTGCTCCTCTGATCTGGGCAGGAGAGTAAACATTTAATGTGAGTGGTTGGCAAGGGTGACTTTTCTGTTTTGTGGCTCATCTCCTGAGCGCTGGGAAGGAGAGAGGTCTCTCCTAGTCCTGGCCTCACCTCCCAGCCTTGTCCCTGGAGGTTCATGTCTGTGTGCAGTGACACTTGGGAGCAGTTGCTGTTCCCAGATTTTTAGCTCCCCTCCACAGCCTGAATATGTTTCCAAATACGTTGCTGATACAGATTTGGCGTTTTCTTAAATCAGAGCTTATGCTGTGCAGAAGTAGATGGAAAACACAGCTCTGAAGGGGAGGGAGGCATCATCTCAACATTACTCAGTGCAGGGAAAGGGATTCTCCAGTGTGTAGAACTGTCTTTTACTAACATGTAGTATGGTCACTTAGATGTGTCAGGATACTTAAATGCCATGTCACAGGATATTTTGAGTATTTGGCTTTAAACTATTTGGTTTGACAGGCTCCTAGGAAGTTACCCCTACCTGAGTAAACGCATTTTGTTTTCTGGACTAAATGTTTTCCTTTACTTGATATATCAGTATTGAGAGCAAACACGAAGTCACAATCTTAGGAGGACTCAATGAATTTGTTGTGAAGTTTTATGGACCACAAGGAAGTAAGTATATGACCCAGCCCTTCTATAAAAACAAACTAATGGCTTATAGTGGGAAACAGTGAAATGACACATTCTTCTGGAGTGGAAGGAAAAGATGAGCAAATCTAAGTGAGGATGAGAAATCAAAGGGTAGCAGTGTTTGGAGGCTGCTCCCTCAAGGGTGGGGAGAAATAGAACTGTGAGCATTGATGCAGATGAACCACCTCCCTTGGAGCTAAGCAGAGCTGGAGACTGCCTTCAGACAACTAGGGCCTCTGCTATGGCCTTCCTTACTGCTTTTGTTGATCCTTAGCTTTTCTAGACCTGACTCATAAGTTTTGCATCAGTCATCTGAATTTTTGCAGAGTTTATGATAAAGATAGCTTTTCTAGTGGCTAGATCACGAGTCAGGTCTCCAGCATGCCTTAATTTAGTAACATCTCTAAAGGTAAGTAGATTATTCCAAAGTCTCTGTTTCTAGTAAGGCTCTTGTGTCTTTGTGCTGAGATCTTCTGCAGTATCAGTTAAAATCATCTATTTCTTGTTGGGCAGCTCAGGAAAAAGGCTTTTACTGTAGGAGGTTTGATATGAAATCTTACCCTCTGATGGAGCTAAGTATTCTTCCAAAGATGTGTTTTGCTTAATGCTATAGTTCTGTTTATTCTCTCCTGAGTTATGAAGTGTCTAATACCTGTGTTTCTTTCATTGCAGCACCATATGAAGGTGGAGTATGGAAAGTTAGAGTCGACCTTCCTGATAAATACCCTTTCAAATCCCCGTCTATAGGTAACCAATAAGCACTTTCAGTCAAAATCGTGTTACTGTTTATGCAGGCGAGATGTTGGAGGTGAATTTGAACCAACCCTCAGTGCAATCATGGGATCTTTACTTCAGATCTGCAGAATGATTTTACCATAGACTTCCAGATACCACATGCCAAGCAGAGAGGAAGTTTGGTCTTTTGACTGAAGGGCTAGAAGCTGGAAATGTGATATGGTCACATGTTCATGTGTTGATGAACTGAGTCTCTCTGCCATGTGCTTATTTTTTTAATAATATATCCATCCGTGGGTAAGGTGCAGGATATTACAGTGAGTGGTGGAGCCTGTTTATAGAAAATTACTCATTTGGAATGGAGAGCAAAGACCACAGTGCATGTTCATGGTCTTGGGGTGAGCCTGGCTTTTGGCACCACTTGTCCTAAAGTGGATAGACCTAAAAGCAGGAGCTGAAGCCTCTGTCCTCTTGGACTAGGTGATGCGTATGTGGAAGAAAAGAAGCAGGGACCTATCACCAGAAAAAACTGCAGCTGGCTAGACTGGTCAGGTTTGTTTAAACTTGGAGAGCAAATAGGAAGTTTTGATCAGGAAATGTTCTTTAGACTGTATCCATCCTATCTTTGTCCTCGGGTAACGGTGATCTAACTCACATGTCTTCTTGTACCTAACTTTATTCCAACCACTTAAGCTATAAATAAAATAGCCAATATTGCTTGAAAAACTGGAGCAGATGCATGAAGTTCCAACATCTCTATTCTGGCTTATGAAATAAGTGCTGGTAACTCAGTGACATAGAGCTTCTCTATCAGAAGGGTGTGCTTGTGGCTCTAGCCACTGGAGGACTCTAAGGAGTGGAGAAGACTGCTCGAGGAGAGCTTGACTATGGTTGGACGAGATGGGTCCCTTCCAATATCAACATCCTGATTTGGAGTTGATAAGTATTGGCTGCTTTCTTAAAATAGACTCTTACACTAAGAGTGCCATCTATTTAAGATTCACTCTCTCTCCCTCTCTGGTGAGAGAAATAATCTGTCTAGTTCCAAACATGAACCATGCCTTTTGGGAAAGAGCAACGCTGGTTTTATGCTGTCCTTTACCTTTCTTTTTTTCTGTTGAAACCTTAACTGAACCATGGAAATGTGCCCACAGCTGAGTAACAATGCAGTATTACTGCAGATTCAAACCCTTTTCTCCTTCCTTTTGAGTCAGCTCTGAAGCATGCTGTAAACCTCTTAGGTTAGAGATTCTTTACAAGATGCACAGTATATTATTTGGTGCCAGTCATTTTTCCCTCCCCGCTTTTCAAGTGGCACAAACTGATGCAGATCAGGGTACTGTCATGTTGGCAGTCTTAAATGTGGGCTGGCTACAGTCAACTCTCAGCATATAAAACCCAGTTTCCGTGTTAATTGCTTTGGTGCTAATCTACTCAAGATTATTTTTTTCTCCCGATGTTCTTCCTGTGTGTATCAGAAATCAAGGTTGCTGGCTTAAAACAAACAAACTGTCTTTCCAGTAGCCTATGAAGCCAGTGTAGCTAAACGTTGGCCAGGCTCTTGTATATTTATAGTGCTGTATTTAGGCTCTGCTTCATTGCATGGAAGTTGGTAGGATTGACCTTTTGTTTTGGTGGTTTGGCTTGGAGGCTGTTTAGTGCAGGCTGGGATAGGTGGGACTAAAAGGCAACCTGGGATCAGAGTTGGCCCAGCTGTGTTTTCAGAACTGACGCCACAAGGATGGCTTTTCTCCTTGTGAACTTGGGGTGGGTGGGTCTGTTGGGAGTTTTCTGCTCAAATCACTGTTGCTTTGTCCCTTCTAATGTTGCTTTTGCTGTCTTCCTTTTAGTACAGCGGCTTTCCATCTGTCAGCTTGCTTATACCTGCTGTGTTGCAACTATTTTATTCCAGGCTCATCAGACCTTCTAGCATGCTTCCCTCGCCCTACAAAGTCTCTGTTTGAGTGGCTGAAAACCACCTCTTCTCTCACTGAGCTCCCCAAAAGGCTGGCTCTTGCTCTAGGTCTTGCCTTGCTGTCTGCTGAGCGAGGGCTGCTGGAAGCACAGGTTACTTCCTGGGCAAAGCAGTGTGCAGCTGAGGGTTCAGGTTGGATAAACAGTTGATGCTAGATGAGACCTGGCTTAGCAAAGCAGGGCTCAGCTCTGCTGCAAGGAGGAAAGTGCTGGGGAGTGCAAGCGCCAAGAACTGTGCTAGGACCTGGGGAAGCTCCCAACCGGCTCCAGGAAGAGGTTTGTTTTTCTTTGTCTGGTTCTCATTTCTGCTGCCCCAGCCCAGCTTATCTGGACAGCCAGGGCTGAGTGAGGTCTCAGCCCCTTCCTCTGGGCCAACTTGATCTCTGTGCCGCTGCTCTCAGAGGCAGACTTGGTGTGCAGTGCCTGATACCACTGGTTTTGGCATTACAGATAGGTCCTTAGCAAGCCTTTGTCCCAGCAGAACTGGGAGCATTCACAAGCTTGTAAATAAGACCTGTTCCTTCCCAGGTCTGCCTGTTCCAGTGAGCTTGGGTGTCCTAACCCAGCAGTCCTCAGCCAGCTAGATAACACAGGGGTAGGAACTGGCAGGGAATCTCTGATCTGAAAAGAGGTGGAAGTAAAGGATTTCAGAGATGATGGAGCCAGTAAATGGACAGAAGGTCATCTCGAGCACACGTGTAGCTTGTTTGCAGCCCTTCTGATCTCAGCACTGCATAGCTTCTACTGTGGTGATGACATGCAGAGTTCAAATTGTCTGTGTAAGTCACTGGCTTGTATAAAGTATAGAATCCAGCAATTTCTTTTCCTTTAATAAATTACACTTCTATGTTGAAGCTTAAAGCAAAAATGCAGTCCTTGCAGCTTTCCTTGTTCCTCTAGTACTGTAGGCTAAAATTTTCTTTCCATCTTAGAAAATCTTAATGTGGTCTTGAACATGGCACGGGCTTTTTGCAGCAAATAACATGATGGTTTGAAGCATATCCATATGTTCTAGACAGTCGCTTCTGAAAAAATGACTGCTAATAGTTGCTTTCTAATCTGTTCAAATTGCTTTTATCCCAGCATGGCTCTGAGGACAAGGTACATGAAAACTCTTCTAAAGTGCGACTGACAAACCTGAATAGAAAAGGTTTTTTAGGTGGGTTCCAGTTTGTCATCTGGAAAGGTGCAGACCTTTTCTTAAACCCTAAATGAGTGGTGGTCCTCTTCACCTTTGAGGGTCTCCTAGCAGAAGCCTTTGCTCAGCGTGGTGGCTCTTCTCCTGCCAAATCTTTGCTCCCTTGCCCCATCCACAGCTCTCTTCTCAGGTTGGTAGTTATTGCTGTGGTCTATTAAATGATGCCACCCCAGGGACAGCGCTCTGGGATCTATGTGAAAGGAGCAGTTCCTGGAAGTGTTTCCGGTGTTTCATCATGTCCTGCAGTATCTTTCCAGTATTTCTAGCACTGCCTGTTCCTTGCTTGGTCTTTGCTGTGTAAGCAGACAGATCCCATGTTGGTGCAGGGTGATTTTTCCTAACAAGAGCTTTACAACATACAGTGAAAAGGAAAATGTGCATCCTAGAAGAACACGAATCTAAACAGAGCCAGATGTAGGGCTGTCATGTTGGCTCTGGGCTTGAGTGCTCCCATTAAGATGAACTAACTCCACTCGTGGTCCCTAAATATCCAGATCTTCAGGGTTGAAAGAAACCTCCTGAACTTGAGCAGTTTGTTAGAACAAAACCAACTCCTGAAAAATAGCCAATTGCTTTCTGAAGCTAGTGAATACTGCTGCTCTTAATGCTTTTCTCAATTAATGTAAATATCCCTGCATGCTTATGAGGACCCAAAGCACTCCCCTGCTAGATATCTCATTCCATTTTTGCTATCTCTTAGACAATGCTTTTTGAGCTGTTTATGATTTCAGTAACCCTGCTGGCACTGCTTCACTACTTTTCCCTTCGCTCTGGGGTTTAATATCTTCAGGGGAACTTTCTGCCTCGTCTGTTCTTGCTTTTTCAAAGAGGAGTTGTGAAGTACTTGAAGTACTGTTTTGAGCTCCCAAGTCACGAGAACACTTTGTGTAAATTTTGTATGTTTTTAATCAGTCCATATGCCTGCCAAGAGCCGGAGATTAATGCTCTTTGATGCCATAAACATGGGAGGAAGCAGAGTGTGAATGTCCTGTCCTACTTAGACGATAGGAGCAGTAGAAACATGTAAACCTTAGAGCCTGAGCCCTTACCTGGAAGCACCATGGCATTTATTTTATTGGTAAAATCTGCAGAAATATTAGGCCGGCACTGAGTCACTCTGGTTTCTTAATAATCAAATGTCACAGCTGCAAAGTTTGTGCACAATATGCTCAGAGCCGCAGTTTCTTGAACAAGTTCTGCATATTTATACACAGTTCTCATTTTCCTTCCATCTCTGGCCCAGTTATCTGCAGATATTTTGCATTTATATTTCACCTTTCTCCTAAGTGTTTTGCAAAACAAAATGCCTAGTATGTACACAAAACATATGGAAGTGTGTGCGTATATGTATGTGTATGTATATAATGAGACGTTGTGGCAGCCAGTACAGGAATGAAGCAGTGTTTAGCTCCAGCCAGGATTTAACAGATCTCTCCTGGCCTGTGCTTAATTTTTCTTTTTAACTGCAGCTGCTATTTTTACTTTCAGCTCCTGTCTGGATTGCCTTACATTTTGCTACTTAGAATTTCATGAGTCACTTATCGCCTGTGACCATTCTGAGCTTGCTCTTCCCTGTGTGTGTTGATCCTTATTCTGACCTATAAGCGATGTGAAAATGCTCATTCTTTCGAATACACTTAGCTTTGTCTAAGGGGAAAGACGAGACACCTAAGGGTAATTTGTATCCCTGTCTCCACTCCACACAACTGTGTACTCTCTGCAGATTCCCTGCTACAATTGGAGAATGGGAACAGACTGACAAAATGGGGTAGGTGTTTTCAGCCTGACGTGGCACAGATTCACTGCCTTCTGTGCCAGTGTCTGAAACCTGGGCATCAGGTGATGGTGCACCTAAGCAATGAGATGAACTGATACTGGGCAATTACTTTGTGCTAGTTCTGCATGTTTTTCCAGAGATTGTTGCTCTTAGCACCAGTCTGTAAGCTTGTGGATGCTGCTTTTCCACTTCCAGGAAGGACCGCTCAGCAATCCACTGTGAGGAGGAGGTCCAGAGTTTATAGCTCTGCCGCTATTTTCCATCAGCTACAGTCATATATTCCTGTCCTGATCCTTCCCTCGTGAAGTTGTCACAGGCTTATTTATGATATTGTTTTGAAAAGCTACTAGAATTTGAGTATGGTAATATAAACTGTTCTACTTCTGCTGTTAGCAAGTTGATGTTACACAGCACTTCATGCCACAACTGTGCAGTGTGTGCACAGTGTTACATTTGACTCTGTAGTTAGTGCACTGAATGGGCTTCTGACCTCCAAATTTCATAAAGAAGAAATCTTTGCCTTTGCCAATGAGAGCTTACTGACCTGAGAGCTCTGGACAAGGTGCATACCTCCAAGGCGGGCAGATCCTGTGCCCTTATAATGGGGAACAGCCATGCACTAAACCAGTTGTCCCAGTCTGCGGAGGGGAATAGGTATGAAGTTGAGGACTGGTCAGAGATCTTGCTGGTCTTGCTCTTGTGCCCTCTTCCCCATCTCCTACTGCAGTTTCTCAACCTGTGGTGCATAGCAGGCTCGCGATCAGTTACACAAGAAGGTAGCCTCTGAAATGAGTGCAGTGTGGTTTTAAAAGTAAAATAAATAAATGCATGTTCCCTTGCAGGCTTTGGGGTGTTTGGGGTGGGGGAAGTAGTAAACATTAGTTTTAGACTAATCTTATCTGGCTCTTTGGCAACACTGCAGGAGTACTTGGGAGATCTTTTTTCATTCGGTAGGCTGTCCAGTGGTTAAAAAAAGCAGAGGGAGAACACTGCTCTTGACCTCTCTATGCTGTACATAAGCTCTTTCACGTACTGATCTCTGTGCATGTAGTTCTGCCCCGAGCCTTGGGTGGTCGCCCAAGCCGTGTTGATTTGGTGTGGTATTTAAAACGCAGTGCAGCCCTGCCTGCCTGCTTCAGAGAGACTGTAACCACCTTCCCACCTCGCCAGCCAGGCAGCCTGAACAGTTTCCTGGCCTTAATCTCTCATTAAAAATAAAACTTCGGGGTTTGTCAGTCTCGCTGCACTGAAGTCAGGCGTGGTTATGTACACTTGGTCCTGTTGGCTGTTTGGCACCATGGCGGTACACAGATAGGAATCTGCTGTCACAGTTGTTCAGATAGAGAAGTGTCCAGCTGGCTTTATTTATGAGTGAAGAGAGCCGATGTGTGGGCAAGCGGTGGTGAGTTTGGGATGGGCAAGTGGGTATAAACCAGCTCCACTCTGGCACGTTCCCCAGAGCCGGTGGGAAGTTCTCTTGCATTTATCGCTGGTGTGGGTCGGCCATGCAGCTGACTCCCTGCTGAGCAAGAAGACGCAAAGCTGGAAGGCATGAGATGCACTGTGTTTGCTGGCATGGTGCTTTTCGTCTTTCCCATGTGCTTCCACAGGGCTAGCAGGACTCGCAGCTTGAAGAGCTGTGGTGCAGGAAAAAAGTCTTTTGAGGACTTCTCACCCAAGCTACCAGCTAAGCTGGCTGTACTTTGAGCTCAGATAAGCAACGGGCCACCTTTTGAATCACCACTCATTGGATTGCAGCAGCTTACTGACTTGAAGGAGAAGCACTGAGGAATGCAGAAAGCTTTCTGCTGCTGCAGGCCAGTATTGTGCAGCTGAAGCTGTGTAAAGAGTGATGAGGAAGTCTCCAGCCCAGGTTTTTGATCCCTCTTATCTCCAGGTTTTGAGTCTATTCTGCCAGAATGGTAGATGAGGCAACCTGGTCTAGTGGAAGGTGTCCCAGCCTATGGCAGGGGAGGTTGGAACTAGATGATCTTTAAGGTCCCTTCCAACCTATACCATTCTGTGATTCTACAGGAGTTGTATGAAGGTAGGGGACCCTTCCTAAATCACTGTCCAGCTCTTGTAGGCATAGCAACAGGGGAACAATCAATGTGGAACAACCTCTTGCAGGACCTTTCTGCCTAATGGCTCCAGAGAGCACCGAGAGGTGTCTTGGGAGTCCTCCATATTCACCAAGTTATCCAGGTATTTGGGCTCTGCCTCTTGGAGGAGAATTTGCTGGCAAGGCAGCTCACGACAGCATGTTGGTTCTCACAGTGCCTTCTGGCCATTTCCTGGGAGCTTTAGTCTGGAGTTGTTCAAGAGAAACGTTGACATCAACATAAGTCTGAAATTTCTCCCTGTTTCTCCGCTGTGGTTTTGCTCACCTGGAGAGCATGTTCAGCTATTGGTGTCAGTGGCTGCTTTGACCCAACTGTGAATCAGTGCCCTGGATGTTCAGACCCAACCACGGTTGGTGTGTGAGCACGGTAAGAGAACAAAAGAGCTTCATTTCGTACTGGAATACATCCAGCTGCTGGAGCTTTATGAATGTTCCTGTGTTTACAGGACCAGGGAAGATTGACAACCTTTCAGTTAGTTGATTTTTAATTTAAAAATGTGCTTCTCTTCGAAGATTTTTGTCAACCCAAGGAGTGATTACTCCAGGGCTATTGCTGAAATACCAGCATTTTTGAAGGTCAGCATCTGCATATTGGTCTCAGCATCTTCCAGTATCGGAACAGATGTGTCCATTTCTGTTGTGTAACTCCTTCGTGGATGTATGGGGCTTTTTTCTGTTATCACCCAAGAGCTTTTTGTCCATACAGATTTTATGCAGTCCTGCTTTACCTTCAAAAGCAATCCCAGGCCTCAGTGTCTCTATGGAAAGGGTGGACCGCAGCCACTCCGCTGCTCAAATTCCTCCTAAGGATTGGCTTTTGCAGGGTTCAGTGTGAATATTGTTTTGAAATGTTACGTTATTTACAGGCAGTCCAGCACACAGAATCGTGACTACTCAGGCTGTGACCTTGGCTCCGTGCTCCGAGCCATGGTGAGAACCCAAAATCAAGAGCCTGTTCCTTGGCAGTCTTCATGGAGTGCTCACCTGGAGTTCTGTGCAGTATATTAATTGAGGTGTGCTGTGTACAAGACTCTGGTTGTAAACCTGGCCCAGTGTTTATGCTGGCTTGGGAGGGGGTTTTAACTCCTGGGTTCTTCTTTGAATTGGAATTTCATTTTTACATGGATATTTATGCTTGCTTTGTCTTTTATATTTGTAAAAATAAATACAGAGCAAGTCAGTATTATTGGAGCAATGTTAGCACTTTATCACTGCAGGAGACTTTACATTTAAAATGAAGGGGGAGATAATAGTTTAAGCTTGTTTCTGGGTCAGGATAAAGAAAGATATGAACAGAGCTGCTCTTGGCTTGGGCAGTTTGTGTCTGTGAAAGTGAGCCAGGGGGACCTTGGAAGAGTTGCAAGAAGATCTGGTAACAACCTAGGAAGCGAGGAGTGCAGGGAGAGGATGTTTGTGTTCTTTCTTGAAGAACAACTGTTTCATTTGGTAAGCTTGAGACCAGGGACAATGTGAAAGAAGGGATTGTTTCTTGCCTGGGTGAATGCAAAGATGACAGGGAAGAATTACAAATCTCTAGCACAGGACCTGCTTCAGCAGACAACTTAATCTCATCTCCCTGGATATAGAGTGCAACTTAAATGCTGAAGCGTGTGAAGGAAGAGCTAACTAAAACCTTACAGGTGGGTCTGCAGCACAGCCTGGTCCAACCAGCTGCAGGTGGCTGTGGTAAAGGTACTAGGAGATAGGTGAGATCAAAACCAAAATAAGAGAAGGCAGAGGGATGCCTCTGTCTGTCTGGGTTAAAGAGAGCCAGTCTGTGTCCCAGATACCAGAACAAAGAGTGTTTAATTCAGCAGATCTACACGTTACTGTCATATTCTTGCTACCTGGTGTCTTCCCCCATCCTCTCTTCCATTATGCTTTATCAGAAACTCTTTCCTCCCTCCCACTTTCTGAGAGAGAGATGGGATTTAGGATCAGGATCGGTGCTTGCTGCAGTTCTCCAGTGCCAGCATAATGGCTCCGTGACCTGATTTAAACTTGTGAGAGCTGCCATAACATAAATATTTGATGGAACTACAGCTTCCCTTTTTAAGCCTGCTTCAGTTTTTCAAGCTAAATCATGGCAAGGTATTCCTGAAAGACACTTGTTAGCATGGAGTTGTTTATGCAGTTGTCGGATCTTCTTTTAGAGACTGTTCTGGCTTCGGGCATCGTTTCAGCCTTGCGTTGTATTTATGCAAAATCTGAGCAGTACAAGTAAACATGTAATTATATTTGTGTCATAATACGTGGAAAGAAAGGGAGTTAAATCCATATGTCAGCTCTTACCCCAGATGGGAACCATGCTGTCACTCAAATTGTGATCGCTGCTTGTTTGGGCAGAGATGGTGCATTAGCACTACTGCAGTGTCTTGCCTGGAGTGACTGGGTAAAGGTGGTGAAGGCAGGGAGTTTGCTGAACGGTAAACAGTGATGTGTTTCTACACTTTTTAGGCTGCTTTGGAGATAAAACTTCTGTGTGTTTTGAGTCCTGGAAGGAGCTTTTTTAATGGATTGAGTCAGTATCTCAGACCTAAATTTAAATTTCTCTACCTATTTTTATAAACATGGACCTTTGTCAGAAGAAATAGTTGCTGTTAGCTTAAGTAGGTTTTTGCTTATTGCAGAAAGGTGTGACTCCCACATGGGCAGTGTTTGTAGGCTGCGGGATGGCAGTACAATAGAGGAAAGATGATTTTATATTAAGTTCTGAAAAAAAAAACAAAACCATGCTAAGATCTGGAAGCAGCTTAACCAGGGACTGATCAAGGGTTGCAGTAACCCTTCTGGGCAGATCCCAAATGATTTGGCCAAGCCAGCAGAAGTATGGAATACTCGATCCATTTGGCAGTGAAATAACTGGAAAACCCAGTTTTCTATCCCAGCTCCCTGTCTGTTCTGTGCTGAGGATGTGTCCCGTGCCCAGATGTTTGGGTTCCTCCTATTGAAAGGAAAGGGAAGAATTTGGAAGCTGGATTCTGCATCCACTGACAGCCATCATCCAAAACACTTAACTTTGCTTTTGGGGTGGACGTGCTTTACTTCTACATGGGCTATGGTGTGTTATAATTCCTTTAATGTTTTTGTTTTATAAACTCTATTTGTGGGAGAGGAGGGGAGTGTTTTTGAGGTGCCATCTGTCTTGAACTTGAGGTTAAAGTAGGTAGCTGGAAACCACAGCTTACCTCTAGCTGCTGCTATCAGATACAGTCTTTAAAGTGCGAGGCATCTTCTGCCATGATGTCATAATTGTTGAAACCACAGGATCTTTTTTTAACAATTTAATTTGCCAAGTCCAAAGAAAGAAAGCACTCTGAAATCTGTAAGTCTGAAATGTGGACAAAGCCATGATGAGCTCTCTCATTCTAGACCTTGCATCTGAGCTGTTTTCTCTTGTAGGAGATCAGAGGTACCAACTGATGAATGAATTGCTGTGTTGATGCAAAACTTGAAGTATCAGCTCTCTGTACCACGCTCTGCCCCTGTATGGCTTACAAATGTAGACTAATGTTGCAACTTCAAGTTCATAGAAAAATCTTTGTTGAGACATTAAAGAAAATTAATCTTAATGTTGAACTTAAGTTTTTGGTTTAGTATTTATTCAAAAGATCCTTGCAGCTTTTAAAAACACCTCATCAGATAAGAGGGCTCTATTGTGCTGATGGGCAGTTCTTTACTGTAAGCAGAGTGTTTTGCTGAATTTTGAGGGAATGGACAAGGACCCTAGGGTCAGAATGTTGCCTGCGTATTTTAAAGGTTATATAGCTATATATAGCTCAGGCTGGGTTTTCTTTGAAACTAGTCAGATTAGTCCTTGTTCAGTAAATTCCAGGCTTGTCTTGTAAAAAAAAAAAAGAAAAAGAAAAAGAAAAAAAAATAAATCTTTGGCTGTTTTCTGGTATTTACCAGTCTGTCTCTTTGCAGGGTTCATGAATAAAATTTTCCATCCCAACATTGACGAAGCGTAAGTAAATCCCTAGTGTGTGTTTCTTCTAAGGAGTTTGTCTAATTTTAACTGTATTTTGGCTTCACAATAATATGCTGATGAGTTGAATAATGCTTTCATCAATCTAAGAGTCCAGAGTGGGAGATGTGATAGACGTAGATGTTGCAAGTTAACTTTCAGGAGTGGGTCAGGCTCTGGGCAAGACTAGAGAGTTGCATGCTGCAGACTTTCTGGCAGATGTGGTCTTTGTATTGCAAAATGCTTGATTTACAGAAAATTCAAGGTTGCCAGTTCCCCTCCTCATTGATATCATGCTGGCTTTCTAGAAAGAAGGAACAGTGTCAGCTAAGCCATAGCTCCCTCTTTAGCTGAAGTTCACATCTATACTAAAACTCTTGAAAAAATAACATGTTTTGCCACGTTTCCTTTAGTTAAGGTTCGTTAAGGGAAGCCACCTATGCTTCCAGTCTCTTCAGCAGAGACCCATATGGACCAACTAACTCAGTAAAGGCTCCAATTTACTTTCTTTTGTGCAGAGTATGAAGATTCATGTAGTTAAAGGCTGTCCCTCTGTTAGCCACAAGGTAGAGGTAAATCATAGCTTATCTGAAGCAGTGGGGCAGAGGCAGAGCAGGAGAAGGGAGGTGTTAGATTGTATTAAATCCCCGGAGTATTTTTGAGTGTGACTGTTTAATTCCATCCTTTCCATATGTTTCAGGTCAGGAACTGTATGTCTAGATGTAATCAATCAAACTTGGACAGCTCTTTATGGTGAGTTTGGTATTTCCCTGAAAGCTGATCACGTGAACATCGGTATTTGTTAACACAGCTTGCTGGAGACAGGTGATCTTAGACCAACTTTTGGTTTTGAGGTTTTGTTTTGTTTTGGGTTTTTTTTTTTGGGGGGGGGTGTTGGGTTTTTTTTGCTGAAGTTTTAGACTCCTTTAGAGTCCTTTAGAGCCAAGATCATGTGAAAAATTAAGATTTTCGTGTGAAAACACTTTTGTAACCTATTTTTATACTAAAGATGTGAAAATATTTCATAAATCTCACGAAGGATTGCTCAATCCATTGCTTGGCATTACTGCACAACAGCACCCTTCCATGATTCAGCATTGAAAGAGAGGAGTGTCTGTACCTAAAGTGAAATCTAGTTCCAGCTACCCCATCCACGTTTTGTGCATGCATTCAAGCTGGTATTCTTTGTTCGCAAGGCTACAATCTCACTTCTGCAGAAGCTGGCACCAGAAACTGTACCTGTTTATCATGGCAGCATCATTTCTTTGCAGGCTGGGAGGTGCTATTGCATCTTTGCGCTGCTTGCTGCAGAACATCTTGGGTTTCCCCTTAGGTTGTTTCTGGCTATAACTCCCCTTTTTAGAGATACGAAATGATCAGCTGGTAGCTGAAGACCAGTTAAAATAGTGTTTAGGGAAAGTTGAAGTTGTTAAAAGGAATACAGCTGAGTATCTAGTCTAAGCTGGCTCCATTTTAAAAATGTGAAGTTCTTTAGCTGTTCCTGTTAGGCTTTGTGGAAGAGTGTTCAGGAGAGTGCACACATCAAATCGTTCACATTCTTCTATGAAAAACTGATTTTACGTATGTAAGTTGAAGCTTTGAAGCAGTTGCTAGAGAGACAAGCTACTTCACCTTCCTTGCAAGCCCAGTTTGTAAGGAAATAACCAGACTTGGTGAATCCTGGGTGGGAAATTGCTATAGCAACTTATTGAACTTTACTCCTCATCAGAATACCTTAAGTCCTCATGTAGTAGGTTCATGGCATACGCTTCGCGTGGTTTTGTTGTGAGAGATCAGCTTAGCCGTGACCCAGGTGGTGTTGCTAATGGAGGAAGAGGATGCTTTTGTGTCCTGGGAGGATCTGATGCAAGGTGGAGGAGTGAAAGCGGTGTTAGTAAACCAAGCCCTCCGCTGGGGATGAACCTGCATGGTTCAGTCAGTAGCAGAATCCAGCTCAGTGCGGTGTGTGCTGCTGTTCCACAGCCTTAAATGCCACCTGCAGATCATGGGGATGGCTGGACAAAAGAAAATTACTCCAGTGTAACAGTGGTGCTGGTTTTCTGCTCTGGCAGTCTGGATTCTGCTTTGGAAGCCATGCATGGACAGCCACCCTGTTCTGCAGCATGCTCACAGACGGCCACAGTGGGGTTTCTGCACTGTTTCCAAACAATTTCATAAGAAGGCTTTCTGTGAGAGGTTTCCTAATGAGCGCTGCTGTATTTTTGTTGTTGCTTGCAAAGTAAAGAAAAAACAGCTTGGTATTTACCATGCTTGTGGTGTATTAATACCATCAAGCTTTCAAAAATCTGCATTTTTCCCTGCAGTATCAGCAATAAGTGTGAGGCAACTTGAAGGTACAGAGCACCTTCCACACACTAACTGGTGAAACTTCACGTTAGAAAGTGCATCACTTGACAGTCATCTTATTGCAAACCTCCTTTGCCTTGCTGCAGGATGCCTTGAAGCTGCAGGGAGGACACTAGAGTGTTGACTCTGCCCCTTAGAAGTCACAGAATCACAGAATGGTTTGGGTTGGAAGTGACTTTAAAGACCATCTAGTTCCAACCCCTGCCAGGGGCAGGGACACCTTCCACTAGACCAGGTTGCTCCAAGCCCCGTCCAGCCTGGCCTAGAACACTTCCAGGGATGGGGCAGCCACAGCTTCTCTGGGCAGCCTGTGCCAGTGCCTCGCCACCCCCACAGTAAAGAATTTCTTACTTAGATCTAACCCAAATCTCCCCTCTTTCAGTTTAAAACCATTCTCCCTTGTCCTGTCACTACAGGCCCTTGTAAAAAGTCCCTCTCCAGCTTTCCTGTCAGCCCCTTTAGGTACTGGAAGGCCGCTCTAAGGTCTCCCCGGAGCCTTCTCTTCCCCAGGCTGAACAGCCCCAGCTCTCTCAGCCTGTCTGCCTAGGAGAGGTGCTCCAGCCCTCTGATCATCTTCGTGGCCTCCTCTGGACTTGCTCCAACACTGTCATTACTTTATGCAGTTGGGTGATGCAGCTGTAATGAACCCTATGCTCCTGAGTATATAAAGCCATGGCTTTTCCTCCTGCTCAGCAGGGTTTATGCTGAATGGGTGACTGAAGTAGTCCTAGCACAGTGTCTCTATGTCCCAGACATGTTGACAAAGGAGGGAAGAACTGACAGAATGTAGATCTATTTTTGAGTAAGATCCTCTTGAGTAAGATGAAATAAACACACCCATTAGGAAATCGGTCGAGCTGGTAACATGGGGCAGTGGTGAAGATCTGCCTGGACCTACTGCATGGCTCTTCTCAGGCTGTATATTTGCTGGCAGTGGAGTTAGAGCTTGGTTTTCTGTGGGTGCAGCCCAGAGCCAGAGTAACCATTTGCACAGGGAGAGCGCTTGGAGATACCTTTCCCCTACCTGTCCACCCATTTTGATGAATCTTTTAGAAAGTTAAGGGGTCAGAGATCCTTGCCTGCTGTCAGATCTGGTTGAATTCAGCAGCTCTGTGAGGCTCGGTTGTGCCTGGCCTCAGGAACAGTCACACAGCCTTGTTTCTGTAGAGGCAGGTTGAGATGGCTGAACTGCTCACATGGTGGGTCCTAGGCAGTGTTGGGCTTCCCTTCTGACAGCTCCACTTTGATCCATGCTGGAGGGGACTGGTGATGCTCATCCACAGGCAGGATTTCTCTGCCACCAGGAAAGAGATACTCCCTTTAACTAGGGGGGAAAGGGGGATCCTGATAGAAGACATGTAGAATATTCAGAAACAAAACCCAACAGAAAACCTCACGCAACAAATGCTGGTCTGCTTCTCTCAGCAGCTCTCCAGAGGCTAAAGCGAAACCTGGCATGCTGCCCTGCACTGGGGGTTTAATCTCTGCTCTGTGTGGGTGTGCGTGGTCCTTCTGAAGGCCCTGAGGAGGAATGATGACGCAGGGCTTGTTTCTGAACACCCCCACTGCTGAAGTGTGGTACTTGTCGTCTTAGGGATGTGGGAAGAGGGTTTCGTGTATCCACAGTTACTCATCGGCACCAGAAGTATGTTTCCTGTTGTGGATTATTTGGTGACAGATGCCAGCTGGCACCAAGGTGTTAATGTGAGCTCTTCACATTCTGCAAATTGTTTTGAGTTGGAGGAGGGACTTGTTGGTTGCTCTTTCTATTAACACAGTCATCTCTAAAGTGCTCTGGAAGATGCTTTGTGCTTGGGATACGTCAATATAGTCACAGAGCATAAGACATTTGAAGATGGTAATAGAAGGAGGCAAAAGTAGGAGAAGAATTCAGTGAGGGATGAAGCACAGCACTGTTTTTCTTTCTTCCTTTTCTTTAAGCCAGGGCTGAGCCTCAGTGGGAAACAAGACAATTGTGTCCTTCCACTTCTTTGCTTACCCACAGATACCTGCGTCTACGTTGTTGGGATGTTGAGTGGTTTGTGTAGTTAGCTGAGGAGCTGCAGCATACCTCCAGCAGCAGCAGCAGCTTTCTTGTCAACTGCATATGTGCTTTCCCTGATGCCAATTCCTTTATTTTAACTTGTGCCCAGATTTTCAGTGCATTTGCTCTTGAAGCTTTGTGCTGCTGTTTCAGTGCCGGTGTTTGCAGGATGATTAATCAGACTGACTCTGGGTCTGTGGACATGAACAACTGTGTCTTTCACTTGCAGATCTCACCAATATATTTGAATCGTTCCTGCCCCAGCTGCTGGCCTACCCTAACCCTATAGATCCTCTAAATGGTGACGCTGCAGCCATGTACCTCCACCGACCAGAAGAGTACAAACAGAAAATTAAAGGTAAGGGCATAAATAACATAGTGCAGAATAAGTGGCATTACTGTGATTCCACCCTGGGGGAATGAGGGCTGTTTTTGCTGCACATCTGTGTGTCAGCGCCCATTCCTTCACATTACAGGAGCCCCATCCACTTTAAATGGGGGTATTTAATAGTCTGAAGTAAGGGGTGGATGAACTGTGGATGAAAAAAAAAATAAAATAAAATCTGAAGTAAGGGGTGGATGAACTGCTGCTGTGGTGTATGCTGTATGTGGGGCAGGGGTTTTAAATCATTAGCAGACCCCAAGCAAGGAGGCTGTAAGCAGACTAGGTTAGGTTTTAACACAATGTGGGGAGATCAGAGAAACGGTTCAGAAGAAAAGGTGCGTGACCAAAGAAGGGACAAGGAAAAGTGCTAAACTTACATGGAAGCATCCAGTTGCACAATTACTGGGTAGAAGGTGGTGTGTTAGCAGCTCGTGGAAAGTGATCTTAGAGCAGCAATCAAGGAATTGGTGATGCTGTTGCAGAAAGCACTTTGGTACTGTGACAGAGCAGGAATTTTTGGTAAATACCAGGTAATCCTTCCTTGCTGCTTACTAGTGCTGTGCCTGCTTCAGGGACTTCCATTTAAGAAAGCTGCAGACCAATTAGTGAAGTCTGGCAGGGTGTAACAAGGGCAGACAGTCTTGAAGATGTGTCTTAAGAAGAGAGAGGGAAAGAACTGGAGGATTTTAATTTAGAGGACCGAGCAGGGTATGAACTTTGTGTCAAAGGTGCCTTCAAAGAGGAAAGGAATGATTTATCCTTTGATCATTGTGAGCAGGATGTGGTCACAGGCGTGTAACTCAGCGGGGGGAGCCCAGACTAAACATTAACAGTGACTGGTGAGGGTAGGTGAGTGCTGGCAGAGCTGGTGAGGGTGCTGGTTTGTCTGCTCCTGGAAGGGTTGTAAGGACGTTAGACAAGGCTGAGAAATAGTATGTCCTTGGGATCAGGGAAGACTCCCACTAAGGACTTTCAAATACTTTGGATAAGCCTGGCGATAGGACTGTCTTAGCAAGCTAGTGAGGCACAAATTTAATTAGTCATGGAAACAAAAAATAAGGTAAAAAATAAGAATTGGGCTTTCAATTTGCTCTCTGCCTTCCCTGGAATGAGCTGCCTGCAGACAGGAGCAGGACACCGTTTCCTGATGTGACAAGCCTGTGGGAAGGCCACGGACTTTATTTCTCCCCTCGTCTCCCCTCATCCAGTGAATGCAATCAGCATTTAATCTAGTGGTGGGAAATCTACAGCCTTTGGTCCAGATTTGGTCTTCAACTAAGATTTTAAGAGACTGTGACCACCTGATTTTTTTTTTCTTTTGTTACTGAATAACCATAAAACTTGTTTGTCTGTGGGAGCCCTGCCAAAAAGGTTTGCAAGGCCTGCTCAACAAGGAGAGCCTCCGTGAGCAGCACAATCTAATATTCTTCCTGGTGTGAGGTGGGGTAGCAGCTTTCCTAACGGAGTGTTGTGAAACTCACTTGTTTTGGAGAGTGTAGGTATCCCAGAAAAACGTGGGATTTGGTGGTGGAGTCCTTCCATCAGCTCTGCCACGTCACTCTGGAGTGTTTAAACCTCCAGTCACTTTGTTCTGATGTGAAATGACTCTTCATCAGCTGCAATTTTTGTTTGAGGGTGGAACTACAAATGAGGCCAAGCAAAGCTGTGATTTAAATACTGAGTTATTCAGCCCACTTTGCTTGCCTCTTCTGACAGCTGCATGACAGGATTGTAAGAACTACCCTGCAGATCTGGCCTGCTCAGTATCCTGAAGTCCATTGTCTTGTTTTTTCATATGAACAAGCTTCCAGGCAAAATGGTTTGTTGGACAAAATCTCCAGGGCCAGCCAACACAAGGGACGCTTTGGGTGTCCTTTATGCTTTAATGAAACAGGAATAAAAAAAGATACACCCTTGAAAAAAAGCAAATAAATTTAATACTAGCCAACAGCAGGTGCTTCAAGGAAGATCTGAGGACCTCCCTCAGGGAGGCTAAATGGGATAGTCTGCTCCCTTGTTTCCATCCTGACAGCCAGGTACAGGCTGTGAAGATGATATGGAAGGAGTTTTAAGTGCTTGCAACGTGTCTCATGTTCCATATAGCAAAGAGCCCTGCCTCTTCTGTCTCTTCCCAGGCTTGCGTGACAAGTATAATACAGAGCTAAACACTGTCATTCCTCATATTGTAGCATTTTTAAAAATAGCCTTGGACATGTTAAAATTGATGCGATGGATTGTAGCAGCTTCTCTACTCTGGGAAACTCAGTAGTGCAAATACATAATTTATTGCTGCTTTTCTTCATTTTTTTAGTTATGAGTACATAGAACAGTTCTTTGACATGATGGTAGTGAAGAGATGGGTATAGGCTTTGAGATTTTTAGTTCCTGTGATTCTTGGCACGAGACCCAGACAAGTAAGGATTTATCGTGAAACTTGTAAATATGCATTAATATTACCAATACACAGCTGGAGACTGTGATTCTTAGCATTAGAGCTTTCAGCTAGATGAGTTAGTTCAACGGTGCAGAGCCAAGTGCTCCTTTAAAATCTCCCTGGCTGTCCTTGGTGAGATGTCTTGCCTGATCACTGGTAGAGCACCAGGGGGTGGGCTTCAGACACACAAAAATGGCTCAACATTTGGTTGTGTTGAGTTGTTGGGAATTGGTGCTTAACTCCTGTGTGGTCTGCTTTTTCTTTTTCTTTGGTCGATCCAGTATGAAAACTTCTTTTAGTAGAGTGGCAGTGTTGAGTAACAGCAGCTGAAGGGTACTTAAGGGCAAGCTGTGTTTGCTGGGAGCAGAGGATACCTCTGGGAGCAGTTCTCCCATCCCATGTGTCAGCCCTGAAGTTCCAGTAGAGTCGTTTGAAATGCCAGTATGGCTCACAGGCATATACCAGCCATGGGGCATAACCACAGCTTATTCTTGTTGCTCCAGGGTTTAAAAACTAGATGAATCAAAGCGATGTTTCCTGGGTAGGAATGGGTGCATCGAGGCTTTCCTTCTTGAACAGGCTACTGTGAAATGCGGTTTGTCAGTATTTAGACGTTTCATTTTTCTTCACTTAGTAGACTGTAGATCCAAGTACAATGCCACGTTCAGCAAAGAAGCTCCCTGGAAGTTTGACCTTTCCCAGATTAAACCTTCAGAAAAACCCAGCCCAGGAGCTTGGTAGCTTTCCTGGATAGAAGGTGGCATTGTAAGTTTGAAATGCTTCAAGCTGTTCAAAGATAGGGACAGACATTTTACGAGGGCCTGTAGCATAAAACAAGAGGTAACGGATTTAAACTGAAAGAGGGCAGATTTAGATTAGATATTAGGAAGAAATTCTTTACTGTGAGGGTGGTGAGGCGCTGGCACAGGCTGCCCAGAGGAGCTGTGGCTGCCCCATCCCTGGAAGTGTTCAAGGTCAGGTTGGATGGGGCTTGGAGCAACCTGGTCTAGTGGAAGGTGTCCCTGCACCTGGCGGGGGGGGGTGGAACTAGATGGTCTTTAACCCAACCAAAACCATTCTGTGATCCTGTGATCATTCTATGATTCTATAAGTTGTGTTTTCACTTAGGCTCAAGCAGGCCTTTCTCAACAGTAAGAAACAGTAGCTTCCATGTCCACATATCCAGTGGCCCAGAGAGCACTTGAAGCAGTCAGTGAAGAAGTGCTGCTGGCCTCCTCTCCCTGCCATGGTCACTGGTTTGTGGCTGCTGTGTTTGGGGACTCCCAAGGCAGCTACAGCGTTTGTTTAGGTGGGTTTGGGGTAAACATAGAGGGAATGTATTTCTAAGGTTCCCAATAAGGGGATGCTTGTGTCATCCAAGGACATCCAGAGTCTTACAGCAAAGGCACATGAGTTGCTGGACTGTGCAAGGAATAACAACTTCTCTGGGTAAACACCCCTTTTCCAGAGGGAGATTCATTCTTGGAGCGCTATGGGAAGGGAGTAGCCACCACAAGGATATGTCACGTCAGCATCTCATCTCCTTAGCTCTGCTTGTCATCTGCCAATCCACCTTCCCGTGTAAATTCTGTGAAGACACGCTGCTTTTTTGGGTCCCTCTTTCAGTTAGTCTCTCTCATCTTTAAACCAATTAGGTCTGTCACACCAATTCATCTCATTTGGCAGTGTCCATCTCTTTTGGCAGATGATCCCTGCCACATTCTCTGCAACTCCTGTTCTCTGGTACAGGCAAGGGATGTGCTCGGGCAGGACCTGGGCTCCACAGTGACACGGGTGAGCACCTTTCAAGAAGGGGGTTCTCAGTGCCCAGGCCCTGAGGATGGAGCACAAGGGTGCTTTTCTGTTGATATTCACGGGCTGCAGCCTGAAGGCAATCCGAGACCTTGAGTGCTCCATGCTTTCCAGTGTTTACATAGCTGCCATCAATACTTTATCAGTTCTTAACAAGTTCTTGTAAAACAGATTTGAACAGCTGCTTCTGTAGTCCGAGTGAGCAGGTTAATAATGTATATTAAACAGTCAGACTGAAGCTGCGTGCGTCATTAGATGGAGAAGCTGAAGCGCACTGGACTCCAAAGTACCTTCCAGCTAGCTCTCACAGTTTTTTCCAGGGTGGAGCAGGTCTGCCAAGGCCACCAGCTGCTCCATCCTGGCAACTCTTCCATGAAGCGTTGGCTTTGGTTTGCTCTGTCCGTGCTATACTCCTGAAGCCAGAGTAATGTGTTTGGGCTCTGTGTCCTTATGTCAGGTTTAGAAACGTGGAAAAAACCCACAATGATGCAGACCTCTTGCCGAGTATTTTCCCTTCCAGTAGGCTGAGGGATGGAAGTGCAGAGGGAAGGGGAGGGATGGCTTTAAGAACAGCCAGGCTCTGCAAAGCACAGTCTTTAAAACCTGTGCCTGTAGCACTTGGTTATCTGGTGTTAGATGTGTCCTCCTGCAGCTTTGTCAGTGCATCCGTCTGCCAGTACAGTACGGAATAAAAAGCAGTGACCTGTGCTCCTGGAGGAGAGATGCTCCTTGTGGACGTCATTCCCTGGGAGGAACTAAAGAGCATGCATTTGGGATGGCTGTTGGGCTGGGACTGGGATGTGACATTCACATTTTCACGCAGGGACTCATCTTCGAGCACACAGGGATGGCGGTGTTCCCTCTTTCTTTGGGTCTTTAATACTGCTGTTTGGAGGAGGCTTTGTTGTATTTTAGTACCTCCGTATCCGGAAAGGTAACGAGTTCACAGCTGAAATTTCTCTATGGCAACATGAGCACATCCCTCTCCTTCCCAAAGTGCCTGACCTGCGGTGTGGAGGTTGTGCTGTTGGGATACTGAGGTTACATCGCCACTTCATCCGATGAAGCTGCTTTCTCAGCGTGAGGTGGAAAAGAGGCAATAAATAAGAGGAAGACTTAAAGTTGAGGCTGAGCACCCCTTCTTTAGCCCAGTTTTGTGCCAAGTGCTCACCTCTGCTCCACTCGGCATGCCTACATGTGTGTAAGGAATAGGCTTTCTCTGTTCAAGGTAGCCTGCCGGCTGGGGACACCCGCCCCTCCTCAGATCTCAGAGGGGACACTGCGCGAGGCGAGTCTCCTGCAGCCACAAAGGGTGGGAGGGGATTGCCAGACTCAGTCTGACCGATCAGAATCACTTCGTGTTGCCTTTTTGCTCTGTCCCTCTGCACAGAGGTGACCGTGGAAGCCACACAAGCCACTGTTGGCAGAGGTTACCTTACCTGCTTGCAGGAATCCCAGTAAACCAGTTCTCTTGCTTGCTGTACAGCTTCCTGCTTGCTCCTGGCTGAAGTTCAAAGTGTTGATCTGGGTGCCTAGAGCTGGTGTGGTTTGAACCCCACTGTGAGACACTGTTTCCGTCAGTGACCTGCAGTGCGGTGGCCCTCCTCCCTGCGGGTCCTTCTCAGCTAATCCTGTGGCTGCTGTTGGATGTGAAGCAGGTTGCAAGGGTTGTGCTTTGAAAACAGAGCCTGGGGCAGACCCACTTTTATTTTGGGGCTGGGGGAGGAAGCTTTTACTTTTTTTTTTTTTTTTTTTCTTTCTCCTTCTTCTAAATGAAAAAGTGCAGCTATTCCTGCAGTAGATTTCTGCTCCACTTTCTCTGTCGATCCATTTTTACACTTTGTTTATGCAGAGTTTAGTCTGGGTCTCAGCTTGACTTCACTGATGGTTGTTCTGCCCTATCAGTTTAAACTCTCTGATCTTCATTTCATAAAGTCAGGCTGCATAGTGACATCTTGATGGCTTTTAGGCTTGTTCTCTAGGTCACCACAGTAGCTCCTATTTTGGCAGTAAATTGAATCCTGTCCTATTAAGTGAGATACACTGTACAGGGGAAGAGTTGGGTTGTTTCCAGCTACACTGTGCGTGACGCTGGCATAGGAGCATTGGGATCATACTTGTTTTCAAGGGTCTTGCACGTCTCTAAGATCTCCATCAGCTGTTTTCACATGTTGTTAGACAATGCTGCTTTTGGTCTGAGAAATACAGTAATCTGTATGACTTATCAAACACGATGTGACCCGACCAGCTGTTAGTTGTTGTTCAGTCATCCTCTGACTGTTGAATATATGCTGCTTATATGTCTTGTCTTTTCTGTCACATGCAGAATACATTCAGAAATATGCAACAGAAGAAGCACTAAAAGAACAGGAAGAAGGCACCGGGGACAGCTCATCTGAGAGTTCCATGTCTGACTTCTCGGAAGATGAGGCTCAGGACATGGAGTTGTAGTAGAAGAGGCAACCTGCTTTTCAGAGAGACTCTAATTTCCTAACCATGAGAAGCAGACTATAATATTCATATTTAAACAAAGCAATTTTTTTTATTACTAAACAAGGTTTTTATGAATAATAGCATTGAGATATATATATCACCCTTTAGATCTTGATTTTCTTGGTCATTTCTCGAACCCGAGGTGCATAGCATATTCCCACATTCCATTTTGGTAGCAATATGCAGCCCGAATGCATGCATTCAGATTCCATTTGGCCAAGTCAACTTGTGTGCTACTGAACTGTCAGCTAAAACAGCTGCCCTGGTAGGTAGGGAGTTAGCAAAAAGATGTTTGCTTTCTTATCAGTGTTTCCAAAGACACCACCTTGGATGCTAACGTGGAACAGCATATTCTCAAAGTATAAAATCTGGGGGATGATATACTTAACCGTGTAGATCAGACAGTGGAATAAAAGCTGCTCCTTCAGGTCAACCTTGCTGATGGTATTTTACATGGAGTCACATTTAATAAAAAAAAAAAAAAAAAAAAAAAAAACACAAAAATAAACAATACAAATGCATGGAGCTATTCAGAGCATTGAAGCTTAAAAATTTGACTTGGATTTTAAGTCCATTTTTGTATGTGGACTCCTGCCTGCCCTTCTGAACTGTAAGGACTGACAACCACTGGTCTGTTTGCTTTTGGGACTTTTGAAAGCCTTCATCTGGATGTTATTCACTTTCTTGGTCTGGATTACAAGCTGTTCCCTTTTCGGGAGGAAAAAACAAAACAAAAAACCAAAAAAACCCCCCCACCAACAAAAACACAAACCACAAATGATGCTCTCTGAACAGTGCTTTGATTTAGCTGGAGCACATGTGAAGTGAAACTCTTACTTTGTCATAGTTTTGAAACTGCTGCCCTTTAATGGCTTCAAGTTTGCTTTTTTCTCTTGCTTGAAGTATGGTTAAACACCTCGCAAACACTCTCCATCTCCTAAGAGGGTCCTCTGACCAGATGGATTAGCCTTGCTGAGAGCTTCAGATCCACGAAGACTGGCCCATTGGCTGTGGTCCATGAATCCATCGGCGCTGATTTTATTTTCCTTTTTTCCTCCCCCTTCTGCACCAGCTTGGTAGCCATCTGCTTGTGTGTGTACAACAGGATTAAAATTTCTTAAAAGTTAACAAAGAGTATGATCTAGAAAAATTTGAGATGAATAAAAAAGCCTAAAAGCACCAATTGAGGAAGCAAGTGAATCTGCTCTGGGTTTTTTTTTTGTTGTTTGTTTTTTGGTGGTTTTTTTTTTCCCCCAGGATACTTCTGAATTGCAATGTTTGATTTCTCCTGGTGTCTTTCAGCAAGCTGAGATTTTTGTTTGTTTTGTTTAGATGCTATGAAACCTAATATAGTAAATGTCTACCTGGGATGCCGGTATACTTGAATTTGGATAATTGTGCATTGGAGATTCAGACTAAGAGGAATTTTTGAAGGTGGATGTTACCTGCTGTATTCTTTTGGGGTTTCGGAGAGGTTTGGATAAGATATTTTAATTTGTGGTGCAGCCTACAGGACAGTGCATGGAAGAATCAACCCACCCTGAGCAACTCTCGAGCAGAGTTTTGAATGTCAGACTGGTACATTTGTCATTTTCCCAGATTTGGGTGGTTTTGGTTTGGTTGGGGTTTTTTTTCTTTAGAAATGCCACCAAGTTTTGAGTCATAGGGATTGGAAGGTTACAATCCTATTTCTAATTCATAAAGCACAATCGAGTTATTTTTTTTTATTTTGGGGAAAAAAACAAAACAAACCTCGTAAAGTACCACTTTGCTTTAGCATGATTTTCCTTAATAAAAATATATAAAGAATTTCCTTTATGTTAATTACGGGCATGAAGCAAAGGTTTTTCCTCTCCTTTTCCCCCTTTTTATTTTAAAGCAGTAATGTTAGGGCTGTGGCTAGTGACTGTGCTGAAGTTCTCTATCTAGCATTTGTGGCTTGTCGGAAGGGTAATATTAACTATTTAACATGTAATGGTGTACTTAACTCTTATCTAGCACGCTGTTTTTCTCATTACTTTGGGGAGGGAGGGGCCACGTTTTGCTGGCACTGTTTAACTTGCTTACCTGCTGACCTAGCAGTTTGCTTGTGCTATAACCTTTACTGTAGGTGCTACTTAGGAGTAGAGTAAGTGCTGGGTGGTGATATCAGTTTAAAAGATAAAAAAACCAAAAAAAAAAAATCACAATAAAAATTTGTATTTTTTCAATATTGTATAAAAATAGTGTTCTAATTACCTCACCCCCTTCCATTCCAGGTTTTTCTTCCCCGTCACACCATCCCCTAACATGGATTTAGTGCACCTGACCACTTGCATGTTCCCCCCCTCCTTTCGTGAAACATATTCTGCTAACCAGGGATTCCAAAAAGAAAAAAAAAAATAGCGGTAAAGCTGCAGCTTGCCTGGGCCAGCTCCTGGCCTGGATGCGAGGACACTGCGGGGCTCGTGGAGCTGGTCTGAGCTGTGCGGGCTGGCAGATCAATGGCTCTAGAGCTGTGAAAACACGTGTCTGGCTCTCCCCAACACTCCTGAGCTGTGGCAAAGGTCACTGCCCCGGCACAGAGGCTTGCACTGTGCCCAGTGGCAGAGGAAAACGTGGCTACCAAAATGCTGCGTGTAAAAATGTCTGTCCTGGGTGTAAGATGCTTCTAGGGGATAGGCTGGATTGGGGTTTGCTCTGTGGGTCAGGAAAGCCTGTTCCTGGCTCCCTTGCACCCCTCTGGTTCTTCCCCTCTATCATTTTTCACTTTTTTTTTTTTTTTTTTTTAACCCCCCAAATCTCCCTCCTTCTCCCAAAAGAAACTTCCCTCCCAAACAGTTTGTAAATAAAACTCACCTGCGTAGTCTGGAAGAAAAGGTGGAGCCACACTGAAGCGAGATAACTCTCTTTTTTCGGGATCATCTTGAGTTTTTTGGGTGTTTTTTTTCTTCAGTAAACAATGGTGTGACCTTGTGCTCTGTCTGGGTGATGGGAATTTCTCAGCCAGCCCATGATGGATCCTGGATTGAGTTCCCTGCTACCAAAACTTGCCACCAGCCCCTTGGCGCTGGTTTGGAAACAACCTTTGGCTTTTATTCCTGTAATGTCTCCTCGTACCGTCGAGGATTTTGTGTGAGATGAAAAGCTGAGTTGCCGTGTCCCTTGATGGTGGCACCTGGTGCCTCAGGGTCAGTCAGTGACCCTCCGTGCTGAGTTTTTCCTGAGCCCCAGGTCAGTTCAGCAGATGCTGGTGCGGGGACAGGCTTGAGCAGAGCTTTGCCATCAGCCTGGTATGGCGTGGGCTTGTTGTCTGCCAGCCTCCACCATGTCTGTGGTTGAACCCCAACTCATCTCTCTCTTCTTTACATGTCTACCCATCCCTTAACACATGCTGGGGAGACAGGGTTCCCCTTCCCATCCATCCCTGCCTGGCAAGTGTCATCCATCAGCAGGGACCCTCCTCGCAGACTGTCAGGAAGGCTGGGAGGTACTTGAGTTTTCTCTTTTATTTTTTGCTTCTCTTTTTCTCATCCAAGTTCTGCTGGCACTTTAGCAAGGGTGTTTGCAGCATGAGAAATGGCCATGATTTTACAGCCTGTGTTTGGTACCTATCATGTGATACTTGAAGAGATCAGGGGTGTTTTGCCCTTTGTTTGAATTGGCTTTTTATTTTTTATTTTTCTTTTTTCTCCTCTTTTTCTTGCATTGTTGATGGTAGTGGGCACATCTGCCACCCTGACAAAATGCCTCTTCTCTAAGAGTATAATCTCTCCAATAGTTATGTATAATTAAAGAACTGTAAACTTTTTTTAAAATAAAATATGTACATACCTTGAAGCTTGGCTGGTGCTTGATCGCCGAGAGCTTGATCTAGCAGGAAGGACCCTGGACCTTGCGGCATTGACTCTGCGTCCCACCAGGACTTCACTCATGGCCCATCTATGCCAGATCAAAGCCCTCCCAGGGTATCTTCTGCCTGGAGATGATCTGCTGGAGGTGGAAGCAGAAGCTGTTACATGTGCCAACATACTGATGGTAGTGCTTGATGTAGCTGGCTCCTTCTCTAGCTATTTGCAAGCGGCTGTCTGACGTCCTTCCATGCCCAGCGGCTGCAGTCATGGCACTGAAGCTGATTTTTAGGGTCTCTGCTGGAAGTGAAGAATCAGTGCAGCCACAGGGCATCCATCCCTCCCAGTCCCTCCATCTGCGCAGCCTCGTTGGGTGGATTTCTTTCAAGGTCTCTTCTTGCAGCAGGACAAGGCATTACAGGTAACACTGCTCGAGATGCTGCAGCCATCGTGGGAGCGGTGTTCGGTGTCCTGGGCCAGTAATTATGGCAGAGGTGGCTGTTGTTGTGTAATCACGCTGCCTGCTGGTTCAATGTTATGTGGGGATTGGGATAACGTATACAAGGGATGTGACCGGGAGTGGTTCAAGGACCCCCAAGTTGGCATTTCAGGGCTGGGGATGGGCCAGGGAAAGGGGGCAACAGCCTGGCCTGTGGCTTGTCCTCATCCTGGTTTAACTTTCTGCAGTTGCTGTCCCAAATTTGTTGGAGCTGAGCAAGACCTTCCTCTCCATCCTCCTCCACCTCCCCCCACGCTTCCCTGGTGCCAGCCAGAGCTGTTAGTCACCCATCTTGGGGACAGGGTGGCAGGTCCATGTCATGCCAGTGCCACCTGCTGCCAGCACCCAGCCTGGCAGCCCTGAGCACTTTCGAGTGGTGCTGGGTGCAGGGGGTGGGACACACTGTCCCAGTGCCACCTGCCAGGGCCACCAGTCCTCTGGCCTCTGCCCCTCGCCCGGAGGAGGGAGCAGGGAAGGGAGGACAGCCCCGACAGTCCCCTCCTGCTGTGCCCATCCCTTTTAGGGGGGCTTTTAGGGCCAGCTGGGGGGTGGCACTGTCCCCTCTGCCCAGCAGGTGGCCCCCGTGCCACACCAGTAGCCTCCCACTCTGCCCAGTACAGGGCAGATCTGGGCCTGATGCTGGGTGCCCTCCCTGGGCACCTCCCTGTCCCCGGGCAGCGGCCCCATCGCTGCTCTGTCCCGACCATCCCCTGGGTACCAAGTGCCATCCGGTGTCCCACCACCCTCCCTGGCGGTTTTGGGCTCGGTTTGACCTGGCCCGAGCTCCCACGGGGCCTGGGGAGGTGGGTGCTGCTTGGGGGGGCTCAGTGCTGGGTGGGCATAGGGGGACAGGGACCCGTAGCTGGCGGTGGGTGCTGCTCGGTGCTCCCGGGAGCACCCAGAGCCCTCACCCTGCCCTGTCTGTGTCGATGCTGAAGGGCATCAGAGGGCAAAGCCTTGAGCCCAAGGGGCCCCCAGGCTCTGATTGCCATCTCACAGGGCGCTGGGTGCCTTCCCCACAGGGCTCTGGGTGACATCCCTGTGGGGCTCTGGTTGCCATCCCCATAGGACTCTGGGTGACATCCCCACAGGGCTTTGGGTGCCTTCATCACAGAGCTCTGGGTGCCATCCCCATAGCCGTACAGCCCCTGTGACAGAGCTGGGAGGCACTTGGGGCTCTGGTTCCGTGGGGTGAGCAGGGCATTCCCTCCTGCTGGCTTTGTCCCCACACTGGTTGCCAGGACCTTCCACTGTAGAAATTGCTCCCATCCCCCTTGGGGACCCAAAGGACCCTGGGGACTGCCCCAGCTGAGGGGTGCTGCACGCCCATCCGGATGCAACCCCAAGGGGTGCCAGCGCTGCAGCCTGGCCCAGGCTGCCAACCCTGGGGGGACGTCCACCTCTGAGCCCCACGAGGGCATCGAGATGGGCCACTTGTGGTGACCCCGAGGGCCATGGGGGACACCTGAGCCTGCTCCGCCTGCCCCGTGCCGGCTCCAGTTACTGGCCGAATTGTTCCTCCCAGCTGGAAGAAATGCCGTCAGCGCCGGTGGATCGGTGGCCATTACTAATGCATGATGCTCCAGCAGGAGACGGCTGTGCTCGGCCCCCCGCAGCGGGGCTGGGCCCCCCCTGGACCTCCTGCGCCCCTTGGGGAAGGCAGGAGGGACCAGGGTTTGGGGAAGGCAGGAGGGACCAGGGTTTGGGGAAGGGTCTTGCTCCCTCTTCGCTTCATTCTGGCCCCAAGCGCTGGCTCAGGCCGGCACTGGGTGTGCCAGTCCAACACAGCCGGCCTGGAAACGTGCGTGCCCAGCTGGAGCATGAGCACGGTGCAGCTGGAGCTGTGGCCATGCTGCCAAATGGGCCTTGGCCAAGAAGGACCTGGGCACTCCTGCCACATCCCAGGTGACCAGGAGTGGTCCTGCAGAGAACATTCACAGCTCAGTGCATGTTTGCTGACAAATATCTCTGTTTTCCCCATAACCAGTGATTCTGACCCATGGGCAGCTGGGAAGTCTTCCTCCCCACTTTGCTCCCTCCCAATTTTTAGCTTTTTGTCCCAGACTCCTCTCCTTCACTCCCCAGGTTTCCTCTCCCGAGATGAGCAGCTGCACCCCTCACCCACCCCAGACCAAGATCCCTCACAAAGCTGGGGTGGTCCAACCCACCGGGGTGGGATGATCGTCCCTGCACATTCCACCTTGGGGTGATACCCATCAGGATGAATGATGACCATCACCTCCCCATCCCTGACCTTCAACCCCATTTTAAGCTGGGATCTCACGGAGGTGGGGGTTTGCCAACACCAGCCTCACCAGCGCTGTAAAACACGCCGGGGAGGGCTCCCCGGCTAATGTACTTAAGTTGCGTTCCCTCATCCCTCCGCATCAATATTGCATTATCGTTTCCATCCCCATCTGAGCCCAGAGAAGAGCTGCGGAAAGAAACCCGGCCCCGGCCGAGCCCCCACACTGAGCGCCACTGGGTCTCAGCGCCGGTGGGGCGGCTTCGCCTGACCCCCCTCCACCTTTCCAGAGGCTCTTCCAGGTCCATTCACATTAAATATTCCATTGAGGAACAAAAGAAGATGATGTAAATTTTTAAACAGAGCCCTTTGCTCCGCTCAGTTTACATGGGCTGAGGCCTCGACAAAATTTCAGCCGTAGCTTTGTGGAGCCGGAATATTGATGGTGCTGGGGAGAGGGATGAGCCCAGTGCTGAGGGGCCCCGTGCTGTGCTTGGATTGGCACCATGCAGGCCATCAAGGTGCCTCCTGGCTTGGAGATCATCCTGGGATCTCAGGGGCCTTCCCTGGGCACGGGGACCATCCCAGGTGCTTCCTTGCTTGGGGACCATCCTGGGGTCTTGGGGATCACCCTGGCTTCTGGGGAACATCTGGAGTGCTTCCTTTCTTGGGGACCATCTCAGAGTTTCAAGAACTATCCTGGGGTCTGCAGGACCATCCTGGGCTCTTTGGGGACCATCCTTGCACCTGGGGATCATCCAAGGTGCCTCCCTGCTTGGGAACAATCCTGGAGTCTGGGGGATCATCCCTGGGCACAGGGACCATCCAAGGTGCCTCCCTGCCTGGGTACCACCATCCCAGGACCTCAGGGACCTTCTCTGGGCATGCGGACCATCCAAGGTGCCTCCCTGCTTGGGGACCATCCCAAGATCTCAGGCACCATCCTGGGCTCTTGGGACAATCTTTGCATCTAGGGACCACCCAGGGTGGGTCCCTGCTTGGGGACCTTTGCAGGGTCTCAGGGACCATCCCAGGCTCTTGGGGACCATCCTGGGGCATGGGGATGATTTGGGTTGCCTCCTTGCTCAGCAACCATCCTGGGTTCCCAGGGACCATCCCAGGGTCTGGGGACCATCCAGGATGCCTCCTTGCCTGACAACCATCCTGGGGTCTTGGGGACCATTCCAGGTCTTGGGAACCATCTGGGATGGTACCTCCCTGCTTGGGGAACACCCTGGGCTCTTGGACACCATCCAGAGTGTGTCCCTGCTTGGGGGCCATCCCAGGTGACCATCCTGGGGGACAACCAGGGTCCATCCTTTCTCCAGCACCACCCTGGGGTGCCACAGACACCAGCATCCCAAATGCGACCCCATCCCCAGCACAGGGGCCGCGCTTAGCCCCACCGTGGATGGGGTCACCCCAATGTGCAGCATCCCTCACCCCCATACCAGCCCTGTCCTCCTCCCCTTCTCCCTTCTTCCATCCTCCCCCCCCCCCCCAACTCTCCTCCCCAAAATTCACTTCCCAGGGGGTTTGACACCCGCCATAAAAAAATCCGGGAAGCACCAACCGGCTTCTCCCACTCTCTTTCCCGGCGGCCTGCGGCAACCCGATCCCGGTCCCAGCGGGCAGCCTGGCCCCAAACTGGTCCGGCTGGTTTGCCGAGCTGGAGCCCAGTGCTGCACGCACACTTTCGGGGGTGTGTGTGGGGGGTGTGTGTGTGTGGGGGCTGCAGTGACACCCCCCCCGTATCTTTCTCTCTATATTTTTATATACGGTTTGCACCTGTGTGTTTGCGTGGATGTGCATTGGGGGTGTTTGTGTGTGATTTTGGGGGAAGATTTAACTTGGGGTGGGGGGTGGGGGGGATGTAATTGTAGGGGGGTTGTGTGTAACTGTAAGGGAAGGATGCACCGGTGTGGCCCCGGGCCGGCGGGAAGCGGGGGGACCCCTTCCTCACCCTGGGGACAACCATGCCCCCCCCGCAGCAGCCACACCAGCCGTGCCCCCCCCGCCCCCCCCACATTCAACCGGCAGCGGGGCTGTGCCGCCCCCCCAGGCGCCCATCTACGTCCCCTCGGGGCGGGCGGCGGCAGCTGCGGCCGCGGCGGCTCCTCTCGAGTTGCGGTCCGGGGCGGGGGGGGCGGGATCGTTTTCCGTCCCCGTCCCCCGCCCCCCCGTGTCCCCTCGCTCCCCTTCGGGGGGGTTTGGGCGCGGGAAACCGGATCGGCGGCGGCGGGGCGGCTCAGGTGCGCGGCCGCGCTGCCGCCGCCCGCCGGTGTCCGGTGTCCGACAGCCGGTGAGCGGCCCCGACGGCGGCCCCGGGGCGGGCCGGGCCCGGCTATAAAAATCCCCCCCCGAGGGGAAGGAGCCGCCGGTTGGGGCTCAGCCCGCCCGGCCCCGGCCCCGGCCCCGGTCCCTGCCCGCTGCCGCCGGGACGGAGCCGCCCGCCCCGGCACCGCGGGGATGGGCGGGCGCCGCCTCCCACCCCGTTAGGGATGGGAGAGGGAAGGGCGGGGGGCGATCCTCGCCGCCCTTTTAGGGCCCCCCTCCCCCGCGCTGGGGGGGGGCACGGGGAGGGGGGTCCCACCACCAGCCCCCCGGCGTGGGCGAAGGGGTAACGGCGAGCGGAGGAAGGAAGCGGGGGGGAAGGTGCCGGGCCGGTAGCCCCGGCGGGGCGGCCCCGGGGGTGGGGTACCGGGGGGGTGGGGGGGTGGCCCAAGGTGAGCCCGGCCCCCCCCGGCCCGGCCCGGCTCCACCTTCCGGGGCACCTGGGCCAATTGGCAGCCGCAGGGGGGGTCCCCCCGGCCGGGCTAAGGCCGCCGCCGCCGCCGCTCCCCGCCACTTGGGCGAGCGCCGGGGCGGCGGGCGGCGGCGGGGACCCCCCGGGGAGGTGCTGCCCCCCCCCCCGTCTGTCGTGTCCCTTCCCCCCCGCCCCCCCCTCCCAGCCCCGGGGTGACCCTCCCGTCGGGTCCCGCTTTGGCCGCCCGGAGCCGAGGCAGCGCCCGGAGCAGAGGTAAGTGCGGCCGCCTCGGCCCCGGAGCGGAAGGCGGGTGGGGGGTGGGGGTGGTCGGGGCCGGTTGGGACCCCCCGGGGCTCAGGGACCCCCCCATTTGGCTGTCCCCTTCTCCCCGGGTCCCCCTTCCCAGGCAGGATCCGGCGTGTCCTCTGCTTTCCCCGCTTTCCCTCGACATGAGGTCCCCCGCCCTCCTCAGGCTGAGCCCCCTTCACCCCCGCCATCTTCCAGCGCCCCCCATCCTTCCCGGGGTCCCCCTCAAACCCCTGCCGTCGGCGCGAGGAGTCGCAGCGATTGCTTCCCACCAGGGCAAAGTGGGTGACAACGAAATGGGGGTCCAGCCCCTTTACCCACAGCCACAGCCGCCCCTCGGCCTGGGGGGGTTTATTTTGGGGTTCAGGGGTGCTTCCCCCGCCCCCCACAGTGCGATGTGTCGCCGCTTTGCAGCCCTGGTGTCACCAAATAGGGCCTGTAATGAAAGCCTGGCCGAGGGGGACTCCCCCAACATGGGGGGGATGCTGCTTTGTGGGGGGTGTCTGTGCCCCCCAGTCCCCAGGGTAAGTACTCACCCACCCACCCGCCGCCCCCGCTCAGTGCTGCGGAGGGTGGAGGGACCCCCAGGACAGTCAGGCGTGTCCCCAGCCCTGCCTGGGGACACCAAAACCTCAGTCAGAGGACGTAGGGTGGGGTCCTGCCCTGGGCTGGGGGATGCTGTGGGGTGAGGGTGGGTCCCCTGGGTGCTGGGGCAGCTGGTGGGGCCATGGCGGGTGTCTCCAGCACTGCGGCACAAATCTGCCCAGTTTAACCCTGAAACGGGGCTCCCGGCTGCACACGGCAGCTCCTGTCGCTGTCCCTGACCCCGTCTGCATCTCCATCTGCATCCCTGCCCCATCCCAAGCCCCATCCTCATCCTCGTCACTGTCCTTGACCACATCCCTGTCCCCGTCCCCGTCTCCATCCCCATCTGTCTCCATTCTCATCTTCATCTTGGTCTCCTTCCCCATTCCCGTCTCCTTCCCCATTCCCGTCTCCTTCCCCATTCCCATCTCCTTCCCCATTCCCATCTCTGACCCCATTCCCATCTTCATCCCTGTCTCGGTCCCCATCCCTGTCCTTGTCCCTATCCCCGTCTCCTTTCCCTCCTTGTTCCCATTCCCATCCCCATCCCAGTCCCCACCCGGGCTCTCCCCAGCCACCCACTGGCAGTGCCCACAGAGGGGGGACCCGCGACCACGTGAATCGGGGTGTCGAGCACAGACAGGCACCTGCCCCACCACACCCCACAATGGGGAAGCCATCAGCAGTGGCCATGGCCCCCAGCCACCGCGGTCCCATCCCTTGGGGTGGCAGAGGTGGTGGCTGAGCACCATGTTGGTGCTGTTGGTGCCACGAGCATCCCTGGGTGATGCCGGTGGCCTTTTGGGAGTGGGGACAGGGTTTTGCCCTGCTGGGCCCCAAACCAGGGCTCGGGGACCAGGGGACCCCCATGTCTCCATACCAAAGGTGTCGGGCCTTGCGGCAGAGCCCGCCAGAGCCCTTGGAGGGGGCTGCCGGGAGCAGGGCCGGGGGGGGGCCCGGGGGGGGCAGCATCCGCAATGCGGCAGCTCCCAACGTCATGAGCCGGGGTGCGGCGGCTCCGCAGAGGGGCAGGCTCAGCCCCGGGCCCCGGGCTGCCGCAGTGGCCTTGGGCGGAGGCAAGGGGATGGGGACGAGGGGGCACCCCCAAAGCTGCCACCCCCCCCCCCCCAGGCTGGGTGAGATGTGACACCCACCGGCATTGGCATCGGGGCGCAGGGGGGTGGCAGGGAAGGGCCGGATCCTGCCTGGTGCGGTGCTGGGGCCAAGCGGGCCAGCCGACGGCGGGGATTAGGCGAAGCCGTCTCTTTCAAAGTCACACCAAGGATGGCGGCGGGCTCGGCCTCACCCGCGGTCCCCCGGGGACCGGTGTCCCCAAGCCACTGCAGCGCCGGGGCGGTGTCCCTCAGGTGAGGATGGTGCTGCGGCCTCGGGGGGCTCCCCTTCCCTTTGGGTTGCTTGGCTGAGCACCGCGGGGCTTTGGGGGGGCTCCGCCAGGCTTTCGGGGTGCTTCGCTGCAGGGCGAGGACTTTGCCGATGGAGCCTGAAAGGCGGGTGTAGATGGAGGGGACACATCTGTCCCTGCCGGCATTAACCCATCCATGTGCAATGCTCTCCAAATCACGGGGATGGCCGAGCCGAGTAAGCACCGCTGCTCATTGTCAGCCCCAAATTTGAAGGCCAGATGGGGTGCGAGGGGTCAGTCGTCGCATCCTCAAGGGGGGTCAGCTCCCGCCGCTGGATCCAGGACACTCTGAGCTCATCCCGGGGCCGCTGGGCTCGTTGGGGCCTCGGCTTGGCCGACACAAAGGAGACTTTGTGCCTTCCTCCTCCTCCACCGCCGCTGCCATGGCCGCTGGGGATGGTGTCGCAGCCAGCCGGGGGTTTCACAGCCACCCAGGACGGGGGCTTTGCAACCAGCCGAGGGGTTTGCAAGGTTTGGGGAGGGTGTGCAGCCATCCAGTGGGTTTGCAACCTTTTTGGGGGGAACTGCAGCTGTCAAGAGGCTGTGCAAGCTTTTGGGGGATTTGCAGCCACGCAATGGGTTTGCAGCCTTTTGGGCAGCTTGCAACCATTTAGGTGAGGGGGAAAGCATTTAGGGGGTTTGCAACCTCTTGGTGGGGGGTTGTAACCTTTTGGAGGGTTTGTAGCCATCCGGGGGGTTGCAATCTTCTGGGAAGGTCTGCAACTATTTCTGGGAGGGGGGGTTTGCAGCTATCTGGATGCTTTGCAGCCATACAGGGGAGGTTGCAGCCGTTTGGAGGGTCTCCAGCTATCTGGGGCTTTGCAACCTTCTGGGGGTTTTGCATCCATTCAGAGGGGTTGCAACCTTTTTTGGGGCTTGCAGCCATCTGGGGTATTTTCAGCCTTTGGGGGAGGGGGGGCGGGTTGCAACATTTTAGGGGGGGTTGCAGCCATCTGGATAGTTTGCAATCTTTTTTGGGGGGTTGCAACCTTCTGGGGGCTGTGTGACCACCCAGGGGCTATGCAACTCTTCAGGGGTTTGTGACTGTTTCAGGGGCTTGCAGCCACCCGGGTGGGTTTGCAACCACCTGGCAGCGTCCGCTCCCTGCAGACCTGGGTCTGAAACACCCGTGCAACCCTGCAAAGGTGGCGGTTGGGAAATGGCTTCCAGTGCCGGTCCCCGTATCGCCTTGGCCCCATCCTGCTGCAGCACATCCCCAGAAGTCCCCAGCACTTGACTAGCTGAACTGGGGACCAGATTTTCCCCATCCTCCTCGGAGAGGCGGCATCAGGGCGAGCATCTCCCTTTGCTTGGCAGTTTCCGAAGCATTTTTGCCAGTCGATAATAATTTATTCCCTTTTTTTCCATTGCTGTTTTGAGGCTGAAGACATTCGGCTCTTGCTTATGGAGGATTTTGGGGGAAATTAAGGAAAAAAAATAAAAAGGAAGGTGCAAGCTCGCTACTCCTGTTCTGTGTATGGCACTGGTAGAATTCACTGTGCAACCCCGCGGTCAGTGAATTACCATAGGGCCATAAACAGAGCAGAGAAAGACCCGCGAGCCCCGTGGGGCCGTCACCGACATCGCCTGGCCCGTTTTGGCACTAGCACATTTTTGCTTTTATTTGTAGCTTTTGAGCAATTATGTGTAGTGCCAATATGGGAGAAGGTGGAGAGAGCAGCGCCGGGGTGGGGGACAGACAAGCATCAGTGCTGGGGAGGTGGTTTTGGTGGGGAGATGCTGGGAGCGAGGGATGCTGCTGGGGATGGGAAGGTGGAAACCATTCCACACTCGCTGGGGTGATGAAGGGATGTCTGTCAGCCCCATCCATGGGTGCCATTGAAGAGGTGTCCATCCCAATGTGGTGTCCCAGCCCGTGAAGGCATCTTGGCCAGGCCGTGTCACCATGGTGGCCATCACCAGCAGGATGGGACCCCCAGCTCCTTGTCCCCTCCTGGACCACAGTAGTGGCATCTCCCAGGGGTTGAACCAAGCATCTGCATGGGGGGATCTGCAGGGGCTGCGCATGGGGTTTTCTGGATGGACAGGTGAAATTATATTTTTTTTTCCTATTTTTTTTGCAGCTTTCCAGGCGTGGCACTGTGGTCACATGTCCCTTGCCCACCTTGGGGCCTGGCTGCTGAGATGGTGCCGGTGGTGCCCGGCCTCGGGGCTGCCTTTGGCAATGGTAGAACTCACACTGGTGCGGTAGCAGGATCCGGTGGTTCTAGACTTGCCAACTACAGCCCTGGGGAACCACGGCAGACATGGACCCCTGGCACCCACGGGTGCAGACTGGCACCCTGTGCATCCTCCACCCACCCACCCAGGGCACTGCTGCCAGGCTGGGAGGCTGCTCACAGGGTCCTGCTCCGTCCAGTATGGATCTGGGGGCAATGCGGTGGGTGGCCGTGCACACACGGTAGGGGTAGGACAGTGATGGTGAGCCTACCCCCTGAGGAGAGGGTCTGGCATCCCAGAGTGTCTTTATGGGTGGGGGGACAGGGACCTGCTGGATACTGGTCATTGGAGCAGCGCAGCCATGTGTCCTCATGTGACTCCGGGCGTTAAGGGCTGGTACAGCCCTGTGATGCGGGTGGGACAGCTGGGGGGCAGGGGGCACTGGATTAGGTGGCTGGCTCCCACCCCCAGCCCTGGATCCAGCCCTGACCCAGCCCCCTGTCTCTGGGGAGGGGGGGAAACTGAGACACCCATGGAGAGCTTGTGGTGGCAGCTGCCATGTCCTCTGCCTGTCCCTGGGTGCAGGAGGGATGGTGACAGCTTTTTTGGGGGGAACAGGGGGTAGCATGGGAAAGGGCAGCTCTGAGCTGACATGTTGGGGGCGGGTAGGGGGCTGTGCACACCCCCTTCACACCCCACCCCCCCCCCCGTCGCCCTGGCTGCGGGGCGGCTGGTCAGGATATGTAGGGCAGTGCTGGGTGATTATGGGGCTTTCGGCATAAGCCTGCGGAGATTGGATCACGCTGGATTAGGCTGCACGCTCAAATCATCCTCCCTGCGCTGGGGGGGAGGGATGGACGGGGGTCCCCGCTGCCCTCCTGGGGCAGGTGGGGGGGTTGAGGGGGGCACAGGCTGTCTGTGTGTCTGTCTGTCCATTCATCCATCTGTCTGGTCATCCAGCCAGTGAATATCCGTCTATCCGTTCAGCCGGGCCACCCATCCATTGCCTGTACAGCCATCTATCCCTCTGACTGTCTGTCCAGCCACTGAACCATCCATCCATGCATCTGCCTGTCCATCTACCCATACAGCTGTCCACCCATCCATCCATCTGTCCATCCATCTATCCAGCCGACCATCCATCCACCAGTGTGTCCATCCATCTGTCCATCCAGCCGTTGATCCATCTACCAGGCTGTCTGTCCTTGCATCCATCCTTGCATCCATCCATGCATCCATCCATGCATCCATCCATCCATGCATCCATCCGTCTGTCCAGGCAGCCACTGGTCCATCTACCAGGCTGTCTGTCCTTGCATCCATCCATCCATCCATTCAGTCATCCCTCTGCCTGTCCGTCCCACCAGCCACTGAGCCATCCACCAGGCTGTCTGTCCCTCCATCCCTCCCTCCCTCCAGCCGGCTCCGCAGTGGGGCCCTGCCCCAACGGGGGAGCAGGGGCCGAGCATCCTTCCCAAGCCCCGCCCACAACAGGCCATACCCACACAAGAAACTCCACCCCTCCCAAAAGGCTCCACCCCCAGCAGTCACCCAAGGGGAAGCTGGTGCCCCCCAGGTCTGCCCCCTCCCCAGGACCCGCACCCTGCTGGGGGTCATCCCGAGGCGCCTCGTCCTGGCCCTTCCCGGCTGCCGCAGCCAGGCCTATCCTGAGCACCCACCGGTGCTTCTGGGGGGCAAATCCTGCAATTTGCGGCCAAATCCTACAATTCATTGCCCACCCTGGGCAAAGCAGCGCTGGGATGGGGCAGGGGGGAGCAGAGGCGGCAAACCCAGCTGGGCCACACGCGGGACCCTGCTGATGCCCAGAGAACCTCCCCATAGGGCTCATGCTGGGGAGGGGGAGCAGGATCTAGCCCCACCAGCCTCTCCCCAGCTGGGAAATACAAAGCGAAGCTTGCTGGTGTGCCCAGGGCGAGCTCGAGCTGCCCCAGTGGGAGGCCCCGACCTGCTTATTAAAGACCGATTAACAGAGATTAAAGCCTCATGGCAGCGTCTGCCAGGCCAAGCTGCCTCCCCCTCGGCTGTGCTGCTGCATCCTGCACCCCGCCGGGGCACCCCGGATGTCCTAGGGTCCCCAGCAGTACCTGGAGCCCTGGGTCACCCTCCTAGCAGATGCAGGACCTTTCATGTCCAGGGATATTGAGCTCTGCTGGAGATACCCATGAGCACCCATGGGTGTTCTGGTAAAGCAGCCACATTCCTCCTTCCCTTCCTTCTGTCCGGCTGTCCGTCCTCCCAGCCTTCCTCCACTCTTTCCCTTGCCCCAGTCTACAAGAAACCTGCAGGATTCACCTCACCGGAGCCAGGGCTGCAACCATCCTGCACTGGCGTTCAAATAAAGCTGCTGAAACCCATCACTGCGCTTCCCTGCTCCTCCTTGGGTCTGCACCCCAAATGATGCACCCTGGTTTGCTGGGACCCCGTGAATGTTGGTGCCTGGGCTCGGTGGTGGCTGCTGCAGCTGAAAAATGGAGGAATTCAACCCAAAGGCCAGCTCAGCCCCTGGGTGGGAGCGCAGAGGGATGCTCGAGCACCCCCATGGTTTCCATCCGGCCCCCAGGTTGCTGTTGGAAGAGTAAAAAGGATAAGATAAATTGCTCAAAAGAAGAATTAAGCCCCAAAAATCACCCCAGCTATGCTCGGCTCTTCCTTTCCAGCCACAACAGCGCAGCAGGGCAAAGTGGGAGCTGGCCTGGGGAGGGCTCGGGAATGTGGGACCAAGCCCCAGAACACCTCTACCAGGATACACCAACCCCCCCAAAATACCCCAGAACAGGACAGCCAGATGCAGGGGTAGACACATTTGTAACAATTTATTGAATGAGGCAATAATAGACACTGGGAAAACAAGGGGGGGTCCATGCTCTGCTACTTGCCTGGTTTTTGTTTTTCTGGGGGGGTGGGAGGATAGGGGGGAACCTCTCTGACTAAAAGAACATCATTTCATCGTCAAAGAAACACTGACTTGAAAGCCACCAACATCTTCACAACGACAATAAAAAATAATAATTAAAAAAAAATAAAAACCAAACTGGAGAACCAGGACTGTTTCTATGGAAAGATCTCCCTCCCCTCGTTAAAGTACAGAAGAAATGTATACAAAGAACATTTGATATTTTTCCATATAAAACAAGTAAATACAAGAATCTGAAAACTTCCTTGAAGGCGGAGCGAGATGTGGAAAACGTTGTTAACAGCCACTTGGAAATAAAAATAATTAAAAAAACAACAACAAAAAACCCCAAAAACCAAATGCCAAACCAAAACCCAAAAATCAAATACCATGCACGACTGCACACGCAGCAGGGCTGCGGCTGACGGAGGGCTTGGCTGGGTGCTGCCACTGGGACACAAGGGTTTGGCCCGGGGGAAGTCAAGTAGAATTTGTCCCCCAAAAACCCCCCTGAGGTTTTTTTTTAACCCTCCTGGAAAAGTTTTTGGGTGATGGGGATTAAAAGTTCGCAGCAGCAACAGAGCTGTGCTAGGAGATGCACGTTGGGCAAGGCCAGGGGGGTGGCTTGGAGGGTTGGGGAGGCCAGAGGGGTCTATTGAAGGGAAAGGTCTGCACTCACATCCACCCCGCTACCTTCAAATGAAGCTTTGCTTGTGGGAACCAGACTCTCCGGGGATGGGCAGGGGAGGATGCAGGGTCCTGGGGATGGCAGCGGGGACAGGGATGAGCCCAAGGCAGCTCTTTGGCAAGGGAAGTACTGGGAACATGGTGGGCACGCAGCAGGGGGATGCAGCCAGAGCCCCTCTAGAGGCGTTTCCACTCCGGTCTAGATCCACAAAAATGGGAAATAATAGTAATAACAACAATAATAATAATAATAATAACAATAAAGAAAAAAAAAAGAAGATCTAACATGGCAGGTACATTTTGAGAGCAGAGAAATAAGAACAGGTCTCCAGTGTGCACCAAGGGGAGCCGAGCGGAGCACGGCTGGGTCCGCGGCAGTGCTTACAGCCATCAAAGGCAGCAGTAGCCTCGCTTGGCGGCTCGGGGAGGGCGGCAGTCCCGCAGGCTCTTGGAAGAGCGTTATCCCTTCAAGAGTTTGCCACCCTGCCACCCCCCTGCAGTCACACATGCATGGTTTTTTTTCCCCAGGAGAGAAGCCTTTTCCAAACTCTCTTCCTTTTTTTTTTTTTTTTTTTTTTGTGTGTGGTTTTTTTTTTGCGTGTGTGTGGTTTTTTTTGATATTTTTTTTTTAAAATATAAAAGTCCATGTTAAAATCTTTGAAACCTAATTTTCCAAGTGCGGACGGCGGAGGGCTGTGCCTGGGAGCTACTGCGGAGGAAGGTGCTGGTGCAGCCTGGGAGCAGAGGCGATGCTGCTGGAGCAGTTTTGGCTGAGGGCATCTGTGCTCCAAACTTGCCTCAGCCCCCTGCGAGGCCTCACCCCACTCCATCCCACGCTGGGCAGAAATGAGGGCTAAGGGGTTGCTTTGCTTTGTTTTCTTTTAAATCTCCTCAGAATGAAAGTCCCATCACAATTTGGCTTCTCATTCCGAGAGCAGAGTGGCGCTATAAAAATGCACTTAACACACATCCTCTGCTAGTATTTTTTTCTTATTTTTTTTCTCCTTAAAAAAAAAAAAAAAAAAAAAAAAAAAAAAAAAAAAAAAAAAGGTTAACAAAACCTTTGCTTCCAAAGCTGGGAGACTCAATGCCACCTGATTGCATCTCTGGAGAGGTGTAAAAAAATTATTCGCATAAGAGACAAGGAAAATCACCATGATCCTGCTCTGGGCATCATCACTGTTCCAAGGTCACCACTTCCACTGCCTGCCCGTCCATAGTGACGGCACTGTCCGCTATCCTTGTGGTAACGGGTGCCATCGCCACCTGAACAGGGCCGTTGCCTTGGGCCAGGCTGGTCACCACAGTCTGGTACATGCTGACAGGGATCTGGACGAGACCTGAGGAGACAAAAAAAAACCCAACCGAGAAATAGGAGTGGGGTTGGGAGGGAAAAAGTGGAGCAAGACCAACACAACAGATGAGGCTGGTATGGGCACATGTTGTGGCTGCTCCAGAGATGATCCTTTGGATTGCTGAAGTACACCCCGACCTGCAGCACTGCATCCAGCTCTGGGGCCCGCAGCATAAGGAGGACACGGACCTGTTGGAGCGAGGCCACAGGAGGCCATGGAGATGATCAGAGGCTGAGGCACCTCTCCTAGGCAGACAGGCTGGTAGAGCTGGGGCTGTTCAGCCTGGAGGAGAGAAGGCTCCGGGGAGACCTTACAGCGGCCTTCCAGTACCTAAAGGGGCTGACAGGAAAGCTGCAGAGGGACTTTTTACAGGGGCCTGCAGTGACAGGACAAGGGGGAATGGCTTTAAGCTGAAAGAGGGCAGGTTTAGATTAGATCTAAGGAAGAAATTCTTTACTGTGAAGGTGGTGAGGCGCTGGCACAGGCTGCCCAGAGAAGCTGTGGCTGCTCCATCCCTGGAAGTGTTCAAGGCCAGGTTGGACGGGGCTTGGAGCAACCTGGTCTAGTGGAAGGTGTCCCTGTCCCTGGCAGGGGGGTTGGAACTAGATGGTCTTTAAGGTCCCTTCCAACCCAAACCATCCTGTGATTCTGTGTAGGGAAAGCCAGCAATTGAAGACACCTGCCTCCCACCCAGCAGTGTCTGTGCTGGTGTAATTATTTGTGGCTTGGCGGCCTCACTGTGCTGGACTCGCTCACCATGATGCCATGTGGGATGGGAACAGGGATGGAATGGGGCAGAGTAGGGTGGCAGCACGGCAAGCTCAGCCTGCACTGCAGGGCTGTCTGGCCACAGGGAGAGAATAAGGTTAAGGAGGAAAGAGATAAGAAACTTTTGGAGGAGGAACCCAATACTGGGATGGTACACCAGGTACCTGTACAGCCAACCCTGTCAGGCCATGTTTTGCTGGAGGCAGGGATTGCTCCCACGTGTTTCTCTCAGAGCTGTGAGTGTGCCACCACACAGCCCAGCAGTGGTCACCACCCATGGACGAAGAACACACTTCTGAAACATATTTTTCCACGTGACTTGCCCAGAATTGAGAACCCTGGGGCTAAGGATAGGATAAATTTGGCTTCTCCCTACTGTGTGACTCTTCCATCCCCTGTAACTCTATACACCACTCAAACACCTTCCTGTTGTTGTGGTGTGTGAGAAGGATTCCAGGTGGCAGGCCAGAGACCACCCATCCTGCCCACGAGCCCCAGTACAGCTACCAACCTCTCTCAAACACGATTCACCTCCTCCAGCTCACTTTCCATCCCAGCTGGGTCCTTCTGCCTTCACACCAAGAAGGGTGAAGGGCAGCATGGGACCAAGCCCTGGCCAAGCCATACTGGCTCCGGGCACTGACTATAGGCACTCTTGCACATGTATACATGACATATAAGAGAAATAAAGGAAAATAAACCAAGTTTCTCAGCTCTTCCCCCATTATGGATGGGTCCAGCAAAGTAGGAAGTATCTTCTTCCCAAGGGTGGCTCAGCTACAGAAAGGGATCAGATGCTCCCAAGCTGAAGATGGCAAAGCTTAGGGCATGTTTTTGGCCACAGAGGAAATCACCACTGTGCTAAACGCAGTGAGTCCTGGTTAGCTAGGTAACACCAACCAAGATGACAACAAAACAACGAGGACCCGAGGATATTGTGATGTGAATGATGAAAAGAGATGAAAAAAATAACAAGGAGCACTGGTACTGCTTGATACAGCTGGGCAGGGGAATAGCAAATCCTGCCGGCTGGCAAGTTAAACATCAGAGTAGAAGGATGAAGTTATCTGCCTGTACCCACCACTGCCTTTGGCTTGGCAAAGTGTGACTTAGACAAGCAAGCCTGTAAACGCTACCTTATACACAACGTTTCTGAAACTATCTGCACCTCTCTTGAAGGGGGGTGGGGGGAAATGCTTTTAGAGGTCATCAAATCCTTCCAGCCAGCAGCACAGGATGGCCAGCCCCTGAAACAGCATTCAAACGATATAAGACAGCAGGTTCCTGACCCAGGCTTTCCCAAAAAAGCAGTACAATCTCTTTTGATTCAGGTTTCTGTGGCAGAGAGCAGACCTCTGTCCTGCCAAGGGCACTTGTTTAATAACACAAGGCAGCAGAATGCGGCTTGGTGTCCTCAGATAACTCACTGTACAGACAGGAAAGCTTATGAGTTAATCGTGCTGACCAGGTGGGTGACCCCAGCAGAGCGCAGCGTGCTTCGCAGTCCTTCAGCATCCCTCCTCTTGGGATCTTAAAGCGCTCTGCAGGTAGGAAAGTTTCACGATCCTCCAACCAAAGGGCTGCCCTATGCCCGAAGACTTATGTTCCATGTTCGCCCAGTTCACAGCCCAAACAAGGAATTGCTTTCCCGGTGCAATGATTCAACACTAACTGCTATGAAAGGTGTGGAGGAGTCAGGAGAAGGTACAAAGCTCCCAGAGTGCTTTCTAATAGATGAGAGTTTTAGGCAACGAAACACTGAAATGAGAGCTCACACTCAGCCCTCTAGAAGAAAATCTCCCAGACTCTTCAAGGAAACATAGCACATCCCAGTTTAAGCAGGTGCTAGCACAGACCTGGAGATCTGACCTGGGATGCACCTAAAATCCCCGCTCCAGACCAACAACACAATTAAGCCCTTTGGGTTACGTGGGTTGCTAACTCGAAGACAACTGCTGGAGCTCTCAAATGACAGTCTACTACCCATGGCCAACCCAAAGACCAGAGTCACCACCATGTTCATGGACCACAGAGCATGCAACATTAAAAGCCTGATTCCTCCATGCCTTGCACGTTGGCCAGGGAAGGGCTGTTGCCAAAGATGGGTGCTATCAAAAGACTGAGAGACCTGAAGACCCAACCAGTGTCTTCTTTGTAAAGGATGAGTTCATGTCACCCAAGATTTGACCAAGGCTGGCCACATCTTGGAGCACACAGAAGAGCAGGGAAGTCTCCGTGAGAGACGGCGACACGCAGATCCCTTTCTGCATGGGATTAAACTAAATCGTCTCAGCATATGACGTAGCAGCCTTCCTGCCAGGGGTGGTAACAAACCAAAGGAGGAGATGGCTGGAAAGTCTGCTGTGCATTAAAGCAGAGATGATCGCCCTTGGGAGAGAGACGATTAAACTACTGAGATACTGTAATCAGGTCTAGGATTGGCCCTGCACTGCATCTGCTCAGGCCTGCACCCTGATTAGCCCTAATCTAGCTGGCATATGTTAATCTAAAGCATGGATTTGAGACCCTTTCAATTGTATTAAAAACAGGAAATCCATTAGACAAAAACCCCAACTTCTTGGAGTCTTTGAAAAATATGTACCTGCAAAGAAAGCGGAGCTGTGCCGGGGTGCTCTGTGAGGAATGGAGCACGCAGGGAGAGCCCTGGCTGAGGCAGGGAAGAGGGATCCCATCGGATCCTGCATGCAGCTCAGATCAGCTCCTGCCTGGGGAGGGATGACAGTGGAGGTGACGAATCATGCACCAAGCAGCACAGACCATAGCCACAGGCTCCTGGCAAACAGGAAGATGCAGCTCAACTGTGTGTTTGCTTCCCCTTTGTGAAGTCCCCAGAAAGCCCCTCTGGAAGGAGCGGTGGGTGAGACATGAAGCCCAGGCACCTCCATCCCCCTGCGAATCTCCCGTTCCTGGCCACCAATCTCACCTACCTTCCAACACTTCCCGTCCTTGGCAGGGATGAAAAGCCAGCTCCAGCCAGCTGGGCACAAGGACAACATCTACACAGGAAGCTGGGGCAGAGCCAGCACTAAGGTCCTGCCTCTCTCTTACCTGCAGCATGCCAGGGAAAGACGTTTTTTGGTGGAGGATCAGATGGCTTTGCTAGGAAGGAGGCCACGGCATGGCCAGCATCACCTGACAGCCATGGAGGGGAATGGGTCAGGACGTGAGGGTGGCCAAAGGAGAAGGAGAGCCACGGCAGGCCTTAGGGATTGAGATGGCCAGCATGACTCCAAGGATTATTGTAGATTGACTCTGAGATGGCTGCAGTTGTACTCTAATGCTGGGTCAGGCAACATTAGCAGCTGCATTTTAGCTGGGGGGCTGTGATGGGCCGTAAGAGATCATGAAACTCCTGCTGCTTCAGCAGAGAAGAGGTGACAGCTTACAGAAGATGGGTAAGGGTTAGGCTCTACCTGCAACCAGAGAGCTACAAGATTCAGAAGCAAAAAGTCATGTGATGGCTGACAGAGACATCTTACCTGGCATAGAAGGCAGATCATCATCATCAGCATAAGAACAATTGTTTTGATCCTAAATTACAGGTGACTGCATTAAACCACCACATATAGGGCTCTGGGGGAGAAGGCTGGGTGGGTGGGATGATTCTGTGCCCTGGGAACTGGTGGAAGGTTCAGAAGTGCCCTGGACATCCACGACAGTCACAATGCTCAGGGAACTGGGGTCACTGGTCCGAGCTTCTGCCTGGCTTTAACACCTCTTCACCCTTGAGATCAAAGCAAGGGCAGCACGAGAAGGAGATACGACCAGTCTCCAGCTGTTGCGTGCATTCCCAGTCATATCTGGAATACTGTCCTACTCAGGGACACGATACACACTGTTTTTTTCACAGTATCTTTGGCAGAGTCCATTCTGCAAGGTGCATCCTTATCTCCTGTTCAGTGTCTGGTAGTTTAAAGTGACTCAGGCCATCTGCTAAGGTGCTCAAAGTACCCAGATAGCTAACCATGCAAGCAGATGAGCTCTTCAGTGTCCCAGCTCCACGAACTGGTTAATTCCTGACCATAGATGAGGTGAGGTCTATACCACCCAAGCCCATTGCCATGTTGTTTGACCACACCTGGAGACATGGGCTGAGGTCTTGTTTATCAACATCCCATGTGGCTCCACATCCAAATGCCAAGAGTCTGAATAAAGCGTATTTAGTGGGTATCTCATTCCAGGTATGAACCAATCATACTAGATGTGGACGGAAGATGGGCTAGAATGGCAATGCAGATCCTACCACCACAAAGGTCCCATCAGTGAGGAAACTGTAACAGCCCAAGGCAACCTTGGACAAAGCTCTGTCTGAAGCTGGACTGTAAGCACCCAGTTGTGATCTGGCACAGATGGTATGAAAAGCCTTGCTGCCTTACGTCCTGTGAATGCTTGGTACGCTCTCATTATGGTGGCAGTGGGAGTTTTCAGCTGGACAGTCAGGTTCTGCAAGCCTTGAAATGCACCCTAGAGTAGAAAGGCTTTCATTGATACCAAGACAGAAGTTGTCTCAATATCCTGTATGGACATTCAGTGTAACACTTCCGAAAGCTTAATCTTCACATTAAATGTCCAAAGACACACAGAATGGCTGGGAGAAACTGAACAGTGTGCAACCTCAAGGGACCCCTCAGCTGCCAGTCACTCACTGAGAGATGTCCTCTTCCCAGATGAGATGGGTTTCTCCAGTGAGGAGGACTTGGCATGGCCCTCTACACCATGGAAAGGCTTAACAGCAAGAGCTCACATGTAACTTTTTCTGTATGGAGCTCAAACAGGAACACAAGAATAAAGTCCTGGAGAGTCAGGAGACAGGAACCAGCCCCATTCTGGACCAGACAACAGCAACCCCCATCATCACGCTGAACATCAACTCAAGAAAGGAAACAGCTTCCTCTTTAAAAAAGTGCAAAATCCTCTTCTTTGATAGCATCAGCTACAACAGAGAGCTCATCTCCTGCCAAAGCAAACTCCTGTGGGAATAGCCTCTAGAAAGGGAGGGTTGTGAGCAAGCAAAGGCAAATGGAGAAGCATTACCATTTGGCTCCTGCATCTGGGAGCCAGGAGTCCCAAGCAATGCTCAGCCCTGCTTTGCAGTACTGAGCCAGCCTAGCCCCAACAAGAAAGGGAAGGGGAGATGGTGCAAGCCTCTCCAACACACCCTTCAGGTGTCCTTCACGTGTGTTGAAAGGTGAAGGAAGTTTGAGAGGGGTGCTGTTAGCGGAGCTGAGTTTATGGTAGCAAAAGCTGTGAAGCCACAAGAAACAGTGCTCTGAGTGCAGAGCATGGAGGAACAGGGGGCACAGGTCTGGAGTCATGAAGTAGCACAGAAGTATTGCTCTTGTGATTTCTTTTATGGGGCAAAATAGAAAATGCACAATGACTTTAGCAATCACCTTGGAGCCCTTGACAGGGCACAGAATGTCATCTGTTTTTTAGCTAGGTAACATAATTTCATAAAGAAACAGGACCTCGACTGAGACCTGCGTGTCCCCTTCCAAAAGGAGTCCAAAGCCTGTTTCAAATTGCCAGAAGCATAAGCCACAGTCAGCCGCAGCCAGTGCTGCTCCTGGGGATCCACTGACACCAGAAGCCTACTCAGCACCAAGTAGAGAAAGAATATCTGGTGCAATAGACGCCAAACTTGAAACATCTTGCTCTGTTCTCTTGGATACCAAAGAGTTTAAGTGCTGAAAGTTGTTCAGTTCATCATTTGCTTTGAACATCTGCAAGAACTGCAGAGTCAGGAAACCACTGTCAGTGGCCTTACGAGTCTCTCAGACTTGCTTCTAGGTAGAAACGCTAGAGGTAGAGCTCTGAAAGCCTTACAGTGCTCACACCAACAATAGAGAAGGCTAAAAAGATGAAATTTTCCATTGGACTTTCTTGGCCATTCACCTCAAACTTAGGGGACTTTGTTTGCTCCAGTCTTCTCAGCTCGTGCTGAAGGGAAACTAGTAGAAACTTTGCTTTGCATGATCCTGCCATAGCATTTCACAGTAGATATTCCTGCAACTTCTCTCCCCCTGCTCCAGAGGCATGGAGCTGAGCAATCCAACAGCAATCCAACCAAAATTTCTGTGCTCAGGAATGCACTACGGGGCCCTAGCACACACGTCAGCAGATACCATCTCATTGCTACATTTTGTTCAGAGCCAAAGCCGACTTCGAAGACACGAGGGAAGAATTCTCATAGACAATTCAAAGTGACCAGTGTGCAGGTTTTAATGCACAAAAATCAAAAAGGAAAATGCATCACTAGAGGACCTCTCAACAATGAAAACATTTGTCCTTGGTAGCTAACACAATGAAAGGGCACTGGGCGTGCTTTGATCTAGATACCTAGGGCAGCCTGTAAATACATCAAGACTGATGCAGGTAAGTAGGGAATAACCTGATCATCTTTTCCACAATGGGACAGAGTAAGATAAGAACACAACAGCTAAACATAAGGTTAGTGAAGCTCTGGAGCAAAGTCACCATCACTGGAGGTCTTCTAGAGCCAGCTAAGACTGAGGCTGGCTCAGGCAAGTGTCTGGTGTAAGTGATCACATGAATTCCTTTCAGCCCAGTCCGTCAACAAGATTTTGGAGGCTCCATTTTATGTGAAGAAGACAGAACTAGGACATACTGGACAAATCGGTTGGCACTAGAGGTATTTCTTCACAGTAAACTTAGTTCATAGTCAAACACAGGACAGACTTAATTCTCCCAGCCATGTATAATTCCTTTTAGCAACATGGCAAAACAGGAGGGACTCTTGTTATGCTTCACTGCTACCAGTTTTAAAAAGGACAGTCATACAAACAGGATATTGAGCAGCTCTGTCCAGCTGTTTGCAGTCACATACTTGTTCTGGCAACATAGCAGGTATTGTTGCCTACAATAAAGGTAGCACAACTACCAGTACTTAACTGCAGAGCAACTGTGTCCTTCAACTGAATCCTGGAGCAAAGACCATTCTTATCCTCACCAAGACAGATAGCTGCAGTGCTGGAGACTACCTGGCGTGTTCCAACACAAAAGAGCACTGTTCAGCCTGCACGTTAAAAGCTCCCACAACAGATTTTTATTAAATCCGTATTGCTTTGTGTGGGAACCTGGCTCACCAAAACTTCCAGAAATGATCATCTTGATGACTGCCCTTTTGGGGGACTGACTCAAGAGGCCTTCAAGAGGTGGGGGAAGGACAGGCAACTGGTGTGAGCATGTATTTCCAGAAAAACAAAACAGATCTCTGTATCAAGTTCAAATTACACACCAGCTAAAATGAGTGCTCTGAAAGTCACATGTTATCCTGAAAAATCCTCTGACCGTAAAGAAGAAACATCCGCAAACTAAACGTGCCCCTTAAGATACGAGGTGTTGACGTGACACCATGGATGGGATTTCACCCAAAGTCAGCTGCAGAAGTCAAGCATTTCAGGAATCCTACCACACTCAGTGGTGACAAAGGAAGCAGAAGACACCTCTTAACACAGGCACCTACTTTAAGATAAGATGAACTGTCTTTTGAAAGCGTGCCTCTCTCTCTCCCCCCTTCAACTACTGCTACAGCATCAATGACTAATTCAAATTAGCTCTCTCGTAGGACAAAATGATAATTGGAAGGATTTTCACCATCAGAAATGGCTTACTGACAAATCACAAAAAGCTCATGCAGGGATTTAAGCTCTGAGAACTTCCTAGGCAAACAGCAGCCAGGATCTTCCCTATGTAACCTCTACACCATTAATTTAAAAACACAAAAATTGTTCCACCAAATGATAATCTGAAAAAAGCTACAGTTCTTATTCTGCTTGCTGACCACAATCATACCTCAAGATCATCCATTATCTGTCTTTTCAAGAGCCACTCCAGTCAAAATCACAACAAAGACCAATATAACAAGGCACCTGAAGTTTTGATAGTGAAGTTGAGTCATGGCAGCTCACAGACGGAGCACTAAACTGAGTGTTGCAGTCTAGCAGGCTACACCATAGCCTTGACTTTTCCTGAGAACAGAAGATTAGCACAGGAGACAAAACAAGATGCAACACTTCCATCAACAACTGCATGGGATATAGGAAGGAGAGCCCTGGAGCCACTTCATGATCACATCTCAGTCTCTCAAGACTGTGCCTGGGCATCACCTACCTGCTTAATATTCTCAGTGACTTGTTCTTTCCTTAGCCTCGGCTCCTCTTGTTCTGTTTCAATGAGCTTTCCTTCTCTGCCTGTTCAGAGCAATGGGAGCTGCTGCCTCAGTGCCCCAGAAGGCCTGGCTGATCTGGGAATTCCAGCCTTACACCACCAGAAAGGCATGGGCCAGGATGCAACACCATGCTCATATGGCTCGTTCTTCCTCCAACTCATTTAGCTACAGCAAAGACTGTTAGATGCTTGGTATTTTGTGTGAAGGTGTTGTTTTAAAACCCAAGTTTGGATGTTTGGGTTTTATTTATCCCCAAATCTCAGTCAGAGACCTTCTCTAGCTGCGAGGGGACAGCTCACTGCACTAGCACCTTTGATACACTTGTTTTCTTCCTCTCTACAAGGAAAGAAGGGTCACAGCTTAGCCAAGTATCTGAACACCTTTGGCTTAACCTCTCTTATTTCTTGGTCTCTTATTTCTTATTTCTTTGCCTCTAGGGCAGAGGAAGGCAACCCATCCTCACAAAGCAACCACCCAGTTACTTTTGGCTCCTTTCAGCAGACCACCCAGGGCAGGTGCATCTGCACCTCCCGCTTTGTTTGATAGATATACAATCCAAGAGAATACACAAGCCCCGTCTTCTCTTCCCAGAGAGATGACCTAGAGGACACCACTCTCCTTTGTCACATGACTAACAAGATCCCTGAAGATGACTCCAGAGCTTTTTTTTTTGGGGGGTGGTCTGAGGGTGTGGTTGAGTTTCTGGAGTTTTTTTAGGGCTTGTTTTTCTTTTTTTTTTCTTTGAGTTCTTTTTAAGTTGCAGTACTTTCAGACAAAAACACTGGGGCTGGAATTCCTGATTTACAGGAGTCTCTGCTGCTGGAGAGGACAGCCCAACCTATCAAGCGACATACAGACAGGGGCTCAGCTGTGTTCATGGAATTATCTCCTCTGAAGCCCCAGCATTTCCATGGAAATAGGAAGATCCCAATGAGCCAACCTGATGCCCAGTCTCTTCCCTGACACAGCAAAGATCCATAGTCTGCAAGCAGTGGTGACAAATACCTCCTTCACCGATGACACTTCACAACTGCTATGAACCTCTGTCTTTCCAGCCCTTTCCTGACATACCAGAAGTCTTCCATCTGCAATCATCTGCAGTGAGGACAGTAACATAAGGAAAAACTTGTAATTATTTTTAACATTGGAAATGATTAATCCAAAATCCTGGGTGTTCTGTTTCATCCTCATTTCGATGTAGCTGAAAACTCCCATGAAAACAGTGCTTGGGAAAGCAGGCAAAGCAGCAGTCTGGCATCCTGACGGGGGATTAGCTTCATGCCTTCAGCCCTTGTCTCTTGCATAAGGTTACCTGTCCCTCCCTCTCCCCGTCATAGGGTGCTGAGGGTGAATTTAGAGCTTGACAACAGGACCTGGACGTCAGCTGAGGCAGAATAAAGCTGTGTCTATTCAAGCTCAGTTCTTACCTAGACCTCACAACACTACTGCTGGGTCCCCAGAGTACGTCACTCTAAAACCAAGCCAATCTGGTGTGTAGAAGAGGCGACAAACACGCAAGGAGTGTATGTGTCTACCTGTGAAAAGAAAGCTTTTTTTACCAGACTCCACAGATGAAAGCTTAGCTAATAACACTTCTAAGCTTCCTTGATCAGCTGGCTTTGCTGTGGAGTGAAGGGCATACCTGATAAGATTAGCAGTCTATCATGGTCAATCATGTATATAGGAAACAGTTAAAAATAAAGTACAGCAACCCCTAATATCTGCTCTGGTCGGGATTCACTTTTCCTATGATCTGTTTTCTGATAATAAAAAAGATGGAGCAGACCAGTGTCATTGGTGCCAAGCTTCTCAGAAAGCAGAGATAGGTAACACCTAAGAATAAGTTTCTGGACAATCATCTAATACAGATCCCTATTATATTTTGCCATAAAAACTTTATTGACTTGTCTGCTATGTTATTAACATCCACAGGGGCTCTTCCAGAGGAAGAATTGCCTATCAAGACTGATTCTTATCCTACCTTTAAAACTAGCCTTTAGAGTCCTGTATTTCCTCTATGGTTTTATTAAAGGCTACGGTGAGAATGAAGGCAGGGTACCATTTAAAATTGATAAAACGTTGTATTACTTTAATGACAAAAGTCCATCTTAGAATAAAGTAATCTGAATTGATTATTTTTTTTTTAAGCACTGAAATATTGCCTGTTCTAATGAAGTAGATAATTATTTGGCAGAGTTTCTGCAGGAACAATACTCTGTGCATCCTTGCAGATCATGAATAGCATGCAAGGGGAATAAAGTTGCGTATCAAGAGACAGGTGTGTCCACAGTCCAAAAGCTGGTGGATTTCAGCCAGCAGATGTGTCAACAGTCACACACATATACAAGCTCTTGTATCTAGCCTCCTGTGCTGTGTGACACATGGGACAGCCTACTTCTTTACTTAGGTTTCTGCTATAGTGTTCAGCCTATAGTTTCTTAAAGCTGGTGGGTGCTGAAAGTGTATTTGTGGGGGTTTGCCTCCTTTGCATCGTGTCTGTGACCTTTAAAAAGCCAAATTTTACAAATCCAAGAATCACAGCATCCCCATAAACGCCATCCATCACCACAGTATGGCTGCTTGAGTGTCATTAAATACAGGCTCTGAGCCCAGCTCTGTCCTGCTCCTCACTAATTCTTTACTTAAGTAACAATTATGAGAGAGCTTGGCTTTCACAAAGCTAACAGGATTGGGCTGTAAGATATTAGCACACCCCAAAGGCATGTGCATCTCTACACCAAGCCTAGTGTCAGTGTCCAGGCATAGAGCAGCGGCTCAGATAGCCATTGCAGGATGCCTGGCTGTAAATATATATCTGATGTCTGATATCTTCCCCTTGAAAGTGTGAAAGGAGCAGGGGGGGGGACACGAGGACGGGGGACACACCCAACAGATAGATATAGCCCCTTTTAAACAGCCCAATAAACACCATATAGTCAGGAATCTAAAGGAACAAGTGGCAATACCAGCTAAATCCCATTATTCCAAACCACCACCACAAAAATCCACTCACCTGGTGAAAACTCTGTTAGGCTCCACTTGTAACCTGAATAGTCTGTTGTTAGGAAGCCTGACAATAAAATGCAAGTGTAAAAGGCTGAACAAAGGCCAAATACTACAGTTGGGGAGGGGGGCATTAAGTACGGTAATTAATATATTAATAAGAAATACATCCTTTTGCTTACTAGGTGAATTAAAAAATTCAGTGTCCTCATAAGAGTAGAAAATTCAATATCCACATATAAGTAACACCCCAATATTAGGCACAGTAACTAAACTACCTCTATACAGAACATTACGTGCATTACTTACGTACAGTAAGTGGGAGGCAAGTATAAGATAATTCCAGATATTTGTACTGTATTTTACAAGTATTCAGATGAATGGCTTAATTGGACCAGAGAGACCCAGTGAGAAACAGCTGCACAGAAGTGAGAGTAGTAAAATCCATGTTGGAGAAGCTAAGACCACCTCTAATAAAGCTCTCTACTATTCCCCAAGTAGAGGGATGAGAAATGAATGAGAAGCAGAAATGGCTGCCAAAGTGGCATTTCTATATATCCCAAGAGCACGAGGCTAGAAAGTTCATGAAATCCAGGCACTTGGCCTCATCAGTCTCTGAAAAGAGTTCGATGTATTTTTAAGGCTATGACAGACTCAGACCTCGATGAGTTTCACAAGTTCGTACACTGCACGATAGATCACAGGTGAACACGAACATTAGCATATACTACAGAGCATTTAGCACATGGAGATATAAAGCAGCTATTGTTCTGGCAGTAAGGTAATACGTAACCAGATAGTCTCCGGCTTCATCTAGAAAACATTTTCCCAGCATTTCACTGACTTGTTCAGCGGGAGCCTCTCTGCTACAACAGAGTGCACATTCAAGGCCAACAAATGGGTCCAAAGTGATGGGTTCTCCCCCACAGTGCCCCATTCCTGGCCCCTGTGCCTCTTCGCTGGGGGAAATCATGCTTTTAAGCCAAGAGAGGTGACATAAACCCACAGTCAAGCAAGATGCACAACTCTGGGAGGAGGACGATGCCTTGGGAGGGCATCCAAAGCTTTACCTTGCAGGTATGGAAAGCTGCAACTCTGGTGTCTCTACTGGAGCCTTACCTCACTCTAGTTTCTGCACTAGCTACAAGGAGGTAAGCACTCTTCTTTTTAACTCAGGGGGGGGAAAAAAGGGCTAGACACATACCTTAAGGGTCTTTTTTTCTCTTCTTCAAAGCATACCCTTCAATTCTAGCTATAAAAGCATCCCTGCTACGAACCAGCACACACCCTCGTTGCAATGGGGTTAAGTGTCACAGTGCTTTGGTGTCTGCATCCTGTCTTCTTTATAGGACAAGGGACCCATGCAGCACAGATCCCCCTCTTTCCCCTGTGTAGGGCCTGGCCCATCCTCAGCAAGGTAAACAATAAATCATGGTGAATACATGACTCAGATGTGGAACGCATCATGTAAGGAGCAAGTTTTTACAGTCCACATTCCTCCTTTTTTTGTACATCACTGTCTTCCACTGCCTGGGTTGTGCGGCAGGTGGGATGGGTTCCTACCTCTCTCTCTCAAGAGTACTTATTCTTGGTATGCTATGCCTCTGGCAGATTCCTCCCTTTTAAACTCTGCACATCTGTTGATTAAAAAAAAAAAAAAAAAAAGCTTGGACTCTGGCCTGGTGACTGAAGGCACAGAACATTTGTGCATCTGGGCAGAGCCCGAGCCACGAGCCACGCAGGCTGGGTGGTAGGAAGCCTCTTTGCACACCAAGAGTAGGCGACAACGATGGCTGCTAGGAGAGAAATGACCCTTTGCTTTCCAGAAAGCAGGGCTCTTTTAAGTGTTTTGTCCCTGTGGGCCTCATCCCGGGTGCACAGAGGCCTACAAAGGGGTTACTCATGGCACAGGGACCCACGCAGACAAAAACTGCAAGAAGAATCAAGCAGCCACTCTGTGTAACAGCCTGTTCTGTCGCTTCCTGAAGCGGGACAGAACAGGTTGGAAACTGCTTCCTGAGAGTAAAAGGAACTGCAGTGGCTGGAGAATCCCTTCTGCTTTGCATCTGTTGTGGACAATTCAGACTGAAGTCCCGTTCGCTGGCTGCCCTGGCTCAGACCGCAGGTTCACCCAGACCAGAAGCAAGAAAGCACATCTCTGACAGCAGCAAACAAGCAGAAAGCCTAAAACCTGGCCAAATCCAAGTCTTGTTAATTTGCCACAGGACTTCAAACCTCTTCACATTTAACTCCTATTTGGAAGTGCAAATCAGACCCCTTTTTTCCCTGCCCCCCCCTCCCCCCCCCCCAAAAAAAAAAAAAAAAAAAGGAAGAAAATGCACCAGGAAGCCTCAGAGAAGATCTGGCTGAGGACATCATAATGCATCTGCAAGTTGGAGCAACAGGGAACAACCACAGGCCAAATTCACTGATGGTGTGTAATTGAACACAAACACCCCCGGCTGCTGATCCCTGTGACTTCAAAGGAGTTGAATGTACTATATGCCAGCACTAAAACTCGGGTTCCATTAGCTATATGTTCACCATTTAAATGCAGTGGTTGTGTGCTGCACACACCAATTAAGAGTCCCCTAATGCTTGGGAGTACAAAGCTTTTTCTTTTTTTTTTTTGGAAGGGGTGGAAGGGAAGAGATCAGCCAGCTCAGGGGAATAGCAAAAGAGCCTTTCACTGCAAGGTCTCACGTTCAAATCTGTCACAGGCCAGCAGTAACAGATGGCCACTTCTGAAGGCTGTTCTGTAGCTTACATGAAATGAGGGATTGTCTCAGGCCACTGGTGGACAACTTATTGAAGACACAAACACACTGCTGGTGGTTTCTGGCACAGACAGTAGAGAAACCAAGGGATTACATGGGTATGAACTAGCTGCTGCCTACCTGATCAAAGGCACCTCCTTCCTGGAGGGAACCGGGGCAAATTGCTGGCAGCTGATGGCTGCCACTGCCTGTGCAGTGCAGGAACCTCTGGCTGCACAAGCCTGGGTCTCGGTCTAAGACCACCTGCTTTAGGTGTCGCTGGCTCTTTTGACTCATCAGCACTGTTCCCCATTCACTGAACTTCCCCTCAGACATGCTTCAGGCTTTGAAGATTAAAATCACAGGGGAAAATGGAGATAAGGAAGTTCAGGGATCTGCGGCAGCAAGGAGGCAAAGCCACAGGGAAGGAAAGTTTGCTATGATCTATAAGCTGGGTATGGGAATAACAAATAATACCATTATTAATTTTAAATCAACTCCAAGCTAGTGCTCCCTCAGTCTTTCCCTTCTCAGAGTCTGTGTCTTCTCCAGGGCACACTTTTAACTTTCTGTGGGCTGATGGTAAAAAGTCCACCAGTGACCAAGTGTCTCTGGTGGGGAAGGGAGTCCATGCGAGCAACCAGAAAGCGTTACCTACAGAGGAATTTGTACACATCAGGGAATAAATTAAGCCAAAGGATACAGGGGGTGGGAGGAACAAGTAAAATTCAGGCTTAGAAATGCCACCTCTGGCTTTGGAAAAGATTTGAGGAAACCACTTCAAGAGAAACTGCTTTTTTTTTCTCCTTGGAACCTGTTTCGCAGCTTCATGTCAACTCACAGAAGCACGTGTGTGCACCTAACCTGGCAAGCATGTTTTGCTGCGATGGCTGGAGTGGCTTCAAACATACCAACCTGTAGATGGACTCATGCAGCGAAAGAGGAAGCAGCCTCCCACAGCAAGCAGAAGCCACTGTCCTGCTCTCTCGTGTGCTGGCCTGCCAGGGTCTACAGTGAGGGGAAAATAGGGCGATTCCCCTGCAATCTTCCTGCACAGCTGTTTACTAGCTGCGGATTACTGCTGTCACATGAGCTGCTTTACAGCAAAGCCAAGCTGTCTTCATGAGCTGAGAAGGTCACTGGGAGACAGGGGCCGCCAGGGACAAACACACCACCCTCTACTGCAACTGTGATTTACTTCCCAAAGGGATGCCAGGCAGCGAGCAAAGTGTTCCCAACTGATCAGAAGACAATGAAAAATGGTTTTACCTTCAAGCCTTCTGCACAGCTACCATTAGGACTCACCCAGTGAAAGGGGAGAGGAGGGATACCCCCAGGGCTCAGTCTCACGCTGTCCATTTACCAGGCTGCAGTCAAGGTGCTGGAAGGCTGGACAGTTCTTTCAGTGACAAATTTACCTTCTCTTCCTTGTGTGCCCACAGGCGAGGGCATCCCACCAACCTTTCGGACAAGTGTCACCAGCCAAGGGATGCCAAGGTAGAGTTGCATCTCCCCAGGCTCTCGTGCGACCTGCTGATGTCTCGAAGCATACACAAATCAATCCTATAGCAAGGAATGTTGTCCTCTTCAAACCCAAAATCTAACTGCTGAACATCAGGGCCAATGAGGAGGAACAAGTTTCACTTAGAAAAACAGAAGTCTGAAGGTCCAGTAAGGCCACTTGGGAAAATTAATTAAAACCTGCCATCTTCATCATTCTGCCATACACACGTCTGGTGGACAATGAAAACATTTCTGCAAGTGAGATCGCTCACAGACTCAGTGGTTGCAGGACAGGGCTCTTTACTACGCCCCAGAGGCACAAGACAGATGGGGTTGTGCTTTTAGGCTTTAAAATCAGCCCCTGCTACGGAGATCCAATGAAGAGGATAAATAGAGCCACAGAATGATCCTCTAGACATGCTCGAAAAAAAAAGCAACAGAGGAACTCTATAGGTCAGACCCTGCTAAGAAAGCAGCTAAGGCTTTTTTCAAAGAGGGGCAGAGCACTTTTTAAGACAAAGAAAACACACAGCCCCTTGAGCAGTTTGGAGAAGTCTACTCTGCATCACACACTTGGGAAGTGGGAACGCACAGTCTGAAGAGGAGCATGGAGTAGGGGAGGCTGCACCAAGAACAGAAAGTACAAATAGCTCCGCAAGGAGGAAACATTGGTCTAATTCACAAGACTATGAGCTTTATAAATGGAGAGACATGCAAACCATGCCTCGATGCGCTGAAGAGCTGTACTTGGGGAAGCCCTAGCTTGTGGCTTAGCTTACAGGGTATTTCTCCTTCTAGTGGGGTGCCTGGCAGGGGGGAGAGTTCACAAACCCCATCTCATTTCATAAGATGCCTCACACAGTAACAACAGCTTGCTGGGATTTCAGCCAGCTTCCCATTTGGATCAGATTGCACCCTACGCCCACTGACAGCCATTAAGAGCCTGGAGCTCACAAACTGCCCTCGGGTCAGACAAGCCTCCATCCATTCAAAGCCCAGCAACATTTTCCACAGCTCTCCAGTGTACAGCAGGAGAGGGTGGCCTGATTCAGCCCAGCTCATAGCCACAAGGGTACCTGCTAGGGAGGCAAGAACTGTACCCTGCTGTCATGAAACAGCAGATTGCAGCCCAGTTCTGCTGTGACATGGGGGTGCAGGGGGATTAGAAAGCCCCTCTCCATCTGCCCTGATTCAGTGTAATCAAAGGCTGCTCTTTCAATTCCCCAAGCCCCTGAATGGTGTAACGGGTAAAAGTGGTACAACACAGGTAGGAAAAACAGCAATGACATCCCCAGCTTTGTCTGTGGTTGCATTACTCATCCATCACTACATAGATGGGGACGAATGGATGCTACTTCCCTGAGCAGGAAGCCAGCCACCCTGCAAGCTAAAATCTGCACTGAAAAAGGTGCTACAGCTGCTGCACAGCAGGGACCATTGCTCACCTTTATCTCCAGGCAGCAAGGCATCATTTGGGATCAGGTGCAGAAGAAGCGATGCCCTACAACTCAAGACACAAGTCTTGCTTTGCTCTGGGAAGCAGCTCGCCATGCCAATGTGCAAGATGGCTGAGCTGAGACCTTTCATTTTAGATTACCTGGAGGAGCAGGAGAATGAGCAGAGATCATGCAAGCAGGATGAAGTTGTCCTTGGTTGTCTCCCATCTGCTGTTAAGCTGGAAGGTTTTCCAGAGATAGGCTACAACACCCAAAATCTCACAGGGCTCAAAAAGCTGAAGGGGGGCTGCCACACGCTCAGCATGTTTGAGTAAGCTGTTATTACAGGCAGAATCCATTACACATGAACTTTGTCCTGGGAGCACTGAGAAAGGAGCAGCAAACCAGAGGCTGATTTTGATCTTGGCTTAATCTACCATCCACCCAGTTCAACACTTATGGGTTTGAGTGCTCAGATTCAGAGTTGGGCTCTGCCAGCATAGATGCATCCAACAGAAATGGCAAAAAGCTGCCTTCCCCAGCCTGATGTTGTCTGTGGTCCTTTCCAGAGTACCACCGCCTTATTTGCAAAGGTGGCAGGAGCCCCATGAAGCAGCTCTGCTGTTATAGTTCTGCCAACCAAGCCTCTGACCTGGGTTAGGTTGGGCATGGAGGAGGAAGCCTGGAAAAGTGACTCACCAGCATCTGTGATGGGTCAGGAGAGTGATGCAGAGCTAGGCAGCTTCACAGAGCTGGTTTTCTGACTCCACCTGTGCCTTTTCTTTAGGCCAAGAGCTATAAATACAACAGCACCATGCTGAAAATCTGCAGCTTGTCAGGAAAGCACCTCCCTACCCCAACTTGGGGCCAAAGTACGGATCCTCAGACAGCGGCACTAATGAGGTATGCTTGCAGACTACACAAATATCTCCATCCGTTCCCATCCTAATTCCTGGACTAGAAACAGTAGCAAGTAAGGAAATATTTGTCTATCCATTTCTGTGCTTCCATACATATTTAGGGAAACATGCTAAGTATATTGACTGCCGTTCCTTTCCTGCCTGTATTCAACCTCATCTCCTTTAGACAAAAGCTTGTCAAAGGATTAGAATAGCCATCTCTTGCAGGCACCCCAGAAACACTGCTGTAATCAAACAAACTGGTTTAGGTCCAAAGTCCTTCTCAAATGTCTAAGTCTTACAGTAAGCATGCATAGACATTAGGGAGATAAAAAAACCCACAATATACCATCAACAAGAAAACCCACCCCTCTCTCAAATAAAATCCTATACACTTCTCAATCACGCATTAGTTAAAATGAGGACTGTACTCCATAAAGGTGACCAGGCCCCTTCCTTCTCCTGCTCAATGTTCATCTTGGCTGAGCAAGCATGGAGTGGTGTAGAGCTGCCCATCCCCATCACCTTATGTAGACATCAGGTAGAATGCACCTTCTCCATGAGCAAGGGTGATCTCCAACTATCCAGTGAGCCAAAAACCATATGCTCTGTCACCTTCAGATACCCCGATTTGGGGACGTTAGTATGAGTGGACCAGCAAAGCTCAGGACTTCAGTAACTTGGCTCTCAAAGCCAAGTCGTTGGGGACTTTGTCACCATAAATTGAAACAAATGCCTGGATTTTAATGTGAATGTTGGCAATAGTAAAGTCAAATGAAAAGTCTCATTAAGAGATGGAGAAAAGCAAGATCCAGTGAATAAAAATACATGCCACATACATCACTTCACCTGCCAAAAGGCTTGGCCTCTTTTCAGTAAGCATCCTGCACTAAGCAGCTCCTTCTGAAGCCACGTTGATTACTGAGGGACTGTGAGATGAAAACACAGAAGCGTGGACAAATATACAAATACATCAGTGGGCTTCAAATTCAGTCTAGAAACAGAATGAATTACTAGTCAAGCAGCACATTCACTCAGAGCGTTACCAGCCAAATTGACTTATTACTCTTTTGTGATGAAGAGTTACCACGGGAAGGAAGCTTGGGAAACTTGGGAAAGCAATAACCCTATGCAATGAGAAAATAGGGTCACTGCTGCAGAAGAGAAGCAGGAAAGCCATCCCACAAAGGCCCTTGTTAAAACACATCTCTGCAAGGAAGGCTATGGAAGACACCAACCCTGTCTGCTTCCTTAAACTCATGTTCATCCGCAGCCCAAGCCCATGCTGCAGCTAGGCCAGGGCATGGTGGGAACAGCACCTCCCACACCCAACACACTCGTGTTTCCATCCTTCCATGCATGAAGCAACCACATCCTTTTGCCTTCTCAGCCCTGAAGATCTGACCAGACATTCCTTAAAATCCATCTGCCTCAGGGAAGCTAGGCCTTTAAGGAAAGAAAAAAAAAAAAACCCAAACAAGAAGAAAGTTTTCTTCCTGACTGCTGCCCCCAAAACAGCTGCATTTAGGCACTAGAGTGGATGCCCGTGTAAAACAATTGGGGTGCCTCAAATATGAAGCTTCCCAACACAACAATTCAGAAGACAGATTGATGAACACAGTGTCAGTTGATCTGAATTTTCCGTGAGAAATTCAAGATCAGCAGAAAGAAATTAAGCTTTCTGTTACGATTGCAAAGATGGGAACTGCTTTAGGTAGTAAGACCAGAACTGCTTTGAAGTATTGCAGCCATCAGGCAGCTTCTCTTTTCAAATTTATGGATAAAGAAGAAATCCTGCCCAGCCTGGAGTCTATACCAGTCCTGCTTCCTCTTCCAGACCAGAACAAAAGGGAACATATTGCAACTATGCTGAGAGAGGAGGGCTGCTGTCTATTTCTTTAAATGTAATGTTAATGCCTTGTAATCAGCTTTAATTTTTAAACAGACCCAGCCCTCCTGTCCATTTCCCCTAATTCAGGACACGTGGAAGGTAAATGGCCTATGCTTAAACCCGGACAGCATCAGCTGTGACAGCTGGAGAGCCTGTAAGTCTCAACTGCCTGATAACAGGAATGGATGTCAAAACTCACCAGGGGAGGGGAAACAGGGAGGGCAAAGGAGGTGCTTGAGATGCCGTAAGGTCACTGAGAAGCCAGGAGATAAGGCCAGACGGGGCATGGCTCATTTACTGGACTGAAACTCACTGAAACCAAAAGGACTCGAAGAAATGCTAGAAGCAATGAAACAGCAAAGGACTTGGCAGTGACTCCCCACCTCTAATGAAGTTGGCTTCTCTTTCAGGGTATTGCTAACACCATCACAAACATGCTGAGGAGGAAAGGTGAGCATGTTTTAGGGGACAGCAATAGATTAAGCCAGGAACTGAGCAAGTCCTGGTGTCTTCCCAGGATGCTGTTTTCTCTCTTTGCAATCTCAAAGGCATGTTTCAGAGCTAAAAAGCAACCTGTACTCTCTGTGAGACGTGGGACACAAAACGGGGGCACAAAACCACCCAGGAGGCTCTCCTCGTGCTCCTCTGACACTGCTGCCTTCACAAAAAGGAACGAGACCTGTGAGACATCATGAGTGCTCATCATATAAAAACGTTTTTCCCCAAGGAAATAGAATGACAGAGCCCATGAGCCTCCTCATCCCAAAAGCCAAACTACCCAGTTTGTACCTGCATCTCCATCAAGAGACTTATCAAGGTCACTCAACAAGCCAAGGGAAGCCCTAAAGCCAGCAGCGCTCAAGTGCCGTGGCATCCACCTGCAGCCTCCTGCTCTACTCAAACCACCCAAACAAACTCTCGGTGCTGGGCTGTGCAAAGCTAGCTCCACATAACACAACTGCAGGCTGGTGTAGGTAGCACCTGGTTAGCTGGACCGAAGAGAAAATCTGGCTACCAATGCTGTACAAAAGGGACTTGTCTGAGCCACTATTTTTAGTCCCGGTTGGTGGGCAGACAAATCCTAATCAGCAGCAGCAGCCGCTTCGTCACCAGTTCCAAGATGTCAAACCAAAGCCGCCCAACACCCATGACAGCCCAGCATCAGAAGGACAGCCTGAGCTGACTGCACCGCCAGCGCCACCCGAGATTAGTGCCCCAAAATAATGTAGGACAGCAGCAAAAACCATGAGATCCATCGTGATGGGTTTAAAGCATCAAAGTCAGGAGAAATCATCTGTGCTGGCAAGGTTCAGCGCAAATGGAGCAGCAGTCTCAGGTCTTGGAAATACTTTGGCCCTCTTTGTACTGGGAAAGACCTAGCAGCACCATGCTGACTGCTGGCATTAAACTTGTGGCTGGTGTCCCACAGTCCCAACATCGCATATTCCTTACTATCCATGCTGAGGCTCCCCGGAAAGCCAGATGCTGACATGGAAAGGGTGCAGACGCAGAGATGGCTGAGCTGCACTGAAGTATGCCCTCTCTACAGGGCACATGTAGGGAACTGCACATACTTGACAAATAAGAAGCTTGTTTTAACTAAGGTTTATGCCAACATACTTAAGAGCACATCACAGCCCCATTGCTGACAATAATTCATTTATGCACAGCAGTTAGTCCTCTAGGAAACACCTCTCCCTGTTCCTGGACCTGCTCAGCACATACAGCCAGAAACTCAAATTCATCCACTTCAGCTCTCCTTGCTTGGCTGCCACCGGCCTCTCTTCTACCCTGTCATCTGAAATACATCTGCAAAAATTATTTTCCTTACTTCTCCTTCAGACTGGGATTAAATCATAGCTGTTTCAGGGCAGCACTCCATCAAAAGAAAATCTGTTTCCACTGGTAAAACCCTAAAAAAACCTGTCCACTTGGATGCAAGCAAACTGATCTGCACTTTGCCAAGTTGCTAGTGACTCATTTGGGTCCAACTTCCCAAGGAGATTCAACAGGAAAAAAAGTAATAATTTTTCTTTTAAGTGCTGACATTTGCAGCAGATCAGCCTCCAAGCCTTCCCCCATCTTTTTTTTTTTTTTCTCATGCAAAAAAGCCACCAGTTACCAGGGGATCAGTGTGCTGCACCTCCCTGTCCTGAGGCATCAAAAAGCAAGAACAGGCAGTTCCCTTCTCTGGGTTTGCCCAATGTATCTCCATTTGCTTTCATGCTCTCTAGGAGATGTGCACAGCCCAGAGAACAGCATCTCAACTCTTGCCTTCTCCTCCTAGACGTGTTTTCAACTGTAAACAGCCTACACAGAGCCGGACGGGACTGGCAACCATGCTTCAGGCCTGGAGGTGTCTCTGTTGCCGAGAGGAGGGTTCCCCATCTCCCATCTGCACAGCTGAGGGTGGAGACAGGTTTCCACCTGACACCTTATTGATTTTGTGTGGGAAGCTCAGCAGCCTCACCCAGAGCTGAAGCCTTTTCAGCATGTAAACCACTCTTGATCTAGGAGTCACCAACTAGAACAGCTCTTCTGCGCAGCAAGCATCACCCTAAATGCCGCTATAGGCTTTTTATCCCATGCTAACTTGCAAAATACACTCCTGTACTAACGCCTTATTTCCTCTGTTTGCGAAAGCAGAGAGCTTGCTAATCCCTCTCTGCCCACGTCAGAGTCCTAATGCTCTCCCCGAGCTTCCATCACAACTCGATAATCCTGGCTCACCCCCAGCCATAAGCATGGCTCCCTTTGGTTGTACGGAGAATTGGGTTTGGATATTTTGGATGACTAGTGGGGTACGGAGAAGGACAAGACACGTTGTAGTCTCTTAGTACCCACCTGTATGCTGCCACACCACCAGGTACATCAGTGCTCCCAGGAGCATCTCCAACAGCACAGGCAGGAATTATGTCAGTAAAATGTGCTTTGGGGCCAGGAAAAAGGGCAGCAGCTGCTGCACATGAAGACCATGGTTGACAAGCAAAGATCTATTGGATCTCTGGCTGTGCCTCACTCAGTTCTGTTAAATTAATTCCCTGGTCACAGCATGATTTCACATCTTCTACTTTTCAGCCTGGAGAAGAGAAGGCTCCAGAGAGATCTTACAGCAGCCTTCCAGTACTTAAAGGGGGCTTATAAGAAAGATGGGGACAGACTTTTTACAAGGGCCTGTAGCAACAGGACAAGGGGTGATGGTTTTAAACTAAAAGAGGGCAGATTTAGACTAGCTATTAGATATAAATTCTTTACTGTGAGGGTAGTGAGGCACTGGCACAGGTTGCCCACAGAAGCTGTGGCTGCCCCATCCCTGGAAGTGTTCAAGGCCAGGTTGGATGGGGCTTGGAGCAACCTGGTCTAGTGGAAGGTGTCCCTGTCCACAGCAGGGGGGGTGGAACTAGATGATCGTTAAGTCCCTTTCAAACTAAACCATTCTATGATTCTCTTCCCCACACCAGCTCCTTCCACCATGCCTCCCTTCCATGCCATTTCAAACTGCAGCTGGAGCTTCAAGCATACCACCCCTCTCACCTTAAAATGCCCTTCAAAATGCCGCACACTGTGCAAAACTGCAATAACCCCAGGCTTGTGATGACACCAAGGGCATTAAACCAACCTTCCTTGGGCAGGGAGTCTGCTCTGTCCTTCACAGACAGCACTGCGCACTACTACAGCCCTGCGCAGGTACTGCTTAAGCAAAAGCTTCATCAATATTTAAAGATGAAGCCAGGAAGCCTGTAGCCCAAGCAGCTTTCAAGCCCCCGATCAGATCAATGTCAAACAAAAGGCTGCAGCATGAGGATGCTCCAGCGAGCAAGGCCGAGATTGCAGGCTGGCACCATCACCTCTCCTTCCCAATGCTGATCGAGTTTCTCTCCTCTGGCCACAGCGGGTTGGGACAGCTCCAGCACCAGCCCATCGCATGGAGCTGCCCACAGCGCACACCAAAAGCAGCCCCAGAGCGCTGTTTCCTCTTACCAGAGCATTTCCAGTTTTCAGCCAGCTTCAGAAATTGGTGCTGCTACAATCCCCTTCACTTGCTTTGATGATTACTTTGCTTTAATGCCAGCCACTTAAGAGCAAAACATCTGAGGCTCAAACCATGGGGTCATCGGTTCCACCATCCCAACTCAGAGCAGATGCTTCAGAGTAGCAAGAAAACCGTAATGCACTTAGCTAGTTTGACACTGTACGGGAGCAGGAGATCTTATTTCCTTTAGCTATAAACGTAACTGATTGCAAGATTACCCACAACCCTTTCGCAGTTCAGCCACGCTCCTGGGCTCCCTACTCCCCCCCAGGACCGAATTCAGCCCTAGCTTCTGAGACATCAATGAAAATACAGAAGTTGCCTCTTTTTAGCTGCCTTGGTTCTCTTGTATCACTTAATTATTATTCAGATGCCAAAGAATGGATGGGGGAAATACCATATCAAGATAGAAACAAAACAATTAAAAAAGAGAATAATTATATCTAATGGCTAAAATCAGGAATGAAACACTTTAGCTGACCTCAAGCAATTCTGTTAAACTACTCTCCCTTTCCTTAACAATAAGATTGGCATAGATTTATGTCCCTTGCAGGGAAAGTGGCATGGGTAAGGGATCACAATCCCTAAGAAAGGGCCTACAGAAGGGCAAGAGCATTCCCAGAGAGAAGCGTTTATTGGAAAAATCAGCAAATTAAGACTTTGCAAGCAATCAGGAGCAGGGGGAATCTGCTGGTTAATACAATTATGGCTCTGGCAATCATTTTCCCCCTCTCCTTCCTGCAACCAATTGCACTGAATCATTTCCCATTTCAACTCCTCCTGACAGAAGGGCATGCAGAGCTCTTTGCCCCCACTGCATAAAATAACCGAGCACCAGCGTCCAGGAGGATGCTTGCACTCATACCCTAAGCTTCAGGGTACAGAGAAAGCAGACAAATCCTCCACAACAGTGCCAATGCTGAAAATCCATCTGCTCTCCATCCCCAGACAGAGACAGTGGGAATGGATACCAACATCTCCTCCATCCCTAAGGGAGATATATTAGCTGGTTACGTAATAAAACTAACAGCATGGTGCTTCCAAGGACTACCACGCCGACAAAGCCCTTCCCCTTAATACCACCGGAGATTAGAGCAAATCGAAGAAGAGTGGAAACAAGGCAAGGGGCTGTGGGCGAGGTTTTGCACAGTAGAAAATGCTGCAGTCTCTCCCCTTAATGCACTCTAAATCCCATCTGATTTCCAACTCTGCTGCTAAAAAAAAGAAAAAATAAAGAAGGGGGGGGTAAGTCCCGCCTGCATTATAATTATATTAATGCTGGGTGAATGAGGTAGGGTGACTTAGGAAGGGTGTGGAGAGTTGTTTAGGGGAAGCATCCAGAGGAATCCAAACCATGAAAGCATTTTGGAAGCAGACCAAAAGGAGTCAGGGGTGCAGATCTGCTAAAGGATGCTAACGTGCTTTTACAAATCTGATTAGTTACTGGTTTTGAGCATCCAGGGTCAGATCCTTCCTTTGATAAACACACATCACTTATCCCCCTCATGCCCGGCTGCTGGCAAAGGAGAATACAACACAACCCTACTCTATTCTCTCAGAATCAGATGCATTCCCAGCTCTGAGTAGAGGGTTTTCACTTCATTTCTGCTCCCTCTTCAGGCTGGCTGACTCTACAGCAAGAGATGTCAAGTCGAATGCCCCAAGTAAAATTACTCTTCCCTCCACTGCCCGGTTTTCGCTGCAGAAAAAATATTCATGTTTTAAACGAGCACATTCCCAATGCAATGAAGATTTTGATGGAAGTCAGAATCGAGGTCTCATTTAGCTAGATGTCTGCTTTACGTGCAAAGTGACAAGGCAAGAAGTCAAGCTCTGCCACCCAACTGCACATGCTTGTTTCCCCTTTGATAATAAGGGTTCAAATAGTACCATCCTCAAGGTGGCGTTTCTTTACAACTTCACACTTTGCATCCTTTTTGAGCTTATTTTGACACACCCCCCCTTCCATTTAATTGAAATAACCACAAGTTTCATCTTTGAACTTGGAAAGCATGGTAAAGGCGTCAGGCAGAAGTACAGTGCAACTGGAGGCAGTGGATGAGCACCAACTAGGCGTGTTCGTATGTTCCAGTATCATCTCTTGAACCAGTTTCTGTGAACATACTGTATTCACTATGAACTTAGTTTGAATAACTACAAAAGTCACCAGACTTGGCAGAAGATGCATCCAAATAATAGGTGAGAAACACTATGAAGAATCCCTAGAACTAAGTGATTGACTATGGTAGCAAGATGGAAAATAAAGCAGGAGGCAAACAAGCCAAGACTGACTGCTGAGGGATGACTGAAAGGTGTTACCCAAGCAGAAAAGCGACAGTTGCTCAAGAGCAGCCACTAAGCAAACCAAGAAAGTCTTGAGAAAGGAAGGAAATGAGTGGGTAATAAAATGCTGGTCATACTCTACCACTTCTCAGTGAAGTGTTTTGGAGATGAGGGGCACTGACTAGTTGTGTTAGTTGACTAAGTCTGGTCCTCCCTGTGGTAGGCACTGTACAGATACAGAGAGTGGGAAGCAGTTTTTCCCCAGAAAACTAAGGCTAAATAATAAGCTGGCAGAAAGAGGAAAAGAGCTCAGCCACCAACACTATGGAAGTAAACAAGAGGTTAGTGCTACCATTTTTTTCTGAGATTTAAAGTCACAACCTAGTTAGTCAGCATCTGCAGTGAGGGAGAATTATTTTACTAGTGAAAACTTGACATGTCAAGTAAAAGAGAGCAAAAACCCCCAGCTAAGAGCAAAGAAAAAACCTCAGAAAAAGTAAACTTTCCAGCAGCCTTACCATTGGCATCTTGGACTCCAGTAAGTGCTCCTACCGCTGCTGCAGTTTCACCAGATAGAACAATTTGTCCTCCACCTTGAAGAGTGGCTTCAGCAAGCGTGGCTACTGCATGGGCAGCTGCTTCACTGCAGGCACAGGAAAGGAGAAAGAAGAATTAGGAGAACCAAACAAATAACGCCATTCCAGTAGCACCTATTTTAAGCAGGCACCATATGTCAAGAGAACAAATCCAGAAAGGAGGGATTCTTACTGGGCCCAGATGAAGTTATCCAGAGCAGAAAATCTAGAGTGGAGGACAAATATGTGGGAAGAAGCTGCTCCTACTGGCTTTTTTCAGCTTGTAGGTCTCTTTAGTCAGAACATCCCTACATTCTTACCTTCACATTCCTTTGCTTGGGAACTTAAGTAAACCTTTTAGACAATCCAGGTAGTTATACCATGTGACTCCTAGCTGCCTCCGGTTTCTGGTACAAAACTCTTCTTTTGGCACTGTTATGTTCTGGGTCTTTACAGATTTGAGAGCTCTACCCTTCATTACTGTTTCTGCGAGTTCACCTTGCAATGGAACAGGCCCAGAGGTTTACCATCACCAGGACCACATCAGCAGCTCTGTATTTAGCTAAGATGGAGTACTACTCCCCAGCCAAGTGGTTTAATAATTCTTTTTAATAAGTGATCAGTAGCTTAGCACAGTATTGTTAAATTTCTTCATACAAATGAGGTCAGACCAAAGGTCCCTCTCATGCAGCAACCCTGCTGTGAGAAAAGCCAGTATCAGATATTTAGGAAGGAGTGTGTATGATCCTTCCCTTCCTACACCCTCTCAGCTTCTGACAGTTAGCAGTGTATTGATTTCCTACATCAGTGACTGCATCTGGACCATCAGGTTTGATTTGTCTAATCCCCTTCAAAACCCATTTATACCTTTTGCTTCCACAACACCCTGTAGCAATGAGTTCCACATTTAATTTGGTGCCATGTGAAGAAAAATTACATTATGGTACTTGAAAAACTACTGCCTCAGTCTGGCTGGGCAGGCCTTAAGTCTGATATTGTGAGAAACAGAAAATAACTATTCCCTTTTTGTTTTCTTCACGATTTCATAGATTTCCAGTAATCTCTTTCCCAAGCCAAAGAGCCATAGTCCACTTACTGTGCAAGGACTCTTCCTGGCTTCTGATCACTCTTGTCCTGTCCAGATTTTTTCTAATGTAAGACATCTATTTGCTGGGGATGACCATTTCTCACACTATTCAGGACATAGACACACCATGAGTTAGTCCAGGGGTCTAATCCTGGCTGGTTCACTATGCCTTTCCCTGTAATTCCTATATTCAACTTACTCTCTTGATAATATCTTCTCAGCAGTGCTAAAACATTCCTGGAGGACAGTCCACCAGATGCTTTCTGAATGGTAACTGGTAGCATACAGTTCCTCATTGGATACACAGAGCCGTTATTTCTTTGTATGTGTATCACTTGGCATTCGTTGACATCATATTTGACTGTGCAACCAAATGGCAAATAAGAGTGCTGTGAGAATCCTTCAGCAGCTGTCCAGATTTCTCCAGACCTGTTGGATTAGCCACTTCCGGTGACCAACTGCTAGCCAACAAATTATTCCAAAGCCACCTCCTTCCTGCAGCTGAATCTCCCACCATTTCTACCTTAAACTAAAAAAGTAGGTATTTTCTTTAGCTTCCCCTAGAATGCTCTTTCTTAACTGCCATGCTCATTCTTTGGTAGTCAATGGACTCAAATATTTTCAAAGTACTTCTTATTCGTTCTTTCTCTTTCCTAATTTCCTGCTTAGATGCTGTATTCTTTATTCACTCAGGATGTATTTTCATTTCTAAATAGCACTTCTGTCTCTTAGAGTAGCTCTTAAACACTGTTAGTGAACCAGAGTAGTTTGTTGTTCTGCTTTCTTACTCCCTTTGATCTCTCTTCTGAACCTGCAGCTATGTGAAGGCAGTTACACTGCAGGAAGGGCAACTACAACACAGCAAACCTGGGGTAAGCACACATTTATTGGTGTAACCCTGTTTCCCAGACTTCACACAGCACTTACTTGAATCCACTTTCAAGGGCAATTGAGCATTCTAATAATCTGTTACAGTTCCATCCCTGAAAATACTAATGATCTGTGGCATAAAAGCTTTTTCCAGTTACAGTGTGCTCCATAAACATTAACTGATTCAAATCAATGAATTAATGGCCCACCTCCACTTCATCCTATTTTACTAGAAGGCCTAATACCTCCCATCCTCAAACCTGACAGAGGTTGCATCATCCGTTATGCCATGCTATTGGCAGGCGTACTGCTCTACATGGGGCTGTGAAAGACTGCGCTCTGCCAGCAGCCATTGGAACAAGATTCAGATGGCAGCTTTCAGCTAAATTAGGCATAAAGTTTCCAGAGCTAGGATAAGCCACCAGCTTTCAAGGACCAGAGCCTTGCTGAGATCTTCTTACAGGCAGGGGAAAGATGGCAGTCACAAAATCACAGAATGGTTTGGAAGGAATCTTAAAGACCATCTAGTTCCACCCCCCCTGCCAGGGGCAAGGACACCTTCCACTAGACCAGGTTGCTTCAAGCCCCGTCCAACCTGGCCTTGAACGCTTCCAGGGATGGGGCAGCCACAGCTTCTCTGGGCAACCTGTGCCAGTGCCTCGCCACCCTCATAGTGGGGAAGAAGTTCTACAGCTAAAAGCTACAAGGAGCATTTTGTGGCAAAGGACAAAGTACACCTCTTCCATGTGGAAGGGTGTTGGAAGGCAGTCACCTAGAAAGGTCTCCAGCGCTACCATGGCCAGCAGACAAAGAGGGTGACAAGCTGGGAAATAAAACATGAGGCCTCTCATTTCCACTGCAATGCTGCTACAGGCTTCGCATCGCTCCTGAACTACAAGCTATTTGAACAGACTTATCATAGGGCTTTCCTGGGTATAAACTGAGCTGATCCTGTCTTGAGGCACAGTAGAGACTAAATAACTTGTTGAAGGCTCTTCCGTTCATATTTTCTAGGAGTTCTAACACTTCTTTTTATTATGGAATCTGAATTTCTTAAGTTAATACAGGAAAAGGAACAGCTTTGTGACCTTAAGAGCTAAAAGCTAGTAGCAATGGGATGAAATTAACATGGAAAGCCCACGATGTTCTACTCCAGAAAAACTTCTGAAAAAAGAATAAAATAGAAAAATCTATTGCCTGGAAATGTGCAGGATAAAATCCTGCAAGTCAGATTTTGGGAGAAGGGGCTTTTTCCTGCAATTCCATGCCTAGTTACTTCAGCTGTTCTTACAGTGCCATACAAAGATCACTTGTTTTTAAAAGGCAATTTTACAGTGAAACTGCTAGTAAAAAAACGCTACTTAACCTACCTTGTGTGGTAGCAGAAAAGAACTTATCTGATGGTCCTGAATCTGGACCACAAAGAGAATAAACAGTTCTAGGTGTGTTTGTGCTTCAGTTGTGACAGCAATTTGGAAGCAAGCTGTTGAAAGCCCCTGCAATTAAAGTGGGTCCTTTAGCAATTTGTGTATACAACAAGGTATTGAAGCTTTACTCCAACCATCAGCAGTGTGGACTTGTGCCTTGTCCTGACCCATGGCTGCTCAGTCAACAGCCTCTAGGCCAGAATCCTGATTCAGATGAAGAAAATATGTCTACACCTCAGCAGTGTGAAGCCTCCCATGCTGTTGGGGCTGATGCCATGTTTCCTATGGTTCTTCTGCTCTCTCAGGGTGCAGCTGTGGTGTGCCACAGCCATTTCCAGTTTTTAAGAAGCAAAGGTTAAGCAACTCACCAGAGCCAAGCAAAGATACTGCTTCCTGCTACACGGACCTGTAGAGAACTATACTGCAGATTTTGGTAACCTCAGTAGAATAAAAAAAAAAAAAAAAAAATCTAACAGAGCTCATTCCAAGCCGAAGAGGCAGCATTACTACTGCAGCTCATTCACCTTCTATTTCAGAAACACATTTGGGAGAAACCCCAAGAACACTGGCCTTGGGAGGAGATTTTTATTCCTGAAGAGAGATCATACTCAACAACAGGGAAATTCAGCCTTAACATTTTAGTAAGAAACCATTATTAATATTGAGGGAGACCCAGACCAGCAAACTTAAAAGGTGCTATTAGCACATCACAACTCTTGCTTTCTTCGCAAGCTCGGTTCTGTAACTGGACCCTTGCTGTACAAATAAGATCATTTAGAGGGTACAGTTACTACCCATCTTTTCCTCTTTCAGGAAATTACCATGTCAGTGGTGTTCTGTGGTTACAGCAGAAATCAGGAACTGTCCTGCAGAGACCTGGACGCTGGCTGATGTAGGAATTTGTTATGGGAAGAAGCAGCCTCTACTGGGACTGTACAGAGTGATCTTTGCACCATTAGAGTGAAAACCTGGAAGGAAATGTCACGCATGCATGCTTCAAGCCTTTGTCTCTCACCCATACCTGTTGAGTGCCATGGTAACAGTTGCTCCTTGTTGCATCTCCTGAGATGCTGCCACTGCTGCTTCTGCTAATGATGCCACTGCCTGTGTGGCCTCTGATGCCTGTGTTGTCTGGATAGTCATCTCACCCCCCTGTAGCGTTGCCCAGTTCTGCTCCACCTATGGGGAAAAACAAAAAGAAAGGCTCTAGGATTGGATGTCATCCCATGAATGGACGGCTGCTTCCTAAAACAAAAAGAGCCAAATTTCAAGAGGTCTGTGCAGAATCCTGCACATGCTCTGACTTTGAGAGATAGGTAAAAGAGGGAGGAATCCTGGGATCCACCTGACATTGCTGGGCACTACAACCCTCTATCAGCCATGAGTGAGTTTCTAAAGTCAGCTCATGATTTTAGTTGCTGTTCTCCGTATGTTCAACTTCCGAACAAGAAATCTAGTTTTCTCATGCACATGGAAAGTGCACCCCATAAACATCCATGAATCCCCTCAACCTCCCAGAAATCCCTCTCCACAACAAAACAGGACAGCGATGATCGTTGTCGTACTCGTATCACTGCCTGCCAACCAGTCTGGGCAGTTTATTAAGTAGCTGCATTTCTGCAGTGTTAGAACCCCAGTGCGGACAACATCCCCCCATGGAAATCGCCTGCGCTTATCTCACTGTTTCTACTTGTCTGCACCCATCTGCTGTCATTCGAGGGAGCAGTCCATGTTCCCATTCAGGTTTTACTTGTACAGCACTTGTGAACTCAGATGAGTTTGAGCCAACTGGAATTGGAATTTCTTTGTGCTGCAGCAATATATTTTAAAAGAAGATGGCAGATGGAAAGTACTCTGTTCATATATCTCAGGTACTTTAAATTCCCTTACTTCAGACCTTCACATAAATAGGTTGCATATTACTTGAAGTTCACCCAGTCTCAGTTGCTCATTTTCCACCTAACCCACATTTCTCCACTTGCGACTTCGCAGCTCATGAGATAATGAGTGTATGGCCACAAAATCCACCAGGATATGAATTAGAAATATGCATTGGACAAAAACAACTAAAGAAATACAGGATGAAGGCCCATCAGCTGACAAATCCTACTGGCTGCTTTGCAAGATGAAGATCTTCTCCCACCCCGCCATCACTATTCTCATCCCCATAAACATTTTAGGCCACCCACCATCTTTCTGAGACACACAAATAAGAATGCCATAGAAGATGATGAAAAAACCCCCCTCAATTTGTTAAGATGGAGAAAGCTAGAAAGTCCATAGAAGCAGAGCTGGCTCAAGTAGGTTTTGCACAAGTAAATTTTGCTGCCTTTGGACAAGATAAGGGTTAGTCCCATCACAGGATGGAAAGGTAGAGAGAGAACCTGTCGCGCTCTCACTCACATCTGCTATCACACATTCCTCAGCAGCTGCCAATCTCGTTTTCCAGCACTTGGGCACAGGCAAAACTGGCGCTCGTCGTAGCTCTTTAGCCATCCCCAGCCGTCTGACGTTCAAGGCAACTGCTTCATTCTCCTGTGCCCAGAGCTGACCCTGGGCGAAAGGATCCAAAGCAGGGAGGAAGCAGTGAGATAGTGCATTGTGAAAAGGAGAAAGGAAGTTGATTTTAGAGAAGGCAATGTCTTTTAGGAAAGATTCAACCAAGTTTGAATGCTCATGAGAGGAAGAAGTTGCAGATGGTAGAGATCTCGAGAGAGTCAGATCGAGTTTGTGGAACTTGCTAGCCATGCCAAAACCGAACCAAAGCAAGCCCGAGCTGGGAAAGGCACCCTTCCCACCACCATGCAGAAGAGGAACAGACATACGTTTTTCAAATACATGGCAACACACATTTGAGTGATAAGGCAGGTCTCCACTGTGACACACAGTGCCCTGCAAAGATGCCTAAGCTGTTTCAGAACAGGGACAGAGCAAGGCCTGGAAAAGAAGAGAGGACTGTCCAGGCCCTTCTCCACACTAATGTGAAGGTTGTGCTGCTGAGATACCAGCGAGCATCCCTGCTCCATGTTGCTCAGCGTCCTGTAAACACATCTATTTACTCAGAGCTAACTCAGATCTTCACACAGCAAGAGATTTCAGGACAAAAATGTCCCTAGAGAGGCTGCCAGCAGGCTGTGGATCTGTCTGTGTGGAGAAATTACACCCGTCCCCAAAGCAAGTTTACTTGTGTATTTTTCTTTTGTCCAAGATATCACCTAGACGTTCCATTCACATAAGGAATTAGATGCCTGTCTTCCCCTGATTTCTATTTGTTCCCTCGAAAAATTTCCTTCTGATCTCAAGAGATATAACTGGTTCTTGAGAACCCTTATAGCAGCTGCAAAGTACTTCAAGGTCACGGCTCCGGAGCCAGCCTGTTTCATGATGGGTCTGAGATGGAAACAGGGTCTGGTGCAGAGCAAAGCTGTTCTGTGCTGCCACCTGTCGCTGTGAAAGCTTGATCCACGCAGAGCGGACCAGACCCCGCCGCTCCTGCGCACAGGCTGGCCAGCCAGAGATTCTACTGTGCAGCAAAGGGACAGAAAGCGACCTGCAGCCTGATTCAAAGGTGGGTTTGGGGATGAAAAGGATGGAAAAAAAAAAGTTTAAAAAGTCTTCATAATCTTAAAGGCATGTTCCTTAAACACACACAAAAAAACTTTATTACTCAATTAAAAAAAAAATAGTGGAAAAATAAATGTATGCAAATTTGAGTGTTCAGATTTAATAATGGAAATGGCCTGATCGAGTCCTTGACAGAAACAACTTTGCCAAGTTGTAAAGCAGTGGAAGAAACTTTCACAGGAACAGAACGGTAACTCCGCAGTACCTCCTGTTGTCTCTAAAGTACTGTGCATTTATATAGCCGTGTCTGGGATTTACTTGCAAATCTCCCTAAAAGCTGCAGCAAAAGAACAGTCCCATTTCATCCAGAGATCAGTGGCCAAAGACTCACGGGATGGGATCTGCCCACAGCCATGCAATACCCACTACTAACCACAGGCTCAAAATATCCCAGCCATCACTCCCAACCCTGAACTGACAAACAAGCAGCCAGGATCTACAGCACACGTAAAACAGTTACTCAATACGAATACACAAACACATACTTGTGTATGTCATTAAGCCTCTACCTGCTACAGCAGATAGTAATTTATAGGAAATATATATTTTAAAAAAAAAAAGGGTTAAATTCAGGACTGAGTCTTCCACCATAATTTTACAGTCCTGAGTCAAAATGACAACAGTTCAGCACTTTCTATATAAAATTTTACAGTCTCATGTTTACGTGTATGTTAACCCTTAACACTGCAGGGTGGGGAAACAAGGCTTGGTGTTTTCTGTGACCACAAATTCTAGAAAATTTTAACTTTATTGAAATTCAGACAGGACAAATCTGGTTTGTGCACCACAAACATGACCCAGATCCTTACCTCCCCATCAGTCACTGCAGAATAATTGACTTGTGCGACGGTAACTGTGGTGGGCAACTCTGAGGCATCGGCCAGTGTGGCAACTGTAGCACCAGTGCCAACCTATGGAAGTCAACAAAATGCAGTTAAACATTATTGCAGAAAAATATCCACATAATTCAGGGAAAGGGACACTTAAATGGTCTCAGAATAAAAAGCATTGCACGCACAGAGAATAATAGTAATTGCAGAGCTCACAGAAAATATGGAGCTGTCTCGAAGGGCTGGGGGAGGAAATCACATGCTAGAGCCAGTGGTGGCTTCCAGAGTGGATGTGGCCCAGAGTTCACACAGGAGACAGAGTCCTCACTATTCTCCCAGCCTCAGGAAGAGCAGCTGTGGGGTGCTGCTGCCATTCCCAGGTGTGAGCGTGGTGCACAGGTGGAGTCAACACACTTCTCCCACAAGGTGGAAGTAACTCAAAAAAACCACTGAGTAGACCTGGATCAGAACATCTTGCACAGCAGCCCTCATTTGTAATGCTCCTTGCTTACCATTCATATCTCTCATCTCCAGGCCCTTGGCAAACATTAACTCATCCTCAATACTCCCACTGCCCTTGGAAATGACCTTTTCCCATTTAACAGCTGGGAAAAGACAAAGGTGGGGAGATGTGCAGCTTTGTTTCTAAGGAGAATTAAACCTATAAATGCCAGAAATTCAATGGGATCTCAGGTGCCCAGCATTTAAACGAACACTAGTCAAAGGAAAAATGCACCTTAGCAGATGAGGAAACAGAACCAGCTTGGCAAATCTGCCAGGCCTTGGTGTGGAGGGCAGAAAGCTGTAACGATCGTGGAAAAGCTTTCATTTGAAAAAAATCCAAATAAACAAAACAAACCCACACATGTGGTTTTATCTTCATGACTGTGAGATGAGAACACACAACAGAAAATCATGTTTGACACTGAACTAAAACCATGATACTCAAGAGGGACAAGCCACTGGGCCAGTTAGGTATGAGGGGGCAGTGGTGGTTTGAAGGCAAGAGCAGAGGGGAAACAGAGGTTCAAACCTCACACCCACCTGGAGCTTTTGGGAAGTTTCAAGACAGCACTTACATTTTTGACATCCTGAGCTACCAGAACCTGCCTCCCCACATGGGGAACACAGGGAGAATAGCGGCATCACTGAGCCACTGAATGCAGCCTCTTCTACCCTGAATCTCCCTCTGTAAAACGGTGTAAGAGGCATCCTTACTGCAGGATGATGATGAAGATATCCTTATCATGAGGATAAATATACATTTGATATGTGTAATATATATATTATACTTCAGGTGTAAGATGAACAACAGAAATACCTTATGCCATAGATTAAGTTATGTTGCATGCCATTAAAGAAATGCAGTCCCACCACCTCTCCTCCCATCACTCCATCCGATTGCCACCACAGATATTGTGTGGCCACATCACAAACTGTATCTGTTCGTAAACAGGTTCATTAAACTCAGGTCAGATCCCTGAATTGCTTGACCAAATAGCTGCAGCAATCCTTGTACTTTCACAACAGGAGAACATGGGATGGGAGTGTGGAAGAGAGTGGATGAGACTGCTTCTTTGGAAAGGAGCATTGAGTTAACAAGCCTGCAGGCTAAAACATACAGATAAAGACAAAATTCTTGAAGGACAAGTTAAACTACCCAAAAGAGCTTGCTCTAAACCACCTCCCTGATGAAGGCAACTTGATCCTGAGTCAGCCATACTGGAAATGGAAAAGCCAGAGGGTTTCACTCACCTGGATGAGGGACACTGTGCCATCAGGGTTACTGAAGGTTTGTACCACTGTCTGTGACGGCACCAGGTGCGCTATACTATGTGTGGTCGTAGTCTGCTGCTGGGTCTGCTGATCCTCAAATGCATAGAGCAGGTCTTCACGCCCATGCTGCTTGTAGCAGTTTTTCACGATAGTCCGCAATGCTTGGGTCCATGACACCTACCAGGAGAATGATGATTGAAGAGTCAGCATAAAAAAGTTTTATGAAAGACTGCAGTGCTGCTACTGCTGCGATTTGCATGCTTATCTTTACTGGGTGGTTTTCAACAAATTCTCAAACAAACAAGAGGCCCCAGTATTTAATCCCTCTCTCCTCATCCCCTCCTTTCCCCAAGACTCAGAAATCACCCTGGTGAGCTATTGCGTTGTTGTATACTGATACAGAACGAGCACATCTGGCCAAGGGAAAGGGAAGCTTCTCAGTGAAATTCATTTCACCAGCTTAAAAGGAATTCTAAGGAATTGGGGCTGACAAGTAGAAAACCATCCTTACCTAGAAAAGCACTGACTGCCACAGCACCACTTCCAGCCTCACTAGGCATCCCTGCTCATCCACCCAGACCTACATCAGCCTGCACAAGTCCTGCCACTTGCACACTCTGGCAGCTTTCTTTTGATTATATTTGTAAAAGGTTGGTAGAAACATCACCTGCATAAAGGATCCATAACTACAACTGATTTCCAAGACCTTTTTACCCAGTTCTTTCATTTTTTTCCTGGCTGCACTGCACACCTTTGACTGCTTCCCTTTAAGTATAAAGTGTCCTGACTTCGGCTGGGATGGAGTTGTTTTCTTCTTAGTAGCTGGTACAGTGCTGTGTTTTGGATTTAGTATGAGAATAATGTTAATAGCAACAACTAAAGCATCAGTGTGTTAAGTAGTGCTTACTCTAAGTCAAGGACTTTTCATTTTCCCATGCTCTGCCAGTGAGCAGGTGCACAAGGAGCCCACAGGGAGCAGAGCAAGAGCAGCTGACCCGAACTAGCCAAAGGGATATTCCATACCATAGAATGTCATGCTCACTATATAAACTGGGGGGAGTTGGCCAGGAGAGGCTGATCACTGCTCAAGGACTGGCTGGGCAGCCAGGCACCAGTCAGCAGGTGGTGAGCAATTGTGTTGTGCTTCACTAATTCTGGGGTTGTTGGGGTTTTTTCCCTCTTGGATTTTACTCCTCTCTCTCCCTCTCCTCTTCATTACAATTATTATTGTTGCCGTTATTATTTTTACTTTATTTCAATTATTGAACAGGTTTCAGCTTTTCCCAGGTCTCCTCCCCATCCCACCAGAGGTGGGGAGTGAGTGAGCAGATGTGTGGTACTTAGTTGCTCACTGGGGTTAAACCATGACACAAAGGTCCCTGCTACTCAGGATGGGACAATATTCCTTCAAAGGCTTCAAGAGGCCATGATACAGACTCTACAGTAAATGACCTGCACACCTGGAGAGTAGACTTGTCTTAGGCTGGGTAGGGTGCTTCACAAGGCCACAGAGGCGAGCAGGTTCTGCAGTTAGCGAAAAGGGTACCTGCTGCAGAGAGAGATGTGGTTCAAATATCTCATCACACAAACCCAGCAGGGGACAGAGCAGTCTGAAGGTTATGCCTCTCCCATCTCATTGCTCTCCCAGGCTGAATGTCTGACACGAAGTCAAGGAAGGGCCAATGTCATAGGTTGTTCTGTCACTCAAGGGGAAAACTATTCCCACAAAAGCTGGTTGCAAGCCCCTGTGCTCAATTTGAAGGCAGACAGACATGGGAGATACACACCCGCTGCTTCTGTTCCTCTGTGCGGACATCACTGCGAACGTTGGCCCATGGAATGTCCTCAGGCCACCAGATGGGCTTGCAGCTTTCCTTGCCCCAGCCTGGTTTCCCACGACCCGTGGAGTATTTCAGCATCTCGGGGATGAAAGCTCGCAGCTGTGCCTGGAACAAACCACATAAGAGGGCTGAGAGTTTTTTAGGAACTCTTATCTCTGGTAGTGTTGAGGTGCATAGTACCAAGTTAGTTATTACATTTAACTTCCATCCTCTTGGAACCATCAACTGGAAGAGGTCTGAATGCCTAAGGAAGATGGACAAATACTTCACTATCTTCTCCAAAGACTCAGCTGAGAACAGTTTAGTAGCATGTGGAAGAGCAGAAACAAAATCAAGTCAGCCAGTTCAACAATAAGGCACAAACACATACTGTATTAACACACTTCATGGTTCAAACACTACCATGAAAAGAGCTAGCCAACCTGAAAGTGAGCAAGAAAAAAAAGTCAAAATAACACAGAAAAAACCCACACTCCATGTCCCCACAGCGACAGGAACTCAGACATGAGCTGATTTACATTTTACAGAGATGCTGCAAAGAGGACGGGGCTTCAGTGAGCCACTCACAGTAAAAAACAAAATCTCACAAACACGCTTCACCTGTGCAGAACGTAACACACTTGACTAATTTTCTGAATTTATTTTTAACTTTTGCCAGAGTGGGGACACCTTTCAACCTGATTTTACTTCAGCTTAGCACCTACAAAAACTGGTCAACTAGCGATCAACTTTACCGTCAGAAGACAATACTTTAAAAATAGACTTGCAAAGTAAATTGAGCAGACATGTCACCAAGAACAAATAACATCCTTAGCAGGTTTTAGGACCATGTACCATGGATTGTCTGGAGCCTCAGAAAAAGGTTGGGTGCAGAAACAGAGCAGGAAGAGAAGGAGCACTCACGACCACATACATGAGAGAAAACCACCTTAACTTAAAGCCAAATAGCTGCGTTTAAGAACAACTCCCTGCATCCCTTTATAGCTTTAATAGCAAGTTATTTGAGTTTGTCACAGTGCCACTGGGAGTCCTCGGGCCACCTTACAACCCCGAGATGCCTGCACGTTCAGGGCTCTGGGGCACAGCCAACGGAAGAGCATGCCAGGGCCAGCATCAGTTGCTGCCACAGCCATGGCATGATCCCAGCTAGCAGAGACATGGGTGAGCTCATGGAGGACTTCTCACCGATCCCTGATCATCTGCCATGGGAGTGTCCCTTCCTCCCAGCCATCATCCTGCTTGAATGACATCCTGTTTTCAAGTCTGGATATTGTATCCATTGGCTCCAAGCTGTTAAGTCAACTCATTTACAAGCTGCCTTTTCCACATTAGCATATGGGAGTATGTACCAAAGTCCCCTGTAACATCAATCTGGCAGGAACAGAGGAGTGCTTCACAGGAACAGGAGACTGCAGATTGTTTCTGTGGTCTCTGCAAAAAGCCTGAAGCCACTAAACACACTGGGATCTGCAGCAGCTCTTCCGGACACAGGACTGCTCTTCAAAGCCAGAGCCCAACTGGAAGATGTAACGTGGGCCCTAGCTTACACAGTTAAATAGAAAAATTGATGTGTTTTGGTAAAAAGAAAACAACTTCTTTGTATGTGCAATTTACTACATTGCACACAGTTTGCAGTAGTGGCTAGGGACTTTAAAGGCAACAAAAATCCAGTATACTTGTGGCTCCGTATATAGCATATCTGCTGTACACCCTAGAAGAATCACCCCTGCTCAGAGAAGCAGTTGCATTTCCGCTTTTCCATGCACATCCTGAGCCACCTAAGAGAAGCTGTACCAAACACCTGAATTATAAACAGCCTTTCTGCCCAGCCCAAGCCAAGCCTGTCCATGATGCATCTTCCACTGCAGGGCCAACAGTCACCCTGACATGCCTCAGGTTCCCCAGTCGAGGCCTCGTTTATTCCAATAAACCTCCTAACGGCATCAAGTTGCCTGGTGCAAAAACAGTTAAAAGCTCCTTCCCTGAATTGCTATCTGCAAGTCATGCTCCTTGTTACCAGATGGATTAATTACTGGTCCTAGGGAGTTCAGTGGCTCAAGCTACTCAAGGCACTTGTTAAGAAGGGTTTGCCTTTAATCCGCCAGGGAGACAATCAGCAGTGGCGTTACAACCAGCTCCTGCGCAAGGACTTCTCTAATTAGTGCCATAATGATACCTCACCCAGGTAGCTTGCAGGGCTCTGACACACAATACGGCACAGAGACAAAGACCCCACATCTCTCGGCACAGCTGGGAGGAACTGATGCGACCACTTCATCCACAAGAGCCATGGTTCTGCTGTCTTCATCCACAAACCATACAAAAATCAAACCTCTGCTAAAAAAAACAGACAGCAGCACTCTGGTTTGCACAGTTGTCAGCTCTGGAAAGGGTTCATATAATCTCTAGTATGGAGGGTTTGAGAGAAACTATAAGAAAAGCTTCTTTCACACCCTTTGGTACACAGACAGTGTCTTTTAAGTTTTAACATTAAACTCAAGTATTAGCAGTAGTGAGCTCATCCTGATTCTACCATTTGCAATGGCCCAGAGAACAGCATTCCAGCACTGGAAAAAAGGTTTCCTACATGAGGAGTACCAAGCAATTCTCTGGTCTTAAGGTTTACACCCTGGTAAGAAAACTGGGTTCTAGAAGGGAGCAAAACCTGTGGCTGGGAATTTTCTACCTGTCCCTGCAGCTCAGCCTTTGGATCAATATAAAGCAGCACCTGGGAAAAGCAAAGTGGAGTCCATGCAGGACCTCAGCTGCACCTGAAAGTGGAAGAGGGCAAAGCAGCAACTGCAGTAAAGCACACAGGTATTTTGTTCACTGGCCCTTCTTTTTGCAACAGCCAATTTTAGACTAAATGCTCTTCAAGTTTAAAAGTTCCAATCAACATTTAAACATTTAGATTAGACAGCCAGGCATCTGTCAAGTTGGCAACCAAGCTGTCACCATGAATTTCCTGCTATGAAAACCTGTGTGGCTCTGACTGTGGGTCAGACCATGTCTCTGTTCTTGCAGGTCTCACTGCTGGGGGCTTTCTGGCAGGCAGGATAAGAGCAGGATTGCCGCTGTCAGAAATTCATCATGGAAAAGACAAGGTGCAGGGTCAGCCTGGGTGTCCTCAACAGGAAGCAATGGCACTCAGCAGACGCAGTAGTTTACGCCTGGCTACAGGAATCAAACCCAGAATTAACCACCTGGTCATCAGTGCAAGAAGCAGGAGGTGCTGTGGGTCTCCCCACAGCAGTGTCTGCTCACAGATTTACTCTTTATGCAAACCTTTCCTCTCTTCCACTCTGAAACCATGGTTGAGTCTTAAGAACAAGTGAGTAACTCTAATGTTTCAGAGGCGCACACCTGAGACCAGGCTTTCCCACTCAGGATCACCACCTCTTAGCAGAGTCTGGAGACCTGAACACTGGACACAACTGCTTGTTCTTGCTGGAAACGAGGCACGATGCAGGCTCTGAGCTTAAATGCTGTAAAAGCAGGCAGCTGCCTGCATGACAATTCAAAGCAGACACTCATACCTGCATCCAGCAGTACCTTGCAGGACTCCCTACCCTTCCCACTGCTCAAACAACTGTCCAGTGCTAGAGCTCAGCTGCACAGGGGGACCTGATTCCTAACTCTGGGGTGCCTCCACTGCAAAACAAGGATGTTCCCTCTGCCATACACCAACGACCTTCTGGGAGAGCAGAAACGCAGGCTGTCCTCATACCACACTTCTGATGTGGACCAGGAGGCAGCACCAGCAAGCCTCATACCTGGGCAATGGGGTCCAGCACTGCAGGATCCCTGCCTCTACATGTAGAGGATCTGACAGCCGTAAAGTGAGTTTAGGTTCCACCTTTTGCTGCTTGGCTTCTCCTACATAGAAACATCATGTACATAAAGGTATCTGCTGTTTGTGCTAAAGCTTTTTGCAGGGCAGTATGCAAACGGATGTCAAGATGATTTTTGAGAGGCCCAGATAAACTTTGTTGGCTTGTATAAGCAGACTGCAAATCATAGGGGCATATTAAGTTTAAAAAATGTCAGATTAAAGGACAAATCACCTGTTCAGAAAACAAATTCTAGTCACCTCAATGAGAGCCAACTGAAGCATCAGCCTCAGCATTACACAATCTTACTCCTTAATCACATCAGCAAGCAACTGAGAGCAAGTTTATAGGCAAACTCAGCTCTGACGTATAGTGTCAACGCAGCCAAAGTCCATAAAGCAATGAGATTTCTCTGTGTAATGGCTGCAGAGTGAAAGTCCCATTGCAATACAATATTTTTTTTCTGCACAGCCACGGTGGGTGATCCTCTCCATTTGCAAGCTTATAGAAGCATCTTAGCTCAAGCTAGTAGAGGCATTATTTCCCTCAAGACCACCAGGGAAGCACAGCAATTAAAAGGAGAGTTATTTTCATCTCCTTGTGGAGGAGCTAACGCCTCTACCACCTGCCTGCTGACACCTGCAGCTGCTGAAAGCACAGGCCTCATCTTTCCACTTCATGACACACCTCTTAATTGTGCTGCCCAATTTGTATTCATAAATATTTCAGTTTTCCATAGAGGTTTGTGCAACTTAGTTGGAAACGCTCATTTCTTGTTAGCAAATACAAAGAACTATATTGGCATCTCTGGGAATCGAGGTTCCCACAAAAAACCAATGGCACTTCTGGCAGCGCAATGGGTTGCAGCAATGTAGGAGTCCAAGTTATCATGCAGTCTCTCAAACAAATGTATTTCAAATTGCAATTGTGGGAAAAAGAAAAAAAAAAGAAAAGGAAAAGAAAAAGAAAAAAAAAAAGATAGCATGGTGTCTTCATCGTGTTCACCTTACCTCTATTTTGTTTCTATTTAAAGTTTTCCCCCAAGTCTGGCAAAACTATATAGCAGCTGGATGCTTCTTTCAGCAACAAAATCGTCTCCGAAGCACCACATGCAGCATCTTACTCCTTGAGATTTTTACAAGATAGCCAGACCTGCTAGGCTGTGAAAATCCACCCAGGAGTCTGCAGTCCTGTCCATTAATTTTAGTGCTCTGTCCTCACATGGCCTGTAGCCATTAAAGGATCACAAAAAATTTTTTAAGACGTTTACATCATCCCTATACAATATGCAGGGAAGCTGAGGCAGCATGATGCTGGGTTCCCACAACACACACATACACCACAGCAGCTGGGCTAACTGGGACAGTGATGGTTGGCCAAATGGGGCACAAGGAGTGTAGACTCTGTCCACAGCTCAGGAGAAACATTCTTCACGAAGCTGTTTTCAGAACAATGTGGTAACTCAAAAGATAAATGCTATTCCTGACAAGATACTTGTTTTACCATAATGCACCATGAGAGGACTTGAAATACAAAGCTCTATGCTGCTACGCTGCTGCATCAGCAGTTTGCATGCTTGCTGACCAAAGGCCCTGCAGAACATGGAGAAGAAAAACACTCTCATTTAATAGAGCCACAAGAAGCCTGGGAGCACAAGAGTGTTGCATGTGGACAAAAAAATAAAATAAAGCCCTGCCATCAGCTACTGCCTTGGACTGGAGAGCTGCTTTACATGTGGAGATGCAGAGCAATCAAACCCCAGGGGCAACCTGGCTTGGACAAATCTTTCTGCGAGGCTTCCTGAAAACCAAGGCCATGACATATCTGAAAGAAAAAAACCACCTCTCCAGCCTTATTTTTAGCTTAACATGAAAAGTTATTTCCATAGAATTCTAGGGATGTTAGTATTTTAACCATAAAACTGAAGCAGAAAACACTTCAGCAACCTTTGATGTTAAAATATTTAATTTCCAACTCTATCACAAAAAACCCCAAACCAATAATGCATTATCAATCCAGCTGGAGGTTTCTCTGAAGTGACAGCTTGTCACTTTTATTGCTGCTTTGATGGCATGTGCAACATTAACAGCCAAACAGTTGATAGATCTTTTTATTGACCTTTTTGTATGTGCACATATATTCTGCACACTACAAACCAGAAAAGTTTCTCAGATGTGTTACTGGATTGCAACAACCTTCATGTCCTTATCTCATTATCCATGCTCACTTCTCTCTCTCTCTTTTCTTTCCAGCACTCCACCAGCAACAGCTCATTGTCTTTGTTCCTTCCTCGAGCCCATGTGCTGTGGGTAGAGGCACAACCAGCTTCACTACTCACACCATCCTAGGATGGTCTCCCTCTGCCACAGCAAATCTGCAGATAAATGTCTACTTTGCTTTGTTTTAAGCCCTAGGCATGTTTCTGTTACTCAACTACTACAATGATGAGGCCATAAAGAAGTCAGATAAACACAAGCATTTTGTTTGCCAATACAAATGAACTCAGCTACATACCTCTGACCTTTTGGCGGTCTCTCATTTTACTTTAAAAGTAAAATGTTTAAACTTTTTATTTTCCCTTTTCATGTGAAACTATTAATGACACAAAAGCTGTCCATGAACAGCTCTTGCAGACACCACCTTTCACAATGGCTTAAAAATCCAGCAACTAAGTTTTGTTTTATGTTGTTGTGGAGTGGAGCTTAGGTACGTGGTTTAGTGGTGGGCTTGGCAGTGCTGGGTTAATGGTTGGACTTGACGATCTTAAAGGTCTTTTCCAACCTAAATGATTGTATGATCTGTTATCAGCCAAGGCACAGTAGATTTCTTTGTAAAATTATTGAAGTGTGAGCTTGTCTGATTCCACCTAAGTAATGAACATGGTGCTTTGACCAGAATGTGATCTTTCTGCAGAGCACAGAGGAAATCCACACATCTTTGCTCCACTATGACACTTCTTTGTATGTTGCCCAGTCCTTTCCATCTTGCTACTCCCTCTAAAGAAACTGGCTTTCAGCATTTAAAATTTATTGTGGTGCATCAGACTGAGTGCATCCAGAGCCTCCCCTGCAAAACACACCTGCCTTGCACTCACGTCCTGCACCCCAAGGGAAGGAGATTTCCCTAAGGATGATCCCTCTCATACCAAGGAAGCTTCCCTGGGGGGTTCCTCTCCGCTTTGTCCTAGCCATAAGGAGGTCAACAAAGGGCTGGACCTGGAGAGACAGGGAGTCCCCTACATGCCTAGGGCAGATGACTCCCTCCCTTTGTCAGAAGTATCTCACTCAGGGTCTGATCTGGAGTTAAAACCATTGGCAAGCTCCCCTGTGCTCCAATCCACAGCACAAAACAGAGGAGGGAATGAACTAGAGCACACAAGAAAGGCCCAAGGAGCATTAGCCAAAACAGTACTCCACAAGCAACCTTCCTGACCTCAGTGCCTAAAAATCACTGTGAAGTGTAGAACAAATATCTTCCCTGTTCATAGTTTATGAGAGGTGACAAAAACAGCTCAAAGGGGAATGCTCCCAGCAGCCTGAGCTCTAGTGCTTACTAACATTTCTACTGTTTCATGCAGAAAATAAGCACCAATAACAAAGCTTCATATCTAACTACTATCTGAGCCGTTACAGTCCCACAGGAAAGAGCAGATCAAATGCATCCCCTGGAGATGTAGACATAAGCTCCACTACAAAATAACAGGATGTGACTGCAAGATGGCAAATCTATCTCTCTCTCTCTGGTTCTGCCATGTCTGGCTGCTTACCTGGGTCATCTTGTCCACTGAGACGGGAATGCCATCGATGGTGAGGGGTGGCAACTCTGAGTTAACCTCCTGAGGTGCAGGAGCATGCTCTGCTAGTGCAGACTCCAAGTCTTCCAGAATCATGCTCTTGTACTTGCGTACCTGTGGGGAATCGTTAAGCTCAGGTAAACAAGGTAAGGAGCACCAGGAGAGGAGAGGGCAAGGACACAGGGCCAGCCACCTTCCCCAAGGTGCTGCAGAACAGAAGGAGCAAACAACACCACAGCTGGCAAGAAGAAATACCCATTGGCCCCAAAGACTTGGCCAAATCGAAGAGCTGATGATGAAACATCAAGAAACACTGACAAGTGGAAGTATTTATGGGATTAAAAGTTAAGTTCCGAAGCAAGACTTATCATGGTCAAGGATCTGCTCCATTTACTGTCTTGTCTGTAACAAGGTGCAAGCACTGACAGCTGAGCTGAGTTCAAACATGTCGTCACTACCATCTCCCTTTGATTTTTAATCCAGGACATTCAACCCTGGTGAGATGTGCTAGGCAACAATTCATGCAGAGAAGAATCATGTCCATACAATCTGAACTCTTCTTCCCAGGGTTTTAAACATGACCTTCAGATCAGTACCAGGCTTGCAAGACTGCCTTGAGCAGAATGAAACTTGCAGAAAAGGTGACCAATTTATTACACAGGTTTTCCTAGAGACACCTACCACGTTCTCCAAGGGTGCAGCACCAAACACTTTAAAGACAGGATTGGGTTTCGAGGGCGAGATGCACAGAACGATGGCTTGCTGCCCCACTCTGGTAGTGTACTCATCCAGCGTGGCTCGGAGCTTCCTGAAACAGTGAATAGGTATCAGCTGAAAGCCCTGCAGAAACACAATCCTTCACATTGTGAACTGCCTTTCTTAATGCTACTCATTCACAAACCAGGTAAAAAACAGAGCCGCAGCTGGTCAGGTTAGCCACATGTACTGCTTGTTCCTCCGCTCCTGCAAGCCTGCTGTGTTCCCTGCAGTCACCCAGCAGCTCAAATATCAATTATTCTCCCTTCTCTCCTTTTTCCATTGATGTGAAAGTAAAGAGAAATCACCACAGCAGCAAAGCTAGGACAGCACGAGTCTGCATATCCACTCTGTCACCATCTAAGTGTATTAACAATACAAAACTTGTGAGGTAAAGGACTTGAATGATTCAACAACAGAGGACTGCAAACACAGGTTATTTTTACATCCAGCCTCGTAACAGTGCATTGTAACTCTCTAGTACCAAAGTCCTGCTCAAACCAGAACTGTTAAGAATATGACTACAGGACAAGCAAGAACCAGAAATATTGCAACAGCTCAGCACAGGAAACCCAGGTATTCAGACACCTGCTACATCAGCAAGTCCCTTTGGAACCATCTCTCTGTAAAAAGAAAATGTTCCATCGTATACTTCTCACCTCATTCACCTTTAAGCAATGCAAGAGAATGTGTCAGAAAAGTTGGCAGAAACTCAGAAAGCAAGAGAGAAGTAGTGTTTATCACCAGATAACCTGAGTGCTCCATAAGGTGACAGTTTAGTATCCACCCTGGACATACCAGATCCTGCTGTTAGCAGCAAACACATTGCCAAAAAGCACCAACACCACCACCAGCTACACAAAGATCCAAGAATCAGAAGTTTTAACTTCTCACTTGATTCACAGTGATGTAAAAATCAAACACAAACTTGTTAAACTGATCAGGTTGGGGGTGGGGGGAAGGCATTTTTATCAGTATCTTACATGTAGTAAAATGAAATAGTGGCATGAAAGAAAAATAAATAATGCTTTTACAGAGAAGTTTATTTTAAAAGATGGTTGTTCATATTTCAAGAGAGAAAAGAATCTGCTTTTCAGAAATGTTGCAATAAACATGTCTGAGTCAGCAGAGTTGGGGAAAGGAGAGAAAACCAGAATGGTGCTATAAAAGAAAGGGAGTCCGCTCCCAGGGAATATTATTTAACCCTAACCCAACTCCACTTCGTTCTGGTTTGATCATGCGCAAAAGGTGTTGCAGGGCTCAGCAGATGAGTAAGCAGAATAAGGAAACCAACTTAATTTCTAACCAACTCTACAAGAGTTAGACTAGAAGAGAGGGAGAAAAGGGAAAACTCTTGCCATCACTACTTCAGTGCGTTAAGTGTGCATGCAGGAGGAAGCCAGCAAGAAACAGAGTGATAAACACTCCAGCTCCTCTGATGTAACCCAGTTAAAACAAAACAGTTTAAAAAGCAAAAACTGCTTTGTTCCAAAACCTAGTAAATAGTTCCAGCCAGTATTTACAAATATTTCCTGAAGATGGAATTGCAGGTGATCTCTCCAGGCTTGCAGAAAGCCTGTGCAGTCACTGCAGCATCAGTGCTCCTAGGTGGCCATCAGGTGGGCAGACAGCCTCAGAGCACCTGTAATGCAACCCATGAAGGACTACGGAAGTTTGGTGTATACAGAGCAAGCTTCTAGAGCCAAAGAAAGTGTTTCAGCTCTGGCAGGCATCTCCCTTCAATTATTCTCCCCCAACACTGCACTACAGGCTGGGTCAGTCTTCAGCGTGGAGCTCACACAATGGGATCTGCTGGCAAAGGAAATTCAGGTACACATACACTAGATTTATCCACAGAGCCATTTCATAATGCAGAAAAGACTTTTTTTGTCAGGTGGGCAACTCCCTCATGCCACTGCAGAGCTGGGATATGGCTGTAGCTCTAGATTCTCAGGCCAGCTGCTATTAAACCAGAATGGTGGATCCCCCAGAATGGTTATGTCAGTCCTAGTGATCATAATAACACATTAAAGATGAATAGACCTGCAGTTTAACCCATTCCTGCAAAGTAAAACACAGCTCTTGGGTTCCAGAAGAGATGACCCAAAAAATCCCCAAGCTGGGCAACTCCTGGACAGCACATGGTCTCACCATGCACAGCACTGGAGACAGACTGAGGATGCAGACTGAGGTGTCAGAGTGCAGGCGGCAGTTCTTACCGTAGCAAACGTGTCTGTTGCCTCTTGCGGATTGATGGGTTGGATTCAAAAACATGTGGTCGCTTTCGTTTTTTACCTGTTGCCACGGCAGCAGCTGCTGCCATCCCCACAGGGCCTGGAAATCAAACCACAAAGGGTGAATCAGCACACAGCAGCTCAGGAACTGGCCAGAAAGGACATTGCTGTTGCCCGCCCCCCCCCCCCCCCCCCCCCCCCCCCAAAGGATGGGTCCCAAGGGCTCAGCTCACCAGCCTCCACCCTGGACCAGGGTGACCTGAATTCCCTGCTGAGCTTCCCAACAACTAGGATTTCTCCTCTCCAGCACTGGAGATGGGTATAAAAAGGCTCCATTCCCCAGACTGGCAAATCCCAGGCCAGTCCCAGGTGAAAGTCACATATTTCAGTCCAGAGTCTACCTTACAATCACACAACGTATTTTTCAGTGTGTCTGGAGGATAAAACTCTCAAGTATGCCAAGACTTTAAATAACTGACTGTAGTTCAGGATATCCCGGTGGCAGGGGAGAAGAAACAGGGTACAACACCATGAACCCTGCTCAGACACCTCAACTACAGCATCAGCAGAGTCCAAGGCTTTCCCCAGGAATTAAGGACCAGTTCTAATGGGAAAGGAATTGAAAATCCAGAGTTGCTGGCAGCATCCTACAACAGCCACCTGAAGAACAGCGGGGACCACAGCAGGGCAGCATTATTACTTTAGTGATCAAACTCTAGATACAGAGTCTATAAGAGGGAGTTTCATTAAGGTAACTGGAAGTAAACCAAGTAACACACAGCACATTGTGCTTCTATTGGTGATCTCCAGATATGGGTGGCAAGGTCAGAGTCAAAAAGGCCTGGGGTCTAATGCCAGCTCAAGGACTTGCCTTTGACTCCTGAGCAGACCTCAGTTGCTCTGTGTGTAGTCTCTCCATACGTCAGAAGTGAAAGAGCACATCAAGGGTCATAAAAGCACTATATTTTTGTGTTTAACAAAGATGCAGCTACTGAGTCTGGAAGTCCTAAGCTACTGATCACTGGAAGCTGGTAGATGATAAAGAAAGTAGTGTCCGATGATACGTTTTCTCTAGGCAGCTGCTCTGGGAGACAGCGTGCTTGTAACAGATAGAGCTCTAGGTGACACTCCAGAGCCAGGTTTTGTTAATCAGTAATGAATTACCTGAATGCTACCCATGGCAGGCACAGCAAACACTGCTGCGTACTGCTCCAATAATCCTGTACTTATGGGGAAAAAAAAGAATAAAAAAAGAAAGAAAAAAAAAGAATAAAAAAATAGAATAGAAACGTTGCCTTTTGGGGAACTGGAAAAATATTTGCCCTGGAAGTGAGGAAAAGCCATGCTGGGCTCTCAGACAAGCTTCGGGCTGGATGGGCCAGCTCATGCTGTGAGCTGCAGCCGTCCGCCCCAGGGAAGCAGGGCAATTCCTGACATGGGATGCCAGGCAGCCCATGCACAGGGAGGACTCGCGAGCAGACAAGAGCCACCAGATGCCCCTCCTGCAACCACCACCCAGGACTGAAAAGCTTGTGTCCTAGAAGAAAAGGGGAAATAAAAAAATCCTGCAGGAGCTGAGGTTGGAAAATGAATAAGCAAAGGGTGTGGGATGCCCAGTGGGGTGGTGGGACTTCACAGGTTCAGTCAAGCAGATCAAGAGCTTTATTAATCAGATAAAAGCTGATAACAAAGTCAGACCAGATTCTGAGTAATTATTTATCACTGCATTTTTCTACTGAGTTAGATCTGCTACAAGGCAAATACGGAGGACATTTGGCAGGGGCTTCACTAGAGATCTGCTACAAGGCAAATCTGGAGGATGTTTGGTAGGGGCTTCACGGGAAGGAAATTGTGATTCTGAAATACTTTCCCAGAACATATACGCCAGGATCCTTTGTGGCATCTCCTTGGGAGATGCCTAGCATGTGAGACCCCTAGCTAAGCAACATTGCGTAGCACTCCTGGGTTATTTTTGCAGTTGCTTACAGGGGCCTGAAATAAGCTTGCTCTTTGACATATTCAATATTGTAGTTTTCTTATTTGAGGCAGCATTTACCAGGGACCTTTTTTATTGTACAAACCAGTCTCTTATTCTCACCATCTCTATATTACACACAGGTGAAGCAATGCAAGATTCAAGCAGCCAGCAGACCTTGCAAAGACGCGTTATTAAAGCCAGAGCAATAAGGAAGCATTCACAGCATCCCGTGGGTGATGACAGGATCACCCCCCACCCCCAAATGCTGTTTGCAACCTCTGCACAAACACTAAGTTGGGTGAAAGACACTGAGCATCCCATTGACATTACCTGCTGCAGCCAGGTGGGCAGTGACCTCATCGGTAGCCGTAGAGTTGAGGATGTCAGAGTCATCATAGGAGGTGTCCTCTGGCGAAGATGGTGAATCTTCATCTGCGCTCAGCATGCCATGCTCTGTGTAGGTGGCTACATGGACCTGCTGCACCTGCTGGGCCACTGCATGGGCCTCGATGGTGGCCATGTGCTCTGTTTGGGTTACCCCGTGTTCTTCCATCAATAGTTACTGTCAGAGAAGACAAAACCAAAAAAATCACAGGAAGGGGTTACTGACATTGAGGCACCATAAGGGAGGGCAGCCAAAGGGTTCTGAGCCAGCTAAGCGAGTAGGCTGTGACCAAGAGGGAACAGAGATTACCTCCCCCAGTGACAGTGGTCTTCTACAAAAGGGGAAAATAATGACTACACCAGAAGCCAGAGGAAGAACTTGAAGTTTAAGAGTTCTGAAAAATCCATACTTCCAAACAACATGGCGTGTCACCCAGAGGCAGTCATTGTTGCTGGAGAAAAGGTCTTTAAGGATCTTGTAGCCCCAAGATTATGTGCCCCTCACTCACTACATATTAAGAGGTCTGATCAATGCTGGAACTTATTTTTGCTACTTCAAGATCTAGTTTTCAGGGAAGATGCTCAAGGGTGATACACAATCTCTCTCCTCCAACCTCAATAGCTCAGGACATGAACGAGGATGCCAGTACAGAAATTTACTGGCAGCAAGTTAAATTCCGGAGACCACTTTTGTGGCGTTACTTGTTTAGAGTCCGGAAGCAGGCAAAATCATTACAACCCAAACACAAATATTACACAAAGCATATTTATTTAATGCATCTAGTGGTAAACCACTGAGCAAAGTAGCAGCTTACAAACTCAGCAGGGCACTGGATCACACACCCTGAACATAAATCTGTACAGAAGGAACAAGACAGTAGGTATGCAAATATTTTCAGTGTGTGTCTGCCACACATTTGTGGAAAGGGAAAAGCACATCCTTAAGATATTTTCAAACTACATTAGAAGAATTAGGACACCAACCCTCAAAAACAGATTCCCCCAAACCCTCAGGGCAAACAGCAGAAGGGAAGAGATGACCAGCTGTAGGGAACAATAAAACATACCCAGCAAATTCTGACCTCCTAAGTACAGTCATTGGATTTAAAGCTCCTGATTGACACCCTCTTCATGGAAAGCTATTCACCTTGTCAGGAGAAGAGAGCTAGAAGCATGGACACAGACCGCAGGGTGGTCTCAGATACATGGCTGGCTAACTGCTCTATGAACTCAGACAAGCTGTGCCATCACATGCAGCTTTGTCCTTTAAAAGCTTTCAACAGCTTCTATTATCCATATTGTGTCATAAATACATGACACTGCAAATAATCAACATGACAGAACCCTCAGCCTGGCAAAATAATCACCAGGCTTCTACCGAACACAAAAAACATGTCATGATGACCAAACCATGGAATGCCACGGCAGGACTGATGAGATGCTGGGACCCAGACCAGAAGGCACTCTGTCAAGAGGGTTATTTTGACCAAATTAACCAACAGTCACACACAAAGAAGGAACAACTAATCAAGACATGGCAGGAGACTAATATGAAGGTGGGATGCTCCATGGAAGAAACGGGTAAGAACAGAGGATACCTCGGCTGACAATGTGAACACAGGAGGCAGGAGGAGTTTAAAGAAGAGAACCGGAGTCTTGCTCTGAATTCAGAAGAGAGTACAAAGGGACAAGGCACAACCAAAGCTGTGGAGGAAGAAGTATTTTTTGCAGCAGCATATTAAGCAGCAGAAGCTTAGAAGCAAGGAAGTGGTTGCCATAGTTCAGACAAGAAATGGAAGAAAAGGTAGGGTGGGGAGTGACTGGTATTTAGATGCATTTATTTCTGCCTCAAGTCTACTGACCAAAGACCTGAAATATGACAGATACTTCTTTCTTCCCCATCACCAGCTGATTTCTAAAGGCTCATTTCCACATGCCTCAAAATGTCTCCTGCAGCTCAATGAACTGAATGTTATGGACATTTATAAAACAGCTCTTCCAAAGGCAGTTCCAACTTGAAGATACCAAAAATAGGGATGGAATTATTTTAGAGAGTCCTGTCCTCAAAACAGGATGCATCTTCCACATTTTACTTCAGTGCATCTGTTTTTACAGGGAAAAAAAGCTGCATCTCAAACACAGGGAAAATATTCCCTGGACAGCACTAAGAGAAAGCTTCCCGTTCAAATGTCAGAGGGATGTACATTGTCAAGCAGAGGATGAGATGAAGTTTCTGGTGTAGCAGCAGGACCGAGATATTGAAAGGAAACTTGGAATGAGCCAAAGAATTCCGCTGAATACAAAGTCAAAACGCTCATTACCATGCATACATTATAACAGCCAAACCATGCTGTTCTCACCCTACTTCAGCCACAGAGGGTGGCTGCAATCCATCACCTTATCTGGACTTGCCCAGACAGCAGAGATGTTTGCAAACATTGTGTTATCCCTGAAATCCCATCTGACTGCCCACAGCCACCCTGTTGTCAACAGATGGTGGTTTCCCAACCAGCATATCCTAGGGTTTAGGATGAGTTAGCTCCATGTATTCCCTTGCAAAATGAATTAATTCCTTCTGCAGCTGCCATAGCAGCCTTGGTCTTCCTGAGAAGCCAAATCTGACCTAGCCACTTCAGCATGGTTTCTCATTTACTAATACAAAGAAATCCAGGTGCATCTTTCCAAAGCATTACTGAACTTTTCAAAAAGCCAAAACCAATTTCCAAAGTGTTTTGCCCTGCTCAACTCTGTCCAGTTAACTGAAAATTCAGACCTTTGAGGCTGGGCTCCCTGGGAGGTACCAAGAGGTACATCTCTGCTGACCAGAGAAGGAGGCCACAGCAACCTGCCTTCCAACACAGACATCATGGGTTTGTAGCTAAAACACAAAAAACGAGGTCAGATTACAGAACCCCTTTATTTTCCATGTCTGTCTATGGCTGGTTTCTCACCAACACTATACACACTTCTAACAAGAAGAATCACATAAAATGAAGGGCTTCTAGTAAGAGACTACAATACTGATGCATAACGCCAAGTTCATTGTGGAGCATCAAAGCTTACCCCATTAATTCTGACATCTTCATGAAGGACAGAAGCAGAGAGGAACTGTATGTATCCAGTGGATTTTCATTCATGAGGTACCAACAGTGCTCTAATGCACAGCTATATTCTAAATGTTAGGGTGATACTTGTTTGCTACCGGTTTGGGTGTCCTAGCTCAGGAGAGTCAGTCTGGTTAAAACCAGGGACCTGAATGCTCAAGTGAGATGGAAGGACTCGGTCACATACTTAATTACGCAGCTGGCTGGTGTGTAACTGAGGGAAGCATGGTCTAGTGCCTAAAACAAAGAAGTATCAGGATACAGGTCCAGTATCAGAAGCTGCCCAGATGCTAAGATGACCGAGGCACTAGAATTGCCCTCCATACTGGGAAGGCTGGGAAAGAGGCACATCTATATTTACACTCCCACTAACACTGCCCCAAGAAAAGTGATGGGGTTTGTCCATGAAACACTAAGAGGTCTCCTAAGAGTTCCCAAATAGTATGGACACAAAACGAAATTCAAGTTGGAACATGAACAAGATGTGTCCCAGCTTCTGTCTTCTATCCAGGCACATGCTAGAAGAACTCAAGCCTGCAGGACAGCAGAAGTGCTGTTGTGAGACTGTTACAAACCTACTGAGGTTATGACTAAAGCCAAATCACTTTCAGACTCACAATCCTCCCTCAAAGGCTGCTAGAGTTAGATGTTGCTGTTGTCCAACCCTGTTTACAAGTCAGATTGTAATATTAGAACTATCCAAAAATAGCACCGATTCAAATACTACCAGTAAGGAAGGGACTAAGATGCTGAGGTACATGGAAGCAAACTGAAAACTTCTGGCTGAAAAAAAAGAATCAGCAGTAACCTCCTTCTAAGGAACTTATTTTGCCAGCACCACAGAAAAATGGGGACAGAAAGGAAAAAAAAAAATTTATTTCAAGCAAACCATTAATGGAATAGTTCAGCAGGCCAGCCTTTCTCAAGCCACTGTGCTTTTTCTGAAAGGGTATATTGCTGTTTTTCTCATTGGAGCAATACAACTTTAAGTACTTTCCATTAAAATAAAAGATATTATTTATCCACAGAAAAATATGATTAGAATATAATTGGCAAAGCCTAGTAACCTTTTAGCTCATCAGGAGACAAGACTGCAAGACAATGGATGCTTCTGATACCATTTGTTTTGGAAGGAAACCTGCTTGAATCAAGAGGCAGTCTACACCTGATGCCACCAAAACCAATACTTTTTTTTATAAATAAAATTGGTAGTAGACCAAAACTATGCATTTCTGAATCAGCAGGTGGACAGCTGAGCAAGCAACATCAATACCCCTCATGGGCAACCATGCAAATTTAAACACACATGCATTTCATCTAGATTTTATGGGCGCACGTTCTGCTTCACTGCACGGTGCCTGGTTGAATTTTGGCATTTTTGAAAAGAGTTAGCTATAAGCAATGACTGGGATAACAGCAAGGTTGTCGTGTTTATTTAAAGATTAAGTCCACTTGGTTCAAACAAGGTTTAATAACCACCAATCTACTACAAACGCTTTCCTCTCTCCACTGCCTCCCTTCCAAAAGAGTCCAAGGTACATGCTGCAGCGTCTGAAGGTCACTTGCTTTCTCAGTGGCCCTATTAGTTTTCCTCTCTCTCTTTCCTGCCTGTATAAAAGTAAGTATAAGATGCAAAAAGGCAATAAACTAATGCAGCTCTTCAGCAAATGGTGCAGCCTGCCCAACTGTGCATACACCACCACCACAAGCTCTAGTAATTAATTTTCAAGTTGTAACTTGGATTAATTCTAGTTTAATCTTATAGTTGGCTTCATTCAATGCAGGTTTTCTACTTTTCCAACTTCTGTGCTGTTTATTTTCATACCTGCACATTTTCCTTCCAGAAAATTTCCAAATCATAACTGAAGGTCATTGAGCCTTATCTTCTGAGTGTTGAAACCTTGGGTAGTTATTCATACATTCAAATTATTCCCAAAGGATTTCTGATATAAGTCAGGCTTTGTGGGCAAACACTTTGACTGGCACTTTGTGCTGGTGATGACCAACCTGTTCATACTGTTGCTGCCACAGCAGCGAAGCATCTCTGCTAGGCATCTGAAGTGCCCATACTTGGATTTGAACAGGGATTCAGGTAGAGGATGAAAGTTGTTCATAATTAATTTTAGAATTGAGCATTCATCGTTCCAGAAAAGAAAAAGTTATTCCTGTTTTACTTCAGAAACCAGAACAGTTTCAGGTGTAAGGAAACCCTAACGATATGATGATGTCTGCAAAGACATTTCCTGGTAGTTGTAGCTTAGTCCAGGAGCCTTGGATGACAGCCAAAAGTATTTTTAAAGTCATTTAAAGTGCTTAAAAAAATATGAGGATAAAGTCCCTCTCATCACATAGTGCAGTTGCTTTACGACTGTGTCAGAGGTTCCTTTGATGTACTGTCAACTACGATCAATGGCTGTTGACACCATCGCTGGAAGAATACCAGACGCAGGGGGAGCAAAGCAAGCTAAATAGCAGAAGCCATACGATTCAACCACCAGAAAACAACAGAAACTGAACATAAACCCCATAAATTCTGCATTAAATTTAAAACCACATGGATTAAAGACAAGGTCTTATCTGCTCGGTGTAGTTTGTGGTGTGAATGTGAAGAGATATAATTCAACCCATACAAAACCATGTGGGTTATCCCACTGTAGAAACTGTCCTCTACCACTGCCATCTAGTTTAATGTGGCTTCATGTGTACTTTAAACTGAGCCAAAAAGAAAATGTCCACACCATAAAAAACGATGAGGTATACCAGCATGGCTGGAAAAACTCTTCTACACAGACAGGGCCTGGACTTATTTTTAAGCTTTAAACCACTAAAGCAGTTTTCCTTTAGATGCTGTAGAAGCACAAGACATTGCCCTCTGAGACAGTCAACTTAGAGATGAGCATTTATCTGCCAGCATTTTAAATCACGCAGCCATTTTTAATAACTCACCCAACACAATGCTTAATTACTCTGAAACCCTGTTCAGATTAACAATAAATAAAAGAATCGCTGGGACTCACTTCTTTGGCAGTTTAAATAATTTTAAAAGGATGAAAAATGTGAATTATCTGATGAACACTGAAGGAGAAGGGCTGAGAGACAGAATATTTTGACAGAGACCTGCTCTGCGCTCTCCCCAGCATGCATAGCTCACTCCAGCCACGTGTGCTCAGATCCCTCCCAAGAGAGCAGCTGCTGCACAAAAGGGACCTCGAGGAATGCAGGGACACAGGTTTTAAATGAAAAGAGGGTAGATTTAGATGAGATACTAGGAAGTAATTATTTATGATGAGGGTGGTGAGGCACTGGCACAGGTTGCCCAGAGAAGCTGTGGCTGCCCCGTCCCTGGAAGTGTTCAACGCCAGGTTGGACGGGGCTTGGAGCAACCTGGTCTAGTGGAAGGTGTCCCTGCCTACAGCACTGACGCTGGACTAGATGATCTTCAAAGGCCCCTTCCAACCCAAACCATCCTGTGATTATTCTACGATTCTACCATCCAGAAACAGGGTGGTGGGAACAGCTAACAGACTCGCCAACATCCCAAATACCAAATATAAAGTTCTCACATTCGAGTTTTGCAGCTAGACCTTCCTTCTGCTTGGGCATTTGAGCTCACTTGATGAGCAAACCTTTCTTCCGTAAGCCAACACCATACAGCCCAAGTAGTCACTGAAAAAGGGTGTGTTTTCCTTGCAAAACTTGCTGCTTCATCAAATAGAGAGTTCTGTGCTTTCTTTGCAAATAATTCTGGTTGTCAGAATTCAGGCTTCAGATTTTCATATCAAGAGTGGGTCACTATGGGTATAACACCATAAGAGAAGACTTCACTTAAATTCTGTAATAGCATTGACATAAAAAATGAGGATGACATTTTACACCTAAAATACAAGAATTAGCAAAAATTAGAAAATAAAAAAATTAGCACAACCTTTCTTAACCAAAGGCTTTGGGAAGAATTCAATCCCATCCCAGCCAGCTGCATAGCACTGAATTAACCTTATTTGTCAGACCCCACAAGCTCAAACAGCAGCTCTGCCTTCTACAGTGATATAAGCAAGGATTTAGAAGTTACACAGAAGGAAAGACCAAACACATGCACTTTTCAGAATCTACTTTATAAGTGATCAACGCCAGCAATCAGTTTAATAGACATATTAATCTTTCCAGCTTGGGGTACTGCCCCCGTACTCATTTTAGACTTCCTCCTCCCAGTGATGAGACACAGAAGAAAGGCTGAGTTACATGACCCACCTACCGCTCTCTGAAGAACTGGCTTCGAATTGCTGAAAAGATGTTACATTTAGATGATGCAGGAGCAAACCTGATGCTACGGGAAGCCACAGTAACTACTGAAAAAAGAGGCGATAAGCTTGCGTCAGCTCGCATCTCTGGAAAAAGCCTGCCAGCCTGCATCAAGCTTCTCCTCATCCTCCTCCTTTCACCTAAACATCAGGAAGGTCAATACCTAAACCTACAAAGGTGTGTGCAGAGGTCTAGGCTGGTGTCCACAGAGGTCTGATTCTCCACAGCACAGATGGCTTGTTTAAAAAGCTACAAAATAGCCTGTTAGCTAGCAAGGGACCCACTGAAATACAGACAGCAGGGCACTGACGAACCCTCATGGCCTGCAAACATGCTCTTGTAGAGGAAAGTTTATAATGGCATTTTCCCCAAAGCCATGCCTTGTATTTGGCATGCTGGAAAGCAAGCAGAAAGAAAGGAAGAAAGGAAAAGGAAGAAAGAAAAAAAGCGAACATTGCAGTTGTTCTGTTGGCTCAGGAGACATCAGATGTTCCTAAGGTTTGTTAATTTATTTATTATTTTGGTTTTTTTTAAATACTTAATTTAGAGGACTTACTCAAGCAGGCCAGTCCTACATATCCACTCTCAAGAATAATCCCTGTGGCTCATTTCCCAATTTGTTGCAAAGGGATGGGAACACTCATGTTTTTTCTTTCCCAAACCATTTTCTGTTTGATCCCTGTACCATAGTCAATACCAATTCCTTATCAACAGCCCTGCTCCACACAGGAATGCTGCACGTAATAACTTTGTCTGACACTACACAGCAGTCTGGAGACCACTGCAAAAAGAAAAAAAAAAAAAAAAAAACAAAGAAGGAAAAAAAAGAAAAAAAGATCTGGTTCAGCATTCAAGTCGGTCACCCTCTTCATGGTTTTAACTTCAATGAAATACTGCTCCATGAGCGGAGTCTTTTCCAGAAAACATGCAACACCTCCTCCCTTTCTTCTACTCTTTTTGTAAAGTTGACAAGCATCTGGAGTTTAATACGGCCTTAATGGATTCAAGCCTCTGCTGTAAATAAGTTGTTTGCTCTGCATTAAACAACTGACATCACACCGGCACTTTTGTTCTTGGAAGCGATTCTGGAGAGTCAATCAACGGGGCTCCTGTGATCTGGGTGTGTTACTTCTCCTGCAGCAGCTCCATAGGCTGCAGGGTGGCTGCTGCAGCCATCAGTCGCCACCTGCTAAGCCCCTTCTTGCAGCTCTCTAGTGGTGTTCAGCCACATAGACAAGCACCTCTGCTAGGAAACAGGCCTCTGAATAAGGGTTTAGCCATTTCCTGCTCAGTTTGCTTTTCCCCTTCCCCTAACTTGAAGGGGAACCACAGTACTTACTAAGTGCTGCTTCTTCAACGATGCTGTGAGGAAGTAGCATCAATGTTCAGCATTACTCTCGTGCTTGTCTGCATCCCTTGCCCATTGCAGCAAGGCAGGAGGAGAGTTTTACAGCACAGGATGCAAAGATGCTGGCAGTATCACGCAGGTCTTCACACATGCAAAGCACGTGCCCCCCCTTGAGCCGCCTTCCTCGCTCCTAAGAGTCTGCAGTAGCAGGCAAGGTAGACCACACTGCCCAAATTTATTTTAAGAACCACCAACGGTTTGCAACTGTAACAGCTCATCTGCCTGCCTGCCAAAGCAACCATCAGCATCCAGCATCAGTGTCATCTCATGAGAAGGAGGGATCTAAAATACCTTTGATGATCTGGGCCACCATGACATGAAGGAGTTTTTTTCAGTTAACTAGGTTTCATACTTCATGTATCCAATCAGGTTAAAAAGCACTTCCTATGCACTTAGTACATAAGAATGTTTTACTTAAAAAGCTATTTCCAACTTCTGGCTGTATGTCTAGATAAACTCCAAATTCCCTGTGAAGACAGCCTGGAATAATTCATAAGTGAAAATGGATCCAGCAAGAAATACATGTTTTGCCATTTACTAATAAAATCAAATCCTGTTTGAGTATAATTACACCTGTGAAATTGTCTAGTACTGCTTTTTGCTATTCTGGCACAAAGCCCTCTACACATTTTTTAAAGCAAGTACATACATCCTTATATAGTTGGTTTCTAATCAGCAGGTTTCAATGGTTATACTAACCAAGAACTAACCTCATTTGGAAGCAACACCACCACAAACGAAGCGATCACACGCCATGATTTCCAGAACAAACCTTGACTGAAATCACTCATGTTTGTCAAACCTCGTTAGTCTTCAGACACTTGTGTCTACTCTGATGACAACAGTCAGAAACGGTCTGGTTTTGGTAGCTCCCCAAGACAGTCTGAATTAGAGGAGCTGCCAACCTCCAGGTGAGGGAAGAATTAGAGGACAACTTTAAAAGAAGATAGCCAGTCTCGGTTTGGTGTTGCCCTGGCTGCTTTTCTCCTCTATCTGCGCCAACACTGGCTGGTACCTGGAAGCCACATCTCACACAAAACCATCCACCTCCCAGCCACGCCTAACTCACATGCGCACAGAGCTTCCTCGAAGCATTTCCTGATGATGCTCATCAAGAAACCACTTCCAGGTAAAATCTGAGATGGCAGGAGGTCTACAACAGCTATTACAATTGCACGGGCTTCTGCAAGTGCAGCTTGCAGCCGAAAGCAGACAGGAAAGTCACCATGTCCCACCACTCAGCTGCACTACATACCAACAAGCAAGACCCAGACCTCTTCCTGGTCTTTCCTCCATGGGAAGAAAAGATGTGCACATAAACAGGTGGTTTCAGACTACTGATAGCAGATTTACTGCTTTCTGTGATGTCCACTTGTTACATTGCATTGGCATCTTTCACTGGTTAAATTAATTAATTTACCATTTTATATATATATATATAAAATTAATTCACCACCAGGATAAATTTGATACTGTTCTTGTACAAAATTCTGCCTAGAGGGAATTACCAGTGCAGGTTTGGTAAGGAAACTATGGTATCCGCCAGGGACAAGATTGATTAATATCTCAATTATCAGCACAACTCATTTAAAATGTACATTTAAATCCCAAAATCCCTTTTTCCATGGCCACGGAAAAAGCTTTGCCTTGCTCGTGGAAAGAATTTGCTGGCCTACACCTCAATCCAATAAAAAATGGCTCTTTCTGGTGAAGTATCTGTCTTGCTGGAAGCTGCAGAAGGTTTTAGATGGGACTGACTTCCTGGGACTTGAGACATTGCCTCCTGTCAGCAGCAACAACTGATACCCTGCACAAAGGCAAGATAAGACATGCTAGTTTACCTCTCTCCTATCAAGAACAAGGCAAACATCTTATTTCATAGTGGCTTACAGTGGCACATGGACAGTTGTTGCATGTCAGCAGAGATGTGGTAACTCAAGCACTAACAGAAACTACACAAATTAGCTCTCGTTCCACAGCGTCCTCCTGTGGCATAGTATTAGTATATTGATCCTTTTAATTAGGATGGAAAAAAACTTCCCTATGCTATCAGTCTCAGCATGAAAAGACCTAAAATAAAAATTGATTCTAGAAAACAAAAACAAAACCTCTTCTATTTATGTGATTTTTTTAACAGCATCTCACATAAAAGAGCAAACATATCACACTGCAGGAAAAACTTCACACACAAAGCCTGGAAAAGAAACAAAAAGGATTTTACACATATTTATTAGGCATAAAACTCCTGTTTGCTGCTGAAAGCCACCACTGGCAATGTGATAGGACATTCATTTCATGATGTATGACGCAATTTGCAGTGGGTCCTTTTTGCAGCTTAATTTCATGTATTTAGCACCAAATGCCTGCAGGAAGCTATGGGTTGAACATTAGGATGAAGTGGTTTCTACTTGAAGACTCTTCTCAGTCCTTGGCACAAAGGCGATGACAAGGGTGGGCAGGACTTCACCACAGTACTTTACCCAGGTGCACAAGGCGAGCTGGAGCAGATGCCTGGTCTCCCACCTGCCCAGGCCAGCAGGAAGCAGGAGCAGCACATCAGAGAGAACATGAAGCTCTCCAGGAAAGAAAAAAAATATAAAATAAAACCACCACAGAACCACTTTTAAGTTACCCCAGTAGCTGAGCTGGGCTGGACTGGCTGCCAAAGCAGTTTCTCGCCTCAACCAGAGCAACGGTACTTCACAGGGAAAGCACAGCACGTACATGCAGAAGGACTCCGCTTTTTTTTCCAAGCAATTCATGTAAGTTTTTTATTTTAAAAAAGGTAACAAAAAGTACTATGGTGGAATCAATCCTCCCCATGAAGACAGCAAGAGAAAGGTTAGAACACATCTAGCATTCAGAAACCCATGGGAAGAACATGCCACCACATCTCGGCCCATGTCAGCCAGCGAGTGTAATCCAAAACTGGAAGTCAAACTACACCATAAAATCGTAAACCATGGGGTGGAATTTTCATTTAGCATTCCCATGCCTCCCCCCAGGTTCTGCAGGTTTCACATTAAGCACGGGGTGTGTGTGTGTGTGTGTGTGTATGCGATACACAGACATGACTCTCCCTTACCAGTATCCACCAGTAACACCTGGGGCAGAACCTTCTCTCCCAAAATTGTTTGCAGGATGTGTAGTCTGACACGAGTCTAGGAAATATAACATGATAAATGGCATTCTCAAAGGTAGTACTTTGTCAACTTACACATGCTTTCATTTTATTTAAAGAACACCACAGAAACCCCAATTTCATATTATTTTACTTTGACCTGCATAGCCCAGAAGTCATTTTAACAGCGTGAAGCAGGTTAGTCATCTCTAGTCAATACAGCTCTTTTAATTAACACACAAAGTGGTCTTTTAAGAATTACGAACCCAATAAGCGCAACTGCCGAGAAAGCTGCTATTTGCTGATCGCGACAGCATTCTTGGCACCGCACAAAGGCACAGCCCTCGCCCCAACAGGATTACTGCCTAAAAGACACAGCGAAGCCCTAGCTGGCTGCATTAAGGTGCAAATGTTCCCAGTTTTAATCCTCTTTTATCGAGAGAGGATTAGCGGTTATGCTGGACTACCACAGAAAAACATAATGGAAGAGTGTTTTACTAAGGGATTCGAAAAAGAGCATGGTGATATGACCGAGGCTCAGCAGTGTGAAGTATCACATTAACCATAATGTCCAGTATGGATAAAGTCTGCTGTCTTCAACCTTGGCTAGATGGATCACCTTAAGGACCTGGTCCTCACATCACATTAATTCAACCAGATCAGTATACGGTAAAGGCAGATGCCACAACCCTAACCACATTTAACTATTTAACTCCCACCCTAAAGTGACAAGCCTGGCCCACCCCTGGTTGATGGCTCTGTTAATGATGCAGTCCTCAGGAAGATACTTAACAGGGTATGGCTGATTCTAAACCCAGAATGAGTTACACCAGTATGACTGTAGCTGGTGTTAGGCAGGGTGGTACCACCGTAGCTGGATGAGGAAGGGTACAGGTATTCAACCTGTGTGCACAGAAGGTCACAGGCAACAGATTAAGCAGCGAAGAGCAGTCCCAGACCACAAAAAACCCCCAACCTCTCTCTCTCTCCTCTTGCAGTTTTATACTTTCACCCTTTCAATTCATTTGCCTTCCAACCCTGCAACATGTACTGAAGCTCTCTGTTGTCAGCCAATAAAAAAATTAAGAACCCAGGCATTCTGCCTTCAAAACAAAAAAAACCCCAAAAAACAACAACAAACAGCAAAAAAAAAAAACCACGCCCCCAAAAATCCTGTAGGGAAAATACACAGTACAGTAACATTCGTTTTCAGGGTCATCTTTTACCTAACTTTGAAGGTTTTTTCCTACAGCCATTTTATGAGGAAAGGTGGTGGATTCACAGGTCCACAAACAGCCTCTCACATCAACTGCCTCCCTGCATCCACACAGGGAAAAATTTGGGGATTTTCCTCCAGGCTCAGGAAAAAGGGCATCTCAAGTTACCCTGCTGTGCCCTTCAGGGCATCTGAGGTGACAGAGTACAGCAAGGCTTGGTTCAGTGCCAGTAAAAAATGGGATACCTCCTCCCCTTAGCACCAGGAGCTGGGAAAAAGGACTGGACAGACTCCTTCCCAATGGTTTCCTGTGGTTCAAGAACACGTCTGCTTGCCTGCCCTGAAAAAGACTGCAGATGAGGAGGAAAAACTCCCCGGCAAACCCGCTGGAGAACTAACGAGCAAAGACCCTGAAAAGTGCAAGTGTCACCTCTGTAGACAAAGCACCAGACGTGAGAAAATCCAGCGCGTGTTACATTTGCAGCTGCATATTGTACAGGATTAAGATTTGTGTTTTCTGGAAAAAACTGCACCTACAGCCCAACTACATGAAAGAGATTTGTGTGCGAGTTATTTAAGTCTTAAGTACCTGCACGCTGGATTTAAATGCTGGTTCAAACTTTTTTTTTCTCTAGTATTGACAAAGAGCCTGTTAAGCAGGCCACAGTGCTCTCCAAGCATCCTGCTTCATCCTCAGCTGTCTTCCTCACAGGCAAAACTGAACAGTCAAGACCCAAGCCGTTTGTTAAAAGACAAAGCGGGGTTATTAGAATCACTCAACTCACACACACACAGACACAAACACACACAGACACCCCCCAACACTCTTCTTATGATGAACAGTTACTTCCTTCTGCCTTAGTTTGAGAAGGGGCACAGGTCAGTATGGCTTGCAGGAGTACTAGACCAGAATCTCAAACTTCCCGTGCACATGGAGAACATCCGAGATTGAGCCATCATGGTTTTCCAGTCCTGACCCACCTTAAGTCAGTGTTCAAGTGGGGTTTTTCCTGCTTTGAATACACAGCATAGTATGCAAATCCTGTGGGAATTCAAAATTTTTAGAGTTCCTGCAACACACAACCATGCATTTGAAACACTGAAAAAGGACCATGGATTTTTATTTGCTGCTACATTTTGTACTTTAGATGTCTTTCACATTTCTTCACCACCACCTCCATCTACATATGCTTCTCATTATCAGGGTTTAAGTATTAGAACTACCACAGGAAAATACACTATTTCCTTCTCGAGCAAGAGACCAAATTTACCGATTTACCTGCAAATTGCCATGAATACTCATGATGCAGAAATAATAAGCCCAAAAAAAAATATCCAAAAGCCAACTTGTAACCCAAAGCAACTATGAGAAGAGCTTCAAAACAACTAACTCCTTCTAGGGAGGAAAGGGAGCAGCACTATTTGAGGTCTCTTCTCCTTCAAAAGGGAAGCCAGGAACTAAAGAATTTTCTTTGTGCCCAAGAAAGTAGCTGCAGAAGCAGCAGCAAGAGACTCTAATGGCTGACACCTAAAATAAACTTAGGGGGAAAATAATTAATTTACACATAGAGGATGTTGCAACATAAATAAAGCATGGAGACTCTGGGGGTGTGGTCTCGTAAGTATTTTTGACCCAGACTATGGGGAAGTTTTCCAAGCCTTGAAGTCACCCCCATTTGATTACTTTAATTAGCTGGTTATGTAATAAACAGTGGGAGGGACTCAGTTTCTTTTGGATTGCATTTCTTGGTCACACTGGTTACAAACAAGAAGCTTGCTCTGTAAGTGAAAATATACTGTTTTTCTGCTTATTCATTTGAAGTCAGGTGAATTTTGTAAAGGTACTGAAAAAGTTGAGTTACCTTCCAAGTTGCTATCAGTCTGCAGCATCTGAGCAATTCATTTATTATTTACAGGCCATACAGACAGCACATAGAGGAAACAGATAAAATTCACACATCTGCCTTAGACACAGACTCACAGAGGCAGAAAGCAATCAAAATCCAACAGAAATAACGCGAGGAAGCAGAGGCTCAGAGCGCAGCACCAAGAGCAGAATGCACCTCACCATGCTCCATACCAAGGAGACACCTGCTTTCATCCTCCAGCACAAAAGCAGGCTCCATTACCCACTGAAAGAAGCATGGTCTCTAAGAAAGGATAAAAATGGGAAGAAAAGGAGATGCTGGACTTTAAATCCTATAGAGCCAATGCTCAGATGGAATACACCTTCCATCATGTCCTAAGAGTCTTTGTACAGATGTGTCTTTCTTACAGGAGGAAAACCCAAAACAGAACAACACGATAATTCACTGACAGCAAAACATCAGCGCACATCAGGATGCCTATCACCCTCCTACATGCTCCACCAAATATAGTCTCCACCTCCCCATTTTCTATCTGTCAATATAAGGGACTCCTTCTGGGAGTCTGGCAGGCGCCTTATCCACAGCAAAACCAGAGCAGCCTCAAGTCCTTCACAAAGCTAAACACATCAGAACCTCCAAAACAAAGTGCATGCACAGCCTTGATTACTTGGCCATCCTCTCCCAGCTCCCCTCTTACTAACACTCCTGGCAAGAACACAAGGTCTGCTCCTAGTTATAAACTGTACTGTTCCAAAAAGGATAACAGGCTCTGAGGTTTCACAGCAAGTAGTGCCACTGCACAGGGATGAACAACTCCAGCCAGCCCTTTCAGTGGGACTGCCCAACTGGCCCAGCCTCACTAGTTTTTGGGAAAAAGCAAAGACAACAGGGCCAGAATTATCAAGACACCACAAATACTGAACCTCATTGCAATTGCTGCAGTTGATACAGAATAGACCTGAATACTCCCCAAAGCAGTATGGTGCCTGGATGGTCCAGGTTGAGCCTGGACAGGTGACAGGTTCCTGCCATTCACAGTACAAAGCCCTGGCAGTCTGCACAACACTGGCTGGACCTTAAAACTTTTCTCCACACTCCGCTGCTAATGGTACAGCCTTTACATTGGAAAGCAGTGAGTTTCTAGTGGAAGCTGATGTTTCAGGTGGGGAAAAAAAAGAGAACATGCTAGTAATGTCCAGCATTTTATGGTGTGCAATACTTGAAAAACAGAAGGGTTTGCACCGTATTTACCTGATTTAGATTCACATGAAAAAAAACAAGCTGATAAAGAGATCCACAACAGCTGACACACAAATTCACTCACTAAAGCAAGTGACAAACAGATCGAGACAGGGGCATGTATCTGCATTCAACAGTGGAAACGTGAGAAACCATTAAACTGACCCTCCAACAAACAACCGTATTCGAAACCATAAAACAATAGATTGCCTTTAAACACAGACAGACATTGCCCCAGCGTGGAGAGACCGTGCTAGAGATTAGGTGCCACTTGACTCCTTCATATGGAGGCTCTACAGCAGTTTGTGAGACTTCCAATAGGACATGTCTTAAGATCCAGAAGAGCACAATAACCAGCAACAGAGTTCTGAATCTTGTGTGAAAACTAAACTGGAACAAGTGGAAACTTTTACCCTTAATTTTGATTTACAAGTTTGTCCAAATTTTAGACAAGCATGCTCAACAAATGGCTACGTATCAAAGAGCTCATGAAGTTCATCAGAGGAGAGCCGCATCAGTCACAAGTAACCTGCTTCAAGTGCCACCTCAGCACTGTTTTCCATCTTTCTACAACATTAACTACTACATAGTAGAAGATTCCCACCATGCAGCGCTAGTTATTTAAAAAGACCAAGGGGTGTATTTTAACAATATTTTATTTAATAACTCGAGCACTGGGTAATCAGCAATACAAAAAATCGTAACTATAGTTTACAGATCTACTTCAGAAGCAGCAGAAGACAGTTAAAGTCAGAGGGTAAATTTTACAATACTTCTTGCACTGCAAGTTATCAACACAAGCCAATTCCTACTGACAGCATGCAATATTCTTACATACAAAAGTCTGCATTAGATTTTCTTGTTAAAAGAGATGCAGGGGCACAGCAGAGTCAGTGCACTCCGCTTGCTTCTTTCCTAGAGGGTACTTCTCCAGATCAGAGGAGGGCAAGGCAAAAAAATAGTAATTCCCAAAGCCTTCAAGAGACTGAGAAGCTGCATGGAAATCTCCCTCAGTTGGTAAATGAAGAGCAGGTGCAAGCAGTAATGGAAATATTCTCAGAGCATATACATGCACATGGCAGCAGAAGTTTGACATGATGTAGCCTAGAAGTGAGATTTACTACAAAAGCAGCTCCAAGTGCTCCCAACCTGGGCTCCTACAGACACTTGTGGTTCTTTATTTTCACGTACAAGCCCAAAATCTTCCAGGCTTGAGCTTGCCAGAAGTGAAACTGGCTGGTTTTAAGTCTAAGAAAAGATGATTCAGGCTCCCAAGCAACAGAAAAATTATGAAATTCCAACACTTGAAGTAGTTCTCATGCCAAAATACCTGCAGTCTGAAAGTTGACATCTGTGCAGCCAACCAGTCACAGGGCTTTTGTCCAGGAAAGTTGAGACAATTAATTGAAGTGCAATATTACCGTGCATAAAACCCTGCATGGCCAACCTTACTCAGAAGCATTACTTACTCGCTCACCATAGCTTAATCCTCTATGAACAAGTTTATGCCACATGTTTTCCCCGACAGAGCTACAGAGAAGGGCAACCTCCAACCGACACAGCACACACTAAGGACTCCCGCTGGTACACCTGGTTTTTGCCAGGATGGCTTATTTACTTCTGTCAGGGTATCTGTTGTTCTGGCACACTGGGCAGCACAGTTGAGATGGCACGGTCCACATCCACAACGTAAACTTGTGTCAGGATAACTTACATGCTTGCTATGCAGAGCACGGCCAGGCCAAGTTACCTTCAAAGGAGCATCCCTGCAGCTCAGCAGGTATGGAGTGAAACGCCATGAGTTAATGGGGTCCATGGAAAGATTTCAATTAAACAGAAAGGCAGCATTTTCACTGCTTCACGGCAAAAATCATATTGCCCACACACATGCGAACACTGGCTCTATCCAGCTGCCAACAAACGACGCTTTACAAGAGCCATGCTCCACTCCACCTATATAACGCAAATGTACATCAGGCCACACACTTTGTAAAGAACAGATGCTATTGCAGTACATGGAATTGTAAGAACTGCACAAAACACGTACTGGATGAGGCAGACTGTTCCCCAACTTGCTGTATTTATGGCCTGTGCATAACAGCCCATGTCTCACTCGTGGTAAAGCCTGTACATAAGTGACGTGAGACTTCTGAAAAACAACTGTGATACAATAAAATACAATAAAACCCAACTGCAACACTCTATAAAATTGTAAACACATGTAGAAAATTACATGAGCATATGAGATCATTTAATTGGACACTACACTGTAACACTTATCCATGATGGAAAAGATTGAAAACTTGAGTTAATATAACTCCCAACACCTTTCCAAAGTCAGTCATTGTCATACACTTCCTCTTTCACCCTCAAAGAAAAAAAGCTGTTGCTCCCAGTTTTACCATAGGCACAAAAATCTAAATTAAAGAGATGAACAATTTCTCTCTCACCTATTTTCCCAACATTAGGGCATTAAAAGTTCAAAGTAACAGGTTCTACAAATGAGCAACCATGATGCAGATGAACCAGAAGACAAGGTAACACTACTACTAAAGTAAGGATGAACACAAGTTGCCATGATGTCACAAACGAAACTCTGAAAATAACGACTGCACACAGCCACCGCAACACTGAAAATACTCTCATCATGTCCAGGACACAGGAAGAGGGTCTAAAACCCTGCCTGGACAGCACCAAGGCTAATGCACGAGAGACAAAAACCAGAACAGCAATGCCTTTCTTAAGAGAAAAATCCCAAGATCTGGAAAGAAGAAAGATAGTTCCAGTGGAGGAGAAGAAAAATAAAGCAGAGATCCAAATCTTGATGAGGTGCACAGAAAATACCTCTCCACGCTATGAAAATTATCCGTAGCTGCAAGAAAGGTACAACTTAGTAACCCCATGCGCGTGAAGACTTTTGAGCCAACACTTCTGCCCTGTAATTATTCTTTACACTAACGAGGTCCTGAGCGCTCCAGTCATGAACCAGGTCTCTCCTGAGCCAGATGTTGTATAACCCACGAACAAAGAGACAAGATTTGTACCCCTTTTGGGGCATATGGGGGGAGGCGGGTGATGTGAATTCGGCTTGCATGATTAGCAGCATCTAAGCTCGCTGCCCTCCCAGCAGCAGCCCCGCTCCCCGACTCGCATACAAAAGGGCAGCGGCGGTCCAAGACGCTGCCACAAAGCATCCATTTGCAGTCAGAAAAATAAAAAAGTGGATGAAAAAAAAAAAAAGGAAAAAAATAAGGGGGGGGTGGGGGGACATAAGGAGGAAAGAAAATCAAAGGGAACGGAAGAAGAAAAGCCCGCCAAACGGCTGCGACCGCGACCCAACTTCCCGCCCCGGAGCGGGACGGGCTCAGGCCAGGGCCGGAGCAACCTGCTCCCGCAGCCTGCGGCACCCGGCTCGGCCGGACGCGTGGGCCTGGCGCCGGCCCGCGCCCCCCCGCCCCTCCCCTCCCCTCCCCTCCCCCCCCCGCCGCCGCCCCGTGCCCCCCCGCGGGAGGGCGCTCCGTCCCCCCGGGCTGCCCCGGCCGCGGCCGCGAGAGGCCCTCGGCGCCCCGCAAGGCCCCGCGGCCGCCGCCCTGCCGCCAACCCCCCCCTCCTCTCCGGTGGCCGGGCGGGAGCGGCCCGCGGCCCGCCACGGGGCCGCGCTCCCCCTCCTCCCCGGCGGGGCCTAGCGCGGCCCAGGCGGCCCTGCGGCGGCGCTGAGGGGAGGCGCGGGCGCCGGAGCCGGGGGTGCCTGGACGGCCGGCGGGGGCCCCCGCGTTGCTGCGGCTGCGCCGGGCTGGAGGAGCTGGGAGATTGCGCGGTAGGACACTCACCTCAGAGCGGCTGCGCTGCGGCGGGCCTGCGCCGTGGAGCCTCTGCCGGGCGGCGGCCGGGGAGGGAGCCGAGCGGGGACGCGGCGCGGCTCGTCCTGAGCCGCCGCAATGGCGAGCGGGAGAGGCGGGGACCGGCGGCGGCGGCGGCGGCGGGAGGAGGCCGGGGGGGAGAGGGAGAGAGGGGGGGAGGAGGAGGACGACGTATGGCGTCATAGCTCGGCGCCGCCGCCATGATGAGGAGGGCGAGGGCCGCGGCGGGAGGTGGTGTCGCCGCCATGTGCGGGAGGTCGTGGGCGGTGTGAGGGGCGAGGGAGGAGGTGGCGGGGCGCGGGCGGCCGCCGGCGCCATGTTGGGGAGGTTGCGCTGCCTCTTCCCCCGCTGGGAGGGGAGCGGGGGGGGGAGGGGGCACGCCGCGGGGGTGTCGGCGCCATCTTGGGGAGGTCGCACCGATTCTCCCCCTCAACGAGGAGGTGTGGAGGGGCTTCGGGCGGCGGGCGGTAGAGCTCTGAGGCGACGGCGGGCCGGGCAGGGGGTCCCAGGCGTGTTTTTCTGTGGAAAAAGCCCGTTTAAAACCACCATAGCCTGCTGCTGGGCCATGGCTTCCCTGCCTTGCACTCAGCCACGTACCACCCTGGCGTTTTTTGGGTAGGAGAAGCCATATTGCTGAGCTAATCTGGGTTTAAAAAAAAAAAACAAAACTAAGAAAAGAGAGACAGATGAAAATAACACGTCAGGAGGCCGGCAGGCTGTGCGAGAGGCCATCTGTTTGTAGCTGTAAATCTTTGCCTGCTCCCAGCGAGGGCCGCTGGCTTGAAGCAGCTGTGGCTCCTGTGCTGGAGCTCCTCCGAAACACAGCTTGGTGTCATGCCAAGGGGATGGGTGTCCCTGCTGCACGTAAGAAAACAGTGATAAGACCATTGGTGGCCCAACCGCCTGTTCTCTGCCCTGATCACCAACGTACTCCACAAGGCCTCTCGTTTCCGCTGCCAACGAGTGGGTATCAAATGGAACTCGGCTTTAGCGCCACTAACTATCCTTCCTGGTATGTGGAAGCTAGTAGTTTCTTGTATTATCATACTAGGGCTCAGAGATGTCTGTTGGGATTGTGGCCTTGTTCTGGGGGAAGGGGTTCACATTTGAAGGCTGTTGCTGTCCCAAGGCAGCCAGGGTTTTCAGTAGAAACCTGCAATATAAAGGATTTAAAACAGAGGGAAAAGGAGGTGAGGGGAAATATAAATCTGTGCTTTGTAGGAGGGAGTCTTAAGATGGGACTTGATGTTTCATCCACTGAATCTGTCAAATATGTTTTCCCCACACCTGAAGAGTTACGTAGAAAATACAATGAGAACAGGTACCAGGAGAAGAGTTCACAGAAGCTGGTTAAGAGCAGCCTGGAAAGCAAAATATTTTCAGTAATGCTTCATTCAGGATCTTACATGTTTCTTATGTGCTCTGTGCTAAATATGTGGCAGATCAAAAATTCAGTAGACTTTTACGTTAATCATAATTTTATTTTTGTTGGCGTAAAAGGTACATAATTTGTTTCATTTCAGGACATCAGCCTGCCATCTGTGCCTAGTAGAAACCTCGTCCATGGGTATGTCATTGTACTAAAAATGATAAAATTTTGGTCATTATACTAATATCAACTACTGGGATTTTACAAGTTCCCTTGGCATGTAGTACCAGTCCCTGTAAAAGGGGATGTGTCCTACATGCCTGCCAACTCACAGCACTCTGCAAATGTACTGATACTCAGGCAAAACCAGAAAATGCAGAAATAACTTTCATCTGATAGGTGGAATAAAACACAGCCACCAATTTTTTCTATTTACAAATAGAATAAAGCAGTAGTAGGTGACTTGTTAGGGTAGGAAGAGATGACCGCACTATACCCATCTGAAGATGCAAGCATATGGAAAGCACAGTATGGAAAACAAATGCTAACTGGTGTGCCTCCTTTGCAGAGCCATCCAAGGCAATTGGCATGCGTATTGGGTCAGCTCAGGATTGACTGTCCACTCTGTAGAGTCACATTCCAGTTGTCGCTTGCGCAGTGCCCCTGCATTTTTTGGGGATCTTTGCTACAGCATGCACACTCACAGCACATTGTGGGGAAAATAACACCTCTGCTTTTCACGGGAATGTCACCTCAGACCCTGTAGACTCAAACGCGCTTTAAGTTTTGGATGCTCTGGATTTTTGTCATTGGCCCCCCATAGGTATGAAGTGTGGATCCAGGCCAAGTGGTGACTTATGCCAGTTGCTGAGATGAATGTATCTTCTGCTGCAGAGCTGTGAAGGTGTTCTGGCTGGGCTTGCCGCTCCTTGAAGAGAGGGGAGTGCCTTGCCAATGCAGGCAGACATGTGGAGGCAGCTGATGCGGACTGTAGCAGCAGTGGAATTCCCTTGTGCTAATCAGCAGTTTTGGAGCTGGGCCACAAGCACTGAGACCTGAGGCTGTGCTAGTCGACAGGCCTGGTATAACCCATAGTGACCCAGAATCTCCACAGGAGGAAGATCACTTCCTGATATGTAACAGGAAAGTAGTTTTAGATGAGCTACCAAGAAAATTTCATAATGGTAGGATCTGATAATACTGGAAGAGCTTTGGGACACTCCGGAGTCTCCCCCATTGGAGGTTTTAAGAACAGGTTAGACAAAATACTGCTCAGGAATGCTGTAGGTAGAGTTGCTCCTGCCTCAGGGAGAGGGGTGGATGACATGGTCATCTCAGAGTCCCATCCTGGTACATATTTTCAAGGCCACACGTTGCTAATCAGTTTGGAATGGGCAGATCAAACCATAGGCTTGTGAAAGTGCATATCTATGAGCCAATAGCTGTTGAGTGTGCTGGGACAGTGGCTGGCACACGTGCTTACTTTTTTTCCACCCCTCTCAAAATGCTCTTAGTTACATGAAGAGAGGAGTGCACACAGGACCAAAGTCTCTTGGTAGGGAACAGCACCGACATTCATTTGGGATGTGCCAAAAAGGTCCTCCAGAGAGGCAGCATTTCCTAGTATGAACAAACTAACACTTTCTCTTTGAAAAACTGAGCATCAGCATGTCTCTCCCCAGGTTCTCACGAGGTTGCAGACCACGCTGTGTCATTCACCCATAATCCTGCGTGAAAAGGGTTGGGAAAAGAATCCTGGTGAGTACAAGTCTACATTTGGCCAGCAGAAGGGTAGGTAGCCTGACTTGCACACCCATGGGAATGCCAGGGACTGGTTAGGACATGCTTTATCCAGCATTCAGGGAAAGATGAGGAAGGAACAATGATGCATGGTGGGAAAGGGAGCTCTGGTGGCAGGGCAGGCCCAGAAAGGTTAACCTTTCTACATCCTGGGTCTGAGAAGAGAAAATGTGAAAGGGATAACGTGAGGACAATGTTACCAAGCTACCAGCTGGATGTGTCTGATCAGGTGCTGTCAGGCTGTAAGAGAGAGGTCAGAAGACTATGTACAAGCTGTTCTAGCAGATCTCCTTGTCTTTGGTTGGTGACTTCTGGGACAGAACAAGAAAACAGATGAGTAACAAGGAAGGATTGCCTAGGAAAGGACGCACAGGAAAGCATAAGGGGAATGGGAGTGCCTGGGTCAATTAGCTGGTGCTGCTTTGTAACATGGGTGGGTTACTACCATCAGCATAAGTGGCTTTTGAGCTTTGGCCAAAAGCCTCAGACAGGTCTGGCCTGAAAGTGCCACCAGCCTTGGGTCACAGATTTTGTGTGTTTTCAGGTGCCACAGAAGGGTCCATGCACAAATAAGAGTCAGAGTCTTGGCTCCAGTGAAGACTTTTCTTCTGTGGGAGTGTGGCTGTATTACAACCAGAAGGTTTGCAGGTGTCAAAAAGTACTATTAACTTTTGGGGACCACAAACATCAAGTTTTCCTAAGGGAAACACATGCCCTTGCTGGTGTATTTAGCACATCTCATAGACCAGGTCAATCCAACATACTGCTCCTGTCAGCTAAGACAATGTGGGCGGGTGGGGAGGGGGGAAGATTTCTCCAAAAAGTGTTTCAGAGTCACAGGTGTAGCTGCAGGACTTCTGAACACACCAACTCTTGCATATTTTGTGAACAGATACTGTAACAAACAAGAATCTGTTACTTTCCTGGATTTATATGGGAAGGCTGATCTCTGGCATGCTGGAGGTGAAGGACCTGCAGGTGGTTGTGCAGCAGAAGATGCATTCCTGGCAGCGGCAGCAATGCTCTTCAGGGTCTGATTGCCACCGAATGTCCTAGCTGCCTCGGAGTTAAAACATCTACTACTGCCTGTTGGCACTTGCAAGGCCGCCTGTGCTTGCAAGTGATGGAAGAGGTGGAATCCCAGCCGCTTGGCATCTTGTATCGGCAGGCGAAGAAAAGTGGATGGGTCTGTTGTCTTTCATACAGAGTTCTTATTCTCATCTTAAGCCCATTGAAAAGTAACTGATTAACCCACTGTGCTGTAAACAAAACACCCTGATGATTTAGCAGAACTAACTGAGCAGTTTTTGAACATTCACAGTGGAGCCTGAAGGGGGGAAGAATACAGGCACAGCTGCTTGGCCTTTTTCTTTTCTCCCTCTTTTTCAGATTAAAAAAATTGCATCCATTGCTTTTCTTTAATGCAAGTCTTCGCAACAGCGATTGTTCAGTAATGTGCAATGAACCAGATTTGCACGGCTCATAAAGAGCCAGGCTGGGTTTCATTACTCTAAGGAGGATGTTGATAGTGCAATGAGTTTGTTGTAAGTAGCCTTGATTAGGCTCTCTGGTTGCCACAGCTTCTCTGGAGCCGGATTAGACCAATGCTGAGTCTGAGTTTTGCAAGGATTCCTGTGATGAGAAGCTCTGTTAGTTTTTGTAGTCACCAAAATCTACACAGGTGCAATTGTTCTGGAGAGCTGCTGCTGCTAAAATAGTAGATTCCTGCAGCATATCCCAGAGCCTGTCAGGGCTCTGCAAATATGGATTTCTGGTCATTCATCTGAATATTACATCTCTTCAATTTAGATCCTTATACCTAGTTCACCATTGTGTACACTCCTCAGGTATTTTCAGCTTATTTTCACTCCTTCTGTTCAAATACTGTTTGGTCACATTCTGCATACACTGATCTTGCCATTTGTCTGCACAGTCTATGACAAGCACCTAAAGTTGTCCAGTGTTAGGGCAACATGGGACAGAGTAAAGAGGCTGAAGATAATATGTGATTAGCTTTGCCAGGTATGAGAGAGAAGAGGCATTTTCCCATATAATTCCAGTTCTCCAGGCTTATTATTTAACATATTTGGTCTCTTTCCCAGATTGTCAGTACCTCCGTGAAAAAGAGCTTTTTTCTGTATTTCAGGCTCAGTGTCATGAGATCCACCTTAAGACCAGAGTTTCCAGCGTGGCTTCTGGGTTATGATGCCATAACTCTTAACTGGAGAGCTTGGGTAATTCTTTGTCATCACCACCCAGAGCCAGCTCACACTCATAATTTCACCAGCAAAAAAAACCTCATATAGAAAGGAATTGGGCAGTCAACACTTAATTTCAAGACTGATTTTCTTGGACAGTAATAAATTTTGTTAGGGCTCTGCTGCCTATTTTTAAGTACTGTTTGGCTACTCACCTGAACCAGCAGTGCTCCAAGGCAGCCTCAAAAGGTTTCCCTTGGGAGTAGGGAAGGTTACAGCAGAAAGAGGATCTGTGCTATGGGCTCTGGAGACCTCAGTTTTCTCATCAGCAGGGTGAAAGAATTCATGGTTTGAAGATCTAGAACAGGGGTCCTCAAACTTTTTTAACAGGGGGCCGGTGCGCAGATGAAGTGGCAGGAAGTCATCTGCGGCTGCTTGCTGCTTGGTTCCCCCCCACCAACCCCTGGCAGAGGGGGGGGGAAGTTCTGTAAATACGGGGGGCTGGATTGAGGACCCTGGGGGGCCGTATCCAGTCTGCGGGCTGTAGTTTGAGGACCCCTGATCTAGAACATACCCCACATTGGGACTGAGACCCCTGTTTTGGCGTATGATTATACAACAAAATGGAGTCTGAATGTGCAGCAACACAAGCCATACATGACATGTTTTGGGTATAACAGCTTTACTTGTGGTTCCCCTTCTGCAGCAGCCAGTAACCAAAAGCGGTCTGGATTTTGGGCTTGCCCCACAGCAGCCAGCTTCTTCACTGCTTCTGGTGATTAATCGTTTCTATTCTGTCAGTGCCCAGAGTATTTAGAAATAAAAGACAGCAGTGTTGGATGAGTGCCATTCTCTCATCTCTATGAAACAGCAGTAATAGTAACAACTACTGAGAGAGAATGGCATGTAAGAGCCCACTTAGGCTATTATGTATAGCTTTTCAGTGTGCATTGCAACGTTCCTTGCAGCTAAGCACCAAACTACAGTAGATTTTACAGCAAAAACAGTTAATGGGGAGACAAAAATGAGAGTGTAAAAAAAGAAGAAAGGAGATGGGAACTTGTTGGCAGGAAGGCTTTCCTCTCCTATCCCCACGTTTTGCCTGAAGCTTATTTTCAGACACACTGGTGAAGATTTTTTTTTTATTGGTTCTTAGGACAGGGGTAGCCTGACTCTAATTTCCATGCTGAGGCTTGCTGTTTACCAGTCCTGCACTGCTGCTGGAACACCTGATAATCCCAGTCCTCGATTGTGGGACAGAGCTGGCAGGAGTGGCTGTGGCCAGCACTGCTCCAGCAAACTTGGGAGCCCAACTTGGGAGCCAAACTTGGGTGACCCCTCCTTAGACCAGCTGCTGTCTTCCTAACGCAGTAGCATACAGCACTTCCAAGTAACATGCTGCTGCAATGACTTTTGTACAGGGCTTCAAATCTGCTTGTTGTGAGATACTTCTTCAGGTCCAAGCTGCTTTTCTTAGGGAAAAAAATTCTCTAAGCAGTCACTGAAGACTGATTACACCAAATTGGATATTTATGATTTGCTTTTCTTCATTACTCAAGGCAATTTCGCCTAAACTGTGTAACAGGCAAGGCGATTTTCCCCTGGCTGGGCTAGCCATCTGAACACAATTACACTTGGCTATTATTAGCGAGAGTGAGCAGGGCTGAGTTTACAACTGTGCAGGAGTGATAAGCTCAAGACGACTGTGCTTCCTCTCCAAGGAACTGTCTAGCTCCGCTCCACTCCTCCGCATCTGAGACACCACCATGCTGAAGTCAGGAGGTATTTTTGTTCTCTGAACAGGGATGCCCAAGTGGCACAGGCCGAGTGGTTTTCTTTTAACGGCAGATTAGACAGACACAATATCCTGCACAGTTTTACTCTTGTCATCCAAGACACTAGTTACAGAGGTTTTCAAGTTTTCTGGTACCCCTTTTTATGGCCTTTAGCCCAAATACCTTAGGACCCCCAAGCCATGATGGCTATGCTAGTTTCTCTGGACTCATCACTTCGAAGAACTTACATTTCTGTGTCCACACTAAATTTGAATTTGCATTTTCATTAAAATCTTAAATATGACAGAGAGTGGGATAGATCTCCCTAGATATTCCTATACCTAAACAAGACACCTGGGGCTGCTTTAAGCCTCTGCATACATTTAATCAGAGGAATCACATCCTTACTATATGAATCTAGACAACTAGTCCAGGTATTGTTGCAGACATTTAGATTTAGGGGAGATTAATCCCATGAGTCTCAGTTTTATGACTCTCATGTAGCAACATGTGAGAAGAAAAACTATGTTGGAAGTATTGTCACCTTCTGCTGACGAAACAGTAGCATTGTGAAGTATGGAGGAGAGCAACAAGAATAACAAGTTTAAAAAGTGTAATATAGGAATGAAAGGCTGAAAGTAGTGCACTTTCTTACTATAAAGAGCTGAAAGGAAGGAAGTTTAAGAGAAAGGAGGCATAACAATACTCACTTCATGAAAGATCATTGTAAAGACAGTGATGAACTGTGGGTTATGACTGCTGGTGAGCTCAGGACTAGCACAGCTGTGCCACATGTAGGCATGGGAACAGTCCTGGAGTTACCCGAGAGCTGAACGATCCTGGGATATTTCAAGAGACAGTGAGAAGCTTGCCAGAGACACCCCCAGGAGGTTGCCAGTCTGAAATCTCACAAACTATTAAAACTACTTTCATCTCCTCTTCCAAGTAACCTTGCAATGCCAGGTTGTGAAGAACTTTTTAACACCTGTCAAAGCATTGCAACAGACCCTAACTGTGGTTCTAAGCAAGAAAAGCAAAGTATCCACTGCTAGTGTAAGAGCTTGGAATGTTTCCTCCTCTGCTCACTGCTTTCTGGTAATGGCAACAGAAATTATGCAAGCCACATGCATAAGACGATGGAAAAGGATGAGAAATCAATAAAAACGTACATTTCTAAGAAAACAGACCTATTCCTTGGACAGTTCCAAAAGGGCAAGCTATAATTATCAGGTACTCCCAAAATATTGTATCTATTTTCAGAAGGTGCCGGGCTTCCTGGATAAAGTATCTGAGAAGCCAAAACAACAGGTGACAGAAGGACTTTTTCTTTCAAGGACACCATTTCAGGCCGTATCATTTGAGATGAGCCAGACACCATGGCAAGCTCAACAGTTACTACTGGAATAAGACAAAGAGCCTCATGTTTAGAAAGCTCTCATGTGCTCCAGCAGAAGATGCCTGTTTCAATAGGTCTGATTTAACTTCAGCTTTAAATAATAAATAAAGCATTACATACCTTGAAGAACTGAAGCAGAAGGGGAAATGACAAAATGGAGAACACTAGAGAGGGTCAATAGTATCAGAAGAAGCAGTGATTTCATAAGGGTTGGCATTTTCTTCCTTTCATTTCTTCAAGCATTGGATTGTTGCCAATAAGCAGATTGCAAGTCATGTCAGAAGATTTAAACCAACCATAACTCCTTATGAAGCTCTGTTACGAAGCAGCTGATGTTGCAAGACAATTCTTTTCCCATAGAAAGGTCGGATTAAGAAAACAAGGAACGTGACATCATTCATCTACATCACTTATGATCGATCCAGCCTTCACTTCTGCTGTTGTAGGGGCTTGATAAAGACAATTCTTTTCCCATAGAAAGGTCGGATTAAGAAAACAAGGAACGTGACATCATTCATCTACATCACTTATGATCGATCCAGCCTTCACTTCTGCTGTTGTAGGGGCTTGATAAATTCTGCTTACAACCCAAACTCTACAGACATGAAATAGATACCCTTAACAGGCCCCACCCCTTCTCTGACGAAAAAAAATTTCCATCTTACACATGCAGAGCATTCCCACTGGCTCCTCCACAACCATCTCTAGTGAAGAATACATTAAATCAAGTATTGGAAACTCCCAGCATCATCAAAAGCAAATGTCACAAAACAGAAATTCTCTCTCTATATATATAAACATATTACGGCTTCAAGGTCAGTCAACCTACATAACATTTTGAATTGCTATGAAAATAAACCCATAGAAGCTGTCACAGACAACATTTTGTGTAAACAAGAGGGGACCCAGATCATTCCTGCTATGCAATGAGCATAAAAGTGGTTGTAACTGTGTATTCCACAAAGTGGAATACGTTCTACGGTAGTACATCCATCAGATGAGATGAGGATTGGGCAGCAGATTTATTCTACAAACATGTTTTTCAGATGAAGAGAGGTCAAAAAAGTCATAGATAGTAAAAATAACTTTTCCAGGAATGAAATAATAAGGGAATGAGCTGTTTGCTATAAATGTGGCAAAGAAACATCAGACATTTTGGTTCAGAAGTGGTCACGCCTCACATGCCTGCTTCCCATCTCCTTTTTATCTGTAAGAGGATCCCAGCATGACTAGCTCAGGCAGAGCTCGATATGCCATAGACATGCAAAGCAAGGTGAGATGACCCATGTTTAAAGACTCTTTCAAATGTGTTGACCATTTAGCCATAGAGAAAACTAAAAAAAAAAACCCAGCTGCAATAATTATTGTAACTAATTGCTTTAACAATACAACTTCAATTCAAATGTCAGTTTTGTAGCTTCTGATTTACCATCTCAGTATGCGTGGAGAACTCTTCTCCCAGGCTGGTTATCTTTGTACTTCACAGAAGGGGCACTTCCTATTAAATGATGTGGAAAAAGTACCCCCAAGAGATGTATGACCTACTTGAATCACCCTGAGAGAGAAAAGATTTTCTGAAGTTAAATGTCATTTTCTGCTTACACTAGATGGCATTAAGTGCTTTTGCTTTCTTCATATAATCCATGTACTGCAGTCTACCTGCTAATATTTAAAAAGGGCTTCCTTCTAGACTGTAGGAGCACTTGGCCTATTGCTTGCAATTTCAGCTATTAAAAATATTCTAGCATTCAGCAATAATTGCAGGTGAACTTTTAAAGCATTTGGTTCAAGAATGTCCACCAAAGAGCAAACTGCTCCCTTCATGGCATATAATCACAGCCATTCCAAGGAAGCTGTTGTAACCATGTGTTGTATTAAATGTTTTACTCATTTTTCTTAAACATTTCTCTTTTAGTGCCAGTTACGACTAGAAGACAATTGGGAGAAATGCTGATACTAAGCCAGCCTTTTGCATAAAAAAAAATCACACTCAGTTTACTTTAGCTTAGTCATAAATATACCAGACCTTAACAGTAAAGAATAAAAAACCCCTTTGTTTCTCCTGAAGTGATATAGCAATAACCTAGAAGGAACACTTCAGACTGAAAGGGCCCTATTTTATTTTAAAAGAACTAAATATTTCTTATCTTTAACAAAATTAAGTGCAGACTAAATCAAAAAAGCCAAGGAAAAAGGTATATTCTCCCAGGGATTCTCTTAGGACTAACCTATGATCTGAGACCGTCAGGGTGGGAGGGCCCTAAGCTTTCCCTAAGGGGACAGCAAAAGCATCTGCAAAAAGCAGGACTCCAGAATTCAATGAATACCTCCAGAAAGCTACTGGTATATTTCTATACTACTGGATAATTCTATAGTATATAACACGCTGGAATGTAACAAAACCATTCCAGTATCTGAAATGAAAGACATCAATACTTGCAAGTGCCATGGTACCTAGACCACATGTCTCAGAGAGCAACCGTTTCTGTAAGTTCCAATATTTTGTTCCTTGTGGTCTTTTGTATAACAATTACTAGCAAAAGAGAGGGGGTGGGGGGTGGGGTGGGGGGGGAAGACATGCCTTTTTAAAATAAACAGCTTGAAAGAGAGAGGCATGTAAGAAAGACAGTAAAATTGGGCTTTCTTTGTTCCTGGAGGACATCTGAAATGGCAGTGGGGAACCAAGACAGTGAAAAATGAGCAAATGAGACAGGAGTTAGCTTACTGAAAACTCTATTTGATTATTTACTTCTGCTGACACTAGTGAGTGCCAACATCTAATACACCTTTTGGATGAAAGTTTTTCTTCAAAAATATACCATATTAACCTCTTCATTATGGAGATACCATTTATAAGCAAAAAAAGTCCTCAGGTCTCCTCCCCTGAAGTTGGGAAATAACAGCCAGTGCATTTCTTAAAATAAGAAATGACACAAAAGGATTCATGCCACTTCTCAAGCTTTTATTACGTATCATAAAGATCCACAGTGCTTTTCTTAATGTGAAAATAACATGCCAGGAGATGCAAGGTAATACAGAAACGCTGACTGAAGAGTAAAGCAGCTGATCACATACAGCTTGAAATACTCTAATACCAAATGTGGTGAATAATAACTTTTTTAAAAACTCTCGATATCTATATATATATCCACCACTTACATCACATAATAGTCCTGTGACTCTCCCCTCCCCGCCCCTGTGCCCCACCCACAAACATGCAATCAACATCCAGTGTATTTTTAACAGCTTTGGTACACAACTTCCTACAGGAAACATCCTGTACCCAAAGCAGCACACTGTGCTTGACTACTCGGTAACAGCAAAATGAGGGAAGTACTACACAAATGTGACTCGCTGCAAGACATAATGGACATAACGCCATGAAGTTCCCTTGCAGTGTGACCGTAAAACAAAGGGCCTCTCCAGCTTGCAGTTTCCCCTCAAAAGATTTTGTGTGGATTTGAGCAGAACAGGCTTTATTCATCATAAACTCAGCTTCTAAGTTCTGTGTCCCAGCAAGCAGAAAAGCCTGCCACAGAATCACACTCTTACAGGTTGTGATAAACCAGAAATATCAACAAGTGTCACGCCGCAGCAGGAGAGACTCCCTGTCAACTCATGTCCACTTAAGCCAGAGTCTTCCTTAGAAGCTAGAAGCAGAGCCTGCAGCACTCTTAAGCAACACATTCAAATAGAAAATCGAGCCATTTGAAGTCCAAACTTTTCTTTAGAGATGTCTGTTGGTCTTTATTACCACCAGGGATCCTGAATTACATGCAAAATTGAGATGGATCAAGGCATGAGAGAGGTAAAAGGGAAAAAGAAAGTGTGTTTCATTTTTCAGTTTGGGCTGATTGGAAGGGTTTTTTCATCTGTTGTCAAAGAAATGAATGGCAACTTTTCAGATACACTAGAAAGCAGAGTCTTTGTCCTTTGCACATTGCTGGTCACCTTTTGGTAAGTGCTCAACTGCGTCATGCAGAAATCAGGTTGGTATTTTAAGAGAAAACATATAATGGTATTTCAGTATTTTTTCCAGTAATTTTGGCATACTAAAACTTTGCAAGTCTTTGTACTCTGGTCTATCACAGATGTAAAAATGGCTTTCCTTACTTGTAACCATTGTATCAGATCAGACCACTTGCCTGTCTTGTGTGGCACACTGTCTCCCACACTGGCCAAGTAACAGTTGGTTCAGAGGAAACTGTGCACAAGGCTGCGATAGGTAGCTGGAGAATAAGTTGCCCAGAAGGAAGTTACTTCCCCAGACACCTGGTCTGCATGCAATTGCTTAAATTGGGTTCTTCAGCTTGGCAAGAGATTGTACTGCTCTTCAGCTGCTCCTGCAAACTGACCTTGGGACCCAAACTGACAGCGATAGGGGCTCCCTCCCACGATGTTAGGCAGTTCCTACCTCAGTGCTCAGAAACACACGTTCCTTAAAGTTATGTGTAGTAAATGCATCATACAAAAAATTTTTTTTTTATTAATTTGTTTTCAAATGTTTAGCTCAAGATCTTAAATACAGAGGTCACAAGAGATCTCTTGCTTTAGAATGTTGATACTTGGAGGAAATACTTACACTATACTTGGAAAAACTATTTGCTGTGACCAGAGACTTCCTGGTGGGTGATGGGGAAGCAAGAACATGAGTAAATGCTGAGGAAGACACATTGATGCATAACAGAACAAACAAGTACCGCAAACCACATCTCTGATTCATCAGAACATGCCAACTGCCAACTAATTAGCAAGAAAACACAATATCCACCATGATTTTCTTGACATGTAGATGAAACCAGTGGAATAGCGCAGTACATACATATGTACAGCTACATAACAACAGTAGCTGGCCTACAAGCAATGCTATGATTTTACCTGTCAAGGCATCTTCATAGAGGAACATTTTAGATGGAAAAGCTGCATAAGGCTTTATCAGTTTGGGCTGATCACATAATTGCCTGTTTTGTTACCCATAACATAAAGCTACCTGGAAGTCAAAAAGGTGCTGCACCTCCTGGAGTTTTAAGTCAGAAACAGCCTTGAGAGCCAGCTCGCTGCTCTGCCAGATCAGCATCACAGATGTTCAGCCCCAAGACAGCAACTGAAATTCTGATGTGATACTTCCTGTGCACATCACAGTGCTGCACGGTTTAAAAAGCAGTCTTGCAGGCTCACAGTCCCTTGGGTATCCTAGAGAACTGGGAAATCTCCCCTCATAGTAGCTCTAACCCACTGCAGATTCTCTTTTCCCAACTCTTTCTCCAAGATTGCAGCCCTTTTGCATTCCTCCCCACAGCCTCCATCAGTTCAGGACATATCCTTACCCCTCCCAGTCACTGCACTGCATCCTTCCAGTCAGTGTAAGGATCTGAGAGAGATGTACAGCTTCACTCAACATGCTGCTTCACAATTTACCAAGATCGGCATTAAACACATGTGGAGGGAATGGAGTGAAAGAACTATGAACCGTAACACAAAGTTTGTGGTCTCTAGCCAGGATGTTGGGACTAAGGCAGATTCGTGTAAGGGAGACCTGGGTGGGGGGAGGAGGGTTCATCATAACCTCTAACTGTGTTTAACAGCATCACTGATAACATCTAAGCCAAATCTCCAGATTTTAACTACAGCCAAAGGAGGGCTGGTGATTTGCTGGAGCTTCAAGCACTGCTTATCTGACCAAAGGTAGCCATTTAGTTTAGAACAAGGTGAATCACGCAGATACACAGATGGCATCACATGGCTCTTTGTTGACCCAGAGAGGGAGCGTTGGATGACTCTCAGGACAGATAAGCTGACGTTATAGAAATCATACTTAACACTGTCAACCTTACCATGGTATCAAATTTCTGAGTTCAAGTTTCCACCAGTGCCAATTAAACCAGCTGGAGGTACACCAGCATATCAGGGAGCATGTCCCATCCATAAAAGAACGGCAGGGGTATGGGTAAAGCAAACTCCACTACAAACCCTCCAGACACAATGTTTTATTCCACACAGGGCTGGAGGGTGAAGGGCCACAGCTGAAATTACAATGGCACAGTGTCACTTACCATTTGTCACTCTGCTTGAGCTATAATAAGAGTCTCTTTGTATGGACACAACAGTGATTATGGCAAAATATTTGAGCTAACCACTGGAGAGGTCAGTACAAGTCTAATCTGCAAAAAAGTCTCTTCTTCACTGGGGAGCTTGATTTCACTAAGTCCTTTGCTTTCCAGCCATCCGGTTACTTTCCTTTCTTCCCCTTCTTTTTGGGAGAGCCAGGCCACGGAAAGCCCCGGAATGCCAGGCAGGCAGGGGCATTGTGACAGATGTAGTAAGCGTTGAGCATGGCAGCTGGGCTGAGGATATCCACTTCCTTCGCCATCTTCTTTCCTTTCTTCTTGAAGCTTTTGCCTTTGCCACGCTTGGGTTTGCTGCTTTTAACTGCCTGCAGAGAGAAAATGGCCAAAAACCCACTCAGTTCTGTGTCTTTATTGTCTCACTTCTGGGCAGAGGATCCCAAGACATCCCGGAACAGCTGTTTCATTGCATCTTAGTCTTGACTTGCAGTATTAGCTCAGAGCCCATGACTCTCTATTCCTGTACCCTGTGGTGATTTTTATGTGGACTCACAAGCATTAGTACACTTTCACCAAATCCGTATTTGCTCTGTAGGCTGTAAGAATCTTTAAAGTCACTAGACAGAGCTAATTAGTGTTCCCCTGTGCTTCTCTCTGGAGAAAAAAAAAAAGTTTGTGCACAATGGAAATTATACATCCTTTTCAACTGCATTTTTAAAATAATGCATTACAATACAATCTTGAAGTAAGCTAGGTCTATGTTCATCCACTACTGCATGTCTACTTGTGACTGGGTCATAAACTAGAAAATCAGGTCTTCCTTCTTAAAGCTGCAGCCTTTTCAAGGCTCTGTGATACCATTGCCCTTCTACCATTAGCAGTAACACAAATGTAAGGAGCAACTCTGCCATTCTGTACGTAGGAAGGTGTTGCCAAGACTCCCCAAAACCCTAGATCAGCCAAAAAAAATACTCCTGTTAACCCTAGTTGATTAGCACTTGTGCCTGAACACCCAGCCTCTGGCCTCTGAGAGGGATTTGCCAGAGTCTGATTCACTCCCTGGATTGTTTTCTCACCCATTCTGGCCACTCCTTGCAACAAGCCTGGAGCATGTCTACTTGGAAGACACTGCCTCCAGGCATCGAGCAACAGAAATGGTGTCAGGGACCCAGAAGGATCTTTCATTGCTGCTTTGTAGGCAGGAAAATGGTGAGAGTAAACAGAGCCAGAAGGTGGGCAGCTTCCCAGGAATGTCGATGCAGGGACAGCTAGTCCCAGACAAAAGGCTGAATGGGAGTATTTACACATAAAGAGTGACTAAAAGTATGATCTCTGGTCTGATGCCAAGAGCACTTTCAGTACATACCAAGTCACTTTATGCATCTGCCCATCTATTTCTGTTGTTTGCCTGGTTTTGCATACTGTAATTACATGGATCCAAGCACTTCATTAGTAAGAGTCAGCACAGATACAGCCAGAAAGGTCACATGTAACTATCAGTTGGGCATAAACTAGGGGAAAGCAGTATATGTAGCATATTTTTCATGGTATCAGTTCTAAAGAGCCCCTTTACAGCTCGGTACTGTTCAGTGCAAAAAAAGCCAAACATTTGTTCTCTGGGGTATGAGAACAGTCAGGGATACAACCTTCAGAATCAGCCAAGACTGTAATGTGAAGAAATATGTTTGGGTAAAGAAAAAGGGGAAAAAAAAAAGTGTCAGTATTTTTATATAAAACATACAGAACCACTATCCACAGAAGGAAAAAATCAGACAGAAAATAAAGCGTGCAAGCTGCAGCTGACAGCAGATTGTTTCCTAAACCTCCAGTCATGCAGATTGCAAACTACTTGAACTCAGACATATATTAGAGAAGGTGACAAGCCTTTTTTGCAGACCTTAATTGGATATAATTTTTAGAATACTTTGTGCTGGAATGTGCACACTTCAGAGAAGGTGCTTATGTCAGTTTTTTCAGCCAGTTGCCTGAATCACACTCCGTTTTACACACTCCCAGCAGGGTCTGTGACAGATTTTGTGAGGATGATTGGGTTCCTGGTCAGAATTTGGCCTGTTCCTTAATAAAATGTAAAAAAAAAAAAAACCAACAACCCAAAAAACCCGAGAGAGAGAGAAGTCCAGAGGTCCTTATAGGTAAAGGCAAACTGTTGGCTAAGTCTGCAGTGAGAAAGAGGGACTGCCTTTCATCTAGAGCAGCCTGTTTCCACTGTCCCCCTGCAGCAGATACCTCTGACCTCCAGGCTTTAAATGTTCTCAATAATTGCCAGCAACTGTCTTGTCTTCTGTTTCCCATCTCTCATGAAATGGGGCATCAGTAAGCTGTAGCCTGCAGTCAGCTCACACATTCGAGCACAACCAAGAGCAGCGGTTCCCAAAGCACAGAAAGCTAACAAGCTACGTAACACTTTGTGTGTGTATGTGCTCATACAGCAGTGCTGAAGCCAACGCCTCACACACCAGCTGAGGAGCCCAGGATTTCTCATGCATTTATCAGGCAACCAGAGGACATGATGCAAATTTTTTTCAGTGCGTATAGGCAGGACTCTTACAAATCAGTCTTCCTACCCTGATCTCTTCCGAGTTTTTAAACTACAGCCCAGCATGACATCCAAACACTCTTCAAAAGTACTGGGAGATCCATATTTGTGCAGCATTTTCATTCACCTACAAGCAGTAAGATTTGAGGCTTTATAGGATGTGTGCAAAGTTTTACAGCCCATACCCATGAAAAGCAAGAAAAGCTAAAAGTCAGAATCAGGTGCATACTTGCACAAAAAGTAAATTTGGTCAGGTCAGTTTATACCCTGCAGCTTAACTTTATTTCCTTAAAAAGTGGTATCAATACTCCAGAAGAGTCAAACCTGTATTGCCATGTCGAAGTCTTTTTACAGAGCAGTGGGACTCCACATCAAGCCCTGAAGATGGACCCTGCAACACACAGTAACGCAGTGGGTAACACACTCTGCAAAGCACTAGCATCATTCCTCTCTAAACTTTAAAGGGGGGAAAAAAAGTTAAAATGAGTTCCTTGCAAAAACAGGTGGACACATATCATAGCTAAAAGCATTTCTTTGTAGACAATCACCTGTGAAGTCACCTAGTAACTGCCTGAGTCGAGGACTCCGAGCTTTTCAGCAAAGCCCTTGAGATTCACCCCAGCAGTGCACGCCTAGGCCGGGGGAAGAGGAGGGCCTGAACCCCAGCCCGGTGCCGGCCACCTGCAGAAGGCACTTGCCCGGCCCCACGCCCACGACAGCGCTGCCAGGCTGCTCCAGCCCCCCTCACCCACCGGCCCCGTCCCGCGGCCCACCGGCAGGACCTTACCTCCCCGCCTCCACAGCACCCTGCCCCCTCCTCCCCTTTGGCACGGGCAGAAGGAACGAAGTCGGGGGGAGAGCCTCCTCCGCGCGGAAAGACAAGTTCTCCACAGCCTTTGCCCCGCCGCCGCCGGGGGGTGAGAGGCAGCCGGCTGGCTCAGAGACACAGCGCTCCAGAAATAAAAACACAACGCTGAAGCGCAGCCCCTGCTCCGCCTGCAGCGGGAGCGGGACCACCAGGCGCAGCCTCCCCCCATCTACCTCCCGCGCCCCGTTGCCATGGCACCCACGCCGCCTCCCCGGCCCACGCACGCGCAGTGGAAGGCGGGAAGCGGGGTGGGGCGGAGCCGCGCGCCGCTAGCGGCCGTAGCGGTAGCAGCGGGCGCGTCAGGAAAAGGGCGGGAAAAGCTTTTCCGGCGCTGAGGGAAGCTGCCGCCGCCGCCCCGCCCTCCGCGCTCAGAGGGAGCCGGGCGAGAAACAAAGCACAAAGACGCTGCTCCACCCACAGCCTAAAGTACTAGCAAAAGGTCAGTGGGGTGAGGGGAAAGGAGAAAAAAAAACAGAACACCAAACCACAACAACTTGTAGCTGAGAGGAGGAGAGAAGAAAGTTGTGCATTTCAAAGTTATAGGGAAGACTGGCGTTCAGTAGACTGTCTAATGAGTATTCACGTTATTTGTGGGCAAAAAGCATCGGGTTGGGAAAAAGCTTCGGCTTCCCGCCCTTGTTGAGGGAGGAGCAGACCGCACCCTCACCCTCTCAGCTATTGCAGTGTGAAAATCGGGGGGCGCTCTTTGTTTAACCAACTGACCCAGCGTCCTTTACCACAGAAACAATAGAAAAAGCTCTTCTTTTGCCTCCTTGGAGAGCCACAGTGTCGCACAGCAGGCACCAAAAATTATGCGTGAGTTTTGTGAGTTCGAAATCCCCATATAGGTATTAAAAATTACGCTGAGACCCAAGGGAAGCAATGGAGGTGGATGGGTCGGAGGGAGGAGCAGACAGCTGAAGGGTTCATTCCAGTGTTCTGCACCTTTTTTAGGCAGCATTTTTTTCACAGCCAAGATACTAGTGCTCATAAATACACTTTTTAAAAAAATTTGGAGGAAGGATGGGAGACCAGTGTCTCTTTTGTGTCCCTCAGCAGCAGGCTTTCACTTGTAAAGTGCTAAAAATCGAAAAGTACAAGTGAAAAATATCAGTAGGAGCTGAATTGCCTCATAGGAAAAAAATACTTCACAATTTCACTGTTGCCAAACCCCAACATATTAATGAGTATGCCTAGATCGTGCATTTATTTTTCTCTCAAACACTAACCACTCTAAATCTGTTCTCTGGTACATAAACCCATAGGATGCACTTTATCATGTTTTAAAGCTCTTATTTGAAATCTTGACAGGTAGGAGCTTAGAGGGTTTTTTATTTTAGTGTGATTTCTTAAAGAAATGGGGCTTTTACTGGCATACAGGCTGCCCATCAACCCCCCATCTGCAGTAACTTTGGAGCTGGTTGGCTGATTCCAACCAATACTGATGCAGAAGTAAGAGTTCAAATACATGAATTCTCTATGCATTTCATGAAAATCATCAGCTGCACAGTGTGGGAGGGAGACACTATTAATGTCTCTGTTGAGGAAATGTTAACGCAGCTCAGCCTGTCCCAAGGCTGTTTGGCAGGAGCATGTGCTGACATTGCAGTGGGGGGGACGGGGCAGTATTTAAAGGCAGTGTGACATGAACCAACCTGTAGGAATACAGCTTTTTTTTTTTTTTTTTTTAGAACTATTAATTTAACAAAACAAGGTTTCTCTTCATTTTGGGAACCAGAGGCTATAAAAGAAGTTTCATATATCAGAAATGCTCATCATTTTAATACAATAGTAAGTAGTAAAGGCCAACATAACATTTCATTTTTTAAAATCCACTTCTGGGAATAGAGATGCCTTTACTTTTTAGTTTGCCTATTGGACGTAACAGCTGTCCAGCCTTTGTTTTCTCCCCTGGTATGAAGTTTGTACATATTATAGTCTGCTATGTACAGACATTTAAATAAATCAGCATTGGAAGGAACTGTGTGTAGAGGGCTGTAAATCTCATTTACAAAGACATCCAACCATCTTTCCCACTCTTCGCCTCTTCCTGGCGGCTACAGATATTGTTGGGTTTATTACAAACACAAATTTCCATCTCACAGAATTAATAATGATTAACAAGCATTCAGCTGTTGCTTTGGACACTGTGAAGTGATACGGTAGTTAGAAGGTATGCAGACTCTAAAGAAGTTTTTCTAATACTAGTAGTTGAGTGGACATACTTGCCTATGAATGTACAAGTACTGAAGACTCTGTAGTGGTGGAAATGTTGGCAGGGGTGGTATTTCAGCATGAAAATAGAAGTGGATATAGAGAACGAGCCAGACCAGTGACTGAGTGGAGTAAAAAGCAGTTTAATGAAGAATGATCAGAAGAACTCCCAGAAATGAAAACAAAATAAGAGAACAACAAAGAAAACAAGAACCTAATAAGACATGAATATAAATAAAAGTACTGGTGAAAGAAAGGAAGAAAGCGGTCAGGAGGAAATTATTGAAGGAAAATAATTATCACTGCTTGAAGACTAGATGTCAAAAAAAAGCTAAATGACAGGAATGAGTGCAACAGCAAAATGCAGCGGGTGACTAGAGGAGGAGCTCAGGAATAGAGGAAGCAAAGAGCAAAGGCACTCCTTAGCAAAATAGAGGTCTAATTATTATCTCTTTTATCAAGAGGGAAAGTTGAGCCAGGAGTGCAGGTTGGATGCAGAAATGAGACCAGGAAACTTTGGAAATAATATCAGCTGGGTCATCACCCAGCGTCGTGGCTGAGTGTGGGTGTCGTCAGGGAGCAAGATGCTGCTGAGGAGGATGTTTTGAAAAGCAATTTAGAAATATAGAATGGAAACCATTAGACCTATTTACCTTGAGCTGAAAGGGATTGAGTTAATGGAAAACATAATTTTATCTTTCCAAAGTAATGTGTTTGAGTGCCTGACCTGTGAATGCTTGAATGCTGTTCCTGTGAATACGATGCAGGCCTCTTTCTGAATCCAGTGGAAAAAACTTCTCTGTTGTAATCGGGACATGTTACATGTTTTCAAGAACAAGTGGCAAGACATTCAGTGTAGAAAATATACATCTCCAATTCTTTTCCTTGTCGTGGATATTTTGTTTCCTCTGGAAAATACCAGCCTTTTCTCTATTGCGACTGTTCTCTGTTGCCACGAGAGGGATCCAGGAGAATGTGCTCTTCAGAAGGAATTGCTTTCTGATCAGTGAGGAATATCGAATTTCACTGAGGCTAATGAGCACGTTATCTCTCTTCTACTCAGACTAAATGATGGAGCAGTTGAACTTCTTTGTATTTAGTGGTGAAAGAAAATGAAGGATACTGTTACCCTGTCTCATAGGCCATTTTCAGGGCAATGCAGAGGAAGAACTGTAGAGGTTCCTTGCCATTTGAAAAGGTACAGTGCCTTAGTCTCTGGTTGGTCCAGGCAAAGATGTAGTTTGCGTCTTGTTTTCAGTGTCTAAGCTCCTATTCTTCCTTTTCTCTCCTGTCTCTAAGAGGCCACAGGCAGCTGAATCAGTTAGCTATTTGAGATTAAAGTAGCCTGGCCAGAAGAACAGTTACTGCTGAGGAAAATCTCAGAGGAAGCCTCATGCCTGATTAGAAGGAGCCAAAGACAGTGAAAGAAGCAAAAGATCAAGAGGGAATCGGGAAAGGCTTGGTAGCATAGCTCAGAAAGAAGGTCTGCAGATTTTCTGAGCAAAACACTTTTGAATGCATCTTGGGATGGATAATGAAAGAAATTTTTTTTACTGTGTTCAGGGAAGAATGATATTGTGTAATTTTTATTAACAAACCACATGGTGTAAAAGAAGCAATCATAATTATACTCATTATCTCCTTTTAGCAAACACAAGTGTCAAGAGACAACATTATACTCACTATTGAGGCTAAAAAGAAGTAACAGTAGTGACAAATATGTCTAAAATATTAGAATAAGGAGACAAAAGTTAGCCTGTGCAGTCAACTGTTGTATTTTGTAAAGATGCTTGGACTTGGCTACAAAACAAGTTACACATGTGAGGCTTTTGATAAATAATTAAGGTAAGTTTCTGCAAACTACCAGTAGTTTCCCTCATAAAGTCATGGCTGTAGCTACAACTGGATAAATAAAGAGTGCTTTAGCTATGACAGCTGTCATGCCAGGACATCTCAGTATCATTATTTTTATGGAAATATTCTCATAAGAGAAAGGATATTTAGGTTATGGTCATTTTCACAGAGAGAAAAAAAAATGTATATGCAGAGGCAGGGGACCACATCCAGACAGACAATCCAATGACTACTGAGAAGTGTGTGGTGGTAGAAACATAATATCTTAAGTTCACTACTTCAACAAATTGATAATATCTTTTTTTTTTTTTAACAAGTTGTTTTAACAAACTGTGGAAATAATGAAAAGCCAGTGTCATACAGATTCACATCCTTTCCCTGCAGTGCTTTCCCTCTTGTCTTTTCCCAGCACTAACCGTGAGCCTTCCCTATGTCCTGCAGAACAGAATTCCTCTTTCCCCGACCCCATCATCTGCCAGGCACACACAGATCCATCAGCCATTACACAAGTGTGAAACACGGGCTGCTTTCTGCCAGCCCAAATGGATAATGGCTGAACTCCCCCTGTCTTTGCCTTGGTTGTTGAGATAATAGAGTTGCTGCCAACTTTCCCAACTCTGAAAGGAACTTCATATATTTGAGGCCTTTTATCCTTCAAATTTTCATGAAATTAGCTAACCAGTTGGAAAGTTGCCTATAGAGGACTGAGAAACTAATAGTGTGATTGCATGTGCCTTACATCCCTAGGAAAGAAGGCTAAAAATAGAAGAATCTGTACTGAAGTACTGAAGAAAATGACTTACCGACGGTGAAACTTGCAGCAACCACCTGTAGGCTGAAAAAAGGAAAGCTCTGTATATACCAGTTAGAGTAGGAACTGAGAACACACGAGCATTCCTGGAATCAACAGTCATGTTTGGGGTAAGATAACAGATGTTCCTTCAGCTGTACAGAAACCACCAGAAACTTTGTTCTGAAACTTTTTTGCTATACGTCAAAATTATTATTCCATAGCTGCTGTTTCCTAGCTCTTTTGAGATTCTTTTAAGAAGAAAATCCTCACCATGAAGCAAAGTTTTAAACTGCTACCTGCTTGCAGTTTGAGGAATGCAATAGGAGGATGAAGTCTTTTCTAGTACTGTTAGAGAAGCAACACATAGGACTGTCCGAAGTACTGGTAACGGAGCTTGCTAGAGGGGCCTCAGTTAATATGTTGCTCAAACACCTTGAGGGAAAGTCTTTGGAGTATTACATTGTTTGAATTTCCCACATCTGTCTGTAAGTGGAATAAACTTATTAAAATAGAGGTTCCCTCTGTTCCTGCTAAACTGGCATTTCAGCCTCTGCTGAGTGCTGTGTAGTCCCTAGCGGGGTCAGCAGTTTTTATCAGCATGAGCTGAAACCCACATTTTCCAGCTTTTCAGAAGAAACCCTCACTAAACATGGTACATCTCCATAGAAGTACAGTCTTTGTGACAACTATGTGGTGAGAAACAAATATTAATTAAAAGGTGTACCTTTCCCTAGCGACTTCTTTATGCAGAGGTTCAGGTTTTGTGTAGAGGTATATCTCTAGGAAGCATAACTTTTGGTGGTGGTAGTGGAAACAGTTTGAATGAATGAAAACATTCAAAGATAACAGTTTGTACCATCCTCTACCATACAGGCAATTCAGGTAAGCATTTGTATTCCTATTTTCTACCTCAGTAAAAATAGAAGGCACTGAAAAGTCATAGAAACCTTATCTCTAGCACTATTTAAATATAAAATGTAGAAAGATTACATTGTGTATGTACTGGTTATTTTTTTCCAACATAAACATTGTGGGAAAGAGCCTCTTGGGGAGTGGGGGAAGTTTTGAACCAAATACCAGAGCTTTTCTAATTTTCTGATTCTTTAATCAATCAATTTAGATTGATTAAATTTAGGTAATCAATTTAGGCTTCTTGTTCCTAAAGGTTATCCTGTAAGGAAATAAATCATATGAAGGTATGAAGTGTGCTCTCCTGTACTTTATGATTAAGTGCTTATAATATAGACAGTCTCTAAGCCTCAGCTTTTGCTAGGAAGTTCACATCAAAGGTGAGTTAAGTCTTTATTATAAATACATGGTAAAATATAGAAACTGGAACTGCTTTAAGTTGGGAGATCCTCTGGTTTCAGTAGAAAGACCTTTCTTTTTATCAACTCATTTTACAAGTGATGTCCCAGATTTATGCTAATTATTTTCCCCTTGAAGAAACACTTACCTTCATGACCTTAGTTTATTAAGACTAAAAGGATTTGGATATATTGATAGCACTTCCTGTACATTCACACATAGTTGTTGGGGAATTAGATTGTTTTCTAAATTGCTGTGAAACAGAGAATATCAGAGGAATCATAAAGCAAGGGGAGTAATTGGGTTAACCAGAAAAAAAACACCACTCCAGACTCTTCAGTGTGTGACTCTTTCAGGGCACCATGTGAGGGAAGAAAAAAAGGAACTGATACACCAAGGGGTGTCCCTTGTGTCAGGATACATAAAACCACACAGAGGTACAGCTAAATTCCCAGGACCCTGGCCTGATGCGGAAATTGCACATTTTATAGGAAAATATGAGCCAAAATACCACAGAAAAAGTCCTGAACTTTCCAGCTAGTCCTGGGCTCTGAACCCTAGTAAAGGCTGAAAATAGTAGTAGTTATATGCATTCCTACTACCAAAATATTTCACAGACCCTTCAGATGTCTGCCATCTTTAGCTGGGGCTTGTTAATTTATTTGTGCTTATTTAATCTTTAGTTTATTTACTACCCGTAGGCGCTAGGGAACATAGGGAAATACTAGGTGCTGTATTTTAGAAATGGAGCTAAAGTACAAATGCTGAAATGACTTATCTGGAGCTACAGCACTCTCCCAGTTCTGGGATCTCTAAAGAGAGCACCATGCTTCAATTACAGATCGCATGTCTGTTTTCCAAGCCTCACTGCTTGGACAGGCTTTATTTATTTTTAAATAACTTCTTACTTTTTAACAAGCACGGACACTGTGAAGACATCTACAGCCCATAACTTTGTTTTTTAGAGTTCTACAGATCCATCAGAATGGAACATCCAAAGTACGTCAGACAGAAGGCCCTTCCTCAGTGGATAGAGTGGATATGGGCACAGGTGAGAGCTGAATTTATGGGTTTGTTTGTGGGGGACATTTTTGTCCTTTAAAAACAAAAAAAAGACATCAAAGGAAGCATTTAAATTAAGGTGCAGGAAGAAAAAAAAGCTTAAGTAAATGTACGTGCTTTAAAAGTTGCTCTGGTTTATTTTGAACAAAAGCATATTTAAAAAGGTGAGTGGGTTTACTAATGCTATTTCCATGAAAAACACCTTTTACAAACGCCATTTAGGAAACACTCTCAGTTGAATTCTACAGCAATAAGCACAAACCCTGTAATAAGTAATACTTGTGGTTTTATCACTTGTGTGCTTGATATTTTGTTAACAGTACGGCCTAAGTGCTTGCCTGCACTATATTAACACATGCTTCTGTGACAAAAAACAAACTCCTGGCTTCATGGCCAGAGGGAGGTTAGAGCCAGGACTCCCTGTGCTGGACTGATAAAATTTTGTAGAGGAAAGATTATAGTTTGCAGGCTCTGTCATAATACTAAAGTACTGTGAAGCCCACCCTGCCTTCTCAGTGTAGCCCTCAGAAAGCACCATTGGCTGAGGAGAAGGGACTGTCACTCTGCACAGTGCCAAGGGCTGAGATTCACTCAGCAGGTCAGCCCACATGGGTTTCCAGCCTGCCTTCAGCTGCCATCCCCATGCAGGGCAGCTTTACCCAAGTGCAGCGTTTGCATTGACTTTATAGAAAGTTTATAGCTCTAATATGCTATTCATTCTGAAAGTTACAGACCGCAGTGTCTATTCTTTTCCTCATATGATGGCAATAAAGTGTTAACCAAAGCACTTTTCCTCCCCACTTTAAGACTTGGCACAAACATTCCCCTGAATAACCAAAAATCTGTGCAAAAATTAGGTTATTTAATGCGGCATTCACGGCCTCCTCCAGGGTTAGAAGGGCTAAAAAGCAATGAAGAAAGCTATCTGGAAACCTAACAGCTGCAGTAAGTATCCTTCAAAAACAACCAGGTGGAGAGAAAGAGAGGCGATCAACATCCTTTACAGCTCTAAATGCTGCACAGTGAACAGAATGGTGGAGGAAAAGTGGAGCAGTGAAAAGGTAATGGATTACTGTCCCTGGTGATGCAAAAATTGTCAGTTGTGGAAGCAAGGCTCTGTAAGTCAGGTTGTGTAATCCCAGCAGCAGTAATGCCAGCCTAGGGACAAGATGTAATGTCATCTCCTTTGGCCAAGTCAGCCTGTCACCTCTGACTGAGACTGTCACAGCCAGTGCCACATATTTCTTATTTTCAGCTTCATTAGGGAAGCAGGGCAGCTTGTTCATGGCAGCAGGGTGTTTGAAGCACATTATCAGACAGCCGTAACTGAATAAATGAAAACAAATTCAGCACAGCGTGGAGCATTTGGGAGAGATGAAAACCTTTCACAGTTGAGATACTTTTACAACAAATTTACTTACATGCGTGAACCAAGCTAAGAGACAGACCTGGACTCAGCTCTCGTACACTGGTGTCAATCTGAAGTAAAGACCAGATAAGCTCACTCTTGACACTGCCACTATTGTGACACTGGAGCCTCATCCGTGGCCTCTGTGCAGGTCAATTGATGCTGCATGGTCTACAAGAAGTCACAGGAAAGGGATGACTTCCAAAAAGACGGGAGCTGCATACTCAGGGGTCTCTGGGTCTCTTTGGAAAGACCATAATCTTTTTCCAGCTGTGCCTAAGAACACCCAGGTCCAAAATAATCTTCCTTTCCTCAGCCTGTAGCACCTTGAGTCCTTATTGAGGTGGGACTGGGGCAGGTGAAGGTGGCCTTCTCACTGGTAGTGCAGCAGCTCCTCCCAGCGAATGGGCTGGGAAAACACCTCCCGTTCCAACCAGAGTTCGTATGAGTACCGGAAGTCTTCGGGGAGCTCCAGCCGCTGTCCCAGCACACTCTGCAGGCAGTTGTCCACTGGTGCAAACTCTGAGTCTTGAGGTTTGTCGTATCTCCGGCTGTTGAAGGCTTCAATGTTGGCCCTCAGGGTGCATTCTTCAGCCTGGAAATCCCATGGTCTTGCATCAATATCTGCATTGAAGAAGAAACAAGACCAAACTAGTGTGGAAAAAGTAACTCTGGTAAGGTTTCAGCAAAAGTAAGGATGAAGATTTTACAGCAACCACATGCCTGAATTGACCAGAGTATTAGCCACTCAGTTATTCCTAATCAATTCCCATTATGTGTGCATTTCAATTTAAGGTATTTAAATGAAATATGTTAAAATAACTTGTAAATTAAGCAGAGTCAGAAAGCTTCCTGTAGAAATGCAATTATTTCTGCTCTGCGGTGCTCTTTAAGGACTCTATAATTACCAAGCTCCTGCTTTTTTCAGAAAGGCCCCACCACATCTACTGTAAATGTCCATAGATGTCTCAAGCAGAGACCAAGATTTAATGCATATAGCTAAAACCTGGTGAACTTCTTATGAGCTACTGAAAACATTTTTTAAAATTTAGACAAATCTAACTATGAATGATGTTGAAAAGCTAATAACTAGCTGTAAGAACCATGATATTTGAAACAAGTAGTATTACCTCAACATGTAACATGAAAAAAAAAGTTGTATTTTGAAAGTTGGTCTTTATGAGCTCTCAGTCTATATGAAATAGTTATTTGCTCCATAAAGGTTCCATAAATTCATTGGCAAAGCTCAGCTGTGCTCAAGGGGGGGAAAGGTCCAAGCTGAGTATCAAGCCAGACATACAAAGATAAAAATAATTACTCCAGGAAAAACCCTTCCAGATTGTGTCTCTGAAAGCCAAGATCTTCCCTGGCAAACTGTCCAGGTCAAGATGCAGTCTCTGCTAAGCAGTAAATTGCACAATCGAGTGTTGCATTATGTTGCTGATTTAACTCTTTTCAGGGAAGTGGGACACACACAACAACTTATCCTTGGCATCTGTCTTAAAATTGCATTATACTCAATATTGCCATGTAAATTCAGTTGTTACCGCAAACCCTTGCTCCAGGGCAGGTGATGTAGGTACTCGTCTTCTGCTCTTTTGGAGCATATAGTGCTCAAGCTATTTAAGTCACCCAAGGCAGGCAGTATCCCATAGCTGTACCCCGTTAGTGGCATAAGGCAGCCCTGCTGCCGTATTCGTCCCAACAGGGAACAATCAGCTGAAAAAGGCAGTGACAGGATAGCGTTTCCCATAAAAGAAAAGTAGTTCCCAGTCTTCCCCAGCCTTCCAGCTCTTTGGTTTTTGGGGGAACTCCACTAGCCCTAAAGTAAAATTAAAAATATCAAGTTTACTTTTTCATTCTTCTGAATTAATGTCATAGGGGTATCATGAGTATCAAAAGCCTACAAGTCTTCAAAAATTTATATTTTACAGTTGAACACCCTAACATAATTATAATGCTTTTCTGCCTTGTAAAAAACTTAGGTTAGGCTTTTACTTTTTGCCCTGTTTTGTTTTAAAACAGGAATGCTACCCAATTTTCCTACTTGATCCTTATTAAAAAGAAGATACATGCAGAGCAAAAATTTCAGACTATATTAAGGCAAAATGTCATTTTAATACTTTTTTTGCTTGTCCTAAGCTTGGCTCAGTTGTTGCAGCAACTGAGTGTACTTACAAGGGAATAAAACCATGTGGTCTGATGCACCCTGTGGATTAATACATGAGGAACATCAGAAACTTCATGGCGTCTCTCAAAAAATATAGATTTGGATTACATAAGAGCTGTTTAAACAGACCAGCACATCTAGTCTGTGCTTCAGCTTAAGGATTCAGAGTATCCACACTGCCAGGATGTAACCACTGCTATTTCTGAGGTGTGAGCTGCAGAGCTATCAGTCAGATTTTCACTCCATGGCCATCCTAAGCAGATACCAGGACAATTTAGTGGCTTGATGACAAAAGTGATTTGGGAATGCAAAAGTGCAGGCCTGGGCTTGGCGGAAACTCTTGTCTTGGAGACTCAAGCTGATTATGTCTCATTCTGATCTGATTATTCCCACCTTTCCTCATGCAATCAGTTTGTTCTCTTCTGATGGTGCTGAACGGTGCCTTAAAGCTTCTGAAAAAATCCCCAATACTGACTCAAAAAAGTTTATAGGCCAAACCACACCATACCCCTGTGAGCCGATCTCAACTCTGCAGGCAGAGAAGATGCTTCCCTGGCACTACTCACCATTGCCATAAGCCCAGTCATCGTTCATGCGGTGCCGCACCTTCTGGTAAATAGCAGACATGGTCTTCATGTTGCTTTTCCTCCACTGGCGCCCCAGGTATTTGGTCTGGATTTTCAACAGTTTGAGGACATACAGCTGCATCATGGCCTGCTTCACCTTCAGAGCTCGTTTCAGTATTGGGGCTGACTTAAAGACTACCAACATCTGTCAAGAAATCAAGAGAAATTAATGCAATGTGTTCAAGAAAGCCCACAAGTACTGCCTGTGCAGCTTTGGGCACTAACACCCGGGCCACGTACAGTACAAACCCCAATCAGGTCAAACAGGAGTGTTCAACATAACCAACACTTGCTGCACAGGGCTTGAGGGTCATAGAAATAAGTATTACTTGCAGAACAAAAAGCATTTTTGCATTTAAGGCTCAGTCTATGAAACAAAAATGGGCAGATTATGAAGCAGCAGAAGCTTCACCACTGCCAGAAGAAAGTCTCAGCAGGAAGGCTGGGCTGAAGCCCACTGTATAGAGCCGGTGACATGCTCAGATTGCAACACTGGCAGCCCACAGCAAGTCTTGGGGAGGCGGGACATCACCTTACCATTGTCCTCGAGTGTTTCCACTTGGTCAGCTTGTTGAGGATCCTCAGCAAGTTAATGCAGGAGAATAAATTTCTCCAGCAGAACTGGTTGTTGTCTCCAGCTTCCTGCAAGTGGAGAAGGAAAAGTGTAACCCTAACTGCAGTGTCCAACACCACTATCACAGAGATATCCTTGTGCTGAAAGTCTATTTTTACTGTCTGCACAGGTCTTTTTTCCAATGGAGAGTGAGCAGTGGAGCTCCCTCCTCACTTGGGTTATCATCATGCAGCTGACAAGCCAACAGATTCTGGGGAAAACCGTTCTGAAAGACTCAGATGTGATCAGCATTTTAATTCGCATTTAGGTTTAGAGTAAGAGCTAAGGTAAATCACATTATTCCATCATGGGAAATATATATTGTGGTAGATTTGAATTCGTTGTTTACAGTCAGAGAGCAAATTACAGCCTAGTGATCAGCACTGCTTAGAGAGCAGGTTTTTGTTAATTATATAAATTAATTCCTAAATTACCACATGCTTAGAGGACATATTACAGACAAATAAAAGGAAGTCACATAATGCAGGATGACAAACAAAAGCATTTTTATCAGGAGGATAAGATTTTTCTCTAACAAAGTTCCCTTCCAACTTAAGTGCAATTGATAGATTATTTTAAATATTAGCTAAGCATAAGCACGTCCAGCTCCAGGTTGCGTAAATATTGCCTGTGGCACATTTGAGCAGTAATTCCACTACAGTAACTTGCTTTATGCTTGAACAGCACTGAGCACAGCAGAAGTGTCCCACAAATAACCTATTCAGCGATGAGAGCGGAAACAAATGCTGCTTAATTTATAAGCCACTTCCAGCAAGCTACAGCTTCATGGCTGTAACAACTCATGGCAAAAACTGCAGCCTGGTGCATGATCCAGGTTCTGGGCATCCTCGTGAGGAGTCTGAGGATGACCCCAGGGAGCCCATTCTGTCAGAGTGTCTAATCCAGCTTTGAAACTGGATTTACCCAAGAAAATCCTGCCAGCATAATACCTTTGTTCTTAAAAGCAAGCACCAAACCTATCACTTCAGTAAGCCTGTAAAATGCTATTGTACATACAATTTTTAGAGGCCAAAAAGAAAGTGGTTCTGACATTTTATTTAATTCTGGGATTTGGTACAAGCCACTTTGAGCCAATCCACTTTTCTGGCAGTAAAGGCTATGCCTGTGCTGGAGGCTCCTGTGCACACAGCAGAGCTCACACACAGAGCCCAGAGGTGGGATATCACTGAGGTGCTCGCAGATGCTGCATGCAGCTCTGAAGGTGCCAGCTCAGGAGCAGCGCTCATGCAGTTTCATATCAGTGCCCAGTCCTAATATGCTCCCTCTGCACCAAGCAGTTTTTTTTCCAAAAAGACCTCAGTAGAATAAGCTAGTACCCCTTTCATAGGCAGCTGGATTTATTTTTGTCACCAATATGATGTTGTCTCTATAGCTTCAAATAAGTGGAAGGCTTTCCATCAGATTTACAGAACGAGGGAATAGGCTAAATGGACTTTAATCCTCCATTTACCCCTGTCTCCTGTTCCCCTCCCCATGGCACCATGACATAGTACAGCAGGGTCCTCTGCAGCCCCTTCCTCAAGCACAGGGAGCTGTGACAGAAGAGTGGAGATAGGGACCAGCAAGGAATCAAAGAGCTTGTCCTACAGCAGGAGGGGTGAAACCTGCGCAACCTTGCTGGGACTGCAGCCACTCCTGATTTATATCATGTGGGGACAGCAGTTACCCCACCGCCAAAGGATCCCTCATCTGGAAACAGCACTGCTGAACTCAGCCTGGTTTTCCATGGAAGGAAACTGAACACACAATATCCTGTGTGCAACCCACTGAGAGTATAATCATCTGTTCTGTCTGCTGAGATATGTGTTACGGCTGGGATGTTAAAATCAGTGCATCAGAGTGTTAAAAAAAAAGCTAAACCAACACACAAAATGTTGGCTGAAGGAACATAAATACGTGCATAAGCATATGCCTCAATTACCATGGCATGTTTAATTTCTATGAAATCCTTACATTCATGGGTATCCTCCCGAAGACAAACCCATGGTAAAATTCAAGTTGGTTTCTGCATATTTTGTAATTAAATTAACCTCCTGTAAGGCTAACGTCCATGTCTGCTGGAGGAAAGTGAAGAGGCACTGTCATTTAATGCAACAGCTCCCAAATTGGGGACCAGTCCCTACTGGGAATATTTTTCCTAAAAAAGTTCAGTCTTCTACAGCCGTAAAACTTAGCATGAGTGTAAGGATTAGCGTGAGCCATGGGAGTACTCAGCAACGTGTCGCTAGATGTCCCCATTGGGCCAGGACATGTCGCTGGGAGCCTGTCAGGGACACAGCCCTCAGCAAGTAGCCCACGGACCAGCACAAAACAGGAGACTGATGGTGTTGATAAAGAGGAAGACGATGTCCAGGAGTTTTCACCCCGAGCAGGTACCTAGAAGGAGGCAAGAAGCACTGGCAGAAGGGCACATGGAACGCCACTGGAGGACTGAGCCAGCACGCCGGCCATGCATGATGATCCCACATCACATCCACCCACATGTGCTCCACAGCAGGTTTTTACATAAATTTGTTCTGGCATAATAAACTCACAGTGGGAATTTGCATTGCAGTTGGCACATCAGGAAAGCCATGGCTACAGATCCAATAAAACCAGTTTGGTTGTCCTGGCTGACCACAGCCTCAAGGATTCATGAGCAACTTTGGTTAGTAGAAACTAGGGAAAATCTTCCACTTTAACTATTTTAACCTTTACACAGCTAAGGAAAACAACATAGGCTCAAGATTTTAGCAGCCAGGCAACGTGAGATCATTCTGGCCCAGACTGGTTTTGGTCGGGCTGCTTCTTAATGATTCCTGCATCATTTAGCAACTCACTTCCCTCTGATCCCCCTCCCTGTTAATTCCAAAGTTTGTCCCTGCTCTGCACCCTATGCAAGTCTAGCCTACTCTGCATTTGAATTATTGCAGTTATGAACCTGCCAGCATTAATGTCTCATCTATAGTCCATATATTCACACAGGTCATCATGCTGGCTGGTCTTCATAACACTTAGGCTCCCCTCTACAGGGAATTTGGCTCATTCCTTAATCTACTGGCATTTTATGAAATGTGAGTGCTCATGGCAATTTAAACCTGGGAGGCAATGGCCTCTGGGAAAATCCCCTTTAAAAGGAGGCTCTCTCATTTAGAAAAGTGAAAGGGAAAACTCTAAACCAAACTATTTTTATGGGTTTCACAAGGCCAGCAGTGCCTCCTCCCCAAACTCCCCACAGCTGATCAGAATAGCGACAGGAGGAATTTTCAAGTCTGGGGGGGGGGGAAGAAGTCTAATTTTGGAAAGGTTGGGGGTACAAAAAAAGAAGACAGAAAAAAGAAAACAAAAATCCTTCCTCACCCTCTCACATACTGCAATACTGTTTACAAGGACCCTTTCTGTGCTGCTTACCAGGCTTTCTGCAGTGAGCTCAGGCAAATCATAGACTGTACAATGTGGATAATCCAGGACGGAGATGCTGCAGAAGGCACAAAAGAAGGGACTTGTTAAGAACCAGGTAAATATGAAAGCAACTTTTTAAGATGATCTACATGATTATGCCCAGCAATCTGTAATGTCTTCTTTCCCTGTGCTTGGGATTTGAATTGCAAAGGCAGCAATGCCTGATGCAACAAGTAGTTTGGATGCGTAGCAACAATCCCATCTCCAGCAAGCCACATTGGGCACATGAACCAGCCTGCAGCTGGTGCCACGTGGACATGCCTCCTTCCTGCACTTGCGACTGCACAGATGGCATCCAAATGGGCTCGCAGCCTCACCGCTGCCTTGCATCTCAGCTTAATGGAGCACGTCGATTCCTCTTGGCTCCAAAGCACATCCTGAGTGCATTAATAAGGACTCAAAGGATTTGGATCCATTAAGACATGAAAGATTAGTTATTCATATGTATATTTTTAAAAAGGGAAAAAAACCCACAAACCACAGATCTTAGGTTATAATGGAGTATCTGATTATCAGCAAGAAAATTCATGAGGGCATCAGGTCTTTTGAAGCCCTCCAAGCCTATTGCCTCTGTAAAAGTAGCTAATAAAAAAACCCAAGAAAAGTATACATATGTGTGTGTGTACATATATATATATATATAAAGTGTATGTATACACACACACACTCTGATGCTATCCATGCCAAGACATATACCAATCTAAAATGAAGCATGCATTGTCACACAGCTTCAGTTCTTGTGTTCCCTCTTGTTTGCTATTTTTTGTTTTTAACTTCAGCAACCGAGCAACAAACTGACTTGACAGTCACTGAGTCAAAGGCGGTCCAGGATGAAGACCCAAGGTCAGGAGATCCCCTCAAACAGGCTTTCATTTAAAGCGTTTAGCCCAGGAAGGGCTTGTCTGACCACAAGGACAGATGCTCCTGCTGGCTCCTATCCATCATAACCCTAAAGCTGGAAGCGCCATGCAGATACAAGCAGGAGAGCTCAGAGGGAACCAGGACAAGGAGCCACACAGCTCAATTGCCACAAGTTGCCATTGTACTGGCATCACTTCTGATATTTCCTGTTGCACCATCACTGGCCTCAGGTCCATACATCTGAACGTGGCAAAATTCCATGAACCTTTTTGCAGGGCAGTGCCTGACATTGCTCACTGTTATCTGACAAACTGGTACTCTGGCTGGACAGAACAGCTAAACCTCCCTGGATCAGAGCATCCAGCTGCAAACCCCACCTCATTTCACAGGTGCATGTCCTGCCTGTGAAGCCTCCATCAGAATGCAGAGGAGGGAGCTAAGTGCTCCTGGGCTATGTTTCCTCCTCACTTATGTGGCTTTAAAGCACAGGACCAAAAGCGGAAATATTTATCAGCAAGATAATTAATATATTACTTTCTATTTTTTGATGCGTGCCTTCTCACATACACACAACCACACCATGAGGAGACAAACCAGCCTACACACAGAGCTAAAGTGCATCAAAAAGCAAGAAAAGGGATCTCTTCATTATTCCAACAGCAACACTCCCCTGCAAATGGGGAAATCCAGCCCAGTGCTACTGAGTTGTGAAAGAGTTGTGTTCTTTCAGTTCTTACACTGAGTTGCAGTAGTCCAGCCAGTCCCTATGCAGGCTCAAACTTGGGCTAGTGTCTTTCTAAAATCAGAAGTAAAAGGCAGTAACAGCTACACAAAATCTGAAGAAGCCAGGCAGAACAGCTGAATTACAGCTCTATGAAGCGGAAAAGACCTAGAAGACTCTTCCCCACCTAATCTTCTTGAAGTTGTAGCCCATAGATGCCCAGTGGCACTGGACTGCTTTCCAGGAGTCCACATAAAGATGAAAACGGGCCTACTGTCAGCAAGGGAGACAGGTCTACATGCATTTCAGTAGTCCAGTGAGAGACTGGACACACCGCCCCCCCCCCCCCCCCCCCCCCCGCATCTGTCCTTCTCATTAAGTAGAAGGTATTTGCTCCATTCCAATGTATTCCTTTAGTGAAGAGTATACTGCCCCAAAGCCAGGCTAGGGACCAGAGGTCACTTGGTCCCACCACATAGTCATGTGTTAGGGTTCCTCACGCACAAAGCCTCCCTGCTCCATCACCACTGTCTTTCCCAGAAGTGGCTGTACCTGTTTTTGGCAGTGATGTATGACATGATGTTTTGGTTGAAGAACTTCAGGATCAACGGGATGCAGTTGGCAAACACCAAATGTTGGGACACATACTCAAACTGAGGAAGAGAATTGAAATGGGTCAAGGTTAGCTGGAACAACTGGGAGCATCACCTGGGAATGGAAACCCATTTCCAGCCAAAAGCAAAGCAGTCTTGATGGTTTGCTCTAGACACCTTGCAGAAGTTTGCTGTGTAAGGCTTGCATCATACACAGCAACTTCCACCAGATGGAAAACTCCAGAGCCATGAAGTGGACACACAAAATTTATGTCAGTAGTTTAGGAATAGCTGCATGTAATGACTGCAGTGTAGCTTTTCAAAATATAATCTGTGGCAAAACAATATATGGATAAAAGGGAAGGAGATGTAGCTATTACATGAGAAAATATGATAATTCTATTGCTGTCACATGCTAATCCCAGTCCCTTTTCAAATTTTGACTGAAAAAGCACCCTTGCCTTCATAAATGCTTTTAATTTCTCTCCCCCTCTAAACATGAAATGGTCTGGGTACATACAGCTACATAATACAACAAATCTCTACTGTCCTCTAAAGAGACAGACACAAATAGCAGCAATATCCTATCCTATCCCATCCCATCCTATCCTACCCATGTTTGTCAATAATCTGCAGTCAACACCCCAAACCTGAGAGCAAACAAACAGTTTGTTCCTACATGTCTCATCTCAGCCTGGTACAAGCTGTCGACACTCCGCATGCCACCGATGACACCGCTGCCATTATTTGCAAGTAATCAGCAGTTCCCACTAGCTGGGATCTGAGATGCACTCACTGCTTGGAAATGCAGCTGCCAGCGACTAGTATGTTACATAAGATACAAACGTTACAAAGATAATGCTGAACTGCAATAATTTGATGGCGTTTCTCTGTTGGCATAAGAAATGCCAAATCTCAACACAACCGAGACAAAAAAACCTTGATTTGTGTTGGTGTGCAGGTCTGTGCAGTTGCTGCTCTACCAATGTGGCAGCCAGTGAGCACAGGGTGACCCCCAGCAGAGCCCAGATCAGCCACGCTCTCTGTTACCCTCCACTACTTTCTGAAAGCATTGTCTCAGACCCTGCAGTGGTTTTTGGGGTGCACCCTGAGACCAGCTTTGGCGCTGAAAGAAATTATGATGGCTCACCCAAAATCAGACACAAAAGCAGAATCAGGGGAGAAAATCCCACAGCTTTCTCCAGACTTAGCAACAGACTGCAAGGCTCCTGCTGTCATGAAGGAAGAAAAGAGAGGAGCTGCTCTGGAGTAAAGTGAGAAAAATTAGTGAAGAAACGTGGGGGGACCCTGAACAAATGTAGTAACTGTTGTAAAAATACAGGATTTTGTTTCATTTTATCCAGTCTAATATATGGATTTATATTTATCCTCAGATAAATATCAGTGGGCTTCATAACACAGATGGATTCGTACCATGTTGAAACTTTTAAAAGGAAAAAAATAAATTGAAAACACTAATTGTTTGACTCGCAGAATGGGTGGAGAACTGATCTGAGGCTCTGTAGAAACCGGAGCCTCAAGATCTTGATCCTGACGAGGGACAGAAGACTAGATTAGTTAACCTCAGGAGGTTCTACCAGCACTATTTCTGGATGTTGGAGATTAGAAAGAGCAAAAGAGGGCCTTGTCTAACTCCCATTCCCTTCCCCCTTCTACCGGGGAGGCTCATGCTCATGATAATCTCCTAAATTTTAATCTGATCAGCCACGGTGTGAGTTTTTCCAGAAGTCTGAAAACTCCTTCCACGTGAGTGGAAACAATTCTGTCAAAACACAGTCAGAGATATATTGCAGACAAGTTATTCCTGCCTGAGTAACCCTATACAAATCCTTGCCCAGGGCTAGGGTTCACTGCTATGGAAAAGCAATCTGCAGCTCCTCATGGAAACCCTTCCTGGACAGGTCTTTTAGGAGAGGGTCTATCTGGACACACCAGCTTCAAGACCAGCTTGGCAGTGGCTGACCCCTTCCTTCTCTATGCTCACCTGGTAGATGTGGTTCAGCTTGAAGTGCTTGAGGAGCAGGAGCAGCAAAGCTGAGATGCTCTTCACGATGATCTCTTTGTGTCTGTTCACGTCAATCCCCAGTTTCATGCTCTGAAGAACGGTAATGCTGTGTTGGAGGGAAAGAAGGCAGCAGCACAGTGGATATGGGAACAAGGAGAACTAAGGGACTGTTGAGTTCATATTAATCTGGACAGGTTCTGCTGAAACAGGGACCTTCAATTCCCCCTGGGACTCCCGTTTCCATCCTCTCCTGCCTGGTGACACCAAAGTGCACTAAAAAAAGGGGAAAAAAAGCTGATTGCCCTCCACCAACAGTCCTGGGGGAGTGGTATGAAGGACACCTGCCCTATGTTCACGTATCTTTATGATTTGGGTCAGTTACCATGATTTTATGATTTATGCCACTTAGCTAGCAGAGCGCAGTGGCTGCCAATTGTGCTCAAATTGTTACGCTTTTGAAAAAACAGCATCACTTCCTTGACTTTCACTCCTCTGCCCGGCTGGCAACAGTAGCTTGCACCTATCCAAAGAGATGTCCCCAAATCTGTAGCACTCCCAGACTTATTGGCAAACCCCAACTCTCCTGCTTGGTCCAAGACTTTGTGGCAAAGCTGGGATGGCTGGTGGCCATCTTGTCAGGGACTTACGGCATCTCTTCAGGCAACACATCTGCCAGGATATTGATGGAGTCGGTCTTGGCTTTGGAAGTGGGTGCTGCAGCAAGGAGGATCTTCAACAAAGCTATCTGCAGAAGAGGGCGGGCGTGGAGAGATGGTCCCAGGAAGAGGCATTCCTTCCTTCCCCTTCACTTGCTGAAATGGGACAACTTCAAGGCAACTCTATGGGGTTTCACTAGTACAAGCTTGGTTCACCATGATGGACTGACTACACCACAGCTCAAATTCTCCTTTCATACCTTGGACAGACAGGCCAGGTGCAGGAAGCACAGCAGCTCTGTTTCAGCCTTAATTTAGGGCATCATGAACCCCTGAGCTCTAGTAGTATGAATAAAACAATGCAAGGGACACTTGGAGCTTAATACATTTAAATCAGTGTTTCTCTCTCCCTACAGACAGAGTGCACGTGACCCAAGTAGCATCTCAGAATCACAGATTCACAGAATGGTTTGGGTTGGAAGGGAGCGTAAGGATCTAGCTCCAACCCTTCTGCCACAGGCAGGGGCACCTTCCACTAAACCAGGTTGCTCGAAGTCTCATCCATCCTGGCAACATAGCTGAATTTCAGGACATGCATTGTATTCCTCTGGGAATCTCTTGGGGCCATGGGAAGGCTGCAAGGGATGCCCCTGTAAGGAAGATCATAGCCTACAGAGTCTCCATGGTTTGAAAGCTATTGAAAGCACAGCCAGGTTGCCAGAGACCTGAAGGCATTAGCACCTTGTTTGCTGAGCCATGTAAACCATGATGATGGCTTAGTTTGGTTCCTGGCCCAGCTAGCCACCATGCTCAGAGATCAGCACAATATTGTAATGAAAAATTAATCTCAGCAAGAAAAACAAAGGCTCAAGGGACCAATGAAGTCTGTAGGTTGCTGCTTGAGGTCAGAAGTGAAGATGCCTGCATCAGTATGCAGTAAGTTGCTGGTAAATAAATTGCTGGTGAGTCACAGCTCACGCACCTCTAGAGATGACACGAGGCCATCCCTGGCTACGTCTCCTTGCTGTCCAGAGGGAAGGAGCCAGCTTTGAGCTCCCACCAAGGTGAAGAACTTGGTTCCTTGCTCCCAGTCCTCTGCACACATCCTATTTTCCAACCACTGACATATCTCCAACAATTTGACAATGTCCCTGCGTATCTACACTCCTTGATCCTCTCAATGACTCTTTTTGGACTGTACTTTACACCCAACACTGCTCTGGATTCCCACCAAAATCTCATCATTCAAGTCCTGAACACACCCCAGCAGCCTCGTGCTGAGCTCTGCAGCTCACAGATTGGGACCATTCCCCACTCAAAAGCTCTTCTTTGCTTTTAAGAAACAGGGACTTACCATATACTGGGGGAGATTGTACAACATTGCTCGATACAAGACCTCACAAGGGGTTTCTTGGACGTCCTCTTCCCCCTAGCACACAGAAACATTAGAAACAAGGGAAAATTAAGTATTTCCAGTCCACACACTTGAGATATGTCAGTCATCTCCATAAAACCCAGCCTGGGGACTTAATGATGGACATAGCTGCATGCTGACTGCAAGCTCCAGGCCTTTCTCCCTTAATACAACTAAACAAGATATGGACTTCTACAAAAAAGAGCATCCCAGGTGTGTCCTAAGGATCATGGAGAATGTATGGATTTCTATGACACCTCGGAAATCTTGCACACATCTGTCTAGTGATGGGGTGCAGCAACTTCTTACCAGAGACATGGGGCACTTCTCCAGCTCCTCCTCGTTCTTGATCTGGATGTCTGAGATGGAAACATACTTGTGCTGGAAAAATACACAGAGGTAGAGCAATATCACAACTGGAGGTCAGTGATGACAACAGTTGACGGTTTCAGTAATATCCGAGTTAGGTGTATAGGTCACAGCAGATATATGGAGAACTCATCTTTGTGTGGGACATCCCTCTGTCCCTGAAGCCCTCCCCACATCATGCTTTTGATTACTTCCACCTGCTCCTTCTAGGATCTCTCCGTAAGTAAATGGAGAGGGGCAATCCCCTCCAAAAGGCAATCCAGACCTTAGATAGGGACAATTGGCCTCTGGAGGTGTCTCACTCAGCGTGGAATGCTGCAGGAGCCAAGACTGGCCATGCTTCCCCCTGAGAACAGCACAGGTCTGGGCATGTATGTCCAAACCCAACTCTGTAAGTCTGTTATCTTCAAAGCACATGGCAAATGCTCACAAGGACAAAGCAATGCCCTTGGATAAAGGGAAAGTCCAAGCACTGGACAATTTACTTGGAATTGCAGTGAGGACTCGGTTTTCCAATTTTTGCCCCAATTCTTGCAAGAAGCTCCAGAAGGCTTTCCTGTCACAACAAACAAGGAGGGATCTTCTTACTCCTTCCAGCAACTGTGTTTCAGCCAGAGGTTAGATGTGAGGCTACCACACTGCATGTGGTGGATATCCAGCCCCTCTCAAGCTGTTCAGACCTTGAATAGATTAATCAGATTGTCTTCCCAAGGCAGAGAGCAAGAGCTCAGACTGAATATGTTGCCGTACATCAGCTGAAGAGGAGCAGAAGACTAAATTCACATGAAACATTTACTGTGGGCTGAGAGCATACATATGAGGAACCTGAAACTCATTCCAAGTGCTGTATCACAAAATTTGTGTGTAGACTTGATGCCCTGCAATCCCCCTATGGCCTTAGTGATCTTGGTCAATGATTTCTCCACCCCCATGAGATCCCCATGAGTCTAATCCCACCTCAGAGTATCTGCTGAGTGCCACGGAGCAAAAATAGCAAGGGATGAGGTTAGACAAGCTGACTGCCACTCAATAAGCCTTTCTGGGCTGCTTCACCCAAGCACTACACATGGAGCCACCATCTCACCTGCTTCAGTGTCTTCACGCTTTCATGGATGGGCCGTGGTAGCCCTATCAGGGTTTCAGTGTCTCTGTGGAGGAGGAAAGAAGGTAAGTACAAAGCTGGGAAGGAGATCTGTGTTCAAACACTTCCATGTCATACAAGGTAAAAAAGGGAGCCTGTAGTCTACTGAGTCTATCGAACGCATCCCCAATGTGTCAGGGATTAGAAGAGGGGTTGGTGTGAACTGTCCACCCTCCCACCTCCTCCCCAGCGAAGCCTGCACAAGAGAGGAGTGACACTGGGTAAAATCAGGTCTCCATGTGGAGCCAGCTTGAGCCCAACACTGCACCTAGAAATGAATATACCCTGCTGACACTGTACCAGGACAACTGCACTTGCAGCTTGATTTATTCACAAACTGGGTAATTTGTTGTGGATACCACATTGTCTTGACTCCCTCCCACATCAAATCAGTCTCTGGCTTGGGCCAGGGGTCACTTATTCTGGGTTAGGTGTGATTTTTAATAGAAAGAGGTCCTTGGAGACCAGCACCTCCAGAACATGTTTTTGTAACACTGAGTGCATTGCTGCAGCCCCAGCAAAATCCAGTGCTGTGCCACATCATCCCGAGCGTGCCTTAGGCTGGCTGAGTTGAGAAAACCTGAGCTTTGTGGACCCCTCCCACCAGTTAAACTGCACTGATGGAAGCTACGGGACAGACTTTGTTGGACCTATACATGTAACACTCACTGTCCCAGCGTGAATCCAATGAATTTGTTCCTACTTGCTTCCAGGAAATGCTCGATGTCTTTCTGTCTGATGGAGCAGCAGAGAAACAAAAACAAAAAGGTTGGAAAACAGACATATACCAGACCACTGCCTACATTGCTCAGAAAGCACTGCAGTGTGGGACCAGCAAGAACCTTTGAGATTTCTAGGATTTATTTCTGGAGGTCTTAATAGCAGCAGGTGAGAGCCACCATTGCTCTTGTTGGTTGGGAGCAATGTGAACCAAAACCATGTGTATTTGCTGTGCAAGCCCATGGAAGAGTGCAAATAAATGGACAGGAGTTCTCTACAATCAGCACCTTATTTATCCACCTTCTGTGCTCCTACTACATGCATCTTCAAGTAGCATCTGCTCTCTTTGAGGGAACAAATGTTGTCTCCACAGTCTGGCAAATCATGTGGTGCTCCGAGAGAGCAAGCTGACATCTTGTCCACCCTGGGCATCTTTCATGAGAACTGGTCAGAGTCTCAGCATGACAAGTAGGACATGAACTGTGAGCCAAGGCTCTCACAGGCAGAAAGAAACCCAGCTGCATTTCCAGGCACCAGCCAAGAAAAACAGCAATCATTTGATTTCAAAGCTGAGAGCATTAAGTTACATGGAGTACCATGGCACCATGTGTGCAGAGACCCATGTGGGAAATGAGTTCTTGCTGTGTCCCTGCGAGGAGTGCTCTGGATAGACACACTTACCTGTCACTGCTCCCGCATGAAAAAGGATGTATTTGCTCCTGTGTTTTAAAGATACTGTATTAAATCCAAGTTTTGGATCAACAGCAAAAAAACTCACGTGGATTAGAGGGAAAGGAGCAGAGGTTTTCACTCTCTGTTCCTAACGCTCCCCCATATCATGTGTAGCATGGTCTCAGGAAGGGAAGGCACTAACTCCTTTGTTCTTAGATGTTTTTCTCCAATCTTTCACCTTAGAGCAAGGCCACTCAAAAAGGCAGAAGAGTCCCACTCAACAAGCAAGAGGCAATATCATTAACCAGTTCCCAAGATGATTAGTCTAGGACCTTGCCTTACTAAGACCCATCGATACTGGTAAAGCTGACCCTGCTCCCACAGCACTCTAACACAAGCCTCCTTTCCAGTACAACCTGGCAAGCCAAAAGCGGCATTGCCTCTTATTGGCCAAGCTTAGCCATGCTTGCTTTGTAAAACCTGGGGAAGGGCGCAGCTAAACCCAGTCCAGAAAGGACCAACCGAGATAAAAAAAAAAACCAAAAGAAGTGGAGTCACTTCAGTTCAACTTGCCAGAGGCCAACAAACTTGCCACGGACTGATGTTCAGCCTGAAATGAACTCCAGGACAGGTCATGCCAGGGGAAGATGGCAATGACACCAGATGGTTTTACCTGACTTTGGGGGCCCAGGGGAGCCCTTTGGGAAATGACACCCTTTCAATAGGCAGGCGCTGAGCAGGCATTGTGGGGATAATTGCATCCCGCTCCATCAGGTCCAGTTCCCCCTCGATCCCGCTGTCCACGTCATCATTCTCCTCTTCATCGACTCCTGCTTCATCATTCTTGAAAGGGTCTCTCTCATTGTAGATATCCAAACTGTCTTGCTTCACCAGGGGCTGCAGCAGAAGGGGAAGGAAAAATTCAAGTCACTCTGTGGATTTTATTTCCCTCTCAGCTGCTGGCACCAGACCTCTCTATCCTGGAAGGCTCAAGCTCCCAGACATTCCTCAGGTGAATATTTCCCTCCTAGCTGTTGCCACCAAAGCCTGGACAAGGAATAATCCCCTCTGTACCTCTAAACTTGCTGCTCTAGGAGGTGTGACACCATTTTCCATCTTTACTTTTGGAGCTACTATCTGACATCTCTCCCCTAGTATAACAAGTGTTTTCATCCTTGGACCATAGCATGGCAGCTCCAAGAGTGGAGCTAAAACAAGGCGAGCTTGCTGTAAGCAGTTTGCTCCTTAGTGCTTATCAGCCCTTTGCCATAGGGTCAGGATGTCCTCTTGCTTCCTCCAGATCAAGTGCATTGTGGGGCGGATCTGCCACAACTGAGACTGGTGGATGAAAAACCGGACATGAGTTGGCGATGTGCACTCACAGCCCAGAAAGCTGATGATATCCTGGGATGCATAACAAGAAGTGTGACCAGCAGGTCGAGGGAGGTGACTCTCCCCCTCTGCTCTCATGAGACCCCACCTACAGTACTGTATCCAGCTCTGGGGCCCCCAGCACAGGACAGACATGGAGCTGTTGGAGCAGATCCAGAGGAGGGTACAAAAATGATCAGAGGGCTGGAGCACCTCTGCTATGAAGACGGGCTGAGAGAGCTGGGGCTGTTCAGCCTGGAGAAGAGAAGGCTCCGCGGAGACCTTAGAGCGGCCTTCCAGTACCTAAAGGGGGCTTGTAAGGAAGATGGGGACAGACTTGTTACTAGGGCCTGTAGTGGTAGGTCAGAGGGTAACAGTTTTAAGCTAAAAGAGGGTGGATTCAGACTAGACATAAGGAAGAATTTTTTTTACAATGAGGGTGGTGAGACACTGGAACAGGCTGCCCAGAGAGGTGGTAGATCCCTGGGAATATTCAAGGCCAGGTTGGACGGGGCTCTGACCAACCTGACCTGGTTGGAGACGTCCCTGCCTATGACAGGGGGGTTGGACTAGATGAAGGTCCCTTCCAACCCAAACCGTTCTGTGATTCTATGAAACTGGAAGACACAGGAGCACTTGGGGGGAAAGGGAACCATGCTCCCAGACACAGGCTGGCTTCTTGAACAGGTGATGGTCTGCACTGGAAAACCATCCTGGGCCACGTGCTAGGAGGATGCACCTGCTCTTACCCTCCGGCTGCGGTGACCACGCTTCTGCTGCTGCTGCTCCATGAGCTCGATGGAGTAGGTGGGAGGCGAAGCAGCACGCATGCTGCGCATCACCTGGATACTGTCCTCTGGCAAGGGTGGCAGCCCCAGCTCCTCCCGCTTCCTCACCTTCATCACCTGCAGGGCTTCAAATCCACCCAGCGTGAACTAGGGACCAACAAAAGAGTTGAAAGAGCAGGGAGCAGACATCCCACCTGGACTGCATGGTGCTTCCAGGGGAGCCATCAAACTGGAGAGTTGAGGATGAACACACCATGTCACTGGTTCATTCTCCAGACTTCTCCCCCACCCCACATCCTCTGCATGGCTCAGACCAGCCTCATCCCAGAAGAAACTGCTTGCCTTGTGTCAGCTTCCTGTGCCATCCTAAATAACCTCGTTATGGTTGGATTGAATAGTAGGGAACATCCAGGCTGCATCAGCACTATTCCCAAAATGACTAGTCTCTGGAAAAAGGGGTTTGCACCCACCAGAAGCACCTTCCAGAGCAGGAGCAGGACCTTCTTTATGGGGAAGTGTGGAGCATGGCCACTGCAGAACTTGGTCACCATCGTGAAAAGCAGAAGAGCAAATGGCTCTTCAGTGTGAACAGGGAAACCTGGTGGAGAGAGGGACCAGGAGCAGGTTCAGGGAAGATGCCCTGTCCCTGACGTCTCCCCACTGGTCCAGCATGACAAAGGGACCTTGTTAGGGCACAATGAACTTTGTGGCTCACTCAGCTCCATCCTGAAAGTCTCCCGGCAGGTTTTCCACTCAGGAGGATCCACCTCTTGCTCCACACGGATATTTTCCACCATCAGGTACATGACACTGAGCAGCACTCTGCCAGGACAGCATGGCAGGCAGGTGACACTGCCAGCCAGAGGCCACTTTTTCCCCACAGGCTGTCCCATGGCCTCCACCCAATATGCTAGTGGGGTTATGAGAGGGTGTACCTGAGCTCCGTGCTGTCGGCCAGCGAGATGGCTGGCTTCCTCAGGGCACTGCTGCAGGCCTGGCTGTTGCTGCAGGGAAGAGGATGCGCTCAGTGCCAGCCACCGGGCACAGGCTGCTCCTCATCCCAACCCTCTGCCTATGTCCGCAGTGGTGGGAACAGCACGCTGGAGGACATGCCGTGGCTGCGGCACCTCCCTGGTCCTCAGTGAAAAGGATGAGGTAGGAGAAAGAAGAGGACAAGAAGGATAGGGAGAAAGAAGATGAAGATGAAGAAGGAAGAAGATGTCGAGGAGGGTGGGGAGAAAGAAGATGAAGAAGAGGAGCATGAAAAGAAAGAGTAAGGTTAAGAGGACAAGGAAGGTGAGGGCAGTGTGGGTCCTCTCACTCAATCTCCATGTTGAGGAGCTCCAGGAAGGCGGTGAAGGTTCCCAGCCGGTACAGGAGGAAGCTGTTGTGCCGAGACCAGTGCAGGACATCGCCTTCATTATCGCAGTCTCCAAAGACACCTGGAGAGGCCCAAAGGAAGGCACTGGTTAGCGGGGAGCTACCTTTGAATGCCTGGAGCACATGGGACCATCCTGGGAAGGAACTTCACTGCACCGACCTGCACAACCCCAAGAGATGGTTTCTCCCAAGCCCCCATCCTGAAGCCAGGCAGCAGACACGTGGCCACATCCAGACATGGGGGATGTGGTCCTTACCCTGTGCCAGGTAGAGGATGGCCCGTGCTACTTTGAGCCGCTTGTCCCTGCTGACCACCTCTAGCCCATCCAACAGGTGCATGATGTAGGCCTTCTGCTGAGCCCCATCCAGCTCCAGCCACTTCCTGTCCTGCACTGGAAAGGGGACACAACAACCAGCTGGGTGCCTCCCCGGGGATCCCACTCTCACCTTGGGGGGCTGCCCTGAGCCCTGGAGTGCCAAGCCCAGAGCTGGTACCTTGAGTGTGAAAATCCTCCTCAAAGCACCTCCTGTTGTTGCTGAGCTCAGGCTCCTCGGTGTAGCTGTAGAGCTCTGATGGAGAAAGGGGTCAGGAAGGACCCAGAGGACTTTCACCCTCCTCCTCATTGCCAAATTCCTTGTGGGGCTGTGAAGCATCCCTGCATACCCAAGGAGATATGGGGCAGAGACCTAAACTTATCCCTGAGCTCTTCTGCAGCTCCAGGGAGCATCTCAGAGCCACCCTGTGCTAACAAATTCATCATTTTTATCCTCACGCCCAGGCTGAGCTGTTTCCACACTCCTGTCCACAGCGATGGTGCTCAACCTGCATCTGCAATTTCATAGGCCTTTTTGGAGGGCCATTTTCTGTCCCAGTTAAGGCAGTTTGGAAAGGGAGGGACCGTCGGAGCACCCAGGCAAGACCTGTGCTGATTTCACACCCAGCAGCTTGGCCATTTTGGGACCTACAAATAGGGGCTGGACTTGAAGAGACACAATGTTGTGCCTGTTCCTATATAATTCCTATAGTCCTGTGGTGCTGAGCAGCGCCATGGGGGACTGAAACAGTCCTGCAAGGGAGGAGGAAGGATCTGTTGCAGAGAAAATGTGCTTTAGCCAGGCCAGCTCATGCAGCTGAGACACACACAGCTAAAAATAACCCCTTTGCTGGTAGAGACACGCTCAGACCCCGAGGGTTACAGGGCAGAAGCAGCCAGAGTTGCCGCACAGCAGGAAGATACAGGATGAGGACTTGACCCATAATGGCACCCACAACCAGGGGTGACACTTCCCAGCCTGGGCTGTGCCACTAGACATGCCACCCGTCCTCCCACCCCCTGCACACCTGTCATCACATCCTGGGTAATTTGGAGAACAGGGTAATCCCCGTGCCCCCATGCATCCCTTTTGCTTGTCCCTGGGGAGCGAGTGGCTCTCTATTAATAAATCCCTCTTGCTCTATTCCCGAAGGATGATACCACTCGATATCCATTCCCCTATCCCGCTCACCCAACTCCCTGAGGGATTTTTTTTCCCCTCCCTGGCAGGCATCTATTAATAGCAACGCAGCTCCCAAATGCCGCTTCACCTGCTAACTCGGCGCCGTGGCTGTCGGCATCCCCGTATTCAAACTCCAGGTTGGGGCAATCCACCGAGCCCTGCGGAGAGCATGTTGGGGTTAGGCTGGGGGGCTGGTGCATCCCCACGGATATTTTGGGAGGCAGGATGGCTGCCAGTGCTCTCTGCCTTTGCATTAAAGGTCCTCCAACCACCGGAGCAGCGATTTGTGCACGGATAATCTTGATGCAGGTTTCCAGGGCACAAGTGGGACATCTGCATGAGGCTACTTAAAATACAGTGCAAATTTGGAAGGCGAGTGCAAAAATAGCATTTCTCAAGTCCCGGGGAAAGAGAGGCAGGACCCAAAGTGCCAGTGAATATTTGATGCATTTCAAGAGCCTCACATCTGCTTAAAAACAATGTCTGGAGCTGGTTTGAAGCAAAGGTGCCCAGGAGGATGCAAACCTACGATGTTCTGTCCTCAGCATCCCAGATCCAACAGCTTTTGGGGCTGGGCTTTGGCTTTCTGAAGCCCATAGGGTTGTGGATCTCCCTCCCTCTTCCCCTGCAGATGAGGAACTGGAGCATGAAACTTCGCCAGAGGATTACGGCAGGGCAGTGAGAGGGCGACCGCAGCCAGACAACCCAATGCCAGCATCGGGCTGCTGTGCCCCAGGAAGGGAACACATGAATGGGTGATCAACTAAATTAACATAATTTCTCATTCTGAGTCCCAGCAGCCCTTCTCAGCAGATGCACATCATCACGATTAATATTGATGACCCCAGAGGATGTGCAGCTCCGGGCTGAGCCCGACTTGCTCACAAACACTGGTTTCTCACCCAATTTTTGCAGCCAGGCCAGCGGGCTGGTTCAGGGAGCTAAAAGCCGACAAGGAATTTGGTGAAGTGCATGCAGCGCTAATCCGCTTTGCGAGGCTGAGCCAGAGGAGAAAAGCAAACCCCAAATTCACGGGTAAGGCTCGGGGGGCCACGGCTCAGGCACCATCCCCGGGGCAGGAGGGACCCTTTGTGGGTCAGCTGTCCCTGGGGAGCCCCTGGACCCACAGCCACTTGGTGGGGAAGCTCACAGGGGTCCTGCGGTGGCTTTATGGCAGCTGGGGGCATCAGTCCTGGGCTGGATCGTGGTCTTGCTCCCCCAGCCTGGCATCCGCGAAGCTGGACAAGCACAGCTGGGGCAGAGCAGAGTGATGCAGCCCGGGGTGGTGGTAGCTGTTTGGGCAGAAGGGGTGAAGCGGCGGGGAGGTGGTGGTGCATTGCGGCCTCTGGACCCTGGCGGGGGGTGGCGAGGCTAAGTGGGCGCCTGGAAAGTGTAGGGGAGCTCGGTGCCTAGCTGGGCCCCCAGAACACTGCCGACAGCTCTGGGAGTGGGACGCAGAGGTGGGGGGCAGCCTCCCTGGGGTCCCCACTCCAGACTGGGCACCCTCCACCCCCGCGGGACTCCCTCAAAACCCCAAGCCGGGGTGGAAGGAGGGGCGGGGAGCACCCCCAGGGCCGGGAACCCCCCCAACCCCCGACTGGGCTCCTTCCAGCCGCAGCCCCCGGGGACCCCAAGTGGGGGCGTCCCCGCATCACGAGCAGAAGGAGCCCGGGGGGACCCTCGCCCTTACCTCGGACTCCTTCCGTTGGCTCCTGAACAGCTCCCGGCTCTTGGGCTGGGGCTGGGGCTGAGGCGGGGGCTGGGGCTGGGGCGGGGGCTGGGGCTGGGCCGGCCGAGCCCGGGCCGGGGCCGGGGCCGGGGCCGGGGCCGGGGCCGGGGCCACGCCGCCCGCCGCCTCCATCCGTTGCGCCCCTCTGCAGCGCCGCCGAGCACGTGGGGGCCGGGCTCCGCGCCCCGCCCTTGGCCCGCCCCCGCCGCATCCATTGGGCCGCCGCTCCGCGGGGCGGAGACAGAGGGCACACCCCCGCTTCGCTATTGGGTGGGGGGCGGGGCCAGAGGGGTTGTGGAATGGGGTGGGGGGTCCCCGGGGGGTGGTGGGGACGGGGCGGGTGTCCCGGGATAACGGTGTGTGTGTGGGGGGGTTGCTGTAACCCAGGGGGTGACGGGGGGCTTGGGAAGTTGCAGGGCTGTGGGAGACCCTCGGGACTGTGGGTGCTGGCAATAGGGGGTGCTGGGGGGGGCACACACAGACGGGGTTTACCTGGAGATGACAGGTTTTGAAGGGCCGTGGGGTGTCCCAGGGGTGATAAGGTACCCCTGAGGGGTGCTGGAGGCAAGAAATGCTTGGGAGGGGGCGTTATCGGGTGTCCCTGGAGCTGCTGGCAACAGGGGTGTCCGTGGGAATGCTGTGGAGGACACGGAGTGCCCCTGGGGGCAATGGGCTGGGGGAGCAGGGGGGGAGCTGCTGGCTGCAGGAGGTGCCCTGGGGCTAATGGGGGTGCAGGGAGGGCCGGGTCCTGCTGGCACCCGGGCGGCTGCAGCTGACCCACTGCAGGCAGGGGCCAAGGATCCCCAAGGCACCCCCAGCATCCCCCACAGGGTCACCTGCTGGGCTGGGTTGTCCAAGCCCCCCTTACCACAATGTTGATTAAAAGCAACTCCTGGAGGGCTGGAAACCAGGGGTGGGAATGCTCCAGACTTCCCTCCCTCTCCTGCTCCTCTCCTCCCTCCCTCTCCACCCCATACGGGGGGGACGGTTGCTTTTGAGGGGGTGACCATAGGTATGCAGCCAGGGAGGTGCTTGACAACCCATCTTGATGCTGCTCGCATCCCACATCATTCCCCAGCCACTGGAAAAACAAAGTCTTTAGGTCGGTATTTCCCTCCGCCACCCCAGCAGCATTTTCAGGTCCGCGCCAGGGATGTGACAAATCAGGAGCAGAAAAGATAACGGGATTTTTTCCAGCACTGCTCAGTCCGCTTTCCCCAAGGACACATCAGCTGCAAAACAGCCACCCACAGCCCAAACAGCCCTGGCTGCCACAAGGATGTGTGGCCACCGGAGCAGCTCTCCCAACTGGGTTTTACATGGCAGCGATGGGAGCTCAGGGCTATGGCACCACATCGAGCTTGGGGACAACCTCCCCATCCAGTCCCTGGGCATCGCCACCCCTCACCCCCTTGCTGTAACCCCCCAGCCCAAAAAATTCCCCATCTGCTCCTGCCAGACCTGAAAGACACTCTGGAGAAGCTGAGTTTTCCAATGTTTTATTTGTGTTTTGAGATTACAGAGTCTTTATTGCTGATCTAATACAATCACTCAGACATTAATATTTAAAACATCCTTTTGAAAATGTTACAATTGCAAAGTTTTTGTTTCCTTACTGCAAGCTGATGACAGATTTTGTCTTATTATTTCTAAAGTTCAGAACATAATTTCCTTATACAATTTTGCTGGTGTTACCTAAATCTCCTTTTTCCTAATTCTTTAAAAATGTGTTACATTAAAAAAAAACAAAAACAAACCCAACCCATTACACGTTTAATTTAGAGATGATCATAGAGTATGTTTCCAGATTGATTAGGAAAAAGCCAAGCAAGCAAAAAAGCTTACAGAACAAGCAGAATGACATGAAGAAGAGCTTTAAAAATTGAGGTGGGAAAAGCCAGTTGGGGTTTTATTTTGATTTTTTTCTTTTTCTCCTATCTACCTGGAAGATAAAATGGGCTTAAAAATTGTCACGAAGGAATTCACGGATGAGAACAGCACCACTGTATGCTGCACAAATAATGGATGTGAGGGAGGTAAGCGACTGCGTGAGCTGTACCGAAGGGTCATGCAGATGGAGGATTTTCCCTGGGCAGAAGTGGCTGCGGTTGGGACACCTATTTTCCAAAAGCTGGTTTGCTCAACGTGACCCAGCAACCGCATTTCACCTCGACCGAGAGCAGGATTTCACGCTGCGCCTCTGTGGAGAACAGCAGAAATTTTGGGGTTCACTGGCTGATGCAGACCAAAGTAATCCAGTGTGGGGAAAGACCTGAACGTGACATTTCAGATAGCTCAGGGGACTCTTCCCAAAAATCTTAGGATCTGGATAAAACTCATGAGTGAGCAGAGATTATTTCAAGCTTGTGGTTTGTGATCAGTCTATGATGAAGCCTTCTCAAAGCCCTAAGGTCTCCTCAAAGCCTTCTCAAAGCCCTAAGATCTTCTCAAGGTCTTCCTTCTAGGCTTTGAGACATTTCAAAGAGAAACTTGGAATAAGCAAGCATATGAGGACATTTGCTCCAAAGATGAGTGGCTTGTGGTCAGGCTGACTTCAGAGCTCGGCATCAAGAGCCACGAAAAGGAGTTGGCTGCTGAGACCGTAATTCCAGAGTTTTTTCTTTCTTGTGCATGAATTTGCTGCCACAAAATATTTTTTTCATGATGGCAAAGAAGTCCACAAGGACAAAACAAGAATCTGTAGCTGACGAGAGACTCAGGTACCAAAGCAGTAACCACAGGATACAGGCTTTTGTGCTCACGGGGTCAGGCAATTTTTGGAAGGACCATGTTCTCCATGTGAACCATAGAAATTACTCTGATGAGACGTGGAGACTTGGAAAGTCACCTTGGTAAGCGTGCCATGCTGTCCACAGCATTCAGGGGGGGACATCCTGGGCTAAAACAAGTAACTATGGTAAATTTGTTCTTCATTGGCTCTGATGCATCAAGACTTGAGGTGACTGAAGGGTTTTAGTGATGCTGAACTCTTCCCTGCGCACAGCATTGCTGTGGGGATTACTCTGGCATATGTCTCATACACTCAAAGGGGATTTCCAGATTTTATAATACAAATATTACTAGAAAATAAAAGTCCAAAGATTTCCAATGAGGACTGACATTCAGCTGGGGAAAGACCTCGTGTGGACACGGGTCCTCCCAGCTGGGATGGCTGATGAGCTCTGCTTGGATTTGCAAGAGCTCCCTGAAACATGAGCAGCATTTGTTGGTGAGGTTGCAAGGCTCTTCCACCAGCATGGGCACGCAAGGCTGCCCCATAGCCCCACCAGGAATATGACTTTGGTTGAACCATAGAAGGTTGGCACTCATAATGTAAGCAGCAGGAAAATACTGCGGAGCTGTGATGAAGGGAGTGGCGGTGGGTCCTACCCCACCACCACCACGTCTGCCTCCAAGTGGGCACTGCTCTGCCCTCCCCGCTCCTACCACGTACTAAGGGCTACCCCTGGCTGACGCTAACGACTGGACCCTTCGTTACAGCTTTCAGCAGTGCTAAGGCAAAGTTCACCGACTTGCTGGCAGAACTGTCCCTCAGGCAGTTCAGCAGAGTTACGAGAGGTTTCTCCAGCAATCACCGGCGAGATTTACCGCTTTGCTGCCAAAGCGGCACCTGGCTGGTTGGCAGCACCTGGAGCAAACGAGGTTTTTAGCTGTGTTGTCAAATGGTATGAGAAATGCAAACCCGGCCACCCTCTGGCCGGCTCTCATGGCTGCCAGGATCTGCTCCGCTTGGAAGAAGTGCTGGGATGCAAAGGAAACCAAAAGCAACGTGCGACCTCGAAGTTGGATCCCGCGGCTCCTGTTGTGCACATTGGATTAATGGTGATAATGAACTATTCCAAGTACATCACAACAATTCGATTCCACCAGCTTCTTCCTCGCCTCCCCCATCCTCCCAGCCCCAAAAAAAACAACCCAAAGAGAAAAATGAAATAAACGGAAATGCACCGTCTCCCAGTCCCGCGGCAGTACGAACACCAGTGGCAGAGGCCGCATGTACAGTATTCTAATTTAATAAATAAATAACCTAAACACACTGTCTACTATGTGAGCAAGCCCAGCTCTAACTTAGGAAGCTTGCGCTGTTTCATCCTGTACAGTAGTTGAGAACAGACTTGGGTTCTTGTTCCTCGCAATTCTCCAGGACACAGCAGCAGGAACTTAGTATCTGGGGAAAAGAAGAGAAAAGGAGGTTTTGGTGAGCCACTGGGGAAGAAATTCAAAGCTCTCCCCCATCAACATGGTGTATTTTGGGAGGGGTAGACAACAAGAAAATAAATGATTTTGAAAAGGACTTGGACCGTATCTACTCCCCCACAAATATCACATTATATTTAGCTGCCTGCCCTCACTGCTTGAATGCTGCCTCTCGCTTTGAGTACAGGAAAGGGAAAAAATTCAGCGGCGCCTGAGTGATTCAGGGTCTGAGTCCCACCAGTTTGCAACGTCAGTTCAGAAATGGAAGGGGATGCAGTGAAGGTGCAACAGCAATGCCTTAAACACCAAAGCCTGGCTCAAACTGGCTGAATTTATCAGGAAGGCTCCTGTTAGGCTGGGAACTAAAAGCAGATAATGCATATTGCAAACGATATGCTACATGTAGAAAGAGAGAGGTGCTTGCTTTAACGAAGCAAGCTGTTGAGCTGCACGGGATGAAGTCCAATTGCCTGTTATATCCAGAAAAAGAGGGTACATGCACCTGGAGATCTCTCACCTCCCGCCCTACGCGCCTACACATCAAAGTAGGGAGCTTTGGAAAACAAGACTCTTCCCCTGTTATATTTGGAGGCTTAAATTCCTGCAGGACACCAAACCAAAGCTGTCCAAGTACACCTCCACCCCACAGTGCATGGGGGATGTTTGTCATCATGGCTCTCCTTCGATGCAGGGAATCTGACGTAACCCTCTACTACTTCTGACTTCTCCACACATGGGACAAACCACACACCCCCACAAGGTCAGGACTACAGCCAGACACCAAAACCAGGCAAAGAAAATTAATCTGGAGGGAATTCCTCCACAGGAGGGCATGTCCATGGGGCAGCACCATAATTTTGCATGTAACATAGGGCAGGAGAAAAAAAAAGCTCTGGCAAAACCCACTAAACCCCAAAAATCAAAAACCCACAAACATGTGAACGCTGAAGACCTGCACCTGAGAAAATGCCTCTTCCTGCAAGAAAAGGAACTGGGCTTCAACCCACTGGCAAACTGATCTATGTGTGCAAAGCCATTTATTTTTCACAGTAAAAAATGCGTAGCAGTGTTGGCTACAAGTGTAAGCCTGGAAAGGGAAGCAATCCAGGGGCTCATATTGAAAATTATTATTTTGGGGGGATCAGCCCAGCTCATGCTGAGGGAGCAGAGCCACGGAGCCGAGCCTGACCAAGCAGCCCCTGGTGCAAGGGGCAAACACTGCTCTGCGCCATCTCATTCTTCATCAAACTTTAAAAATAAAGCTGTCATCTGAGTTGGCCGGATGGCATCACTCTGCCATTTGCCACGTCTGGGTGACAGCTGCTGCCAGATACAAAGGGCTCATGTCCTGCCAAGTGCTCTGCGTCACAGCTCCAACCGCACCGTCCCCAGCCAGACTGCTTTCTACATGGCAACTGGAATTATCAGAAAGCCCGTGATATCTTCTGAGAGGACTGGTGGGATTACACCCCATACCCTCTGCTGCCCTCACACGCGGACCCCACATCATGGCAGAAGAAAGAGAGAGGCTGAGGAGCTGAGGAGCAGCACCTGTAGTAGTTCGGTTTGAAAGGTCCATTCTTATTCAGTCCCAGGTATTTTGCTTGTTCATCCGTTAGCTCTGTCAGGTGGGCATCAAACGTTGGGAGGTGAAGGCTTGCCACATACTCATCTGAAACAATTCCAAGCCTCATTAGTGTGGGTAAGGGGAAGGCAATGAGTCCCCTCCTGCTGCACACCAGGTCACTAAACCCCAGCTGGGAAAGGCACCACTCTTCACGCCTTTGCTGGTAAATTGTAGGACTGCTTTTCACCCTCAGTGGGGAAAACCGTCAGCTGTTTTGAATGAAAGGGGAAAACCTTCCTCTGAAATACCCTTCTAACAGGACTCCTGGGCCTGCTGCTGAGTTACACTCTACCCCTGGGCAAAGGCAGGCTGAGAGAGTTGGGGTTGTTCAGCCTGGAGAAGAGAAGGCTCCAGAAAGACCTTAGAGCGGCCTTCCAGTACCTAAAGGGGGCTTGTAAGAAAGACGGGGACAGACTTTTTACAAGGGCCTGTAGTGACAGTAGAAGGGGGAATGGCTTTAAGCTGAAAGAGGGGAGATTTAGATTCGATATTAGGAAGAAATTCTTTACTGTGAGGGTGGTGAGGCACTGGCACAGGCTGCCCAGAGAAGCTGTGGCTGCCCCATCCCTGGAAGTGTTCAGGGCCAGGTTGGATGGGGCTTGGAGCAGCCTGGTCTATTGGAAGGTGTCCCTGCCCCTGGCAGGGGGGGTTGGAGCTAGATGATCTTTTAAGGTCCTTTCCAACCCAAACCATCCTGTGGTTCTATGAAACTGGAAGACGCAGGAGCCTTTTTCTGGTAGGTGACAACCAACACCCAAGCTAGGGACAAGCTGCACCTGGTCTCAAAAAAATACAATTAACATCAAAAAGTCCTGTTTTGCAGCAAAAGCACGGTCAATACAGCTTGTGGCCTCAGGAGGGTTTTTTGCTGGCAGAGCTGTTGGTCAGGGACTATGTGTCTTCACAGCCAACAAAGGCAGCTCAGCTAGCAGAAGCCCTACATGAAAATCCCCTGCATCACCACAGACAGACTCCTGCAGTCGGCCAAGTGCGGCAGCCTGTTTTCCCCAGGTGGGACGGAGGAACAACATGTCCAATTTAGTGAAGAGCCCAGACCCAGTGGGAAGAACTTGCTGGAAAACCCTGAGCTTGGCAGGGAGGCAAACAGGAGAGCCCAGGAGGCTGTGATGCCCTGCTGTCCTCAGCTCAGCCTAGCAAAACCTCCCATCTGTTAAATCTCAAAACCAAAACAGAAGGCAATGAGTACATCTTTACCCATTTTCTTAGGCAGCAAGTACACGTCTTGCTTGTAGCGGCCTTCGGGAGCATTGTAAAGCTCTATCAAAGCCAGAGCCTGGATGGAGAAGACATTTAGATAAGTAACTGCTGCCCGCTATGGAGCAAGATGCTGCTTTTGGCTCAGCCCAAACCCTACTTGCCTGTGTGGTGGCAGTGATGGACAAGACGAAGGTGGGGACGGTGGAGCAGCTTAGGTTCAGCAGGCGGCCCTGGGAAGCAAAATCTGGTTGTTATCTCAACATAGCACCAAAACCAGTTTACAACCCTACAGAAGGTACAAGAACCACTGGTGGAATGTGTCCCTTCTGGGATGAAACACCATTTAGCACGTGCACTTGAAGCCCAAGATGTTGGTTTCCTTTATAATTAAGTTAAACTACTTAGAAGTGAAAACCTGATAAAATACCCTGTGAGATATCCTGGAGTGGGATACAGAAAACCACAGGAGCTTCTCTGTGTTCCAGTAAGTCATGGGCCAAAACGGGGTTACACTAAGCCTTTCGACCAGAGGGACTATTCAGCTGCTGAGGGCCAAGGAGGTGATTTCTGGACACACATTAGCTCCATTGCTCATCCAGCCCTTGTTTTTTTCCTCCACAAGCAGTCAACAGGCTGCAATTCCTGCTCCTTTGCCAGCAACTCACCTCTGCCAGAAGGACTATTCTCTTCCCATCTGGCCAGATGACATGATCCACCTGTGACCTCACCCTCTCCCAGGTCAGCTCAGGTGTACGCAGGCTTGCCTGAAACACAGTGTTAAAATAAAGTGCCGGCAAGAGATCAAACCTGAGAAGCTACATAAAAGGAACGAAAAGGGGAAGCAACTCGCTGACACTGTCCTGGGCTTATAGTTTCCTTTGGGTCCAGTTGCAGTCCCAGACCAATGAAACCTTTATGAATCATAACCTGGTACTATTTTTATGATTACAATACATCAAAGCTCCAGCAACATCTATTGTTCAAGGTCTTCTGGCTGAAGAGGATTCATGGTCACCTGAGCTTTGCATGGCTGCAGTCACTTCTTTCCAGCACAGAAAATAGCTGTAAACCCATGGGTTTGGCCGAGCAATTCTCCACTGTCCTTCAGACAAGACCCTCCCGTTTTTCTACTCATCTCTAAGCACAGGTGAGCAGATTTTGGTGCCATTTGGTAAAACATGGTGGGGTTGAGTGTGCTGTGTTGCACCAAGCTGAACTCTTGGCTGGGTCTTAATGGTATAACACAATAGCAGAGGGACTGGGCTGGAGTGGGTGATTCACTGACTTTCCAGAGGAAGTAATGAGGCTGGTGGATACACAACACTGGAAGCTGGAGCAGTTTGTCTGGCTTGCAATCCTTTGGGATTGCAGGAATGATAGTGACATGTCTGCCGGTGTCTGCTGAGACACAGGAGCACGGGATTGTTTTAGCTCCTCCCAGGCGCTCGCTAAAGCAGCGTGTCAGATAAAGCTGCTGACGGGTCCCACAAACACTGTCACCCCACACCGTGCTGTCCCTGCGCCCACCACACATCCCTGTGCTCACCACATCGATCTCAGTGTTGGAGTGCCCCATGTTGCAGACAATGCAGCTGTTCTTCATCCGATCCAGGTGTTCCCTGGTCACCACGTTCTTGTTGCCTGCCAGACAGCAAAATCCATACTAAGTACCCACATTCACTTTCCCCATCTTTTTGCCTTTTCCTTTGGACAAAGATGCACCCGATTATGGAGTGCGTATCCCTGAAGACCAATCCTCCTGCCTCAGGGACCACGTACCTGTGCAGGTGATGACGATATCAACTTGTCTGATGACTTCATTGAGTTTCACGAGCCGGAATCCATCCATGCTAAGAGGAGGGGGGGGAAAAAAAGTGGTCTGAGAAGCAGCAAAAACAGAAAAAAACCCATCAAGTGATTCTCAGACACTCATTTTAACTTTTGAATGCCAGACTGGAAAACAGCAAGGCAGCATGCGAAGGGCCACATACCCCAGGCCGTTAGGAGGGTTTCTGGAGTCAGCTTGGAGGATTTGGGACTGTTGTAGGGAGAAGTAAAAAGAGATTTTGGGGGTTTCGCATTTTCTGTCAGGGCTCCGCATCTGCAAAACTCAATTTTCATTTGAGATGGCTTTTTTAAAGCTGCTACTCCTGCCAAGTACATCCAGAAGACGTAGATATGCCCTGCTGCTGCAGAATCCTTTCTGATATGGATTTAGATCAAGCTTAAAAAAAACCCAAGCCCAAAGATGTCTATCACTAACCTTGCAATGCATATTTAGGCATCTACACAATCTTTAGAAGTGCTGAGCCCTCAGCAAGTCTTTCCTGACTTCACCGAGCAAGGTGTATTCAGTGCATCAGATAAAAAGGGCAAGATTTTTTTAAAGATTTGTTGAGAGTCCTCCCAGGAACTTATTTCTGTGACTCTCACAAGCTGTGAAATCATAGATACTGTAAAAAAAAAAGCAATTTTTTTTCTGCTGTATGTTCCATTTACTGTTTTTTCTTTCCCCACTGCAAACTCCTTATGAGAGGGGCTGCATGGTGTTGCCTCGTGCAGAGTCAGGGAAGGGGGTTGCTGCAAACAACCAAATTCACAATTTAGGCTGCAGGTGCTGGATGTGCCACTTGTGAAGGCTGCAAAGCAAACCAAAAGTTGATCAGCTCTGCTAATTAAGCAGGTCTTATTAGTTTTCTGACCACAATAGCCCTTTGAAAGTTTGCTGTTGGGAAAAGGCTGCGAGTTTAATAAGGCTCTGGATGTTTCTGGGACTCTGCTTTCATAGTCATGTTCTGTCTCACACTTCGGGATGCAGAAGCAGCATCTCTGCACCAAAACAACCGTTACCTGGAGGAAATGAGGTCAGGTATAATTGCAACATGCCCGTGTGAGGGGACAGCCATGTGCTTTCAGCCCTGCGCCACAGTACCAGTGTTAGTGAGGAGAGGTTTGTGAGGGCAGGTGATCACAGAAACCAAAATATCCCTTTGGTGAGGTGTGTGCACAGCACAGTAAAGCCCAAGTCTGCACTCCAAAGGTCTCAGTTCACTCCCACCATCCTTTCAAGTCATATCATTAAACTCACTCTTTCAAGCCATATCGTTAAACTCTTGGCCACTGTGGTTATGATTATGCAAGCTGGCATGTAGGTTACAGATAAACTGGGTGATGCTTTAGTACAGGAACCATTTTCTGGCCGTAGGAGAGAGCTGTGGGTCCCTCTGAGGGTGCAGAGAAGCCATGAATTCCTCACCAGCATCCCACTTGGGAGGGACCACTGCGGAATTGTTACTGGCCACAGTTTCCTGGGGGGGAAAAAAAGCCTAAAGAAGAAGCCAGGCTCGGTGCGACTGCTTACCAGGCCTGGAGGGCACAGATCGGATCGATCTCTGTCACGTACACTATGGAGCCCATGGCCTTCAAAGCAGCACAGCAGCCCTTTCCAACCTGGGGAGGGAGAAGAGCACAGAGGAAGAATGAGATGCCGAGAGCTCAGAAGACACTGAGCATCAATACGGCTGTGGGAAGTTTATTGGGGATGTAAACTCCAGGCAACTCTTCTGCAGCTCCAAGAGCCTTTTGCAACCCTCTTAGCAATTCTGATTGCATGTACTCCATTTCTGGGTGCATGAAATTTCTGGATTTGGAATAATATAGAACCTGAGTCAAGCCCAGCTTAGATAAGAGAGGCACTAAAAAATACAAAAGTGCCATTGATTTTGGTCCCAGGGAGTTCTTTTCCCCAAAAAATGTCCTGGTATCTAGAAGACACCACAATAACAACAGATTACACTTATCTCATGGAAAGTTTAAGAGTTTCTTGTAACCTTTACTCTATTTAAGAAGCTGAATGGTTTAATCTCTGAGGGTGAACAAGCTTTAACCTTTATACAGCACATATGGTGCAGCCGGCAGGGGAATTCAGGGGAGCAGTTAAATGACCAAGGGTTCCCAAAAAATGTGACTACAAATGAGAAAATTGTCCCAATTTAGCTATTTGGAAAAAAAAAAAAAGAAAAAAAAAAAAAAGAGTCCCAGTAGAGCACGCACAGTACAGCCCACCATAAGTGGTGTTAACTGGTCCCGATAAGAACTGTCGAAGGGTGAATATCCCCACCCTTGAGAGAGGATTACTCCGTTTGGGGGTGAAAGCACAGGGGTAAGTCAAGATTAACTTATCTTTCTTGACCACACTTCAGCATGCAATGCTGCAGCTGCATGATACATCTGCAGAACCCAGCCTCTGAATATTTTAGTATTATATTAAATAGAATATAATATGTAATACAAACATAAAAGATAATACTAATATATTATATGTTAATATCTGGATATGTCAATATTCAGAGATTAAAGATACTCAGTATACTTAATACTCATGTCTTTTAAGGTTCAGGTTTGGTATCTGTTTAATACTAAAGAAATATACTGGAAATCAATGAAATCTTCAATTCTGGCAAACCCATCAGGTTTGAAGATATCTGCAGATACAGATAAAAGCCACAAGGACAGAAAAGCCCCGCTGGATAAAGCCATGCAAAGGATGTGTTGATTTTACATGCAGCACCTGCATGTAAAATATGAACCCCTTACCTCCCCGTAGCCACAAACCACTACTTGTTTTCCTCCAAACATCATGTCTGTTGTCCTTTTAAGGCTAAGAAAAAAGGAAAAAAAAACCAAAACCAATTAAAGACCAGCAGTAAGACCTAGTCCACTAATGATGCTGTGAAGGACAGTGGTCCTTCTCAGTTTGCTCCTCCTAAACACCATGGCTGTATCCTGAATCCCTGAGGACACACAGCAATTCTGGGTGCACAGATGACCCGAAGGGCACCTAAAAAAAATGACTTTTTCCTTTGGTAAGGGTGGGTGCTACCAGTGAAACACAACAAAGCAGACAGATTTGGGGTCTGGTTCCCTTTTTTTGTTGTTTTTTTGGTTGGATCCCTTTGTTTCGGTACTCCAGAAATATTTAAGACATTTTCCAAAAGTACTTTTTCTGGAATTTTCTTTTTAAAGTCAAAATACCCCACAGAAATAACTAGAGAAGAAGTAGTAAAGTGGTAAATTATTGCCAGAATCCCAGTGCTTTCCACAAATAAAGCTCTCCCTTCCACTCGGTTTCCTTCTGGTATCTCCCTAAGAGTGTCCTACATTAGAGGCTATTTTTAGCAGACAAGTAAATAGGTTAGCAGTGCAGGGAAGGTGAAATTCCCTTACATTCCTGAAAGAATTTAGATAAAAACCACAGCAGATTTAATTGCACCTCTGCTTAGATTTCTCTTGACCCTGTTTGAGATGCCTGGGCCAGACTTAATCCAAATCCTAATTTGCCTACCCATGGTGTCCATCACCCATCACAACGGAAGACAAGACAAAGAAGATTTTAAAGATTTTAACATTTCTTAGCCAGTGACAGCATCTGCCATGTATGGAACACAGAGCTAGAAGTTGTGTACTCAACTTAAAATCTGGGGGCAACTCCTCACCAGGCAGCTGACCCCCACACCAGAGGCTGCCTTGTGTGCCTTGAATCTTGTGACCACAGAGCAGAGACATGGCCATAATGAAGAATGGCGGGCTACTTCATTAGAAGAATTACTTCATCAAGATGTTTTCATAGAATCACAGGATGGTTTGGGTTGGAAGGGACCTTAAAGACCATCCAGTTCCAACCCCCTGCCATGAGCAGGGACACCTTCCACCAGACCAGGTTGCTCCAAGCCCCGTCCAACCTGGCCTTGAACACTTCCAGGGATGGGGCAGCCACAGCTGCTCTGGGCAGCCTGTGCCAGTGCCTCACCACCCTCATTTTCCCCCTTGGAGTATGCTGTTCCACATCGCAGCTTCACAGACTGTACGTATTTTGGAGACCGCTGATGATTTTGATCAAACTTTTCCAGTTTTGATGGGCAGGAAGAGCAAGAAACCATGGGCTGTTTGCAGCGCCAGGTTCTGGCTCACATAATAAAATGTCTTGGCGGGGAAGAGCCAGATACCATCACCACTGGACTTGACAAGGAGCCCAAAATTTAGTCTTTTGAACAACATGTGATGGAAATGTGGGGAAAAAACTGCACGTGCATTGGATCATCCAGAGAAGAATATTCAGTGGTTCACTAAGTCATATGGCACTTGCACATATTTCACATGTCATCTTCATGCCCCTGTATTTGGACACACAGGTTTTACAAACATGAGTCTTCTTCACTTCTCCTGGTCAAGATGACCACTACCAGGAAGACTGCATCAAAGCCAAGGTGACAAATGAAGCACTCTACCACACATCTCCCAAAGATTTGGGAGAAAGATGTTAGAGCAGAATCCACCACCACCAACAGGGAAGCCTATGCTGGGTCTCTGATAACCTCTGGTGCCACCAGATAGAAGGCAGCGGTACCAATAGCACTGCCAGGTGGAGTTTGATTGAATAGAAGGAATTTCTACAGTGGCAAGGAACCAAGAACTGCAGATCTTGAGACTTGTTTAAACTTTGAGCCATACCAAGGTATCAACATGAAAAAAGTTTTTTCTCTTGAAGCAGTCTGTCTTCTCCAGGGAGGGTTCCTCCTCTGTACCAAAGCTACCTGGCACAGAGCAGGCAATCTTTCTTCTGGTATTCATCTCATCAGTATCAACACCAGTCCAGAAAGTCAAGTTTGTCCTTGCTTTTGTGCTTACTTGTCTACTGGGATCTCTACCAGATGCTATTTGTCATAGTCTGGAACTGTCAAAATAAAACTTGTCCTAATCTCACTTGGCTTTGACAAAATTTTGTGGTGGAGGTGGTGGGGACATGAGCACCCAACTCCATCAACATAAAGAAAAAAAAAAAAGAGAGAAAAAAAAAATCACTGAGATTTACACTCTCTAGATCACAACTTCAAGTATTTTGCGCTGCATCTCAAGACCAACAATCTCAGAAGATACATCGTGTTCCCAGTGCCCACGTATCCGTCAGTGACTGATTCCCATCCGATCCTAAAAAGTACAGCACCATCAGGATGCTGCAGAGCTGCTCCCAGCCCCAGGTCTGCCTGCTGCGAACTCTGGGGGAAGGGAGCACAGAGGGAAGCAGACAACTCTTCTGTATGGCATGTGGCTGTAAATCCTGCAGGACCAGGGTGGGGAGAGGTGGATAAAGTGTCAGCCCCATCATTCCCATCTTCTGCACCTATGTATTTATGTTCAGCTGAAGGACAGAGCGTAATCCTCAGACTTAAGTCTGCACTTTGGTCACACAACTGTTAAGGGATAAAGTCTCAGTCTACCACAACCTCTTCTGTTTTCTTTCTTTCGCTTCATTGTATATTCACAGGAGAGGATAAAAAAAGGAAACTAGAAAGGCAAAAAATGTTGTGATGAAGCAGCTCGTTGACTCACACACACACAACAGACACAGATGGGTTTTATCCTGATGCCACAAAGGTAAGAGGGACAAGAAGGAGTAATGTGGCCATACGTGAGGACTTCTGGAGTCATCACACAGGAGTACGAGAAGCTGCAGGGCTTGAACACAGCTCCCGTCACACTCACCAGGAAGGGAAAATGCATGGAGTCACCTACACACATGAAAAGGCAACATCACCCTGAGAGCACAAAGACTCGGTGAGCTCCCTTGAAAGGCACTGGGAAGTGGCTTACATCGATATGACTAATGACATATCTGATGTGTATTCCAGACACCCTGAGAAAAGAGAAGATAGGCTTTCCACAAAAAGAGGAGCAGAGGCAGAATTTAAGTGACGTGCCCTGTTCATACACGTAGCTGGGTTAAAAATACTGAACCCAGACTTCCAGAGACGCTAGCATCTTTGCTGCGAGATTATTCTCCTGCAAACACAAGAATCAACCTTTGTTTTCTGTTGTGCATATGTCTGCAGAACTTTACATACAATTGCACAAATAAATCTCAGGGCTGTCTGACCCACAGAGGCATAGCCACTGTCTCAAAACACTTTGCAGATCCATCTTTGATACAAATAGGATGGACCAGAGGTAATAAAGGGTCTTTGTTCTCCTCTGACACAACAATTGATCTAAAATGATCTAAAGTGGCAGCTAGGACAGACTTATGGATGCAGTTCCCTGCGGGGTCCGAAGCAACCCAAGCAAGGGACACAGCTACGTTTGGGTGGCCATGTACGTACCCGTCTAGGATGGACTCTCTGCAGCAGTACAGGTTGTCAAACTTCTGCTTTGTGACTGAATCGTTGACATTCATGGCGGGGACACAGAGCTTCCCTGCTTTGGACAACTGGTACAGCCTGTTGTGAATAAGGGAAGAAAGAGATCATCAGTGGAAAAGTATTTTCCTATGCTCTACTGTTGCGTGCTCTTGAGGTCCTTGTTTTGCTGGAGTGAGCAGTAGACATGTGAAGGGTCAAAGATAATCTCTCAATAGAAGCTCCTCATTTCAGAAGAAGGTAGCATTCTTCCGTCCACAGATACTTGCATCTGTTTTCCTCCCCTACTGAAGAACTACCAGGTTGACAAGAGGCATTTCCTAAAAATTTCAAATAGCAAATCGGAAGGTGCTCTAGACTCCATGTGCCTCATAAGTGTTGATATTACAACTGTCCTCTGATGTCCTCAAAATGACAAACCCCTCAAATCCTACTTCAGATAACATAAAATGAGAGCTCCTGTAATTCCTCAAGATGCTACAGCTCAAGACAAATAGGAATGGCCACAGAAGAACATTCATGGCAATGTGAAGCTGCTGTTATCAATGTCTGCAGCAAAATATCCATTTGAACAGTAGTAGGAATGTAATCACCAAGGTGTAGTGCAAGAAGTCACCAGGGTGGAGAAGACATCAACCTGACCTCCTACTTCTGAGCGCTGACTCAACTCCTGGCAGCAGCAAAACCACTAAAAATGAACCTAAATGCTACAGTATGGCTATGAAAAGAATCTGAAAATCATCTCCCTGCTCCAGAGCTTGGGAAGGAGAACGTGCTCCTTCGGTCAGGCTCTACAGACCACCTCCAGGTCACCCCAGCCTTTGTCATCTGGAGAGCCTCAGTCCCCATGTTACCTGTCCCCTGAAGGTAAGGGGCACACATTCCCCACACGCAGGCATTGATACCACCAACCTCAAGAAACAACCTTGCCCCTGGCACAAGAACGTGGGGAAACGTGGGGAACAGTTTTTTTAACATCGCTTTGGTTTTGCGCATCTAGGGATTTGCCCATATAGGGAATGAATCCCAATACTAAAAATATTATCAGGTCCTTTTCTTGACCCTACTGGCTGCAAACCTGAGTCAGTCACTTCCTTGTTTTAAGTATTTCATTTCCCTGTTTTGTAGGCTGCCTGCACCTCTGGCCAAACTCTCAACCAGCTCCAAGAGCTGCAGCCAAGCCTTTCTCCCTGCAAAAATAAAGGAAAAATCAGAGCCTGCTGCTCTTCTCCTCAGTGCTCTATTTTCTGTCACCTGTGATACAGTTAACTCCACTGGAAAAGCACCTCTGACACCCCTCCTAACCCTAGGAGCCACTTCTCCCATCACAATTCCGCTTCTGCTGCAGACTGATAGATGTCACTCCGTCATACAGCTGCATCTCTGTTCTTCTCCCTCTCTGGACACCCACCCCAACTAGAGACTCATTTCCTCCTCCCAAATCATCATTCTTCCCATAGATTTAGTTTAGGACTATGCTGCTGACACTCTCCAAAGCCCAGCCCTTCTTGTGCAACACCCTCACCCCCTCTCTTTTTCGTCTGCAAAATGAGGTGAGGTAACCATTGCCCCTACTTCACAGGTGGATAAACAAGACCTTGTGCACTTTTTGCACCCATGCAATGGTCAGTAGGTGCTTCTGCTCCTTGTCTGAAAATCAAAGCAGTAGTTCCAAGTCTATTACTTTTGCTATATGCGAGATTTAAAACAGCTTGTATAGGACGGCCAAGCCCATGCTGAAGGAAAACTTCAGACCACATATTAGGAGGTTCAACATTCTTAATGTTATATCTTGGCATCTTACGTCTTGGGGATCTTTTGCTACCAGTGCCCTGAGGCAGAAGATGCTTTTGTCCAAACATCTCTGTGCTCACAGCCCGGCCTGTGCTGTTACCTGTGGACACCAGTCACACTCTCCTCTACTATCCCCTTGATCTTCTTAAACATGTTGGGATATTTCTTGTAAATCCAGTGAGTGAGATCTCCTCCATCATCCAAGATCTGTAAGAAAAATAACCACAAAGTCACCACTCTGAAGATTCAGTAAGGCCTGCTGACCCCAAAAAGGTATAAGAGATAAATCACATGCTCAAATCATTCCCAACCAAGCCCATGTTTTGGCAGCTCAAATACAACATCGTGACAGCTTAGGTGAGACTACTCTGCTTGAGTGTTCAGTAGTGCTGCTTCATCAATATTGCACTGGAAAGGCAACAGGTCAGACAAACACGGCAGACCTTGATGTTTATAATGATCTGAGGAAACATGGAAAACTGCTGTGGAAGCTCCTCTCTCGCCGTCTCCCAGAAGCACAGATGGAAACGCCCTTGAACCATACAGAGACATCAGTTTTTGTGATATGACTGCTAATGTAGGAGGATGGAGAAGGAGCAGGATGGAAAAGGATGGAGAAGGAGGAGGATGGTGCAGAACCACTAATGCCAGTTATAATGTAACTGCATCATAAAACACTGCATATTAAAAATACTGAACCTCTGTTAGACAACAGCTTTGTCCATTGCAAATTTGCTTTGCCCATTTCATCTGGCTTTGAACCTCAATCTTGGAAGCACAAAACTCTTTTATCAGATGACGAGTCTCCCAAGACACCCATTTCCTCCTAATGACACATTTCAGGGTGGTGGAAAAAGGCAGAGACTTACTGCTTAAACAAAAACATTAAAGATGAGTAAGTAAAGGTGCCCTTTGAAAAAGTGCCTTGGAAAGGACAGACATGAAAACAATTCGGTCACAGAAGTCTAAAACTTGAAGTGAAAAGAGATGTCTAAGAGCTTGTCTATTCTCTGCTGGTGAGAATATGCATTATGTGTCTTTCAGCATGTGGAAACACACCTGGTAATGGCTTTGGACACAAAAGTTGTAACACTGCTAGAAGTCTGACACATACATCCAGATACACCTTTGCATGGGTTGATGTTACTCAGGTATTTTTGTGATGTCCTACAGTGTCACCAGGATAATCAAAGGCTTTAAGCCAAGGCTTATTTTTTATCTCTGGATGTACAGAACCTCTCACAATTACGAAAGTCTCAGTGCTAGTGACAGCCAGTGGAGTTTATGAGGAGTCTCATCATTTGCATTCTACACACATTCCTTGTAATGAACGTGGCCCCAGTCCCAACCACTTTGGGTCATCCCCTGCTACATGTCAACACACAGCCATACCCAAGGAGGGTGCTGAGCTCTAAATGCTTCAGAGGGCCCCACTGGGGGGGGTGTCTCGGAAAGAAGAAAAGATACAAGGAAAGAAAAAAACTCTAACACATGCATTCCCTGAGTCCTCCTGCCAGGTGGCCTCAGGTGGCGCAAAGCAAGGTGTGACAACCCCCATTAGACTCAGACTCAGGAAAAATTAGGGAGTAGATTTCACTGGGCGGCAGGTGAGGTGCCAAGGGCAACGACCTGTGCTAGCTGGGCTGGCTGACAGCATATTGCCCCATATTACTATTATGACCACCCTTATCCTCTTTGCATGTTCCCTACACCAATGTCAAAGACTTCTGACTGCATCATCATCATCATCCTCTTTGCACATTACCTACACCAACGCCAAAGACTTCTGACAGAATCATCATCATCATCATCCTCTGCATGTTCCCTAGCATCCTCCTCCTCTTGCCATATTCCCTACACCAACATCAAAGATTTCATACAGCATCAGCATCATAATTGTGATCACCACTATCCTTCTCCTCTTCCTTCTCTTTGCATGTTCCCTAACACCAACGTTCAAGACCTGACTGCTGAGCCAGCCCTTATTAACCCACTGGTGTGGGTGCAGGTGACCTAACATGCAAATGTCAATCCTGGGCAGCAGCACCTCTGCTGATCGGCTGGTGGTGGAGCTCAGCAGAGACCCTCTGCCACACACATCTGTAGCCACCTAAGAAAAACTAACACTCCCAGCATGTTCCTGTGACAGAAGCCCCATTGTGGGCACAAAGACAATGTTTCTGAGCTTTGTAGAATCACCACGCTGACATCCATGGGCAAGAGCTACTTGGAAACGCTACATACTTATACAACCTTCTTCTCTCTAAATGGCAGGATTTTCCACTGATGGCTAACGCTGTGGGTAGCAGCTGCTCCTCCATGAATGTATGGAAACCACATGTGTCCTGCCAGAGCAGAGCACACATCTTCCATGCAGACCTGTCTCTTGAGTCTCCAGGGCCACCTGCTGGAGACCACCCAGATCCACCTCCCATTCACAGACTGGGAAGTAGAGGCAGGTAAGGGTTAAGTGGGTTAAGAAGCTCTCCTGGGCCAGCCAAGGTAGGAATTCAGTAGCCTGGCTCCAAGGACATCTTCATTTCATTAATCCCCATTTAATAGTGCACATAATCCTCTTTCTAAAAGCAAATTCTGGGGGCTGGCAGTCTCCTCTTTTCTAGGAGGGCAGAAGATTAAAAAAACCCAACCCAACCCAACGGAGGAACTAGTTTTTGATGGAAGGTCACCTTTGTGGAGCATCCCCAAATGGCCAGCGGCAAAGCCCGTGGTATCTGCCCCATATTCCTGCAGTTTTTTCAGCTTTACACGGGTTATCTGCCTTCATTTAAATTCTTCCCAGGCTGATTTTTTTCCTGGGAAAAAAGCCTCTATTTGACATGCAAAGAATTTTTCATACAGAAAACCAGCCATTAGAGATGTGAGCCTTGCTCTGCCTCTCAGTGCTGCTGCCTGACGCCCACTGAGAGGCACAACCTGCAAACCAACGCTCCTGGCTGCAGTTCATCAACCTCCCTCTTGATTTTGGCACTTTCATCCTGGAGCAGAACATGCTGGGAGTCATTGTGCCTGTAAAAAACATCTTCCTTTCACCCTGTGCTGTGCCTACAGGGACATTTCTCTCTCTGGAGATGGGACCACCCCCCGACCCAAGCACCAGGAGGTATCTAGCTCTGCTCCTCCACAGCAGTATTCACCTTGAATCTGTATGATTTTTGACTGGTTTGATGTATCCATATTCCCTTGGTAGGTGTTTCTCTCTCAGTGCTTTTCTCTCCAAGCAACCAGTTTCACATTGCTTGTCTTCACAGAAAGGCTGTGACTTCTCACTCCCTCGGCCCTTCCATTTCATGTTTTCTCCAGCAGAAAATCTCTGGCTCTTCCATGAAAGAACCTGGTGTCTCAGGGTGCCATCTTAACAACCTCTTTAAACCCACCTAAGTCCCTGCTTCCACTGAACATCTTACCCTGTCCTCCTTCCAACTCTGTTGGGGCAACAGGGACATCACGTGGTTGATCTTGCCAAAAGCAAGATGATTAAAATTAGCTAGGATTAGCTCAGCAACATGGTTGAAAATAACTCACTATAGAAAATGACTGGTGAAAACACAAGGAGATGGCAGGAAGGCATGGTTGGAGGCGGCATTGAAATTCCCCGGCAGCAGTGTGGTACTAGATCAGTTTATGCTGCAAAGGAAATCAAACTCTCAGGGCTGCAGATTTGGTATTTTTCAGGAAAATAAACCTCTGAGCCATTCCTGTCCAGAGAGAGCACTCCTCCGAAGGTCTGCCATTCCCACCAGAAAACCCAAGGTGTCTTGTTTCAGAGACTCTCAGTATTTGCGGCTAACTGTTACTGTGGACTGACGCCACACCGAAGTCCTAACATTGAACATTCAGATTTTTGGTCGGTGAGACATCCCTGTTTAGCTGTGTGGGACATACAAGGTCAACTCCATCACTCCTTGCAGTGCCTACCTGGACATAGGACTGGTGGGGGGGGCAGCGAAGCAATGCTAAACAGGACTCCTGGGGTGTATTTCAAGCCCCGATATTAAGTCCACAAGGCTTACAACAAGCTGCTGAACTACTTTGACTCATAATGCTTTCTCTTAGGTAGAAATAGAGATTTTACTTCTCTTTATTGAGCTTAAAGACACAGAAGCCTGGAAGTGGAGACACCTTTCCATGCTACTTTCATCTCGGATCAACTAGTACAAGCTGGATTACTTATGCTCTGAATTACTCTTCACTTTATAGGAGTCCAAATTGATTATTTCATGCTGGGCAGAGACAGGCATGTTACTAAATCACTTTTTACAGAGAGAGAATTTCCCATCTGATCACACTGTGGCATGTAGTGCTGCACAGAACATTTTCAAAGCATTGTATGACCCCTAATAATCATCAATGACTCTGAAAGGTAGTGTTGGTATTTTGTTGATGGGAAGAGAACACGGGACAAGAGATGATTTTCACTATGAGAGTGATGAGGCACTGGCACAGGCTGCCCAGAGAAGCTGTGGCTGCCCCATCCCTGGAAGTGTTCCAGGCCAGGCTGGACGGGGCTTGGAGCAACCTGGTCTGGTGGAAGGTGTCCCTGCCCACAGCAGGCATGTTAGACTAGATAACCTTTAAGGTCCCTTCCAATCCAACCCATGCCATGACTCTATGAAAAGAGGTTAGATTTAGGTTTACACAAAGGTCACAGGCTGCCAGGAGCAGCAGCTCAGCTCAGTCCTACAACCTGGGGACATATGTCCTTGATTCAGGATATCAGGGGAAATTCTCAGTCTCAAAAGGAGAGAAAAAATATGATGCATGCTCTAAAAAGTTGCCATCAGCACAGCGAGCAGAGTAGGTCCATCTCGCTTCTGCCTTGACACTGGATGGACTGGAGAGGCAAATTTCACCTTGCTTCTTTGGCCATGCTTGCTAGCTCCTCTCTTCTGAAATAACCATATGAAGAAGATACTTTCCACACCTGCTCTTCACCCAGTGTCCAGCATTCTATATCTTATCTCTAAAAATGTGGACCTCCAAAATCCAGTGTGCAAGTCTTTGAGAACTGCTAGATCCAAGGTATTTGGTGCTCCCTAGCAATTATTTCTGTGCTTCAGAAGCAGGTCTGAAAATACACGGATGGTTGGAGACACATCGCAGAATCAGGAGGTCTGAAGAGATCCTGGGAAAGCATAATATGCATATTCTGGCACACTGACTTCTTCAATTACTGACATTTTCAAAAGGAAATTATTCCTCAAAAAGAAGAAGAAATCTGCTATCATGTCTAGACTCAAATTCATAGCTTGGGGTTGGTTTTTTTGACATTCACGATTCTTTTTAAAGGTGACATCAAGGAAGTGAGCAGGTGTAAACTGGAAGGGACAAAACACCCACCTCAAACAAACTGGTATTGGCAAACAAACAAAACAGATACATGCCTATCTTCTACCTTTGATTACTTTTAATCTGATTCACATCATAAGCTCCAGGGCTCAAAACCTGTCGGGAAGCATGATGAAAACGGCACATTTGACAGCTGCAAATTATTCCGCTCACCTAGTTCAGGGTTCTCTGTTTTCCATAGAAACAAGGGCAGAATAAAACAGCAAAGTATGGAGTGGGGTTACCTGAGGTTTTGTGTTTGTACAGTAAGAGCAGGCATAAAGTGTGGAAATCACCTAAAAATCTAATTTTTGTTCTGAAACAGAGGCTTTGCCTAGATATGAAAAATCACATCAACCAAAGGTGTGAATGCATGGTAAAATGGATGCGACCCCTTTTCAGAACACACTGATTTTGAGTAATGTTTTAACTGGCTAGATTAAATGAGTTTGGTTTAAACTGTAGCAAGCTACTCTGGAAGGAAACGAAGCACCCAATCCCAATAAACTTTGCACTAATGCAGATATGCTCATTTAAACAATAGTAAACAAAACCTTGCTTGGTAGGCAAGATCCACAGGCAGAAGTCATTCAACCCACCTTCTCCCTGACTTTACACCTGTGAGACTGAGGTAAGTTAATTTCTCACATTGCGTAGTTAATTGTAAAGCAGTTTGAAGGTAAGTGCTGAGTTAGCACCAAGCCTTGACTGCTAAGTTAGGTCTAAATTCAGGAGGAAAACAGAGACTAGCACTAAACCTGTCTCCTTCTCTTTAGATGAGAGCCACCTGTGCTTCAACTCATGCAAAGTATTTTACAGTCGGCCTTGTCTCACCATGTTGGGCTGCCATCCTTCGACGTTGACGCAGCGATCAATGCACCACCAGAAGTCATCTTCAGATTCTCCCTTCCAGGCGAAGACAGGGAACCCTGGCACAGAGAGGAAGACAGATGCTAGCACAGCAAATCCCTTAGGGATTGGCTCTCCCTATGTCCACACATGATGAACTGGGCTCCTGACACCACTGTGGTCTTGCCTGCAGTCTGATTTTTCAACATTGAGCTTCGAGATACACACTGAAGACACACACTGAAGGCAGCAGACAGGAGTCAGCTTTAGCCTTCCCAGTTTCTTCCTCTCCCCCAAGAAAAAGCTGTAGCCACCAGAAGAGAGGGCAACACCCTCCTAACAATAACATTTATTTGTGAAATCAAGCTTTCACTCTGAGTTACATGTCCTACCTCCCTTTTAGGCATGTTAGCCACAAATTTACTTGAATGCATTCTGACTCATAAGCAATTATTATTCAGCTTCAGCGAGGAAGACAACAGGCAAGCTAGTGGGTTTGGCTTCTTCTGGGCCTCCCAGCTCTCACGGTAGAATCCTGGCCTTGCCCAGGTAAAACAGGATTTGAATTAAGGCATCTCCCAGGTGAGCAGCAACAGGGACAGCTTCTGTTTTGTGAATTATGTCCCTCAAAAATTCCTTCTTTCACTCTTTTAGCCAAAGTTATGACTCAAATTTATAGACCTGAAATAAAATTTAGCTTTGTTTCTCTTAGCAAAACAACTTCCAGATTCACAAAGCCTGTTCAGCTAATAATGTGCATCACCATCATTTGTACTACGTACTTCTATACTCCAAAGAAAAATCATTCTAAGATTTTCACAGCCATGAAAGGGATTGATCTTGTGCTGTTTACCTCCTATAGGTTTATTCTAAATTAAAGAGAATGAAGGGAAAAAACTGTAAGAGATGGTAAATGAGCTAAATACGATGGGACAGCAAGAAATCTTTTTAAAAACAGAAAGAACAAAGCAGGTGATGTTTCCTACCGCTTTCAGCAAGGGCAGCAGCCACTTCATTAAGAGTAGAGTAGATGTTGCATGCAGCCCATCGGCACTGCGCACCCAATGCACCAAGAGTCTCCATTAGGACCTGGATTTAAACATCAACAACAAAAAAATCAGAAAGAGCAATGCAAAGAGCAATACATAACTGGGATTTTTATTTGCTATTTATGGGAAAGCTTCTGGGGGGTATCTGAAGTTGGTTTTAAGCAGCATCAGGGATCGTTAGAAAGTTGCATAGAAACCAATTTTGCAATTACTTCTTTTTTTTTACAATTTCAAATGGATTTAGCAAATAAGAACTTCAAAGCATATTCTATATGCAGCCTATATATGTGTGTGGATATATATAGAAACATATATATATCTATGCAGATTTCAATCAGCAAGGTCCCAAATCTAGTCAGGAGAAAGCACTCCTGTCCCATGTTTGGAGAAGAAACTACAGATCTTGAATGGCATAAAAGCTCTGATCAGTGACCACTTCTTCCGGCTCATATGATACAGATAATTCAATTTCCTTAGTCTCTACTACTCAAGCAATGCCTTACAGATGCATGCATTACATCACCTTTAAAGCACTGGCTCTATTTAGAAACATTTACAAAATCGACCATTCTATTTTTGTTCAATGTAAGGTGCTGGACTCAGAGACCACATCTCTATATTATCTGCTTGGGGGTCTATTTTAGAGAACAATCAGAGGAAAATCCCTGTCTGGAGTTTGTGGACAGGGTCTTACAGCTGTCTGTGCTGTAATGTGTGTGCAGCCCACGATCTTGGCCCCGGCCAGTGGCTTCTCTCCCTGAGCTCTCTTTCTCAAAGCCATCAGCGCGGGCATTTCTGAAAAGTAAAGTAGAAAAGAAGTCCATCAATGTGATGGAAAGAGGGATGAGCATGGAATAAAACAGCCAGCGTAACTTCTTGCCCTGCTATCTGGTACTCCTATGAATTTGTACAGCTATGGCAGCTTCAAAAAGAGCTAAAGCCTTGAGAGCAAGCATCAAATAAGTCATGGCACAGCTGAAAAGGACCCAATAACCCTCTGAATTTTACCACACACACACACACACACACCCCGTTATTTAGCATGTAGCATCACTGCATTTTCAAATTTCTACCTGCAAATGCCCAGGTGAGGCTGGAGGAAAACCTGCTTCAGACTGAGGACTTGGGACTTGTTGCTCTCGTCAGCCTCTCCAGTATTCCTGCAACTACCTACACACTGCATTGCCTTTGCTATGGATTTTTTGGAGACAATCATGCCAAAGCAAAGTTGTTTAATTTATTTGATGGATTTCATCTTTTCTACTGATTTTAGCAAAATGCATTTGACTACAGAGTAGTCCTTCAGCAGTTGACTGGCTGGAGCTACACAGTATAACCCTGTTACTCCTTTCCATTCCACAAAATCTCGTAAAAGTTTTCCCATCTCTAACAGGAACGGTGTCAAGAAATCACCAATGTACCGACCCTCACAAGAAGAGGATTTGGGGGAAAGAAGAACCCCACAGGACAGCCTAGGACAACATGGAGCATGAGGAATGCGCCCCATTTACCTTGTTCAGCAATTTCAATCTCTCGACGCCCAAATTCTGCCTGCTTTATGTTTTTCACACAGAAATCACTGCTGCCTTTGGAGTTCTTCTGCTGTTTGTCTCGCGGGGAGGTCTCATCATCAGAGCTGTCTGTGTAGGAGGCAGCTGGAGGAAGAAAAGGAGGTAAGAAACAAAACAAAATATTCCCTAAAGCCAAACCACCTGCAGTGGAAGGACGCAGATGATCTGCTGAACGTGTCTATGGATGTGCTTCTCCATGTGTACATGCCAGCTCCCTCTGTCCTCAGCTGGGATCTCCCCTCCTCCTTATGATGACAGTTTCCCCACAGTCAGCTCTTACCTGCAATGACTTACTCACTCTCATCTACCTCTACCTGAACACCACACCAGAGGTAATTAGCTTAAGCACTGCCCATGTCCCCTGTGGTCACATCTCCTCATGCTTTGCAACTCCTCTGTGGCCTTCTCCCATCTTTCTTCCCAAATTTTAAGCCTTTACAGCTCTAAGATAGCCAACAAAAAATGCCTATTAATGTTTTCAGTACTTCCAAAACATTAAAACTTGCAATTAAAGACAGGATAGATGCAAGACCCTATTTCATTTTAAACAACAGCATGGTGAAGGCCACTAGTTAATTACTGTTCAGTTATGGTGGTATTCCCAGTCCTTGGATTTGCTCAGTTCCAATGTTCCTCAATAAGGGCAATGGCCACAAGTTGCTGCTTGGGCTTGGGAGGCTCACATGGGATGGTAGGACGAAACTTCTTCATGGGGAGTATAATGCAACATTGGCACAGGTTGCCCAGAGAGGTGATGGCTCTCCATCCTTGGAGGACGTCAGGAACTGGTTAGAGGGAGCCATGGCTCACCTGATCCCGTGCTGGCAATGACCTGCTCTGACTGGGCGGGGGGAGAGATGCCCTTGGTGGTTCCTTCCCACCAACAACTCTGTAAATCTACAGACAGCTCAATCCAGCCCTTGGATATTCCCCTTCTTTTCTATTATAATTACAAACAATTGGACGTGTATTTAATCTTTTGCCTTTCTGGATCTTCTTTAACCCCTCCTCCCTCTTGCTCTTTTGATAAGAGGAAGAAAGATGGCACTACCTCTCTCCAAAGTGAGGAGCCTACAGCGGATAGCAAACATACAGTCTCACAGAATCAGATTATGCTTCTTGATGATATATGGCTTCTGGGTGTAGATGTGCATGTGAACACAGAATTAATTACAACTGCAGTCAAGAACTGCCTTCCTTTCCTATCAACATGCTCCAAACTTTTGGTTAGGCAACTAGTCTATAGCAGACGCAAGGAGATTTACTGAAGAGCCCTTCAAGGAGTTAGAAATCCCCCTTCCCACTTATTTTGATTACTAAAATCACATGTAGAGTCCATTTTCAATTTGAGCCACAATGAATTAGCTACCACTTCTGCTTCCAGTTTATCGGATCAGCTAAAAGACCATTTGTGCCACGTTCTCCTCTGGAATATTCTCCCATGTGGGAAACCAGACCCCTTTCATCTTCTGGTCAAAGCAACACGTAAGGCTTGGAGATGAACTAGAAAGCATTACTCCTCCTTCCCTTCCAGAGGACCTTTCCAGGACTCAAAGCCTCATCCACACGGTCATCCCCCATTCCTCATTAAATTGCCCTGAGCTTCTACTCCAAGTCTTTACTCCCCAGATCACGTGGTTCATCTAAAATGAACATGAGACCTGACATCAAATTATTTGTTACAGCAGAAGAGGACCACCTTTGTAGAACAGCACTATCCATGACAGCCTCAGTGGAGTTAGCCATTATCATGCATTGCTAGCAAATGATGCGTACATGTGTGAGGGCATCACATCTGATGATGAGCTCTCTTCCACAACATTGGAACAGCATTAGTTAAATCTTTACCTAGGAAATGTTGCATAGTCAAACTCAACAGCTACTGGCTTTGGGCAAGGTGTTGCTGTGTGTGTGAGCTAGCTTCTCTCCCTGGCACAGTCTCCAAGAGGGAATGATCTACACCAAACACCCAAGGGAGTTCTACTCACCAGTCAGTACAGATTCCCAACCTTCTACTCCAATTCTGCCAAAGGAATTAGGTAGTAGGAAGGGTGAGTACTTCTTACACAGTGTTACAGTAAGAATGGCATGCATGGTTGAACCACCCACCAGTGTTCCCAAAGAGCTGCAGCCTTCCAGAAGCATCCAGATCTCAAGTGAAGACCGAAACCAAGAGCGCCCTCAGAGAACTTGAAGTAAAGGCAAACCACCCCTCTGCCCAGAATTTCAATGGCTCTGTTAGCACTTTCACAGCAGAAAATCCAAACCAAAGAGTTAAACCCTTCCTCCCCAGCACGGCCATGGGTTCGTCTTTCCTGCAGCACCCAGCAAGCTGATTACTTTCTCTTCTGGCCCATGTGAAGCGCTTGAATGATCCGAAGGAAAAAAAGCTTAGTGCTGCCACTGTTGGTGTGCCAGGCTCCCCAAGACCCGCTCAGGTCTTAATCCGCTTACAGAGAATTATGCATTGCTGAAATTTCTCTGCAAAGGCTCCATCCTCAGCAGGGTGTGAAAGGCAAGTCCGACCCTGCAAACAACACGCTGATGGCAATGTATTTCTGAATTTGTGCTCACAATCCCACAGCAGCTCTTGAAGGACCAGAAGCCTGGCTTAATAACAAAAGAGCACCTTATATAATACCAAGCGCTTTTGTATCAAGGACTCCAGAAGGAAGGATTAATTAGTTAAAGGAGGATTATTTCTTTGAAGACAGCTAATCTATGCAGAGGTTTCTTTAAAACCACAGATCTTCATTCTGGGGGCTGAAAGTAATTTTTTCAAACAAAAAACCCACCTAGATGGCAACCATATTTTCATATGTGGATGGTTCTTTACTGTTACGTACATATAACATAGAATAGTGCATATAGCACTATGGTAATTAAACTAATATTGTTAGTGTAGTATAATAGCATACTAATACATAATACTAAATTTTGCCCTTGCTTTTCTGTAAAATGAAAATGAAGCAGAGAAAGGAAACGATTCTTACCACCTGTAATCTAGAAATATCCAATTAACCAATGGGACAAACAGCCTCCTAAATATCATCTCCAATCACCCAGAAGTTGAATAATGAAAGCTTCATAACTGGGATTGGCATTCCGTAGAGCCACATACCATTTTAATATAAATTGTATTATTTCAATGAAAACAGCAGCAGGTCTCAGGCACTGTTATCCAGGGGAAAAATGTTGGGGGAGGAAAGCAGACACCTGCAGCCCATGTCCTGACCGAGCAAAGACCAGGTCAGAGCCTAAGTTCAGCTAAACTTAGCTTTGGTAGTATTTTACATGAGGATCCACTTGCATCTGTAGTATTGGCATTGGTAAGGGCAAAAAGGGGTCAACCTGGCCCACAACAGCCCAACTAAAAAGAAAAACCTTGTTTCCTTTCCGTATAGCCTTTTGAAAGTTATGAAACAGCATGAGGATGAAGACATTGCCCTTTAACTAAAGATATTTATGGTTCTAATTCCATTTCACTGCCCACCTAACGTGTATGTGGTGCATAATACACAACGCTGCGTGCTTTAGTATTCAAAGCACTGGGCTGATATAAACCAGCTGATCCCCAAAAGCCTTTGTTCAAGCAGATAACACTTATCCGAGTTTTGCAGAAAGGGAAAGAACAGTTAGTGAAATTTAAGTTATTCGCACAGCACAATGGAAAAACACGCCCTCAACTCCAAAACTGAGCTGTCAGGTCAATGCCTTTCCCTGGTTTGCAATAGCAGACGCTGTTAAACATCCTGGTGCGTCCTTGGGCATGTAAACCACTCCCAAACAGCACAGAAAACAATTAATTCCTCTGGTGAGAAAAATGACTCATTTTAAATGAAGTGGAACTACTACAGAAAACTGGTGGCTAATAGCAAATATGGATAAGAGACTTTTATTTCTAATTTGAAGAGTCAGATCAGCACAGATTCTTAGTATTTTCATTCTCGGTACTTTAAAGCAACCAAGTGATAAAAGTTTTCATGTTCAGCAGTGTTTCTGCTGTTTTTTCATAGAATCATAGAATAGTTTGGGTTGGAAGGGACCCTTCAAGGCCATCTAGTCCAGCCCGCCTGCCATGAGCAGGGACATCTTCAACTAGACCAGGTTGCTCCAAGCCCTGCCCAACCTGCCCTTGAACGTTTCCAGGGATGGGGCAGCCACAGCTTCTCTGGGCAACCTGTGCCAGTGTCTCACCACCCTCATTTTTCCCATTATTGCTTCTAGCAGAATTCAGTTAGCCACACATGGCACCTTGGAATAAGCTTTTTCACATCACAGCTTCACGGACTGTACCTATTTTGGAGACCAGCTGATGATTTTGATCAAATTTTTCCAGTTTTGATTGGCAGGAAGAGCAAGAAACCACGGGCTGTTTGCAGAGATGCTGTTTCCACACCCAGGCCTCTCTTGCATCACTAAAACACCACTGGCACCTCCCCATCATTTTGAGCAGAGATGCTGGGATGACTGCCTTCCCACCACGCATGTTTCAGGTAAGAGTCACTTGAGTTTCACTCCTTCACTCACGCCCACCACTTCCAAACCTGAGGACCTCCTCACTCCTCTCATGTGTCCAAAGAGCAATGCAGCTGGGGAAAGGGCTGGAACACATGTCTGATGAGGAGGGGCTGAAGGAACTGGGAGTGTTCAGCCTGGAGAAAAGGAGGCTCAGGGGGGACCTTCTCGCTCCCTCCAGCTGCCTGGGAGGAGGTTGCAGCAAGGTGGGGGTTGGTCTCTTTTCCCAAGTAGCAAGTGACAGGACGAGAGTAAATGGGCTCAAGTTGTGCCAGGGGAGGTTTAGATGGGGTATTAGGAAAAATGTCCTCACTGAAAGGGTTGTCAAGCATTGGAACAGGCTGCCCAGGGAGGTGGTGCAGCCACTACCCCTGAAGGGATTTAACAGATGTGTAGATGTGGTGCTTAGGGACATGGTTCAGTGGTGGGCTTGGCAGTGCTGGGTTAATGGTTGGACTCAATGATCTTCAAGGTCTTTTCCAACCTAAATGATTCCATGATTCTTCCCCTCCATTATCATCTCTCTGCTCCTCACGCTTCTTTTTTTTCCAGCCTTTTTCCATCCCAGGAGGGCTTAATGGATTGTTTACACTGTGCTACTGCTCACCCCTAAAAAGAGAATGACAAAGATCCATGCTGAGAGGTAGTAATGGGATTTATCCACCCATCTTGCAACTGTCGTGGGAATAGAAGTCTTCCGTCCTGACTGTCAGGCTAGCAGCTTTCATTAGGAGGGAAATGTAATACTTTCACAAGCTAATTAATTGCATTTGCTGATGCTTTAGCAGGAGATGCTAAGTGCAAGGGGCAGAGGAGGATTCCCCAAAGTTGCTTCAAGTTCTTTCAGCTCTGAATCAGGAGCAAACACGATGACATTAGTCAGGCTAATCAGCCTATTAGTCTTAAAAAATGACAGTTACAAAATATACCCTGATTAGATATTGGATGGAGTTGTAAAACCTGTGCAAATGTTATATTAATCACAGACCTGTATTAGGGAAGTCTAATCATTAAAGCCAGCTTAAAACATGCTGCCCAAGATGATAACATTATAAACATAATCCAGATGGCTTACAAAGTGCAAACAGAGCCCCAGCTGATGTCTCCCTCGAGAGGACCCAGCATGCACACTCCCCAATTTCTCCTAAAAGCCCTTTGTGTGGGAACACAGCTACTGCAGGGGTGATGGGTCGTCCAGGTTGTCCCCAACCTTGGGGGGCTCCTCCAAGCCTCTGGAGGAGGCTCTGGAGGTTCCTCCAAGAATACAAGGCAACATGAAAGAAGCAGCAACCCAAGAACCTGGAAAGGAGACAAAGAACAGTCACTTGTTCCACAGGAACCAGGGTGAAGCCATCAGACTGTGCATGGCTTTCACTGTTTGTGTGCCCAGGATCAGATCACAACCTCCAGCAGCTGCACCTTCTGGAGGGGAGCACCTGCCTCTGCCCAGAGCTGAAAGGACCAGATAACCACAACTTTTCCACTAGTTACCTTTGCTCTTCTAAACCTGGGTTGCTGAAAAAGGTGAAAAGCTTGTAGGTCCTCATCTACCATGTTTTTCAGGGAGCACACAGGTAACCATCTCTGTTAGGGGCAATGCACTACTGCCACAAAGCCACTTCATATAAATCTGCTCAGACATCTTATCTGACTGGTTCTGAGATACGTTACAGCCCGAAGAGATGGGAGATGGGCAGGACTGATAATACTGCCTCAACCTAGTGGGTTGTCACAGTGTGCTCCTGTCCCAGCTCAACCCCAATAACCTTAACATCAGAGAAATGAGTAGAGAAATAAAAAAGAGGCTTTCCACCCCTACGTCAGGAAGACTTCTGGCCCACCACCTAGGCTCAATTACAAGTTCTGTACACAGTGTCTCATTGCAGCAGTCAGCCAGGAGCCAGATCCTGAGTTCGTGGAGGCTTTCTACACTTCACGGAGCTAAAATGTCCCTGTTTAAACCTCTCAGACTTCCTGGCTCCTCAGACTTCCGCTACTAATGTGGTTGCCCTTTAGGGTTGGCATCTAGCTCATCGCTTGTGCTGGCAGAGAGGATTGCTCCATGCTTTGCTGCTCACTCACATGCTGCTCTGTACACCATCTCCTGATAGCTCAAAAAAACCCCATGAAACCACGTTCATCACACACAGGAGGTTTTACCCTGTTTGCTCCCAATAGGTTATGGCACGTACCATGGCAGGCCAGGCACAAGAACAGGGACATTCTCTAAAGCTTCAGCAGTGAAGATCTACTAGGACTTCAGATGGGCATCAAGTTGAGCTACATCCACCCTGGGAAATAAAATAGGCGAGGGACTGGTCTTCGGTGCTGTGGCTGGCTGGCGCAGCAGGGCTCAGCTCACATCCATCCATGCACACAACTGGACAGCATGGACAGCCCTGCGTGAGCCCATGGGCTCTGTCCTGCTTCCTTCAACAGCAGACATGCAGCTGGAAGCTGCAGGAGGGATAGGACCCAAAACACCCTCATACAAGCAGATATGGGTGGACTACCTTCAGATTTGATTTTTGGCCACAGGCTTTCACTGTGCAGAATGGCAGTTGTCCATGGCCAGCAAAGTACGCAACCTAAACGCAACCATACCTCACAGCACATCATCTACCCCGAAAAAGAATTATTTCTTGTTATACAAGAGGTATCTAGCTGGGAGGGTCAGGGTAGGATGCACTTTTGAGCTCTTGTGGTCTCTGATGCTTCAAACTACCAGATACCTAGCCAGGTTCTCCTCAAACACACTGTGACCTGCCAAGCATCCAAAAAATGCATCCATATCATGGATGGGTGCATCCATGGTATAGACAGGGACTAAGTGAAAGACTGTGGTGGAGCCTCACCATGAATGATGCTTATTCCCCATGGCCCTGGCATAAAGCCAGACCTCTGCAAGGTCTGCAGACAGACCTTGGCCTCCAACCTGAATACTCATCTCAGAGCTCTTGACGGTACTCTAACATGAAGTTTGGTACACATCACCAGAAAGGCCTGATCATTTGCCTTCACAGTCAGGAGGAGCTGAGAAATAATACCTCCGCCAGTTTCAAAGACACTTACATCTCCAATCCTTGCAGCCTTGTGTTAGAAGCTGATTTATTCTGCATCTTCTTCGAGAGGCCAGGACCAGAAGGGGATCAGAAGCATTAAGACTCCTTGAGGGATGGGGAATTGGATCCAAATTCCCTTCTGTGATGGTCTCAGCTAGGACAGTACCTGCAGTATTTTCAGGTAGCAAGCAGTATTCCCTTCAAAGTGCCAAGGATCGCAGATGGACCTATCCTGAACAATTTGAGAGCATCCCCGATGACCTCTCCTTATTCCTGGAAAGCCACTATCCTCATAACCAACTCCTGAAGTGACATAAGGTCTCCAGCACAGTAACGGTACTTAATGACACACTTGGAGGCAAAGAAAAGAGGACACTGGAAGGTGAGGTGTGATACCAGTCCCACATGGATGTTACTGGACTAGGGTAAATTTAGCTGAAGGTGCCACTTGGGCACGTAATGTTTTACTGAATGGGCCCGTGACGTTCCTACGTGCTGGGAAGTGCAGTTGCACTGAACTTCCTCAGCACTCTGTGGCCACTGGCAACTTATTTGTTGCCAGTCTCTAACAAACATTAGAGACTGTTTGCAAAGCACAGGGCAGCTTCGCCTTCTTCACTCAAAGTCAAGGTAAATTTTAGCAGTCATTCTCTCACGGCTGCACTCTTTCCTGTAGGGAAAAAATGCCAGTTTCCACCAGGAGATTTGTTTTCAGGACTTTCTTGTACTGCCTTTTTTGCATCAGTTTGAAATTTTGAATGTTTGATTTCTAAATGTCGGATGTTTGATGAATGGGGCACTCAGTGTAACTAATCTGTTTTTCATGGGACCTGCCTTTGACTGGGTTTTAAGAAACCTTCACGGACTGCTCCAGAAATTAAGTTTCAGTTGTCTCCCTTGAAAATGACGCATGTTCATAGAAAACAAAACAACCTATGCAGGTCAAAACAAAACTTTGCTGTGCCATCTTCTCAAAGGAATGAGCCTCCTACCAGGGGGACCAGAACCTGAAGGTTTCTGGATGGTGCTGCACAACCACCAAATATTAGTCCAGACAAAGCAAGTTTCCAGAACCAATCTTTGTAAATATACCTGGTGCTTCAGAAGAGCCCTGAAATTTAAAAGAAAACAAAAAATCCCCAGTAAACCCAACCTCCCTCTCCAGTGAGTTCCTGTAAGTACAACTAGCAAGACCGAACAAGAAGTCCACTGCTTGCTTGCTATAAATTTCATTTCACAGATTCCAGCAGGAAAGGCACAGAAGACACAAGCAAAGCCTTCAAAGGTCACCACTGCTCTTGCAAAGACTCCAATTTCATGTGTAATGGGTGAGTCCAAACCTACAGTGGGATCCACATGGATTTATTCAAGAACAGGAAGGGAAGATGACATGCAAGCACGAACAGTGGAAACACTGTTTTGCTGAGCCTGGAAGGAAAAGGAAAGGGAAGGGAGGAGGAAAGCCAGTAACAACTGCACATGAGGCTTATAAGGAGAGATGAGAAGTGTTGAGAGAATCAGAGTAACTTCATTTCCTACCCAACTATACATGAAGACAAGAAAAAAAGCAACAATCCTCTGTCCATGCCTTCCCTCTGACACTACCGACCGCACATCAGATCTGGGAGTTGCTTGAGTAAAACACAGGACAAACCCTGTGGTCTGCAGAGATGCTGTAAGTGCAGCTGATGGCACACACCTGAGCTGTAGCTATCTGTAGAGGACTGCGAGATGGAGCGGGAAAGCGAACGGCGGCCAATCTTCGTTGGGCGCTTGTTGAATTCTTGCTTTTGGTCAGCAAACTGGATCTGTTAAAAGGAAATTAACAGTTAAGTCAGACATAAAACCCCAACAGTCTGATAGAGAAGATTAATCCCAAGAACCCAAAGCCTTAAGCAGACACTGACACCACCTCAGTTATGCGCTGAATTGTTATTTATTATTATTCCTGTTATTTAATTTGGAACAGGGTATGCTAAATTGCCTACTTTGTTTAATTTCAGACCTTCCACCATACGCAGCATCAACACACTTGTCCTTCAAATACCTTGAAACTCCTCTTTTAACCACACAAATTACAAAGCTGCTGTCCCCGTTACACACAAACTTATTTTCCAAAATGCCGATGATAAGGGTTATTCATTGCAAGAGAAGCCCTATTAGGGCCACCCTACATTTGCAGAGCTGATGCGGACACTGACCCTTCTTGCAACGTTTATTGCAGTGACTAGTATGAGATGCTCCCTATATGCTGTACAAAACACAAAAGGCAAAAATAAAAACACTTCAAGTAATGAATACAGCTTCCAGCTGCACTCTATATTAAGAAACATTTCAGATTAGATACATCACTCAAGGCTGTTGTAACTGTTGGGATCATGGACGCCTGGGGAGCACAAGTATTTAAGAGTATTGCATTCAAGAGTACACAACTTTATAGAACAAATCAAGAAATGAAGGATGTGCAGGCTGGCAAAATGTGATTATCCAAGTTGGAGAAAGGGAACAAACTATCATTTACCAGCAGTGCCTACAATAATACCTCAGCAATGGATGTAACAGCAATATTTTGTGGCATTTTGCATCGACCTTGTTTTTTCATGGAGCTCATCTCATTGTGACAAATTGTTATGAATGACAAATAGCAACCTTCTCACCCAAGATGAAGAATCAAGCCCATTTCCATTTCAGTCAGCACCAAGGAATGAAGATTTCAGACTTCCCAGGAACATCTGTGAAGCCCCAAGACCACCAGCGGGTTTGAAAGCAGCTGAGCACAACCAGGCTCAGCCCTGCCCATGCTACAGCTGCAATAACTGCCCAGCTAAGAGATAAATATTTAAGTCAGCAAAGCTGATCTGCTCCAAAGCACAGAGAGGACAGAAAGGATAGGTTAAGAAGCGTCACTTTTATCTATGCACTTTTAAGGGGAAAATGAGATTTAACACTGGTACTTATAGAAGAACATCTTTCTCCAAGCTTCATTTTACTCCTGCCCTTGGTTGAAAAGAACAGCAAGAAAGCCAGTCAGTATTTCCTTACCATAAACTCCTCAAATCCAGGTTTTCACATACACTGAACATCTGCTCTTACAGATGACTGTTAGTGATTTTACAGTAGAAACGCAATTCTTCCGTGCCCCGTTGACGTCTACCTCATGTTGAACTTGTCTTAATGCTTCCCTGCTCACATCAGCACCGACCTGCAGCTTGTGACCCCAAAAGGGCTTCACAGACATCAGATGCATTTCAACAAACACCAAGCCTGCTCAGAGCCCGACTGCCTTACCCAAGGGACACAGCACATCTCAAACCCACACCAGCAGCTCAACATCCTTTTTAATTATCTCTACGTGGCTACTGGGCCATATGTAAGCATTCAGAAAGAAAAACCTGTTAGAAAATATTCTAACTCTCTGTGCTCATCACTTTGTAAGCCGACCACTGATGCTCCCACTATGTTCACGAGACATGATAAATCTCAGGGAAACTGGAAACACAACCTCCAATTGCAAATTTCCTTGGACTTTGCTACAAGCATAAACTGACTCAGTCTGGTACAACAGGGTTAAATATTTACATCTCCAAAATACTGAAAGCCATTAATTGAGTCTATTAACTAACCCCTTGGGCATATTTTGAGAAGTTAGTTTTGTTTAAAGAAGGCACCTAACCAGAAAGAATTTGATCCTGTTGGGAACTCAAGTTCAAGTTCAATGGTTTAAGTAGCGGCACTTGACATTGCACTTGAGATGGACTGGTGATGCTACAGAGTTGGTGCTCTGCTTTTTGGGCCAGTAAGTGAAGGAAAAAGGTGATCAGCATCTCAGGTAGCTCTTTCAGAGTCCCCTGTGAACCTAAGTCCAAGCTGGCCCAGGGACAGCTATTCCAGGCTGCTGGGGAGGAGGGAAAGAACCTGGGAGAGCATTTGCAGCAGCCCCTGGGAGCTCTTTCTTTTCTGCTAATCTCAAACCAAACAACAGAGTGACACCGGATCAGGAAACACACAGGGGAGGAAAAAAACCCATGTCAAACTCATATTACAGTCAACACTTGCATTGTGGATTAACACCTCTGATCCCGGCGGGATGGGGTCTTTGTGCACATATGCCAGTTTTTATATTCCTTTTCTATGAAGCTGTTGGCCTGAAATATCTCCCCACCTCCCACCCCTTAAAACAAATCCCTTGACAGCTGAGCAACTTCATCTAAGCATCAGGTTATTTGTGAGAAACTATGCTCTCAGCAAAGTGAGAGTCTGGAAATCTAACAAAGGGTGAATAATTTGTATTACAATTAACATTTTCCTTTCCCACATAATCTCTTCAAGGACATTCAATGCAACTATTTCCAGTGACACGGTACTATTGATAATTGCATTCAGAGCTCTTGAAGTACTTCCACATCCAAGACTGATAGGCAAGTACATGCCAAAAAGCAAAGTCATGAACCAAATTAGGCAGAACCAAAACTAGACTTTATAATAAACCCTGCCCTCAATGCCATTAAGGGTTAAACCCTTTAAAGGCTGCCACAAAACGGGTTTAGCTTTAGCTGAGCAAGGCACTGACAGCCAAGAGGTAGAAGGGGAGAACATCAGGAAGGGGCCAGGTCAAGGCTCAGGTCTACTTTTAGGTTGTGCAGACACTTCACCAATGTCTCTTAGCTTTATCCTTTGAGCAGCAGAAAGACCAGGCAAGAAAGGATGCTGGAATCTGATTTAAGACATCTATTGTATCGACCTTTATTCAGTGCTAAATTTTGTATTGTGTGGACATGCAAAGGGTACACAGGTATACCCTTAAGCCAGTTCCCACAACACGTTTATTTTTGAGTTGAAATCTCAGCAACGTACACTCAATCCAGACAGAAGGAGAAAACCAGACCTTGCTTACCCAAACCAAAACTCTGGTTTAAATCCTTACCGAACGGCACAAGGTGACTGATGGCAAGATGTGTCATGTTCCAGCCTGGCTAGAAAGATGGGGCATTCAAGACAGGGATGAGAACAGTGATTTAGTATCAGGATGAACTCGCTCAGCTCATGCCAAAATGCTTCTGGAAGTAACAGCCAACTTTGCACAGACTTAACCTCAAAGTCTGTGCAGGTTTTGTGAGGCTGTGAAGCTTTTGAGAGCTGCAGCTGCTTGTATTTAGGAGTCCAACCTGCTCTGCAGCTACACAATCGTCGCTGCTTTCAACTTCCAACAGGAAAAAAACATTTCAAGCTGAAAAACCTCACCTCCAGAGGTACAAGGGGTTAATGACTTCTGAATACAGGTGCATGCTCATTACATTTCAAATGAGCTAAGTCTCACTTCGACCTGGGATTTCTACCGTGAAGAGCCACTCTACGCTACTTCACCCAGAGAAAAAAGTTTCATCATCCGAGGTTTTCCTGGGCAATCTCCCTGCTTGCAAACCCATGGACTCCTCCCATCATGGTACTCTGAAGAACAACCCCAGAGCAACATATTTGGCACAACACTTCATCATTTCAAACCTCCTGCTCCCCAGAGAAAATGAAGAGAAGTCCTCCAGAGACTGGGATTTTCTCTAAGCAGGGGGATGCAGTCAGCTCCAGAAATAAGTGACTGTGGGGGAACAGCAAGAAAAGGAGGGAAAAGGTTGGGGTAGAGAGGAACAAATGTACTTTCAAGTAGAAAAATGGTATTACGGTACTAAAGACTGCCCTCACCTGGGCTTTAATCCCTGAATCTCCATTCACGTTGTACTTCTTGTTCAGCATGACGGCATCACTGACAGCCCCTCTGCACTGTCTCCCGCCAGGGCAGGGGCTGCCCCCCTGATTTATACCTCCCAGCCCTGCCGATCCCGATCCTGCCCGCTCTGGTTTCAGCTGCGAGGTGGAGGAAGAGGGAGGGAGGGAGGGAGGGAAAGGGAACCGCGTGGATTTTCAGACTCCCTTTTTCTGGCAGGAAAGGACCCCAAGACTTAATGAGGCGTCCCACCAAACAAGCCCTACTTCTGTTTTATGCTGCATTACAGTGATTGCCTGACCTCTTAGACAGTTAGCGGCAGTTTTTAACATGGCCTGGCTTGTGTGTGCATAACAATAGCTTATTTATATAACCAGAAAATTTCCCTGCTCGCTATAATTAACTTGCTAATTAGGCTCTTTTTAACTTGGGTTCTCCCCCCCACTTTCTTTTTCCCCAATGTCAGATGATTACGTTAACAGAGCCTCATTAGAAGAAAATTAACTAATGAGGAACTAAAACAATGAAGGCATTTGTTAGATGGCAAAGTGGTTTTTAATTATGCCAGTTCCTGCTCCGTCCTCCAGGTCAGCAAGTGCAGAGAGTCCGTCCTTGGAAGGGTCCAGGCCCCAACAGCCATCCCACTGTTCCCGCACTAGACCATTCCTCTTAGAATCACAGAAACACAGAATGGTTTGGGTTGGAAAGGACCTTTGAAAACCACCTAGTTCCACCGCTCCGCCAGGGGCACGGACACCTTCCACTAGACCAGGTTGCTCCAAGCCCCATCCAACCTGACCTGGAACACTTCCAGGGATGGAGTGTCCACAACTTCTCTGGGCAACCTGTTCCAGCACCTCACCATCTTCATCTTAAAAAATTCTTCCTTATATCTAGTCTTTTCCCACCTTGCAGGTACCTACAGCAGCAGGAAAATGCTGTGGATAATCCTAGAGGGATGCTCATGCAGCAGTAGGGTTTGGGAAGTGTGATGCTTTCCTACCAGTGACCAAGCAGACCCACTCCAGGGCAATTTTTTTTAATTTTTATTTAGTGGTTGGAGCTGTTATCCAAAGAGGTTTGCCCCTGACAATGTACCCAAGACAATTCCCATAGAAAGCCTCAGCATCTGCTTCCAAAGAGGGAGCTGGCAAGTGACAAGGCATCACCGATTGACTCAACACCAATTCTAACAAAATATGAAAAAAAAAAAGCTCCCCTCAGCTTTCTGTATTGTTATATACACCTGCTTTAGAAATAATTTACCACTGATCTGATCTAATATTGCTCCAATCTGATAAAATATTGCTCCTTAATAGTTGTCACTGTTGTCTAGTGGATGGTACAGCACAATGGGGAAAATGCTGCCAGCACTGCTTGCAAGTGCTCCTCCAAAGTGTTTCCATAGACAAGCACATGCCATGACAGCATTTTACATCTCCATAGTGGATTTCAAGGATTCCACAGAAAGAGCAAAAAATCCTGGGCTGTATGAAAGCAACATCTGCTTTGTGAAGGGAAAAAACCAGAATTCCTGACTTTAATGGATCTGTAGAATAACTAGAAAATGGAGATATGGGATATCTCCCCTATGGAAATATGTCAGGGAATACAAGACTGGGATTAGCACCATTTGCTTCAACTGATACTACAGCTAAAGCTGTATTTTCAAAGTAAGTTTTTAATTTTTAATGTTATTGATGACCCTTTTCATGCAAAATCCTAAGAGAGATGCTACTTTAGTTCACTGTAAGTAAGCTAAAAGGCTTTAAAGGGTGTATGAAGTTCACCTTGGTGGTACCACCAAAGCACAAACTACTTTCCAGTAGGTTATCACATCAAGATACTCAAATAGCTTTTTTTTTCTTTTGGGGGGGGGGCACCCTTTCCCCCCACCCCCGCAGTGAAGACTGAGTCTGAGACACTAAAATTAAGAACCTCTGCTTTATATAAATTCTAAAAATAAAGTTATTTCCTGCCTCTCCCATCCACAGCTCAGGTGTCTTCTGCAAGTTGTATGTCAGTTGTATTCTGGCTCACTCTTCAAATAAAAACAGGGAGAAATACATTCAATCCTAGTAAAATGCAAGTTGTCACTACAATTTAATAAACCATTCATGATTAAAATCAGTTTTTTCATCATGGCTGGAGCCCCATCTTACTGCAGCCTCCCTCCGTGTTAGTTTAGCCATGCCATGTGCTTGGAATACCTTCTACTCTTTTAAAAACTGCTAAATGAAACCTTAAAATACTGTAACAGCTACAAAAACCACCACACACACCCCTTGTGCAATGTGCAAGAGGAAGCACCCTTGTAAATTCTCTCAACTTTCAAATTTTGTGAGCACAGCATTTTTGTAGTGCTAGCGTCTCAGATTTATTCCTAGCCATGGGTATTTATTTTTTTAAAGGAACAAAGGGAGAAAACAATAGTTTTCTGTGTGATTAAGTCACACAAGCTCTCTGGCCTTGCCAACAGCTTTCAAATCCACCTGCAACAAATTTGGGAAATAAAGAGCAAGTTATGGAGCTAATTAAAATCCATCTATTCGCATATGAAACAGCAGGTCAAGTTTGCGGTCTTCAAGAGCTGCCATTACTTGGTTATTCATGTGACAAACTGCCTGGAAGGTCTCTTCTCAGTGGAGAAACTTCTCATGCATCTGTGATGCCAAGTGATGAAATTAATTTAATTTTATTTTTTTTTAATGAAGAAGGGTAAAGATGGCAACATAATTTTGCAGCTGTGACTAAAAGAGAGGGGACCAACAGTACTATTCTGATGTTCCACCAGAGCTCAGGGCTTGCAGCAACCAGAACCAACCTCCTCCTCCTGCCCTCTCATCCCTATTCATGAAGGAAAAGCCGGTTTCCTCCAGCACTCGACCTGCCAAGCCAGATATTTCATCTCCTGCTCCACTTTCCCCCATGAAACCGGAGATGTGTACGGCGACACCAGGTGTTGGCATCTGAAAGGCAACTGAGAAGAGACCTGCTCCCCTTCTGCCGTATCAGCAATGCCTTCCCCTCTCCACGCTTGAAATGATCTGCACCCCTCAGCTTCAACAATTCAGGCAGCTTCTATTCTCCTGATCCACCTTCTGAGCCTAGATCATATCACTTCCAGAAAGGGACTGTTCAAACCCATTTATTCCATAGTTTCACATGCCTTAAATTAATATGTAATCCTGACAATGCTGCTCACTGAGCCAAAACTTTAACTGGAGCTCAAAGCCTTTAAGATTCCAGGTCTCCAGCCAAAAGGTCACACAGAGACCAACACCAGGATTAACACAGCCATTTAACCCTTTGGCATCTCTCTTCTGAAAAAAACAGCTTGAGAATGTGCAGGTTAAGGTTGATTTTGCCTACAGGACTTGGAACAGAAAGTATGGGAACGAAGAGTCACCCACCTGGGCCAAAGTGGTTTCCAAGCATGTTAGAAACTCAAATCGTTGATTCAGGAAGACCTCACACCAGTGGTGCATCTGCCGTGCTCTGCCAGCTCTCAGCTCAGTGTATTTCTAACTCACGTTCAGCATTGGGCTGAGTTTGTGTACAGTGCAAACATTAGACTGCAGCCCCAAACACCTCAATTTACTATGTTTTATTAGGTCTGAGACCAGTTTCCGTCCTCAGACCTCCAAGACAACTGTTAATGAGGACAGCCCATGTCTGTCAAGACATTGCTCTCACTCTAGTGGCTGAAACCCACTCTCAGGTTACCTCTTTTGAAAAAAAAAAATCCTTCATGGCCCACAGCACTAAAGCTGCAGGTGGAAAACCTGGAGATAAAACTAGAAGCAGCTCTTCCAACATTTTAGTGCTTACTGACATAGAGCACACTTCCATGGTAGCAAACAGCAGCACCTACATCCAATGCATGGCAAGAATGAGTGTGGCCATCCCTGCTACTGTAACTGGTGGGAGCAGAAAGGAGATATCTTTGAAAAAAAGAAAATAATAAACACCTAAACCAGGCAGCTCCACTGGGGATAATGAGAAGGACAAGGAAGAGAGAAATTTTCTCCCCCAGCTGTAGAACAGATCCCTCAGTCCACCACGGTTCTGTTGGTCACAATCCCGTGACAAGGCAGGCAAAAGAGGAAACAGTTATTTCTGTATCACTTCAACTTGCAGCAAAGGGGCAACTTAATTTTATAATTTAAAAAAATGTAGCATCTCAAAAGTCAAAGATGGAAAACACTACTGAGTCATCACGAGCCAGTGCATCATCTCTAGCAGTAAGTGCATTTGTACTCGGCCAGCATCCATTGTTCATACAGCTCCTTCATGTGTGTGATGCTACAGCACAACCCAGGAGCATTTACACCATTACAGTGAGAGCCTCTCCTGTTAATTCCCTAAAGACTAGAGAATCTTTACGTCATTCAGCAGTGGGCCCACATTTTCCCTAGTTACCCTTTTCCTACTGATGTACTTGAAGAAGCCCTTCTTATTGTCCTTCACATCCCTCACCAGGTTTAATTCCAACTGGACCTTACCTTCCTCACTGCCTCCCCGCATGCTCTGACAACAGCCCTATATTCCTCCTACATGGTCTGCCCCCTTTCCCGCATCACGTTAACTTCCTTCTTCTGTCTGAGGTTTGCCAGAAGCTCCTTGCTCATCCATGAAGGCCTTGTGCCCACTTTGCTTGATTTCTTACTCATCAATATCTACGAACACCTTAAGGACGAGTGCCAAGAGGACGGGGCCAGGCTCTTTTCAGGGGTGCCAGCGACACGACAAGGGGCAACGGGCACAAGCTGTAGCACAGGGAGCTCCACCTGAATATGAGGGAGAACTTCTTTACTGTGAGGGTGACAGAGCATGGGACCAGGCTGCCCAGCGAGGCTGTGGGGTCTCCTTCTCTGCAGACATCCAAGACCCACCTGGACGTGACTGTGCAGCCTGCTCTGGGAGAGAGAACCTGCTTTAGCAGGGGCTGGACTAGGTGATCTCCAGAGGTTCCTTCCAACCTCAACCATTCTGTGGCTGTGTGATTCCTATTAAAGACTATGCCAATAGAGATTAACTAAACTCTCGATTATACATCACTCAATTATACAACCTGAAATTGCTGAAGCCTACACAAACAAGACACCAAGTCAAACAGCACTTCTGCCTCACGCACTCACTGGCTGCAGAATTTCAGGAAACAGAAAATTCAGAATTTCCCCTTCTTCTGATCCCATCCTCATAGGGATGACAAACTCATGTGTCTCACAACTGCACACAGAAGTTTTTCCCAGACTACTGTGGGTACATAGGTGCTCGGTGTCAATATTAAATCCAAGTTGCAGATTTCAAAAATTGAGGTTTTTACCCAGTAAGGGAAGTACTGTGATCCTTAATTCGGCTCGCAGCAGAATAAATAACTTCAGTTTGTGTTGTTGCTCAGGTCTGCAAACCCCCAAATCTCCATCACAGCTCAGATGCAGTTCTGCAAAACCAAAATCGACCTGCCACAGATCTCCTCCCAACAATCAAGAGCCACAGCATTATGGGAGAATTTGTATTTTAACTTTCTCTTCTGAGAAGTAACGCAGAAGGGTTTATTATTATTATTCCCTAATAATACCTTTTTCCAATACTTGGTTATTTGGTTAATAATAAGAGGCGCACTGTAGTAAACAAAGGACCCTGGTAAGAACATTTAGACATAAAAGACTGTTTGAAATAATGACCTTAAAAAACCATAAAAAAAAGCATTTTAAAGCTTAGACTAATTAAGTCTTGAAATGTGGCTGTTCACCCCCACACTGTCCTGAGAAACCACATAAAATGCAAATCAGTCAAGTTAAAATCCTGATTAAAAAACTTTGCTAGAGGACATAGCCCCAAGCCCTTTGTAGATGGAGTCTGATGCCACAGCAGCTTTAAATCATCTATAAAATCATACATCCATGCTGCAAAAGGAAATTGCTATGGCCATAAGAAAAAAAGGTCTACTTAAATAAAGTTTCTGTCATCTAGTCTAGATCCTAGCAGTACCAAATTCATAAAGGAGAAAATTACAGAGGGGGACAGATCCATAAGGAGAGATCTGCTGCTTGTTTTTAAGTAGAACTCCACACTTCTACAGTTGTAACAAAAAAAATCCACATTTGAAATAATAAACAAAAGTTGTGCATTATGCAAAACTTATCACTGCTAACCCTTAAATACAAAATTAATTTCCTCACTGTTGATACGACACAACTGGGGTGAAGCCTGAAGGAACTGCAGTCTATAAAAAGTAAGTGAGAAGCAGCAAGATAAGCTGCAATTCACAAAAACAAAATCCAGAAAGACTAAGAAAGTGACAGTAGGGAGTACACAAAGCTGGATATTAAAGGGGGATAACGAAATTTGAATCAAATCACCATGCATGGACTCTGTTTGTAGATAAAGATCAAAGCAGCAAGACTACCTTATAAGAGCACAAGAATATCAACTTTTTATTATAGTGATCTAAGTATTTTTAGAAGAACTACCAAGAGGGATGACTCCAAAAATAGAAATGGAAGACATGAGCAGAAACCTAGGAAGAGGTAACAAATACTGACACAGAATTTCAGTGCTTCTGAAGTCATGAACATTTCTGGACCACAAGACACTGCACAGACCCTCAGGGGACATGGGAAGCCAACCTCCAGACACGCAACCTTCTGTCTTCCAAGCACTGCCTGCTTTTTGGAGCAATGTCATTATATTTTCAGCTGCTTTGGGAATTCTTTCCACCAGGAAGCAAAGCAAAGCAAAGTCTATTTTAATATTTGCTGGTATTTATTCTAACCTCTTTAACCACCAAAATGAAGTGGAGCAGCACGCAATGCCCTGAAAGGTGTCTTAAGTTTTAGAGGTTTTATTCCAACAACAGAATCTAAATTGATGATACAAATTAAAGTAGCTGAAAAGACAGTATCTGCAGTGCTGATCCTGATGAAATTCCAAGTCTCCTGGAACACACCGCAGTTTCTCACACTCCTCCTCACTGCTGGTCCCAAACTGCTACAAAAATTAGTTCTTAATATAACAAATCTGCAAGATGGGGTGGCCCATGGGGGGCCATTCCCTCCGTCACTTGGCCACTTTCAGTTAGGCAGCTCGCGCCAAAGAATGATGCTGCATTGGCAGGGGAGGATGTCTAGCAGTCCTCATTAATATCGGACTTTTAATGACCCTCGTTCCAGCTAAATGGCATCACATCCCAACATGGAGCAGCGAGATGTGAAGCTCCCTCCAGAAATTAAGCAGCAATCAGCTGGCTAGGTGCTGACTAAAACAACAAGCTAAATAACTCACCATCCACTCGGGCACATGGAAAGCAGAGGTGCTGGCATTGCTGTCCCACTTCTCCATAGGTGAAACTCTCCTCACTTACATTTGTTTGGCAGAGGGGATGCAGAGGGATGGCAGTGGGATGCACCAGTCCAGCAGCCAAGCCCCCTTGCTCTTGAGCTGCTTGCTGGGTACTTTGGTGGACAGATGTTCTCCCCAGTGAGGTCTTCGTTATGAACCAGCCTCATTAGCCAAGTATTCAGGGGCGAGACAGGCAGCTTGGTTCCTCATTTCTGTTCAAAATCCTGCACCGGGTGAAGCGCTCAGATCCAGCCCATTTTTGCAGCCGTGATTTCACACCAACCCCAGCTCTGCTCAATGTTAGAGCCGAGAGCTAATGAGAGCAACCTAACTGTGGCATGGAGACATTCATCCATCGCCTGCCTATGCCCCTAGCCTCGCGTCACCGGAATGCCAATACCCTGATCAATACAACAGCAAGGTCAAACAGGCACACCTATATTTAGAGCTATAGGTCTCCTGCAACAAGGACTGTACTTTGCACTATCAAAAGTTCATGCAACTTCAAACAAACAGCACACAGACACCTCTCACGCTGAACGGTTTTCAGCTTCAAACTCAATATAGTTAGAAACGACCTCCATAATCCCGTGGCTGCACACTGAACCAGATAAATATGTTTAAATGATTTGCACTTAGCCCTATCTCAGGGAAAAGCAGGGATGGAGCAGGCTGGCGGGGCTGCAGCTCCCTCTGCTGAGCATGCTCAGCCCATGCTCTGCAGAAGGCAAAGAGGACAATAGAAGATTTTGTAGGCAGAGCAATTGCAAAAGGATCTTCTGCTCCTGCAAAGGCACATTTCCACAGCCAGTGGCTCCACAATGGCCTGGACTGCAATACAAACAAAATTTTGCCACTTTGCAGTGCTGAAGAGTCGAGCTGAGGGTTCAACTTAACTAAAACCTCTCTGGTTCACTCAAAATAATGAAGGATTCCGCCCTCAGGAATTAATGAGCCATCTGTAACCATTTTCTGAGCCCACTCTGGTATTTTACCAGTATGTTTCCACCTGCGAAGTGAACAGGGTGAAGCGAAGGTGGAGCTGGCACCATCTCACTGGAGATGCACATGGAAATCCCCCTTCTCTGCCAGAAAGGTCCAGCAGCCCATTGGCCTGCACAAACATTTCCTTGTTTTACTTTTCTTCACATAAAGCATTTTATTTGGGGCAATAGTTGACACAATCCTCCCTTCACCAACTTCCTCCTGTTCCAGCAGCCAGGCAAAGAACTTGGCTTGTGAGCTATGGGCTTTGTGAGCCACCAGCTTGCACACGACCAGCACACATATCCCATTGGGCTGCCAGCACACCTAGATGGATAGAAGAAGTTGCCAGGTTCCCTTCCTTGTTCTGCTCTTTCATCAGGTGAACAATTTAAATGCCAGAAATTTTGACGTTTGCTATTTCTGGCTAAGACAGGGTGGCATGAGGCTACAGGTGAAAACAAGCCAAAGACATGTAACTCAAATCTTCTGGACAAACACTATGCACAGCCCAAGTCGAGTAGATATATTTTGCTGCGTCACCACCTAAGGCCGTTAGCAGTAACTGGGGAAAATTGTTATTTTGGGGTGATATTTTCACACTGTTGGGAAGCTCGCCCTTCCAGATTGAAAGAAGCTTCTGTTCAGTGCTGCCTTCAACCCTTCAGGCCATTATATTCCTATCTCCAAGCAACATTAAGCCAGAAAAAAACCTCTTTATCTATTCACTCCCCTGAACAGCATTTCAGCCAACTGTGGCTACTGGTCACATCCCCTCCTGCAGCAGAAGGGACAGCAGTGCCCAGCGATCCCTCATCAGGTGGACATCTCAGACACTCCCACCAGACCCACCACACCACGAGGCACCAGACATACAGGCTTTGCACACCAAGCATATTCCCATACAGCCAGCTAAGTGCTTCCTAGAGCACTAGCTGTCCCTGCACAGCAGGCATCCCAGCCCGAGCACAAAGCATTTCCCAGGCTGCTCCACTACCTTCGTGGCTTGAAAGCAAACCCCACAGCAACATCCATGTAATAATGATGCCTTCCCCAACTTCTTTATAAGGTTCACCATCAGATGCCGTCTACCTACTCTTACAGTGGAGGTCGTTCCTTAAAACAGCTGCTGCCACCACCAGCGCCAGTCATCTTCAGAGCCTGCTGTGCAACACAGTCATGGGCAGCCTTATCTCAGATGTCCCCTGTAGCGACAGAGGGAATGTTTTTAAACTAAAACAGGGTGTATTCAGAATGGATATAAGAAATTTTTTACACTGAAGGTGGTGAGGCACTGGCACAGGCTGCCCAGAGAAGCTGTGGCTGCCCCATCCCTGGAAATATTCAAGGGCAGGTTGGACGGGGCTTGGAGCAACCTGGTCTAGTGGAAGGTGTCCCTGCTGGACTGGTGGCTGGACTAGATGGCCTTGAAAGGTCCCTTCCAACCCAAACCATTTGATGATTCTATAATAAACAGGGGCTCCTACTGCTGTAAAATTAACCTCAAAACCATCTCATACCTCGCTGGTGTCGCAGGTGAGCCAGTTTCAGTTTTGCTGTTAAACGCAGGGAGGGTGGGTCATTTGAAAGACAGAACCAACTATAGTTATATATATATGTGTGTGTGTGTGTGTGTGTATATATATACACACACAGAATATGGCTTAAAAAGGAGAGGCAACACAAAACCTTGCCAAATATACTGCACCAGCACAGCAGCCTGCAAAAAAACCCATGCAGCCTGGCTGCTGTAGAACAAAGGGACAAATAGTTTAGCCTGTTTGAGTCATGTTTTTCCAAACTAACGTAAGAACCGACCAGGATTCGCGGTTTCAGAGTTCCCAGGTGAAAGGCACAGCAGAAGCTCAGTCTTGTTGATTACCCACATCTTTGGCATAAGCCATAACACCTACTGCCTTACTGACACTACAGATCATGGTAACTTCCCAGTTACTGCTTCAACATATCTTTCAGCCTTCAAAATACTTAAGAAACACTGACAATTAACCCTCCCTTTCAATAAATTAGCAACAGCACAGATTGGAAAAGAAATTGTAAAGTCAGCTAATATTTAGAATTTGTTGTATATGCTGGCAAGTCCTGCACAGACATTAGTAAGCAAACAACAAAGTGGAGTGAATACAACTCGCCCAGAAGGTTGTGACTGGTGGCATGAAGTCTGGCTGGAGGCCAGTCACCAGCAGCATACCCTGGAGTCCATACTCGTGCCAGGACTGTTGCACATCTTCATTGATGAGCTGGGTGATGAGGCAGAGCAGGAGTCTGATCCACCTGGAAAGCACGGAGAAATGCGCAGAGAGGATTCTCATGAAGTTCAACCAAGGGAAATGCCAACTCCTGTCACTGGGGAGGGACAGCTCTATGTGGTGGGTTAACCCTGGCTGGATGCTACGTATCCACCAAAGCCACTCTGTTACTCCCCTCCTCAGCTGGGCAGGGGAGAAAAAACAGAATGAAAGGCCCGTGGGTAGAGATAAGGATAGGGACATCACTCACCAATTACTGTCACAGACAGACTTGACTTGGGGAAAAATTTAATTTATTGCCAATCAAATCAGTGTCAGGGTAATGAGAAATAAAAGCTAAATCTTAAAACACTTAACCCCCACCCCTCCCTTCTTCCCAGGCTCAACTTTGCGCCCAATTTCTTCTACCTCCTCCTGAGCGGCGCAGGGGGACAGGGAATGAGAGTTGTGGTCAGCCCATCACACATTGTCTCTGCTGCTCCTTCCTCCTCACACTCTTCCCCTGCTCCAGCGTGGGGTCCCTCCCACGGGAGACAGGCCTCCATGAACTTCTCCAGCGTGAGTCCCTCCCATGGGGTACAGTCCTTCAGGCCCAGGCTGCTCCAGTGCTGGTCCCCGTGGGGGCACAAGCCCCACCAGCAACCCTGCCCCAGCCGGGGCTCCTCTCTCCATGGGACCACAGGTCCTGCCAGGAGCCTGCTCCAGCATGGGCTGCCCACAGGGTCACAGCCTCCTTTGGGCATCCCTCTGCCCCAGCACGGGGTCCCCCATGGGCTCCAGGTGGGGATCTGCTCCTCCATGGACCTCCAAGGGCTGAGGGCACAGCCTGCCTCACCATGGGCTTCACCATGGGCTGCCGGGGAATCTCTGCTCTGGTGCCCGGAGCCCCTCCTGCGCTGACCGGGGGGCTGCAGGGATGTTGCTCTCACATAGTATCACTCCTCTCTTCTGCTGCAGTAGCACAGTTTTACTTTTTCCCCTTCTTAAATACATTATCCCAGAGGCACGACCACCGCCACTGATGAGCTCAGCCTTGGCCAGCAGTGGGTCCATCTGGGAGCCAGCTGGCATTGGCTCCATCAGACATAGGGGAAGCTTCTAGCAGCTTCTCACAGAAACCACCCCAGCAGTGCCCTGCTACCAAAACCTTGCCACACAAACCCCATACACGCCACACACCAGTACATCCTGGAGGCCAACCAGGCTGGAAAGGAGCTCTGCAGAGAGGCATTGGGTGTCCTGTGGACCATGAGTAGCAATATGCCCTCAAGGCAAAGGTGGCCACCAGTGCACTAGGCTATGTTGGGCAGAGCATTGCCTGCAAGAGAGGGAGGTGGTCCTGCCCCTCTGCCCATCACTGATGTGCAGGGTCCAGTACTGGGCTTCCCAGGACAAGAGAGACAGAAACACCCTGGAGTGAGCCCAGCACAGGACCACGGTGATGGTTAAGGGACTGGAGCATTGGTCACATGAGGAGAGGCCAACAGTTGGGACTGCTCAGCCTGGGGAAAAGATGGCTTAGCTCAAGAGGCCTTTAGCAGGGTGAAAACACCTGATGGGAGGGAATGAACAAGAGGGAGCCAGGGTCTTTCTCAGTGGTGACCACTGAATGGACAAGAGGCACCAAGCACAAACTAAGATACAAGAAATTCCATTTAATCACAAAAAAACCTTCTTCACTGAGAAGGTGACCCTGCTCTGGCACAGGCTGTCCAGAGAGGTTATGGAGGCTCCATCCTTGGAGATATCCAACACCTGACTGGATGGGGTCCTGGGTAAACAGCTCTAAGTGGCCCAGCACATGGTGGGCTGGACTTGATGATCTCCTGAGATCCCTTCCAGCCTCAACCACTCTTTGAGCTTTGATCCAACTCTGCTTACTAACAAAAGGTTCAGCTATATTAAACACCCAGTTGTTGCATTTTTCATTGAAAATGCATGCAAAGCAAACCTTTAAAGTTTTGGACAGTATCTTGGATCACCAATTTCAGTAACATATTTGTCTGCAAAGAACAAGTCTTGTGTTCCCACCACTTCTCACGCTGGGCCCTACAACCTTATTTTAGCAAAAGCAACCTAGAAAATGTGGGTAAAGTATTTTTGCCTGCCACTATTTAAGTTCTGTTTAAGTTTTAGATTAAATGAAGTTCTAGCTCAGAATGAGCAAGTAAGGATTTGTTTTCTCCTTCTCTAACATGATCCCTTCATATGAGAGGTGAAGACACAGTGAAAACACATTGAAACAAAATCTGCCAGATGCTACCCAACATTTAGCTGCCTGTGGATGGTGGTTTCTAACATCCATGACTCAAATCAATGTTTATTATTATAAAACACAGGACACCAGTACTGAGCTGCTCAGAAAGGTGCACTGTGCTAAGTACCCGGCTCCAGGAAAACTGCAAACAATTAGAAAAAGCTTTTTAAAACTTACTTCAGAAGGCAGATGAAATGGCCACCAGGCCAAATGAAGCAAGGACACTCTTATGCTTAGTAATGTGTTTCACAGCAGAGAAAAGTACTGATTCAAACCTCAGTGAATGTACAACTTTCAGTTACTGAAAGCTAAATGGGACTAAAGACCAGAGAACAAGCATTAGCAATTATTGCTCAAATATGCAGAAGTGCATGGATTGCCATTTCTGTTGAAAAGCTGGGTACAATTTCATGACTTGCTTAAGAGTTGTTGCAGCAGAAGCATGAAAACAAGCTGGCCTTCAAAAGTAACGCCGTGCTGTCGGAAGAGCAAGGTAATGAGAAATTAATGCAAGGCGACAGACTGCAAAAGCCCTGCGCAGACACTAGGGGGAGCAAGAGCCTGCAGAAAAGATCCCAGTTTAAGCCTTGACCCATCAAGAAAAATGGTAGAAAACTGAGTGGCTTGAGGACCATCCAGCTTTATGGTCAGGTTTTGTCGAAACTTATTCCAATCTACAAGCGTGATCAGCTGCTCAGGAAATTAATGCAGACTGGCAAGAGATTAATAGTCTTTACCTATGTAAAAGGTGAGATAAGGAGTCCCTGTGTGAAGTCCTGGTGTCCCTGAGCTGAACTAACACAAACACAGAGGTCCCTGTCAATGGCTTTCGGCACAGCTCATCTGGGATATGGCTACAGGCTGTGCACATCCCCTTCCCTCGCTGCTCCAGCAAAGGTATTTGCTATCAGGTAGACTTAAACCCCACTAACTTCTGCTGAAACTGTTCTCAAAATCAAATTCTCTTCAATCCCAAATGCACCCTTCGCCCCATCGCAGTATAACCCAACCAACTGGGAGACACCAGCGCAGCAGTACCTGGCAAACACTGGGCTGCCTCTGTTCTCCCATTCCTGGCTTTCAAAGAGATGTTTTCCCAAGTGAGCTATAAATTTTTCCACTTTAAGCCTTTCTGCCAAGTCAACATCAGAATGGTCTTTATAGGAGTTATATCGTTTCTGCAGAACTTTTTCAGTTTTATATAGTATAGTTTACCATAATTATTACTGCAGCCCAGACTGTTAAGACCACAGGCTGACCCTTTTGCAACACAGAGGTGCCAAGCTCTTCAAAGACTTGAGCAGCAGTTTCTCAAACATTTTTTCAGTCGTCCTTGCAGCTGTGCAGGTGCAGTGGACGAGGGAATGGTTCCAGCTCAGGACAACAATATGAAGAAAGACTGAGAGCTGGGGTCGTTCAGCCTGGAGGAGAGAAGGCTCCGGGGAGACCTTAGAGCGGCCTTCCAGTACCTAAAGGGGCTGACAAGAAAGCTGCAGAGGGACTTCTTACAAGGGCCTGCAGTGATAGGACAAGGGTGAATGGCTTTAAACTAAATAGAAGGTAGATTTAAATGCAATATTGGGAAGAAATTCTTTACTGTGAGTGTGGTGAGGCACTGGCACAGGCTGCCCAGAGAAGCTGTGGCTGCCCCATCCCTGGAAGTGTTCAGGGTCAGGTTGGACGGGGCTTGGAGCAACCTGGTCTAGTGGAAGGTGTCCCTGTCCCTGGCAGGGGGTTGGAACTACATGGTCTTTAACCCAACCAAAACCATTCTGTGATCCTGTTCTATGATTCTATAATCTACATATACTGAATCCACTGGAACGCTCCTACAGGTCAAGACAATGATTTTTTTTTTTTTATAAGATGATGACATACTATAAAGAATAATTTCTATTTCAGTATGCTTAGATTTCCTCTTTTATTAAATCTTTAACCTTGTCAACAGCATGCATTTGGAAATTATTTTTAAGTTTATCCATCTAGGGAAATATTTTTGGAGCTGAAGCTCTGAACTGGAGTTTACATTCACGGGCAGGCCCACCAACCTGTCTGATCCTGTTACACAGTCCCTGCCATTTCCCCAACTACCTCTTTTCCACACAAAAGCAACAGCATCTTTCTCTCCCTCAGGAAACAGGCTGAGGGAATGGATGTGCTCAAGGTACTATCAACAGACATGAGACACTTGGGAACTTCTGAGATGCTGGCAAAAATCTCAAAAGGAAAAATAACTCAATATAAAATTTCCAATGCAGAAAATAGTTGGGACCGAGAACTCACTCAGACTGGACCGAAGCAAAATGAAGAGTTCTCCCAGAGAAATACACCTACAGAAAAAAAAAAAATATCCTAAAACTGCAGAGCCTGCCCTCTCAGCAAGGCTGTTAAACCTAGAACCACCAGAATTGTTCAGGAATGCAGCCGATCATCTCCTTGGGGATATGAATATTAACCAGGAGATGAGCCCGGCTGGAGGAGCTGAGCAGTCCCTGCTCATTAACTGGAAAGGAAGAACTCAAAGGTCAGTTTCCAATATGGGTGTGCATATGAATCTTCACTAAATATTGGGGGTTTTCACTGTTCTTTGTATTGTGATCTTAGATGGGTTTATAGCAATTAAACAGTCTCATCCACATTCAGTACTATGACCAGGGGTCAGATATTCAAAAGTCTAGACTGCAAATTCTACATCACTTTGAACAGTGGACAAAAAACCCTGAACAATAAATTTCTGTTAAAATTAAATTTGGAGAAGAGGCACAAAGAGAAGCAGGACAGGAGAGTGAGAAAGGCAACACCGCTGCAAGTTAGCGCCTGCTTTAATTGACCAAGCACTCCTTTGATATAAGATTAAGCCATACTGAATCCACCCCACCAAAAACTTGGTCATAAGAAAAATCCTACAAGGAAAAAAAAAAAAGAAAAGAAAGACACACAAAAAAATAAAGAAAAGCGCTATTATGTCCATTCACTTGCAAGTCTAAACCAGTATTTTATAGACACCACCCCAGACAGACTGACCAGTTCTTTGAAAATATGCCAAATAATTTCTGCTATCTAAATGTTCTATCCAGCGGATGTCAGCTGAATCATTGTGTTTGCCACCAGCCTCCTACTCTGTTACACGCAAACATTTGGACTTCAGTTCTCCTCCATTAAAAACACGGATGAAATCTGCAGCAAGGGTCACATCTGCTCTTCTACTGACTACCGCGATGCACTCTGCATTGGGACTATTTTATAGGACAGATTATTTATAAGCTTCAGATACAACCAAAATACCATGCCTTTAGCAGCAACCATTATATATATAATATATATAACAGTAACCATTGTATATAGTGTGTGTGCATGTGTATTTATATATATATATAAATATATTAAAAATAACCATTTAATACCAGTACTGTGTAATCTCTCATGCTCCTACTTGCTTCTAAGGGCAGGTTTAGGCAAACTAAAAAGGCTTGGGTTTGCTTTTTAAAGCATGGTACTCATTATTTTATACTCAAAGTCAGCCTCTTTGGTAATTAGATGTACATCTGATTTCTTTCACAGCCTCTTGTCTTTCATAGTTCAATGGCCTTCAGAGACCAATCTACAGTTTATTTGTGGAGACAGAAGTCTGATTACCAACCTGTCAAAACACAGATCCTTTTAAGAGCCAAACAAAGGCTTAGTGGAGCCACCCGTATGACCAGCTTACCCAAGTTTTTTACTGTAATCTCTTAGGCACTCAACGGCATGACACTAATGGTTATTCAATCAATACGTTTGCAGTATACAGGTTTTTTAATTTAGTAGGGATGCACGCCACTTCTAGTTCTGCCCATTGTGAGAATGACTTCATGAAACCAGGACATCAAATTTGGTATTTTGCCACAGACACAAATGAAAATTAGTTGGAAAGCTTTAGTCTAAGCTTGCTTTCTGAGCATAAAATCCAACTATAAGACAGTTTCTACTGTGAAAGCCTCCTGTGTGGGATGGTGAAGCCAAAACGGCCATGACTGTGTTGGTGAGAGTGGTAAATAAGAATAGAAAGCCAAGAACTCACAATATTTTGGGGACATAGTAACAGCCAGATACCAGCTCAGTAGCCCCTCATGGAAGGAGGTGTAAGGACAACATACAGCATCTTTACCGCTACATTAGATCTCACTAAAATATCTTCTAGCAGGAGAGTCTCATTAATGGTGTAAAAAAGGTCGTCTTTCCTCCAGCCAATCTGAAATAGCAACAGACAGATTACAGCTCATCTGTGCTTCCTCAACCCTCACCGTTACAGCTTTTTAAGCTTTCTGCAGTCTGTATTTCAGGTTGACAGAGCCACAGCATCACATCATTTGGACAAGAATTAGAAATTTAAACTTGGCAGAAATTTGGAAATTTTCTTCAGGCTTTGATGTGTGGTGGGAAAAGGAAGGTTAAGAAATAAAAAATCAAATTAAATTAAAAATTAAGGCTCCTGGGCTCTCTAAATATGGCTGCCTTACCCGACTGCCACAGTGCTAACAAGGTGGTGAACTAGTATTACGTTCAGAACTCTGTATTTGGGGAAAAAAAATGAACACATGCAGCCAATGAGATCAGGGGGGACATCTCTCAAAATCTGAGTGCTGTGAAAAGACTCCAAGCTGATAAGAAAACCATGCCCTGATCCAACACCGAACCCAGAACTTGGGTATTTGAGATGCAAAAACTTCCCTGCTTGCATGCTAGGAGCTATCGGGTTAGCAAGTCTTATTTATTCCTGTCTCCGTGTGTCAATGGCTCGACATAAACCAAAGCCTATCTCACAGAGTAAATCAGCAATACACACAGAAACATCACCCAGTGGAACTCATCCCCGCCAGCAGCGAGACAACGGCAGCAGACTGACGAGGTTGTCTGACTGCAGACTCACTCTGGCTTCCAGCATCCCCAAGCAATCCCACCTCCCACACGCGGTACCCACGGCAGTAGGGCTTCTGGGGGAACTGCCAACACGCCAAACTGGTGCTGGAAACGCCACTCCTCGCCTTGCGCGAGCCGCTCAGCTGTCAGCCAACTAGGGAAAATGAAGTTAATGAGCAAAGCTTTAATCAGTGGACCTTGGTGTAATCAGAAACAGAGCCCCTTGAATATGTAATGACAGGCCATCTCTCCCGTACTTTCCATTTTCCCATGGGAAGAAAGTTACAGTGCTTCGAGCAGAAGAGAAAAAGCCTTCAAGTCAGAGATTAAAGATTTCTGTACACAAATGCAGCTTTTCTCTAAGCACCCATTTGTCCCATACATCCTCCCCAGGGCAGAAAGCAACTGGTCTGCAGGAGATCCAAAAGCAGAATCATCAACGGCTGTAGTAAGGTGAACATTTGCTCATATAATATTGCAGGTTTGCTAATAAATTTACATAAGAGACACGCTTCTTTAACTGAGGAACAGTGTAATTCAAGTCTGTGGCACATAAAAACAAATGCTTATCTGAAATCAACCCAAAATACAAGGGTTTATCCCTGTGTCCTCACTTCACCTGTACAGGTCAGTGCTTTCTTAAAGAAGAGCCACGGGGACTTTCTCCAGGCAAGATGCTCATCAGTTTTACTCCACAGAACATCTAGACCCCACCCCAGTTTAACAGTCTTTACGGACCCTTAACAGGCCCTTAAAGATCCCAAATCACAAGGAGATTATTATAGTGGTTAGCCAACAGCACAGTCCCCAGCTGACAGTTATTAGATCTTCACTTTCCCATGGTCAAAGCACAAGGACTGAATCTAAACAATCTTGACCCATTTAGACTTCATGAGTCTACACTCCACCACCGTTTGACATATTTAATGGGTATTAAAACCAACAGACCACTGAGCCTGACCTCCATTTAGCACACCTAACCCAAATTTATAAACCTGTGTTTGGCTAATGCAAGTCCTCCTCAGGCAATTCCCTTGACTGCTTACCCCAAGCGTTAAACCCATTTAAAAATTTGCCTTATAAACCACTAGATTAATTTTTTCCCCCTGACTTGACTTTGGCCTGAATGGGCTCCCTGTAAGTGTACCTTGTCATCAAGCTCCTACTGAGTCTTCTCAATAACAACAAAATTGTCCTCTCCGCTTAAGGGAACTTCTTCAGCATCTGAACACCCTGTGAGGCTCCTGGGATGCACTGCGGGTTACCTGCTGCTATCAGAAATGAAGATATTTGCAGAAACCATGTTATCAACACTATAAACAAAGACAGGCCATTCTCCATTCATCCCCAGTTTGTAGCCTTTATTTTTCAAGGCTTTAATTCAAGCTTTCTATCACAGCACTCATTCATAGGTCTTACCAGTTTTCTCATCCACAGTGACCCTTGTCTGAGCAGCCCTGATTAACAAAATAGACTTCGCTGCCCCTCTGCCCACTCATAGCTGTGGTCTGCAAGTGCTGTACCCTGCACAAAAACTGGAAAAGATCTGGGTTTGCACACAGAATGAAAATGTAATAATGACAGAACTACTCTGAAATCTATCCATAATTTTTAAGCCATCTTATTTTTATTTCAGAATTTTAAATAATTCTATGTAAGGATTGGACCCTTCCCATTACTTGTAACTTAAGAGAAATCCCTGGCTATTAACTAATGTGACTGTCACTCTGTGCCCTCTTAGCTTGCAGAAATTACAATGTAATTCAAGTGATTTTAACCTTCCTGCATTGGAAGCACAGTTATAATCCAACCTAGGTGGCCGCCTTTCGCATGAGGAATGTCTTTTTGCCATTAAGGACAAAACACTCCATAACGGGAGTTAGCCACAAGAGCCATTAATTGTACTTTACCTTCTGCAGACCAATCTTAATGACATCACCTTGCTACCAAGCTTTCAGACAAGCCTGAAGGTTACCTAAGGGGAAGCTGTAAAGAACAGCACACAGTATGAATTTCAAGCATAAACTCACTTTATTAATAGAAAGTTACCAGGGAGGGGCGGATAAAACATAAACCACTTGGTACAGAACAAATGTGGTCTGAGAGGGAGGGAAACTGTTACTGTAAATTAAACAACCTAGCTTACTTCTTTGTACTTTCTCCAGGTTAATCAGGCCTCAGTGAAATCAAGTTTGACAAGAGCTATTAACATCCGTTAATTTACGCATTTTAATCATTTAGCATCCAGTGCAATGCAGAGCGCGACGTGTGTTGGCTACGACTGGTCCCAGAGGAACAATAGCTGTTAGCGAACATTTTTGTTAAATGTGCCTTGGTGCCTCGGTCCACAGGAAGCCATTGAAAAACTCTACCCTGCTGTTAAACATTAATTTTTCGTAACAACCTCCCAGTTCCAAGCACTGACATGGTATCACCAGACTTCTCAAGGTCAGAAATGTTTTATGCAGCTTCCTTTTCTCTTTATCCTAAGCAGTCATGAACCCAGTGGTATTCAGCAATGATGCCACAATGTCCAAATCCATACCTGTCTAAAATACAGTGTTACTGACCGTATTGAAAATACAACTTTAATAATAAGTGAATTATTTCAATAATCAGATTTATGCTCTTCTCTCTGATAGTTGGATTACTCTGGAAAAGAAAACCCAGCAGCATGCTTCAATCAAATTTATAGTGACTGTCTATTCAATTTTGTTTCCTTATTTCATTTCCTACCTGTGGCTCTCAAGGTCTGAGATACAAACGCAACAGAGATTCACCTCCGCTGCAATCTCCTGTCCCGTTACTCAGTAAAACACATAGCAATCCCCACATAGTGAGCTATTTTAACAAAATCTGACTGGAGTCAAACTGAAAACAAAGGTGTTCTTTATACTTTGAATTATTAAGGAGCCATTATCAAAATCTGTGTAGTCAAGAGCCCTATTAGCGTTCTTGCGGAGCTGTCATGCCACTAGGACTAAATGGGAGCTCTGACACCCACCAGTGCAAGAGGACTAAGCTCAAACGAGATTAATAAATCCTGCATTACAAGCACAACAGAAATGAGAAGTACAGGTAAATCAATTAGGCACTCTTCATGTGTATTAAAAGATCAAGAACAACATCTAAAAACATGTGAGATACTTAAAATTAGACTAATGAGGGATTACTAACAATTTCTCTCTCTCAAACCAAAATGCTCTGACAGTTTAAAAGTCAAATGCTTTATTATTTTGCACGTGGGCTTAGCATTTACTCCCACACTTAGGAATGGGATACACGGAGGTGACAGGCATTTGAAACACATGAAATTCACTGTGTATGGATTGAGAACTCTAAACAAAGCACCAAAATCCAATAAAGAAACCATCCTTCACCAATATTTGCAGAAGGATAAATTGATTACATATTTATATATTTATGTGTGTATATATATATATACACACACACATTTAAAAAAATCAATTGCACTGATATTTTCATCCTTCCATAGCAAAACCCCCAAATAGTTTGGCCTTCTCGTTAACAAAGCAATGTGCCCTTGTATTATTTAGATATAACAAGAAATTACAGATTATCTTTGTAGCAATCCTGCCAGCAGCCCCCTTTATCCCTCCTGTGCTGCCCTCTCCCCACACATATCCGTCTAATTGCTGTCATTATAGCACAGCTCTAATTTGCATCCCACTGGAGGACGAGCCAGCAAATTAAATCAGTGCACACTGTCCCAACACAGGGCTTGGGTTTCTCAGGCTGGTTTGGGTTTGCTTTTAGTAGAGACAGAGAGAAGACAACTTGTCCTGCAAGAGCCAACCTCCACTCGATGACAGCATTGCTCCCAGGAAACAAATCCCTTCCAGGGAATTGCCAGAGACTCATTTTAGCAAAATGAGAACCATCGCCACTGTGACAGATACAAGTTGCCTCCAGAAGCTTCACATGATAAAACTTGTTTAAAGCTTAAATGTCATTCAGACTTGGAAAGGTTTTTTTAAAAATAAGCCATGCTGTCAAAGCCAATTGTCTCCCCACAATTTTATTTTTTTTTAAATAAACATTAGGTGCCAGAGGCATTTTCATGAGCAGTTTAGGAAACACCCACTGCAACAACAGGTCCCAAGAACACACGAGGCTTTGGCCCTACATAACCTCAGATATAGCACTATACTTTACTATAGATTCATGCTGAAGCAGCAGCAGGATGACTCTTGCCTGCCCCAGCTGCCATAATGCAAAACTCAATTGCAGCCTGCTCAGAGCCCGTTTTTACCCAAAGAACGCCACGTGCAGCTTCTGACTGTGCGAGAGCAAAGGTCACATTGCCCGCAGATGCTCTGCATCATACACCGAGGGTGCTGCTGACTTTTAAGCAAGGACTCGTTTCCAGAGCGACAAAAGGAAGAGATCATAGAGCTCAGACACTAATGTCGCCCTAACAAAAAATGAATAAACCATAAATGGCATATATTACAGACCACGTAAGAAGATACTCCTGCAGAAGATGACATGTCAGCACTATAAATCTTGAATGACCCAACAGGATACTCAGTGTTCATGCACCACATACACCGTCTTGCATTTTTCAAATGCTACCACCACCACACAAAATAACATAGAAACAATAATTGGCTTAAGGGAGCACTAATGACATTTTTAAACCATTTAACCTGTACTCCCTTTGTTTAACATGGCAACTAATCCCTCCAGGTGACCACCACCTCGTACCTAACCTGCGTGCATTTGTTACTACAGGCCACCCACCAGCTGTGTTCAGCACTGGCACGGCACCAGCCATTACTGATGTCACCGGGCTTTCATCATAAAACGCAGAGACAATTTAACCATGCAGTAAAAGCCAGCATCAAACTGAGCCGACAGCACGCATTTGTGTGCAGGCAGCAATGATTACCATAGCTACCTCTTGCTCCACAGGTCACAAGGAGCATCCTGCTTCATGGGGCTGCAACAAATCCCACCCTCACCCAGATGCTTCATCACACATTTCAAGCACTTGATCGATTTTCTTTGCTTAACTTGCAACTTGGATTAACACAGGCACACACTGACACTTCCCCTTGGAAATCCAAGTTTACTCGTGTCCTTTGTGAAGATACACGCTTTTGAGAAGGATTGCACTTGGGTCCTGCCCATGGGTCACAACAACCACACGCAGCGCTACAGGCTGGGGCAGAGCAGCTGGAAAGCTGCCCCGATGAAAAGGACTTGGGGGTGCTGGTCAACAGCCAGCTGAACATGAGCCAGCAGCGTGCCCAGGTGGCCAAGGCAGCCAACAGCACCCTAGCTTGTATCTGTAACAGTGCGGCCAGCAGGGCCAGGGCAGTGATGGTCCCCCTGCACTGGGCACTGGTGGGGCCGCACCTCGGATCCCGTGTGCGGTGTTGGGCCCCTCACTGCAGGACAGACACTGAGGGGCTGGAGCGTGTCCAGAGGCGGGCAGGGGCTGGGGCAGGGGCACAGGGCTGGTGCGGGGCAGCGGGGGGAGCTGGGGGCGTTCAGCCTGGAGAGGAGGAGGCTCAGGGGGGACCTTCTCGCTCCCTACAGCTGCCTGGGAGGAGGTTGCAGTGAGGTGGGGGTCGGTCTCTTCTCCCAAGCGACAAGAGACAGGACGAGAGGAAACAGCCTCAAGTTGCACAAGGGGAGGCTTAGATGGGGTATGAGGAAAAACATTTTCACCGAAAGGGTTGTTGAGCACTGGAACAGGCCGCCCAGGGTGGTGGTGGAGTCACTGTCCCTGGAGGGATAAAGACCTGTAGACATGGCACTTACGGACAAGGTTTAGTGGTGGACTTGGCAGTGATGGGTTAATGGTTGGACTTGATGATCTCAAAGGTCTTTTCCAACCTAAATGATTCTATGAATTCAATTGGGAACCCAACCCTGCCTCCCACCTCTCAGCTAAGTGAGTCCAAACATCTCAAAAAATGCATCAAAGAAATCTCAGTATGGACTCTTTTGCATTTTGTAATGAATATTTTTAAAAAGTGTTTTTCCACTGTTTCTACTTCTGGGGTATTTCTTTATTAAAAGGAGCAATTAAAACACATCTGAGGAAAGGATGAAAGGGACAGATAATCTATCACATGCTCCTCACAGTTACTTATAAACACTTAAAACTTTCTTATTAACACAGTCAGAAAGTCTTAAACTCTTAAAACTTGTCTCAGAATTCTCCTATTGTTTTAACAATATGGAATGACACCTGTTTCTTCATAATCACTGTACTTGCTTTAACAAACTAAGCTAGATAATGGGGGGAACAAGGCTGGCAGGTAGAAGTGCCCAAAAAACTAAAACTGCTTAATTAAAAACAACCAAGTAGTAAGCACACACCATTAGTGAGTCCTGAGGTGTGTATAAAAGTGATTTAGCAAACATCTGTCTTGGAAACCAAACTGAGACATACAACACACAAAGCTTCCCATCACCAGTGACAGGAGATGTATGAGGATCTGAATAAGCCAGCACCATGCTGTCACACAGACGAATTCACACATGAATTCAGACTTTTTAAAAAATCAATCCAAAACCAAAGTAATTTGCCCATTTGCTTCAAATTCTGCAGGGGAAAACAAAAATCGCAACTAAAAATGGAAACAACTTCACTTACCAAGCACAAAGTATGCCTTATAACTCCTTCCTCACAAAAATCAAACTAAAAATCAAACTAAAATGAAAGTTTACAATCATAACAGTAGGACAGAAGCCTTCCAGTCTGCAGTGGAAATTATGGTCTAGAATGTTGAAATGGCACATGAGAGAATATTCCTCGTCATAGAGGTCAGAGGAAAGCTTATGCTGCTCCAGATGAGAGAGAAAGACTATTTCACAGTTTGATTTGGAAGACAGTATTTTATTTTTTAAATAAACCCCAGAGATTATATCAGTGGTCACCATGATTCAGCATGATCAAAGAAAAAAAAAAAAAAAAAAGAAAAAAAATCAAATCCTGAAGCAAGCCTACTCCTGTCCTCCATGTGCCTTCTCTCCCATCTTACATTTTGCAGTCGTTCATATTCTCTCCAAAACCGTCCTCTCTGTGAACAGGTCACAAAGACCACAATCACTGCCTAAACCCTCATCATGAGGCTTGCAGGTCAAGGAACACATTAAAGTAGTAATTTGAGGAGTGGCTGCGTTAAAAGAGCTTTCACTCCAATTATTTTTATGAGGAAATAAACCAATGCACAGGATTTCTGGTTAAAAATGCAGCTATTGCAGGTTTGCTGGTGCTGTGCTATGTAGCAGCAGCCCAATGTAAGATGTAAGAAAAGCCAGAGTGTGTGTTCCTATCAAAATTGTGATGGATTTCCTCACTCTGTTCTCTCATCTCCATTATTATTCGAGTAAAGGCTACGCACACTGACAAGGAGCTGAGCGGAGGAGTAATCACTGCCTTCCCTTCCTCCCACACAGGACAAGTCCTCCTCGCTGCCACAGCCTGGAGCCTTGCATCATGCGGTTTTCCAAGCAGCAAAAGCACGTGCGGCAGCGTCTCAGCAAGGTGAGGTATTGCCTGTAACTGCCATCAGAGTCTCTGCCTCTTGGGAGAAAGAGGAGAGCATTTTGTAGGCTGCAAGCAGGCAGAGTGTCACGTGTATTAACATTTAACTGCTTTAAAGCAGATTTAGTAACGTGTGACGCTGATTGCTTTGAGTTCTGTATCAAAGACTGCTTCTGAAAAATACTAGGTGCTAAGCATTGGTTTTTAATGAACTGATTATTCAAAAATTATTTGCCTGAATCGGCTACATGAGCAGCTTAATCATCAGAAAAATACAATCCTTTACTGCAGCAGTGTTTCCCAATCCTTCAGCATCAATGAAGCATCAACCTTAGAATCATCAAATGGTTTGGGTTGGAAGGGACCTTAAAGACCATCCAGTCCACCCCCCCTGCCAGGGGCAGGGACACCTTCCACTAGACCAGGTTGCTCCAAGCCCCATCCAGCCTGGCCTGGAACACTTCCAGAGAGGGGAAGTTTCCCAATTTTTAGGCCAGCACACAAACTCACAGCTAAGCCTCTAATTGCAAACACCAGCAGGAGTGCTCTTCCACGGATCATTTATCACAACATCAGGACCACAAGCACAAGACCTTTGACAGCCACCTTCTGTTTTAAAGTGGTTTTCATGCTTGTCCTCCATTTGCATTAACCCCCAACACTACTTCAAGGGAAGTGAGAAAACAGCTGTATAGCACTCCTTTCAATACTTAAAGGGGGCTTATAAGAAACATGTGGACAGACTTCAGTAGGGCCTGTAGCACAGGACAAGGGGTAACAGTTTTAAACTAAGAGGGTAGATTCAGACTAGATATAAAGAAGAAACTTTTTATGATGAAGGTGGTGAGACACTGGAACAGGTTGCCCAGAGAGGTGGCAGATGCCCCATCCCTGGAAACATTCAAGGTCAGGTTGGACGGGGCTCTGAGCAACCTGGTCTAGTTGAAGATGGCCCTGCTCATTGCACAGGGCTTGGACCAGGCGGTCTTTAAAGGTCCCTTCCAACCTGAACCATTCTGTGATTCTGACTCTAAAACCAGTGATGTTAGTTTAATGACTACAAAAAGCAAATGTATTATTGTATCAATAGCAACCTTTTGCAGAGCACCAAGAGCCTGCAGATTCAAGTGAAAAACAAAAACATCATGGACTTGTTTGTCCTAGCAGTGTATTGCATAAAGATGGCTCCTGATAGCACTTGCAATTTAGATGTTACATAGACACTTACAACTGAACTGGGAATTACAATGGAAATTCTGGTATCAACAACAAGAAGACGCACCAGTCTCAGTGCTGCCGGTATTATTTTAGATCCCAGAAGTGTCAGTCAGATTGACATCTCACTGCACATCGCAGCATGCAGTCAAATACTGCAGGTACATAGCTACGTGACCCAGAGTATCCATTTCTACTTGTCAACATAGAACAGCAACATTACACGCTTGGAAAAAGTCAGTAGATTCCTTCTGGCTCTTGTAGATAATTCCCCTAATGCTACATGCAGTAAAAAATATTGTACAGTTGGTTGCACACACAAGGGACCGTAGCTGAAAGGGGATACCTGATGTGACAAACCAAAGGTTTTGTACTGGGTGGTACATTGCTGTTCTGACACCTGGAACACAGCAATATTCAAAGATTAAACATCCACGCTGAGACCCAAAGCATTTTGAACATTAAATTAGAACATAAATTAGAAACTATTTTCAGCTTTAATCCTCACTTAAAACTAAAAGCATGTAATAATTTAAGGGGTAACTGATTCTGCGCCTGGTGCTTTTCAGCCCAAGTACTTTGTGTCCTTTTTCAGAGCTTTTCCCTAATGTCCCCACAAATCCAGTTTTCTTCCATCTGCTTTCCTTTGTGAAACTGTCCCTGCCTTGTGTACTAATACATATAATTATGAAAAAAGACCACTACAAAAATCAAGCAGGTGCTACACATATCAGTTCTTAACCAAGAAATTACTGATAGAAGCTAAATGCTTCCCTTCAGTTACATGGTTTTCATTGTAACACATGCTTAATTTATGCACAATTTCCTTTTTTTTTTTTTTTGAAAGATGCTTTTTTTGTTGAAAAGATGTTAAAACCCACAATTTTTGGCAGACTTGGGTATGCACACTCTTCTGACTACAGCTAGAAGCACTGATGTTACCAACTCTAGCCACTTATTTACCCCAGTAAAAGTTAGCAGCCCCACCATTCTGCCCAGTGAAACATTTTTGGGTGTTCCTTATCTGACTTAGTCAAAATAAGCTAAAGTGATTTACATAGCAGGTTATTGCTAAACCAGCTCATTCTGACATGTGCCACCATGGTCAGAAGAAAATATCTACATCCCTGGATGATAAAATTCATAGAATCATTTTGATTGGAAAAGACCTTTAAGATCATCAAGTCCAACTACTACCCCAGCACTGCCAAGTCCACCACTCAACCATGTCCCCAAGCACGGCATCTACACATCTTTTAAAATCCTCCAAGGGACAGTGACTCCACCACCACCCTGGGCAGCCTGTTCCAGTGCTCAACAACCCTTTCGGTGAAAATGTTTTTCCTCATACCCCATCTAAGCCTCCCCTTGTGCAACTTGAGGCTGTTTCCTCTCGTCCTGTCTCTTGTCGCTTGGGAGAAGAGACCGACCCCCACCTCACTGCAACCTCCTCCCAGGCAGCTGTAGGGAGCGAGAAGGTCCCCCCTGAGCCTCCTCCTCTCCAGGCTGAACCCCCCCAGCTCCCCCCGCTGCCCCGCACCAGCCCTGTGCCCCTGTCCCAGCCCCTGCCCGGCTCTGGACACGCTCCAGCCCCTCAGTGTCTGTCCTGCAGTGAGGGGCCCAACACCGCACACGGGATCCGAGGTGCGGCCCCACCAGTGCCCAGTGCAGGGGGACCATCACTGCCCTGGCCCTGCTGGCCGCACTGTTACAGATACAAGCCAGGGTGCTGTTGGCTGCCTTGGCCACCTGGGCCACTGCCGGCAGCACCCCCAGGTCCTTTTCATCGGGGCAGCTTTCCAGCTGCTCTGCCCCAGCCTGTAGTGCTGCGTGTGGTTGTTGTGACCCACGTGTAGGACCTGGCACTGAGCCTTGTTGAACCTCCTATTAGACCCTGAGCAGCCTGGGGAGACAATTTCAGTCACTGACAGAATTTTCAGTCTTTATTAAAAGCAGCGGATGGGGAAACAGCACACATGAACACAGCAAATTAACATGCATGACAAGAGTTGCAGTATTAGTCATATTCTGCGTGAGAAGGGTCTATTAACTGGAATATCTCTCTTAGAAAAATCTATATACACTGCTACATTATCTGGCCAAAATTGTCTAGATTCTTGCCTTTTTATTTTTAAAATGGGTATTTTATATAAGCATCCAATTCTGAAATCTACACAATTTTAAGGCTTTTAGAATTTAGAGTCTTATAATTGATTAAATGAGTGGTTCAGTAGGATCAATGGAATAACTGAATGGATCTACTAGTGATAAACAACAACATTTTGCAGAGGGGGGGAGGATGCACTTAACCACTAGCTTGCTGACTGCCTTGATTCTTCTCCTAGGATTACTGAGCCCACAGGAAAACAAGCAATGGAGCTTGTACCTCCTAACCTCAGCGTGTCCCAAGCCTCAGTTCCCTCACCACAACCTGCCATGTGTGAGTGGAAGTGTCTGATTTGCGTATAGAAAAACTCTACACCACTCCCTTCTTGTGGGGTGCTGCAGAGCTACAGCTGCCTGGACATCAGTGGGAGGGCAGAATCAGGTATCACCTCAAAAAAAGAAAAGCTCCTTCAGGATCATACCTAAAGGGATATCTTAAATACATATCAGGGAACAAAATGTGAGGCTTTAATAAAAATGTACAATTTGGCAGTTTAATAAACCGCAACAGTTGCAGTAAGTAATCCATCTGTACCTTCCTCTGGCAAAACCTTGCCTGAGGAGGAGGGTAAGAAGCCTTTCAGAATCCCTGTACTGAACATGAAAAGCTACAGAAATGTTCTTAATCTGCATGAAAAATGACATTTTCTCAAGCGCTAATCGGTCAGAAGCATCTCTTGATTACATTAGTTATGAATACAGGCTTGAGAGGTGAGCCTGTACGAACCTCATGAAGTTCAACAAGGCCAAGTGCAAGGTCCTGCACCTGGGTCAAGGCAACCCCCAGAATCAGTACAGCCTGTGCAGAAAACAGACTGAGAGCAGCCCTAAGAGAAGGACTTCGGGATGCTGGTGGATGAAAAGCTGGATGTGGCACTGCAATGTGCGCTTGCAGCCCAGCAAGCCAACCAAACCCAGGGCTGCACCAAACGCAGCGTGGCCAGCAGGTCCAGGGAGGGGATTCTCCCCCTCTGCTCTGCTCTGGTGAGACCCCACCTGCAGTGCTGTGTCTGCTCTGGGGCCCCCAGCATAAGAAGGACACGGACCTGTTGGAGCAAGTCCAGAGGAGGCCACAAAGATGATCAGGGGGCTGGAGCACCTCTCCTAGGCAGACAGGCTGAGAGAGCTGGGGCTGTTCAGCCTGGAGGAGAGAAGGCTCCGGGGAGACCTTACAGCGGCCTTCCAGTACCTAAAGGGGCTGACAGGAAAGCTGCAGAGGGACTTCTTACAAGGGCCTGTAGGGATAGAACAAGGGGGAATGGCTTTAAAATAAATAGAAGGTAGATTTAGATGCGCTATTAGGAAGAAATTCTTTACTGTGAGGGTGGTGAGGCACTGGCACAGGCTGCCCAGAGAAGCTGTGGCTGCCCCATCCCTGGAAGTGTTCAAGGCCAGGTTGGACGGGGCTTGGAGCAACCTGGTCTAGTGGAAGGTGCCCCTGCCCCTGGCAGGGGAGTTGGAACTTCCAACCCAAATTGTTCTGTGATTCTATGATACATTTATAACAGGTTGTGCCAGAACACTTTGCTACAGCTGTTAAGAGAATAAAATAAAATAAAATAAACACTCAAAATAAACCCTTCCTAACTTTCCTGATCATTAATCACTGGATGTTGACTATGGCAATCTGTGTTTTCTAGGAGGGCGTGTTACCCTTAATAACATCAAAATACAAACCTTCTTGGTGAATCATCTCAAGTCTCACTAGTTTCTGTCACACAGCTTCCCTTCCTAAGCCTCTTTCTCCCACTACAAACACACAACTGGTCTGCTGGTTCTTGGTTGAGGTTTTTCCTTCCTCTCCCCCAAATCTGGGTTCAAAAGTAATTCCCTCTAGAATGCTTCCTCCCCTCCCCTGAAAGTCATTGAACAAAAACTCTTTCCTTTTTCTTCCCTTACTTTGGGGGGGGGGGGGGCGGGCAGAGAGTATATTTGTATTCTACTGCTTCTAGGAGTTTTATAGCTCTCCTTTTAGAATCTTGATTTTCCCATCAGTTGGGGCTCTGCCTTGCTTTCTTCTATACAACCTGGTACATTTTTCCTATTTCTTGGGGGAGAGGGGGGAATATCTGTTTAAGATACATGGGAGATGGCTGCATGGCACACTATCAGTAAATCTATTTTAAGAATCTGTCTCTGATTTTAATGGGCAGCTGAACTTCCTCCAGGACCCTGGCCAAGTCACTTACTTGGTGCTCTGCATTTCAGCTTCTCCATCCATGAAGTGGCAATAACATAATCATTTCCAAGAAAGTGCAACCCTAAAGTCTTTAGGAGTTTGCAGAGCTCATCAGAGAACCCAAGTCCTTTACAACTGGGGATGCAACTAATCTCATTGTAGTTGAACTTCAGATCAGTCACCACATTTAGTAGCATTCATAAGAGCTTGCTTGGAAATGGGATTTAATGAGCATGGCAGAAGCAAAATTGAAAGGAGCAATTTAGAAGACCAAAATTTCTAAGTAACACCACTTCCAACAAAGGATGCCCATAAATTTAAATGTAACCTACTGAGATAATAGAAGAAAACATCTGAAGAATCAAATGTGGGTGGGTTTAAAAAAAAATAAGGTAAACCTAGTGAAAAGCCCAAGCTAATGGAGAATGTGGGAAGAGAGGTAATCAAGACTGCCTTCAGCTGCCTCTGCACAAAAAGGTTAATAGCTGAACCATTTGGAATCTCAGCAAGTTTCTGTCTATAATTTTCATGATAGAAGAGAATGCATCTGACATTTATTAGCTCAACTAATGTTCACACTCGAGATAAAAAGACTTGCAGACTGATTCAAGGTCTTCACATTTAAAAAAGGCTGCTAAACTGTTTGTAATACAATAAGGCAACGATATTACACAAATAATATTGCTACATAACCATCTTAGATAAAATCTGACTTAAATGTAGCTCATGGCCCTCTAAATGTTCTCCTGTCTGTAGCAGTGGAATGCAGAAGTACCCCAGCACGCATGGATCCATCAGCCCGGCAGAGTGCATTGCTTTCAGAAACCCAGCTATGCGCTGCAACTTGCATCAAGATCTGGAAAACTTGTGCCAAGCATGGTATAATGAGCTATTTCAGCTCAGGCAAGATCACATCAGAAATCTCAGAAGATGTACCCTAAACACTGGAAGAGACAGCCATGCCTCTGTCAGTTCAAATCACCTGGGAAATCGCTAACCCCACCTGAAAGCAGTTCTGCTTATGCAATATTAGAAGCTAAATTTAAACGCAATGAATAACGAACAGAGAAATGATGAAAGATACAGAACCCTGTATGGTTAACCACAGTAAGGCATACCATAAATAGGAATACAGACATAATTCCTTTCAGATCCATACAGACAGTACCCTAAAGCCAGAGGTGTAAGTCAGTCAGGTCTGGCACGGTTCTGCTAGAGAACATAAAGTGCAAACAAGGCATTTGTCCTGCATCCAGGGTGAGAGGCTGGGATATAGTGAGAAATTATGCCAGGGAAGCCAATGTCCACACAGCATATAGCTCTTCCTACCAGAAGTTACAGCAGACTATTTGGGGTTTACGGTGTATAAAAGCTGCCAGGTTTTTTTGAACTTACTCTTAGGTGAAGTTCATTTGATACGGCTAGATAGAGAAGCCAACTTTCTGAATGTAAAGGGCTGTCCAAGAGCCCAAACTGAGCAGACAAAATAAAAAGAATCCACCCAGTTTCCCTTGTATTATAACACTTAATAAAAGCCAAGCATGTGACTTTGAGCTAACAATACTTCGCAGCATTTCCATTTGCAAAGATATACAGGCCTTTTACAGGGACTGCTTTCAAAATTTGGGATTGGATTTTCAATATAAACTGGACTGAGCCAAATTAAAGATCTGCCCCCAAAACACTGATCTATACTGCATTCAAAGTCAAGCTCACATTTGTGTTAATTCTTTCACAAATTATATATACACTAAAGCCCAATAACATATTGTTTACAGAAACAAAGCAGCTGGTAGATGCCAAGGCCAACAACAAATGAGATCAGTTAGAAGGCCTTCAGATTAAAACCATCAAGAAGCTGAAGCCAACAGGAAAAAAAAGAGCCTAATGTTTCACTTGAAACCACTCATTATAGCAGCAAGAATCACACAACGTATATGCAAGAATATACCATGCAATTACCATGCAAAGGCAGACTTGCATGACGCTCTGCTGCACTGGGTGAAGGAAAGAAGAGAGAGAAGTGACACCTAACTTATTTTCTGTACATACCAGTGGGATCAAGGCATGAGCGATATGGCTAACCTGTACAAAAGGTTAACCTTAAACAGGAACAGTCAACATGGATTTGCACAGCGCTATGCTATGCGAGAGCTGTTGTAAAGATGGTACTAGGTAACATGCTTTACAGACACTGGTGAAAGGTATACAGGCTAAGAGAGCAAAGAAAGGAAAGGAAAACTGGGGGAAAAAAGCCCAGCTGACTGTGGTGGCATGCTGAGGAGTCCCCTCAAGGTTCCCCCGAGCACTTGATGCTGTGCCATCTGCCACTGACCCAACACAGGCACTTAACCCAGTTATAGACTTATTGGATATCAGGAAAAATGTCTTCACTGAAAGGGTGCTCAAGTATTGGAACAGGCTACCCAGGGAGGCAATGGGGTCACCATTCCTGGAGGGATTTAAAATATGTGTAGATGTGGCACTTAGGGACATGGTTTAGTGGTGGGCTTGGCAGTGCTGGGTTAACAAACTGTTGGACTCCATGATCTTAAAGGTCTTTTCCAACCCAAATGATTCTATGATTTTATAGCACAAGGCAGCAGGTGGCAATCACCTGCTGCCGTCCACTGTCCCAGGACAACATCAGCAGAAGAGGTCAGAGCTCAAGAAGCTGCTGGCTGTCACCCAGCACTCTGTACGCACAGATCCCATCAGCCGAGCTGCATTTCACTTCCATGGTTTCTACTGGGTAGTTCCATAAAGTTGCATTAGTCTGTACTTTTGGAAGCTGGGGCTATAATGTTTACTCTGCCAAAGGTTCTCAGGAGCTTACAGCTGTGTTTTCAGAAAAGTCTTCAGCACCTGAGCCAGGTTACCTGTTAAAAAGCACAGAATGGACCTACTTTACAGGGAACAACATACCCCTTCTCTCTTCAAGATTTGCACAGAGTCAAAAAAGCAGCTTAAATAGCAAATAAAATAAGAAAGCAGGGGTGGTATCCTAATCTTTGGAGCAAAGGAAAGAATCAACAGCTGATAACGACAGCAGCACTAATGTATGATTTAAGAGCTGTGAATAAAGGCAAGCTACAAAAGGTATTTCCAGATTTTATCTAATTATTTAAAAAAAGTAGTACTACAGTGATTTTTTTATTATTTAATAAAGATCTAATCAGCAGGCCACCAGAGTTTATTTGAAAAGCAACTCAAACTGCTTTTCACCCTCCCACCCCCTCATTGTTCGTGACTTTTCCAACAGCATTTGCTCTGGAGAGGAACCCAGGATGTAGGCAGTCCAACTCTGTATTTCAATGGAGTAACCTCCCTAATTACATCTCTGAACAGTAGCTCTTAATTACCCTTCACTCCTGAGCTCTTGTTTAGTTGACTAGGGCTGCAGCAAGACCTTTACAATTCACTTTCAAACCAAGTTGGTAAGGTTTGTTGCAAAGGCTCTAGTTTATTGTTTAGCCCAGTAAAGAAACCAGGCTTCTGCTACATCCTGGGATGTCCTTTAAGTCATGTCTTCCAAATTTATACCCAACACAAGGTTCATATTTCAGTATAAGTTTTTAGGATCCACCACAATGTAAAAATACTACTTCTATATTGAGAAGCACAAAAATTGGCCAAATTGTTTAACAAAACACAAAAGTATTTTTAAAATGCATTTGTCTAAAACACTCAAACCATATTAATGGGCTATAATCTAGACCCCCAAACTCTCGACACATGCACATACGTGGAATATCAAAAGCCGGTTGCAACAATGTGCCTTCTCTGAATAGTTTCTCCTTAATGAATACACATTCCCTCTTCTACAGCCACACTTCCAATTACTGCTGCTCCAAATTGCTTTGGAAAAACAGTCTATTTGAGGAGCTTTTTAACCACTTCTTCCAACTAGACTTCAAAGATTTAATTTTCACTGTACAGATGCTCTTTGGCCTTTCTCTGTATCGAGGCTTCCTTCTACTCATCACCTAGCCAAGACATTCATCCAGTCCTTTATAGATCAGCCACCGCTACTCTCCTATATTTTTTTTTCTTTTGATAAGGTTCATCAGCTACTGCATATGTATCTTGCAACACAAAAATGCTAACAAGCACAATAATCCAAAAAATGTATTGAGCTATAATAAAAAGCAGCCTTTAATTACTGTATATGAACAAACCGGAATGGTTCTGCTGGCTCAGCAAGTCCAACAGCATCCCACAGTGGCAGGCACTGAGCCCCATGGCCTTTTCCATCAGCTGCTCAGGCTTCATTTCAGGCAACCACTCTCCTCTATGAATTCCAGAGCACAGATACAGGCTGTGCAGAAAACAGACTGAGAGCAGCCCTAAGAGAAGGACTTGGGGATGCTGGTGGATGAAAAGCTGGATGTGGCACTGCAATGTGCACTTGCCGCCCAGCAAGCCAACCAAACCCAGGGCTGCACCAAACGCAGTGTGGCCAGCAGGTCCAGGGAGGGGATTCTCCCCCTCTGCTCTGCTCTGGTGAGACCCCACCTGCAGAGCTGTGTCTGCTCTGGGGCCCCCAGCATAAGAAGGACACGGACCTGTTGGAGCAAGTCCAGAGGAGGCCATGAAGTTGATCAGGGGGCTGGAGCACCTCTCCTAGGCAGACAGGCTGAGAGAGCTGGGGCTGTTCAGCCTGGAGGAGAGAAGGCTCCGGGGAGACCTTACAGCGGCCTTCCAGTACCTAAAGGGGCTGACAGGAAAGCTGGAGAGGGACTTCTTACAAGGGCCTGTAGGGATAGAACAAGGGGGAATGGCTTTAAAATAAATAGAAGGTAGATTTAGATGCGCTATTAGGAAGAAATTATTTGCTGTGAGGGTGGCAAGGCACTGGCACAGGTTGCCCAGAGAAGCTGTGGCTGCCCCATCCCTGGAAGTGTTCAAGGTCAGGTTGGACGGGGCTCGGAGCAACCTGGTCTAGTGGAAGGTGCCCCGGAATTAGATGATCTGTAAAGTCCCTTCCAACCCAAACCATTCTATGCACAATGCTGAGATGACAGAGGAACATATCAATCTGGCTCGTTTACAGCATTAAAACTCCGTTTGTTGCTTTCATCACTATGATGCAAGTAGATCTCAGTTGCTGGACAACACTATGCTTTACAATTCAGCTGTACGTGTAGCAGGCAAAGAGCACACCTCAAGAACAGTCTCAGTGTCTCAAAAGAATTACAGCCTGACTAGCCTATGCTGTTCTAAACTGGTTGGAGAAAGAAAATGTGCAGATAGGATATGTCCCATTAAAAGGCAAACCAAGGTTTTGTTCCTAGCATTTACACACAAATGAGAAAAGGCTAATTGCACTGAAGTGTAAATGTTCATGTTTTTAGTGAAAGAAAATGAAGAAATATGAATGTGAGCCATAGAACAGCCTGAATGCAAAGGGTTAAACATGTTTAATTTTGCACTTTTAAGAGTGATGACATTAATACCCAAGCATTTCAGTTTAAGACTTTAAATCTTTGTTGTATTGGTGAGCCAGTAGGTAAATCTGTCCAACCACCCCAAAAGGTCAGGAACCACTTGAAGTGTTACTGTTCCCTTATACATAATTAAAACTCTGGTTAGTGTAGCTTCCTACCCCTTTGAAACCAACAGTCTCCATCAAACAATGTACAGGATCAAGAGCATCTTATGATAGAAGAAACAGCCAAACTGACCATGCATTGGAAGAAAAGTTAAACTCTTCTATACATGTTGGTCAAATATTGATCTCAGCACTCTCCTAATGCATTAAAACCTTTTAGAGTAGATCATGCTCACAAGCATTATATTGATGTGAGATCCAAGAGACACCACCACTTGTTGCAACATGAATGGAAGCAAATAATCAGTCTTCAGTAAAGGATTTATATGTGCATCATTAAAATCCAACCCATTACAAAAGAAGCCTCCAAGAAATAAAGCAGCTGTGCAAGACTGATAAAAAAAAATATTACTTCTTAACCCAAATGTTCCTTTCCAATCTCTCAAGTTCTGTCTTCATGTGAGTACCATCGTCTCTTCTTAAGGGCTTCAAAAACTGAAAATTAAAGGAAATGCCAAAGGCAAAGCATTTTCTTCTCCTCCTCCAGTATTCAAAAACTCCATGAAAGCCAAAAGATGGCACATTCATTACAAGTCACCGGATGGAAAGAAAATCACTTCCCTGTTACAGTATCTATCAACTACACCGTAAAGTCCTTTTCTGCTAATCAGCACTTTCTCAAAGCTTGTAGTAGGAAAAAAACCTGTTATCCAAGATCACAGCTGTAATAGTTTGGTTGTAAAAAGAATAAAAGAAACAATGAAAGTTTGGGAGTGCTGCCCTTGAGACAAAAGTTACTAAAGCATGAAGCATTATCCATTAAAAAGCATTTTTTGCAACCAAAATTTTCAACAGTTTAAAATACATTTTAGAAATTTACATTGTCACTCTCAATTTAGACCAAGCCCTCAATCCAGATTTTTCTCAAAATAGTCTAGTAATAATAAATGCACCACACCTGCCCTAGCTTCCAATGAACCAAATGTTAAAATGCTTTTTTTTTTCCCTAAAGTTTTAGAACCCCCAAGCCAAGGGATTCTGCTTGCAAAGAAAGGTACTAAGATCTGCTATGAACTGGGTTTTGCTGTGCAAAACTGAGCAAGGGCAGAGAAATCAAAACATACCAAACTTATTCTCAAGCTTATTTAAAGAATTAGACAGAGACAACATTTGTAAGATACCCAATGGATGATCATAAGGTTTTACAGTCCAAGTAGAGGTTCAGCTCTGTAGCAGCCACCTTTTTCTCCTCCAGCAAGCTCAGCAGGTTGCAGCCCAGCATGCAGCTGGTCACAGCCACCTCAGCAAGAAAGCTGCAGGTGCCATACCACAGGCATGTCACAGCTGGTTTGAGTGGAGACTGCTGCCGTGAGGGGCAGCCACAGCCACAGCCTGACCCTTCACCAAAAGTGTTGCACCAAGGAAACTACCTTGCCCCTAAAAAAAAAAAAACACACACACACGAATGAGTTTCCTGAATCCACATTACCTGAACAGGGACCATGATGTTGTGGCCAGAGCACACTGCCAGATGGATGGGTGTCTAGTGGCCTAGCCTTTGAGTAGATGTGGAATTATAGGATGAGAGAGGTTGGATTAGCTAAATTAATCTCAAGGCTAGATTAAGTAAAATGTGGAAGAGATCCTTCTCCTCACCACTGGCCCAGCGGGTACTGCCATCACCCTGCTTCTGCCAGTACTGGTGCTCCTCTGAACTCCACTGACTCAAAGAGCTAAATCAAAAGAAAACATGGTATTTATGGGAGTACCTTTTGCAAGGGCAATGAAAAAGGAGTTGCTGTCAATAATCTAAGCACATACCGAGTACCAACTGCAAAGAAAATAGTATCTAACACACAGTCAAAATACACTACCAATAGTCCTTACTTCCATTTAATTTCTGGATGGCGAACATGATGCTCTCCAGCCAGATGTACACAACCTCTGGGAAGCTTTGTTCCCTTTTTTGCTATACTCAAACCACATTACACATCAGAAACCACCAAAACCTGCAAGGATTCTGTCTGCACATGGGAGCATTTGGGATGAGCCACTTCAATGAACTCCCCACCTGGTTATCATTACTGAGAACAAGAATCCCCGAACGCATCTTCAGGAATAGCTAATGCCCTTTAAAATTTGTTTTACCGTAGTAAAAAGCAGCTTAAATGCAGAAAAGCTCTAACACAGTTTTAAAACTGTTTTTATTAGTCAAGCCACCGCATTTAGTATTGTGTGCCAAAAACTGAACCATTCTTAAGTGTTCATGAAGAACGTTCATGTAAAACATCGTTTTATACGTTGGCTGGTCAGATAAGGAAAAAGCACTAAAAAGAGTCACAAAACTTGTTTCAATGACACTTCAAATATTGAATTTTGACAGACATCACATTTGCTATACCAGACATTAAAAATGTGTTCAATTTTATGTTTTTTCTTGTGTTAATTTTAACTGAATTCAGAGCACAAGGCAAGGTGCAGAAGAGCAAGTCCACTGTGGGCTAAGTCTCTGAATGCTTTTTTTTTTTTTCAACCATCAGAAGGAAAACTGCAAAGTATCACAAGCAGATTTCAAAGTTAATGAATAAGCAAATACTTCCTAAAGCCATTTACTCATGTTTGTAGATACTGATCTCACTGCACTGGTTTCAGCTCAATTACCTTTTTGAAGATTCTCTTTGTTGCCACATGAAAAAAAAACCAAAAAAACAAAACCAAAACCAAATGCTTTTTAAAATATTAAACTATTTTGTAGCAAAGGGCAAGTTTTATGGTTAAGGCATTGGAATGCACAAAACACTATTTAGGAGACGCTGTGGTCTGTACGTGCTGAAGAGCGTGCCCAGCAGTTGTATTTATTGCAGTCTCTGCACCCCGGTGCTCAGAAGGTTCTGCCACTGCACCCACGTGATGGTAAGCAAGACAATACTTGGATGAGGCGTTGAAATCTAACACCTTCTTAATCCAATAGCTGTAAAGAAAGCCTAGATTAGAGTGGCTTACATTAATACACATCCTCATTCTGGTTTGACTGCCAAAGCTGTTAAGAAATCCACGGGGTGAGTTAAGTAATAGCAAGTGACCCATTTCCCTCAATGGGTACTTGCTTCAAGTCATCCCTAGGAAATGCAAAAGCACCTCTTTTCATCATTACTAATTTAAAGAAACACATCTAAAACCCAAATCAATCTTTGGAGAAAGGAATGGAAGCCAAAGCAAAAAGTTGATTTCTCAGTCTCCTGCTAGCAAAAAGGAAAGCTGGAGCTTGTATCAAAGGCACCTATCTGCCTGGGCAGCAGGTTATGACACAGGCTTTACATTCAGCTTTCTGATTAATTTCAGGGAGGAGATAAAGGTCAAGGCAACAAAATTAAGTTAATGGCAGGTTTTTTACTCTCAGAAATACCCGATAGCAATTCAGCTATCAAATTCTTTGATTTTCCTTTCCCTAACACCCTGACAGTCATCACTGGGACAGAAAGTATTTTCAGTTAATGAGATTATATCAGATTCACTACTCTTCACTGCTCTACTCTCTTTATTTACCTTGCCAGCATGTTCAATACCAAGAACTAGAAAGGAAAGTGCTCAATGTGTGGCAGCTGAAATAGTCCAATCACCGGTGTTAACTTAAGAAAAGTTAATACCAAAATGGTTTCAGAGAAAGAAATCCGAAGAAATTTATTTTGTGAAACATTATGATATAACTTCAGTTGACATTCACAAAAGTGGTATTTTTAACCTGAGTCTCCATGGGTCACCGAGGGAAAGCAAGTTCTGTAATTGCGTAGTCTCATGATGAAGGGTTTGCATCCCTACTGCAAAATCTGAAAAAAGCTGAGTCATCACTGTACCATCACTTTTTTCACCGACAAACAGTTCATAGCCTGTTTCACCACAGGGTTTTCATTCATTTCTTCTGTGGGTACACATTCCTGATTATTGCTCTTGGACTGCTTAGGTTACCACAAAACGTATTTACATTCAAACCAGCAAATTAATAGTTGGTTCTTTGCTATTCTGGTGAAACACTGGGTGCACAGATATTAAATTAAACAGTATTCCTCTTAATACAACAGAGAAAAGACTGCATGCCATCAGGGAAAGCACCTGAAAGTTTCCCTCTCGACTGCTTGGGCAAGAAGGGGTGTTTCTTGGAAGAAACTGATGGACAACTGCAGTGGAAATAAAGGACAACCGTGTTGGAAGGTCAACCCAACTACCACAGCAAACACCGCAAATGGGCACTGGAGTAAGAAGGATTAATGGCGCTGTAGAACCACAAATTTTTAAACATCATCCCTCAAGCTTACAAGACTACAAAGCATAAGATTTTTGCTCAATTGCTCAAAGGGACAAGTGTTAAAAATCTATCCACTGATGTGTAGTGAGACAGCCCCACAGCTCTACCCCAAAGGCCTGCCCTCATGATGTTCTACAGCAAACACATGCCTTGCATCTTCAGAAATTCGGGAATATCATCAAGCACAGACTCTGAGGAGCAAAGGTCTGCAAAACATCAAGCCTTAACAGGGTAATTAACATACCATGCATAGAATCTTACAACATGTTTATCACTATAGTTATACGCTTGCCAATAACGTTAGACTTTTCTAAATGTCTGTCAAGTTTGTTTTCATCTTCTTCCCAAAGAAATGAATCTTGCCTTTGGCACCATCATTGTTTTATAGAGTGGTTCTGTAAATCAGATGCTGCTCTGTATGTGCCGGAGCAAGGTTTTATCAGCGATGAACAGAGAATAGCATGAAGTCAGAAACCCAACAAGAGTCTCCCCCACAATAGCCATCCTTCCAGGTAAACTGATTTGATGGCACCAAAGCTCATCAAATGTTCCTTGGAGAATTTCAGTCAGAACTTTAGACATTTTGGCACCAGGCTGGGGTGTGCCTTGAAGGATCAAGACTCTAAATCTGATTTGATGTTTTATAGAAAGCCAATAAGCAAACTCAGTGCTTTCACAGTAGGCTGCATTTCTGCACGGTTATGCTGTAGCATTCAGCATCAGTCGGAACTTCCTAGTGTCCAAGGTTTCATGTCCAAATACAACCTGTCAGCCGATAGCAAGAGAGCAAAAATTACTGAAGTCCCGGGTCTTGCTGTGTTAGAAACATGAGTTGTGTACCTATACCAGGAGCTTATTCTGCTACTATTTTTCCAAAGAACTTACCACAACATCAGGTGGCCTCTTTTGAAAGGGCAGCATTGCTGAAATGCTAGCATAAATGCAGCTTACACAGCTAACACAGCCTCCATGCTCTAAGGCTCCTATTCATCTAAGCCTCCTATTCATCATCCTTCTATTTATCATACCAATGCGAAACATTTACAAAACAGTCTTTGGTGAACATAGTCCATTAAAAAGAGCTGCAAAGTCATCACACTTCCAGTGATAAATGTCTTCTGGCAGGGTGCTAATGCAGGATAATACCTTGTTTTCCGTAGCACCTTTTCCTCAAATAGAATATAAGGTCTTGATCAGGAGAAAGATCTTGCACAATCTTCTCCCTCTAACAGTGAGCTCTGGAGTGATGCTCAGCTCTAAGTGATCCTCCATGGGACAACGTAAGAACTGCTCTGGGAAATATAAAGAGACAACTGAAAGAGTTTTCCCATGAAGAGCATGCCCTTATTACCTGCTATGGTTTCCTACCCTCTTTACACCTGAAAAAGCCCAGCAGAGACATTTGGACAAGACCGCCAGGAATGAGGCCGTTGGTGCTCAGGGCTACTGGCAGTTTCCAGGAGAAATTTCAAGTGCTCCAGCAGACTCTGGACTTTGCTAAATGCACCAGAGATGCTGATTTTCTTTTTTAGAGGCAGCAAAAGGTTGTCTGGCAACAAAGATAAAGCTAGCCCTTGAACCAGCTACCCCAAAAGCACATATATTTTTAGTGAGTGGAGTTTGTCAGCTTCAGTAGGCAACAGGGAGAGATAAAATTATGACTTCGGTTTACTATTGCACACATCAGTTATAAATGCAGACAAAAATGATAAGGTTTATTACATACTGGTAGCTATATATTACAATAGTCTCTGAAAAATGTAGTTTTCAAAGGCAAAGATTTATAGAAATGTGCATGCAGACAGAAAAAAAAAAAAAACACAACATAACAGCTCATCCTCCCTCTAAGACACAAAGGCCATTACATATGAATCCAGCAAAGAACATGCTACCAAACAGAAACACACCCTGCTCGCCTAATAAGAAGTCCAATAAATGGCAAAAAACTGCCAGTTAACACAGAGATGTTTGGACGTATTTCAGGCAACACTGAAAAATCACCTCTCCCGGCACAACATTGTAATGCTTTGTAGAGATAAACAAGAAAGGCAAACTTCCACGGCAAGGTAAGAAGGCTGCCGTGTTGGACAGGACTCAACCAGGATTTCCCTGTTGTCATCTAGTGAGAGTCCCTGAATTTCTATACACTTCATCTCAATCCCTGTCGTTTGCCAGCCTCGCTGAGAGATGACACTACAACACCAAACTTTCGGAACACAAGACAATTCTTCAAAGCTGCTCATTGGTCTCATGAAGTAGTATTACGTCTTCCACCCCTGTCATAGCTGCTATCTTATGCAAGTTGGCTTTGCAATTATGAGGACAGAATATACGAGATTATAGTCTTTAAAACATAAAGAACATCTCAACAAAATACCCCAAACCCATCAAAACCAAAACTCTTCTTCAAGACTCTCCCAGTGGTGCTGCCCACCACCATCTTCCAGAACTTAAGTGTCCTCTGCTATTGGCACAAGCAGAAGGAAAACGTGCAACAGAACACCCAGCCTGCAGGACAGTGCCAGCACCGTCAAAATGCATTACAAATGGGAAGAACAAGAACTATTAAAGAAGTTTCACCACTCATTTTTAGGTAACAGGAAAGCCAAGCAGCTGATACAAGAAGGATCTGGACTTTTTAAAGAAAGAAGAGGGTCCACCTCAAGAACAAATGTATTTTCATTCAGAACTCCATTACAATGTTATTTTTTCTGTGCCCAGAAACAAGAGGCATTTTAATACACACAATTTTCACTCACCTGGATGTACATATGTAATTCATAGCTTCATGGGGCACAGTTAACTATGACACTAATTCTTTGAAGGGTTTCCTAGAATTGTTAAGTGTTGGCCACTATGCCAGTGTGCAAGTATATTTAAGGATTATTTGGTTTATTTAAAGGTTTCTCAAAATGTGTGCTTTTCTTGGAACACAAAGGCAGAGCTTAAGTTCTTCTTCCCCTTATTTCTCAACCTAAATATAGGTGCTGCAGAATGTAAATTACCAAGTCCCTGAGCTTTTCAGCAATTGTTTGACATTTATTAGAGAACTCCAACGCTCAAGACATTCCAGCAATACCCTTTCAAGGCTCACAACACAATCACTTCAATTGTATAGCTAAGATTTCTTAAAGCAGTTGATATGAATAATTCTTCCATAGTTAAAGACTGACAAGTTTCTGTCCTTTTATGTATTTTCAGAGTGCCAAGACACAAACCTTTCACTGAAGGAAAGAGGTTTCTGGAAATACATGGAAGATCAACGCACGTTTGAGAAACTCCCAGCTCATCATCATGAGATATACTTAAAGAAAAGCAGCTGCTACAAGGGTAGATAGAAACAAATAAAAATTAAACCCAAAGTCAATGTTGGCCTTTCTATCTTCATTCACGTCTGCTCTCCTTGTTGACTTCTCACTCGCCCCTGTGTGTAGCTAAAGGTTTTGGTTGCTGCTTTATGCTTTCAACATATTTCTGTTACAGAAAAATTGGCAAAAGACTATATTAAAAAAAAAAAAACCTGATTACTACGTATTTACCTAGAGGTTTGTCCTTTAATATGGACTAGGTGATCAACAGACTGTCGTGCTGTATTCTTTATGATTTTAAGTGCTTGACTCTGCTTGTGCTGGTCCACAACTGACAAGACCGAGCCACAGTTTTGGGCCAGATCTTCCATTTGCAACTCAGAAAGCTAACTATTTTTGAAGGAAGACTCTGGTTCAAAAGCTGCATGGTTTTTTAGATTTGTTATTGTTTAAGCATGCAAGTATTGTGTGCTCCATAGTGACACGCTCTGAAGACAGTTTTGGGTTTTTCCCTTCCGCACAGCCACCTACTTACATAACAGTTTTCAAAAAAACTAATTTTAATGAGAACTTCAGCTACAGGCTCTAATAACTGCATCTGTAAGGCACGCACATACTGGGTGTGTAAAATAGCAACTGCACATTGAACAGAAACCTTTTACAAGAGATGCATAATTCTTTCTTCTAAAAATTCCCTTAGCATAGAGAGAACATTTATGGCACACTTACAGGCTTCTGAAGGTGGGGGTTACATTGGAAAGATTGATCCAACCATCAGTGTCAAGACCAAAGCAGCAGACACTGCTGTAACAAAGCTACAAACCTCAAAAATACTTTTCTGAAGTCAGTATCTGCCAAAAAAAAGCCATAGATGAAGCTGATATACCTACAAAGACCCATTTCTCTACATGTTTGTGTAAGCACGAAAATCTGCTAAAATTAGAGTCTCGAACTATCTTCCTCCATTTTCTCTTCAAGTTTGTCAAAGTCTAACGTTTCAGGAATGCAAAGGACAGCGTTTTGCCAAGTCATCAGCTGGGAGAGTGAAACAAGAAAAGGAAAGAAATCTCTAGGCTCAAAAGACCTGAAACGTAGGGCATGACTTTGTTCTGCTTGGATTTTATAATCTAAAAATATAAGATCAGTAGAGCAGTGTATCTTCTCTGAAATTTCACTTTTCTAATAAGCATACCCAGTCTGCTGGAAACTAAGTCTTCACAGATTTCATCATCTCCTGACAGCACCACAAATGCACACCTCATTGTCAGGTTGCTGTGAATGGCCATTTTGGGGGGGGTGTCAACTGCTGCTTTAGGTAACTGCTCACTACACTCATGTGAAGGCTCGGGCCAGAGGAAAGTTTGGGTAATGATTTGGGTTGGAAGGGACCTTTAAAGACCATCTAGCCCAACCCTGCTGCATAGGACACCTTCAACTAGACCAGGTTGCTCCAAGCCCCGTCCAACCTGGCCTGGAACACTTCCAGGGATGGGGCAGCCACAGCTTCTCTGGGCAGCCTATGCCAGTGCCTCACCACACTCACAGTAAAGAGTTTCTTCCTTATGTCCAAGAATCTCTAAAAGCAGCTTTCTCCACAGACCTCAAAAAAACCCAGAACAGTCCAGAAGCATCACATCTCCGCACAGTCTCAGGAAGGGCATTACGCTGCAATTTTGTAAATTGTGCTAAAGGAAGAAAGAAAAGGAAAACACCAGAGATGCTTCTCCTGGTTCTGATTTTTCAACAGTGTACTCTATAAAACCACCTCTTTCCCAATACTAACTCCTTCCTAAAGCACTTTTATTAGAGGAGATGTAGATATTTTTTCTATATTAGGAAATAAAAACTTACTAAAGGCCAGAAGATCTTGTGTCTATCTGTGTCTATCTTAAGCAATATCATCCACTCCACAGTCTCAATAATTTTAGTTTTAAGTTAGCGCTGGAAAAAATCTTTCCCTTTCCTGAGGAACACGATCATTTCAGAACATAGACGAAGGCATTTTCTTTGGGAAACGATCATGCGGTTATTTATAGACACCTCTGCTTTGCATTGTAATTGCACTCCCAGGCTTTTGACAGTCCAAATTAGAATAAATAAAAAATAAAGGAGGACATACAGTTTGTGTGATATCACACTGAGCCAAGGCAGCTTCGTCTCCTGTAGCATCCTGAAGACTCAGTGCTGCCCCAGCTCCAAATAAAATATTCCCTTTACTCCTCCTAGTTTCTTTAATAAAATTTTAATTACCCTGAAGGCAGTTAAAGCTGCATACGAAGATGGATGCCTCATAATTAATATAACAGAACACCAGGACTACTGTCTAACAACATTTTGTAAGTCTGAGAAGATTCTATTGGGCAAAACACTTTGGCAGCCACATTTTTGTTTTATTTTCTTAAATGGCTGGAAGTGTCAAGAAGCAGGAGCATTTATCACCCCACAAAACCCCATGTGACACATGGGCAGGCTCCCTTCCTAATTGGAAAATTATTTACGCCCAGCTTGCACTCTTCTAAAAGTCACCTAGGAAAAGCAAAGACATTACTGTCTGGGATAACTGCTCTACGTGGCTTATGCACACAGGTTCTTCTAACAGTTCATAGCCAAGCTCCAGGGCTCATTGATGATGATAACCAGTATTTGCAAATGAATCCAACAAGAAGCTTTAGAAATCCATAGGTGAATAGAGGGGAATAAAATTATATGGAGAACTACTGGTGGAATTATGGAAAATGGATTACGTGCGTTATTTATATTTATTTACATGGAGTATCTTTAAACCATACTATTCAGAGCATAGCTTGGGCTGGTAGTAAATTTCACTTAGAGACTTTAGATGACCAAGTTGTGTAAAGTGGTAAATTCCATCTTCATGACAAATGTTCACATCACAAGCCCCAGGTGGTCTCTGCAGCACTTTAGTTGCCTATCTTGACAAGGGTAAAGACTAAACAGGCTGGGGGGGCAGGGGTGCAGAAGAAAAATCAACTCCTCTATTCCCACATGTTCACCAGATAAAAACTAGAACACAGTTCACAAGGATGATTATTTCATAATGATTTGTTTAATATTAACTATAAATTGGACAGAAATCAAGAAACAAAGTAAAAACCCAAACACAAACTACTGAACAAGGAATAAGCTTTTCTTTAAAAACTTCAATGTGGACAGGTAATAAAAAAACCAAACTCCTAGGTGTTCCCTAGAGGGGAAAAGTGACTTCTGACAACTTCTTCAGGACAGCTGTTGTTAACATTTTAATAAAACAGAGCTATTTGCAATCAATGGGAAAACAGCATTAACAATCAGACACTAAGATGTAGAAAGTCTCCAAAACCACAAGTGGTAAAGCCCAGGTCACTAGAAGCAGAAATTGCCTTCTGACAGCTAATAACTTATGTTTTTTTCCTAAAATAAAATAAAATAAAAATTAGCTTCTGACAAGAGTAGAAAATAGACAATAAGATGTTAAGGGTGTAGCAAGCCTGTCCAAGAGAGGAAAATGTAGGTCAGGTGTATAAGGAGACCAGGATACTACAATTAATACAAATCTTGCTTAGCGCTGCATTAACATCTTAAGAATACTATTGCCCTAAGAACAATTCAGACACGAAGACTATGTATGGAAGAAGCAGGGACAAAACAGAAATACTAGCATTAAGTCAGCCTCTATCAAACTGCTTCAATCCCACCTCCATATACACATTTAAGAGTCTCTACTTTGCTGAAAATTGAAACAAAAGTGCATGCACTCAGAAGTCAGTCAGACTTTTGAATTAAGGGGAAATTAAAGCAAAGTCAAGCTTAAGGCATCAAGAGAGCTAAGCTGATGCCATTTGTTCAGAAAATTGTCCATCACCAGTGCTCCGCACAGAATTACTCTTGATCCTTTTTAAAGAAAGTTTGAATCATATAGTTCATATGGCATCTCTCTAAAAGGACTGTTTTGCTGAGCTCCTTTTCTCACAGGGACTGTGCGGTTTAACCTCAAACACAGACCAGACATAAGGAAGCCTAGGTGCTAGAGGACACTTCCGAAGGGTGACCTTAGCTCCGCTGTGTTTCTTAACATTCCCCAAGAAGCAGCTTCTTGCTGAAGTATCATGTTCATCAGCTATGAATGGAAAAGTATTATACTCAAGCATTACTTGACTTTTAAAACTGCCAGAACAATGATGCCCCACAACGTATCAGCCTCTTGCCGAAGTGTTGCAACACTTTGCTCCCTTCCATCCCTCCATATTCAGGAGAGAAATGTACTCCAGCACATGGGTCTAAATAAATCTTACTACCTGGGGTGAAGCAGCAAATTTAAGCGATTCCTGAGCTGTCAGTGTAAACAACCTAGAACTTCAGGTTAAACATCTCAATCCTGTTCTTCCAAGTCCCCAGGAAAATCAGGTCCCCAAAGCCTACTCTGCATCTCCAGTCCTAACCTGCAGTATTCCCCAGCAAAAACTTAGGTATTTAGCTCACCTACTCTGCCTCAAATCAGCTGTAAGTTATTTTAAGACCCAAACATTAAATGCACTGTGTCTATATTAAAGTAGCCATCTGCATACCCAAAGACATAGACAATTGCTTAATACAAGCAGGGTCCCTACTGTGAAATGATGATGCAAACCTCTGCAGCATTAAAAAAGCTAAAATTTGCAACCTTTACTCTGCCTGAGACAGCAGGACACACGCAGGTCTCTGCTGGGTACTCTTTCAGAGTTGAGTATTCTTTTTGGGTGTAGATATTTGACAATCTAAATGCATTTTACACAAAGAAAATAAACAAAAGGAATAGGATCGGTGAAAACCTCAAGTCAAAGAGGAGGTCAAAAATCTTTACAGTGACTCAAGTTCCACTCTGATTTATTATAATACACTTGAAATGTGCCTTTTAAATGGTTTTCTGCTCTTGTTCTCTCCATTTTTCTCTGAAATACATTCTATCACATTTATTTTCCTCTGTTGAAAAAAATCTCAGAAACTGAATAAAGACAGTGAAGTTTGACAGCTCAAGAACTTCACATGTGTAAAAGAGTCTCTCAGAACTGAGTCAAGGCTGAACTTCAGATAAGAGGCCAAACGAAGCTGTGTGAAAAGGAATACCTAGTATTTCAAAATTGGCATTAATCTAGAATATTTTTCCAATTCTTTATGACGACTCAAAACCAGATTTGTCTAAGACATGCCATCCTGATTTCATCATCCTCACTGAAGAGAGTTGGGTTTTTAATTCAATGACAGTTAATGAGTAGTCAGTGGGGAAACCATAAAGGCTGGTGTCAAATGACTTTAGGGATAGGATAAAATCAATATAATGGGTGAAGTTATGAGGCTCCATGATACAATCCAGCAGCTCCATGGTACCAAAAGGCAAAGGTTCATCTTTCCCCCCACTCAGCCTTCCTCCTCTTCTCCTGACCATGTAGCACATACCTCTGCATCCAACAGATCCTTCTATGAACCCATTCAACTCAGCCCCACCCACATCCCTCCTGCAACCCTCCAACATTTTTTGCAACCTAAAATCAAGGAGCAACAAAACAATGGGTGTGGAACCACACAAGCACAAGTGACATCTACTTCAGGCAGCAGTAAGCGGTTGAGATGATTCAACACTCTTGCCTAACTTTAAGATGAAGAGGGAAGAAGGTTCTCACTGACAGAAGACAGTGGTTATTATATACAGATTTCTACCTCGCCTTTCTGCCCGAGGTCACCATTTCCACAGGAGACTCAGCAGAAGCTAGCACTTGCCAGCATTTCAGCAGCATTCTAAGTTAATATAAAATGCAGGCAATGGCCATTTAACATATTGGGCTATGAGTCATAGTAGCTAAGACACATCCAGTTCTTTCATGATACCTCCAGCAAGGGAGAGGGATGGACAGCTAAGGGCAGATGTGTCAAAATGCTTCACAGAGAAAGGCAAAGCTTAACGAAAACAAAAACACAGATGCTCATCCCTCACCATGCTTACAAAAATAATAAAAAAAAACCACCAACAACAAAAAAACCAACTGCTTCCCCAACCTAGTTAAGGAAGTCCAAAGAAACCACCGAAAGAGCAGATATTCATCTGATCTCAAAGACAAGATCATTTGATATAATCTGTTACACCTTTCTTCTGCTGGATGAAGATGAAGGACAAATTTCAAGATAGTTTCAAGGATACTTTTTTAACTGTATGGGGAGTACCTAAATTCCATTTGACACAAGCCTGTGGCTGTCTGTGTTTGTAAACCTAGAGCAAGGCTGCCTCCCTACAGTTCAATAATGAGACAAGTGTTCCTTTAATCAATGCCACCAGTACTAACTTATTGTTCCTTTAGACAAACAACAAAAAGCAGGAAACAAAGAACAAATAAACAAGAGAAAAAGCAGCTCAGAATCCCTAAAGTACAAAAAGACCATTGTCTGGGTTCAGTTTTGGCCAGGATGCTTAGCAGGTCTGTACACACCTACTCAGCTTTGTCACTGGACTACTTGAGGAAAAGTATCCAAAAATCACATCCAAAATTGCAACCAAAAAATCATTTGATGAATCAGCCAGAGCACTACTATCCAAACTCTGGTCCTTCCCCATGCAAGTTTCTAAAACACGCTTTTGTCAGACTTTTCATGTGATTGACTGGAGAAGCAGCTTTTCTTGCATTTTATAATCACTGTATTAGCAGCTAACTTCTCTCTAAATTCAGACAAGACAACAGAAAATGTAGAATGGAAGTTGCAGCATGAAGTACGTTGACTAAAAATGCTTTACATGTTCAGGCAGCCCAATGACTCATTTGTGGTCATTTTGCTGCATCTGCCACAATGAAACCAAAAAATGTTTCAGCTTATTTATATTAAAAATAAAAAGTTGAGGAAAAATTAAAAACAAAGCACAGAAAGTTCCTGGCATTTTGTGTTACCCAGCAGCATCTTTACTGTGGTGACCAGATTCCTAACCCAAAAGCCTCCTGCGGACAGTGTATGGGCACCACCTTCCTGTAACCATCAAAGGGAATGAAACCAAAATAATTCTTCAATCAGTCCAGCAAAGCTGTGTACTGCACACAGCATATCTCCAAAGCTCTGCACTGTCTCAAAGAAACTGATTCCGCTTTAAGACAGTCCCACAAAAATTACATTTATAAGCAATAAATTTCAGAACTTGAGAGCTGGAGATTTATGCCAGACACTTTTATGGATGTTTGAGTCATCACCAATTTAAAAAAAAAAAAAAAAAAGTAACTGATTTAGAACAAACTAAACCCTTTTTCATTCGGGGAGCTGCTCCCTTTTAAAAGCTCAAAAGATATCCTGGAACAGTGTGAGCACAGTGCAGCTGGGAGCAAACTCTCTCCACATCTCCACACCCAAACGCTACTTCCTATCCTCTCAGGATACATTCACCCTTCCCTTGAACTCTTTGGATGTCCGGAAATGAGTCCCAAAGACCATGCTGGACCGGGGTTTATACGGGATGATGGAAGAGCATGGGTGTGAGAACTAGCTGGTCGGCTGGCCAGCATCCAGGCAAAGTAAGAACAGGCAGGAAGCAATCTGGAGCGTGGAATAATTCAGCAGACACACACAAGCATTTCAGGAAACACGAGCTGGAAAGGCACAAGGAGTTATGGTGAGACGCCAGACAAAAAGTTCTCCAGAAGCATCAAGTTGATAATCGTTTCACCTATCATGTAATTGCAAATGGTCTTCAAACAGCACCATACGAATCCAGCACAGGATAAACATTCATCCACCCTCCCATCTGCTTGTGAGAGATAACTGATATTGTCTCATTTTGTAAATAAGAGAAAGGTACACACAGCTAGAGCCATTTGCCCAAGGTCATCTTAAAACCACAAGATAGCTAAGTTCAGAGAGTCACGTGAAGATTCTCCCTTCCTCACTTCCCCATTTCTGAAAGCCTCTTCCTACCCTAGAGATTAGTGGAGGGTTTCCATCCTGAACAATGATAATTCATGTCTTATTTTTTTTCTTCTGCCATTTGGGTTAGAACCGATGCTTGCCCACCCAGTGTTAGACCATAGTGAAGTAAAGACCGCAGTAAAATCTTTACTGCATAGCATTTCACAAGTCAACTGAACAACACAGAAACAAAAGGCTTTCAGTGCTGTGTTCATGGCTCAAGAACAAGCCAGGAAAACAGTAACGGAAGCACTTTTTTCTGAAAGCCTCCTTCAATTAGGAACCGATACTCCTGCCCTTCTGTGCCTGTTGGTGATGAAGAATGAAGGATCCCAAGCAACTCCCTTGAAGCAATTCCCTTCACAAAGGCATACATCAATGTAGCAATGCTGGTTTGCTTCTCTCTTCCCCTGCACCCAGGGCCAGAAGCCAGAAAGCAACTTCTCCTTCCCAGCACTTCTGCTATTTGGCCATCTGAAGGTACCTGGAGGTCTCTAAACCCGTGGATGTGTGCAAGCCCTAATCTGCTGTCAGGCAGCTTTTCTTCAGCCTACATATGCACAGGCTCGCCACCAATAAGCCTTCTGGGCTTCTTCGTGTGCACTTCTTCTTACGTGTACTGCCTTTGTCTGATCTTGTTTGTTTGGTAACCACAGAAACAGTTTTAAAAACTACATGAGCAGACATACAACCTTCAGAGACCAAAGCTTCGTGCTTTGTTTCCATTTAGAAAGACCCATTTGGCACCCACTCATCTGCTCCTCTTTTGTTAACACTGCTGGGTGAAGGATACACTTACCTCTTAAGATGCTTCTCTTGTATGCATTCCACACAGACCTGCTTTAAGGCAAAATGCTTCTTGTTTTTGTAGGTGACAACCATCCAGCTCTCTTCTGAAGGCTTCCTGCGCTACTGCAGGTCTTCAGCGCCACTCAGACACCATCGCTTCAGATACAACCTCACAGCAGTTTACATGGGAATTTGTTTACCAGTAGTCATTCAGGTATCATAAAACCAAAGCTGGAACGTGAAGATTGCAGCACATCACAACAAGAAACACCGTTAATAAAAGCCTGCTCTACTTTAACCATGGCTTCCCCCGCAACCAAGCTCTTTTCGGCACCCATGACGTGCATAACACTGCTGTTGGTATCAGTAACAAAGCAGACTGCAAGCATACAAACATATTCATCTACAAAATATCACTCATTCCTTTATTACTTTTCAGTTGAAAATTCTTATTGCTGAAGACTTCCCAGAGACCTATTCCAGCCTCTTTCCTCTTCCCCACCAATGCAACTGCCTTATCCCTTCACACAACCCAGCAACTACTCTTAAAACAGCCTTCACTACACAGATGGCTTTTCTGGACTTCGCTACCTCCTGAGCGATGAGGATTTAACATAAGGATCTCAAGCAACGCTTCAAACTAGTTTAGACTTTTTTTCTTTCTCTTTCTTTTTACTCCTACTTCTGTATCAGTTTGGGCCATATTCAGCTTAAACATCATGAGATACAGTCTGTATGGAAGGTATTTACAAAAGAAAGTTTGTGTGTAAAGCACTTCCTAGTGATGAAGGCTTTGTTATTGTGCCCTTATGGTACCTTTACACTCATCAGGAATAGTTTCCAACAGAAGTACATGAGCCTGCACATGACAGGGTCCTGTCCTTGCACTCACAATAGGGCCAAAGCCAGTATAAACATCATTTTCAGATGTGGCCTGCAACACAGGCAGCAGAGACGATCTCTAAAATATTCTCATCCTACTTGACAACTAAAAAGTCAGAGAAGCATAAGCCAACATCCATGAAATAGCAAATGGTGAAGGGGGGCAACTCAGAAAAAAAGAAGAAAAAAAGCGCCTCTCTTTCCCCCCTTCTCTTTTTCTCTCGCTTGCTTACTTTCCTTCAGGTGTTGACCAAGACACAATTAATCACTTTGAAAATCATCTGTTTCAGACAGACTAGAAAACCAGTTGTTCCATAAATGGAAGAACATTTAAAAATTAACCAAGGAGTCACCAGCAAGGAATATTGGTCAATACAGAAAAGGAAGAATGAGCGATTGAACAGGCACTGCCGAATGCATTAAGAGAAATCTCTGGGTGATTTTCCACTTAAAAATAACACAAGATGCACATAAACAATGGGCTTAAACAGGGGGAAAAAGCTTTGTGTTTTGAAAGTGCAACATAGCATTACAACTGTTCAATACCCCACGTTTTTCCTAAAAATTCATACGACTACTAGCTTTTTACCCCAGCTTTGACATTAAGGATTTCTCTACCATTATTCCTCTGTGCTGCTCCTCTGCTTTCCAGCAGTACAAACATCTGAAGCAACCATTGCCAAACTCATCAAAATAACAGCACTGAACCACACTGTTAATTTTGTATTTTTCAAGAGCCAGAAGTTGGTACAATTAGCCTGAATTATAGGAACTGATTCTCTGCACAACCTAAAGGAACCATTAAGCAAGACAAGAGTTAGCTGTGCTCACTGCCATAAACCCACATACATATCACCACAATTACTTGGAAAACTCAAGCGATTTGGTACATGCCGAGCTCTGCAGTCTGACAGCATCTGTACTCAAGAGCTGAAATATTACAGAAAGAAACATGCAAGAAATGAATTTGAGAGCGCTAACAGTTCTTTGCTTTTCAGAGAAAAAGCAGCAGACGAAAATGGGTTGGTGAGGATAAACGCTCACAAAGGATGCACTCAAAAACTGGTACAGTCACCCCAAGTGCCAGGGCACTGAACATTTTACATAACCCCGTGCCGCTGCACAGGGCAGGAATGAATGCAGCAAATGTGTACACATGGACACACACAGCCTTGCTTCCCAAGGAAGCCTATTTTAATTATAATGGTTGCCACGGTTACTTTAATTCCATCATAGCTCCAAGAAGTCTCACAACTCCAACTCCACACCACTAATCAGGAATCTTGCATAACATTAGCACTGAATAACCCAATTTAAACCAACTTAAAAGCCTGGGTTATTGGAGAGGATGTTGACAAAAAAGAAAAAAAAAAGAAAAAAGGAAAAGAAAAAAACCTGAAAAAACAAAACTGTTTTGTTCAGGGAAGCACCGCTTCTATATCCGTCTCCAGCAAGTGTTCTGTCACTCTTATCCACATGGAAACTATGGATGAGCCCAAGCCAGAGCAAAACCAAAGTTAAATACTATTTTCTTTAGTCAAACATGCTCCCCTCAATCTTCTTCTACAGGAAAAATAAAGAAAGTACAATGACATCATATCAAGTCAAAGGTGACAAAAGAATTAGTCCTACTTATTGGCAGAATAAAACAACATGGCAACCCTGGAGTATCAAACATGGAAAGTTTGGCACAAGAGCCCATGAGCTGCAGGAAGAAGTTTCAAACTGCAATTTGTAAGTTTTTTCTTTGAACGCTGCCCATAGTATGGCTGGCAACGTTGTTTGGAAAATATTCCTGTAATTTAAACACAGCTGTAACAAGCAAAACTGACCTTAGTCTAAACAAAGGAACTCCCTAAAACCTACTCTAGTCTTCCTTTGGGGCTTCAGGTCTATAAAATGAGGCAAGGAGTAGCAGTCTAGCTAGCTCAGAGGAAGAGAAAAACACTACATTGTTCCATCTATAGTCCTTAAGCAATTCAAACACAAACATCTTGGCACAGGACAAGTTAAATATCCAACACATTAGGATGTAACTCTTCCTGCAAAATAAAGCCAGTCTGGATCCTCTTTCTGGGAATTCTGAAAGCAGGACTACTGGAGACCAAGGCTTTCCACAGGTACCCAATCAGTGGTCAATTACCTGGTATAGTAAAGCCAAATATAATTTTTCTCCCTATTAAAATACAAATTATTTTCTTCATTTCATTTTTTTTTCTCCTTCATAACCTCTGCTCTCTGGAATTTCTCCTGGACCTACAGTACTAATGTCTGTATGGACGATTTCGTAGGCACAACAGGATGAAGCTCCATTTCTTACTCTGGGAAAGTGAAAATGACATTACATTTCTCCTTCCCAACGTTCAATGTCCAAACCCCAGCATTTTTCCCAAAGGCAAACTAAGAAGCAGCAAAATCTGACCGCTAGTGATATCAGCTTTGGTCATCTACCCTGCAGACTGTTTCCTGTAAAGTTGCATATGATCCTGCATTAGCTTTAAAAGGGGTAGCAGAAAGAAATGTTTGCACTGTTTGCAGTATCTCCTTAGAGAGAATGTAGATACAGAAGCTGTATACATGGTCCTCAGCTCCTAAAAAATTACCAACACAGTCTTAACTGACTTAAGCCTGGGAACCCTTTGAGATATAGCTTTGTGCCACACTCTCAAGGCACTCCTTTGACTTAATTCCTGCACAGTGAACAACGGAGCCTTTCAAAAAGATTAGCTACTTCGGTGTCCCAGAAAATCCCATTTTCTACAATGTCTTCCAACTCACGTGGCTAGGGATGAATCACATTGATCAAAAAAATGCATAAATGACTGAGCAAAATACCTTATCATTTGATAAATGAAGCACAGAGGTGAGAACCAGAAAAGCTAGCAAAGTCTGCCATGTGCAACATAATGCCTTCAGTTAGCAAACCTCAAAGACTAAATTAAAAGGCATTTATAGAATAAGCAGATACCACTAATTTGATGGGAGCTGTGAACACCAGCAGCACTGGCGAGGTTACCCAGTAAGTCAGGACACTGCTCTGGCAAGGAGATGCAACAGTAGTTTAACAGACTTCCCCTCCCACAATCCTTGTATTGAAACCTAATTTGTTCTGCTTGTACTGTGCTCATCTATGCATTACTTAAATGCATTACAAAGTCAGACAACAAAAATCAGGCATAGTCTGGTATTCAGCACTTCTTCCACTATTTATCTTGTTGCTTGGGTTTTCTCCTCTCCAGAGTTTTTTCCCACTAGCTAAAATTCATGCTTATGTTCAGAAATAATGATTACAGCAGGAAAGCTAAAGTGGTAACAAAACCATCCCCCTGTCCCCTCTATTTAAGCTTGAAATAAGATTTTCCATGCAAGACCGTAGATATTTCAGCAATACTTAACGGCGGTGTTCAAAACACTGCAGTCTAAAATACCTTCATTCTAAGCTGCAGCTCTCCTGTCATCAGTCTCAGTGGCAGCAGGTTAGATCTCAACACCCATCAGAGCACAAGAAATAGATCACAGCAGTACTAATAAAGCAGAAGCAGAGGAAACGGCTAATATTCATGCAGAGCTCTGGCATGCTCTTAGCACTTTCTTACTTGGTAGCTAGGAATCTTTCATTTCTGGCCCTGTACAAAATCACTTCTAGATCTAACAGCTAAGTTATGATGACTTTTAATATTTGATCCAAACACAGAAAAAAAACACATTTGGAAGGATGCAAGATCTAGGATACTGAAATAAAGTTACTGTTTTATGACAGGAAAGTGTTGCTTGTTAGGGTCTTCACAGCAGCCCTGAGCCCAGAAGACCATGGATTCTAGATAAGGAAAAGAGCTGGATGAAAGCTGACAGGAAACAGGGAAAGACAGTATTAGCCAGTATTCCAGTCCTTGGGAGCCGCGTTCTGACATGAACACCTCAGCACTGCAGGTCCTCCTACCAAATCCTCCACCTCTGTCCAGACCAGGATATCAACTGTGTTGTCTACCCCTTCCTTTCCAAGCCAAGATCTTTAGTCTCCATACTCATCTCCCTCAGTTTTATACTCCTGTATCAGAAAAAGAATGAAAACAGGTTAGTTAAGTGTAACAGTAGAGCAAGCCACACACTAATGTAGCTTCCAGCTCCCCCTGTGATGAGGGGTGTGACCGCATCAAAAACTTTCTATTGTCAGGCTTCCATCAGCATCCAACAAAGAACTTTAAGAAGGATAAATGGCAGTTTTACAGATGACTCTGCCAAGCTCCTTCAAAGCACAAAGGCAATATGGAAGATGAGATTCCAAGCAAGCCACCTCTGTGCTAACAAATGGCTGGTGGGAGTTGCCATCAAGGATGACAAAAGGACACTGACTTCCAAAGGAGAAGAGGCTGTGAAAATGTCTGAAAACACAGGTAAGTCCTTGGTGGAGTGGAGATGAGAACTTGTGCACAGTTACAGAGAGCCATTGCATAAACCATCAGGAAAATTACCTCTGCAGCAGCATTCTGGAAAGAGAGCAATAGAAGATGATATTTGTCAAAAATCAGGTAACGACACAGTAACCGATCACTAAGAGGAGAAGCCTGGAACTGCTTTTACTGCACAGATGGCCTCTCCGAACGGTATCAAACACTCTTCCCTTCTGAAAGACAAGTGAAACCTGGACACAGACCAGCAGGGAGAAGAGTGAGAGTGCACTCCAGGCAACACCTTTGTAATCTCTGCTACCAAAAGAGCCGTTTCTAATTTTGCTTAAAGGAATTAGAAAGTTACATTCAACTACCACGGTCAAATAAACTATTAACTCTATCCTTCTTGAAGGAAAATAATTCTTTTCCTCCTGCTTCTTTCAAAATACTTAAGACAAAATAGGTTCACTCTAAAGCTCCAAAAATTAGTCTCTACATTTTCCTACAAAAGAATCTTAAAATTACAAATTAAAAAAACATGTGACATTAAAAAAAGACAAACCCATGGATGAGGGAAAGGCTGAGGTACTTAATGCCTTCTTTGCCTCGGTCTTTAACAGTAAGACCAGTTGTTCTCCAGGTACCCAGCCACCTGAGCTGGGAGACAGGGATGAGGAGCAGAATGAAGCCCCCATAATCCAAGGGGAAACCGTCACCGACCTGCTGCGCCACTGACTCACACAAGTCTCTGGGCCCAAGGGTACTGAGGGAGCTGGTGGAAGTGCTCCTCACTGAGCCACTTCCCATCACTTACCAGCAGCCCTGGCTAACTGGGAAGGTCCCAGTCGACTGGAGGTTCACAAACATGACGCCCATCCACACGAAGGGCTGGAGGGAGGATCTGGGGAACTACAGGCCTATCGGTCCAGCCTCGGTGCCGGGGAAGGTTACGGACCAGGTCATCTCAAGTGCCATCACACAGCACATACAGGACAACCAGGGCACCAGGCCCAGGCAGCATGCGGTTACGAAAGGCGGGTCCTGCTTGACTCACCTCATCTCCTCCTGCGACAAGGTGACCCGCTTAGCGGATGAGGGAAGGGCTGTGGACGGTGTCTCCCTAGACTTTAGTAAAAGCCTTTGACACCATCTCCCACAGCATTCTCCTGGAGAAACTGGCTGCTCGTGGCTTGGACAGGGGCACTCTTCTCTGGGTAAAAAGCTGGCTGGATGGCTGAGCCTGAAGGGTGGTGGGGAATGGAGTTACATCCAGCTGGAGGCTGGTCACAGGTGGCATTCCCCAGGATTCAGTGCTGGGGCTGGTCATGTTTGGTATCTTTATGGATGATCTGTATGAGGGGATCAAGTGCACCCTCGATAAGTTTGCAGATGATGCCAGGTTTGGGGGCAGGGGTGGGGGTGGGGGTGTTGATCTGCTGGAGGGCAAGAGGTTCTGCAGAGGGATCTGGACAGGCCCCAATGGGCCAAGGCCAGTTGTACAAGGTTCAACAAGGCTCAGTGCTGTGTCCTGCACCTGGGCCACAACTACCCCATGCAGTGCTACAGGCTTGGGGCAGAGCAGCTGGAAACTGCCTGGTGGGAAAGGGCCTGACGAGGCTCAGCGGCAGCCAGCTGGATATGAGGCCCCAGTGTGCCCAGGTGGCCAAGCCCAGCAGCATCCTGGCTTGTGTCAGAAACAGTGTGGCCAGCAGGACCAGAGCAGTGATCATAGCCCTGCACTGGGCACTGGTGGGGCTGCACCTCGGATCCTGTGTGCAGTGTTGGGCCCCTCACTGCAGGACAGACACTGAGGGGCTGGAGCGTGTCCAGAGCCGGGCAGGGGCTGGGGCAGGGGGAGCTGGGGGGTTCAGCCTGGAGAGGAGGAGGCTCAGGGGGGACCTTCTCGCTCCCTACAACTGCCTGACAGGAGGTTGTAGCGAGGTGGGGGTTGGTCTCTTCTCCCAAGTAAAAAGTGACAGGATGATAGGAAACAGCCTCAAGTTGGGCCACGGGAGGTTTAGATGGGGTATTAGGAAAAATGCCTTCTCCAAAAGGGTTGTCAAGCATTGGAACAGGCTGCCCAGGGAAGGGGTTGAGTCACTGTCCCAGGAGGTATTTAAAAGGCGTGTAGACATGGTGCTTAGGGATGTGGTTTAGTGGTAGACTTGGCAGTGCTGGGTTAATAGCTGGACTTGATGATCTTAAGGGTCTTTTCCAACCTAAACGATTCTACAATTCTTGACATCTTCACTCCCCTTCAGATTAAAGGAATTAAGCATCTTTTGATGCGCACAGAAATAACAAAACACGGGATTTGACACTAACTACAATAATGTCTGGAGATGGACTTAATTTTCGGGCTAGCAAGATTCAAAAGGTAATCGATTTCCAACAGGTTTGCAAGCCAAAGAATGGGCTGGAGTCCAGGTTTAACTTCACAGAGAGAAAGTATTGCCTTACAGACAGCAAAACACATGCCCAAACCCAGACCCTAGAAAAGCTAACCTCTTGGAGCAACCTGTTTGTTTCTCTTCCCCTCTCCCAGCTTGTTTAAAATGCAGCAGCATGACTTATCACTACTGTATATCCTGACTTCCAAAAGCTGTCTAGCAGAAGACTAATTCTCAAAACAGTTACAGCAAATGTCACTAAGTCCTGTGAACTTCTCACCTTCTCAGCATGCACAACACATGGCAAAAGCTAGCATTCATGTTGTGGACAGGGCATGAAATAAAGTGACAATTCACCAGCTATCTACTTGTGGCTTCTCATGCTGTTTGCCTGAACTTGCCAAGTGGCTTATCACAATCCAGAAATAAAAACTTATACAAAACCAATATGTATACTTAATACGTACACTCCGAAATATTACTCCTTGCCTTCTGGCCTTTATCCCAGTTCATCACCTCTACAACCCACTACTGTGCAGCCAAGGGAAAGCCCAGCAAACGAAGACAGCATGCAAACATTTTCATTTCTACCACATCTTTCATCATGGGAAACCAAGTATCAGCCTCAACGTACTTGCTAAAAGCACACAAAAGTAATAATATCTTATGCACCTGAATCACATCTTCAAGAGAATCAACAATTTTTTACATTACTTGAAAACAAAACGGATTTTATTGTTGACTCTTGAAATCTCACACACTAACAGCAGACAGCAAGATTGAAGTGGGATTCAATGCCAATGAAGTGTCAAAAAATCACAGCAGTTTAGTACTGCAGAAAGCCACTTCAATTAATATCTAACTGGTCAATGTGAAATGCTGGAAATTATGGCAATAATCTCTCATCCCAGATTGTAGAAGGTTGACTTTAAAAAAAAAAATCCACATCAAACATGTTAGTGCATTCTGCAAACAATAAAAATTATCTTAACTGATACTGAAATGGATCCAAGCAGATTTCCCCACCTCCATAAACACTAAAGTCATGGAGAGAACACCAAATCTGAGTCAGCAAGCTTTTGGGTAGCTGGAAGGAAAGCTTGCTGGGAACAGATACCAGCATGAACTGCAGTAAGCTGTTCTCCTAAATTGGTGCTTGAGTCATTCTTATGGGAACAGACCATTCCCTGTTTTTTTCTCACATAACTTCAGGATTAAAGGTCGATCACTTTACTTCACCTCTACGAAGTAAATAACAAGCAAAGCTTCCTAACTGTCAGATGAAGCCATGTTCATACTTCCTCTATTTTTAAATACCTTTGGAATAAAATTTGAAGTAGACTGGTTCAGCAATTCTGTGTAGCTAACTAATTTTTCAACTGAGTTTCCTATTCTGACACTCATGAAAAATGCAACTGGCTGCCTATTTAAGGCTCTGTCAGGAGAAAAGAAATAAAAATACCTGAAGTTCCAACATTGCCACCCCTGCAATTTAAAGTAAGGTCAGCACACTGCAGCATTCAAACATTTCACATAGCAAAATGCTATTAGAAGACTATTCAGGCTCAAAACCCGACCAAAAATAAAGAATCCCAGAATTAAGGTTGTTCACTCAGCCTGAAGTCACGTACGCTGCACTAAGTGCACACACACACACTATTGCTTTCAGAAGAACCTGTCTCATCAGTGGACAGAACACAGTTCTAGGGTTGGACTTTGCCAATGCTTTTCTTCCCCTATTGCCTGTTGGGAAACTGCAAAACACACAGAGAGAGAGGCAGGAGACTTCAAGAAGAACCAGAGGGTTTGCTTAGGCTGTTAAATGCTGCCCCACATAATTAAAATCTGTATTTTTCTTTGCCAAACTTGCTACAGGCAAGTCTGCGCAGGCAGGTGCAGACAGACTGGAGCTTAAGCTGGATGGACAGAAGCCAGCTCCGGTCCAGAAGCTGCACAGTGGTGGTGTCGGCTCATGCACAGCACTGTGCTGATGCATCCCAAAGAAAACAAGACATTAGGTGACTCATATCTGACCAGTTTGGCATGTGCAAAGCAAATGTGGGTCTGCCTGCATCTGTTTAGGCGTGCCTTCAGTAATGCTAGGCAAGACAACCTCAGTAAACTTTTCACATCTGGCCACTAACTGTAAGATCATCATCTTCTCATGGCTTGTGATCCAGAACTGAGAGAAGTGCTGAGCAGTCACAGCTCCACCTGAAGTCAGTGGGAACTATGCTTCAACAAGAGTGCTATTTAATAACAACACAAGACCTCTGGGAGAAAAGGTCAGCTCACCTCCACTTCATAGTGGAAACCCCAAATATATTGACAAGCAGTCTTAATTTCAGTGCAACTATACCCAGCTACAAATCTGAAATGAAGCAGTGCTATCCTGCAAAAGCTGGAAAACACAAAGTGTTCCAGCACTATGGTGAGCTTTTTGAGGGTGCAGAGGAATGTTAACTCTAGGCTCTCACCCATTCTTGTTTATTCTAGAGCACTCCAACGTTACATTTGCAGAAAAGCCTTTCATTTCAGGCATAAAAAGAACATAAGCAAGACCACATCATTCAATTCTCAGAAAAGTCCCTGCAAGTGTCATTCACTTCAGGAAACCATTCTGCTGGTCACCGAATCTTCTGGAAAGTCACACGGAAGTCTCTGTTCTCTTTAACAACCATTTCACCCAAGACACCTGTGCATATTTCTACTATTGTAAAAATAAAAAATATTTCAATATGTATTTATATCATTATACATGTAAATTTTACAATAATAATACTGTAATAAATTTTAAAAAACACCAAAGGTTCTCTCTGCCACACAAACTGTATGAAAGCTCATACTTAGGGGAAGTGTTGTAAATCAGGATGCCAATTTAATCAGCTTCATGTACTCTTTTGCAGAACAAGAATTAACAATTTCTGATTGATCTCATCATTCTTTATTCTACGAATTGTATTTTGCAGTGAGCAGAGATTAGGTGAGCTGCATCTACAAAAACTATGAAGTTTCAAAGTTTCATTAGGAAACCAGTAGTTCATCAACAGCTCTGTCTGCAACGCTGAATTCCTGCTCTAGGAATAGCTGCACAATTTTTTGATGCAAAAACCACCAAGCCAACATACTTAAATACCATTGGCCTTCCCAAAATACAACTAGAAACAAAAAACCTCAACATTTTCTAGAGGTGTTCAGTACACATCTAGTGTGCACAAGCATGACAGCAATTTATTGCTTCAAGGCCTTAAGCAGGGAAACGGTCAGATGATAAGTGTTGTCAAAAAAAAATATTTTTTTTTAAATCTTTGACCTCAAAACTCCTTGAAGAACTATGATTTCATGTTCTTCAGTCCTATTTTCTCACTTACTGACTTTTCCCATTTCAGAGTCTGAATTAAGCTTAAAGCCCAGAAAGCCTTCCATTAATCCAGCACACATGCACTGAATTTAGGTTCCAGAATTGACCTTGCTTCTCTCCGTCATCTGCAGCACACCTGCAAGTGGGCACTACACACTTCCTCTACAACTGCACAACAAGAATGTGTAAACAGTTTTACTAAATCTTCACTCCTTTTTACCTCATTGCAATATTTCATCTTAATTTCAAGAAGACTGCTTCTAACAGAAGACAGAATTGCTGTTGCAACTAAAAATACAAACATTTTTTCCCATTTCTGTTTGCAGCCTGCATCAGTGACTCACAGCAACTGTGGAAGTCTGGTGGTAAGGCTCCTCACCTTACGTTTCTGTTTACAAACTTTCTATCAAGAAAGACCCTAAGCTGACATTGGTAGCTATTCAATAAGAATGGAAGAAATTGGTTTTATTATGGCTTCTCTAAGCTAAAATTGAGGCATTTCAGTGAAATTTTTCTGCTACAAATGCCTTTAACTGCAGACCTGAGCTTAGAGGATTTTGTGCAAGAAATATTTAAAGCTCATTTTATCCTTAATTCACCCTTTTCTTCCTAGTCAGTTTGTTGCTCATTTGAAGCCCTAGAACCTAACAGTTTTTCTGGGACTTAAAGCAAGCAGCCTCCAGTATTTTTATTTAGAGGCTGGACCTTATTTCTCAGGCTGTCTCTCTTCCAGTCGTCATTCAGATTTCGTAACTTGCCCATAGCTCATGTCTCTACATAGGAATTTAACGGGATGTCAGGCATTGTACTACAGGGAGGATGTTTCCTTCACATGGCCGAGGTTCTACTCTTGGATCTCTGGCTTGAATCTGCAAAACTGAAGAAGAAAATAAATATGAAAGAAGAAAATTAAGTGGCTATTTTTTTTAACCCTAGCACTGTGGTAGCTCTACACAACATTTGGAACAATTCTATTCTTTCAGTCTTTAGTATTCTTCAATTTAACCAATGCTGCAGGTCACTCAGTCATACAGAGAAATCTGCCTATTACACCTGAGCTACCTGGCTCATTTCTTTCTTTTTAGTTTTACCTCCATCTCTTCCTTTTTCAAGCTAAATCATCATGTTTTACAATTCACTAGACAGAGTTAAAAAGAAAACTGAAAAGGTCAAACATGGCTCCAAAATTCAGAATTGCTTTACCTTGCTCAACTTTCAAGCACCAAGTCAGGGCCAAAGCCAAGACTATGCTTTTAATTGCTTGTGAATTCAAATACCAGGTTTCTGTCCCTCCAGGAAAGATATAAACACAAAGATCGTTACGTGCTTCAAAATTTTTTACCTAAGAAAGCAACACAGGGACAGTGCCACAGCCTCCCAGCAAAACTAAGTTTGCCATTCCCAGTTACAAGGTTTGTGGTACCCTGAACCACACCTCAGCTTCCCATTTCCACGTCATTACGTTTTACAGCCTGCCATCTACCTGCATTCACAGCCATTATTTTTCTACCACTTTTTCCCCCCAATCTTCTTTTATCTTCCCTTCTGTTCCTGCGCCTCCATCCCAAAGGCTGACATACTGATCTTCATACACAGTTCCAACCAGTCACACGCAGGCACCTTCTAAAATTAAACCGCACACATCCATAAGGAGACAGACCGACGAGTATTATATGTAATAAAAGAATATGGCCTCCAATGATAAGATTTTACTAAATAGCATTCAAACCACACTCATTATGAGCAGCACTTGGGAATTCAGCCTCAGGGGAAACATTTATTACCTAGCATAAGTGATCACTAGGGGTTAGAATGAAGCTGAGAAAATAGAAAACGCACAAGCACGTCAGAGATCCTTAATGGAGCACACACCTGCTAAAAAAACCCCAAATCTCTGCCCCACAAAACAATGTGGGAAGATTGCAAGGAATTTACACACATTTACAACGGAAAAGCTACTTTCATCACAGGCAATGAAATCTGCTGGGAGTCAAGGTCAGAATCATCATTTAGACAAGCCACATGAGAGTCATTTATAGTCTTAGCAGAATAAAACCTCCCATCACAGCTCACCAGTCAGGTGATGTGCCAGTCTAGCGAGCACCAGGCATTTATTTTGATGTAATCCCTTCACCTAAGAATTTTACAGTGGGGAGTTTTAGAAAGGTTATACTCAAGCAGCAACATTACACAAGGATGTGCATCTTGTTACTGTTTACTTCTACACCCTGTTTTTTCTGCTTTGCCCACAGACAAAAGCCACAGCTTTCTACAGCCACTGGCACTGCAGAGGCGGTGTAGCTCTGGAAAAGCAAGCTGTGCTCTGCTCTAGCCCACTAAATGAATCAACAGCACTGATAAACCAGCAAATCAATCCTTTCCAATTCTAAAACCTCTGTTTTAGTGATGCTAAGGAGCAAAAGAACACAGCTTGAAATTCAAGAAGTAAGCTGTGCTTTCAGTACTGAGTGGATGGGACAAAAAAAAAAAAAAAAAACCCACAACAAAACCTTTCATTGTATAAACTGGTATATGCTTAATATAAAACTTCGCGGCTACATAACTGCTGTCATTTAAACTTCCCAGTATGGTGTACAAGCATTTACTAAGCCTTACTTGCCAAGTAGTTACGAATCATTAAACTGAGAAGTGCATCTGTGTATGTTCTCTCAGCTAACAAAAGAGGGGCACAGAGTTGTCATTACAAGGCCAAGATCATCCAGCTAATCAGTTGGGGAGTCTTAATTATAGCCCCTCAGTGCACTTGTGGTGGGAATCAGTAACATTTCCAGGAGTTCTGCAACATTCAGCTGCTTTGATCTAGGAACGCTCTAAGAATTAACACAAAACGTAAGTGGCCACCACCACCCCAAAGCCAATGAGTGATCATCTAATCATCAAAACACTGTTCAAATCTAAAACTGTAAACAATTTGCGTGACTCAGGGTCTTGACTCATATCCATGGATAAGTTTAGCCTGGGACACCTGAAACTGTTACTCAGCCTCATGGCTCACCTCGCTCTGGGAGCAGCAACGGCAGAACAAACCGCACATCTCCTGAGTCACCCCAGCCAGCTGCTGCCAGCACCCCATCACTAACGCTACAGCCGAGCCAATACACCATCCAGCCGCTGCTGGAGAGGCCTTTCCATTCCTCCCATCTCCACTAACCTGCTCGTACCACTTCTCCCATACCATTCCTGGCTCTTCCTTGACCCCACGCTGGAGGGAATTATGCCAACAGAAAACTAATTCAACTTCAAGCAAGGAATTTTATGCAGTTTAACCTCCCTGAACTGCCTCATCTTAGAGCCACCTGAGAACGTGGCAGGAGAGTAAGGACACACAGTCAGAGGCAAGAGAAGGTCTAGACCACCCCAGAGCTTCAGGCCATCAGCCCCCATCTCAGACACTGGTCAAAGACCCACTCACCAGCCCTTGTCAGAAGCAGTAAGCTCTGAAGCAGCGCCAGACAACCAGAGGTTGGCTACATCTACCTGGGTAGATGCATGCAAAGGTCACAGCCACATCCATTAGTCAGTTAGCTGTAAAAGTCAAAGTCCAATATCATCTCAGAAATAAGGTCTTCTAGCCATTTCTTGAGAGGGCGGATCTACAGCAAGAATCCAGAGAGAACAAAAATGTGATGACAGAGATCTTCCCCCAGATGTGATGGGAACCACCTCTGCAGGTGTCATGAAGACAAGCCCAGCGTACTTGATTTTGACTTCTGGGTTTGCAGGAGTGCCATCATTTCTTGTATGAGCAGGTGTGCAAGACTGCAGAACCAGGTCTATACATCAGCTGTGATAGTACAACAAAATGAATCAACTGCCTAAATAAATGAAAATACAAACTTGCAAAAATGTTAACACTTGCCAGTCCAGGCACGTATACTGTGCCCATGTTATCAAGGTAAAATATTACTTTAGCACACCTAAAGGCAGACAGACACAAGTAAAATACTAAACTTTAGTACATTTTAGTTTTAAAATGAAGAGTAGTATTACAGGAAAGAACAGTCATGGCTGTTTACTGGGAACTCTGTGCTGTGTCAGTACTATGAAATAAACATTTGGTCACACAGTACTTCAAAAACGCATGTTAAAATTTCAAGGAAAGGGAAAAAACCACAGAAAAAACAGTATTTATGTATTTAATACATAAATCAATCAAGAAAAAAATACTGAGATTTTTTTTCTTCTAGACAAACACTGTGAAGAGCTACAGTTTAATGTTTCACTGCAAAGCTGATATGATATTACTTATCTATTTTGAATAGACCCTTACCTTTATTTCAGGTCCTAAAGAAAGTTCTATTGGATCTGACAAAAAAAAAAATTATCTGCTTCTTTTAGGCTTATTTATGCACTAAACCTTCTTTCAACAGATGCTTCAGCTCTGTGTGCCCAATTTTTTAGTCACAGGACTAGGAACAATTTTATGGCTACCAAATCTGGTGTTTTATTTAAATAACATGACTTCCTAAGAGACGGTGGAAAGGACTCTGGATTTGTAAATCCAGTAAACGAAATGCCTCAAGTCTCTGGAACACACACTGAAGTCACTGGAAAGCAACAGTATGAAGGGAAAGAAAGAGAACGAACAGTATGTACTCCCAGATACCCTCCATCAACACATCTCGCTTCCTTTAGCAACCAGACTCCTAAACAAACTCATCACCCAAAGCAAAGGAAACCAGCTGGGGTTTTGCTGCTCCATAAGCTTGCTGGCTGTTCCTCATGCATCCAGGTTTCTCCTGAAAGCCTGGCATTCTTTGCTTCTCCCTTATAAAAGGCACCCTCTGCTGCTTTTAGGAGTATAAAGGGAGAGCAATGCAGATAACTCCATCACTTGCCATCCTTGACTTATCAATGCTATTGTGTCATCTAACACCACGCTCCTCTCACCAGACAAGAGCTGGACTTCAGAAGGGGAATGCAAGGAAAAAAAAACTATTTGTTGTTTTTTTTTAAAAAAAAAAAAGGCAAGAAAGAAAGAAGATCAATAAAGGAGGAGTTTAGAAGTATTAAGCACACTTGAGGAGAAATAGGGATACCCTGAGGGTCTCTAAAAATGGAGAGATGAGATTAGTATATCAAATGGAGAGGGCTCCATACACTGGGGACAGAAGTCACAGTCTTAGTGGAAAAATGTCCTTTACCAAGGAACTGAGGCATTTCTAAGAGGATGAAGGAGCTCTTGATCCAGACTCTCTTCATAGGGAGACATTGCCTTACAGAGATGCACTCCTTCCCTGAGAGCCCCTAAGAGAGACTCCCAATTTCAGGGAGGCCACAAAGGAGAACATCAGTTATAGAGGCAAACCCCCTCACCCTGCACCTTCTGAAGGGAGAGGAAATACTAGAATAACAATTAAAGAGAGTGGAAGTCAATCAATATGTGCTTTTTACCCCAAAGTTTCAGGAAGAGAGAGATTCCCCTTATGACCACAACACCTCTTCCCCTACATTCCCTCAAATTGGTTCTTGCATCACAGGGGAGAACTCTTTCTCCCAGGATTTCTGAAGGGAAAGGTGCCAGGCACCAACATCTTAGGTTGCTCCTACTCAGGAGTCCCTGTGGAAAAAGTGCAATCCCATGGAGGGATGTTTGGCTGTGTCTGCAGGAAACTACATATACCCCACACACACTATAGGGAGTATCTACATTCATGGGTGCATCCAGCTGAGAAGCATGGATACGCATGGATGTATCTGTGTGAATGGGTCAGAGTGGACTTGGGTGCATCTATAGGTGGACACTGGTATGGGCATCATCTGTGTATGCAAAGCATACGAAATGGGGATGTCTATACATGACACACATGGGGCTGTCTGCATGCATCTGAATGCATCTATGTCTGCTGGGTGTGGGCAGATGTGCAAAGGTACAAGTACATGCCTGAGCACGTGGCGTACAGGTGCCTGTATGCACAAAGGTGCTTCTCTGCACCCATACATAGGCATCCAAGGAGAGCCTGTGTGCCTCAGTGCATATACACCCATCTCTGTCAGTGTTAATGCAGCTATAGACACATGTATGCACACCTGTATGCATACATGTGTACTGAGAGGTACAGGCATGTGCACCTGTTTGCATCCCTATAGATATCTAACCATGTAAACTTGCAGGTATACTTCCCCTGCATGTGCAGGTATGCATCACACATGCATATAGCTACAGCACATAGACAATTGTATGTGTGTACACATCTATATGCATGTTTGTACACATACCAGCATGCATTATGCAAGCGTGCAGATCCACATCTGTCTACTTACCTTCACATGTGTGAGTTCATATATTACACAAGTGGATGCACACCTATGGATAAGCCTACATATTCATGTGTAAGTAAAAAAACGGTTGCAAACACATGCATAAGCAGCTAAGGGGACCCCTGTACATGCATATATACCTAGGGGGTATATATACATAAACAATGTATGCATCTAAAGGTCATGCACCTGTGCACATAGCACACCCATGGTGCAGATGCACGCTTGGTGACAGCACAGGCACAGTTGAAGGGGGACAGTGTGTACCTGCCATGTCCATAGGTGCACATCCAGCACACACATGCCGGGGAGACAGCGGTCTATGCATTCCCAGCATGCACCCATACACCTCGATGGGCAAGCACCAGGACAGGGGCTGTGCAAACCCAGCCCTGAATGTGTGCAAGTGTGTACCCAACGATATACCCAGAGGCACACACCTGTGCACATGTACACCCAGCATCCATACTGGGTATGCCTGATTATCCCTTGCATACAATGGGATGGGCAGCTCTGTACGTTTTTATGAAGTGCATATCTGCATTTCCAAGCAAGCAGATAACCCCGGGGACGTGAACCCAATGTGAACCTACACACACCCAGGAGCTCACATACCTGGCACCTGCATTTCCCACAAACATTCCCACAGCCAGGCACAGTTGAGTGTGCAGGAGTGGGGCATACACACACCCAGTGAGTACCAACACTCCTTGGCAGACGTGAGCGTGTAAGCAAGTACATACCCTAGGAGGCAGGCACACCTCTGGACACACTGACACAGACGAAGAGGGCAGGATCACGCTGGTCACACGTGTCCGTGGGCATACCCAAGGCCTGTGTTTGTGTGTGCACCCCATAATTACCCACAGGGCAGGGGCACACGGGGACACAAGGAGCCGATGGGACCCCACGTCCTCGGAGGAGCATGGCCCTGACACGCGGTCACGGGCACACCCCGGGGCACACCGACACCCCACGCGTGCGTACCAAGGACCCCCACGCCAGGACGGCCTCTGCCCGGAGAGAGGCAGCGCCGCATCCCCAGGCACCGGCAGGGCTCCCCTTCCCCGGTGGGGTCTGCCTGTCCCCCGGGGATGTCCCGGTGGGGGTGCAGCGGGACGGGGCGCACAAAGACGCGGCGGGGGGTCCCCGCGCCCGCGGGCGGGTGCCCTCCCCCCGTGACACACACCCACAGCTCCACTCGCCGTTACCTTCTTGACGGTGCGCGGCGCCTCTGTGACGGTGCCGTCGGGGCTGACGAGCGCCTCGGCCGCGGCGCCGCCGCTGTCGCCGCCGTCGCGGTGCCGGTGCTGGGGGTGGTGCGGGTCGCTCCGCTTCATGGCCGAAGCCTGCGGCACCTTGGCGGCGCCCGGCGGCAGCCCGGCTGCGGCGGACAGCCCGGGGCAGCCGCTCAGCGGAGGCCGCTCACCGCCGCAGGAGGACGCCGGGGCCGCCTCACGCTCGGTGGCCGGCAGCGGGCAGGGGGCCGCGGCCACGCCGTGCCCGGGAGCGTGAGCGGTCACCGGCTCCGGCCCCGCCGCCTTATCCATGGGGCCGCTCAGCTCCTTCAGCTCCACGGCGGGGGCTGCCACCTGCACCGACATCGCCGCTACCGCCGCCGCCTCCAGCTCCCTCAGGCACCACCCGCCCCCTCAGCGCCCGCTGGGCACGCCGGGACGTGCAGTCCTCCCGCCCGCCGCCCCGCCCCGCCCGCCGCCCCGCCGCGACTACAACTCCCGGCAGCCTCCGCGCCGCCCGCCGTGCCCCGCCTTCCCGCGCCGCGCCGTGGAGGCGCCTGGGAAATGTAGTCCGGAGGAGCCGCGCCGCTGTCCCGCCGCGGGGGCCCGCGGGGACAGAGGCGCGGAATGGCGGCGGCGGCGGCAGGCGGCAGGCGCGGTCCCGTCAGGGCCGTGGGGCTCCCCGCGGCCCCCGCACCCTCTCTGGGCGGCCGGTGCCCCGCTTGACCCCCCCCCTCCCTCCTCCCCCTTCCCGTGGAGAACTTTGCGGCTTTTTCACATTTTAGTGGAAATGTCAGCGTTGTGGCCGGTGCCCATCGTGCCACTGGTCGCAGGCCGCTGAGCACCCGCAGCGCAAGGGGCTGTGCCAGGCTGCTCTCCTGGGCCCGCTGCGCCGCCACAAGCAAAAGCCTCGCAAACCAGGAGCCAAGACGTTCTGGCGTGACGAATGTGACATGCGAGAGCCTGGAACGCTGCTGTCTGCCAGGCCCAGCCAGCCCACCAAGCCCCTGCACGGGTCAGCCCTGCTTCAGGGCCTTCCTATGAGCAAAAGCCAGTAATGAGTCATGTTTACCAAAATCCAGTTCTTCAGGAAAGCTTCTTTTAGGGAAGGGGCATTCAAACCCGTCCTTGGTTTGTTTGTTTGTTTCTAGTTAACTGCTATTACTGTTATTATGATTAACACAGTATCCCTGGGCACAAGCCAAGGAGCAAAGCCCGTGGGTTAGGGGCTGTGCAAATGCTAAGCAAGTGCAATGTTCCTGTCCCGTTCGAGGGATGGGAGGTTGCATCCAATGTGTCAGGCCAGTTGGAGGCAAAACAACTGTTTCTTGATACCAAGGGGGCTGTGATAGCCAAGCAGGAGGGATGCGGAAGAGGATGGAATATAGAGAGGCACGAAAAGCTTGCGTGGAGTTTCAGGATCCTCCAAAAGCCAGAAGTTAGAAAAGTGCAGGACAAAACAACTGGCAAGATTGCAATGACCAGGAGAGTTTCCAATTGCCAAGTTAACACTTGCAGCCCAGAGCCTTTAAGTCACTTACAAGCCCTGGGTGAGCTTGGTGTTTGGGATGAGCTGGCTGTGAGATGAGGTGGAGGGAGAGGAGGAATCCACAGGAAGAACCCCAAAATCAGGAGGCAGAGGAGAGATAAAGGGAGAGGGGCAAGAAACTGAGAAGCTGAAGGAGGATTTCACGCTTGGAGAGGAAGAACCTGGTCAGCAGCTGATGACGCGCTGCATTGGTAAAAACTCACTGGGGACAGGAGGAAAAATGGTTTCATTATATGCAAGGGTGGCAGCTGGACTGGAAAATGTCTAGGACAGAGGCGAGGAGAAAAAGGGCTGTAAAGCATTTAATGGGCTCCAAAGGCAACCCTGTACGAGAGACGAGAGACGTCAGAGAGGATGACGGGAGGAATGTGTGAGTAGGACTGAAGTTAAAGGAAAAGCAGCACATTACTTTGTGCGTGGAAAGTGCTGGGGAGAAATCCCAACTTTATTGAACTAATGCTATTTCCTTACTGAAGTGAAATCAGAATTTGCATGTGGGTGTCACAGCACATTTCTCCCCCTTCCTAGTATCAGAAAGCTCAGTCTCAGGACAGATTTCAGTCTCAGAAGGGGCCTTTGAAAGCAAAACTTTGAAAGCTGTGATGGGAGGGATTTGAAGTTGTAGCAGATTAATATCCCTCCCCTTCAATATACGCTATGTGTTTCTTGCAGCCATAAGACAAGAGCAGGCTCCGTGCAAAGCCCCAGCTGCTGCAGCACCATGGGTTTCTCCTGCAGAGTGGGGCTTGTGCTGACCTGGAGTGCCGATTCCCCCAGGCAGAAATCCTCCAGATGTTATCATCTCCTGGTGCTGCAGATCCCACAATCTGAAAAAAAAAAAAAACCACAAACACAAACTGCCAGGTTGTTTTGCACACACCTGACCTGGGGGAATCTGTTGCTCAGGCAATGTCCTGACCCCAAGTTTGGTCCTTTGTGCTACCCGCACCCCAGCCATGCATGCATCACCCACCTGGCTAAGTGTAGGATCTTCCAATGCACTTGCCCTGCTCACCTTTTTAAAGAGCGCAGTCCTCAAATGGGGTTACCAACAGGGATGGTATTTTCCTGGGAAAAAAGTCATATACTAATTTCAGCATGTCCAAACACCCTTGGTGCTAATTGGAGATGCCTCTGTCGTATCAGGGCACAAACCACTGCTTGCGTGCTGAGCAAATAGATGATATCACAGCTTGCCAGCGATCCAGCAAGCGGTCCACACTACCAGAGGAATCTGCTAGGCTGTACTCGACAATTTATCTGGGAAAAAAAAGGATATCAGGAGAGGAAGGGAGAGGCCATTTGGTTAGGGAGGATTGAGTGGTTTAAACAATCGGGGCTCTGTGAGAGTGGCACCAGCGGTGCCTACAAGAGAGGTTGGGGCTGGCTCCTTCCCCATGCCGCGTGTGTGGAAGAGAGCAACAGGGACAAGAGACAGGCAGTGAGGCAGGGCTGCCTTTGCCTGAAAATAGGTTTGTGGCACCTTTGGAGAAAGCAGCCTTGGATGGGAGAGAGTCTTCCCCTTGACAGCTGTAGCTGTGTGTAGACCTGCGCAGGAGACAGCCCAGTTTCTTGTACCAATGATAACCACAAACACCAAAATTAAGTCGGAAAAAGAGTAAAATGGCTGCGGTCTCTCCCAGAGCTGTAAGGGCAGGCTCAGCTGTTCTCTCCAGCCTGGTACACCTGTGTGTGCTGCTGTGGAAATACCTCGTTCCCGGATGGGCTGGGGATGGGAATGCTGTGCATGGTGGAACCAAGCTAGACCCAGTCTACGCCTCAATGCCCATGGGCCTGGCTTATAGGGTCCTGTTTTGAAGGGACCCATATGCTTGTGCTGCCTGGGAATCAGCGTACATAAGCCCCCAACAGGGAGCATATCGTAGCCCAAAGGTGAGGGAAGAGTGAGATTAGACATCGATGTCAGGCATTTTGTAGCCGTCTCTGTCCCCTTTGCTTCCTTGGCACGTGATAACCAGAGATGGAAGAATGGAGGAAAACCCCAGGTAGACACGTGAGCGCTCTAGTGCAGACACCCATACTTTGATCTTGCACAAACAAAGAAAACCCAGTTTTTTCTCCACCACAACAGCTGCAAAATCAAGCGTGGCTGAACCATCCGGCTCATGAATTGCCGTATTGCCCTGAAATCCTCCATCTGACCACACTGCACTGTGGGGAATGGCTGGCATCGTGCAGTGATGGCTGGGAGGAGACCGAGCTGGTTACTGGGTCAGCAGAGCGCCAGCCACTTTCACGGTCTGGATTTGCCTGTTCCTGTGATGTTTGGTCCTAAAAAAATCAAGCCAACAGCCAGGAGCGTGCTGAGGTTAGTGACGGAGGGCAGGAGTGCTCGGCACAGATCCTCTTTGCTTCCCTGATCCTAGTTAAAAGCAGCCCAGCCTCTCTTAACAGGGATGGTGTGAGCTCCTGTAAAACCCCATGGCACACAGTGATCTAGCCACAGAGCACCGCTACAAAGGCTAAGCCTTCCAGAGATGAAGGGGGGGGCGGAAGGTATTTATATGGAAGTTTTTCAGTTCTTTAATACCCTACTGTAAGCCAACAGACACAGTAGTCATTTTACCGATACATATGTAAATAATCCCAAACTAGAAGTCGATACCACACTATATTAGCTCTCCTAATTGTACCTCCTGTATTACAGACAGGAATTTAAGATGATTCAGCCTATATCCCTGCCTAATGGCATTTGGACATTTGATACGAGCAATCCAATTTTACTGCAGCTATTGATTTGTTCTGGCAACGTCCCTGCGACTGGCCTGTGCTGTCGTAGTTTTCATTCATTTAATTACGGCAAAGGCAACTAGATGGCCAGCTAGCACCGACATTTGTCCGTGAGGGTGAGTGGTTAAATGTACTCATAGCGAATATTATCCAGATTCCTTGAAACCTCCCTGCCCAGCCCTGATGAACACTCTCGAGGGTGTCTGGGGAGATGAGTGACCCTCCTGCACCTCCCAAAACCACTTAAAACGCAGAACAGTGGGACAGGGGTGCATGCGCGTGTGGAATTCCTCTCCCTGCACTTGATTTTCATGAAATCTTTGCAGTCTTTACCTACAATTTTCTCTGCCGAGAACAGCAGAGTACTGTGCCAGGGGCATGCCCGACAGACAGACAGACATGCACAGGCATGTAACCCTATGAGCCTTGTTTCCTTAGGAAATCGGCTTAAAATAATAACTGGAAGATATTAAAGCTGTTTCACAATGGGAAGGCAGGCAGGGGGAAGAGGAAGGGCTCTTAGCTCCTTTGTAATGTAAAGTGGAGCCTGAAATACTGCTTCTCACCTAAAGGGAAAAGAATAATAAATAAAAGGATGTTATTTACATGTGACCATGTGAGATCTTCCCTTTCTTTCCTGAGGATACTCGATGTACAGCTGGGGAAATTAACTGGGTTTTGCCAGGCAAGGAGCTGAGCAGGTGACACCTGGGTCACCAAAGGGAGATTCAACCCTTGGGTCCTTAAAACTTGCCAGTAACCTTCCCCGATGCTGATAGAAATGGAGGGAGAAGATGCTCTTGCAGAAAAGTTCAGGGGACATGGTGTGGGGAGCAGGACCCTGTTCCAGCCTTGTCCTTGTCCCTAATAAAACTGCCCCAGTCCTGGCATCTCCTCCACCGGCGCTGGCTTGGCCAGCCTGGGACTGCCTGGTCCCAGCATCTCCTCCATCGGAGCTAGCTTGGCCACCCTGGACCTCTCCAGTCCTTTTCCAGGTCCCACATCACACGCATCAGTGCCACTGTGGGCAACTGCACAGCTTTTGCTGCTCACATTAGTGCTTTCCTGGCTGCAGTTTCCCTAAGAGCAGCATCAGTCAGGGTAAAGCCACGGTGGTGGCTGCCAGCAGCTGCACTACCCCGTACCCATCCTATGGCCAGAGGAAAATGCCCTGGAGCAGAAAGTGGGAGAGACAAGGCAAAGGCACCTCCCTGCCTTCTGAATTCTTCTTAATTCTTACTCCCCTGCAGAACCTGACGCCGAGCAGTGTACACCACCATGAGCACCCACGGTGCTGAGCAGGACCACCAGCCACTTTTGGGTGAGGATGCTCGGTGCTCCCAGCCTGGTGCCAGGGCAGGATGCTCCCAGCACAGCAGGTGTAAGAAGTTGGTCTGAATTTGTCCCTTGCCGGGCATTGCATCCCTTTTAACCAAGATGTTTTAATCATAACCATTTAAATGGGGGGGGGGGGGGGGGTGGTGGTGGTGGTGGTGGTTGCTTCTCATTTTTCCCACTAGAGCAAAGAGCTGGTTCCACCTTCTGAACCCTCTGTGAGGAAGATGGGGTGTTGCCCAGGATAAATCCTTTTAAAAAGCCACTACTTTGTCCTCGTGTGCCGAATTGAGGGGGCTTTTTTGGTACCTGGGGGAAAATAGAGGGGATGTGGTGGGGTCAGGACATCTGTTGTTTCCAGAATGAAGTATTTTAGCTTTTTGTTTCAAAACGGTATATACATAAACTATATATATATATTTAGGAACAGCTGCTACAATTAGTTTTTCTTTTCAAAAAGACTCAAAAACAAAATATAGATTGTTTAAAAAACAAACAAACACAAAAATATAAAAAACATTTTGTTTCACCCCAGATAAACCAGCCTTTACTCTGGCTTCCTGCTGCTCGCTGGCCCCTGTGCAGAGCCCTGCGACAGCAGCAGAGTGGGGTCAGCCCACCCCACTTGCCAAAAACCATCAGGGAAAATGCAATTTTCACCAGCCAATTCCACTCAAATTTCAGAGGGACACCTGGTCTCCGGGATAACAGAGCACCTGCATGCCTCACTCACAAGTGAAATAAAAAAAGGCCACTTTCCAAAAGCAGCATTTCTCCCCAAAAGCACCAGTCACGCAGCCCATTGCCCAGCGCTGTGGGCAGTAGCAGTGCCTGCGGGACCCCACTCTGGTCTGCACCCAGCAGCACCCCGAAACCTGAGCCACCCCATTGCAAGTTTGGGGATATTTAAACCCGTAGTGCCATCTGCTGGCAAAGGACCCCCCAATATATTGCTACCCAAGCCCAGCGAGTGTCCCCCGTAACAGTCCCCAGAGCACCCACAGACCTTCCCAGCCCCTCACACCTGCCATCTGCAGGGAGGTGGCCAGGACGAGGGTATTACAGCAGTTTAAAGCAGTTTTTAGCAATTTTTAAAGCAGTTAAAAGCACATTTTAGCAGTTTTTAAAGCAGTTAAAAGCAGGTTTTAGCAGTTTTAGCAGTTTTTAAAGCATTTCTAAAGCGGTTTCTAAGGCAGTTTTTAATGCAGTCTAAAGCGTTTTTTAGCAGTTTTTAAGCACAGTTTAAAACAGTTTTTAAAACAGTTTCAATCAGTATTTAGCAGTACTTAAAGCAGTTTTTAGCAGGTTTTAAAGCAGTTGGAGCTTTTTTAGTAAAAAAGGACAAAAACCTGCAACATTTCCTCGCACTCAAAACCTCCCCAAAGAGCCCAGGGCAGCCGCTGGCAATGGAAACTTGGCAAATTTAATACTGATACAGGAGGGTTTTCCTTTACACAGCAAAAATTAACCCATGGAGGTCACCGGGATAGAGAGAAAGCCAGGAGCCTATCAGGATTTAATATAGATGTGTACAGGGATAATGGACAGATACAAAACACCAGCAGGGACTGGAGTCCTCCTACCTCAGGGTTCGGCTGGGTTTCCTGTAACTTGGGGAGGGGAAACGGTTCTTAAAAAAAATATATATAAAAACCTTTGCTCAGGGGGCTGGTGCACCTGGACAGCAAAGGCAACCCTGACTCGCCTTGCACACCCTGGGGTTTTAAAGTTTCATATGGGTTTTTTTGCGTCATGGCTTCCCATAGTCAGGGACCAGCATCTCACCAACCCTCCATTTTGGGTCTGGTTCAGCTCTCTGGGGAGCTGGAAGGCACTTGGGACCCCTGAAGAAATAGGGGTGCACCCAGAAAAGTGGGTGTACCCTGAGGATGCTGCTGCTGCCCCATGAAGCAGGGGGGTCAGCTCATCCTGCTCTTGGTCGCAGCACCCGAGTGGAGACCGTGCCCAACCGTCACATCTTGGTGTATTATACAAAGCTTAAAAAATAAAAATACAAAAACCTATTGGCACAAGTGTTTGTAAGCTCTACGTACCATCTAGCCATGGGTGGGGGTGGAGGGTGAGCGAGGGGTGTCAGTGGGTCCCAGCACCCCGGGACACAGGACAAAGCTCACCAAAATCTACCCTGACCTACATTCACCTGCTGCCTGGTACCGCTGTCCAGGGGAGACCACCCACCCCCCATTCCTACTGGTGGCAAAGGCAGCAACCCCCTTGTCCTTAAACCCCTGCAGGACCTGGGTGGTGTTTGTTCCACCGACACCCCATTTGTCTTCTCCCAGTGATGCCAGGATATCCCAAAACTGTTCTGCCGGTGTCTTGCCGGGCTGGGATGTGCACAGAGTCTAGTCTGGGCGATGTGGGAAGAAACACCATCCTCCAAGGGGAGAAATCAGCCGTGGCCAAGCCAGGGGGATGCTTGGGACTGGCCTTGGCGGGACAGGGTGGGCTTCACTGTCCCCTCGCAGGCTGCCTGTGCTGGACGAGGCTTTGGGTCTCACCCCAAGGGTCCCTGTCCCCTTGCAACATCCCTCTGGGCTTAAAAGTCCGAATCGGCGTCCAGCAGTTCTGCTTCTACCAAGTTGGTCCGAGAGTGGATGGGGGCCAAGACAGCCCGTTGGCCCTGAGTCCTCGTCCCCCTGCCGTGGGGCAGTGTGCCAGGGTTGGGGGGCCAGAACGGACCCCCATTGTGCTGCTGGCACCTGCTGCTGGGGCCGGGACTCTCCTCCTCTGGGGATCCACTCTCAGGGCAGAAGGGGTTGCTGATGAGGTGGAAGACATTGGCTCTGCGGCAGCCATCCCATGGCCTCCCAGCAAAGGTGGCTTCAGGCTGGCTGGGCGGGAGCCCCGGGAGGATGTCAGGGGCAAAGGCGACCAGGCAGGACTGGGGGGGCAGCCGGGGCAAGTGAGGGATGGTGCTGGGGGCCAGAGGGGCTATGGAGGCCCCCAGGCAGTGCTCAGGGCCTGGGCACACCTCCTTCTTCTTCTTCCTCCGCTTCTTCTTGCGGCTGCTGCGCTTCTGCAGCTCAGGAGATACATCAGCCTCCACCACCCAGAGGCTGGCTCTCTCCTCCGGCGGCACTGCAGGACACAACGGGACAGATGAGAGCCGCCACATCCTGCCCTGTACCTCCCCACCAGCCCCAGCCCTCTGGCTCTGCCTCCCCACACATCCCCAACACCCCTCAGCCTGGTTCGTTCCCCCAAGAGATGGGCCACGCGGTCCCCAAGAACTTGCCAGGCGTCGCCACAGGCGTCACAGAGATGTCCTGGGGCAGGATAGCCCCTCTCCTGGCCACCATCTTGGTAACGTGCTGGGCCCACGCCGAGGACACATCAGCAGACGGCTCATTGATATCAAATGCTAAGCCAGCTGCAAGAAGAGGGGAGCCTGGTCAAGGGCAGGGACTTTAGGGGCCCCAGGGTGCCGCCGAGATGACCCCCTGCCACGGATACATACCTACAGGGCCGTCGTGTGAGACTGTGTGCATGCTGAATGACAACTCCTGGCCTGGGTCACGCAGCAGCTCCTTGCGCTTGGAGAAGGCCTTCGCAATCATCTTGCTCTTCTTGATCCTCTTGGGCTGGTCATCACTCTGCCCAGTCAGCCTGGGGACATGGCGGCTTAGAGCAGGAACACAGGGTGGCCCAGGCACAGGGACACACAACCCCAGGCATCACAGCTGGGGGCAAAGGGACCCTCCCCATCTCCCTTTCCCCCTCTGGACAGGGACACCAAGGGCTGGGGACTGCGCTGGATGGCACCCCTGGGGATGGAAATGTCCAACAACGGGATGTGAGACACCCACAAAGTGGGAGAAGCCACTCCATTCCTGAACCACTGTCTGCTGTGAGCCCACAACCCATCGAGCTGATGGACAAAAGTCTGGGAATGACCTCCAACATCTCAGGATGTTGGATGGGGCAGGAAGGGCCACACACAGCTGTGGTGACATCATCGGGGTCCCACCTGCACCAGGTGCGTTTCCAGATGAGCAGGGTGGCCTTGGTCCAGACCCAGGTGCTCATGGAGACCCCGGTGCCAAACATGGCAAAGAGATTGATCTTCTCCACCAGCAAGCTTGGCCGGTTCTTGATCTCACAGTCTGGGATGGGTTTGTTGGTCTGCGTGGCAATGGTCACATTGGCTTCGCACCTATGGGGACAGACATAGGACAGTGGCCATAAGGAGGAGGGCACCAAGGATGCCCCACAGCTCTACACAGTGGAGATGCGGTGGCAGTGCTGGTGGGAAACTTGAGGGTCTCCACCCTCCAATGTCCCCTGCTAAACACGAGGTGCCAGGACACTGCAAACATCCTGCTCGCTCTCCCATCCCTGTCCCACTCACAGGACATATTCCCGAAAGCTGCGCTCCCACTCTGCCTGGTTGAAGAAGTCGTAGAAGTGGCAGCCAAAAGTGATGAAGACGAAGCCAAAGGCCAAGAAGCCAAAGATGCCTGGAAGAGAAGCAGGACATCCCTGGTTTAGCCTGACCCCAGCAACACTAGGACAAAGATGTTGCACCAGCATCATCACTACAGCTTTGTCCCCACTGCAGCCACCCCTGGGAAGGTGGGGCTGTCTGGGTTCTGGGGACAAAAAGTCCCCATTCCCACTCAAATTCCCAGAGAAGTGGTGCCAATGGAGCCCTGCTTACCCAGCCGCAGCATGGTCTCATTGATCTTGCTGGCCGCCTTCTCACTCAGCAGCCCGGGATGGTTGCTCTTGATGGAGAAGAGCGTCATAACCCCTGCAGTGGAAGGATGAGGTAGTCAGGGTGAGGGGGACACCCACAGTGCCCCTGTCCCCATGCTGGGATAAGCCCACACCTACCCCGGATGAGGAAATAGCCCCCTACAATGAGGACAAGCCCAATGGGCGCCAGGACGAAGCCAGCCCGGTAGTGGTAGTTCTTGTACCCCACAAAGCAGATGCCGCTGACAGAGTCACCATCCACCTGTGGCAGAGATAGGGACAGAGGAGCTCAGCCAGCTGTAGCCACCCCTCCCTATGCACATCATCCTGGCAGGGAATTGCTGGGACATGGTATCAGGGTCCTGTTACCTGTGCCACAGCCAGGATGGCAACAGTGAGGACGAAGGGGATGGACCAGGTGATGAGGTGGAAGTAGGAGGTCTTGCCCAGCAGCGGCTGGTAGGTGGTGCCCAGCGCCTTGAAGGAGGTGTGCCAAGCATAGGTCAGCATGACGAACCAGATGACACCCGACATCAGCGAGTAGTAAACGATGACAAAGATGATGACGCAAGAGAGCGTCTCGTTGGAGCTACGTGGGGGGAGGCGAGACAGAAGTGTCACCAACCTCTACCAAGGGGACAAGGAGGAGGAAGGGGGTCTCTCCTGCCCCAAGAGTGGAGCATCCTCCATGCTCCCAAGAGGCCAGGAAACCCCCAAGAGTCCTCCTTGGTCCCAGGGACACCTCTTGGCACGTGGCCATGGTGGGATGGTGACAAAGGTGACACGTACGTGGGTTCTCCCAGCCGCATGGTGCCATCAGCCCGGCACACGATCTCATTGCGAGCACCATCCATGAACTGCGCCAACCAGCCGATGCTGCCGACGAAGAAGCAAGCATTGACATAGAAGAGGATAACGGCAGGGTAACGGTTGGAGTTCCTCCAGTCAGCGACGAATGTGGCCTGGTGGAGGTGGAGGAGTAAGGGACAGCTTGGTGCCCAGTCCCCTTTTGGGGACACCTCCCCATGTTCCCCCGTATCTCACCAGGGTGAAGAAGGTGCAGAAGATGGTGACAGAGCTGAAGGCAGCGATGTAGACATGCATTTCACGGTGCTCCTTCTCAGTGAAGAGTGGATTCTGGCACTGGATGCCGCAACCCTCCACGTCCTCATACCAACTCTTGGGGTTGTCTGTCCGCACCAGTGGTGCCTCACACTGTCCTGAGCTATTGAACTTGATGTTCTGCACCTCATTCTACCAGAGGAGAAACAAGGCTGTGAGGAGGAGGAGGCAGCACCCCTATGGTGAAGGCTGTGCTGCCAGGGTGGACGTCAGTCCCCCATGGAGGGATGGGGACAGCTGGCGTTTTCTCACTCCCGCTGCCCTGTGGGGATGCGGAACCCATGGCAACACAGTGGGGCACCCCCCTTTCCCCATGTCCTCCCCGCCGTACCGGGCATCCCTCAGGGAAGCGATCAGGCGTGCACTTGAGGAAGTCAGGCCAGCCACGCTCACGCTCCACGATGGTGCAGGGGGCTCGGGTAGCCTGGCAGAGGGTCTGGCTGGGCAGCTCCACCTGGCCATCCTCACACTTAGGCATGTAGACAGCACAGAGCAGGGGCTGGATGACGTCCCAGCAGCGTGGGGCATTGCGCAGGCCTGTGGGGACAGTGCCATCACCGGACCCGGCTCATGCCATTCCCCCAGCGTGTGGCCGCATGGGGATGTGGGGCACGATGGGATGGGGCTGAGCTCAGCAGCAGCAGCTGGGAGCACCAGCACCATCCACCCATTAGCTCGGTGCAGGCAGTGCCCAGATCTTTCTATAATGCCTCTGGGGCACCGTACCAAACACCAGGTGCTACCCCGCTCCACTGCCGTAAGGGACTCAGCCCCGGTCCCCTGCTATACTGCTCTCTCTCTGTGCTGTACCCAACCCCAGGCCCCCTGCTATATTACACCCATCCCTGCTTCCCTGTCATACAGCTATCTATACTGTACCCATCCATGATCCGCTGCTATACTGCTCCCCCTCTATACTGTACTCCCCCTATACTGTCCTGTGCTCCCTCTGTGCCCATCCGCAGTCCCCCTCCCCTCTATAACGTACCCTGTCTTCCACTACACTACTGCCCTCATGCCTGGCCTCCTACTGTGCTTCACTCCCCATCACTGTACCCATCACCAGTCCCCTGCTATACTGCTCCTTCTCTATACTGTACCCATCTCTTGTCCTCTGCTATATTGCTCCATTCTACACTTTGTCTCCTGTTCCCTACTATCCTGCTCCCCCTCTACACTGTACCCAACCCCAGGCCCCCACTATACTGCTCCCCTCTATACTGTACTCATCTCCACTCCCCAGCTATACAGTTTTCCAAACTGCACCGACCCCCAGACCGCTGCTATACGGCTTCCCTCTATACCGCACCCACCCCCAGGCCCCCACCATACTGCTGCCCCTCCACACCGCGCTCAAGCCCCCTCGATACCGCACCCACCCCTGCCCGCCCCCACAGCGCTCCCCGGCGCCCCGCACCCCTCCCCCCGCCGCCAGCGCACGTCCCGGGCCTTTCCCAGGCTCCCGCCCGTGCCCCCCTCCCCCGCCCCGCTATACCGCGGGACCTCCCGACCCGTCCATACCTGACCAGAGCAGGAGCTTTCCGTGAGCCTCCTCCTGCGAGGCGGAGTCGGCGGCCAGCAGCGTGGAGGTGGCGGCGTAGGGCAGCGCCGAGCCCAGGCAGGCGCCGTAACGGAGCCGTTCGCAGGGCGCGGGGCGGCGGCAGCGCTCGGGAACGGCCGAGGCGTTGAGGAATGGGGCGGCGGGGCAGCGGCGGCCACCCAGCGCCAGCGCCATGCCCAGCGCCAGCGCCCACCGCCACCCGCCGCCCTGCGCCGCCATCCCGGCCCGCACCGGCGCTAGGCGGGCGGCCCGGCCCCGGCCCCCGCCATGCCCCGACGCCCTTTGTTGAGCTCGCCGGGAGCGGAGCAGGGCCGCTCCTCCTCCTCCTCCTCCTCCTCCCTCGTCCTCAGCGCGGCCCGGCCCGGCCCGCCACGGCCCCGCGCCCCCCGCCGGCGCGGGCTGAGGAGGGGTGGGCGGTGGGAAGGGGGGCACAGCCCGCTTTTGATGGAAAAAGTGGCTTTTCGTGAGGAAAAAGTTACTTTTTTTTGGAGTGGGCGGGGAGGGGACGAGTTTTTGAGGAGGAAAGCGGGTTGCTGAGGAGGGGGATCGCGCGGAGGGAGGAGGGAAGAGGGTGGTTCTCCCGAGGGGGGGCTGCGGGAGGCGGGGGGGGAAGCGTTGGGTTTTGTGAGGGGAAAGTTGGGTTTGGGTAGGGAGAAGTGGCTTTTGGGAGGGGAAATGTTGCTTTGGAAGGGGAGGAGTCGCTTTTTGGAAGAGAAAGTTTGGGCTTCTTCGGCGAGCAGCTAGATTCGGGTGGAGAGAGGAGAGGGCTTTGGGAGGGGGAGGTCCGTTTTGAGGGGGGTAAGTCGCTTTTTGAGGTAGTGAAGTCGGTTTTGGGGAGGATAAAAGTTGTTTTGGGGAGCAAGAAGTTACTTTTGGGGGTAAAGTTGCTTTTTTGGATAGAGAAGTCACTTCTAGAGGAGAGAAGTTTTTTAGGGAGTTAAATCGCTGTTAGTGGAGGAAGTTTGGATTCGCAGGGCGGGGGGGGGGGAGTCACTTTTTGGGAAGGAAACTCGCTTTTTGGAGGCAAAAAGTTGCCTTTGGGGAAAAGAAGCCACTTTTGGGGAACAGAAGTTGCTTTTTGGGGACAAAAGGCACTATGGGAAAGAGAAATTTCTTTTTTAGGCAGAAGGCCACTTGGGGGGGCAGAGATAACTTTTGGGGGAGTAAAAGTAATTTTTTGGAGGAGAAAAGTTGCCTTTGGGGAAGAGAAACCACTTTTGGGGGCAGAAAAGTCAGTTTTGGGGGAGAAAATGCACTTTTTCAGGACAAAGGACACTATTGGGAGAAAAAAAGTTCCTTTTTGCAGATAAAAGTCACATGGGGAGTTACTTTTAGGGGAAGAAAAATCACTTTTTTGGGGACAAGAGTCACTTTGGGGGGGAGAAAAGTTACTTTTGGGGAAGGAAAAGTAACTTTTGGGGGGACAAAAGTTGCTTTTGGGGGAGAAAAGTAACTTTTCACAGAGAAGTCACTTTGGAGACAAAGTTTTGAAGGGGAGAAGCCATTCTTTAGGAGAGCAGCAACTTTTTGGAGATAACGCTTTTGGGGGGAGAAGTAACTCTTTGGAGGATAAATTTTTTGGGAAAAAGTTTTCAGGGGAGGAGAAGTCACTTTTTGTGGAAAGGTATTATTCTTTGGAGAAGTAATCACTTTTGGGGGAGAGAAATTGCTTTTGGGTGACCAGCCACATTTTAGCAGGGGCTGAGGTAGCTTTTGCAGGGAAGATAAACTGCATTGTTGGGGAGAAAAGTTGCTGGGGGGGGGGGGGGGGGGGGGGGCGGAGCTTTTTCAGAAGTTACTTCTCTGGGTGAGAAGTCTCTTCTTGGGGGAGGCAATGTCACTTTGGGGGGCATTGTAGGGAGAGTTTTGGGGGCATTTTCCCAGAGCACCCAGCTGATGGATGCCAGAGGGGATCACGGGCAGCTGGGAGCTGGCCCTTGGCTAATGCTGGTGCAGTATCAGGCCCGTGCAGCCACTCAGTCCCCAAGAGCCTCACACCACCTTGGGCAAAAGCCAAGGGGGGGGGGGGCGCAGAGTGGCCAAATTCAGTGCAGAGAGGTGACAGAAGGGCACAGACCTGCTGGGCCCTGGCCTGCTTCGGTGCTTCCCATCCTCACACAAAGGGCCAGGCACCGGGCCACATCCCAACTCCCTCTGCAGTGGGGCAGCGCAGGGGGACCACCCAGCCCGAGGAGAAGAAGAAACAAAAAAACACAACAAAAATACCTCTACCCACAGTTTTTGACAGCTCCAAAAGCAACAGCAAAGCTGGGGCCCACAATGCTGTGGTGGGATGGGGAGGGAAGCAGCAGCACATCCCCCCTCCCACCAGCACCCCAAAATTTTGCAGGCTTTTCCCAGGGGCAGGCAGAATAGGTGGGGATTTAGGTTCCCTCCTGCCCAAAGTCACCCCGTTGGAGCAGGGCAGCAAGCACCTCTCCAAGCTTGCATTGCTGGGGCAGGTGGGGGTGTTCTCTGCTATCTACTAGTGGGTTGTGCTGCCCTCACCCCATTCACCGCCCGATTTGGAGCCCCACAGGTGACCCCCACCAGCATAATACTGTTGAGATGATGGAGGCACTGCACAGGAAGGGGCTGGCATCCACTCTGTCCCCACCAAGCCACCCCCACAGCCATGGCATTGTTCCCCTGTGGCCTGTGTGTCCCCCACACTGTGACTGAGCAGCCCCCCCACAGAGCCCAGAAGGTCTGGCCTCATCTCTTTATTCTCTGTGAAAGCAAAGGGAAGCATCACGGCCCAGCACTGACCCCTCAAGAGGGGACACAGGGCTGTGCCTGTCCCCCCCCTCCTCAGCGCAGGGCTCAGCACCCTGTGGAGGGGTTTGAGCCCCCTGGAGCAGGGACAAGCCCCCTGCCCTTGGCTAACAAAGCACCCATGGGTGAGCCCTGGGCAGGGCATCCTGTTCCTTCTTCCAGGCACTCACCAGCAACAGCTCCTGCTCTGGGCCAGCGAGCAAGGAGGCCCTTGGATGTCCTCCCCAGGTTGCACAAGGACAGAGCTGAGAGGGTTTGTGGCACCTAGCGATGCGGGGAATGTCCCCAGTTCTCAAGTCCCAGGCAAAGGCAGCTCAGTGCACAGACAGACAGACAAACTCCCACCTCCAGCACAAGAGGAGGCGGGAAGCACGGCCAAGTGCAAACCTGCTTCACACACGGCCTGCACACCAGCTCTCAGTCCCCCAGGAAGGACAGACAGACAGACAGACGGACAGCAGTTCACCGGGCACAGAAGCACAGCACATCCCAGCCTAGCCCGGCACCAGCTGCTGACAGCACAGAGTCCCCGGTGTCACAGCAGCCACCGCGCTTGAATCCAGGTATCCACAGCCTGCTCCAACCTCCCTCTGCTCCAGTAAAGCCCCTTTGGCTCTTCTTACAGATCCGGGTTTTGGAAAATCATTCTTGAGGTGCCGACTCCACAAGCCAGCACCACACCGCAGGGATGGGTACCAGGGCTCAGTACCAGGGGTCTGCCCGGTGCTGCTGGTTGTAGAACTGCAGCTTGATCTGGTCTCTGATCTGGCTGATGAGGATCTGAGCCAGCAGGATGCCCACCAGCTGGAGGGGGAGGAGGAAGAAGGGAGGGCTGAGGAATGCCAGGCAGTGCAACCCCTCTGTCCTATGAGCAGGTTACACAGCTCCAGGCGAGGATGTGCCCAACCTTAACACTGCTCCCCCTACCCCAAATCCTGCCCAGCCTCCCCAAGGCTGCAATTAAGATGTATTGCATCATTAAGGCAACTCCCAAGCAACACAGAGAGCAAAGCAAAGCTGCAACATGGTCCCTTCTTGCACGTCCACCACCACGTACCTGGGGGACAGCCAGCCCCAGGGCGATGCCCCCCAGCAGGAAGAGGTTGCTGTGGATCCAGTTGACCAGCTTGTCGATACAACCATTGGTGTAGATGAAGGTGCTGGCTTCCAGGTAGCTCATGGCCTGCATGCCCTGCCCACACATGGTGTTGATGACAACCTGGGATGGGAGAGACAGGACACAGAGGGGCTGGGGACAAAACGGGCCAGAGTGGGGGTCCCTGCTTCTTGGGGGGCAGCCGTAGGGCAAGTGGGAGCTCTGCCCTTCACCTTGATGCCAGTCAGGGTGTCTCCTGCCTCTGGGCCAGCCCACCTGTGCTGTCCCCAGCCACATCCCTCCAGCACTGAGCTCCCTCAACAACCCCAGACCCCTAAAGGGACAATACCCAGCAGCGGCAGGTTCCCTGCCAGCCTGCAAAAAGCCACCACCACACAGGGAAATTCACCCTGACCCCACCATGGCATCAACAAACCCGGGGACCACCCACTGGTGGTGGGTCCTCTCTCCTGGGGAGGGGGCTTCAGGCTCAGCACAGCCCCCAGGGATGGGAGAAGAGACGTGGAGTAGGAGGTCCCCGGGCAACACCTGGGTTTCCCGAGGACAAGGATGTCATCCTCACCTCGCTGGTGTCCCGCAGGCAGCAGGAGAAAGGGACAGAGCAGCGCTCCCGGCTAGGGTTGGTGGCAGTGCAGTTGAAGTACATGTTCTGGGACCAGTCCTTGTAGGAGACACCACCGCAGCAGCTGAACTGCAGGGAAGGGTGTGGGGTGCTCAGCGGGGACTGGAACAGCAGGACAACGGGGCACAGGACTGCAGACCTCATGGACAGCAAGCGATGGCTCTCCCAAGCCCACCTACGCCCAGCTTGCCCCATCACTGCTGTCTTTAGGGACAAGCAACCCGCTCCCAGCAGTTTTACTAGGCCCTATATAAACATGGGCTCCAACTGAAACACTGAGGGGTGTTTCCCCTTGCCCCCCCTTTTTCACCCAGCTTTCTCCAACCTCTGCCTGTCTGCATGGCTTCACCGTGAATGTCAAATTCTCGTGGAGGAGCCACCCAACATCCTCAGCCTGGGGAGCCCCACAGATTTAAGCCTAAGCCACAAGCAGGAACACATCCTCATCTGTCAGAGGGAGAGCCCAACACCCCCACCCACCTCCTTCTGCCCGAAGTCGATGAGGTTTTGCAGGTCCAGGTCATCCCGGTAATGCACGATGGCACCATTGATGATCTCACTGACCTTCCCACGCGCCTGCAGGGCAGGCAGCCGGAGGACATCAGCAAGGTTGTCACCCAAAAAGACAGGCTTGGGGGTCATCCTGCCCCCCAACACTCGCCACCCTGGCAGTACCTTATCGGAGAAGATGAAGCCCAGCACACCAACTGCCAGTTGCAGGAGGAAGATGATGGTCAGGCAGACAGAGAACTGCAGGCGAGAGGAGCATGATAGCCGGAGGGCTGTGTGCTGAGGGCCTGCGGGGAAGCACCCGCCATCCCTGGGGACTCACCGTCTGCAGCAGGCAGATGTTCTCCCGCAAGGAGCCAATGCAGCCACAGAAGGTAATGAGGAAGATGAGGACACCGACCACGATGAGCAGGATGGCAGGATCCACTGCCAGGCAGGCCATCGCCGCCTCTGCCGCAGGAAGCCATCACCGGCAGCCCCCCAGCCACTGGCAGCCCCCTGTCCACTCCCCCAGTACTACAGATCCCCCGGGATCCTGAATCCCGCTCCCCTGAGGGGACACATCCCCACCGTGGTGCTGGCTCCCCCAGCCAGGCAGGGGAGCACCAAGGAACCTTGCCATGTCTGTGTCCCCCCACACTGAGCCCCCCAACCTCACCTGCATGCTTCAGCAGCCGGGCGTAGACCCCCACTGCCACCATCGCCATCGAGATCATCTGCAGAGCATGACAGGGGGGTTGTGAGCCCCCCTAGGCACCACCCCCCTCCTGCACTGGGGGTCCTGGCTGCAGTCCCCCTGGAGTCAGGGCTACAAACAGGGCCCCAGAGCTGCACCCGCTGCCTCAGTTTCCCCTCAGCACCCTCAAAACACACCCAACTCATGGAGGGGACAGAGCCCATCACAAGGGGCCCTGGCACGTCCTCCCCCTCACATGGAGGTCACCCCAGTCCCCAACAGCCCTCCCCCACTCCGGGGGCCTGGACCCAGGGATGCAGTTTGTCAGAAGCAAGAAACTTCCTCAAAAAATATGTTTTCAAACATGGAAACATCCCACAAAAAAATGCCAAATCTTAGAACACCCCCCAAGACCTTATCCCCCCCCTCCCCCCGCCCCAAAACATTAAAAAAAAATACAGAAAGACCCCAAAACATGGAAAACCGTGTGGCATCCCCAGAGGTGGCTGAGTCCCCTGTCACCATGCTGGGGGGGGGAGCGCTGCCTGTGTGGGGCCAGGATGGGGCCCAAAGGATGTTGCTTGGGTGGCGATGGCACCTGGTAGGTGGGTCCCCTGGGGGGGCCTGGTCCCACACCCCCACTGCATGTCACCCCTGCGCTCGGGGGCTCCCGGTGGCCCTGTCTTGGCCGTGGGGACACATCCCCCCCAAACTGCTGTGTCACCCTAAAGGGTGGGGAAAGCAACGGGGGCAGGGGGGCACTCATGAGTGACACCACGAGCAAAGGGGACCCCAAAAACCCTCGGAGGAGGGGCGCACCCAGCCTCCTCCCCCCAGCGACAAGGGGGCGTCCCGGGGACTGGGGGGTCCCAGGGGGTCCCGGTAGGGTCCCGGGGAATGGGGGGCAGGGATCCCTGTGGGGTCCAGGGGTGGGGACAGTCTGGGGTCCCCGGTGAGCCCCAGGGATGGGGAGGGTCCCGCGCCGCCAGCACTCACCCAGAAGAGCATGTTAAAGAAGAAGAGCACGTACTTCACCAGAGGGCTCACGAAGGTGAAATCGTCCCCGTAGGGCCCGGGGCCGCCCACCGCCCGCCTCGCCATGACCGGGCCGGGCCGAGCCGCTCACTGGGGCGACAGACCCCACTTGCAGCCGCCAGCGCAGCTGAGCCGGGCAGCGTCCCGCCCCTTCCCTTTACCGCCCGCTCATTGGGCCGTCTGGCCTATCCTTCCTTCCCATTGGTTGCTCACCCTGTCGCTCGTTTTCTCCCCTCTGAGCGCAGGGTGTCGCCGCCGCACCTGTTCGCGGCGCCCCCGGGCTTAAAGGGCAGCGGACCCCGTTTATCAGTCGCGTGATGGGCCAGGTGGGTCCCCAGCCCTTCCCGGCTGACCCCGCAGTCCCACCTTCCCCAAAACTGCCCCAGTCGTGCTGTCCTGCCCCTGAGAGCCCCGGCCCTCCGGCGAGGAGTAGATGCATTTTGTAATTATAGTTATAATTGCAATTTATAATTTATTTCTTCAGTGACAGCCCTCGGGAAGGACGCGAGGAGACAACTGGGATGCAGGAGAGCCCTCATCCCTGAAACGCACCCAGCTGGGGAGATTCGGGGTTTACTTGAAAAGGTGTGACCAAGTCTCTGACCCCAAATTTACAGAAATCACCCCAAAACTGGCAGCGCCGCTGCTCTGTCTCCAGCAGCCTCAGCGACGTGGGGAAGCACGAGCCCAAAACGCGGCAATTCCCCTTACTGCTGCTAACATCAGCGATCAGTGTAAAAAACAGGAAGCGTTGGTGGATGTTTTTGTTTCCCTTTATTTTTGGGGGTCCAGTGTGAAGCCAGGGAGGAGGATGAGGATGGATCCTTCCTCCATCACAGCACTCTGCTTCATCCCCTCCATGCTTAATTTGCTCACCTTGTTTGCATTAATTACAGGCTTAGCCCAGGACATGAGGAAGCAGTGGGTCCCTTCCCGAACCAGATCCAAGCCTCAAATCCCATTTTTTGCTGATTTTTGGCAAATTGTGCATTTTTTTGCATCACCCTTGCAGTTTTCACAGCTGGTGTGGGCAAAGGCAAGATCTGTCACCTTGTCCCATCACCATGGCATGGCTGTGCCACTGCAGGGACGGGTCCCCTTTGATTGGAAGGAGCACTGCAATGCAGTTGTTATTATTATATTTATAATTATATTTATTATTGTATTTATAATTATTTATCTTCTAGGCCAGGGTTCATCAAGGCTGGAAAGCCCCAGGGAGCAGCTGCTGGCATCAGCACAGCCCTTCCTGAAACAAGATGAGAACTTCAGGCAGAAGAACTGAAACCAAAAAATCCCTTTCTTGCTTTTAGGGTCACCAAGGTGCCACCACAGTGATAGCACCCAGCCTGTGTCACCGAGGAGCCACTACCCAGCCATGGTGCGAGTCTTACCACCCAAAGAGGCATGTGCTTTGGGTGCTGCTGGAAGAAGCCCCCAAGGCCCCAAAACCCCATGGTTGATGCCTGTGGGTCTCTGGAGAGTCTCCTCAGGCAAGCCATGAGGTCTTGGTGGGGTTGAATGCTCCCTGGTCTGACAGAAGGGCTTCTTCCCCAGCAATGAAGATGAAGATTCATGGATACAGCATCCTGCTGTCAGATCTACACATTGGTCAGTCAGACCTGTATGTTCCCCCAACAGATCTACATGTCTCCTATCAGTTCTACGTGTCCATCCATCAGATCTACATGTCCAGCCATCAGATCTGTGTACCCCCAACAGATCTGTGTGTCTCCCAACAGATCTATGTGTCTACTCACCAGATCTGTGTGTCCTCCCACAGATGTACATCCACCTGTCATGTCCCACCAAGGAGGGAGAAGTGACTCAGATTTGCTGATTCTTTTGGTTGGAAGAGGGTATGCACAACACCTGAGGTCCATAGGTAAACAAAGACTTTTATTCCATAGCTAGGCTCATTGGTAAATAATTGGGTACCCAAAATGCTTATCACTTGCCACATGTGTAGGGTTTTATGCCTTGTGTTACTTACTAGAAAAAGGTAAAATAATAAAAGAAAGAGAAGAGAGAGAGATCACTGGTCCAGGTTCCAGTGTTGATCCAGCCAACAGGGGGGTCTCTGGTCCGTAGCAGTGCTTGTCCAGAAGGTTTTTTTCTTCTTCTTCTCCTATTTTTGGGCACTTGCCTTCCTCTTTTCTTATCCTTCAGTGTGGACCACCTCTTATTTAAATTAGTCTTGCTTGCTATGTAAATTAGCATGCATGCTCCTTACGGCCATGGGGAGGGCAAGTCTTTTTGGTCTTGAATTGAGTCAGTAGTTGCAATCTCCCCCTGCTGCATTTACTTCTCCCCCCGTTACTGCAGATATCTGCTGCTTCTTTTCTGCCAACCTTTGGCAGGCTTTTCCCTTTTATCAATCTTTCGTTAAAGTTTCGTTTGATCTTGCGAGTGTTTGAGACATCCCTCGGACAGGCTCAGGGGACTTCCACTCACTGTTCCCTTATCGAGTTTTGTCTCCTGCTGTTGTCCGCACCCTTCTGAGCTTTCCTTGGCATTAGATTGTTTGTTCTTCCAGTTGGTCTCCTACACTGCCCCATGGCTCAAACACTCTGAGATCCTTTTCAACCATTCTGATCCGTACATAGGCAACAGAAGGAAAAGAGGATAGTAGGTGAGAGATCATATATCTGACCACCACAAGCCCTACTACCAACACTAAAAATCCACACAATATCATAAGGCTGATATTTACAAGTCATTTTCCCCGCCCTGCGAGTCCGAAAGATTTCAGCAGGGAGGTAATCCATGATCCCGAGCCAAGTCCACCAAACCAGTCTGCCGGTTGGATTGCTTGGAACAATTTTCCAGTCTTACTGGCGACTTCCTTCATCTTTGCACGTGCTTCTTCTATAGAGGTGGAGGCATTGTGGATGGTAATACAGCATTCTCCTTCTGTTAAATTTAACATTCCACATACCCCATGTTTTTTCAACAATAACATATCTAAAGCTAATCGGTTTTGCAGAGTCATCTTTGACATTTGTTGAACTTGTAGATTTATCTCCCCCAAAGCATATTGTGTCCAATTACTCAAAACATTTACCTGCCAAGTTAAATTCTTTAAAACATATTGATGTTTTTCAACGGCCACACTTGGCGCAAAGATTGCCTCCATTTTTAATGCAAACATTTGTCCAAAGGTATAATAATCAGGTATTTGTATTCCCGCAATTCCCTCCCTTGCATCTGCTGAGCTACTGAGATCTCTATGCACCCTATTTCGTCGAGATGTAAAATTAAATATTCTGGAGGGACACATGGAGGGGAAGCCAACAGAGCACTGCAGTCCAGCCATTTCATACATATTTAGCTGTGAATACAACTTGCCATTGGAACATGCCCATACCATTCCCCGTGGGGCTGAATACCTCGCCTGGAAACAATCAAATGGGTCGTCTCGAGGTATCTCCTGCTGCTTGCCATCAGAGCTCCAGACCTTCTGTCGATCTGGGTCATGCGTGATTGGAATGCCACAGGAGAGTGCTGTCTGGGGATCTTTAAAGGAGCCATTACATCGTTCATCCTGATTCCGATAACCATAATTGGGATAACCCCAACAAGTACACATATCCCGAATGAATGTTCTCAGTTCTGGAATATACCAAGTTTCAAGGGGGTTACCAGCTCCTGTAGAGCAGTTTAATACATGGGAACAGCTCAACAGGGGTTCCCCGATCGTGTCCTGGGTGACACTCCTACGTGGCCGACTGCCCCAACACAGGGTTTCCCCATTCGGAAGCTTCACTTGGTTGTGCACACAGGTTTCAACATCAACCTCCCACTGAATGGTGGCCCCATCAGGGAGGTCAGAAGTGGAAGACAAAGGATGGTTGGGGTTAAACAGTCGTTTCAAAGACCAGGCCCATTCATATCTGGTGTGATTTACAAGGTGAATTTTCCCTGGTTTATCAGGGATTTGTATACACCAATCTGTGTCCCAATGCACATTATATTCATGTTCAAAATAACCACTTTCAGAGGGGGAATCCCACCATGGTACTATGGTACAAGGCACAGAAACAGAGGTGACATTATTTGTTTCCATATCAGAATTTTTGTTTAGAGATCGGTAACAAGTTTGATTCCACAAGTTTTCCCAAGTAGAATTGTTTGGGAGTTGATACAAAGCCCTTGAGTATCCGATCCACGTCCCATTATTTGTCCACGGTTGTCCCTCTTTTTGTTCAAGAAAAGGGGATTCAATTATTCCCCATGTGATGTTCTCTCCCGTTCGGTTAAGACCTTTTAATTCATTTTCCAGTATTTTTGTAAGATTTAAACTAATCATTGTAAATTTGAATCCCTCTGCTGCTGAACTGGGGAGGGCAACACATATTCCCTGGTCTGTCTGGTTCCAGATATGCACAAAGCCTTGTATCAACTTCCAAGCCAAATTGGGGGATTCACCCCACGATCCCATTACCCCAACAGTGATGGACAATAAATAGGTTTTCCAATCCATATTTCCTTAGGTGCAATACAAAAAAATATTCCTAACAAAATCAAACAAACAATACAAATAAGAATCCACACCGCGATCGTGAACCTGGGTCCCACGATGCTTTGTTCACAACCTGCAATATATATAAATAGAACCAAGAATGATTAAAAGGGCGGAACAATCCATCGAGCATGGATTTGATGGTCCTTTCCCTGGGTGTCGGTGGCTATCCAAGCATAGAAGTTAAGTGGAGTTCTCAGAGTCAGGGGTACCTGTCCCACAGAGGGTAAATCCACCAAAACAGTCCGTCCAGGATAATGAAGTGGTTTTGCTGGATCTTTGCTCTCTCTCTTCCCAGGGAGAATAGATGGGGGTTTCGGACAAAGTGCTGTGAGTTGGCAGCAACCCTTAATTCCCCAATGGCTGTTAACCTTAGTTACTGCATCAAATAAATGTTGTGCCCATCTGGGGTCATGGGGTGTCCAGGATCATTTTAGGACCTTATCAGTGTGTTCCACGATACCATTTGCCTCAGGGTAATATGTGGTATGGAAAACCCACTGTATCATAGAATCATTTAGGTTGTAAAAGACCTTTGAGGTCATCAAGTCCAACCGTTAACCCAGCACTGCCAAGCCCACCGCTAAACCATGTCCCTAAGCACCGTATCTACACTTTTTTTAAATACCTCCAAGGACGGTGACTCCACCATCTCCCTGGGCAGCCTGTTCCAATGCCTGGCCACCCTTTCAGTGAAGAAATAATTCCTAATATCCAGCTTAAACCTCCTCTGGTGCAACTTAAGGCTCTTTCCTCTTGTCCTGTCAATTGTTACCTGGGAGAAGAGACCAACCCCTTCATCCTGTGCCCACTCCTGGACCACCCCAGCAGTGAAGTGGCTCCCATTGTCCAATTGAATTGATTTGGCTTTAGGCAGGCAACTAAACCTTTTACTGCATTGTCCCCTGTTGGTCACCAGACTGCCTCTGCTTGGGTCAGTCCTGAAATCACCTCAGTTCCTACCAGCACGTATTGTTTTCCCTCGAGAGTCAGCAGGGACCGATGCAGTCTACTCGCCAGGTGTCCCACAGCCCCTTATTGTCCCTCAGGGGTAGGGGTTGACCCTTGAGGGGGTTGTGCTCTCCCAGGCAAGTAGGGCATGAGCTGCATGCCGAGATGGTGTTGCGCGGTTCGCTTGTCACGGACCACCCCCTACTGATCGCTTCCTTAAACAGATCTTTACTAGCATGCAGCCATTCTAACAGTTGTTCCCATTTTTCTTCCTCACCCTCTACAACCACTCTTGCTAAGTGGGCCAGTCAGTCTACCTGGCTGCTCAAGAGGTGAGCTGGGTGACCCTTCATCCCTCATTAGTGGGGTGCGGTGACCCACCCTACTAAAAAAGACTTTTGTTTAGTGGTATTTAGGATTTCTTCCCATTTTTCTCACTGCCACGCTGGTATGCTATTAACTTCCCACTGGTTTTGTTCCCAAAGTGGGAACCATTTAGTACATCTCTTGAACACAGCATATGAATTGGTGTAAATAAATATGTACGTATGTAAATAAAGGTTCTTTGCTCTCTGCTTCCCTGATAATTATGCTCCATGCTGCCAGTTCTTCCACCTGAGTGCTCCCCTTCCATTAATAGCCGATCCACTGAATCAACACCCAGCGCTACTGCTCAGTATGTCCATACCTTACCTTCTCTTCTAGAGGCTGTGTCAGCAAACCGTATGTTCTTTGGGTGGGATTCAAACGGAGGCACACATATATATATAATAAATTTTTAAAATAGCAGGTTTGTATAGGAAGGAGGAGGCTCCTGGTCTGGGTGACCAGAGGGCGGCTCCTGTACCCGCAGCAGCTTGGGTGTCCCTTCCTCCACCTGGGCGCGTGGCAGCGGCGGTGTGACCGAGGGCTGCGGGCGCATGCGGCTGCCTCCCCGCCGCCGCCGTGCCCCCCCTGCGGGGAGGGGTTCCGGCTAACACCGGTTTCAAAACCGGGAAGGATTGGTTGTTGCTGCCCGATTTTTTCTACTTCCTGCAGAGCGAAGCTAACCACCAAGAGGCCCTTCTCCCGAGCCGTTTCTTGGCATATTTACAACAGCAGGAGTGGAATCCGATGGGACGTGTGGGACCTCCTGGCCTGCCTTGCCGCGTACCTATGGGTATTCTGCGAATCACGACCCCTCTCCATTCGACACAGAGCGGGTACATTGCCCCTAAGGCACGATATACCCTAGCCTCAACAATTAATTAACAACTTTACGGGTTTCCTAAAGAGTGGCAGCACTGTCTCTTGTCTCAGCTGGGAGGGAAGGCAGCGGTATAAAATGCACTGTCACTGCCATTGCAGTGGAGTCCCTGAGGTGTGCTGCTCTGGTGGCCCTGCTCTGGGCAGGGGGGGCACACCGAGGCGTTGTGTTATCCCAGGTGTTATCCCAGCTCTGGGCTCTTCCCCCGGCATGCAAGAGCCAATGCACCTGCAGAGCCGAGGTCCCACTCCCCGGGCGGTGGGCACTGGGTGGTGAACACCCGCAGCCAGCTCCCCTCCTGGCACATGCTCAAACGTACACCTTGGGCCGCTGTTTGCAATCAGGATCAGTCACACTTAATTCTCACGGGTTCTTACCAGCCTCGGCTCCATTTAAAGACACAGCATCCTTTTATTTCACCGCCAGGTCAGGTTCGGTGGGCAGGGGGCTTTGTTGGCAGAGGGCTTTCCTTGCTGGAGGGTGTGTGCTAATTAAGACAGTTCACACATAGTTCAAGTAATTTCCTCTTTGGTCTCATTAACCATTTAGTTCTCCTTGAGCTCACCTTGTTACTTCTTAGCTTGACATCCTAACAATGTCTATTCATTTTCCCAAGTCTATGTCTTGGTAACTGTTTGTAAGGGTTGATTAACATCCTCTTGGTTTTCAAAGCCTTTTGACCTTTTGTTTTTCATTGTAGATATTTCTTTAAAGTGAACAGTTCTTGTATCACCTGTGGGTCACCAGGAGTGAGGCCACACTAACTCTGGGCAGCCTCCTGCTGCTTGAGGTGGAGACCTATCCACATCAGATCCAATGCTGTTATCATAGAATCACAGAATGGTTTTGCTTGGAAAAGACCTTTAAGATCATCAAGTCCAACCATTAACCCAGCACTGCCAAGCCCATCACTAAACCATGTCCTAAGTGACACATCTACACATCTGTTAAATCCCTCCAGGGACGGTGACTGCACCACTTTTCTGGGCAGCCTGTGCCAGTGCTTGACAACCCTTTTGGAGAAGGCATTTTCCCTAACACCCCATCTAAACCTCCCCTGGTGCAACTTGAGGCTGTTTCCTCTCATCTTGTCACTTTTTACTTGGGAGAAGTGACCGACCCCCACCTCACTGCAACCTCCTGTCAGGCAGTTGTAGGAAGCGAGAAGGTCCCCCCCGAGCCCCCCCTCTCCAGGCTGACCACCCCAGCTCCCCCCGCCGCCCCCCACCAACCCCTGCCCCAGCCCCTGCCCGGCTCTGGACACGCTCCAGCCCCTCAGTGTCTGTCCTGCAGTGAGGGGCCCAACACCGCACACGGGATCCGAGGTGCGGCCCCACCAGTGCCCAGTGCAGGGGGACCATCACTGCCCTGGCCCTGCTGGCCGCACTGTTACAGATACAAGCCAGGGTGCTGTTGGCTGCCTTGGCCACCTGGGCACACTGCTGGCTCATGTTCAGCTGGCTGTTGACCAGCACCCCCAAGTCCTTTTCCCCCCAGGCAGTTCCCAGCCCCCTTCCCCCAGCCTGTAGCACTGCGTGTGGTTGTTGTGACCCATGGGCAGGACCCAGCACTGAGCCATGTTGAACCTCCTACAAGTGGCCTCAGTGCATTAGTCCAGCCTGATCCCCCTGCAGAACCTCCTGCTCCCCAACAGATCAACACTCCCACCCAACCTGGTGTCATCTGCAGACCTGGTGTTGTCTTGTTATTGTGACTCCTCAGAAGGTTTGTCAATTAAGACACAAGGGTACCGCCCCCATCACTGTAACAGCAATCTGATACAAGATAAAACCCCAAATTCCCCACCCCAACAGCCTGAAGGAGACCTAATGACCACTAAACCACGTCATGCCCATGCTCCCAGGTCTGGTGGCCAAGACCATGGCCATGTGTCAGCTGGTGTCAGTGGCAGACCCTGAGCAGGGGTGGCTCTTTGTGAGGGGTAGAGACGTGCTGCTGGATAGTATTTACTTCATGTTTGATTTATTTAGGTTCATTAGTGAAAAACCAACACGTGATATTGCTTAACACACAAACATCTCCATGCTAGCTGAGAGTCTACGTAATTATCACGTACGAAGTGATGGTTGTGTTGGAAGTCAAATGTTACATTTTTAGATTGAAACACAGAGGGACCAAGACATGCCATGGTGCAGGCACCTGCCCACCATGGGGGTGGGATCTTGTGCCAAGCCAGCATCACGCAGGTGAAGATGGTGGGCTACCATCTTTGCCTGGAGTCATCATGGTGTTGGCTAAGTGAGTGCCATGGGTTGGAAGAGCAACTGATTTTCATTAAGGACTTAACTGGATTGACAGAAAGGGGTTGTGATCTGTACAGCCAGCTATGTCTTCTGGGCCACATTTGTCCCAATCATCGCTAGTGCTCAGCCAACCATTACTCTGTAAATTGGTGAAAATTAGGACTGATTAAACTATCATATCTTTGGCATTTCATATTATTAACACCCCATGTCAACATGCCAGAGTTCCAGATTATAAAAAATATCATCATTTGTAATTGGACATTAATTATTAGAGATCCATGAGGTGTCCCATTAAGGATTGTTAGGAGCTGGTGTTCATTTGTCCCATGTAAATTGGGTGTGATCGCAATGCAGAGTTTAATTACCATGGCTCCTCTTCCCCACCCAGGCTGAAGTTGTGCCCTGGGGCATCGTAATGCTTCAAAAAGTTGTGGCTAATAATTTGGGGTGCTGGGGAGTAATTACTCCAAATGAGGTTGATACCAGGATGCTTTGGGGCAGGTTCTGCTGACCAGCCAAATTTGGCGTCTAATGGTGGTAAAGCAACCCAACTTCATTACCCAGCCAAGAAACTGCATTTGTAAAGTGGGCAATGCAATTGCTGTCCCATCCTTGGGATAAGGGAATGAGCATTATTGTCATTACTAGGTATGACCTAATGGTTATACAATAACGATTACGAGAAGGGAAGGAAACTTTTTAAAAGAGTTTTCCCCCAACACCCTTCTTAATCTGGTACTCCTGATTGCCCACACGTTGTTTTTGATTCCAGGCTAATTGCCAAACAAGTAATTGGGATGAGGAATAATGTTGGACCAAGGATCCAGAGCAAAAAACTTGAGTAACAGCTGGTTTGCCTATCTGCTGCTCAGAAATGAGATGTTCATTCCCCTGATGGCTGACCACCTTCCACGTGGAGCTTCAAAGAGGTGTTTGGAAGGAGAACAGTCTTATTGCAGATGATTAGCCTGGACAGTTTGTCCAACAGACAACAGATGATCATCATTTATACCTGAAGTTGAGGTTATACCATGGTTGCCATCAAAAGCTTTCCAGATCAGACGATGAAGAACAGTCATAGTCTACCAGTTGCCTAAAGGAGTGGTCACACTGTCAAGGTGACGTTGCCACCTGTGATATGGGAAAATGACATATTTCACATGTTGCCAGCCCACCATGATGCCGTCAGAGGTGGGGAGGGTGAGTGTGTTGCGTGGGAGATCAATATCGATGCTTTTGACATCCTTTGGACAAGGGATCTGCTTGGTGCTTCCACCTGGATCCCTGATCCATGCCCTCGACCTGTGTTGTCAGACCAAGCCATTGTGTCCCAGGTGTCCCCCTTGATCCAGTTACGGTGTGCCATGAGCATAAGCATCTTCTGGATTGTGCTGGGCTGTGGGATTCCCTGGGGAGTAGGAGCAGAGTCTCCCCATCTTTCAAGGATGGAGAATGAGGTCTGTATTTTAAGGGTCGATCTCCAGCGATGGGTCTGGTATCCAACAGGGAAGGAGCAAGCAGAGGTTTATGCCATGGAGACCACCACAGTGGGGAACCTTGTCACCCCAGGGTTGACCCAGATCATTTAGAAGCTAATGAGGCTTTACTGGGGAGCTTGTTTGCCACAATCTGTGTTGGCATCCTCCTTCTGTGAGTCCTCTACATAGGCTGAATGGTCTCCATGTATTGTTGGGTCACAGCCTGATGTTGTGAAATGTTGTGTATCAATAAACGAGGTGCCTTGCCATGAGTAACCATCCATCCCTGTCTTCAGAAGCTGCACTTCTGCAGGTGCACAGTCATAATGCACCCTGGGCTTTGGCCTTGCCAGGATCCCTACAAGCTCCTGCAAGTCCTGAAGAACCCAGGACCTGTAGGAGCTCCTTCTCATTGAAGGGTGACCTCAACTTGGGTGTCTGCTGAGAGGTGTGGGAGGGAATACACCACCAGCCATGTTACACCTGAAAATTAAACCATTTGGTTAGGTCTCCATCATTCACCTCCAGAGATGGATACCCTCTTCCCTTCCAGATGGGCTGGGATGTGGTTACACCTGCTCCAGAACTTACTGGAGGAATTCCCTCCCATTAAAATGCCATTTAGATGTTGATATATTTTCACCCCACCAGTTCTGGTGGGATTTGATTGGCTTATGGACAGGGGAATGAGTTTACTGGATAACAGCCCATCATTCTTCATCCTGAATAAGAGGAGTTATGGGCAGTGTGGCTTCAGGGCCAACACGACACTGTCCTGCACAAGTCACTTTTGGGCACAGCCTGCAACAGAAAGGCGGTAGACCCCTTGGTTGGTGTTTTATCCATGGAGACCCTGGGGTTTTGCATCTGAGGATTTGCCACCCAAGTGCTCAATGAACTTATGGTCTGGGATTTTAATATACTCATGCTTAATATATTTATATTATATAATAATTGGTGGGTGTCCCGTAGTTTCTGGGTGTGAGTAACTGGTTTGACTGGCCTGTCCCAAACCCTGTTCCTCCAGGAGACCCCATAAATGGCTCTGTTTTGGGGCTCACTCCTCTCTGTTGGGGTCTTTTTGTGCCAGATCACTTGGTTTTTAACAGAGGGGCTCTGGTTTCCTAACAGAGTTGGTATTTGTACTAAATCTGGGTCTGGATCAGCCCCACATCCATGTTTGGAGCTGGAGTGTGGGACTGGAGACAGCTCAGTCCTGGGAAAGCGGGATCTGGCTCACGGCGGGTCCCCAGTTGGATATTGGGGTCTGGATTTGACCCTTTCCCATCAATGCATCCAGCCAGAAATGCCAACAGCGGCAGAAGATGAGCCGGAGGGTTAAACCTTGGGTGCAGGCTGCTCTGTCCCGGACAGCAAAATCAGCAGGGCTGGTGATTTTGGCACCGTGCCAGCGGCTGGCTGGGCTGTCTCATGCAGAAATACCCAGCCCCAGTCCCCCTGTGGAGGCATGTGCCGGGGGGAACACACGAGGGAGGCAGGAAAAAAGCATCACCCCTAATTTCGGGTTTCTGCTTGCCCCCCATCGCTCGAGCCAAAGCTTCATCCCTGTGGGCAAGGGGATAAACCAGAGCCAAACCCCTTCCCACGGCACTTGGGGGTTGCATCCTGGCCACGGCGTGACCATGATGGGGATTCCAGGAGTGGGGCAGAGAGAAGCCCCCAGTCCTGTGCTGTTGTGGCAGCTCTTTTCCCGCTGTTCCACAGGTTTGGTGATCCTCCCAACTCTGGGTATTCAGAGAGGGGTCAAAAAAAGGTCTGGATTACCCCAAAAGTGACCCTGTCTGATGGAAGTTCTCATCTCTTTGACCATGGGAGGTGACAGAGCTCTGTTCATGGGTGGGAGAGATCACGCTGACCCTTCCAGCTCTTGGCACTGCCGGAGCATCCTGCCACGCTCCCATCTTCTTCCCTGGGGTCAGCCCCCTGCCCCCCCCCTGCCCTGTCTCATTATCTGTCCCCAGTTTTTGGTGGGAGAAGGGCTCCAGAGGGGCAGGTCTGGTGGGTCAGCCCCTTTCCTAAAAAAAACAAGAGAAGCCTCTGTGGGGCCGAGGCCACAAGAAGTGGGGACTGGGGCAGCCCTGTGGGGCTGGGGAGCTGGTGGGACTCTGTGGGAGGTCAGTGCAGGAGGGTGGTGACTTACCCCACAGGGAGACGGGGGCAACAAGGGGCTGGGAATGGAGGTAGGAAGGAGGACTGGGATCACCCTGGGCTGGGCTGTTGGGAGCAGTGGGAGTAATGGGGCACACTGAGCTGGGAAAAGGGGACTGGTAGGTGATGGGACCCTAGTGGGATGGAGTAATGGGACTGGAGGGCAATGGAACTCCGGTGGGTCGGGCTGATGGGACTGGGGTGGTGGTGGGAGGTGGGACCCCGGCAGGATGGAGTAAAGGGACTGGGGGGCAGTGGGACCCCAGTGGGCCAGGCTGATGAGGCTGGGGGGGGCAGCGGGGCTCCCCCAGACCAGGTTATGGAGACAAGGGTGACTTGTTCCCACACGCCCAGGGCACCAGGAGCAGGCGGGGGGGTTACGGGCCCGGGGCTGCGGCAGGACCCCCCCGGCCGAGCTGAGTGGAGCAGCTGGGAGGCCGATGGCCGCCCACGGGCCGGGCCGATGGCGGGGGGGGGGGAGGCGGGGGCGGGCTGTGGGCTCCTTCCCGCCGCGCCGGGCGCGTCCCTTCCGCGTGGGGCCGGGCGCACCCGGGCCGCTTTGCCCGACGCACCCCCGGAAGCCCGGCAGCGGGCCTGCTGCGGGCGGGGCCGGCGGAGCCGCTCCGTGCCGGGGGGAGAGGCGGGGGGCGGCAGAGTTGAGCGGGGCCGGGGCGGAACGGAACAGCACGGAGCGGTGCGGAGCGGGGCGAGGAGGAACAGAAAGGGAGCGGAACGGAAGGGAGCGGGCGCGTGTTTCCGAGGGGAGCCCGCTGGGCGGTTGCACCGCCCTGTCCCGGTACCGGAGCGCGCAGGGCGAGGAGATGGCGGCGGGTGGCAGCGGCGGGTGGCGCTGAGGGGCGGCGGCAGAGCAGCTATGGAGGGCGGCGGGGGCAAGCCCAGCCTGCAGGTGGTTTACCAGGCCGTGCAGGCGCTCTACCACGACCCCGATCCTAGCGGCAAGGAGCGGGCGAGCTGCTGGTTGGGCGAGCTCCAGAGATCGGTGAGGCCTGGTGGGGAGCGGGGCGGGGGGGCACGGCCGGGGGTGGGGAGGGGGCGCAGTCCCGGTGGCTCCCCGCCCCGGGGGGCGCCGACCGGCCGCGTCTCCTCGGTGCCCAGTGGGGGGGCCCGGCCCCGCGACGGGCCGCTCCCTGGGGCTCCATCGGCGGCGGCGGGGGGGTTGTTGGGGTAAGGCCGCCCTCCCCGCGGCTCTGGGGAGCCCCGGGCCCGGCCTTTGTCAGCTCTCTCCGCGGCTTTTCTTTTTAATAACAGGAAGGACGGGCTGACATGTTTGGCACAGCCCTCACGGAGGCTGGGAAAGAGGAAGCGGCGCCGGGAGGTGTCGGGGAAAAATGTGCAGCTCGCCCCGGCCTCCTCCCGCCGCCTGAGGTGAGGAGCCGGCGGGCATCCCGCGCCAGGCCCGGGGGCAGCATCGCTCTCCTGGCCCGCTGCCGGCGGGAGGGAGCCGAAAGCGTGGAGGGCAACTGTGATGGAGCCAAAGCCCTGTTCCTCATCTCTGGGGTCTGTAAAAGATGGATGGCGAGCTCTTTCTCCCCAAACTTTAGCCTTAAGGCTAAATTTGGGAGTCAGTGTGTGTTTTCCCACCTTGCATTGTCCTGGTGGAAACAGATTTGTTCCCTCTCAGTTGTAAAGCTGGGGCTGACTTTGTTTTGTCTCCTCTCCAAACCCTGTTGTTTCTCCTTGTTATCTTTTGTACTGATGCATCAATCCCTGTGCAGCTCTGGTGCCCTTTGTGGCATTGTGGGGCATAGTTTTCCTCCTTTGCTCTTCCCCCAAAATCTTTGGTGGCTGCTGATGCCTTCCTGGGAGAAGTCTGGTTAGTTTTCTCTCTCATGTTAGGACTTCTGGAGGAGTGAGCCTCCTGCCTCCCTCGGTGGGCCATTTATCTCAAAGCCTGAATCCTGTGGAGCAGAGCAGAGAGTTCCTCTCCTCAGCTCTCTCACCACCCTCCCAAGCAGGTTTCACAGAGCTCCGTTCAGGTCTTTCAGTTTCCCACCGGCTGGTAAATCTTTAGACCGTTTGTTACCACAAACTCACATTTTTCGCCCCTTTGTTTGTAATGTACTTGAGCACACTGCACAGGGTTACATCCAACTGTGAGATTTTGCAGCAGCATTTGTTTCCGCAACAATTCTGCTAAGCAAGGAAAAACCTGTCAGTTGTGTGTCTGTATTTAGACAGCCACATTCCTCATTTGCCCCCCTCAGGAAGGGGACTTTGCTGTTCAGGAGGCACATGTGGAGAATTTGGGTCCATGAAGTGGCTCAACACTGATCGGTGCTGGGTCCAAGCCTTCAGTGGATCAGGGCACTACCAGCTGTGGTTATGCCCCTACAAAGACCTCATTTCAGTTTAAAGAGAGCGATTATTATTTCCGAGATTATTCTTGACCCAATTCTGTGGTCACAGTGGTGGGTGCTCCATGTTTACTGGCTGAGGCCTCTGGGCTGCCAGGTCTCTGTCTGAGCGGGCCAGGAGTTAATGGTGCCACAATTACTTTGGATCCTTTGGTGGGGTAGATAAGCGTTTTGCAATGTGCTTAGAGGAGTTCCTGGTCAGCATTTGGGGCAGAGTGGAAAAACAGGGATGGGCAAAGGATGCAACAGGATGAAGAAGATGGATTTCATCTGTTATCAGTGCTGGGACGGGAGGCTGAAGATGGTTTCTCTGCATTAGAGGTCTGCAGGCTGCACTCTGGCTGCCCACACTTACTATAAACTGCCCCATCGAGAGGAGAGCTCAAAGTATTTGGGCTTTTATTTTTTAATATCCTGACCACCTGTAAGGATGGGATGTCTTTGTCTTTGGGAAGTCTTGGCGTTTGTTTTACTCCACTGTGGTTTCTTTGGGCTCTTACCTGTGTTGTCCAGGTTGTTTTTAATCTAAATCATGGGTGTCCTTACGTGGTTTTAGCCTTTGTGTTCCTATAAGGCTTCTCTCTGCGCTGCTCCCCTTGACTGGCTCTGGCTGTTGTCCAGTCTGGTGGCTGAACAGTTTCTCTGCACGGCTGCTTTTGTCCTGCCTTGCAGATAAGCGTGTGTGAAGCACCTCAGCTCTAGTACCAGTAAACAAAGGGGATCCCTGTGCTTTTCAGAGAGGAATATCTCTCCGATCTCTTCTCAAGAGAAATGCCTTCAGAAATCCCTTTTCAGCTCTGGACTGACTGTTGTATGTACAAGGGTGTTTTAAACACAAGCGGTGAGCCACCTGGACTCCAGGTTGACAGCATTTCTACTTCTTGCTTTTTATTTATGCTTATTTGGCCTGATCCTTTCAGAGATTTATTTGCTGCATCCAAGGATTAATTCCAGTTGGTTTTCAGACTTTCAGGTGTTGTGGGGCACAGCCTGATTTCATTCAGTGTGTTCAGCTTGTTTAAACTATTCTTTACTGAATTTATTTCAACTTTCAGATGCAAGCCAGAGGAATGTGAGTACTTTTGATAGCATTAACATAACAGATAACAAATTTGACTTACTCAAGGCCTTGGGCTGTCCAGTCCCCCCATTCTCACTGAGAGAAGATAACTGCTCGGATGGGTGATGTTGCCAGGTGTCAGCATGTGTGATCTTAACCCTGTGGTACGTGGGAGCCCACAGCCACCGTGGAGTACGAGCATGCCCCAGTCATGGTAAAACTGCCTGGTAGTTTTACTGCTGTGTACAGGGATGATGATATGCTGCTTCTTAGCAACTTCACACTGCAGGTACGACGTTGTCTGATCCCTGTGCCTAAATGAAAGCTTGTGATATAAGTATTGTGTGTAATTGAGAGTCTAAAGCTGCAGGTAGCTGATGGCTGAGGTCTGATTTAACATCATTTTTCATAAAGAGTGTAACAGAAGCTTTGGCTGCTTCTTTATGAGACTGGGGGAATTGTGCTTAACAAGCAGTGCTAGCTCCGTGCCTGTCACTGGTGTTGCGTGCTCAGCATGGCGAGGTGCTGCAGGATTAGTGCTGCCTGTGGCAAAGCAGAGCTTCAAAGCTGGAAACTCTTCTTGTGCATGTTGTGGAGTATGGTAAGATGATTTGGGATATGCTGGCAAGGAGTTTGCTGATGAATGGTTGCAGGACGTTCACTGGAGCAAGTGCCTGGAAGGTGTGTTGGAAAGTAAAGGTCTTTCTGCTTATTTTTCTTGTGCAAAGAGATGAAACTTAGATGTTTAAGTAGCAGCATTCTTCAGGAAGCTTATGAAGGCAAACGTAACTCGCAGCCTTAGCTGTACCAGGAACTAGCTGGCTTCCTTTCAGATTGAAAGCCATTCCTGAAATTAAGTCCTCTCCTCCTAATACAACTCATGAGCCGTTGCACCAGGCACCACTGAAGATGCAAGTACTCTTATTATACCTATATTTTATACAATTATATAGAGTTTATAAATACATAATACGGAGGTTATTCTGCCACCCTCCATCCTTAGGGATCTGTGTCCTCCCTCCCCTTGCAGGGAGGGAGCTAAGGCAGCAGCGGGCACATGTCCTTCCCGTAGCTGCAGCGAGCAGTGTGGCAGAAGCCTGCTCGTGGGACTGTAGCTTTTAGGGGAAGACTGAAAATAAAAACTCCTTTGCCGTTTTTCTGCACCGGTCATCCCATCTCTCTCTTTAACGACATGCTGCTGAGATGTGGTGTGCAAGGCATCAGCTTTATGGAACATACAACCTCAGTGATGAGCTTCAAGTGAGGATTTTGTGCCCAGAGGTTGACATAAAAATGTAAAAGCAGAGTGTGTGGTGGGTTTTGGTGCTGACTTCTCTAGGTGGGTTGATAAGGAAAATGACTGCTGCTCCAACTGCTTGCTGACTGTCAACAGTGACAAGCCAAAGGCTTGGAGTGTCATCCGCCGATCCTCAAGCAGTGGCTGTACTGGCCAAACACTTGCTTATCATTCCTGTTTTATAAATAAGGTCTCCTTGTATCTCAAGCTGGATCAAGTCTGGATTTAATAACCTGAAGGTCCTTTCTGTGGGCTGTCTTCTGTTCACAAACCATCTCTGTTCAAATGACTTAAAATTTCTTAAATATTCCTTGCCAGCCAGAATAGCGCTTGATTAGATGCAATTTGTTCCTGTTTGATACTTGAGCAGTTCGGTCTCAATTGGTTCTGCACCATTGGCCTCTGGTGGGATGGGCTGGTGGGACTGGGTTGCTGCTATTTTTTTGCATTTCTGGAGTTGTGGTATTGTCTTAAGATCTGGCTGTTTGCCAGGATGGTTGTCACACGTTAAAGCCATTGTGGGGATGGGAATCTAAAGCTTAAATGTTAGTTTGTGTGTGCCTGAATCACTATGCAGTGCTGACAGGGTGCTTCTGAGAGGTGTCGGTAAGATTGTTGGTAGCGATTGGCTTGGGTGGTTCAGATTTGTCCATCTCTTCCCTCTGCAGCATCGTTTCTTGCCTGTTAACTGCTAATTATTTCAGGGGAATGAGGCATGCTCTTAACAGAGTATCTTGAAGAGTAGTTGTGAGCTTGCCTGTGTCTTGTACAGCACTGAAGAGCTCAGCTGTAGAACTGTACAACTTTACCTAAATCGCAGAATTTGAGGATCATTCAACCGACAAACCTATGCTGTATGTTTGGAGTTGCATAAAGGCTAATTCCAGAGTAGTTGGGAGTTTCTTTAATGCAGAAGAGTCGGACCAAATGTAGGTATTAAACTTGTTTCAAATGTGTTCAGCTTTCTGATCCTGCTTTCTTAAGTGTTTCATCATTAGCTTGTCTTTGGAGTGGAGGGTTCATGAAATGTGCAGTGCAGATAAGCAGCTGCAAGCTGGTGTGTTGGATTTTTTTTTGGTGTGGATTAAGTGTAGGTTGGTTTGTGATTTAACGTTGATTTATTAAGTGCTTTCTAGGAGGTGGAAATTATATGTGGCTCGTAGCCAGACAGGGTTCATTTAAGTGACTAATTCTGATGTAGTTTTCCTTTGATCTGTCCCTAAAGTTAATTTAGTGATAATATTGGGTAGAATTATAACCCCTAATTAAAATAATAAAAAAAAAGCCAACAAAACACCTTTTACCAATTGAAGCATGCTGGAAATTATTTTGGTATTCTTTCCCAAATCATTTTAAGGGAAATAAAATCTCACTCCCCTTGCACCCCATGCTCAGTGCTGCTTGTGTGGAGAGGAACCCACAAAATGCACTATAAACAGATCATTTCTTCAAGGAGGCGAAGAAAGGAAGGCACAGTCTGGCTTCCCTCTTGTTTGCACACACTGTTTAAAGCTTTTTCATTTTAGGGTGATGAGAAGTCAATGTAAAGTCCCCACGTCATGCTGCAGCCAAGAGGTCAAGGGAACCTTTGGGTGCCATTTGGCTACAGCATCCAAGATGGCCAGCTTTTACTGCCCCCTCCTGAGTTACTCAAAGGTGTAAAAACCAGATTCATTTGATGTCTTGAATGGCCAAAATTTGGTGTGGCCACGTTGCTCTTCCTTTATATGTGCTTGTGGCTTGGTGCTGTCTGTCGCTTTGAGACTGGCATGGGCTGGCGTTGTCCAATCAATAGGGACCTTTTGTCCTGCCAAAATCCATGTGTGACCCTGGCAGTTCTGCACTGCTCTGCCCCACTGTGCACTCCCTCCTGCTGCTGTGTGGCACAGGCACAGTGCAGGAGATGTATTTGAGCTGCTTGTGGGCCACATAGCTTGAGAGCATCAGGCTTATCGCTCTTCTAAACACCAAAATAACTTTCCTCCTTCCCTGCCTGAAATAACATCACAGGATCGTGGGAAGGGTCACCTTTGAGGGTCTCCATCCACCCTACTGCTCAGAGAAGGCTTCAAGCTTAGATCTGGTCCTGTGGCAATGATGGTATGGCCATCGCTCAAACCATCCTGGTCAACAAGGCTTTAGCTTGACCCAAAATTTGTGTTTCATATTGCCAGCAAACCAGTATAAATGAGAAATTCCCAGATTCGCAAGAATGCTTGTCGCTGGTTACCCCAGTAACCGAGTACTCAAGGACAGGGTTACTGGTCTTCATCTCATGGGTTTTTTTGGTCTATTGGGGCATTTGGCCAGTTGTACTGGGCCATCATGCATGAGTGGCTGCTGCAGAGGCATGCCTGGAAGTTCATTTTGGCACATGCAAAGGAAGCACAGATTTACAAGCATTGTTCCGGAGGTGATCTGCTTGTTTGGAGAGCAGTGCTTGCAATGTGGATGCCCTCACCAGAGCTGGAGAGAACCTTGCCTCCAGCAGCCTGCTTGAGCCATTGATGGATTTTTGAGAGGTGATGGTATCTTGACAGAGCTTTGGAAGAGAATCTGTGTGCCAGCACACTAAAAGGAGATCTTAATGATCTTTTGTAGAAGGGGCTGTGTTCATTCCCCACTCACTGAGATGCTCCAGACTGCAGGGTTGTGTTTGGCCCAGGTCCTCTAGTGATGTTAGTTCTGAGTTTTTGAAGCGTTCAATATCTGTCAAGAAATCGGGCCATATGTGGCCAAAAGCAATGGGTAGAAAAGGCTGCAGAAGCAAGAATGATGTCTTCTGCACTGATAGTCCAGAAGGCACAAGTTTTCTGACCAACCAAGCACCCTCCTATGATAAGGTAGTTGGTGTGGTGGATGGGGAGAGCAGTGGATGTCCTGTTCCTTGATGTTTAACAAGGCTTTCAATGCAGTGTCTTACAGTGTTCCTGTAATCGAACTGGAGAGAGATGGACCTGATGGTTGGGAAACTCTCCCAATCACAGGGCTCAAACAGGAGTGGTCATTGACCTGAAGTCCAGCTGGTGGCCGGTTACGAGTGGCATTCCCAAAGGATCGATAGTAGCATGGATGCTGCTGAATGTTAATCACCTGGATGATAGGACAGATGCATCCTCAGTAAGTTCACGGATGATGCCAAGCTGGAGGAGTAGTTGATACTCTGGAGGCAGGGCTGCTCTTCCAAGGGACCTTGATGGGTGGAGGAATGGGCTTATGGGGACCTCAGGCAGTTCAGCAAAGGCCAATTCAAAGTCCATTCCCTGGGATGTGAAACCTCCCCTTGGGATGAGTGGCTGGAAAGCAATGTTGTGGTTTGGGGTTTAGGAGACCAAGTTGTCCTTGGGCTGCATTAGGATGGATAAATCCTGGAACGAAGACCAGGGTTGAGGAGGTCTCCATCCTTGGAGACATACTCAACTGCCCTGAATGGGCTTGACTTAAATTGCTTCTGCTTTGATTAGAGGGTCTGACCAGCGACCTCCAGGTTTGCTGCTTTGTTATTCTGTGATTCTGAGTTTTAGGTTTTTCAGCTGTCTTCTCAGAGCCTTCCTTACTACGATGTAAATCTTCCATGGTAAAGATTGCCTATGGCAGCAGTTGAATTCTTTCAAGGAAGGGGCATGAGATTATAAATTGGGGAAAAAATGCAAGTTAAACATGTTGGTGGAAGTTCAGAAGGAAATGCTGCCTCTGCGGCAAGGTTTTACCAAAGGATCCACTACATACTTCCCTTTTGAGCTGGAAGCTCTTCATTCTCACGGCACCTACGAACTCGTAATTCATCTTCGTGCTGTTTTGGTACCCATCTCTTAGACTGGCGTTGAATAGGCCCATTCCTTCCTTCACTTTGGTGTGTGGAAAAGGAGAGAAATTTCAGGGATTGTAGCTGGGCTCCCATCGTGGTGCAGCCACATCTCCAGCACACAAGCTGCCATCTGTTTTCTCAATAACAAACATAAGTCTGGCTGGCAGGCTGTCCACTGGAAGATGCTTACCTTGACTGGCCCTCTGAAGTCATCTTCAAAGTCTTGTGGAGCAGAAGACTTGACTTTGAATGCACTGTCTTTGCCTAAGGCTTGCTTGAGCTCAGTGCATGAAGTCCATTAGAACTGTCCTTCAAAAGCCTGGACGAGACCCTGGGGAGAGGCTGCTCAATAGCTGAGAGGGTTTGCCAGCTGGCTTGGCTGGTGAATTATGACCTTGGGCATATCATACTTTGGAGGTACCACTTGACCGAAGAGTGGAAACAGACAGCTCTTTGTTGGAAGGCTGGGGTGTAAGAGAAACACTTCATGGCTGCCTTTCAAGCGTGAAGCCTCCCCTGTTCTCACAGCTTTATGGCTCAAGCCAGCCTTTGTCTGAAAAGGATTTATAAAATTTAAGGCTGTGTTAGGAGCTCCTCTGGCTGGTGCTTCAGCTTCCGTATAGCTGGAAGATTTGTTCTGCCAGTAACTCTTCCACTAGCTGAGATTGAATAGACTGGATGTTCCTTTTTCCCAAGCTGGTTTCTTGAGAAGGACTTACTTGTCATTGAAGGTTTCTGGCTGGGATGGGTGAAGTTGAGCTGTCATGAACTCCCTCCAGCATCGGCACCCGATGTAATACAGCTCTGAATCCCTCCCTCTTGCTCATGGTCTCCTGCTTTGTACTAGGAGGTTACATTATGGTGGTGACCACCTAGTTCTAAACTGAATTTGGAGCTTAGGGAACATCCACAGCTGCTTAGAGCCATCTGCATGTCCTTTGCTTAGATGTGCATAGCCAAACTCCATGTCTCGAGTCTTTTGGTGCCTCTTGTTCTGCACTGAAGGGACACAGTGAGCACTTCTGTAGGATACTCATCTGTGTTCAGCCTCGGGCTGATCAAAGCCAAGTGCAGATTTTCAAGGATGCTTCCTACCATGCTTCATTAAATGAGAGTAGCTCTCAAGATGTCTAGGCAATTCTTTGTCTCTTTGTCCAGTCCTCATCTTTCAAAATATGTGGTGCCTGTTTCACTGCCCTCTCTCCATCTCCAGGGTCTAATCAGCTGAACTGAAGCTGCTTCTGCTAGTTAGTGGGTCAGGTGGAGGAGTAGGTGGTAGGAACTGGCTGCATCCCTCAGGAACTGTAACTTTATATAGTACTGGGGCCAGAAGGTGATACAGTGCCAGCAAGAGGTCTTCCTACATGGGTTCAAGAACAGCTTGAGCTGTCCACAAGGAAGGAAACAATCCCTTTTCTTCTGGAGATTTCTGGTGTGGACCTGCCATGGGACTGGAGCTGGGGAGGTGGTTCTGCACCAAGGCTGGTAGATGTGTCCTCCTACCTAAAATCCTTCTGCTTCTCAGGCAGTGCATCCTCTTCTGAGCAGAAGAGGCAATGCTTCTTAACTTTGAGAGCCAATTATGGTTTCCAGCCTCCCATTCCTCCTAGCTGCAAAACGCGCAGGAACGACGCATCTTGCCAGCTTCATTTCCACCCAGCTCCAGGATTGAGGCTTTTTTCTTGCATCAAGGCTGTGTTTGTATAGGAGCTTGGGTGACATCATCTTGAGTGCTTCATGTGGGGGTATGGGGCTGGTTTTGTGGATGAGCTTTGTGAGGATGGAGCTGGGAGTCTTGACATAGGTGCGGATGGTTTGGGCATGGGGTACTCATTCTGCTCCATTGCATTTTTCTTTCCCCTCCCTTGAGTGAAGGTTTTTATTTATTTAAGACTTGCTACTCTTGGATCTTCATGAATCTTAAAGCTTCTGTAGACAGCTCCTGTCCAGCTGATGATCTCTGCCCTCTGGATGCCATTAGTGTGGTGGAACTCACTAGGCATTGGTCCTCTTTTCTTGCAGAAAAGTGATGGAACTGGAACAGTAAAATGATGAAAAATACACTGGATTTTTCTGCAAATGTTTTCAATTATAATTTTCTAAACACTACAAGTCATCTCTAAATGAGTGCCTTCTCATCTACCCATTTGTTAAAACTGAAATACAGCTCTTTTTTTTTTTGTGGGGATGGTTTTTTCTTTGTGTGAAGAAGGTCCCTAGGCTCGCCTTGTTTACATCTTTGTCTCTTCTCATTACAGCCATGTAAATACCCAACTCTTATTTCATCCCAGCAGTAAATGTCAAGCTGCAAATGCTCTGCACTTTGGTATGGGGTTTTGGTTTTTATCTGCCTCGAGAAGCCGGGTGCATCAAGACAAAGCCCTTTGGGTGGTAATCTTCAGAGCTCAGTGACAAGGACTTGAGCTGTCTTTCTGGTTTTTGCTTGTTCTTTTATTGCTTATTTTTAACATCAAAAGTACATTTTGAACTCCAGTATGAAGTTAGATAGATGGTAAAAGCAAATCTTACACATGTGAGCAAGACTATGTGCGGATAGATCCTAGGGGGACTGGAGGAAGCCAAACTTTAAGCCACAGACTCTTACGTACAGATGGGAATGGCAGCTCATGATTTGTTTATAACATCACAACAGCACTTGGCTCGTTCCTCCTTGGGAGCTTCAGTAGATCTCTGCAAAAGCACTTTTGCTTCTGACTGTAGAACAGCCTCAATTTTATATAAAAATCCTTTCATAAAGTAATAGCAGCATCATATCTGAGCTATTTATAATATGATAGCACATCATTTTCCTTCCCACAAGTGTCTGCTATCTGGAGGATGCTCTTAACTGGGGTTTTTTAGCGGTCTGGTGGTCAGTGCTAGAATTTAAACCCATTCTCTTCTAACATTCTGGAAATACTTTGTTGTCACGTGCCCAGAAAAAAATTCCATGAATAACATTAAATCTCCTGAGGTACTCAGCTGCTCTGTGGTTGTTGGTGAGATGTCTTCTTTGTAGTGAGATATAAGATTGGGTATTTGATAGCTGCAGTCACAGACTAAGAATTTTATTTATTTCCTAACCTGACATTTCTTTAATGTCTTCCTTACCTGTTCTGCTGCCGTATATATTTGTTTTTGCTAAATACTACTTCAGGGTGGCTTTTTTTCATGTATATATATTGATTGGCTGTCCAGGTAGTCATTGTTGGAGCTGCCTGAGGGCACGCAAGCCATCTTATTTCAGCTCTTGAATGCTTTGTACAATTTCTGAATATGCTGCAGTAATTTTGGGGCATACAAATAGCTTCTTTTAGTATCGTCAGTCATTAGTGATCACAAAACCATTAGTAATTTTGCTGTCTTTGTTGAATCAGTGACTTCCAGACGCTTAGATTGTTGCTTGTACAGCAGAGCTGGGCTCTCTGGCTTTGGTTTTGGCATGCTTTTTGGTAGGATCTCCTAACACACTTACTGTTGAGTCCCCGTTTCTGCCGCCTTGTACATAATTGTTCTATTCTAAATGCTGTGGAAAGTATGTGCCCATTAATTGAGTTGAGAAAGTTTTTAATACGAGTCTTAGAAGGTCTGGTGTGGTTCTAGCTATTGTAGTTGTTTAGTTGCTTAAGAAGGGCTTTTTATTTATTGCTAGCTTGGGAATTACCTGAAGAGTATAAATAAATCCGTAGGGACATTTCTGTCAGAAATACCTCCAAATTTTTCTTAATACCCGTTTTGAAGTTTTTACAGGCGATTTATATGCCAGCAATAGCTGGAGTTATTGGAGAAAGCTTATTTAACAGCCCATGGTCACAGAGGCAGCTGGGAAGGAAGGATCAAAGCCTGGTAACAGGAAAGGAGCTTGTCTGAAATGTGGCAGCTCCAAAAGGACTCTCCTTGACCATTGTGAACTCACCAAGTCTGGTGAGTACCTGCTGAAAGTGAGCCTGGCCAGCCATGTGTCCGTGGGCAGTCCTGGCCAGCTGTCCTCCAGCCTGTCACTGTGGCAAAGTTCAAAGATAAAAGCAATTCACAGCATCAGCCTGAGGTTGGAGATGAGGGATGGATTCAGCAGCTGCTGAGGCTGAGTGTAAGGCAATCACTGCGCTGCTTCTGGGGCTCTGTCTGTTGTGTTGGGGTGCCATTGTTTGCTTCAGTTTTTCAGAGTTGAGCTAAAAGGAGAAGGGGAGAAGAGATGGGAGAACACCAAAGTGCTGAGCATTTGGGGCTGGTCTGAGGATCCCTGACATACATTAGTCTTGTGTCTGGGTCCTTTTGGATTTGACAGTTGGCTCAGATACTATGTTATGGGCTAAAATGACTGTAAAAATATCTTGCAACAGAATTTCAGGGAGTAGATTCAGGAGCTGAGCCCTGTGCTAATATTGACTATAAAGAAATCAGAATTTTACTTTGACATATGCAAAAAATACTGTTTTTTTCACTGGGGATAAGATTGGATCATGCTGGCCTTGACCTGAAGTCTCAAACAGCCTGGTGGCTTGCTCGTGGCCTTGTATCTCCCTGCTGCGTGATGCTGCAGACCCCTGGGATGTGCCTGGCCACAGACCCAGGACATCTGGTTTCTTGAGCATCGGCTGGTGTTGCAGACCACCGCTGTTTCTGGGCACCCACCTTCCTGCAAGGGGTATATAAGTTTGGAAACATGATTATTTTTTCTTTCAAGGTGAATTTTTTTAGTCTTTGAACAGCAGAAGATTGACAAGGAGTGAGGAATCACGAGGAGGCTTCTCAAGTATATTAAAAAAGCAAAATTTGAATGTTGGTGTTGCTTTCCAGACAGGGACAGTGGGCTGCGTGCTTCTGCGCAGGGAGGAACAGAAGTGCCAAATTCATTTTATATTTGGGAAAATCCAGGCAATAAAGTCACATAATGCAATTCTATCTGGTGTAATACTGAAGGTGTGAAAGGAACTGAAGTTCCACAGAGGGGTTTTAATTACAGAAGCCAATAAGCTGGGATATGGGAGAGCTCGCTGAACTGGGATTTATCAGCATAACCACTGTGCCTGTTATTTCTTCTTGGCTGTGTGGTCTGTACCCGTTTTGCCAATGCAGGGTTCTATTTCGATAACACATGTGGCTCTTTACTCTGAAGGTATTAAATGCAGCTGGAAGACAAGGCTAGACAGATTGTATTTTTTTAAAGAATTGATATTTAGCCATTGGAACAACTGGCCAAAGGTTATAATTGAATCTCCTTTGTTAACCAGGCTGAAATGAGGACTAGAAGAATTGTTTTTTAGAAATGTAGAGGTTTTATTTTATGCTGGATTTAATTCAGGAAGGTCCTGTGGCTTAAAGGGTGTTGGAGATGAGGGCTGGAAAGCCCTCGCCTGATGGCATTGTTCAGGCTTGAAGATTCTTATCTGAAGTGCTGCTCCCAGGTTTCTAAATCAGTTGAATTTTGTAATTTGTTAACCATGCTAAACCAAAGAGCAGTAATCCTGCTCCATTATATAGACATCAGCTCATTTTTAATGCTGCTTTAGGTTCGTGAAATGCAGAAATTCCTAGTGTTTCAATTCAGTAAAATAAGACATCTGTCTTATTTTATTGTTCAGTGCTGGGTCAAGGGTAATGCCACGGTGCCCTTGTGCAGAGCGTGCTTGAAGTCTGAAAAACTAAAATATTGGAGACCATGCTGTGGGTTTTGTGTCAGCTCTGGTGCACCGGGGCTGTCTGACTGAGCTCTCCTTTGATTTCCAGAGGTGTTCACACAGGTAGCCTGCATAGGCTCATGGACCCAAACCAGATTTTCAAGAGAAAAACCCCCTTATTTCCATAATGGTTTATCAGCTGCTGTTGTTGCTTGGCTGAATCACAGGATCGTGCTGTGCTGGGCAGCCCAATTCAATGCTCGCCTTCCCTTGTAGGTAACGGAGGGTAAGCAGCAGACACATCCCAAGCGTAGGAGAAGTTTGTGACTGCAAAGGAATAGGGAAGGTGAATAGCTCAGATCTGCTTTTCCTTCTGGATGTTTCTTTCTGATAGAGTTAAGGGGATGTTTTTTTTCCTGGGATTTCTGTTCATTATGGCAGCTTCAAGTGCCTGAAGAACAGTAACATCTACATTTAGCAGTGGCCAGTATGCCCACTAGAATTTTTGTCTATAAGATGTTTTTTAAATGCCAGAAAAATAGAATCCTTTGTAATATATTTATTTAATTGTTCCCTTCAGTGTGCTGTAGCACATGGACAGACTTTAGTTAAAGTCCTCTTCTGTGGTGGTTGTGGGGTCCTGCCTCACTGGCTGTTAACACAAGGCTTTTGGGGAACTCCTTTTGCGGTGTGATGTTTGTCCATCTGAAATGTCAGTTGGAACTGTCTTTCATCTCTGCCAAATAAAAAAATTAGAAATATCCACCATCTTCCAGTCACATGACCCATTAGCCTTATTTTCTATCAGGAGATACCTTTTGGAGTCTAGCAGAGTGATTTTTATAGTTTATCAGATTATACTGATAGAAAATACAGTCTGAGGAGTGTTGGATCTGGTCATCCTGGAGTGCCCATGGCTTGTGTCTAGCTTCTTTAGGGGTGCAGGTCAGAGGAGGGTGCCAAGGCATTCAGTGTTAGTTGCATGCATGGGGTGAATTGTGTGTATTTATTAGTTTGAGCTTAAATATGCACAGAAATTCAGATTTCAAGTGTTTTGGAAAAATAAAACATTAATTTTATTTTTTAAGAAAAAAACCCAAATGCTCTTAATTAAACTAAAACATGTTGCAGATGTTTCAGGAAAGGAGGACCATTTTATTGATCGTCTGAGTCCTTTGAAGATCCCATTCCTTAACAGGAGACCTCACATCCAAGGGTTTCTTCCCAAGCCATGCTGATGTGCTCCAGCAGTGGCCCCACCGTCCCTTGGTGATGTTTGGTGACACTTGATAACCTAGCCAAGCTTTCCTTCCCTGACTGGCATCCTTTTCCCACCAAGCCCTGTACAGTAGATGCTTCAGCAGGTCTTAATGGTGCCTGGGGCTTGCCCCCAGGGCTGCCTGTTCCACCGTCTCAGCAAGGCAAGGGTGGCCTGCGGTCTATCCAGTGGTGCCTGCCTTTCCTCTGGCTCACCCAGTGCTCTCCTTGTAGCTTCTGGTCACACACAAAGGGCAAAGTCTTCAGTGTCCTACCAGCCAGTTGGCTGTTTGTTGCCTCTCTGAGGCTGGGCCAGGTGATGATTTGCCTTGTTGCTGGCTCTCCTCCAAGCTCTTCAGCACATCTATAGTCTGCTGCAGATTCACCGGTCCCAGTGTGTGCTCTTAGGTGGGTCCAGCAGCTTCAATCTTGCAATTACATATCGTTATTTTGATCTGGGGAGACCTTTATCCAATCCTCCTTTTTCCATTTGTCACTTGCTGGGCTCTCTCTGTTTTTACTGCTGTGTAATAGGTACGGCAATTAGCCCAAAAAAGCCTCTTTTGTTGCTCTGTACTGCAAGGGTGGTCATCAGATCCGCTTTCTGATCCTCTCTCCCAAATGGATTGTGGTAACTGAGGCCGTGAGCATCTCGGCCAATGTCAGGTCTGTGTTGGAAGCTGATCTGCTTGTTCAGCTCACGGGGTGGGTGTTACGGCCCCAGCACCTTCATTAGTCAGCTCTCACTGCTTGAGCCATGATAGCAGTGTGGCATGGACTCTCCTGGTGAAAATTCTGGGGGTATTTTAGGGGAGAGGATGTGTCTTCATCTAGGGGAATTTGAGCTTGCTCTTAAGCCTGCTGGTACCTACTGAGTTTGCTCTACATTCCCACGCCTGCTTGCTGACGGTGCTGTGCTTTGCCTGCAGGTCCACGCGTGGGAGATCTCTGACCAGTTGCTGCAGATCCGTCAGGATGTGGAGTCATGCTACTTCGCAGCACAGACCATGAAGATGAAGATACAGACTTCCTTCTACGAACTCCCCACGGATTCCCATGCTTCGTTACGGGACTCTTTGCTGTCCCACATCCAGAACTTGAAAGACCTGTCACCTGTCATTGTAACTCAGGTAGGTGCTGAGCAGAGAGGTGGAAGGAGCTGCTCGATAAATGTCTGTGAGAGAGAGAGTGGGTTGAGGCTGCTCTCAGCGGTAAAGTCTGGACTGTTCAGTCCTAACTTGCTGTTGAGAGCAGACTGGTAGCCAGGCTTGTGTCACAGCCCTGCTGGAGCTCTCCCTTACAGTAATTGCCAGCTTGGGGGAGGAAAAATTAGGTGCTGCAGGTGACAGCAGTGGTGACCAGTTCCAGCTTTTATCACCTCTGACTTTTTCTGAGACAAAGCCCTTAGTCTCCTTTGGTTGTTTTTCCTCCAGTGTGGAGAACAGAGGAGGTCAATGCCTGCAGCCAGCCCGTTCGTGTCTCCCAGTACAAAATTGTTTGCCCTCCTTCGTTATTTGGTTCCATTAGTTAAATTGATTACTTCATCCTCTTGCTTGCTGTTTGGAGGGGCTGAGAGGACGAACAGCTGTTCCTGGGGTTTTCCCTGTGCTCTGCAATGGAGACAAAATGTTGATCTGCCCAGCAGTGCCCTGAGTGACTGGGAGGATTTCTCCTGACGTGCTGGCATATTCTTGGAAGTCCATTTGTTCTTTATACAGCATTCCCATTATCCATACATTTCTGAGGGTGTCTGGCACTGCACACACTGAGGCAAGGTTGCTTGTTCAGCCCCTAAGTAGCCCAGCAGAGAACATCACCGCATTGAGGCGGTGGGCATTGTGCAGTTAACCACAGAGACTGCACACACAAACAGATACTGTGAATTAATATCCTGCCTCTGCAGGCTTGGGGTTACCTGCCAGCCCTGCTGAGCTCAGGTCTGACAGTCACAGCACCCTTTCTCCTGTGCTGTTGGGCAGGTTTCATCAACCACCACACTTAGCTCTGTTGTTTTTTCTTCCCCTTTCCCTTTCAGCTTGCTTTAGCAATAGCAGACCTTGCCCTGCAAATGGCTTCTTGGAAAGGCTGCGTACAAACACTGGTTGAAAAGTAAGTAATAGTTCATGTCATTAAACTCTAAATTGTTCTTTGAGTAAATGTCAAATGGGCAGACCTGCATGGTCCAAAAAGGCACGCAGCAGCAAACGGCCTGACAATAGGAAAGTTTTTCTTGATGAATAATTTAAACTGTCTTGGATCATGGCAGGGAGATGGGGTGGAGGGAGAGATGGGGCTGTCTGTGGCTGCCTGTAACAGGCTGTGCATGCTTCTGTGAACACAGCTCTCCGAGACTCAGCAATTTTCCTCATCCCTGTCTTTGTTATGTGACAGTCCCTTATCCCCTGCCAGCTTTAGCTGTAGCATAGGATTGAACAGTGAGGTTGAGCCACTGGGGTGTCCCACAGTGCTCGGTCAGCTGGTGCAGCGATGCCCAATTTCTGTGTGACAGCATTTTCACTGCCCTGTGTTTGCTGACATGGGATGCCACGTGCCATTGTACAGTGACGCTTTGTTTGGGCAGATCACCGTGCTAAGGTGCTCCTGTGGTATTTCTGTAGGAGGAGGAAACTTGGTTTGTTTGGGCAGTGGCACTTGGACTTGATGTGCTTGAGCTGGGAAAGCTTTTGTCATTTTTCTATTGAAAAATCTTGAGCTAAACCACTGATGGAGGCTCTTCTCGACAGTGCTCTGCCCTTGCAGCTGGGTGTGGGAGTGTGTTTGTGGTAACACTTTTGCAGAGTCTCTTTGAAATGTCCCTCCATCTCTCACTGTGCTCTTAACCTACTTGCCAGCATTGAGGTTTTCTGCGTGTGCTTGGCTGTCACTTGCCTTCATGCACTGTCTTTCCTCCCTGTTCTTTCAGGTACAGCAATGATGTTACATCGCTGCCCTTTCTGCTGGAAATCCTCACGGTGCTGCCAGAAGAAGTTCACAGCCGATCCTTGCGCATCGGAGCCAACCGCCGTACTGAAATCATAGAAGATCTGGCATACTATTCCAGCACGGTCATCTCTCTGCTGGTAAGGAGACCAACCAGCAACTGAGTCCTGGTCAACTGCTAAAGAAGCTCATGCAGCTGCTTCTCCCCCATCCACATCACTGATCCAGATTATTCCAGGTTGAATGTGATCAAAAAGCTGGTTGGTGTGAAACAAGCTGATTTTATATATTTAAGTTCCAAGCAAATCAAAATCACAGTCAGGTTGCTGTTGTCAGTTGAAATTGGAGCTATTATGAAATTGGAGCTACATGAGAAATTGGAGAAATTATGGAAACTTAATAACTTTCTCATCCTCTCAGCTGGACTGGCCATGGGAGGACTGTATTGGTTTATCTGGTGGTATGGAGTGTGGAGGCTTGTCATCTAGCACTGTGTGCTTTAAGTTCAGGAAAAGTCTTGGGTTATTTGAGGCTTAAGCAAGAAATTACTTCAGCCCATTATGGGTGTATGTATGTAGATCTCAAAATCATCATCTTGAGATGATCATCTCTAGATTCACACATGCATGTGTCTGTATATCTCTTAGAAGAAAGGCATTCAGGTACTTGGTGACTATGATTTCTCTCTCTTCTTGTGCCCCTTTCAAAAGTAAGTACATGCCTAATTTCTGACCATCGTGTGGTAAGCTGAGGTTATGCATTTAGCTGCAGGTCACGTTGAGTATTATCACATTTAGTATGGGGAGACCATAGCTGTATCTCCTGGTTCTTCTTCAAAGGTTTTCTCAGTTGCGGAGTATTCATGCTCTCTAAGAATGAGACTGTTGTGGGCCCCAAAACAGGGCAAGTCTGGGGAACAGAGAATAAGTGTTGAGCTGAATTGCTTCAGGGACTGAAAAGAAATGCTCCTTGCTGGCTCCTTCCTTTCCAGAGACACTTGTCATGTTCTTCAGTGCTGTTGGAGCTCTGTAAATGAGTAGCCAACCTGATCCCTGACTCAGGCTTCAAATGGAGCATGTGCTGTAGCTACCCTTTGATGCTGCTTATCTAAAGAAGGAAAGATAATGTACCCTCGGCAGTGCATAGCAAATCAGTAATTCCACCGAACAGCTGGTTAATGTCACTGTGCTCCAGATGGATTCAAGGTTTGGTGTGTTTAATTGCAGAGTCTCGTCAGTGGTCGTTTCTCTGCTCTGCAGCCCCATCTTTCTGTGCTTGGCTGCCCTGCTTTCTTTGGTCTGTGGTCTCCATGTCTCTTCTAGCCACCTCCCTCTTGCCCTGCTAGCCTACTGGTCAGCATTCCTTTGCTAATTGAGTTACAGCTGCTGAAAATAGGAGGAACCTTAGCCTGTAGGATCCTTAATACTTTGTCCATGTGAAATGAGCCATGTTCTGCAGTGCTTTTTTTGTGCCATTTCTCAGAATTACAGAATCACAGTCTCCCTTTGCTGTTAGACTGTCGTTTATATTTCCTTCTCCTTGATGAGCAAAACTGTAAGGCTTTAGTTATACCAGTGACAATGTTCTCTTCTCCTTAACTGATACTTCTTCATGTCCGTTCTAGCTCCAACATGCAGCATCTTTGTATGTGCCCAGTACTGTGTGGCACAGAAATAGGTGGAGGGCTCTAGGCTTGCTCTCAGAAGCCAGGGAGAAGGGGAATGTCCTCCCTGGGATTGGATTCTATGCCCAGAGAAGCCTTGCTTCTTGCAGTGCATTGCTTAGTCTCCCTCCAGACTTGTGTAACCTGCCATTTCATTTATCCCCTCCTGCCTCTCAGATGTTACCTGCAGTCCCTCCCCAATATCCCTTCCCTCTCTGAATCCCCTTTTCTGATGGGACCCAACATAAATTCAACACCCGGTACTTTTCCTTTGTTTAATTTGGACAAAAGGGTGGACTACAGGTAAGTAAGACTCAGTTTAAGTTTGCATCTGGCCCAAAGCCTTTGCAGAAGGTACCTGTTCTGTTTTCACGCTGCTTTTTGGGGTCTGTGGTTAAGAAAGCCACAGAGAATATCTGGAATAGAAATATGAGTGTGGCAGATACTTCTGGTGGGTGTTTCATGTTTGTGCAATGTCTAGCTTTGGCTTTTCCCGTGAAGGCCAGGGAAGGAGGCTTCGTTTTCCAGTTACTCTGGTAACTCCAGAGGAAGTGGGATCGTGATGATCAAGGGTCGTAGAATTGTTGGTTTAATAGGTTAGACAGAACCTTAGAGATCATTGAGTCCAACCAGTAACACTGCCAAGCCCACCACTAAACCATGTCCCTAAGTGCTGTGTCTACACGCCTTTTAAACACCTCCAGGGGCAGTGACTCCATCTCTTCCCTGGGCAGCCTGTTCCAATGCTTAACAACCTTTTTGGTGAAGAGATTTTTCCTAATATCCAATCTAAACGCCCCCTGGTGAAACTTGATACCATTTCCTCTCATCTTATGTGTCAGGACATGGAGCTGAGCTATGTCCTCTGCTCAAAAGCATCAGGTCTTGCTTGAGAAGACTCCTCCCCCTGTATGCTGTATTTATCCCAGCAGAGGCCCATGCCATTACCACCACAGCCATTAGGGGAGCCCAGTTCCACTTTTTCCATGCTTAGTTGTCTTTGAACAAGTCCTTGCTCACTTAAACTCTTTTCACCTTCCTCAAATCCCTGCACTGTGCCATCCCTCCTAGCTGTCTGCAGCCCTCAGCGCTCTTCCTGGGACATCTTGGAGAAGTCTGGCTGTCACATTGGTGAGACAGGCGACATCACACATCACCTGGCTCTGGCTGCTCACAGCCGTACTGGAGACAATGTGAGGTGCCAGTGTTGGATTGCCAAGGGCTGTAGCCCTGTCGTAAGACTTTCTGTTCAGACTTCCTCTGCATGTGCCTGGAGCTTTCATGGTAAATCCCAACACAGGCATTTCAACCACCTGCCTAAAGAGCAAAATTAAATTTTCAGTGTAGGATTTAAATGCTAAATTCACTTTCTTGAGTTACAAGATGGAGTTTTAAAAAAATTGTACAGGGACTGTGATGAAGTATGGCTTTCTGCCTCCAGGATTGAAGTGTCAGGCAAGGAGTGAAGATCTCTGGAAGCTCGTTTGCAGAATTGCTTGGCCTGTTGAGGCTCTCTTCTGGGGGAAAAGGAAGTCTGGGATCCTTCTCCATGTCCTGTCTGTCCATCTGTTCTTCCTTTTCCTCAGCCTGGTGAGGTCAGGGCTTCCTTCTGTGTTAGGTGTTGATGCAGATTGTGGTTAGGCACTGTTGTGCAGCAGAAGTGTTGGCCATTGCTGGAAATGAGGGTTGGTTGCTGCCAGACCCACAGCCCGTCTCTGATACTGCACTGGTGTCTTCAGACTGTCCTCAGGTTGGCCTTTGGGATAGGTCTGACCCTCAGGACCCATCTTCTCTTTGGCCACGGTTGTTTTGTGGTGAAGAATAGTAAATTGAGATTTGAGTGAGTTTAGGGATTTATCACCTACATGACACATCCATATCTGTGCTCTGCCAGTCTGAGACAGGATTCTGCAGAAAAGTGATGGACTGGGCATGAACGAAAACACTCACATTGGTTTTCTTGCCTCTGTAATAGCATCTGAAGTTGACAGAGAGGTTTTTGGCTCTGCCCCTACATCTCACCAAGTCCAGGGCTACTTAGGGACAGGGATGTTGGAAGCAGTCTGCTTTCTTGATTGTGTTTCATATGGACTTTAAGAGGATGCTCAAAGGCCGTGTGCTCTTGAAAGGTTGTTTGCAGAACTGTCATCTTCCCGATTACAAAACTAGCACTGGGACATGATCACTCTAGGCAGATCCAGAAGTCCTCTCTGCTGGTGTGGGCATTCTCGGTTGTCTTCTGGTCAGAGTGCTGCTTTCTCATAGATACAACACTGCTGCTTGATTGCTGAAAGTTTTGTTCCTCTTGGAGGGATCACTGCTGACTGCCCTGTGTCTTGCTAAGATTCATGGGGGAATTCTTGATGCTGACTATAGAGACTCCAGGATGGCTTTCCAAAAGTTATTTATTATTATTCTGCTTGGGAAATTACAATTGGAGTTGGGGTCCTAAGCAGTTCTTTCTTGTTCGGTTGCAGATGACATGCGTGGAGAAAGCAGGCAATGATGAGAAGATGCTCATCAAAATCTTCCGGTGCTTGGGGAGCTGGTTCAACCTGGGTGTCCTGGACAGCACCTTCATGGCAAACAGCAAGTTACTGTCACTCCTCTTCGAGGTGCTGGTGAGTGTTTCTCTTGGGAAATGAGGTGGTGATGGGCCTTGGGTACCAGATGGTGTCACTTTTAAATCCAAGAGTGACTGAGATGTGGAAGGTGAGTTTCATCCCCCCTGTCTTGAGTCAGAACCCTCTGATTCCCTCTTTACCTTGATCAGCTCCATAGAGTGGGCTGTCCCTCTCTGCTAGCAGGCAGGGAAGTGCAAGCTGTCTGTGCACAGGTAATAGATCTGTGCTGCCTGAAATGGATTGAGAGCAACCCTGAGGAGAAGGACTTGGGGCTGGTGGTGGACAGAAAGCTCAGCGTGGCCTGGCAATGTGCGCTTGCCGCCCAGCAAGCCAACCAAACCCAGGGCTGCACCAAACGCAGCGTGGCCAGCAGGTCCAGGGAGGGGATTCTCCCCCTCTGCTCTGCTCTGGTGAGACCCCACCTGCAGAGCTGTGTCTGCTCTGGGGCCCCCAGCATAAGAAGGACACGGACCTGTTGGAGCAAGTCCAGAGGAGGCCATGAAGTTGATCAGAGGGCTGGAGCACCTCTCCTAGGCAGACAGGCTGAGAGAGCTGGGGCTGTTCAGCCTGGAGGAGAGAAGGCTCCAGAAAGACCTTAGAGCGGCCTTCCAGTACCTAAAGGGGCCTGCGAGAAAGCTGGGGAGGGACTTTTTAGTAGGGCCTATAGTGACAGGACAAGGGGGAGTGGCTTTAAGCTGAAAGAGGGGAGATTTAGGTTAGATCTAAGGAAGAAATTATTTTCTGTGAGGGTGGCAAGGCACTGGCGCAGGTTGCCCAGAGAAGCTGTGGCTGCCCCATCCCTGGAAGTGTTCAAGGCCAGGTTGGACAGGGCTTGGAGCAACCTGGTCTAGTGGAAGGTGTCCCTGTCCCTGGAAGGGGGTTGGAGGCAGATGATCTTTAAAAGTCCCTTCCAGCCTAAATTGTTCTATGATTCTATGATCATCTTCCTTTTGTACCGGTTGTCCACCCTGGAGGACAGTCAGAGAGCAGCAGTGCACAGTGAGAGTCCTCTTCTGGCTGCTGCTGTGAGTTCCCACATAATCTTTCCTGCGTCCTATTAGCCCTGGGAAGCTTAGAAGATGGCACATAAATAACACCTAATGTTGGCTAATCTCTCAAGGGTGAAACTAGAAGTACACTTCAGGGTTTGCTCTGCCTGTGTGCTTGGTCCTTGGTTCAGTATCTGTGATGTGGGGACAAGACTGATGAACAAAAAAGCACTGGCAGAGCTTTCAGATGCAAACAAAGATGCGTGTGTGTGTTTGGCTATTTGCATGGAGGAAGGAGACTCTGCAGCTCCTTCAGCAGTATTCTTTCCTGCCTGCCTTCTGTTCTGATCCAGAGAATATGTGCTCAGAGGTGAGCACCCTTCTCTGTTCCTGGACAGACAGGAAAGCATCTGAAATCTCTCCTGAGCAGATGCCCTTGCCTGGCTTTACTGACACCCTCCTCAGCTACCTGGCTCAGCTATCCCCATGAGAGCTTTCCTGCAAAGTGGTGCACCTTCTCCCTGCACCGCTCAGGAATCATGGCTTTCCCTGTGGAGCTGGCTGGACAGACAGCAGCAGGGGAAAGCAGAGGTCTCTGAGAGATGGAGGTGTTGAGCCACAGGAACCTTCCTGCTACACTGCCATGAGTGATCCTTTAATCTCCATAAACTTTGTTAGTACGCTCACAGTGTACTAACACACACAGTACATTGATAAAAAAGTCCGAAGACTATTTAATTGTCTATTTATATGTCTTCTCCTTATTCCTACTGTACTAATCATCAATTTTGGAGCCTGTATTAAGCAGTTATTTTATCTCCCAAGCGGGAGCCAGGTTCCATTTTTCTGTGGTGGCAGCAAAACAGCAGAATAGAAGTTTTGACATCTGAGAAGTGACCGTTTCTAGCCATTATTGTGGGCTGCCACTGCTGCAAAAGTAGGCGCTAGGTGTACTTTCAAGCATACTTTAAGAGACAGAGAGTTTTGGTCTGAAATGCATTGTACTTGGTCCTTCCTCTGAGCCAAATTGTTTTATGGGGCTCTGAACAAAATACATTTGTTTGGTGATTTATTGAAAGTTTGCCATCCTCGTGTGCTTAAGTAATGGTTAGTTTTGGCTTTTAAAGTTGTCTGTTGTTGAAGAAACTGCATTTGTTTAATATTGCAATCAGTATTTTTTCATTTTTTGTTTTGTATTCATTCCACATTTTCAATAAAATAGTATTTTATTCCTTTTGTGACATTTTCACCTTGGGAAATAAACTACTAAAGGCATTTGGGGTGGTTTTTTGTTCTGTCTGGATGCAGGAGAGCTGAAGAGGCCAGTGAAACAGGGAGCTTAGGAGAATCCCGCATCACTGTGACAGGGAGGGCAATGAACTGACAAACAGGAAGGAGGAATTCCTGGAGGACAAAGGTGTCTGCTGTGGTACTGCCCCGACCTGTGACCCAGTGCAGGAATTGTCTGTTCCTTCTTCTGTTGTTAGACAGGATCCCTCATTTGCATCCCTTTCATGGTGCCAATTCAATGAACGACAAATGTTGATGAGGGCTCCCATTCAGTGGGAGAAGGAATAGGCAATATTCATGCAGGGACCCAGCTCCCAAGCAGCACTGCAGCAGAAAACCATCTTCCCCAGGACAGGGCATTTGGCTCACCAGCCTTTTTATTGTGTTAATGTCACTTTTAAATTGGGCATTTTTCCTTCCTCCCCTTCCACCTTCACACAGGACCATGAATTTTTTTCCAAATGTGTTGAGATCTCGTGTGAAGGAACACACAGAGGCACACACAGAGTCACTGCTCCTTTGTTTCCTCTCTATGCTTCTCTGTTTGCTCTCTACTCCTTAGTATGCCAGTCTTGTCTCTCTCCTTAATTGCTGAGGGCTCCATGGGAGCCATTAAAGGCCCTGTTAAATCAGCCTTGTACAATCACTATATACATCTGCCAGGTGGGGCCTGAAATCTATTTGTTCACCCCCAGACTATCACAATATTTCACACATGCTTGTGAGAAACCTCATCTCCATCATCACCGAGGACTCGATGATTCTTATGGGTCCCTTCCAACTTGAGATATTCTGTGACTCAGCCAGGGTCATGATCAGCGCAACTGTTTTCTTTCCTTCTGAACTGCTGTGGCTGTTGGTGTGTGTTTGCCTCTCCCAAGGATGTCTTTGTGGGGTCCCGTTGGGGAGGGTCAGTTTTGACCTCAAGTGTCCAGGCTGGTAAAGCAGCCCAGGCTTTGCAGGGCTGGTAGGAGTGAGTTGTTGGGAGCTGTGGCTATGCAGAAGCTCTACAAAGTATTTTGGGAACAACAAGAAGAAAAGACTGAGTTTTTCTTTACCATCTCATTTCATAATATAATCACTGTGCTCTTCTGTTTCTTGCAGCAACAAGACAAGACATCATCAAACCTCCATGAAGCTGCTTCAGACTGCGTGTGCTCAGCTCTCTACGCCATTGAGAACGTGGAGACAAACCTGCCCCTGGCCTTGCAGCTTTTCCAGGGTGTCCTCACTCTTGAGACTGCCTATCACATGGCTGTAGCACGTGAGGACCTAGACAAGTAAGTGGACTTGCAGCCATGGCTGTGCCCAGAAAGGAAGGAGAGTTACCATAATTAACTGTCACTGTGTCTGCGATTATTTTTGGAATCAACGGTGATTGCATGCGGCACTCTGAAGTCTCTTATGCAAATAAGTATTTGTCAAATGAAGACAAGTGAGCAAATAACTTCCTTGCCCGATTTGTGCTCCAGGTATGTGTGCTCAGCTCAGCCTCTGACAGGGTTAGACTGTTACCAGAGTCTGCTTGCTGGGGTTCTTGATCTCCCTTTTGGTGGGCAAAGCACAAGGGAAGTATGCTGAGGTGCAGCCAGTCTGTTACCAGTCTTAAAATAGAGCCTAGAAGCAACCTGTTGCTCCTGCTGCCTCCTCTCTACAAATATCCATACCTGGTTCAGCTGCTCCTGATGGCAACAGGTCTGGTGTGCCGACGGGGTCAACAGCCCCCCATTCTTGACTTAGAAGAAACCGTAGCCAGATCATACCTTGATCAAGCACATTGAAACCAGCACTTCACACATATTGGGTGCAACAGAATGTTGCTGCTCTGATTAGAAACCCTCTGATCTCCAGCCTCAGTTGATTCTAGGCCAGTTCATGCCTATTCTCTTTCACCAACTTTGTCTTAACTTGAATAGATCCCTAGCTGATGCTTATTCCCAGACACGTTTGTAGGTAGGAAACGGCCAGCCTCAAGTTTGGGTGAACAAACCCAGCTCTTTCAGTCCTGTGAGACTGCTTTCTTTTTCCTGGGTAATCTGGAGTGCTCCCCTTCAGACTTTAGCTTCCTTGAGCACAAGGGCCTGAGAGGCACAAGGGCCTAAGAGGTATGTGCTGCTGCAGGAGGGATCTTGCTACTGTGTGTTGGCATTGTGGCATCCCTGTGTACAGGCAGCACCTTGCCTGACATCTCTTGCCTTTGCTATCAGCTTGCAGCATCAGTGTTTTGGTCATCCTGTGACTGAGGAGTCCATCCACAAGCTGTCAGAAATGGGCAAATTTTCCTTTTCAAATATAAATGGTTTTCATTCTTATTCTGCACAGATAATGCATCCCAGCTTTATCAGTGAACACCATTAGGGCTTGCTCTTCCTTTCTTATCTGGCTGTCACCAATGAATGTAGATAAGGTCAGTTGTGAGATTGATCTGGAACCTCTGTAGCACCAAACTGCTATTTCTTCTTCAGCTCAGCCTGCTAGCCACCCTGCTAGCTGACTGCTCATCCCTTAACTCTGCTTTATCCAGTTTAACTAGCTTCTGTGTGTCACCGTGATCTGCTCTGCTCCATCTCTCCTATTCTAAAACATTACTGATAAGAATTAGATGGGTTCAATCTATTTTTGGTAAACCCCTGTTGCGTTTAGCCCATTTCCCTCCAACTTCCATCTATTTGGAAAATTATGTTGATCACGCTTGTCAAATATGAGCACATTTTGTGACTGTGCAAGGTGTTGCCGTTGATGGAAACTGCCAGACCAGTAGTGAAGCTGTAGGACAGAGGTCCAGTGTCAGATTTTTGACTCCTGGGATGGCAGTTAGCCAGTCCCCGCTCCTTCCACCTGGAGGTAAGCAGATCCTTGTGTCTAAATAGCCTCTTCATTCTTCCTGCCTTTACCCCTCCTCTTCAGCCACAGTATTGAAAACTGATGCATATTCACGTAGTTTTAGCTGTGCCACAGATCTTTAATTGTGCCAGTGTCTTCAGCGTGTGGCAATTCCACCGGCTGTTTATTACAGCTGAAAACCCTGCCCTGTTTTTGTGATGGTCCTTGGCATGGCTGGGCACTGGTTTGGCTTCTGGCAATTCTCGCTTGATCTGTGCTCATCTTGCCTTCCAGAATCCAGCTGTCCGCTTCTCAGTCCTCCTCCCTGACAGCCCTTCAGCTGCTTAGAGGCACTTGGCTCACTGCTGAGACTTTTCAGATGACTTAGGCTCAAGAACTCAGTAAGCATCCTCATTCCCTTATTTCAGCTTGGGGTGCAAAGCCCAGAAAACGTATGTGCCTTTGATTTAAGGGAATGCCAAGTCTATGCCATGTTAAACGAGATTTCCACAGGCAAAATGAGTAGCTACTCCTCAGAGTTAGCCCTTTTGAAATCGAAAATTATAGTAGCTTCTGTGCCTATTTATCCTTCCATTTAACACTAATAGAATTAGTCTTCAGTTTTCAGGCACGTAAAAGATTGCTATGATATCCTCTCTGCTCGGTGAGATTGACTCTGCAATAGCACCTCTTCAGTCTGTGACTTTCTGAAAAATCTGAAAGCTTTCATCTTCAGGAATTGCTGGGGCATGGTGTAATTAATCTGTTCTCCAGTCTCTGTCGGAGAAGGTAGTCTCCCCTAAATGCTTCCGGGTATGGTGTAAAGGTCCTCCTGATGGCGCTGGCAACATCTTGCCGTGTTTGATCTCCTGGGGATACACAGCCGGTTGTGTAAAAGGTCAAGCCTTTTGGGACTTAAAAAAAAAAAAAAATCTCACATGGGAGACTTGTCTCTGTCTTTAAGGCAAGCTTTAGGGTGTGTTGGCAGCACATCTCTGGATGCATGTTGCTTTAGGATTTCCTAAACCTCTCCAGAACAGGAATACTAAAACCAAAGTCCAGGACTAATGGCTTGTTTTGGACCTCTCCCCCATATCCCTGATTTGAGGTCATTTTATTGGTGAGGAGCAGTCTTTGGTTTGATTCCATGCTTAGAATCATGGAATTGTTTAGGTTGGAAGTGACTTTTGAGATCATCAAGTCCAACCATTAACCCAGCACTGCCAAGCCCACCACTAAACCATGTCCCCAAGCACCGCATCTACACATCTGTTAAATCCCTCCAGGGACGGAGACTCCACCACTTCCTTGGGCAGCCTGTGCCAGTGCTTGACAACCCTTTTGGTAAAGGCACTGAATCCTGGGGAACACCACCTGTGACCAGCCTCCAGCTGGATGTAACTCCATTCCCCACCACCCTTCAGGCTCAGCCATCCAGCCAGCTTTTTACCCAGAGAAGAGTGCCCCTGTCCAAGCCACGAGCAGCCAGTTTCTCCAGGAGAATGCTGTGGGAGATGGTGTCAAAGGCTTTTACTAAAGTCTAGGGAGACACTGTCCACAGCCCTTCCCTCATCCGCTAAGCGGGTCACCTTGTCGCAGGAGGAGATGAGGTGAGTCAAGCAGGACCCGCCTTTCGTAACCGCATGCTGCCTGGGCCTGGTGCCCTGGTTGTCCTGTATGTGCTGTGTGATGGCACTTGAGATGACCTGGTCCGTAACCTTCCCCGGCACCGAGGCTGGACCGATAGGCCTGTAGTTCCCCAGATCCTCCCTCCAGCCCTTCGTGTGGATGGGCATCATGTTTGTGAACCTCCAGTCGACTGGGACCTTCCCAGTTAGCCAGGGCTGCTGGTAAGTGATGGGAAGTGGCTCAGTGAGGAGCACTTCCACCAGCTCCCTCAGTACCCTTGGGCCCAGAGACTTGTGTGTGTCAGTGGCGCAGCAGGTCGGTGACCGTTTCCCCTTGGATTATGGGGGCTTCATTCTGCTCCTCATCCCTGTCTCCCATCTCAGGTGGCTGGGTACCTGGAGAACAACTGGTCTTACTGTTAAAGACCGAGGCAAAGAAGGCATTAAGTACCTCAGCCTTTCCCTCATCCTTTGTCACTGTTTCCCTCCACATCCAATTAAAGATGGGGAGTCTCCTGAGTCCTCCTTTTGTTGTGAATGTATTTATAGAAACATTTTTGTTGTTTTTTATGGCAGTAGCCAGATTAAGTTCTAATTGGGCTTTGGCCCTTCTAACTTTCTTCCTGCATAAGCTTACAACATCCTTGTAGTCCTCCTGAGCTGCCTACCTCTTTTTCCAAAGGTCATAAACTCTCCTTTTTTCCGTGATTTTCAACCAGGCCAGTCTTCTTTCCCGCTGGCTCATCTTTTGCCACGTGGGGATGGCCTGCTTCTGCAGCTTTAAGATTTCCTTAAAGAACATCCAGCCTCCCTGGACCCCTTGGCCCTTCAGGACTGCCTCCCAAGGGACTCTGCCAGCCAGGCCAAAGTCTGCCCTCTGGAAGTTGAAAGTGGCAGTTCTACTGCCCCCCTCCTTACTTCTCTGAGAATCAAAAACTCACTTTTGATTACTTTGTGATCACTGTGCCCAAGACAGCCTCCAGCCGTCACATCATCCCCAAGCCCTTCTCTGTTCACAAACAACAGTTCCAGCAGAACACCTTCCCTAGCTGGCTGCCTCACTGGCTGTCAGGAAGGTCTGTTCCACACACTCCAGGAACCTCCTAGACTGTTTCCTCTCCACCGTACTTATTTCCAACACACGTCTGGTAAGTTGAAGTCCCCCATGAGATGGTTGTGAGACTTTTCCCAGTTGCTTGTAGAATATTCCATCTGTCTCTTCGTCCTGGTTGGGTGGTCTATAACGGATTCCCACCATGATACCTGCCCTGTTGACCTTCCCTCCGATTCTTATCCATAAACACTTGGCCCTATTGTCACCATCATCAACCTCTAGGCAATCAAAACACTCCCTAATATACAAGGGTATGTTTGATCGCATCACCTTTTTGGGGGGAGAAGCCCTGATTCCTACGTGACCATTCTCAGGTGCTTCCATGGTTTCTAGCACATCAATAACCCTCACATCTGTTGCTGCATGGATCTCCATTCCCTATCTCTACTGAGATGGCAGACTGAAGGACCTCGCTAGCACACAGTCCCTCAAACACTGGCCTGCCGCCCTCAGGCTTATCTCTAGCAAGCCTGGTTTTATCCCTTTCCCCCTTCAAACTGGGTTTAAAGGTCTTTCAGTGAGCCCTGAGAACTCCTGCATGAAGATCCTTTTTCCCCTTTTGAGGTCCATCTACCCCGTCTGTTGCCAACAGGACTAACCCACGATCAAAAAACCCCAAATTCTGCCAGTGACACCAGGCTTGCGCCGGCACACCATACTGCGGCTCCAGGATGGTCGCTCCTCTCTTGGGTTCTGCAGTCTTAATGCAGAGTAAAGCCTGTCGTTCAACTCGGCCGCAAACTTGTTTGTGTCTGAAGAGCAGCTGTGCTTTTACACAGCGCTGTCCCCTGTGTAGGCAGCGGGACATCCTGGGTTTATTTTGACGGTAGGTGTGTAGATTTGTCTTCTGAAACACGGCACCTTCCGGGTGCTGAATTCGACTCAAGCTGTTTTGTAGCAGCCGTCGTGTGCCTTGGTGCCCAGTGCAGTGTGGTTATGGAGAAGTTTTCTCAGACACTGTGGGCAGTATGAAAATTTTGTAAGATTTGCTTACTGGAAGTCAGTATTTTCACCTACTTCTGAACAAAGCCAAGTTCCCCTATTTAAGTGGTTCCCAACTGCTGACAGAAAGCTAAAGCAGAAGTTGGTATTTCTTGGTATTTCTGTGGTCTGAGACAAGGTTCCTGGGCATGTTACCTGCATGACCGAATCTCCTGTGCTGGGATGTCTGTCCTGTGTGGAAGATCTTTCTGACTTGTGCCCTGTTTTTTTTCCTTCCCCAGGGTACTCAATTATTGCCGTGTTTTCACCGAGCTGTGTGAGACGTTCCTAGATAAAATAGTTTGTACACCAGGCCAAGGGCTGGGTGACCTGCGGACACTAGAGCTGCTGCTGATATGTGCAGGTCACCCGCAGTACGAGGTGAGTGAGGTTTACCCGTGTTCCTCTCCTCACCCCTATTGCCAAATCTCACTCATCCAGAGTTGAGTCAGTGGGGAAAAAAAATCTCTTATATTGCCACATGGTTGGGAGGCTTCAGTTCCTGTGAACTGCTGGCCTTGAAATGCCTGCTCTGCATTCGTGATGCAGAAATCTGGCTTAGCTTCCCCTTCCTGGTGTCCTGGACACGTGGGACTGCAAGTACAGCTCCAAACGCCTCCATTCGTTTCTTTCCACATGTTCAAGTTAAGCTTTGCAGGGATTGCAGTGCAGCTCCTGGTAACTTTGCCCTCCAAGTAAGTGAAACCCTGTTTTGCATCAAAGCTCCCTGACCATCCTGCCTTAAGTACAGAGCATGGTATTTAAGGTGCGGTCTCCTTCTAAACGTCCCCTTTTATTCTTAAAAAGCTGTTAATTCAATCCCAGTAGCTGATCCCTGGCTGCCTTGTGTTGGTGTTCAGTGGATGGAGGTTCCTTCGCAGATGGGTTCTTGTGCTGACATGGGGAGCAGGGAGGTGCCAGCTGGGATTTGCTGGGGTGCGCTCCCTTTCTTCCCTCCGCATTTAAGGTCCTGCTATGGGAGGGATGCAACCCCTGAATTGATGGATGAGAGGTGGATCTGGACTGAGATAGTGCCCTCTCCAGAATGGGGTTTTCCAGAAACTTTTGGTATAGAGCCCTGAAAATACGTCAGACCTGAGAACCAGCAGACGAGCTAGCTAAGAAACGATGGCTGCTGCAATGCAACCCTAGGGGCTTGTTTGCCATGAAAATTGTGGAGCAGCCACAAGACTACTTCACCAGATCTCTGTAGTGGTTGCTTGCGACTTGGTGGCTCTTTTAGTCCCCTTTCCAGGTCTGTTAAGCTCAGTCTCCCTTGGGCATGACCTTGTCCTGCACTAGTGATGCATTAAGAGGGCTTGAAGCTCTGCAGCTGCTCCTGAAAAATCTGCACCTATTTTTTTTTCTGCAATAACTGCACTTATAAAGAGGCTGTAGGCTTTGGAGCAGCATCCCCTTCCAGCCTGAGCTGCTATCTCAGGGATGTTTGCTCCTCTCTGGGGTTGCTGTCCCCCTCGCTTCGTTAGCCCAAGCCTGTGTGCACCCCATGCTGGCCATCAGGATGGTTAGACTGTTAAATGCACGGGCACGGGTGGTGAGGATTGGTGCTAGGTGGGCAAGCTCTTCCATCAGTGTGGCTTTCTGGTGACGACAGTGTACCTGCAAGCAGCAAAATGCCCCGTAGCTTATTGGGGCAAGCTGGGTATCAAACACCTCCTGATGCATGAGCAAGAACAGAGGGAGGGCACAAATCAGGCCAGGGTCGGGGAAATAAAAACTTATCACTGGCAGGTTTGGCTGATGTGAAATGAGGTGATGTCCATGCTTTGAAGCAAGAGACGATTCTCACACTTTAATGTTAATTTTGTAGAGAAGAGGCTTTACTTCTGAGGGCTGATGACAGGTTTTCAGATTAACTCAGTGGGTTTCAAATCCCTTATTAAGTGACAAGCAGCAGAGAAGATCAGCAAAGCTGGGGAAACCAGTTCATGTTTCATCATCACATGATGAAGCAGCACTGATGGAAATCTGTGGTACCCCACCATGCTGCAGGCATCCCCAGAGATTTCTCTGTCGGGAGCACCAGCAGAGTGGAGCAAAAAATTGTTCTGTTGATAACAAGATGCTGAATTTTTCTTTGTAAACAGGTGGTAGAAATTTCATTTAACTTCTGGTACAGACTGGGAGAGCACCTGTACAAGACGGATGATGCAGTCATCCACAGCATCTTCAAAGCCTACATCCAGCGCCTTCTCCACGCTCTGGCTAGACACTGCCAGCTTGACTCAGACCATGTAAGGCTGCATTTGCTTTGGTTTGTTTCCTCCAGAGGCAGCCGGGGCGGTTGGATGTATCTGTCCTCACTGCTGCATGCTGATGGCTCTCCGTAGCTATAGGGCTCTGCAGTTGCAGTAATTGCAGAGAGAGGATTGAGAGTAATTAAAACTGGTGTATTAAACCTCTTTTCATTAAGTCAGTTCTTGTTCGAACAGAGCTTTCTGGCATCTAGTTGCTGCGGGATGACCCTTTCCCACCTCCCCCCAGGTGGTTCCCATTTGGGGAGCTGCGGAGAGATACCTTGTCCCCTGCTCGGGGGCGTTTTTGTTGGAATAAAGCTTGCACAGCTCACTAGCCACAATGCTGTCAGCTTGCTCCTTGAAGTCTGGATGGTTTATCCTTCTTCCATCTCTGGCTGGGCTCCTCATTCCCTTGATTTCCATCCCTTCATCTGCGTGTCAGAGCAGGAAAACACAGCGTGTGTTCAGGCTGTTAGCATTTTCTTTGTGCGTGGCTGTCCTTCAAATCCCCTTACGTAGCTTGATCCAGGGAGAGGAGGGCAGGAACGACAGATCTCGTCTCTAAACGAGAATTCTTGTCTTGTCCTAGCTGTGGGTGAATGGGAACATGAATTTCTCTGAGCTGCTCTCACCCTTTTCCTCTCCCTCATCTCTGTTAGGAGGGTGTCCCAGAGGAAACAGATGACTTTGGGGAGTTCCGGATGCGGGTCTCGGACCTGGTGAAAGACCTGATCTTCTTGGTGGGATCAGTGGAATGTTTTGCTCAGGTGGGTTTGTCAGAGCATCATGAGGCATGCTTCCACCCATTGCTGCAGGGAGGAAGCCAAGCCCCAGGGAGGAAGTCACACACATCTCCTTGTGCACGGGGAGGTAACTGTATCTTGAAGTAGGTGGTAGGGCTTATTCTGGGAGAAGCAGGAGGTCCCACCCTTTGGGGTAGTACCTGGGGAAAGGTACTGTGGTCCCAACGTAGCAGGGTGGTCTGTGGAACATGAGAATTTATGCAGTTGCATGCCTGGAGTCTGGTATTTCAGGTGTGTGGGAGGAGGTGAGGAGCAGGTGGCAATCTTGCAGGGTGGGACTCATGACCACGTGCCCCCAGGCTGTGTTTGTAGCTTCTTTTGTGACCAATTCTCTTTCTTGCAGCTTTATGCGACTCTGAAGGATGGCAATCCACCCTGGGAGGTGACAGAAGCTGTCCTCTTCATTATGGCATCCATAGCTAAGAGCGTTGACCAGTGAGTGTTGACCATCCTGCTCATGTCTGTAAGGGCTGTGGGATCAGGTGTTACCTCCAAGTGAGTTTTGCAGAGACACTGCAGATATCTTGAGGATACTCCTAGGAACATGCCTTCCCAGGCAGAAGTGTTTGAAAAACATGCTTTATTTCAGATAGTCCTCCGCATGTGTGGTCTGTGCTGCCGCAGTGCAGTACCCCTTCCTGATGGAGCAGCCCAAGGACTGAGGTCTGCTTCCTGGCCAGGAATACGGGCCCAGTACACTGCTGGGACTCCGTGATGCAGTTGGACCTTCTCGAATCTCTTCTGCTTGCTTGAGGACATTCATAGAATCATGGAATGCTTTGGGTTGGAAGGGACCTTTCAAGACCATCTAGTCCAGCCCCCCTGCCATGAGCAGGGACATCTCCAACAAGATCAGGTTGCTCAGAGCCCCGTCCAACCTGACCTTAAATGTTTCCAGGGATGGGGCATCTGTCACCTCTCTGGGCAACCTGTGCCAGTGTTTCACCACCCCCATCATAAAAAATTACTTCTTTATATCTAGTCTGGCGAGACTTTAATGCCACAGACTTGAGTTCAGCCCTGGTAAAACAGGGTGAGGGTTTACTTCCCCTTATTTTATCTCCTGAAAGCAAAGCGTATTTGCCTAGGCTGATTATCTGGACATCTTTCCACATCCAGATTCTTCCACCTCCAGGTAGAGTTTTCCCGGAAATCTTTAGGGAAGGTTAAATCACTTTCTGGAAGCGCCTTTCCTCCCCTGTTAGTTGTAGTGGAAACATCAACAGCTAACGTCCAGGGCGGTGAGAGTGCAGCGAATCGTGCGTGCTGACAGCCATGCTGATGCAGCGGGACAGCCTGGCTGACCTTCAGCAGGCTGGGAGTGCTGGGAGGCTGGGGGAGTCACAGTGTTTGCTATGTGCTCTCTGGCTCCTGTTAACCTATGCTAAGGCTGCTTTTGCTCATTTTTATCTTCAATTTTTATTTCTGCTTTTTTTCTGAGAGCACCAGCATCTCACGCTGGTGGAGCATGGGGGAGTCCACTCCCCACCAGCATGTCCCACAAGGCTTTTGCTCGCCCTGTGGCTCTACCGAGCTTGGCTTCACTCTTGCCATGAGAGGGCAGGCGGTGCTGTCTGCCAGACAAGAGAGCAAGAGCCCTGCCACCAATGTGGGCTGCAGGGAGCCCGAGACTCACCCAGTAGCACCCTCCCATGCTGGGAACAGGCTCCTCTGGCTTTCTGGAGTCCCCAGAGAATTAGTTAGCTTTGTTCTTGTGCCACAAGCACTCTTACTGCAGGTATTTAGTTTCTTCTGCTCTGTTTGGTAAAGCTGGAGGCTGCCGTGCATCTGGATGCCAGCTCCCACAGCCCCGAGCCCCTTGTTAGCCCACATCTCAAATATCCAGCACACCGCAGCTGCAGGGTTTGCCTGGCTGATTCAGAGCAACGTGGGAGTCGATCAGGTTCAACAAAACCAGCTACTCTGTGGAAGCAGTCTGGGAGCTGCCTTGGAGCTAAGCTGGCTGCCTTTTCCCCACAGGGAGAACAATCCAACCCTGGTGGAGGTGCTGGAGGGAGTGGTTCGCCTCCCCGAGACGGTGCACACCGCTGTCCGCTACACCAGCATCGAGCTGGTGGGAGAGATGAGCGAGGTGGTGGACAGAAACCCGCAGTTCCTGGGTGAGTCCCTCCTGCCACGCCACCGCTCTGCCCTGCAACGAGTTGGATCCCCAGGACCCCTCTTCACCCTGGCTTTCTCCGCAGATCCTGTCCTGGGTTATTTGATGAAAGGCCTGTGTGACAGGCGGCTGGCCTCGGCGGCGGCCAAGGCCATCCACAATATCTGCTCAGTATGCCGGGACCACATGGCTCAGCACTTTAACGGGCTGCTGGAGATAGCCCGTTCTCTCGACTCCTTCACGCTCTCTCCAGAGGCTGCTGTGGGACTCCTGAAGGGTGCGTATGGAAAAGCTGTTAGTGTATTTATTTGTGGAGGTCGCTCACAGTGGATGCTGCGCAACCCTGTTTTCACGTGTTTTTTCTTAGACAAGTCTCTCGGTTTGCCCTGAGGCACTCCACGCGTCCTCATTTAGTCTTCTCAAGAGCTCACTTGGGGCAGGAGGTAGAAAGATCCTTCCAGGGTTTATAAGGTATCTCCATCCCTGGTCTCAACTTGAAATGCAGGAAGAAAAGTTTCAAATACTCACAGCCAAGCTAGCAGCAGGTCACTGCTATATCCGAACACTTGGAAATCGGTTGCTGTACACATAGGGTGGAAAATTGTGAGCATTTGTCATTTTAGAGACAGTTTGAGCACAAGAATGTAGTTTTTCAACTCCAGCCTGCAGTCAGAGCATTTTCTACTCACCAGGCCTTTGGCTGTTGGGCATTGTGTGCCTCTTCAACCAGGGCTGGTTTCATGGTCGTGCAGGAACGTCTGGGCTTCAAAGATTTGCAACGGATTTAAGTGCTTCTGAAACCTTTAAAAATGCAGCAGCTCTGGAAGTTGTGCAAAGGGAGCCTTACTGTGGTGTACAGTCAGGTTGTGCATGACTGAAGAGGCAAAACTCAGTTTTTCGCTTGTTTGTACTCGCATATTGATGCAAGCAGCCTTAGCCGTGCTTCTGAGCTGCTCCTCTCCCTGACGCTACAAAGTATTTTCTCCTTCTTTAAACCAACACAACAAATACAATGAGCCAGGGATAATTTTTTCCTGCTTTTGAGTGGGGTGCTGTGATGTGGCAGTGGGAAGCGGCTCAAGCGCTCATCTTCATATTTTATTTGTGTGGGAGCCCTGCAGTGCCTTAGCTGTGGGTCAAAAGAAGCTTCCTCGGACCTCATGGTGCTGCTGGGCAGGGACAAGGGTGCTGCAGGGACACGCCAGTGTCCCCAGATGTGCTAGTGATGCCTGTCTGCCTCTAGATCATCCCTGTTCTCCCACATGCCAGCATCCCTTCCTCCTTCCCACCCCATAGAAATTATTTGGGTGTCTGGTTTAATCAAAGAGTTGAGTTCAAGCTGCAGAGAAACATTTTTCAGTCTCGGGAAGCAGTCCCTCCCTTTGCCCCAGAGCCGTGCCCTCTCCCTGCCTGCACACGGGCTGGTGGCAGGCTGCGGCAGGGCTTGTTTGGGAACCTTGCTCGTGTTGTGTTTCACCAACTGCACTCCTACGCTGCATTCCTGCTCCTGAGCCTGTCTCCTCTTGCCTTTCAGGGACAGCCTTGGTCCTTGCCAGGCTCCCCTTGGAGAAGATAGCAGAATGCCTCAGTGAACTCTGTGCCGTACAAGTGATGGCGCTGAAGAAGGTACGTCCCAGTTGGAGCTGTGTTAACATGCTCCTTGTCTGTCACTGGTTTGGGTGGGAGAGATCAGAGGCCATCAAGCTGCCATGGCTCCCTCTTTATCCAGCGGCTTGATCTGCTGGGGGCATTGTGTGTTCCCAAAGCCAGAGGTGTATGAAGACTCCAGGACTGAGACCGTACTTGTCCCCATGTCTCTCCTGGCTGAGAAATACCTAGGTGGTAGAGTGTGTAATGAGTTAAATGGGAAGAAAATGGTCCCTAGAAATCAGTTTACATCTAGGAGCCAAACGGCCTTCCTGAACCCACCTCTCATGCAACAAGCAGCTTTCATCCCGCATCTCCGGGATGGAGAATGTGGGTATTCAACTCCCCGGTGGGGCAGGTAGCCCCAAAAGGTTATATTCTGACTGTCCCAAAACCGTGGTGGCCCTAGTGACCTTTCCATGCAGATCCAGGATAGCAGAGAGTAGAAGTCTCAGAGGATGGCAGAAAGAGGGAGGGAAGCCTTAAGGAAGGGACATACACGTCCCCTGCCTTTTCAGGATGACCTGTAGCTGCACCAGAGTGGTTCTTGAGAGCTCTTTCTGCCCACACTGCCTGCTCCTAGCAGCTCTCACCCACCGGCAGGCTACTCTTCCATCTCTGGCCCTGCTCCTGTCTCCTTCAGAGACCTCTTTGAGGAGGTTCTGAAGGCAGAGGAGACAAAAAGAGAAGCCGCTCTGAGCTTTCAGAGTAACCTGCATATATGTGGCTGAGGCTAGGAGCTGCCTAGGTCCGAGGCAAGGTTTGAGGAACTGTCTGCTCTGCTTTGGCCCAAAGGAGATGCGATGGTGCTGCCGGTGGGTCTGGTGGCCAGGCAGTGTTTATTCAGTTTTCACTGGGAACAGGGCTGCCTGTGGTCCTGAAATCCCATCTTTTTCCCTTGTTTTCTAGCTGCTCTCTCAGGAGCCAAGCAATGGCCTCTCCTCAGATCCTACTGTGCCCCTGGATCGACTCGCTGTCATATTTAGGTAAGGAAGGAGCAGCTGGGACAGCCTGTGCAAGGGAATTCGTGAGCGTGTGAGTCAAAGCTGCTCACCCAGAGACAAAACCAAATTAGCAATGGCTCGTTTACCCCTGGCCCCCAGGGGAACAGGCTGGAAGCTGCAGCTTCACCAAGTTCAAGGCTCCCCAGCCCCCCTAAGCCAGTTTCTCGTCCCCCTCCCACAGCCTTGGGGCAGGTGCTTGAGGCTCCAACTAATTTCCTCAGCTTTCAGCCCAAAACCCAACTGAAAAAATACCATTAACCCTTTGCTGCTTTTCACAGACACACCAACCCCATTGTAGAAAATGGACAGATCCATCCGTGCCAAAAAGTCATTCAGGAAGTAAGTGCCAGCAGGTCTGGATTTGGGGAAGGAATTACTGTGGGGAGACTGAGGGAGAGTGTCGTACCAGGGGGGCGGTTCGGTTGCAGTCCCCAGCTGCCAGACAGATTCGGTGTGGCCAACAGCCTCTCTGCCTGGGGCTGTGCAGCATCGGGGAGAGGAGCTGCTGGTGGAGCACCTTCCCTCCTGGAAGCAGAGATCCTTGAGGGGAAGGGATTTGGGTCTTCAAACCCGTGGAAGGGGACCTGGCCTCTGGAAATGACCCAGGTGCCTTAATTTCCCTGCCCTTGTAATGTTTGCAGCGCTGCAGCCAAGGCATTAAGCCACTCTGTGCTCTTCACTCCTACATAAAGCTAATTTATGTGTCTTGTAACGCAAGTGCCTCTTGGTTTTGGGACCTGAGTGGCATCTGCCTGACAGTACGCTTTAACCCCTCCTGTCTGTCTGTGCTCAGATCTGGCCCGTGCTGTCGGAGACCCTGAACAAACACAGTGCCGATAACCGCATCGTGGAGCGGTGCTGCCGGTGCCTGCGCTTCGCTGTCCGCTGTGTGGGCAAAGGCTCTGCCGCCTTGCTGCAACCGCTTGTCACCCAGGTACGGAGGCTGCCGCTGAAAAACCATGCTCAACACCTTTTGTCGGGACGCTGTGATCCCAGGCTTGGAGCTGTCATCAGAAGGTGCTCGCTGGGTTCACAGTAGCAGGCAGGCGTGTCTCATGGGCAGCTGCCAGGCTGCCATCGCTGTGCAGCCAGGCAGCAACTGGCGCTGGAAAGTGCTGCGGTAAATGCCAGCAGTCTTGGGAGCTCCTACGTAAACCCTTGGGGAGTAGAGAGAGCCTTTGAACTGCAGGGAAGAGCTAAGCTCTGCCCGATTGATGCTCTGTAGGTTGTGGGAGCCCTGCAGTTGTATCTGTAATTTGAAAGGTATGTGTGCAACTCCACATCATGCAGCTCCTTGAAGAAGTAATTCTCAGCCTGATGTTAGGTGTCTCCCACTCTGCTGGGTGCTTCCACTGGGCTAAGGGAGGATCAAAAGCCAGGGGAAGCCGCATTGGCTCTGGGAGCTGCAGCACAGAGATGCTCCCCTGTGCAAGATCAGACCTGAGCCAGTGCCTCAGGAGGTCCCCTGCCCACCGCGGGACTGGGGGAAGGTCTGGCAGGCTGGGACATCATCTGGGCATGCAGCGAGAGCAGGCCTTTCTGAAAGAGATGGTGGGACTGTTGGGCAGATACAGCGGGCACTGCCCCTGGTGGGGATGGTGGGAGGCAACGAGTGTGTATGGCTGCACCCCTCCGTGGCTCACCTGTGGATGGGAGCTGGGGGCTACAGCCCTTTGCCGTCAGGAAGCCAGGAGGACCGTGCCCGTGGCCAGCCTCTCTGCAGTAGGGCCAGCCCTTTGGAAAGCACGGAGCTGGCTGAGGAAATCGCTGCCCGTGGCAGGGGAGCTGCCGGGTTCCCAGCCAGACACCACAGCTGACAGGCGCCAGCGAGCAGCACGCAGGGATTTCTCTGGTGGCAAGAGCTGCAGCAGTTTCTTTGCCAGACCTGCTGCCACCTGCTGTGTTGGCAGTGGGCAGGCAGCGTTCACGGTGCCAGGTGGTGCGTGTCTCCCTGCAGATGGTGAATGTGTACCGGGCACACCAGCACTCCTGTTTCCTCTACCTGGGCAGCATCTTGGTGGACGAGTACGGCATGGAGGAGGGCTGCCGGCAGGGACTGCTCGACATGCTGCAGGTGGGTGCTGAGAGGTGACCGATTTGGTTCCCACATATCTGTATCATAGAATTGTTTAGGTTGGAAAAGACCCTTAAAAACATCAGCTGTTAACACCACCAGGTCTGCCACTAAACCATATGCCTAAGTGCACCCCCCATCTACGCCTCCTTTAAATCCTTACAGGGATGGTGACTCCATCATCTCCCTGGGCAGCCTGTTCCAATGCTTGACAACCCTTTTGGTGAAAAGGTTTTTCCTCATACCCCATCTAAACCTCCCCTGGTGCAACTTGAGGCTGTTTCCTCTTGTCGTGTCGCCTGTTACTTGGGAAAACAGACCAACCCCCACCTTGCTGCAACCTCCTCCCAGGCAGCTGGAGGGAGCGAGAAGGTCCCCCCTGAGCCTCCTTTTCTCCAGGCTGAACCCCCCCAGCTCCCTCAGCCGCTCATCAGACTTATGCTCTGGACCCTTCACCAGCTTCATCGTTGCTTTTATTTCCACGTGCCAGCACAGTAACTACCCCTCAGCCCTCGGGAAGGCTGTGCCTCAGGTGCCCAGAGGGTTTGCACAAAGCAGAGCAGTTTCCACAAGGTGCTGATGCAAACCTAGGCTCGTCCCAGCACCTCTCTGCTCTCCCGTAACTTGGTAGCTGGGTGAACAAAACTGAGGAAGGGACGCTTTTGGTTAAAGCGGAACTGGTGAGTGGCAGCTTGTTGGAGGAGCCGATCACTGAGGAAGGCATTGCTGCCTTGAGGTACGTCTCCTGTCAGAGGGGAGATCTATACTGGCCCTCTGGGCTTTGACAGTGGCTGTCAGGAGAAGCCAGGGTCTGATCCACTCCAGTGTGGTCCGTGCTGGAAATCTCCCTGTGGAGAGAAGGGCACTTTGAGATGTAATCGTAGCTAATTACTAATAGATCCCCGCAACCCTTCTCCTAGGCGCTATGCATACCCACCTTCCAACTCCTAGAGCAGCCCAACGGCCTTCAGAACCACCCAGACACTGTGGACGACCTCTTCCGACTAGCAGCCAGGTAGCCTCACTCTCCTGTCGCCTTCTCCTGCTGCACGAGGACACCCCAACCCCTCTCTCCATGCAGAGGGGTCCCCACGCGCCCGTGGGAGCACTCATGTCTCTGTGGGTGGGTGGGAGATGGCAGGGTCCTGCCTTCCCACCAGCTCACGGGAATAGGCAGGGTGCCGGGAAGCCAGGCAGGCACCAGTAACATGTCTGTCCCCTGCCTGGCCAGGTTTATCCAGCGCAGCCCCGTCACCTTGCTCCGCAGCCAGGTGATGATCCCCATCCTGCAGTGGGCTATTGCCGCCACCACCCTTGATCACCGGGATGCCAACTGCAGCGTCATGAAGTTCCTGCGCGATCTCATCCACACCGGGGTGGCCAACGACGTGAGTGACCCCTGGGGTTGTTCCTCAGTGGGGGAATCTTCCTCTGTGGAGTAGGGAATGCCATCCTCATCAGTGTTTGTCACCTATGAGGGCTGTCCCGCTGCCATAGCCAAGCCACCGCAGTTATGCCACCGCTGCCAGCAGAGGTGCTCTGGGAGCTGCTTCCAAAGCAAGAAGCAGCATGTCCCTGTCCCCAGGCGTGGCTCACCCCGCTCTCCTTCCTCCCGCAGCACGAGGAGGACTTTGAAGTGCGGAAGGAGCTCATCAGCCAGGTGATGAACCAACTGGGCCAGCAGCTTGTCAACCAGCTTTTGCACACGTGCTGCTTCTGCCTGCCACCGTACACCCTGCCCGATGTCGCCGAGGTGCTCTGGGAGATCATGCAGATCGACCGGCCGGTGAGAGGGACAGGATGTATCCCAGAAGGGCACAGGGCAGGGTTGGGATTCAGCCCTGAGCCATCCCAGCATCGCATGGGCAGAGCCAAATCCCAAAGCCTCCCCCAAGCCAGGACAGCAGAGTGGGGTTTGGCTCCATGTCCTGAGTGTTTTCCCTTCTCTTGCTTCCTGCAGACATTTTGTCGCTGGCTGGAGAACTCGCTGAAGGGTTTACCAAAGGAAACGACAGGAGGAGCCATCCAGGTCACACACAAACAGCTGACAGACTTCCACAAGCAGGTCACAAGGTGAGCATGCCAGTGGAGCGGGGCAGGGTGCATTGCTGGGAGCCAGGACAGCAACAGGCGGCACATGGTCACGGTGCCAGCGTCTCCCTCGTGAGCCCATCTCTGAGACGTGGCCATCACACCCCACCGCGCGTTGTCCTCTGGCAGCCCCGAAGCGCCTCTCTGCAAGAGCTGAGCGTGCTGGTGGGATGTCAGTCCCAGCCCCTGCCCATGAATCCACTCGGATGTCTCATCCAGCATACTCCCAGTACAACGAAGGCGGTGGAAAGCCTCGCTTTGGAGGGCATGTGTTGCCTTTTCCATCACCCAACAGGTTTTTCTGCTCTTCCCTGAGCCCTGTGCAGCCAGCATCCCTCCCTGCCAGGGCGCAGGCAGCTTTTGCAAGCCATCCTGCCGCCTGCCCGCCCTCCCTCCAGCTCCCCGGCCCTGTGAGTCACTGGCTCCTGGCCACGCTGCTCCGATGGCTGGGGCCTGCCTGGGCCTGCTGCTGCGGGCTGTGTCTGCTCCCAGGGCGAGAGCGCAATCAGCCCAGCAAGCTGCAGCCCGCTCTGGGCAGCCACTGCGAGCTGGCACCTGCTGTCCTCCCCTTCTCTCGTGCTGCCGTCAGCAGCGACACCGGCTGGTTTGGGGGCATCAGCCACTCAGTCCCCAAACACTCCTTCTGCCTGGCTTGGTATCAGCAAGCAGCCAGCCCCGGAAAAATCCCGGAGGCTGAGTCTCCTGCTGGGCTCTGGCTCCTTTCATCCAGCCACCACCACAGTGGGACACAGGTCACCACCAGGGACGGTTGCAGGAGTTGCTGAGCCCATTTTGCCCCAACAGTTGCTCCTACATCTCCTCCAGCATCTTGGAGCCCAGCTGCCATGCTCCTGGTCCCCACTGGCAGGATTGCTGGCTGCCTGTTCTGGGCGGGGAACTCCCCACTTCCTAGATGTCCCCCGATGATGTCACCCCCTGATGTCACCTGTTTTCTTGCAGCGCTGAGGAATGTAAACAAGTCTGCTGGGCTCTGAGGGACTTCACGCGCTTGTTCCGATAGCTCCTGCTCCGGCACCGGCACGGCGCCTGTCTCCCAGGTAAGAGCCAGCAGCGGCACCGCGAGCAGCCGCAGGGACCGTGACCCTGCTCCACAGTGGGACCATGGGCTGTGGGGCTGTGACCCCACTTGCCGTGGCTGTGCCAGCCCCGGGAGGGGCAAATGGGATGAAGGACTGACCCCCTTCTCTCTCTCTTTCCCTCTCCCACTCCCAGGAATGTCTTAATTAGAAGACAGGAAACAAAGAAAACCAAGAATGTGTCCTACAATCAGCAAAGTTCATCGTGGCCGAGGGCTTTCACTCGCTCCAGTGCGTCCCGCCAGCCAGGAGAGCCGGGGCCGGCGCCGCCTGCGCGTGCGGGAGGACAGCTCGAGGATCCCGCTTTCCCAGCGGATTTGCTTTAGAACATCGGCTACCGAAACAAGAAAACAAACCAACGGGAGAAAAAAAAAAACCCAACCACCAACAAATGACAAACACAAAAAAAACCAACACAAAAATAAACCACCACCAAACACCGGAGGATAATGAATTTGCCCGGCAGCAAAACAAGAGTGTGAAGTAGAAAACTTTCTGTGAAATGGAAAAAGAAAAACAAAAAAACAAAAGAAAAAGAAAAAAAAAAAACACAAAACAATAAAAATTATTTCAGGAAAGATGGGGGTTTAAAATAGATTTAGTAAAACCCAGTGGCTGCAGGGTCTGCCCACCCTCCCGTCCTGGGCAGGAGTGGAGACATGGTGGCTCTGCCCTCCCCGAACCCGCCACGTCCTGCCTAGTGGTGACCTCCCGGAGAAGATGCAGGCGGGACGGACTCTTTAAATATATATTATATTTTTTTCTTCTTTTTTAGGTTGTTTTTTTGTTTGGGGGGTTTTATGTTTGGGGGGGGATTTTTTTGTTGGTTTTATTTGGTTTATTTTAGGGTTGGAGCGTGTGGGGAGGACACGGCTCGAGCGAGTGCAGGGACGGGGCTGGGAGAGGGTCGGCGTGGGGCCTGCGGGCACGGCTGGAGCGCATGCTGTTCCCTCCGGGGGTGTGTAGCCATCTCGAGAACAATAAAAACAACAAAAAACTGAAAAAATAAATTAAAAACCCAAGTCCCGGCCTGGTTCTTCTCTCAGGGCTGTGCCGGGCTGTGCCTGGCTTTGCTGTTTGGGTGCGCCGAGCTGCAGCCCCAGCCGCGCCAGTGCCGGGGGGGCAGGTCCCATCCTGGCACAGTTTTCTTGCCGTTTCCCCCCCAAACTACGGGAGGATGGGGCAGCCCCAGAGAAGTAGGTTCAACTTCTCCAACGGTCCAGCCTCAACAAAGCCTCCCCAGGGCACATGGTCATGGTGCCGTCCTCCCTTGGGACCCAGCGGGTGCTCATCACTGGTAGCTCCGGAGGGACAGGGGCATGGATGGGGATGGTGTTGGGTGGCCCCAGCTCCATCAGCCTGTACGGCCATGGGGTGACAGAACGGGGATCCACCACTCCAACAGGCTTGACGGTGCCACAGGTGGCCCGTGTGTCCCTATGTGTTCCCTTATCACTGGGGCAGAGAGCCTGGTGGCAGCACCCAGGCTCCGGCAGCGGCAGCGGGTCTGGGCTCTGGCTGCACCGGCGGCAGCCGCTGCTGGTTCTGCCAAAGCTGGTGAAGCTCCTTGAACTGCTCCACCATCTTGTCCTTGAGGTCAGGGTGGGAGATCTGCAGGGGGATGCTGTCGGCTGACCAGGACAGCTCTCCTGAGAACATCTCCAGCAGCAGCCGTGCCGCCACCGGCACCACCTGTGAGAGTCCTCACAGCGTCAGCCGGCACAGCACAGTGTGGGGACACCCCATCTGTGTCCCCCAGGAGCTCTGGGCAGTGCCCTCACCTGAGGACCGCCCTGGGTATCCCCATTCCTGGGAGCCCTCACCTGCACCGTGATAAGCTTTTTCTCCTTGGGTTTCTGGTCCGGCCACTCTTCGCCGAAGCAGAGGAAGATCTCGAAGGGTGGGGGGGTCATGGTCTGGCCCTTCTGGAACAGGATGAGGCCTGCGGGGCCAGATGCCACAGTAAGGCGCAGGATGGGGCATTGCACCCACTGGTCCCACCACCACCCCAGCTGTGTTCACCCATCCCAGCTCATACCTAATGTACCTGCTGGCGTGTGTCCCCCATCCCAGCTTGGTCCCCAGGTGCCACCAAGTCCCCACGTACCTGCTGGCGTGTGTCCCCCATCCCAGCTTGGTCCCCAGGTGCCACCAAGTCCCCACGTACCTGCTGGTGTCCCCCCCATCCCAGTTTGGTCCCCAGGTGCCACCAGGTCCCCGTGTACCTGCTGGTGTCCCCCCATGCCAGCTGACCCCTGCATGCCACCTGGTGTCCCCAAGAGGCACCGGGGACAACCACCCCATTCTCCTCTCACCATTGAGAAACCCCTCAAGGCTGAAGAGCTTGGTCTTCTTCTCCCTCTCAATGGGGTTGGGGCCAGCACTGTGGGTGGCACAGGGCCCTGTCCAGAAGACTTTGCACTGGCAGAGGCGGATGGCGTAGATGTCCTGGCCCTGCAGCTCCAGGATGAGCCCGCGGTCCAACACATCCAGGAGCTGGTGGGTGTAGAAACGCTGCTTCTCGTTGGGGATGGTATCGGTGGCAGGGAAGCGGACCTGCTCCAGTGTCAGTGGCCCGAAGAGCTCCACCTGCTCCTGCGTGGGCTCCAGGCTGCTGTGGAAGAGGCGGCAGCCGTGGGGGTTGCTGATGGTGAGGACGCAGACCTGACGGCCCCGGTACTGGAACTTGATCTCCAGGTCGGTCACTGCCAAACGGTTGCAGATGTCAGCTGCCTGCTGGGAACCATGCCACGGCCACCACCACCCAGCCACCCCATGGCCACCCCACACCCCCAGCCACCCTGTCCAGCCACCCCACACCCACGGACACCCATGTCCACCCAACAGCCACCCAACACCCATCAGTGCCCAGCCACCCCATGGCCATCCCCTCCCCATGCCGAGCCACCCTCCAACCCACGCTCATCCACCATCACCCATTCCATGGGCATTCCCCACCCACCCACCCCATTACCACCCCTCCATAAGCACCCCACACGCCTGTGACCCCCATGAGCACCCCACATCCATGCCCACTCTCCCTATGGCCACACCCGGTGCCCCCCACCACCACTCATGCCACCCCACAGCCACCCCCCCTCCATGGAACCCTAGCCCCACCCACCAGCCCCCCCAGTGGCACCCCATCCCTGCCCCACAGCCCCCCCAGTTCTTACATGGCAGCATGTGGGGGCTGATGAGCAGGTTGGGGATGATGTGCTCCATGGGTGCTATCGGGCAGGTGGATGGGGGCCCCAGCGTGCCCAGGGGTGGCCCCGTCTCGCTTAGAGTGGCAGGGGCCAGTTCGGGGGTCCCATGGGTGTCCCCCACCTCAGCAGGGAGCAGTGCTTGGAGGGGTGGTGCGAAGGGCCCTGGGGGGCAGCCGCTGCCGAAGTGTGGCTCCTCCTTGGGCCAGGGGTAGGAGGGTAGCAGATCCCCCCCATGCCGGGTATCTGGAGCACAGCATGGGATGGGAGGGCATCCGTGGCCCCCAACCACCCTCTGAAATTGCTGGGTGGGTGCACCCTGCACTCCCCCTGACCTGACACTCCACCCCCCCCAATGCCCCCCCACTCACCTTTGATGCTCAGAGATGTCATCTTCTGGAGCTGCAGGGAGGACAGCGGGGTGGTGATGGGGTTGGGGCGCAAACACATCCGCACCAACACCTCAAAGTATCCCCCGTTTGGGGGTCCCCCCACTCTGACCCCCCACCATGTACCTGGCTGACATCCTCCTCCCCAACGCAGCCATAGTCATCCTCAGCCACTCCATCTGCAAGGGAGAGACAGGCTGGGGAACGGGGTTGTGGGGGGGGGGGGTGCAGGGGGAGTTGTGGGGTGCTGGAGCATTGTGGGGTGCTAGATCCTTGTGGGGTGGCTGGGTCCTTATGATGTGTGGGGGACATGGGGTGCTGCAGCACTGCAGGGTGCTGGGTACTTGTGGGGTGCGGGGTGCTGGGGACCCATGGGGTGCTGGGGCTTTGAGGGTGCTGGGCTCTCACGGGGTGCTGGGTCCTTGTGGGGTGCTGGAGCTTGGAGAGGTGCTGGGCCCTCATGGGGTGCCCGAACGCCTCCCCAGACCGCCCACCTGTGGTCTCCATCCCACCCTGGCACCCCCACCCATGGGTGCCCCTGCAGCACCTGCGCCATCAGCTGGCCCCTGGCAGAGCTCGTAGACCTTGTAGGGCTGGATCGGGGTGGCCTTGGTGCCGTCAAAGAGCAGGCGGAACTCGCGGCTCTTGTTGAGGGCGCAGCGCAGGTTGGCCTTCCACTTAGCTGGGTCCGGCTCGTCCACCCCCTCCGTGAACTTGCCTGTCTCCTGTGCCCAGGCCTGGGGGCAGCAGGGTCAGCACCCAGCGTCCAGTACCCAGCACCCTGCCGAGCACCCAGCGCCCAGTGCTCTGCCCCAGCACCCACTGTCCTGCCCAGGCAGCCCTCAGCACCCCATCACCCCCCATCCCATGTCCCCCTATTCACCCCATTGCCCCCATCCTGTGTCCTCATTGTCACCCCATGATCCTTGTCATCCCATCTCATGTCCCTTTCATCACCCTGTCATCCTCATCTCCCATCCCCCCATGTCCCACGTCTACCTTGTCACCCCCATGTCCTGTGACCCGTGTCCCCCTCGCCACTCCATCACCCCTATGCCCCATGTGTGTTTCCCCCACCACCACCCCATCACCTTGAAGATGTTGTCGTGGTCCTGAGGGGCTGGGGGGTGGCGGGTGGCATGGCGCCAGGGGATGGCAAAGCGTCGCCGCTCAGCGTCCAGCCACTGCAGCCCCGGGTAGCGCTGGCTGTTGACCTGTGCCACCAGCCACGGCTTCAGCCGCACCCGGCGAGGCGGGGGGTTCATGGCGGGACCTGCAGGGGGACAGCAGCACCGGGGCACCCATCAGCACCAGGGGGCTGAGGCCCGGCAGGCTCGTGACACGTGTGAGGGGGCTCAGGCTGGGCCAGCTCATGACACCTGTGAGTGTGAAGGAGCCGAGCTCGTGACACGTCTGTACAGCTGTGACAGGCACCCGTGGGTGCCCCCCCGGCCCCGAAACAGGAACTGGAGTGTCCCCCGGGGCCGTGGCTAGCTGGCAGCTGGGGGGGGCGGAGGGGCACCCCGTCCCACATGGGTGTGGGGCTGCCCCGTGCTCCGAAAGCAGAACCTGCGGCTCCTCTAGGGGAACAAAAACGGCCCTGGGGCCGCGCGGGGGGGGGGGGGGGACATGACACTGCGGGGGGACACGGGGGGGACACACAGAGATGCACGGGGGAGCATGGGGGGTGACACACGGGGGGGGGGCCAGGGACACGGGAAGGACATGCAGGGACACACGTGGGGCACACGGGGGGGGGACGGACATGCAGGGAGACACTGGGGGGACATGGGGACACATGGGGAGATGGGAAGGACATGCGGGGACACACACACGGAGAAGACACACGAGGGGATGGGGGGGACACGGGAGAGGGGACACAGGCACCGACCCCACGGGGGCTGTGACCTGTGGGGCACCCCCAGAGCCCCGTCACAGCCCGGTGGGACAGGTGGAAGGGCCCAGTCCCCGTGGGGTCACTGTCATGGTCTCTCTGGGGTCACGGCAGCCACGTGAAGGAGACCACCCCCGTGTCCTCCCGCACCAGTGCACATGGAGATGGTCGCACCCCCGTGGGACCCCGCGTGCTCCAACCCACGTTGCTCGCGCGTGGGGGGCCCCGGGGACCCACCGGCCCAGGGACAGGTCCCCAGACTGCGGCACCTCTGCTCGGGTGGGGCGGGTCCCGCGGGTGCACCCGGGCTGCTGCCACACACTCGGGCCGGGGCGCTGTCCCCGGGTGGCCCCACGGCTCTTCCTGGGCACCCCAGCACCGCTCCCGCGCGGTGCCCACAGCCCCCGCTCCCACCCGCGGCGGACCCCGAGGACCCGGCACCGGGACTCACCTGCGCTCCGGGGCCGCTGCCGCCGCCCAGCGCTTCCGCACGGCGGGGCGGGGGCGTGGGGCGGGGGCCGGGGCGTGGGGCGTGGGACGGAGCCGGCCACGCCACCACTCCGGGACCGCCCCGGCCCCGCCGCGCCCGGGGTGGTGCTCGTGTGCCCCGCCCGTGACCCCTGTGTGCCCCCCCACCCATGTTCCCCCACCCGTGACCCCTGTGTGTCGCCCTCCGGGGTCCTGTCTCCGTTCGCCCCCACCTCCCGGGGTGTTACCCCGCAGCAACTGCAGACACCTCATTAACATACGTTTTCCATAAATTTGCATACCTCGCGCCCACCGCCCACTCCGAGTGACGCACGGGAATCCCCGAAGTGGGTGGGCATTCCCCATATCCCCCCCCCCGCCCACACACCAGGCTGTGATTGGCCGCGCTCGCTGTCACTCACTATAGGTGTGGCCCACCCTCCCACCACTACCGTGGCCCCACCCCCTAGCGCGGCTCCCCCAGCCCACCCCCGCCCCTCTCTGGGGCCGTTGCCGGGTAACGTGGGCCGAGGGGCGGGCCGAGGGGCGGGCCGAGGGGCGGGCCGAGGGGCGGGCCGAATCTCCCCACAGCGCCGGGTGGGTCACGTCGCATGCGGAGTCCTTGCCACGGCCCCGCTGCCCCCCACGATACCCGCCGGTGTCCCCCCCCCGGCAGCAGGAGCCGGGTACGATGGTGGCGTCGGGCCGGCAGCACCCGGGGGAGTCGCGTCACCCTCCCACGAGGGACCATGGGGACCTTCGGGTAACACGCGGTGGTGACCCCGGGGCGAGGCCTGTCGCCCCCCGGGGGACCGGGGGGGACCGGGGGTCTGCGAGGAGGAGGAGGTATGGAAGAGGTACTGGCCCTGTGCCCACCACCCTGGCAGCAGCAACCAAACCAGCCCTGCCTCCTAATTAGCTGCCCCCACCCCTTCCTGCCTACAACCCTGGGGTCACGGTATGACCCTGCCACGGTGCATGGGGTGTCCTGGGGTGGGCACCCATGGGGAGCGGGCCGGGCGGGTGCCCCACTCACCCACCAGCATCCATTCCAGAGCCGCACCCCACATGCAAACCTGGGTGGGCACGGAGCACCGGGGAAAAGCACCAAAAAGCGCTGGTTCCTGGGATGCAGGGCAGCTGCATCCTCGGGGATCCTGGCTCAGCCTCCACTAGAGTCTCACTCCCATGTTTTCTCTCCTGGCCAGAGCAGGAGACCCCTGAGTGGGCCGAGCTGGCGTCGAGCTTTTGGGCCGGGATTTCAGTGAAAGGGGAAGGAAGAAGCCAGATGGTTGTGCGTTTGCCCTCTGCCACCTCCTCCTTTCGCATCCTCCTCTGTTTGGGGAAGCACTGGCACTCAGGACATTTGGTTCATTTTTAATGTTAATTTTTCCATTGCTAACAGCAACCACCTTGGATGGCTTTGCTGTTCACACAAGGCCCAGGGCGCTCCACCAGTGATGGGCTGTCACCCATGTCCCTGTCCCCAGCTCCACTCTCTGCCATGTGTCCTCACAAGGACAAAGTGGGCATGAAAAAATAACTTTTTTGGGGGGGTTATCATGGGTGAGATCGCAGCAGAGGGGACTTCCCCATTTGCTTCTTCCACCAAGAAATGAAACCGTTGTTGCCAGCAGCCCTGGGCACGCCGGCTCTGTGGGCTGGGTGCCATGTTTTGCTCCCAACCTGGCGCCCGTTTCCCTCTCCCAGCACTCTCTGCTTCTTATTTTTCTATTCCTGGAAGAGAAACTCAGTTCAAACTCCTCAGGATCGCCCTGGTCTCCGTGGCCGTGAGAGGGAGCACTCAGCCCTGCCGGCGCCAGAGCGGCTCCCGGGATAACGTTGGTTGGGATTTCCCGGAGCTGGGCTGTCAGCGCCTGGAGCCTTCGCTTCCCAGGCCCCCCGGCCAGCTGCCCACTCTGGATAACCAGCCCGATATATTTTTGGGCTACTTCACAGGTAGAGGGAAATCCTGCCCAAAAACATGACAGCTGTGTTCCGCCTGTGTCTCTGCCTGCAGGTGTCTCAAATCACCTATTTATTTGCTCATTAATTAAGGGGGGTGGGGGGGTGGGCTGCAGAGACACTCCCTGACCTCCTGCTCTCTCACCCTTACTTTGGTGGCCTCCTCCTGTAGAGCCAGCTCTGCTGCAAGTGAGATGCACTGCCAATAAGGTGGCTGGGGTGCCAGAGCAGTGCTGGAGCAGTGCCAGGCCAGCACCAGGCCAGCCGTCCCGCTCCCAGGCCACGTGGGAAGGGGGATCAGCATGACACCATCGTCTTTCTGGGAATTTTCCTCCGTGGCTAAAGCCCAGCTCAGTTTGCCACCGCCAGCCAGGTTCTGCGGCACTGGGGACAGCATCTTTGAGCCGGCTGAAACCCAACTCACATGGAAGATGCTCTGGCACTACTCGTGACATCCAAGAGTTTCTCCATGTCGTCTCTGGGAAGAGGTGGTGAGGTGCTGGGCATTAGTTTGCTCTGTGGGTTTACTCTCTGGTTCTGATGTCTCCTTTTCTCTGCAGCAGCCATAAGCAGATGGTTCAACGAAAGCTGAGGGAATCCTTCCCCATCCCACGGCTGCTGGTCAACAGGCTCACCACCTTCCTGATCGAGCTGGTTCGCTTCCTTGGTGAGACCTTGGTCCAGGTGAGCCACCTCAGTTTCCCTGCCACAAAGAGGAGACACGGTACAAGCAGTTTCTCTCTCCAGCCTCTAACTGAGACTTTTCCATCTGATTTTTTTAATTTCTGTTGATTTTTTTTTCCAATCCCCATTTGCCTTGAAGAGCTCTGCGTTGTTAAAGCTCAGCCCCGTCTTAGCAGTGGATGTGTTTGTGGGTAGGCTGGGCTTGTTCTCCAAAAGAAAAGAAAGCCTCAAGGTCAGAAACACAAGATATTTTTTGGTGGAGGTTAGGTGGCGTGAGAAATGCAAGTATTTGATACTTACCCAGAAGGTTTGCTCTCCAGAAACTGTGGTTACACCCCAAAGACACCACCAGGACCCTTTCTGCCTATTCTGGGGTCACTGAACGGGGACAAGGCAAAAGGTGAAGTAATCGTAGGAGGTGATGAGATGTGCTGACAACCCTGGATATAAACCTTCTGCTTCCCTTCTTCTGAGTATTTCCACATCAAAATACTTCAGTAGTGGGAGGGGAAACTTCAGGTTCTCTGTTCTCTCAAACTTCTCCTCCCATAGCGAAATTTTTGCATCTTGGCCACCTTTTTGGTGTCTCTAAGAAGAGCAAGGAGTTCCTTGTGAGTAGCTTGCTCTTCAACACACCTCAGGGTGGCACATGCTGGCAAATATTCATCAAAACCAAGCATTTTAACCTAAATTCACCTTCCCCTTCAGGTGCTGGTGGTTGGTTTACTGACAGCCATTGGTGATCATATTTGGAAGCCCTTTTTGGCAGCGGTGTTCAACAGCCTCCTGCAACCTCTGCTGGTGTTCCTGCTGAAGGTCCTCTGCAGCATCCAAGACCTGATGGACCCCCTCATCAACATCCTAGCTGGTGTCTGCTCGCAGCTCGCTGTGCTGCTGCGGGCCATCAGATTAGTGGAGATAAACCTACAGCTGGACAGGACTGGTCTCAGGGCAGATGGCAGTGGGTGAAGCTACGTCTTGGGTGGTGAAAGAAGGAGGGGAGGAGGAAAATGCTGATTTCTGCAAAGGGCCATGCAAATTGAGTAAGAGTGGGGCTGCCTGTGGCATGGGTAGAAGGTGAGGAGAATGAGGTAGCTGCAGGTTTCCATGTGAGCAGTAGGTACGTGGCACAGGTGGGATTGGGTTTGTATGTTCAATTTTTGCAAACACCATCTTAATTAACCCATTAAATTATAATTTTAGATCTTGGACTGTGTCTCTAGTGAGGTGGTGTTCCTCTTCCTGTCTGGAAGACTTGGCTTTCCAACTGGGAAGGACTTCTCCATGCAGCTTCTTGCAGTGGGCCAGCCAGGCTCCTCTGGTGGGCTCTGCTGCTGATTTCAGAGGCAGTGTGGTATCCGGAGCCTGATTTCCTGATTCCCTGCCAGTAAGGGATGGCCTCTTCCCAGAGAGCTGAGTGGCTGCCAGGCACCCTCGGTGTGGTCTATGCCCTGACTGGAGCAGCTCTTCATAGCTGGGGGCATGGGATAGCCAGGAATTTGGGAACCATCTTTAACATAAGTGAATGCCACCACTTCAGTGTTCCTAAAAACTAGGTCTGGGAAGTGTTTTGGGTAGCAGGAGTATATTTCCATAGGAACCAGGAGGCCAGAGGAGTGGAATGGCAGGCAGTGAAGCTTTGAGTGTGTTTTGTAAGATCTTTGAGGGGACCAGGGCTCAGACTAAGCCACGTTTTGGGGCTCATGCCTGCGCCCCAGATACCAGCTCCCTTCTCTAACAGCATGTTCTCTCGGGAGCATTTCCCATTGCTTACATGCGCTGCAAGATCCCTCTGGCCTTGATGATTCCACGCTGAAAGCCCTTTGCTTTTTATGGGCAGAGAGCAGCTTGTTTTTAACTTCCTGGCCTGTAAGATCATCCAAAGCATTGGAGTCGGCTGGCTGCAATTTAATGAACGAGCTCTGAAATGAGGCACTGCAAGAGGTCCCCCCATGGTGGCCGTGCCCGTCAGCGCGTGCTCACTACCCTGACTCGCTGTGCTATTTGGGTGCTGCTGAGTTCATGGAGTTGCAGCGGTAACAGGATGTTCTTCAGCAGTACAAAGGGACGAGCTGGAAGCCACCAAGGCAAACAGGAGTACTACCGGGTCAGATGACTAAGGGCAGCGTGTGATTGAAAGCCAGAGATGAGCTGAAACCTTCCAGGCAGTGGGAAATGTGCTGGTTTTCCAGGAGGGGGAGAACCCGACCAGCTTTGCCCTTGCTCCTCAGCTAACAGCACCAGAGCCAGAGGAGAGAAGAACTGCATGCAGGTATGAGCAGAACATGGCCTCATGGATTGGATTGGGTCCAGGATGTCCTGCTGCAAAGTCACCAGTGCCTGGACTGTGCCTGGATGGCCAGACACAGGGTCTGAGAGCCCCCAGAGGACACTCGAGGGACACACAGTTGTCCTCAGGATGTTTCCATCCATGCAAGTCTCTTGCATCAGGGTGCAGGCATGTCCTGGCGACTGCTCCTTGATAACAGACTTTTCTGCAAGGAAGTGATTAAAATGAACAAACACAAACCCTGGTTAAGAGGATGGAATTAATTTGAGGTTTCTTGCTTTGTTGATTTAGCTGAAGATTCACTTTAATGATTTTAAATGGCTTTAATTAAATCAATCTGCTCTAAGAACAGGAATTCCTTTTTTTTTTTTTTTTTTGGCTAAAGCTCTTCGAATCAGCACAGATCCAGGAGACAGAGAGAGTTGGGAAAATTCAACACCCAGGAGTGAGGAGCAGCAGCTTGTGTCATGCTCAAACAGCATCAGAATAGCATCTTGCCCCTGGCTCCCCGCAGGCACCCCTGAGGCTGGGTGAAGAGTTGCCATATTCCCCCTGCAGCCCCCTGCCCTGCTGCGGGATGGGGGATTCGCAGGTTCTGCAGTGTGCTGTGGACATTGTAACAGCTGGTTGGAGCTTGTTTTGCAAATTAGATATGATCATGTCCTGGCCACAGCAGCTCAAAGAGACAAAGGTGCAGAAAGTCACTGATTTTTTTGAGTTTCAGGGCCTAAAGGGGTGAACAGCAGCTCTGGGCTGCTGGACACACAAGTGTCCTTGGTGTAGCTCTGCTCATCAAGAGCAGAAAACTCTTTTTTTTTTTCTTTTGCTTGTTTTTTAAGGAAAAAAAAAAAAAAACTCAATCCAAACTACATGTGTTTAACACAGCCAGTCTGTGCTTTCCCTTCACTGTTCCCCCAGGCAGTCCCAAACACTGGCAGGGGCTGGCAGCCCCAGCTGCTCTAGGGGGATAACGCCCCTCTGGCATGCACCCACCTCTCCGTGGGAGCATGCATGTGTCTGGGACAGGGTCTCAAGGCAGCTGTCTCATCCTCAGCCACCTTCCACATGCCCCCCGTGCTGGGCTGCTGGTGCCCCTTGCTGCTGGTAGTGGTGCTCAGTTACAGTGTCGTGCTCGGACAAGGACATTTCTCCCCGTCCACACTGGCTGGTGGCGGCAATGCTCACGGGGCTTATGCTCACCAGCAGCCTGGGCTGGCAGCTCCCTCACATTGCTGATCCCTTAGATCACTGTCCCAAATGCCTTCCCTGCAGCTCATCCCTCTGTTCCCAGCACCGTGGCCAAGCCCACGAAGATGGCTCAGCACACGGCATGGGAGTGTGGAGGAGCAGCAAGATGCTTCTCCTGTCACAACCGATTTTTTTAGTTAGCCTTTCAGACCTCAAGGCAGGTGCTGTGCCTGTTGGATGGGGGCACAGCTCTGTCCTAGTCCTTTCCACCGCGATCCGTGGGGGTTTTGTCAATGGCTGCCCCGGAGTGGCTGGGGAGGGGTGGGTGCAGGGCTGGGAGAGCAGCCAGCTGGGATGTGGAGGAATGCCAGGACGCTGAGCACAGGGCCTCCTTCGGCTCCTCGTGGCCATCGCTTCCCTAAATAGACGGCTGCAGGGCGGGAGGATTAGCTGGGGGCATTCCTCTGCCCCCGGCTGCTGACCCCAGGACGCGTTGCTCATTGCTATATTAAATCCTGCACACAACAAGTTGCTCTTCACAAGCCCTTTGCTCCAGGTATCAGTATTTCTGCTCCTCCCTCCACCTCACACTTCCAAACACCACGGGGATTTGCAGATGCAGAGTCAGTTTTGGTTTGCTCTGCTCAGACTTTGCAAGGGAGGTTTGTACTTTTCCCTTTTGATGCCTCCTGGCACTGCTCGCAGAGTGCGAGGGTATTTATAGCCACCTGGTGAGGTTAAGAGCTACTGCTGCTGAACGGTTTGTGAATGCTCTGTGCCAGCCCGGTGACGGGGCTGGTCACTGCGTGGTTATATCCACATGGTTTCACGGGAGGAGCCAACGGCCTGGCACTGGCTTGAGGTTTTTGTCAGATGGGCATCATGGGAAGGGGGTCAGCCCTGCCACGTAACTCTGCTCAGGAGAGTGGCCATAGGAACAAGGCTGTGTGGGAATCCACCAAGTCGTACCCCTGTGTGTCAGTGGGGTCACACAGATGCCACAGCCTGGGGTCAGGACAAGGCACAGAAGTGATGAAATAAATTGGGAATGAGCTGTTGGGAGTAAGTTTGGAAAAGCTTGGTGTTTTAGTTTCTTGATGCCACCTTCCCATGGTTAGAGGTAAACTGAGGCAGGGTGTGAGTCAGTCTTTCCCATTGGGACGCTCAGTGTTACACCTTCAGAGTGGCCTCCTGACAGTTGGGTCAGGGCTGGTCATTTTGCCCATTAAAAAAATGGAGTCGTGCTGCCTGTCCTTGGGCTTTTCCAGTCTCCCACATCATTCCTTGTGCCGGAGATGCCACGTCTCCCTCTTCCCTGTGCCCCTGCATGCAGCTCCGTGTCCTCCACCCTTTGGCATGCCACTGGGTCTGCAGCTCAACCTCAAAGGGCTTCCCATATTTCACCTGCAGGACCTGTTGTTCCGCTGAGGGACCTCAGCCCACCTCATGGTATTCCCTCAGAGTAGTCATCACCACTAATGTCGCTCCTGGGAAAGGTTTGTCTGACCTGCTTCTTCATCTGTCCTGTCCAAAGCAGCCCACTGTAGGTCTGCATGCCAGACCTGGTGCATCCACAACCTCATCCATGGTCTGGATATGCAAAGGAAGACTGCTGCACCACCCCCAGCAGGAGACTGCTAAAATGCCTCCCATATTTTCTTTTTTTCATGTTGATCAAGTGCAGGTTTTCTGTGCTTTCCTCCTAGACCACAGTTTTGAGACCTTTGGATGTTGTCACTGCCCTCCTTTGGGCTTTCTGCAGGTGGCCCAGGATGTAGGATTAGGGATCATGCATTCACAATTTGTTTTTTTGGGGGGGAGTTCTGGTGGTGTTACCACTTTTGGGAAATAACCTGAAGAGAGGGTGGGAAGCAGGCTGTGCTCCCAATAAGCATTTGAGTCTTGCAGCGCTTCTGTAGCAATTTTCCCAGAGGGACTCGTAATGGCATGGATAGCAGCTCAGTATCCAACCGCCCTATAACAAAGCTGGCATCCCAGGGCAAAACTGGAGTTAGGAATTCCCTTCAGATATTTTCAATCCTTAATTTAATACTCCCCGTTGCCAACATGAGTTGCAGCTCACATGGAAGCAGGCCACTTCTTGCAGATGTAGCCAGGAGAGATGCACCTAATTGCCTGTGTTACACAAGCCATGGACTTCTCCAGTTAGTTTGAGTTTGAACAACCATGCGTTTCCTAGTTAAAACATCCAACTCTGTATCAAAACCACACAGTCCTGGCTGGCGAGATTCCTTCCACCTGACTTTACCTACAGAGTCCTCCAGTCTTCCAGCACTCCAGCTCCTTCATGGCATTGTTTTTTCTCCAGCTCCTTAGTGGCATCAGTGGTTCTCCAGACTCTCACAAAGGTTTTAAGCTAAACCCAGCATCTAAACAGTGTCCACCACTTGGCAGTGGCTGCAGCTGTGGGTGGGATGATCGATATGCCATCAGTCTAATAAAATGTGCTTTTCTTTGCCCAGATAACCAAGGTCATCTTCCCCTGAACTTCTCTGCTGTCCAGGGCATGTGACAAAGAGGTAAACAAGGCTACAGCTGAAAAGCTAGTTAATAAGTAATTTGTTCTCCTAATTCTGTGCTTTTGAAAGAGTTTGACGGTATAATTAATAAGTATTCAGCACCTTCAAAAACCAGGACACTTACTGCTGTACAAAACAGGAACTGTGTGAAGATCTGATTTTATAGACTATTTGTGGTTGTACCCATTCTTAGGTAAGGTTTTGAGCAAGACAAGACCTGTGGGGAAAGGAAGTATCTTTTGTTAGCACTGTCTCGGCAGACAAAGCAGCTGAACATCTACAGTTTTGGCAAAACCAAACCAGTGGGGTTGAGGGATTGGGAACCTTGAAAAGGATCAGAAGTGGATTTTACCTCATGCAAAAATATTGGGGACCACACAGAGTATCCAGCTGCAATGTGTCACCATTTTTAAAAGACTCTGAAAAAATGGAAGAACTAAAAAAAACAAAAAACAAAAACCTGAAAATGGTCTGGTAGTTGGAGAAAAGGTCTTTTATAAGGTACTTAGAGCTCAAGGTTTCTTTAGCTCACCAAAAGGAGATATGATTTAGTTTCTGCGTATGAGCATTTCTGCAAGAAAATGTAAGGGAATACAATGATCTTAAAAGCAGCAGAGAATATCAGAATCACAATAAGAAATGATGGCTGCAGAATAAAAAGCTGGATAGATCAAATGGGATTTTAGACACATGATTTGATTTCATAAGGATGATCATACCACTGGACCAGGCTGCTGAGGAAGAGGAGAATCACCCGTGAGGAATGCTGCCATAAGGAAGGCTGACTTGACTGCAGCTCTTGTCATTCTTGGAGACTTTAAAGCTTGCAGGCCTGATCATCTCAGTTAGGATTTAGTGCTGAGTTAGATTTAGGAGGCCATAAGCACGGAGGTATTTTAATCAAGTAAAACTTTCCAGGCAGAAAGTGAAGGACACACTGCTAACCTTATCCTGATGAGTCGCTGATAACTCAGGAAGAAGAGCCTCAGATTACTACTCAGTCCTCTGCATTGTGGCCTTTGCTGGATATTTAAACATAGTCAGAAATCCAGGCCAGAAGCTGAACTGAGTCACTAGCCCGACTCCGTTCAGCTTGAGCAGGAGCGTCCACCACTGGACCCCTGGTTTGGTAAGCCAGTCAGCAACACCTCCCTCACTCTGTCATTCTCCAGGCCCTCTGCCTATATCACATTGTGTCCTGCAGATCCACTCACAGGATCCCCTGACATCCAGATCCTTCTGTGACTGGGACGAATTATCAACCCATTCGGGATGGGAGGCAGGTCCTGGTGCCGGGGGTAATCCCCTCCTCAGCCTTCACTCCAGGGAGCTGTGCAGTTGTTGAAGGCAGGACCTGGTAGAAGCCAGGCTGTGGAAATGGGGATGCTTCCAGCCGTCCTTTGAGCCCTTAAATCATGCTTTATAAGAATGTGGACTTGATGATCCTTATAGGTCCCTTCCAACTTGAGATATTCTATGATTCCATAATTCTTTGTAACGAAAAAAAAAAAAAAAAAGTAAGTTTCTGGTCGTCTTGGGTGTAAAGAAAAGCTTGAAAACACAAACATTAAAGTTTAAAAAACATGAAGACAACCCCCCACAAGCCATCATTTATTAAAAAAAATAATAATCTCCTGATTTTAAAGTCTGTTCACAATCTTCTGACATTTGGCCAGTTATACCACAGACACTTTATCGCCACAGTGGATCTGCATTTGAAACAGGGATGTAGCCTTACACATGCAATTATTTTCTCGAGATCTTCTGATATGAGCACCTACAGAGACAAGAATAGAAAGATGAAGCGTTAGTTTTTCAAGGAACTTTCGCGTAATTTTTTTCAGTTAATGACTTAAGAGTTGGGACGAGTTCTAAAATGTCAGCTGGCTGAAGCAGCTTTTAAAATTGTTTACCATGACACAGAGGGTGGGAATTATCTCAGTGTACTGTAAATATCTGGTGTGAACATCTGTCATGGATGGCACAGCTCAGCTTCCTTCAGAGACTGGAAAGAAATGCACTCTCAGGGTACAATTCATGTGACCTAATTTAGGCATTTACTTTAGGATGAGATGAATCATGCCCTGGAAGTGCCTATTTCTTTCCAGTGACTATAAGGGGAGTCTAGACAGCCAGCACAGATGTGGACATGCACATCTCATCAGATGAATCGTATCCAACGTGATTAAGGCTTGACCTCAGCCACGCTGCTATTTGGCAGCAATATATCGACAGTCTGATGCGTCATGGTACGCTGATGCAGTATGAAATTAAATAGCAATGTGATGCTGCTTCAGGGTGATCTAGTAAAATGGGATTTTGGTAGTACAAGACATTCTCTCCCGATGGGATCACATCTTGCTACAAAGCAGTAATTTTAAATGTAAGTAATTAAAATGCCATGCAGCATTTTAAGCCCAAATTGAAATATATTTATAAAACTTGCTGTCAACTTACCAGCATAGGATCCCTGTGCTCCTCCGAGTTATTTTTGGATTGATGTGGTCATGACATGCTTGCTCAGGCCACGTCTGGCAGCACAGCAGGGACCCTTACTATGAGAGACATTGAGGTGCTGGAGCATATCCAACAAAGGGCAACAAAGCTGGTGAAGGGTCTGGAGCACAAGTTTTACAAAGAGCGGCTGAGGGTACTGAGGGTGTTCCACCTGGAGAATAGGAGGCTGAGGGAGGACCTTCTAGCTCCCTACAATTACCTGAAAGGAGGTTGCAGCAAGGTGGGGGTCAGACTCTTCTAAGTAACAGGCGACAGGATGAGAGGAAATGGCCTCAAGTTGTGCCAGGGGAAGTTTAGAGTGGATATTGGGAAAAATAATAGGTTTCAAAAGGGTTGTCAAGCACTGGTACAGGCTACTCAGGGAAAGGGTTGAGTCACTGTCCCAGGAGGTATTTAAAAGGCGTGTAAACGTGGTGCTTAGGGATGTGGTTTAGTGGTGGACTTGGCAGTGCTGGGTTAACGGTTGGACTTGATCTCAAAGGTCTCTTCCAACCTAAACCGTTCTATGATTCTAAGCATGGCATCAAACCAAACACTGCTCCTCACCAATAAAACTACCTCATATCAGGGATTTGTGAGGAGAGGTCCATGATAAGCCATTAGTCCTGAGGTTTGGTTTTAGTATTCCCGTTCTGCTGACGTTTAGGAAGGTTTTTAAGGGCCTTTTCCAACCTAGATGATACTATGGTTTAGATACATGTGAACCAAACACATCAGCTCTCAGAAACCACCTGCAGCAATGTCAAGCATACCCTGACTAAATAATTCCATATGTGGAGATCTGCGTGCCTCCTCAGACAGAACTGCCACTAGCAGAGCCCTGCACAGCAGGCAGATGCTGCCCTGAGGGGAGGGCTCTCCTCACTCAAGAGGCATTTCACAAGGAGATACCACTCTACGACCACAACGTCCTCACCACTGAAGAAAGACCACAAGGACCCCACTGCTGAAGAAGAGACCGATCCCACAGTGCCCCAGCAGCCGAGCCCTGGCTGCCAGGAAGACTGAGGAAGGGCTACGTAGCCCCACAACCCCCACCGCCGCATAACCCTTTTCCCGCCCTTTCCAGCCCCTGCCCCAGCCCCCGCGCACGTGACCGCCCCCATACCGCCCCCGGCGCGCACGCGCAGTGAGGAAAGGGGCGGAGGGAGGAGGTACCCAGGTGGGCAGGGCCGCCGGCCGGCGCGCGCGTGAGGACGTGGCGCTTTCCAGCCAATCGACGTCTGCGTCCCCTGCGGAGGGAGGCGGGGCTGCGGCGGGCGGAGGGGGCGGGAGCGAAGGGGCGGGGAGGTGGGCGGGAGGCAGCGTGGGGGCGGGAGAACAGGCGGACAGACGGCGCTATAGACCAGTCAGAGTACTTTACGTAGAGTCGGGGAGGTGGAGCGACGCTCTGATTGGTCGACACAGAGCGAGCGCGGGGGGCCGTGCGGCGTGGCGCGGCGCCTACTTCCGGTCGGCAGAGAGGCTGAGGAGAGCGGGCGGCGGCGGCGGCTCCCGGTAACGGTGAGGGACGGGGCCTGGCCCGGCCCGGCGGTGCTGGGGGGGGGCGACGCGCGCGCGCCTTAGCCCGGCAGCTGGTGGGGGCGGTTCTTAGGAGGGAGCAGCGTCCGTCTCGCTCTGACGGCCCGTCACGGGGGAGCGGTAACGTGGCACCGGCTGGGCTGGGCCTCGGCAGCCTCGGGCCTGGTCGCCATCGGAATCCAGGGCGGGGGTGCAGCAGTGTTGCTGTGTGTCCCCCAGGCCGGTCCCGTTCGCGTGGGGCTGCCTTGGCGGCGAGGACTGGGGATGCCCGTCGACGCCGTCGTGGCCCCGGTACCACCCTGTGTAACGGCCCTGGTGCCCCTGCGGGGTGGGGGCTGGGGGAAGCCCCTTGCTGGCGCCTCCCCGTGCAGTCTGGGTCTCCCTGCAGCATCACTGGGAAACGGGCGGCTGCCAGATCCCAGGGAGAAGGAGCCTCCATTCTCATACCGCACCCCCGAGGGCCTCAGCCAGGGTCCAGTACCAGGCTCCTGCTGCCCGTTCCTCCGTCAGTACCCCCAGCCAGGGCTGCATCCTGCACTGGGATGACTGGCTGCAGCGTTGCTGGTGCTGAGCTGCAAGGGGACCCACGGTGTGAGGAAGTGTCATCCAAGTCCATTTGCCTCTTAATTCACTGTTAGCAGAGCTCCAAGCTTTCAGGCTTTTCTTGTGTGGATGAGTGACTGTTTTGTGCATGAATTGCTTCTTTCTCACCTGTTATTTAGCTCCTGATAAAATCATGCAGGCCTTGGGGAACAGAGTGGCAATTCCTCAATCACTGCTGTTAATTATGCAGCAGGGCAAACATTGGCAATTGCTTATTGGAAGGGATATGCTAATGAACCCAAGCCAACTCAGATATTCGACATAATCCTTTGTTATCCACACAGTTGTGTCCACTTGCCTTTTGACTTCGTGGTGTCTTGTACTGGGCTGCTGTTTGTCACAGTCACCCTTGTTGTAACATGGAGCTCTGTCAGCAGTGTGCGGAGGTGACCTCCTGGTCTTCCACCTGTGGGTAAGGACCAGGTTTGCCTGTCAGCCCAAGGCCACTGAGGGATGGGATGAATCCCCTGAAAAGCCAAAATAGAGACTTAATTTCCAACTTTGAGCTAATTCTGTTGTGGTTTTTTTTCTGTGAGCCTAGCTGGACTCCAAGGTGGGAAATGTGCTTCCAAAGGGGTTTCTAGCTGTCAGTCTGCTTTGAATATTGCTGTAAAAACTAAGCCCAGCACAGAATCCAAAGTTCTTCCATCAATACCGCTGCAAAACCAACCAGAGTCTTGACTTCCTCTTCTAGCCAAGGTTCCAGGAGACCCTGTTCTGAGGGAATATCTCCCAACTCGCCACCGCTAATTGCTGCATCTGATTTCCCTGTGGTTCACCACTGAGACCCTTTTATTTAGGAGAACAGAGAACTGTTGCCAGCATCCCTTCCCGTAGCGGTTTGTGGTTTGCTTAAGTAGCTGGGGAGAGAAGAAGGGTGTGTGTAATCAAGCTCGAAGCATTGTTTTTCACAGAACTGTGAGCTCTGAGGAAAATTTGGGGGTCAGTACTATTGGTAGAGCAGCTGTTGGTCAGCAGAAGTTGTTACTGATGTGAATTATTTATGAATAATGGTTGGGGTATGGGTGGGGGTTTTTTGTCTCACCAAGCACTAGAGCAGCATCTTTACTTGTAGAGTAAGGTTCATTGCTTCCCTGGCACCTGGCCTGATGCTAAGATATGTGTTTGAGGTCAGATTGTCCTTTTAAAATCACCTCCAAATGGCTCATAGCCTCTCTCTGTGGACATTGTAGATAAAATCATGGTATTTACACTGATTCCAGGTCACCCTGTGCTTTAGTCCAGATTGCTCCCAGGATTAGCAAGAGGCTGGTCCGTTTTGGGCAGGTCCTTGGTGCTGGGATGTGCTCCAGCTGTGCAAGAGTCTGGTACTCTGTGTAAAAGTATATATACAGAGTTCCTCTAAATAATGCTTGGGGTATTCTCCTCCTGAGGTCATGGCAGCACTGGATTGCATCAGAGGTAGCCAGGGTTCGAGGATTTTTCACTGGGATCGAGCTTGGATCATAACTGGCTGGGCGGGTGTTGCTTTTAATCTCATTTGCTTTCTGGTCTTCCTGTCCCCAGGAGGATGCAGCTTTTCTTCCCTCAGCTGATGTTGACTACAAGGTTCATTCCATGTGGTTGCAGACTGGTAGGAGCTGTGATTAAATCTTTCTGTGGTGATCTGGAGAGGCGAGATGCAAGGAGGTGGGGAAGGGAGGAAGTCACCCAGCCCTGGGAAAATCCCTGGGGGTGGTTCTAGGTATCCTTCATGTCATAAAAGCCACAAGGGAGTATTAGTGCATTTAAAACTAATAAAGTGTAATGAGGAGGTGTTGTCTGTGATGTGCTGGAGAATGATTAGGAGGAGAAAAGCCACCTCTGTGCTGGCTGAAAGGATGGATGCTGCTCTCCTGGCAGGGCTACTGCAGAACTACTTCCACTCCCACCTTCCTCATCATCTCCTCATCCTGTGCGGTAGCCCACGGGCACTGTGCAATGCCTCAGGATCATCATGGGGCTGGCAGCGCGGTGCCATCCATCTCTGCATCCTTGCCTCGTGCTCCAGCGTGGTATGCTGTCAGCAGGAGCAGTGTGAAGGTCTGCATTCATGGGGCAAGCTGTTGGCCCTCTGCAGCTCGGTGAGAAGTGTTACTGCTTTCTGTGATGTCTATTTTATTCTAAACTCAGATATTTTTGTGGTGGTGTTATCTTGATATTCCTTCCATGAGATGCAGGGGCTGAGGTCTGTGGGATCCTGCCTCTAGGATGGGATCAAAACCCTGATCCTCCGAATGTCTGGTATAACAGGGTAGCACGGGTTTACACCAATGGCTTGTGTTGCAAAAATTATTTGTGAGTTGAGGAAAGCTTCTGTTCTTCCAGCTTTTCCATCCATTCCAATGCTCTAGCATGCACATGTATTTTTCCTTCAGCTGAACTATGCCCAAGCTTCCCTTTTATTTGGACAAATTAATGGCTGAAAGCCCAAGGCATCATCATGGGAAATGTACAAGACCAGAATCCACAGCCCAAATCCCTCATCCCTTCCCTCTGCAGATCACTCATTCTCCCTTCGAGAGCCACATGTTGGCAGGTACAGTCATGGCAGTGGGATTCTTCTTTCTTCCCCCGCTGCCCAGCAGAGTGGTTTCCAGCTTTCTTGACAGGAAAACTGGTAATGCTTTCACTTCTTTGGGGTTTGACTTCTCTCTTTGCTCACCGGCTGCTGCTACCTTGCCTCAGCCCTGAGGTTGGCCTGCCTGCTCCTGGGACAGGAAGGACGGCTTTGCCATTGCTGTGTGCAAGGCTTTGCTTCCTAGGGACAAGGAGCAGGAACATCACCCGATGCCAGGCAGGGTTTCTCTGAGCACCGAGCTGCGTCCTGCTCCCTCTTGCCCCTCGGGTCTGTGGCAATGCTGAGCCCTTGAGCTGCTAGCCTGCAGTAGCTGCTGGCAAGCTCCACGGTGGGAGGCATTCCCTTGTGCCTCTCCTGGGGACAGATCAATAGATTGGAGCAGCCAAACCCGCTCCGACTCAGCCAGCAGAACGATGACCTTTAGGGCAAAGCAACTGGGTGCATTGTCAGTACCTGACCTGGTTCAGGTTCTTTTAAATTGATATATTTTTTTACTTTTTTTTTTTTCCTGACAGCCCATTCTGCAGGTAACACCCAGTTGCTGTCATGCTGTCAGTGTCTCACCTCATGCTGGTCTTCCTTGGGTCCTTCATCTTCCTTGTGGGTTCATACCCTGATGGCAGTGCTGTTGTTGCAGGGCGTGCAGCTCTCGGACAAGCAATTCCTTGCCAGCTGCAAGGATGAGCTTCTCTGACAACAGGCTTGACTATTTATATGATGAGTGTGACCCGTTTTTGTCTCTTTTTGAGTCCTCTGAGTGTGAATATGGCTTTAAGCACGGTTATGGTGATGTTAAAGATCAAACAACTCTCAGTCTGTCTGAGAACTTTTTATTTTGTGGGGCAAGTGGCCTGCTCCCATCACCAAAGGGATTCATGTGGTCCAAACATTGTACAGATAAATCCTTCAGGCATTACAGGGGGTGGTTTAGTGGATTCATTGCCCTGCTGCATACATAGTCTTAAAAAAAATAGAATGGGTCCCTTTCTGCTATTCCTTTCTAACCTCTGCAAGTAATTTTAGTTCCATGGGTTCTTTAACTTCTGGTTTCTACAGAGGAAAACTTTATTTTATAAAATTTCTGGGGCAGGACCGTGCTGGTGGAGTTCTGTCTGCATAGGGAGAGTAAGGCAGCTTGATCCTACTGCTGGAGAGGTGGGGTGGCATGCTGAAGAATACGTGTATTAGCTAGTTGATTTAAATTTAGATTAAAGAGATCAGGATGGGGAAAACTTCTGAGAGCCTTTTTTGATTGCAGAGTACGGCTCTTGTGCTTTTATCTGGTGTTTTCTACTCAGAGGTGTGCTGCGACTGTCCCAATGCTGTGACATGTCTGTGTGCGCACTGGACAGACAATCTGGGTGATAAATCGCCACATCCTGAGCGTCTCTGTCATCATGTGCATCTGTCACCTGCTTGGCAATTGGAATCGGGTTCCAGATGGGTGTAACAAGCCTGGTGGGACTTGAATTAACAGTGAAATATGTGTTGGCAAGGCTTCCGTCCGCATCAGGGTATGGGAGATCCTGGAGGAGTGTCTGAAGCTGTTGGGTAGACAAGGTACCTCACTGGGAAGGAGTTTTTTTGTGGGAGGGAGTTGGGGAACTGGGCAGGAGGGTGTGAGAGCAGAGGGCAGTCGGCATGGCTGGCGACCAGCTTGGCAGGGGCCTCGCAGGCGATCCACTGGGCGCATTTGCAATGCATCCTTCGCATTCCTCACCGAGCAGGCTCTGCTTCCAGCAAGCGCAGTTGTTGCTCTCTGCCGTATGGAGGGGCTCGGCTGGGGCTCACGGCACGGCTTTGGAAACAGGGAGCTGCTCCCTGTGTTAACAGGGTTTCTGCAGGCGCCATGGGATTCAAGGATCGTTTTGCCCTGATAGTCTGCATTCACTCATGATTTTGCCGCAGTAGTTTATATTAATTTATCAGCTCTCCTGTTTTGGTGTCAGAGTTCTGGTTTGTGACCCTGGAACTGGCAGCATGCTGCTCCAGTGTCCCTGTTGCAGGGTGAGCTCCAATTCCTGTTCTCTTGCTGTCACATAGGTGCTTCCAAACCACCATGACCGTCCCTCAGCTCCTGCTGTGCCTGTCTCTCTCCATGCTCTGCATCTCAAGCAAACCCACCGAGAAGAAGGACCGTGTTCACCATGACCCGCAGCTCAGCGACAAGGTCCATGATGATGCGCAGAACTTTGATTATGACCACGATGCTTTCCTTGGCGCAGATGAGGCCAAAACCTTCGATCAGCTCACACCAGAGGAGAGCAAGGAGAGACTCGGGTAAGAAAAAGAGCTCAAATTAAAAATCAAATTGAGAGAGAGAACAAATCCATGTGGTGCTGTCCATAAAACTCACCCCAGCATTCATGTACCGTTCTCTTGCACCTCAGATGGCAGAGCTAGTCTCAGCTAGAGCTTTTTAAATGTCATTTTTAAGGCAGCAGTAGCTGAAATTTAGTGACCAGCACAAGTGACGGTGACAAAGTTACACAGCACATGTGCAGTTCCCATCACTGGAGATGGTCTCAGCCTGCAAGGTCACCTTGAATTATTCCAGTCATGCACACTTGCTTCTAAGCACTAAATACTCCCCAAAACTACAAAGTATGAATGAAAATAGGTGTCTTTTGCTTTGCTGTACTCAAACAGTGCTAGACGAGCTCGCCAGTCACCAGTTAGGGCTGGAGTCTGAAGGCCCATGGGATTAGTTGCATTTTCCCGCCATGTTATTTTTCCTAGTTGAGAAGCAGCTGGTTGCTGTGCCGAGTCCCAAGTTAGCGAAAACAGAGCATCTCTTGCAAATTTAATTTCTGCTTTGTTGCTTTGCCTTCTCTGCCACCTGCAGACATCAGAACAGGGTGTTTATTAGGGATGGTCCGTGCTGGCCCTGGCAATCTCCATTCCTTGGCACTATAGCATGTGCCTTTGTGCATGTGGCAGCAGCTGCCGGCACAGTTGTTCATATTGGGCTTAGAAAGGCTTAAAACTTCGGAGGCTCAGCCCAGACGAGACATTTTCAGAGGCTTGTGGGCTGCGCTTCTGCCTGGCACCTCCCTGGTGAGCTCAGCTTTGCTGCTGGGACAGTTCTCGAGGTGTCAGGGCTGACTCGTGATGGTCCAAGTTGCCTATTAACTCTTCAGCTTTGGGATTTTTTTTCTTTCTTCTGGTTTTGAAGACAGCAGGCTTTCTGCCTCCTGCCCCAGAGCAATATCTGAGCGCCTGGATGGGCTTTGCTCACTGGCGTAGCCCTCGGTGTAAGAGCTTAATGTCTCCACCTTGCACTACAGTTGGTGGAGCAGCACTTGCTGCAGACCATGATGAAAATTGGGTTTTTTTGGTAGGGAGGAATAGGTCTCCTTGATGAGAAGAGAAAGCTTAACCACATCTAGGTGCTCAGGGAAGTTCTGCTCAGAGTGAAGTAAACCAGATAGATACAGTTGGGTTTGTGGGGCAGGGTGTTGCCAGGCTGTCACATGTACTTTAGCACCCATATGGACCATCCGGGCTCTTTAAACTAGACAAAAAACCTTCTTTGGACCACTAGATCCATTGTGGTGATGCCCTTGTCAGTCTGCAGGCTGCAAAATTGGATGAGCCGTGTGGCTTTTTGTGAGGGAAATAGTTTGGAGAGAATCTCTCCGTTTCCACTCAAAGCAGGAGTGAATGCAAAGGAGAACGTGCAGCTTTGCTCTGCTTCTGCAGAGAGCAGAAGTACACTGGCGATCCTCCTCCCCTGCACTGTTTTCCTGACCCGTAGGCTTTGTCATGGCTCTGCATTTTAATTTCATTGTTCTGCTGAGTTATCTACTGGAAAAAGCTGGCAGTGGAAGCAGGGCTGGGGTAAGAGTTTCCACTCGGATGTTTTAACGAGGCCATTTCAAACTGCTTTGGCCCTTGACATAAACCAGCTTTTTTTTTTTTTTTTTTTTTAAGTCGGAGGCAAATTCATCACACTTTCCCAAGCCTGAATTGGTTTGATAAACTTGTTATGAGTGCAAAATTGGGTAAATTATTTTTTTAATGACTGTTGTGCTGTTGAAAGGACTGTGTTCTGGGAGAGAGCACTGGCTCTGTGTTTCATGACTGTTTCTGTACGGCTCTTCTCACCCCCCTGTTTTCTGGGGCAACCATGATTTCAGAACAACATACCATGTTCTACCTTGTTTTTTCTTTAAAGGCTGCTGAATTAGGGGAATGCTCAGTTTCCTGGAAATAGCGCTGAGCAAACAGGATCCCCTCACTTCCCTAGGATGGGCGAGTAAGAAAGCAAAGCAGCCTGTCAACTCCAGCTGCCAGCCATCACAAAACATCTGGTACCCCTGCCAGCCCCTCCACACACAGGGTTCTGTGGCATTGTGTGACAAACTATGGGGTTTTTTTTTAATTAAAATTTACAGCTTTTGTGGCTTCTGCCCTGGGAAACCAGCCTGTGAGCATCAGGTTTCGGCACTAAGCCACCAAACCAGCTGAAGGCAGAGGTTTAGGAGCTGCCTAAGTGTCCCTAGCAGTGCCCAGCTTGCCCTGAGCTCCAGGTGGGGACAGAGTTTAACTTTCTTTTAAAGCAATCAAACAGGGAAACTTCTCTAATTAAAACTGAACTTCTGCTGCCCCACCTAGAAACCTTTCCTGGAAAAGTTGCCTTGGCTATCTACTGATGCCGGCTCCAGTTCTTCATTCCAGTGTTTTTTGTAGGTTTTTGTGGTTCCCCCGCCCCCCCCATTTTTCTTGTGATGGCTGTGAGCCGTGCCAATGCCTGAGCTCCATGTGCTTCACAGCTCGGCTGGTGGCCGATTTCTCTTCCTTGGCTGAACAGATGAAAAGTGGTTTTGTACAAGATCCGCTGCTGCCCAGATCTTGTCACTTGACTGCTCTGCTGTGCTGCCGCCTCATTTTGCTGACGCTGTGGGGTTTGGTATCACAGAAATCTTTTTAATAAGGCTGTGATGGTCCAGATTTTATGGTTGGGGAAGCAGCTGGGGAAATTTCTAATGGGATCTGGTCCTCCGAGGCCACTTTGTGATAAAGCTGGGGAAGGATGATCCCTGCCATTCCTGGGAAATGAGCCTCCAGCCAGCCCAATCCTAGACTCTTGTGTTTGCCGTTTAATCTCTCACAAACAAAGCGTGAGGTTTTAGCCTGCACAGTGCCTTGTCACAGGAGAGCATTGTGTGCTCTTATGGTGGGGTCGTTGTCCTGCTTTCGAATGTCAATGCAGTATTTAAAAAAATTGTTTCCCTGAAATAGTGAGTATTAAAATGGGGCTGTAAAATGACTCAGCCCTCTGGTATGTGGTGCATGGTTTGCGAGCTGCCACCTGCAACAGGTGAAGTATGGCACCGAGCTGAAAGACTCTTCTGGAACTAAAGCAAATATTTTTACCAGTCTTACCCAGCTATCCAGCTTTTCATTTTTAGGAACATCCTTTGTGCCACAGAGGAAATCGTGGCTTTGCATTTTAAAAGCAATTATAGAACAAAACCTGGGAACTAAGTGCAGGGTGGTTCTGGTGTCCCATCTCTTTGTTGAGGCTGGGTTTGCACTCTGTGTTTTGCTTTGCATCAAATATTTGGGGAATTAGTAGTCTTTGTGATGACTTAAAACACTTGTCTTTTTTAATTCCTCACATTAGCATGCGTGAGTTAAGAATTACTGAATTTAAAGATAACTGGTTTCATATTGAACGTTCCTGTTAAAAGGAGGGAAAAAAAAAAAAATCCCAGTTCACAGAGCAAAGCATTTTGGGCTATCATCCCTGGCTTTAATCGCCTGGCACTGCCAAAGGGAGTACAAAACTGAGAATTCCCAGCACTAAGCTTGAAAGGCAATGTGTGCTGTGCCTGCCCTGTGTCGTGCAAACATTGCGGGTACTCCTAGAAGTAAAACACGAGGAACGGTGAGGATTAAACAGCCCAGCTCCCCCTGACTGTGCTGCCTTCCCCTCCCCGAGGCTCACGTGCATCTGCCTATGGATCTCTGCATTCCTCCTGGCCGCTTTTCTTCACAGCTGCTGCTAAAAATAAAGAAGGCACGCAGCCTTGCACTGTGCTTTATAAACCCCGCATCTCTGGTTTCTCCCTTGGTAAATGGGGGGTATCCTTCTCTGGTGGGAGCTGATATCGACATCAGTTTCTCGTTGCTGTCCTCTGAAGGTTTTCTCTTCCTTGCTGGGCTTGGGCGTGCAAATAAGCCAAAGCTCAGTGTATGTATTCCTTCACCAGGGCCAGTCTTCCCACTTTTAATGTAAGTATGTGTAAGTGCTTAACTGCCTGCATGCCATCAAGGGAGTTAAGAAGACATACAACTGGGTATTTCCCAAGGTCTAACAAAAAAATGCTTTCCCCCTTAGGGCAAATTTGTGTTCCTGAAGAACACAAAACTTGAATGGCCCAAGAGTGAGCAAGCCGGTGTTTTGGTGGCTAAACCATATGTTGGTTTTAAGGACAACCTGTCCCTGTGGTTGCGTTACTGGGACCTGGTGTTGAACACCTTGACTTGATCACTGCAGTAGCCCACCACCGGTTCTAATGCTCTGCCCGGTAGAACTAGAGCCTTGTTTCCTTTAACTCTTGCTGGATTTTTCTGCGTTTTCTACAGAAAGATTGTAAGTAAAATAGATGAAGACAAAGACGGGTTTGTAACTGTGGAAGAGCTGAAAGACTGGATTAAGTTTGCACAAAAGCGCTGGATATACGAGGATGTAGAGCGGCAGTGGAAAGGGCACGACCTCAATGAGGACGGCCTCATTTCTTGGGAGGAATATAAAAATGCCACCTACGGCTACATCTTAGGTAGGTCTCTACTCTTGGGATAAAAACTTTGCGGAGCTGGCACTTGAAACTTGCTGTTTTGTTTTTGTAGAATGATTGTAGATAAGATAGACACGGATAAGGATGGGTTTGTGACGGAGGGGGAGCTGAAAGCCTGGATTAAGAAGGCCCAGAAGAAATACGTGTATGACAGTGTCGAACGCCAGTGGCAGGAGTTTGACATGAATCAAGATGGATTTATCTCCTGGGATGAGTACAGAAACGTGACATATGGCACTTACCTCGGTAAGGGGCAAGGTGTCCGATCTGGTGGTGGGCTCTAATCAATAAAGCAGAAGTGTGATGGAGCAGAGCAGGAGCTCTCCACTCATCCCTAAACCCTTGGATTTAAAAAAAAAAAAGTCTCCTCCCAATTTACCTTCTGATGGTATTAGTGAAGGGTAATCTAAGGAGAAAAAATAAAAGATGTGGGAAAAACCCAAAGGTGAAGTTTGCAATCAGTGTGCAGCTTATAACTCTGCTTTATTGATGCACTTAATTGTGAAACTTGGCTTCAAACTCAGTTGTGAGCAATAATGTGATTAAAGGCACACGGGGTAATGTTTTTCTTGCCTTCTAGCTTTTGAATTTCAAGCTACTGGTGGCATTTAGGGCCTGCAGAAAGACACCAACTAACCTGTGGCTGTAGAAGCCACATTTTTCTGGGTATCTGCACCTTTCCTAAATGTGTGAAGATTGTTAGCGAAGAGTCTTTTAATTGCTTTGCAAAGTCCTGTGTGCATATCTTACTTTCTCCAGTTGTCCTGGCAGTAGCTTTAGACCCCAGAGCTTGTACATTTTGGAACATAAGACAGGTCAGCAGCCCTGTAAGGACTTAAACACCCCGAGGAGTGAAGTAAGAAGAAGCTCTTCTGGGCTTAAGATGTTAGAAAAATACCAGTTCCTCTGCCAGTTGATCCCGCCTCCTGGAACGCAGACATATATGGTATGATGAGCTACAGCTTGAAAGCATGAAATAAAGTTTAATTTACTAAATATTTCCAAAGATAGTCATATGCTCTGCAGAACGTATGGAGGCTGTTGCCTCTTGGTTCTGGCTCTTTTATTGAAAGAGTAGGTTGAAGATTGAAGTTTGCTGTGCTGGTGGCTGGGGAAATCGGCCCCCCAGGACCCCATTGGTTCTTACTGAGCTTTCCAGACCCTCTTGGGACTGGGACAGATCTTTCTAAGCTTGCCTTTTCCATTAGTAATGTAATTCCTGAGATCCACAGAAAGCCTAGCCTATCTGCATGTTCAAATTCAGCTGTGAAGGGGGAGCAGAGGTCCTAGGAAGGCTTTTATCACAATTTTGGAGTCCATGCAGTGGGATTTATGACCTGCAACTGTAGAAAAATTTTAAAAGAAAACACAAACCTTTATTGAGGAAAAACCTTAATGAGAAAACCATTCCTCAAGCCTAATTAGTAAGAGAGGGGAGTGCCTGGCCCCCGTGATGGACGATATGCCATAAAGAGCTCACCAGCCCAAGCTGGGGACCGGTGCTTGATGCCGAGTGCCCTTGGCAGATACTGATAAAGCCTTTTATAGCGCTGCTCCCACTTGCTTTTGTCCTTACTGAACGCTGGGAGGATCCCAGCAACCCCACTCCCACAGCCACGCTGCCGGGCTCTAGCCAGCAGAGCTGTGCCTGCCTAATGCATTGGCTCCATGCTCTTTATTTCAGCAGCAATCGCTTTTCCACAGCTCCATTCTGCTGAAATATTCTTGTCCCTTACACAAGGTTCTCCCCTCCCTTCTCTCTCTGGCTGGAAGTGCCTCTGGAGAGCTTGATCCGTAGCCAAGAGGCCGGACGATCCCTTAATTGAGTTAAGAACATCCCTCTCCCGGTGTGTGGTAGCCAAGGCACCACCCTCTGTTGCTGCTCTACGTAGTATTTAAAAAATGCTTGCTTTTTGTCATCAAAATGAAATGCTGGGTTTGTTGGTCTTTGGTTTTTTTTCCCAACTTCAGTACTGTATTAGTCACTGAGTTGCATCCAGTACTGTAATAAAGTAGCTTGGTGTGCACCAGCTGTTTCTGTGGATCGAAATATATTTCCATAGGGAAAGCAAGGTTAAGTGATACATATCAGAGAGCTTAATCTTAAAGTGAAACTCCCCTAATAACTGCCTTAAAAATTATATAATAATTTTATTTTCCTCTTGTTTCCATCAGACTTGCTTGTCACCACGGGTGGGTTCTGAAACCAGACATGCTTGTGTGTGTTCTGCTTGTATTGGGAAGATTAAAAAGTTGCGCTCGTGGCTTTGCTGCCTGCAGCTCCCGAGCGATTACCCAGCTCTCCCCGCTCAACCTGCCTCATAAAGTTTCACTTGTGCCACCGAAGCCAGGGACTAAAATGCAAAACGGTTTTGGGTGTGTTTAACCCTTGTTAAACAGTCAACTTGCTCGGCACTCTGCTGCTACCCACCTGGTTAAAGCTCATTAAAGCCACTTGGCCTGAATGGCAGAATCACCTGTATCAAAAGACACTGCTTTTTAACTCGGACTCACTCTGCTTGTGCCAGCCAACACTGATCCTGAGGCTTTTGTTTGCTCTGTCTGAGCTTTCGGCGTATGCCACTTTTCGAGGTGAAAGCTTGGGAATAGAATAGTAAACTTTAGTCTTAATTGTGCCCTAGAGGTAACTTAAAATAAAATCTTCTTACAGTCTTATATTTAATGGTTGGCTAGCACTGAGGCTTGTATAGAGCTGCTTAATCCCCTGCCTTTTGTCCTGGATGTAAACAGAGAAGGGAGGGAGCCTTTTTTTAGACCAGGCCTGGCCCTTGCTTAACTTGACCCCACAAGGATTCAGCTACGTCCTCCTCTATTGATATTTTTCTATAGGCTGACAAACAAAGCTGACTTTGGTATCCCAAAGCTTATCTATAGCTGTTGGCATAGCTGTATCTAGTGGCCATATGTGCCCAGATATTCCCACTGCGGCGGGCACTGCGTGATGTTTTGCTGGCTTTGAAGCCGCCCCGGCAGCGGGGACCAATATCCCCTTACACATTCTCCTCCAGAAATAGCTTGGGCTGAGCCTTCGGGCCTGGGCCAGCCAAAAAACCCCTGATCCCTGTCTCCTGGGGGCATCTTCTCTGGGAACAGTGATATCCCACGGCCACTGGCAGCTCCTCCTCTTCCTCCTGGCGGAATCGGTGCAGGAGAGGCACGATGGCCACAGATACCTAAAATTCAGGCTGCTGTGGTGAAGAGTTGGGAGGTTGAGGTTGGGTTGAAGAGGTTGAGGTTGGGCTGGGTTGGTGGTGACCATGGGGCATCTCCCCACCAGCCCGAGCTGACCCGGGGCGCTGCCTCTTTTTTTCTGCCCAGATGACCCGGACACCGACGACGGGTTTAATTATAAGCAAATGATGGTGCGAGATGAACGGCGCTTCAAGATGGCTGACAAGGATGGAGACTTGACTGCCACCAAGGAAGAGTTCACCGCCTTTCTGCACCCCGAAGAGTACGATTACATGAAAGATATAGTTGTGCAGGTGGGTCCGCTGCAGCTGGTGATCTTGCGTGAGACAGTGGTGTTTATGGCAAAGAAGGAGGTGGAGAGGGCTGGAAATCAGGCTGTTCACCAGTAGCAGTCCTGCAGTGGGGTGGCCTCGAGCAGGTCAAGCAGATGTGGGTCAGGGATGGCCAGAGGCAGAGAGGATTGGCCTGTCTGTGTGGAGCACAAAAGCCGGCTTTGGGGGTTTTTTTTGAACGTGTAGATGGCACCCTCATGCTTGCCGGGGCTGGATCAGTCCCAGTGAAGGGGTTGCTGTGGGGGAGAATTGCTCCGAGCCCAGCTAACCATCCTCTCCTGCCTGCAGGAAACCATGGAGGACATCGACAAGAATGGGGACGGCTTCATTGACTTGGAGGAGTACATAGGTGAGACACCAGTGCCTCACGCCGCGTCCCCTTTGTGTCCCCTCCTTGCCCTGTCTGGCAGGAGCAGCTGCTGGCATGTGCTTTCTCATCCCTGCTCCTCCTCCTGGAATTTCATTATCTCTCTTAACTTCCTAACTTTAGACCTGCCCTGCTCCTCCGTCCTCGCTGTGGGATTTCTGGGTTAAATCCCTCACCGGTGACAGGCCCTGGGTGCTCAGGGTGGGACAAGCAGCTTCCAGGCCCTCCGAGGGAAGGGAGCATCTGCTCCCATTCCAGGATTGTCCGCTCTTGAACGCGGCGGGGGCTGCCTGGCCCTGCCTCCTCCCTTGGCAGCGGTGGGACACCCAACAGCTGCCCTTTTTAACACCCCTTATCTGAAATGGCAAGCTTCGGCGGGGGAGGGGGGCGGCGAGAAGCACGTCTGGCTCCAAAGTATGTCAGGAGAAATGCCGCCTGCTTCTCCAAACTGATTTGAAGCAGCGCTGTCAGATTTTGGGTGGGAATTTAGGGAAATAAGCGTAAAAGCTGTCCTCAAAGATGGAAAGGGCAAGCTCTTGAGAGGAGGACAGGGGGGTCTCGTCGTTATGCTCTTGGAAGCAGCAGCCCACACGCCAATCCTGGGGTCTAACCGGGTGCAATCCATGCTCCTGTGGGCTGGGGGAGGCGTGCACGTGAGTCCCACCAGCATGGGATCTGGCAGAGGGGGTGTGCAGCCCGGTGCCGTGCCTTCCAGGTGACATGTACAGCCACGATGGGGACGCTGATGAGCCCGAGTGGGTGAAGACAGAGAGGGAACAGTTTGTGGAGTTCAGAGACAAGAACCGCGATGGCAGGATGGACAAGGAGGAAACCAAAGATTGGATCCTCCCTTCGGATTATGACCACGCTGAGGCAGAAGCACGGCACCTCGTCTACGAATCCGACCAGAACAAGGTGGGAACCTGCCGAGAATATTCCCCCTGCCCGATTCCCTGCTGGAGCTGGGCCCACAGCCTCTGACTTGACAGCTCAGAGAATTTCCTTTCCCCAAGGATAATGCAGATGCCCTTTGAAACGGCTCGGCACGTGCCTTCATTAAGCTGTTTAATTAAGAGTTGCCTGAGCACGCGCTTCCTACAGGGGTTTGGCTCCTCCTGGGGCAGCGCGCTTCATCCCTTGGAGGGTCAAGTGGGCTTTGCTGGAGCTGGGGAGGAGAGGAACGGAGCCGCCGTGGGGTAAATAATCGGAATTTCTGTCTCTGCTCTCTCGCAGGACGGCAAGCTGACCAAAGAGGAGATCGTGGAGAAGTATGACTTGTTTGTGGGGAGCCAGGCCACAGACTTCGGGGAGGCCTTGGTGCGACACGATGAATTTTAAGAGCTGTACAGAGAAAGCCGTTTCTTAAATAATTTATTTTTTACAGTTTCTGGGATTATCGTAAGAAACATTTTTCGCTACTGAGACTGTTATTTCAGGCGATGAGGTGAAACAAAACAAAATATCTCTTCCCGTCCTTTTTTTTCCCCCTCCTCTTCCTTCTTCCCAAAGGGATGGGGACTCGCTGGTCTGAAAACCAACTCTTTTATTACGACACTTTGTGGGTTGTTTTGGTTGGAGTTTTTTTCACATTTTCACATTTTCACATTTTATGGTCTTAACGAGTTCTGGTTTATTTTTGTATTTGGTTTGGTTCCACATGAAGTGAAGAAACACGTATCCTGACAAGGGTAGAGCAATGGCAACGGTTCCCCCCTTGCCCTGCCTCGCTCTCTCCCCCTTGATTTGTTGGTATGTGCTCAGCTCTGCTCTTTTAAAATTACAATTAAAAAAAAAAAAAAAAAAAAAAAAAAAAAAAAAAAAAAAAACAAAAAAATCCCACCACCCTAGAACAAGCCAGAGAACAATAGGGCCAAAAGGAAAAATAAAACCAGAGGTGAGTCATGCTTGTTTTAGACCGGGCTTTGCAAATCCAAACACGGTTCATCTGTCCCGTGGGGAGCTGTGCTCTCAGCTCCGCGCCTCTGGCAGGATTTGCAGGCAGCCCTTGCCTGCGAGCTGCCCGTGCTTCTCCTGGCTCCCGGGAAGAGCTGGACTTGCAAAAACCCCCTAAAACGGCAGCAAAGCCTGGCCCGTCCTCCTGCCGCGTCGCCTCCCGGTCAGGCGAGCGCTGCAGGCTGCTCCTTATCCAGAAACGGGCGCGGGTGCTCCCTCCGCCAGCCCAATTAACGAGCCTGTTAATTCACCAGAGCCACACCGGTGCAGTGAAACTGATGGCAACTCGAGCCGATATAGTTTCCCTCTCTGTCAAAACTGCTTTCACGCTTCTGCAGCCCTGGGGCCTCGCTCAAAGTGCCTTTTATCACCCCAAAAACGCCACGAAGGAGGAATGGCGAGGCCAGCGCCTGGCTGGGCACAGGGGGATGCTCGCCGTGCTCCCGTCGCACCCGTAGCATGTCATTGTTCTTTCTGGATTTATTACTAATAATTATATTTTTTTAGTTTTTTTGGTCTTTTTAACCGTGCATTCGCTGCTTCGCCCAGGGACCTCTCGATTCCCTCTCACAGCCCGCTCACCTCGTCCCTGCACGCTTGGCCAACCCGCAGCAACGTGGATCCTGCTCTGGCGGCATCAGGCAGAGGTTGGTGCCAGCCACCCGCACCGAGGTGGGAAAAACACCCCGGCTTCTCCCTAAAATCGGTCTCCAAGGGTTAAAAGCGCGGACTATAACATATATATACTCCTCGTATTTCATGTACCTTTCATAAAGTAATGCTTTTGATATAACTCAATGGGTAATTGGATAATCCCATGCCAGACCCGTGCAGTGAATGCGCCTTTGGCGCTCGCAGACTGAGCCGAAGGGGAGCACTGGGGAAGAGTCACCGACGTCCCCAGCTCCTTCCCCCCAACACCAAAGCCCTCGGCAGCTTCGGCACGCTCTGCTTTCTCCACCCAGAAGGACTCGGAGCTCGTGGCTCCTTGGCGTTAACAACTTCAGACACTAATTTTGGTTCCCGGCGCAGGGTTCGCCCCGCGTTCCCCCCCTCTCCCCGCCCACCGTGTTTATTCCTCCAGTATTTCTCCTCTCGGGATGATTTAATTTTTATCAATCTGGTGTAAACGGCGCTTGGCGGCCGTGCCGGAGGATTCTGTGGCTCAATAAACCTGTTTACATTCACCCCATAAGGCGGTTTGGGGGCTTTGCTGTGCGACTCCTGGCCCTCGCGACAGAATTGCTCCAGTTTTACCCCCAGAAATATGATGGGGGGTGGGGGTGGCCCTGCTCCGTGGCACGGTGCTGCCTGGATCAGCCCCCGGATCACTCGGGACGGGGATAACTTAATTTGGAAGTGTTTACGTTTCCCGGGAAGGGCTGACGCAGCCCTGGCGGCCCCCCGGCATCCCTCCCCCAGCACAGGGCAACCCCAGACCACGGCTCCCCTCTCGCCATGGGCATGTCCCAGGGGGCTCGGCCAGGCCCCCTCCCTGCCCCACAAGTTGCACCCCAATCCCGGCACCCTGTGCCCTCGGGGGGCTGGGGGTGCCTGGGTTCTGGTTGAGTCCTGCCCTCCTGTCCCTGCTGCCCCACTGCTGCAGTGTGGGGCCTCAGCCCCATGGATGTGAGCCCAGCACCACCCTGACCCTGTGGATGGGAGCCAGCCCCACGGATGGGGGGGCTCAGCCCCACACTAGCCCCATGAATGGGAGTTCAGCCCCACGGATAGAGGGTTCAGCACCACCCCAGCCCCATGGGTGAGGGGAGGGGCAGCATTCCACCCCCCTGCCCCACCACTGCTTGTGTGTCCTGGGCAGGACAAGGAGCGGGGTCCTGCAGTGGCATCGCTGTGGGATTGCAGTGCCGTGGGGCTGAGCCACCCGTCCCCACCGACATGTAGACTGGCTTGGCATTGTCTTCAGATTGTGGCGGTGGTTTATTGTCCCACTCAGCACCTACATTCTAGGCTGGCCGAGGGGGTGGCCCTGGAACCCTGGGGCAGCTCCAGCCCCATAGCGAGGACAGCCAGGGGCCTGGGGCAGGTGCTGGCGGCTCTTCAGCTGGGGCTGACCTGGCTGGAGGAGACGGACGAGACCTCCGTCCTCTGGGCCGAGCTGGAGATGTCGGACTCATCTGTCATGGGCTTCCCACAGACCGTCTCCATGATGCAGGCGCGGAACTGTGGTGACGGGAACGCAGCCAGCTCAGCCTGGGGAGTCCCACATGTCCCCTGTCCCCATCCCCAGGACTGTCTTCCCATCCCTGACCCTGTCTCCTGTCCCACGGATATGGTACCCGCAGCCCTGGAGATGGCCCTGAGCATGCCCAGGTGTCCTCAGGTGTCCATCCCAGTCCCTGGGTGTCCCTCATACCCCATTGTGCCCCATCCCTGGGAGGTCCCCAGTCCGTTGGCACCAGGTGTCCCTGGTCCCTGCTCCATCATCGTCCCTAGACCCTGGGCATCCCAGGATGACCCTGGTCCCCATGTGTCCCTGGTTCCCAAATGTCTTTAGGCACCCTGAGATGTCCCCAGTGTCTGGGTGTCCTTGGGCACCCCTGTGTGTCTGGGTGCTCCTAGGTGTCCTCAGTCCCTGTGTGTCCTCATCCCCAGGTGTCCCTCATCTCTGGATGTCCCCAGTCCACTAGCATCTTTGGTGCCCAGTCCCTGGTCCATGGCCATGCCTTGTCCCTGTGCATCCCTGAATGACCCTGGTCCCCATGTGTCCCTGGACATCTTTGGTCCCCCGATGTCCTTGAGCACCCCTGGATGTCCCCAGCGCCCACATGTCCCTGGATGGCCCTAGTGCCCCCATGTCCTGAGGTGTCCCCGGGGCACCTGTTTGTTCATGAAGCAGTAGATGATGGGGTTGTAGACGCAGGCGCTCTTGGAGAAGAAGGCAGGGATGGTGACCAGGCGCAGGTCAAGGCCGTGGTTCCGGTTGTTCACCATGTACATGGCCAGGGCCGCGTAGGGCACATAGCAGAGGCAGAAGGAGCCCACCATCACCACCACCATGCGGGACACCTCCCGCTCTGCCTTCTGCGTTGTGGCCGACTCCTGCTGCTGCGCAGCCACCTGTGCCCGAAGGAGGGGGTCAGGGGCCCTGGCCAGGCCTCCTGTCCCCCTGCCTGCCCCCCTGCCTGGCCTTCGGTACAAGCAGCCCTTCCTACTTCCACCCCTCCTTCCCTACGTCCCTCCAGCCAATCCTCCATCCTGATGACCCTCCACCCCTCTTTCCCTCCCTCCCACCCTCCCTTTGGCCATCTCTTCTTCCTCCCTCCATCCTTCCACCCCTCCATCCCTCCATCTTGCCATCCCTCCATCCCTCCATCTCTCCATCCCTCCAGCCAATCCTCCACCCCTCTCTCTCCTTCCCTTCATCGTGCCCACCCTCCACCCCATTTCTCCATCCTGCCATCCCCCCACCCATCCCTCCATCTCTCCTGCTCTCCATCCCCCTTTCCCACCCTCCCTTCAGTCATCTCTCCTTCCTCCCTCCTTCCCTCCCTCCCTCAATCCCACCTGTCGTCCCCCCCCAGCCCATTGCCATCCTCCCGCCCTCGCACGTAGCGTGCACAGCCCCCATGCTCCCCGTGCCCGCCGTGCCCCTGGGACTCACAGCCCGCAGGGCGCTGAGCAGCTGGGAGTAGGAGAAGATGATGAGGGAAAGGGGCACGATGAAGCAGAAGATGAAGAGGAACCAGGTGTAGTATTCGCTCTTGTACTTGGTGCCCACCGTGTACCAGTCAGGGCCGCAGGAGCACTGTAGCCCCTCGGGCACGTACCTGCAGGGCGCCCATGCTCAGCCCCTGCTCCATGCCATGTGGCACCCGAGTGGCACCCCGTGACACACCTGTGCCTCCTCCATGGCACCCCATGACACCCCCATAGCACTGCTGGGCTGCTCTGCACCCCATGGCATGCCTGTGGCACCCCCATGGCACCCCTGTTCCACCCCTGCATCACCCCCATGGCACCCTATGGCACTGCCAGCCTGCTCTGCACCCCATGGAACAGCTGTGGCACCCCTGTGGCACCCCATGGTGTCCCTGTGCCACTCCTGTGCCACCTCTATGGCACCCTGTGGCACCCCTGTGGCACTGCCAGGCTGCTCTGCACCCACATGACACCCCTGTGGCACTGCTGGGTGGCTCAGCACCCACCTGGGACCCCCGTGGCACCCCCATGACCCCCCCACCTGCCGCTCCAGGTGTTCAGCACCCTGCCCGCCCCTGCCCACGGCCAACCCCCACCTGCTCCACCCGAAGAAGGGGGGGATGGCGACACCGATACCGATGACCCAGGTGGCCACTACCACCATCAGGGCATGCTTGGAGTTGAAACGGAAGTTGCCAAAGGGTTTGCAGATGACGATGTAGCGCTCAAAAGCCAGGAAGGCCAAGGACCATCCCGTCACCAGCCCTGGGGAGGGACACCACCGGGACCTCAACCCATGTCCCTCATGAGCCCGCCAGACCCCGGGGGTCACCCCAACTCCTACAGGTCCAGAAAGCCATGGTGGTCAGCCCAACTCCTATAGCTCCACCAGACCATGGTGGTTACCCCAACTCCCACAGCCCCACCAGACCATAGTGGTCACCCCAGCTCCTCCAGACCCACCAGACCATGGTGATCACCCCAGCTCCCACAGCCCCAGAAAACCATGGTGGTCATCCCCACACATAGCCCCACCAGACCACGGTGATCACCCCAACTCCCCCAGCCCCACCAGACCATGGCGGTCACCCCAACTCCTGCAGCCCTACCAGGACTGGTCAGCCCTACCTCCAGCCCCACCAGACTGCGGTGGCATCCCCCACCTACCTCCGGTGGCCCCCACAAAGCCCTCGAAGGAACACATGTGCTTGCCAAATACAAAATAACCCTGGGAGCTGGAGACAAAGACAGTGAAGACACTGAAGATGCAGGAGATGAAGCCGCTGAAGGAGATGTTCACCAAGATGTAGTTGAGAGGTTGCCTCAGCTTCTTGTACTTGACGGTGACCACCAGGACGATGGCGTTGAGAGGGGTGCCCACCAAAAAGACAAAGCCCATGAAGGCGGTCTGCAGGTAGAACGCCCACAGTGGGGCAATGTGATACTGGGGACCATCCCAAGGTCCCACTGAGGACGCATTCTTGAAGAGATAAAATTCCTCATCACCCGACATGGTGATGGGGCTGGGGGGGGTGGGGGGACATGGTGGTCCCCTGCCCTCCCCCTTCTGATATACCCTGCCCAGCCCCAAGCCGCTTAAGAGCTGAGGGAGGGATCAAGGCTTCATCCTTGGGCAAACTTGGGGATTAGGGGGGCTAATCTGGGCTGAGACCCTAATCAGCCTCCCTAAGCTGGGCCGAGCCGATTGCCAGGGCTCCTGGGGGATTTGGGGGGGACATAAGGGCCCCTCCCCGGCCCACCTTGGGGTTGGGGGGTCCCCAGGGATGCAGAGGGGACCCCAAGCTTTGTCCTGTTGACACTGAGATGTCCCAGCCCAGTGTGGCCTGGGTTGGTGCAGGGGGGAGGTTTGGGTTCCCCCAGGGGGGCATCTCAGGGAAAGGGCAGTGCTTTGGGGGTGCAGTGCTGGGGGTGCACTGATGAGGGGTCTGCAGAGGCGTGCAGGGCTGGGGGTGCTACACTTTTGGAGTCCGTTGTGGGGGTGTGCACTGCTGAGGGGTGCATGGTTGGGGGGTGCACTTCTGGGGGTGCATTGTTGGGGGGTGTGCACTTTTAGGGGGTGCATTGCGGAGGGGTGCATGGTTGGGGAGTGCACTTCTGGGGGTGCATTGTTGGGGTGTGCACTTTGAGGGGGGCACATTGCGGAGGGTGTGTGCACTTTTGGAGGGGGTTGCATGGGTGGAGGGTTCATTGGGGGGTGCATTGTGTGGGGTGCGTGCATGGTGGGGGTGTGCGCTGCTGGGGGTGCATTGTTGGGGGTGTACTGCTGGGGGTGCATGGTGGGGGGATGCATGGCTGGGGGGTGCATGGTTGTGGGGTGCGCTGCCAAGGTCGCGGGGCTGTGCTCATTCGGTGGGCTGCCCAGCCAGTGATGCCCCCCGTGCCCTCGCCCCATTGCAGCCCCCCGGCCACCGGCGCTGGCCGCCACCCACCCGTGAGTAGTGGGGGGGTGGAAGAAGCGCGGCGGACGGCTCGTTGGTCTAGGGGTATGATTCTCGCTTAGGGTGCGAGAGGTCCCGGGTTCAAATCCCGGACGAGCCCAAACGCTTTTTCTTGCCCCCCTGCACCGCTTTTTAGGCCCCTCCCCCCGCTATTGCGGGGCCTCCTCTGGGGGCAGGAAGGATGAGCACAAGCCGCTTAGGGGGGGATTAAGGGTGCTCGGGCCCCTCCCGGCTTGGGGGCACATATAAAGGCGGGCTGGGGTGAAGGGACAGCGGGCTGGGGGCACACCCCTGGTACCCACGCAGAGTGGGGGGTGCGTGGGTCTGTGTCTGTTCTTCGTGGGTGCCTGGGGGGGGGGGGGTGTGCACCTCTGAGGGTATCTGTGTGCTTGTGGGGGGGGTGCACAGATCGGGGGGTGCCCACCCGTGTGTGTGACCAGGGGCACCTTATGGGGCGTGGCGTGGGGTGGGGATGGGGACAGAGAGGGGACACAGGGAGGGGACGTGGCCCCAGTGGGGCCGTACTGTGTCAGCCCGGGCTGTACTGGGTTGTACTGGGCCATACAGGGCTGTACTGGGTCAGGTTAGATATGGTCATGCTGTACTGTATACCATACTGTACCAACCTATACTGTACCAGGCTGTACTGGGCCATACTGGGCTGTACTGTACTGTACTGGGTCATACAGGGCTGTACCGGGTCAGGTCCAATCTGGTCATACTGTACTGTATGGTACCAAACTGTCCCGCACCAGGCTGTTCTGGATTGTACTGGGCTGTACTGGGCTGTACCAGGTCAGGTCCCACCATACCGTGCCAGTCTATACCATACGGTACCGTACTGGGCCATACGGTACTGGCTCAGACTGGGTTTATCATACCGTACAGCACCGCACCGCACCACGCCGTACCGCTCCGCACGGTGCCGCATGGTGCAGGGTCAGGCCGTGCTGCGCGGTGCTGTACTGTACTGGGGGGGCAGGTCGTACTATACTGTACCGGGCTGGGCCATACTGGGCTGGGTCATACCGTACTGTATCATCCCGTGCCATCCCCTCCCGTCCCATACCATCCATACCATACTGTCCCATACATACCCTACCATACCACACTGTACTGTCACGTACTGTGCCATACCATACAGGAGCACACCATACCACACCATAATGGACTGTACCATACACACCATACTGTACCCTACCGTACCATACAATTCTCAGTGTGACAGTCACCTATAAGGTCATCACTCTCCCTGGTTCAGGAACCTCCCCAAGCCATCAGACAAGACCCATACACAGACCCCTCCCGCTGTGAAAGCTGACCCCCCCTCCCCCACAGCAGGGGCTGGCTGGGTCCTGAGGAGCACAGGGACCCAGGAGGTCTGGCTGCCACCACCCCCACCCCCGGGCCCCAGCCCCTGCCGCACTGCCCCCTTACGTGCCCTCTGGAGCCATCAGTAGGCTGCAGAGCGAACACTCCCGCAACGCATCCTGAAGCGGGGGGTAGGGGGGAAGGACCCCAGGGCAGGAGCGCTGGGGGCACTGATTGTGGGGTGATGGTATGGGACAGTGGCACTGGGGGGGGCCGCTGCTCCCCCTGAGTCCCTCCCGCCCATGGAACCCAGGCGTCGGGGAGGGCGGGGCCGCCAGGGGGGGAGGGCGGGGCCGCCAGGGGGGGAGGGCGGGGTCACCCTGGCAAGGGGGAACGTGGTTGCCAGGGCAAACAGAGAAAGCCACCCCTGGAGACAGCTGCCCCGTGAGGGTTCCAGGGCACAGGGTGCCCCACAGCAGAGCAGCAGAGCCGCAGAGCCATGGACCTCAAGGACTCCCCCTCTGTGGGCAGTGAGTGGGGCACCCAGGAACACCCATCCCAGGGATGGGCACCCTGGGATGGCCTCCCCAAGGGTGATGTGCACCCCCGGGTTTGGGCACCCATAAGGATGGGCACCCTCAGGGTGATGGGCACCCCCAAGGTTGGGCACCCATAAGGATGGGCACCCCCATGGTGATGGGCACCCCCGGGGCTGGGCACACCAAGGATGATGGGCACCACCAGGTTTGGGCATCCCAAGGGTTGGGCACCCCAAGGGGGAGCACCCATAGATTTGAGCATCCACACAGATGAGTCCCCCCAGTCCGTGCCAAGTGCCCCCCGAGCGGTGGTGCCCACCCCGTGCCCTTTTGTAGAACAGCTGCAGGCGCTGCAGGTAGAGCTGGCTGAGCTGCAGGCAGCGCAGACCGCAGAGCTGGGAAAGCTGGAGCAAGTGCTGGAGCTGGCGCGGTCAGAGCGGGCAGCGGAGGCAGCAGCGGTGAGGCAGCAGGCAGCAGAGGCTGCCCAGCTCCAGGACATCACTGCCCAGGTGGCACAGCTCCAAGGTACTGCAGCATGGCAGGGAGGAGGCTACGGCGCGGTGTGGTGTTGGGCATGGCACAGTGGGATGACAACTGTGATAGGATGGTTGGCATAGCACAGTGGGTTGGTGGCCATGGCATGGTAGATTGGTGGCCATAGCGTGGTGGGACGGTGGGCATGGCATGGTGGTCATGGTGTGGTGGGATGGTGACCACAGTGTGGCAGAGTGGTGGCCATGGGGTGGGGGCGGGATGCTGCAGCACAGAGGGTGGTGGCCGTGGCAGAGGCCAATGTGGTGGGGCAGGGTGCCATGAGGCTGAGGTGAGGGTGCCGTCCAGAGGAGGTGGACAGGCTGCGGGCAGAGAAGAAGGCGCTGGGTGAGGAGCACCGGGCACTGCAGGACTGTCACCGCTACACTTGCTGCCACCGGTACCACCCCACAGCCCCCCTGCCCCCCCCAGGACCTCCATGTCCCTGCCCTTGTGCCCTCCTGGACGTGGCCCCATACATGTCCTCACTGTCCCCCAGCCATGTCCCTTGCATACCCATGGCCATATCCCTCCTGTCCCCACAGCCCCTGTCCCCCAGGCCCATGTGCCCTTGTCCCCATGGCCGTGTTCCCCGTGTTGCCCAGCCACATCCCCTGCACTCCCTGGCCTTGTTCCCAATGTTCACTGACCCACATCCCCCTGTCCCCTTGTCTCCTGTCCCCATGGCCGCATGCCTGGTGCCCCTTGGCCTTGTCCCTGGTGCCCCCTAGCCATATGCCCTCATCCCCATGTCCCCGTTCCCATGGCCACTCCCCGGTGCCACCTGGCCATGTCTTCTGTGCCCCCCAGCCATGTCCCCCTGTCCCCATGGCTGTGTCCCTGTTGTCTCTTGGCCAAGTCCCCTATGACCACCAGCCATGTCCCCCTTGTCCCTACAGTCATGTTCCCGTTTTCCCATGGCTGTGTCCCCAGTGTCCCCCATCCCCCTGAACATGTCCCCATGTGCCACTGGCAGCCCCTGACACCACCATCTCCTGCAGGTGCCTCAAGGGGCTGGGGGACATAGATGGTCCCCTCCCAGTGTCCCCCCACCCTGAGGACCCTGAGGACACCCAGCCCCAGTGCCCAGAGGGGATCCAGAGCCAGGTATGGGGTGGGACACACACACACATGGGGCTCAGTGTGGCACTGTGGTGGCACTGACCCCCATCCCTTCTGCAGGAGACCATCAACAAGTTCAAGTCCTTTATCCTCTTCATCGTGGCCTCCACCATCATCTTCCTCTACCCCTGGATGAGGCAGTGATGAGATCCCAGCTGGCACCTTGACCCCCACCCCCAGCACTCTGACAACCCACCCCAGCACCCTGACCCCCCCCGGATCACCCTTTTCCCCTCTGAGCAATAAAGCAATTACACTCCTGCACAGCTGCTGTCAGTGTGGGGGTCCCCGGGGTGTGGGTGCCACCCATGGGTGTACCCCGGCATGGGTGCCATCCACGTGCCACCCACATCATCATTGTCCCCAAGTGGGATGTGCCCCTCCAGCCCCCCCCCCGCCCCGGGTATTTTGGGTGCCGGGTGCGTGGCTCTGACTCGCCAGGTTATTTTTAGGTGCTGGCGCAGGCGTCTGGGCCATCATTACTGCCCCCGCTCCCCGCTGTCACCCGTCACCCTGGGGTGCACCCTCACCGCCCCCACCACCACTGGCACCCACCCAGGGAACTTCTTGCCGTGGGGGACAACGACTGAGTCACAGGGTGGTGGGAGAGGAACCCAGGCGTCCTGCACCCCCCTCCCCTACCCCGCGGTGAGACCCAGGCGGCTGGGTGCCCCTCCACCCCCCCCCACCCGCTGGAAGCTTCTAGGGCAGGTGGCCAGCGGTGACGGTGATGTCGACGGCCGGGCACCGGAACCAGGGGTAATCTGATACACACACACACCCCCAAACAGCCCCCCCCACCCCAAAGGACCCAGGTCTGGGGCACCCCACACCCAAGTGTTGTGCCCTCCCCAGCACCCAGCCTGTGTCCAAGGGTGTTGAGGACTCAGGTGTCCAGGTGGACCCCCCCGGTGTGTGTGTGGGGTACCAGCGATGCTGGGGGGCAGCAGGGTCCCGGGATCACTAAGGGGATCTGTCCGTGTCCCTCCCAACATGAACGAACACCCCCCTCCCCAAACTGTGCTCCCCACAATGGGGAAACTGAGGCACGGCCAAGGGGTCCCACGGCTTGAGCAAGGGGGGGCCCTGGGCGGAGGGGCCCAAGGGGGGTGAGTGTGGGGAGGGTCCTGGGTGGGGGTTCTGTGGGTTTCCCCAGGGGGTGTCTTGGGAGTGTTTTGGGGAGCTCTCGGTTGGGGTCTGGGGTGTGTGTGTATATGTTCTGCGGTGAGTTTTTTGGGGGTCCCGAGTGAGGGGATCCCACCTGAGTCCCCTGGGGGGGTCCTGAGTGAGTTTCCTGAGGGGTCTTTGGGGGGTGGGGGGTGCCAATGGTGCTGGGGTGTATTGGGCTGCCAGGAGCTGCAGCATCAGGGTGCCTGTGGTAATGGGGAGCTTGAGGTGCCTGGGGTGTGGGGGTGCCAGGTATTGGGGTGTTAGGGTGACGGGGTATTGGGGTGATGATGGTGCTGGGGTGTTTGGAGTGCTACGGTGTCAGGGTGCCCAGGGTGCTGGCTGTGCTGAGGTTTTGGGGTGCTGGGGTACTGGTATATCAGGATAACGGGGTGTTGCAGTGTCTGGGCTATTGGAGTGCTGGAGTTCAGGGGATTTTGGAGTTTGAGGGTGCCAGGATTTCAGGGTGTCAGGGTTTGAGGGTGCTGGTGTTCAGGGGTTTGGATATCTCAAGGTAATGGGATTTCGGGGTGCCAAGGTCTTGGAGGTCCCAGGGCACCAGTGTACCAGCATTTGAGAGTGCTGGTGTTTTGGGGTACCAAGGTTTTGAGGGTCTTGGGGTGCCAAGGTTTGGGAGATTTTGGGGTACCACGGCGCCAGGGTTTTGGGGGTGCTGGGATTTCAAGATGCCAGAGGTCAGGGTTGCCAGGGTTTTACAGATTTTGGGGTGGCAGTGTCTGGGGGTTTGTGAGTGCAGTTGTTTCAAGGGTGTCAGTGTTTGGGGTTACCAGGGTTTGGGGGTTTCAGGGGTGCTGGTGTTTGGGGTTACCAGGGTTGGGGGGGGGGGGGATGGTGTCAGCTTGAAGTTATCAGCGTTTCAAGGGTGGTGGGCTTTGGGGTCACCGAGGGTGGGGAGGTGCCAGGGTTTGGGGGTGCTGCTCTCAGGGATCCGGGGGTCCCAGAGCACAGCGGCTGTGCCGCCGGGGCTATAAATAGCGGCTGCGGTCAGGCCGCCCCCCCCCCGCCGGGCCGGCCCATCCCGGGGCCGCGGGGCCGGGCGGGGCGGGACGGGATGGGACGGGGCAGCGCTTAAAGCCGCCGCCGCCCTCGGCGCCGCCACTCGCCGCCCGCCGCCCCCGGCACTGGGAACCGACTCGGACCCTGATCCCCACCGGGAACCACCGCTCCGCCTCGGGAACACACCGGGAACCGACCCGGACCCCTCCGGGAACTACTGCTCTGCTCCGGGAATTCGCTGGGAACAGGGAACCGACCCCGGGAACCGGCACCGGGAACCAGCTCTGACGCCGGGAACTTGCACCGGGACTGATCCGGGACACGATCCTCCAGCACCGGGACTGACCCCGGGAACTGGGACACTGTACCAGACACCGGCACTGCGCCGGGATCCCCGCCCCCACCCCCGGACCGCCGGGGCTGACCCGGGACCCCCACCCTGAGCGCTGGGACTGATCCGGGACACCGGCAGCAGGAGTGACACCGGGAACTGGGACCCCACCCAGGACACCAGCACGCACCCAGGACACCGCAACTGCCCCAGGACATTGTCCCCCCAGCACTGCCACGGGCACCCAGGACCCCACCCCGGGCACCCACATTGACCCAGGACCCCCCCACCTGGGACACTAGCGCTGACTTGGGACCCCCACTCAGGATACCAGCATCCACCCAGGACCTCTCTGGGACACTAGGCCTGATCCAGGACCTCCACCCCAGGCACCAGGACTGACTTGGGACACCCACCCGGGCACCTGGAGTGACCCGGGACCCCCTACCCAGGACACCAGCTCCAACCCAGGACCTCCACCCAGGACGCTAACCCCCAGCCTGGTCTACAACCCGCCCCCCAGCACCCACCACCCCACCAGCACCCTTTCACCATGAACTCCACCTACGAGACACAGACAGCTGAGGAACCGGAGGAGCTACCGGCCACCGAGAAGGACCTGGCAGAGGACGCTCCTTGGAAGAAGATCCAGCAGAACACCTTCACCCGTTGGTGCAATGAGCACCTCAAGTGTGTCCATAAGCGCATTGGGGACCTGCAGCGGGACCTGAGCGATGGCCTACGCCTCATCGCCCTCCTGGAGGTCCTCAGCCAGAAGAAGATGGGGCGCAAGTACCATCCGCGCCCCAACTTTCGCCAGATGAAGCTGGAGAACGTTTCAGTGGCCTTGGAGTTCTTGGAGAGGGAGCACATCAAGCTGGTCTCCATTGGTGAGTGATCGGGTGGGGAGGTGGTGAGTGTGCAAGGGGGGTCATGTGAGGAAGTGAAGATGGGGCTGGGGACAAGTGTGTAAGGGCAGGGGAGATGAAGGAGTGGGAGTGAGGGGTGAAGTGTGCAAGGCTAGAGGTGATGGACATGTGGGGGTGAGGGTGGGGATGAGTGTGCAAGGGTAGGTGAGGTAGAGGAGTGGGAATAGGGTGGGTGTTCAAGGACAGGGCTGATGGACAAGTGTGGATGGGTCATGGGGGAGTGTGCAAGGGCAGGGGCAATGGGGGAGTGGGAACAGGGGGTGAGCGTGCAAGAGCAGGGCTGATGAATGAGCGGGGATGAGCGTGCAAGGGCAGAGGTGATGGACAAGTGGGGACAGTGCTGAGGATGAGTGTGCAAGGGTAGGGGCGATAGGTGAGTGTGAATGGAGGACGAGTGTGCGAAAGCAGGGCTGATGGACGAATGAGAATAGGGGGCGAGTGTGCAGGAGCAGGGCAATGGAGGAACGGGGTGTGAGCGTGCAAGAGTGAGGGCAATGGACGAGTGGGAACAAAGCTGGGAACGAGCGTGCAAGGCCGTGCTGCCACTCTGACCGCTGTGCGAGGGACTGCACGAGGCTGAGTGGTGCACGTGGGCCGTGTGCAAGGGGCCGTGTTGCACATGCACGATTGTGTGAGGGGCCAAGCGTGCCCGGCCGGGGCTCCACTCCCCGCGTGAGGGGCCGCAGCGTGCGAGGGGCCATGCGAGGCGGCTGCGCTGAGCTCACTCTTGGCTCGGGGGCTGCGTGCCGGTGAGCTCACACTGCAGGGGCACGCTCGCCCCCCGCACGCTCGCCCCCCGCGCAGGGCCCCAGCGCCCACCCGCCACCTCGACAGCTGCAGGGTGACCCCCTTGCATCGCGCTCGCCCCCGCACACGCGGGTGGGTGGCTTGCACCCTTGCACGCCCGCTTGCACGCTCGCAGCCTTCCTTGGCACTTGCACATGCAGCAGCCCCCATGTGCGTTGCACGGGGCGAGGGGCCTGCACGCCCCCCCTTGCACACCCAGACCAGTGGGTGGAGGGCTGAGCATCCCTGCATGTCCCCGCAGGGGTGTCACACGCCCACCCATCCCCCCGGGGGTTTCCTTGCCCCCCAGCTCTGCCCCCCCAGATGTTGGGGTGCCCTCCAGATGTTGCCCCTCCCTGGGAGGCCCCAGCAATTGGGGGGGTGTCACCGGCCACATCTGCAGCCCATTTCCTCCCCGAAACACGATCGCTGGGGGGGGGGGGGGGGGGGGGGGGGAGGGAAGGCGAGGGGGAGGGGCCGGGATGCCTGGGTCCTCTCTGCAGGGTGGTGGGGGAGGGGCCGGGATGCCTTGCCCCCCCCACTCCCCCCCCCCCGCCCCCTGCCTCAGTTTCCCCATTCCTGGCCCCTCCCCTGGCCAGGGACCCCCAGGGTGCTGGGAGAGGGTCACTCCAGGGTGCTCTGACAGGGACAGGGAGCCTCAGGGTTCTCTGATGGGGTCCCCCCAGGGTGCTGTGTGGCAGGGACACCCCAAGGTGCTGGAGGGGTCAGGGAACCCCAGGGTGCTGTCAGGGTTTCCCCCTGAGGCACTGTCCGGTGAGGTGTTGGGGTCACCCCCACTGTGCTGTGCCCCATGTGGGGTCCCCTGGGGGGTCGGGGTGCTGCAGCTGGGTGCTGTGGGGTGCTCCAGAAGGACAGGAGTGACAGTGCTGTGGGGTGTCAGGGTGTTCGCAGCCTGACACTGGGGTGCCAGGGGCCCTGGGGGTGCTGGGGTGGCCCCCTGCTTTTGCTGGGGGTACCCAGGACCCCTGCCCATGGCCTTGGGTGCTGGGGTGCCAGGGACCCTGGGGATGTCCTGGGGTGTCAGTGCATTCCCAGCCTGGCAGCAGGATGTTGGAGACCCTGTGTGTGCCCTGGAGTGTCCCCAGCCTGGTGCCAGTGTGGCAGGGACCCTCATGGTGCCCTTGGGGTTTTGGGATGTCCCCAGCTTGATGTTGGCATAGTGGGGACCCTGTGGGTGCTGGGGTGCCAACGTGGGGACCCTGAGGGTGGCAAGGACCCCCATGCATGCTCTGGGGTGCCAGGATGACAGGGACCCTGTGGGTGCTCTGGGGTGTCCCCAGGCTGGCTCCAGGGTGTTGGGGATGCCCACGGCGAAGCTGGAGGTGGTGGCCTTGAAGTGCCTGTGTGCTTGCAGACAGCAAGGCCATCGTGGATGGGAACCTGAAGCTGATCCTGGGACTGATCTGGACGCTGATCCTGCACTACTCCATCTCCATGCCCATGTGGGAGGATGAGGAGGAGGAAGACGCCCGCCGGCAGACCCCCAAGCAGCGACTACTGGGCTGGATCCAGAACAAGGTGCCGCAGCTGCCCATCACCAACTTCCACCGTGACTGGCAGGATGGCAAAGCCCTGGGTGCCCTGGTGGACAACTGTGCCCCTGGTGAGGAGGGCATGGGGCAGGGGGGGGGCGGGCTGTGGAGGGCAACTGCACCCCCCCAGACAGTGGGCTGTGGGAGTAATTGCCCCCCCCGGTTAGTGGGCATGGGGTATGGGGGAGCTATTGCCCCCCCCCCCCCCCGCCCCCCCTGGTTAGTGGCCATGGGGGCACAGGGCCTGGAGGGCAATTGCCCCCTCATTAATAGTCAAGTGCCCTCCCTGGTCCATGCTGGCTCAGGGGGCACTGGTGGGGGGGCAGCGGTACTGGGGGATAGCCATCCCCCAGGCTGCGCTGGCATGGGATGCTGGGGGGCACTGGGAGGATCTGGGGGCAAAAGGGGGAGGGAGTGCTGTCCCCCCCAGGAGGGTGGGGGTGCTTCTCCCCCTCCCCCCAAGGTTGCCTATCTCACACCCACCCTCTGCCCTGTCCAGGCCTGTGCCCAGACTGGGAGAGCTGGGACCCCAACCAGCCGGTGCAGAACGCCCGGGAGGCCATGCAGCAGGCAGATGACTGGCTGGGTGTCCCTCAGGTACTGGGAGCACTGGGGGGCACTGGGAGTGCTGGGAGGGCCTGGCAGCCCTGTGGCACAGTGGGGCTGGGGGGCATGTGGGATGGGGTCCTGGGTGCCAGTAGGTCCCATGATGGGGTGGAGAGCGTGTGTGGAGGGGTCCTAAGTGGGTGACATGGAGGGGGGCAGGGGTGTCCCTGGGCATGGGGCATCCCTGGGTACAAAGGTGGGAAGGACAGGGGGGTCCCTATGGGGTCCCTGGGTGTGGGGGGTCCCTGGGTGTGTGGTGTGGGGGCACAGCGTGTGTGAGGTCCTTGACAGGGCCACCGTGGGTGGGAGCATCATGGGAGGGGCTAACTGGCATTGGGGGGTGTGTGTCCCTGCAGGTGATTGCCCCCGAGGAGATTGTGGACCCCAACGTGGACGAGCACTCGGTGATGACCTACCTCTCCCAGTTCCCCAAGGCCAAGCTGAAGCCGGGGGCCCCCCTGCGCGCCCGCCAGCCCCAGCCCTCCCGCGCCCGCGCCTACGGGCCTGGTACGGGCACGGGGGGCACTGGGGGGCACACGGTGGCCAGGCACAGAGGGGGTGTGGGAGGAGACATGGCAGGGGACAGGGGCGATGCTATAGCCAGGCACAAGGGTGGCATGGGGAGGGGGCACAGGGCAAGGGAACGTGGGTGCCACAAGGGGGGACATGGGATGTCAGGGCATGAAGGTAAACCATGAGTCCTCTCCAAGCCCAGGGACCCCTTTCCAACCCCAGCCCCCCCCTCATACTTAGGGGTGCCCAGGGACCCCCTGCCACCTCCAAGGGCAACCTGGAGGTCCCAAGCTGAGGGGGTCCCAGGAGCTGGGTGCCCACCATGGGGTGCTGGTGGGGGTGGCACCCTGACCCCTGGGCACCTGCAGGCATTGAGCCCCAAGGGAACGTGGTGCTGAAGCCAGCGCAGTTCACAGTGGAGACTCTCGAGGCGGGGGTTGGCGAGGTCCTGGTCTACGTTGAGGACCCTGAGGGTCACACTGAGGAGGTATGGTTGGGGCACCCAGATGCCTGGGTTCCCCCAGCACCCCACCTGTGTGTGGGGTGTCCCCAGGTTTCCAACTCTGTGTCACTCACCCCTCCATTTTTGGGGTTCCCCCCTAGGCCAAGGTTGTCCCCAACAATGACAAGAAGCGGACATACAGCGTTACCTATGTGCCCAAGGTTGGGGGGCTGCACAAGGTGAGCACCCATAGACCTGCACCTCAACGTGCGTCTTGGGGTGGTGGGTGTCCCCTGCACCTGGAATGGGGGGTGCTCAGCACAGAGGAGTTCTGGGGTCCCTGGAGTGTCCCCATTAGGGTCCCTGGAGGGGGTATTGCAATAGGGGAGCCCTGGGGGAGCCCTTGAGGGGTCTGCTTGGGTCCCTGCTGGTTCTTGTGTTAGGGTCCCAGGGAGGGCAATAAGGGGCCCTTTGGGGGGGGCAGGGGGGTGAAGGGAGCCCCTTCAGGACATTGCACTGGAGGTCCCTGGGCTGTCCCACTTTGTGTACCCTGTGGGGGTGCCACCAAGGTGCTGGGTGGCAGGGGGGGACATGGCCACCCCTGACCCCCACCTTATCCCACAGGTGACGGTGCTGTTTGCGGGGCAGAATATTGACAAGAGCCCCTTTGGTGTCAATGTGGGCATGGCCCTTGGGGACGCTAACAAGGTGATGGCACGTGGCCCTGGCTTGGAGCCTGTCGGCAATGTGGCCAACAAGCCCACCTACTTCGATATCTACACCGCAGGTGGGCTCTGGTGGCCACCGCACATGGAGCAGGGGGGGGTCATTTCTCTGGCTTGGTGCCAGGACGTGGCATGGGCCGGTGGCACTGAGGTGTGGCATGGATGTGTTGGTGCTGGGTGACATTGAGGGCATTGTCCTCATGGTGGTGTGGCCCTGGCATGGCCTGCTGGCTCTGACACATCCTCATGATGGCAAGGCCATGGCATAGCCCGGTGGCACTGAGACAGTGTCCTTCTCATGCCATGGCCATGGGATGGCATGGTGCTCTGGGGCTATGTCCTTATTGTGGCATGGCCAATGTGTTGCTGGGTATCACTGAGGTTGCGTCCTCATGGTGGCATGACCTGATGGCTCTGGGACCATGTCCTCATGGTGGCATGGCCATGGCATGGCCTGGTGGCTCTGGTACCATGTTCTCATGGTGGCATGGCCATGGTGTGACCAGGTGGTAGTGTCCTTGTGGTGATACAGCAATGACATGTCTGGGTGGCACTGAGCCCGTGTCCTTGCCATGGCTTGGCTGGGTGTTCTCACTGTGTCATGGTGTGGTGGCACTGGGGTCATGTCCTTGCCATGATGTGGCCGGGGGACACTGAGGTGTGGCATAGCCACAGCATAGCCTCATGGCTCTAGGGCTACATCCTCCTGGTGGCATGGCCATGGCATGGCCTGGTGGCACTGAGATTGTGTCCTTCTTGTGTCATCCATGCATGGCCTGGTGGCTCTGATGCTGTTTTCTCATGGTGGCATGGTCTGGTGGAACTGAGGCCATGTCCTCATGACGACATGGCTATGGCATGACCTGGTGGCAGTGGGACTACATCCTTATGGTGGCCTGGCCATGGCATGGCTGGGTGGCACTGAGCCCATTTCCTCACTGTGGTAGGGGCTGGCCCAGGCGACGTGGGGGTGGTGATTGTGGACCCCCAGGGCCGGAGGGACACCGTGGAGGTGATGCTGGAGGACAAAGGGGACAACACCTACCGCTGCACCTACCGGCCCGTCCTGGAGGGGCCACACACCATCTGCGTCACTTACGCCGGCGCCCAGATCCCCAAGAGCCCCTTCACTGTCAACGTGGCTGAAGGTGAGACCTGCCATGGGGGGCCCCACCATGTCTGCATGACAGCACCCATCAGTTCCCCAGGTGGCCCCATGGCACCCCTGTGCCTGTAGTCTCCCCGTAGCACCCATATACCCCAGGGTGTCCCCCAGACTGTCTCCATGGCATCCATCTGTCCCCAGGGTGTCCCAATACCACCCTTATGCCCCTGGGGACCCCCTGACCTGCCTCTTCTCTCCCTTGAGCTCCCCAGCCCGGGCCCTCCCAGCACCTACGGGTGCTGTTGGTGCTGGGTGCTGAGGGTGCCATCCTGCCGGCAGCATGCACGCCTTCAGCGTGCCGGGCCACGGGCCGGGGGCTGCAGCCCAAGGGCGTGCGGGTGCAGGAGGTGGCCGACTTCAGGGTGCTCACCAAGGGCGCCGGCACCGGGGACCTGCGAGTGCTCATCAAGGGGCCCAGTGAGTGTGCAAGGGGCGGGGGTGGGTGGGTGGCACCATGGGGGTGACCAGGAGGGTTGTATGGTCGGAGGGCACCAGGGGTTGGGGATGTGACTGGGGAGGGTCTGGGGGTGTGCCCAGGGTGGGGTGCATGGGCGGGGGTGTGATATGGAAAGATGTGCATGGGTGGGGGGCTGCCATGGGGGGGGTGAATCATGAGGGTCCCCATGGAGGGATGTGCATGGTTGCGGGGCACCATGAGGGTGTCCTTGGTGGTGTCTGTGGTTGGGGGGCACCATGGGGGCGCTCATGGCGAGGGGATGCATGGTTGGAGGGCATCATGGGGGTGTCCATGGGTAGGGGTAAGTGGTTGGGGGGGCACCATGGTGGGATGCACAGTTGGGGGGCATCATGGGGGGGTCCATGGCTGGTGGAGCACCGTGGGGATCCCTATGGGTGGCCCATAGTTGGGGGGTACCATGGGAGTGTCTATGAGGGGGTGCATGGTTGGGGGGTCAACATGGGGCTGTCTATGGAGGGATGTACATGAAGGGGGGGCACCATGGTAAGGGGTGCCACCATCTGAACCCCCCTGCTTCCCACAGAGGGCACAGAGGAGCCGGTGAAGGTGCGGGACGCGGGCGATGGTGTCTATGAGTGCGAGTACCACCCCATGGTGCCTGGCAAGTACCAGGTGGCCATCACCTGGGGTGGCTACGCCATCCCCCGCAGGTCAGCTGAGCCACCACCCACGGGGACCCCCCCACCTACCCTGCACCCCCTGCCCCACCAGGCTCCTGGGGTGGGAGGGTGTGCAAAGGGGGGGGCATGTGGGAGGGTGTGCAAGGAGGGGTGCAAGATGCAAGCAAGGCACATCAAGCATGCAGGGTGTGCAAGGGGCGTGCAAAAGACATGGTGTGTGCAAGGGATGTGCAAGTCCCATGGAGGGCGTGCAAGGCACATGTATGCTGTGCAGGGGACATGCAAGTGGGTGTGCAAGCTGCAAGCAAGGGGCGTGCGATAGGCGTGGGGCATGCAGGGTTCCCTGTGCTGATGTGGTGCCTGCAGCCCCTTCGAGGTGCAGGTGGCCCCTGAACCAGGCTCCCAGAAGGTGCGGGCCTGGGGGCCAGGGCTGGAGGGCGGCGTAGTGGGCAAGTCGGCTGACTTCGTGGTGGAGGCCATCGGCACCGAAGTTGGCACCCTGGGTGAGTTGGGGCACAGGGGCACCCATGGTGGGGGTGCCAGGGTGGGGGTGTGGGCACAGGATGGGTGGCATCGTGGTGGGGACGTGGGCATGGAGCGGGTGGCATCAGGGTGGAGATGTGGAGATATGTTGAGTGGCATCATGGTGGGGATGTGGGCATGCAGTGGGTGGTATCATGGTGAGGATGTGGCCATGGGAATGGGTGGCATTGTGGTGGGGATGTGGGCATGGGATAGGTGGCACTGCAGTTGGGCCATGGGGACAGGCTAGAGGACACTGCAGTGAGGACACGGGCACAGGTTGGGTGGCACCGTGGCAGGGACATGAACACAGACTGGGGAATGTGAAGATGGGGACATGGGTGCAGACTTGGGATGACAACAATGGAGACATACTGGGTGGCACCACCCTGGGGATTTGGTCACAGACTGGGTGTCACCATACTGGGGACATGGGCTTAGTCTGAGGGACACCATGATGGAAGCATGGGCACAGGCTGCGGGTGACCACCCTGGGGACATGGAAGCGTACCGGGGGGCACCACCCAGGGGCCCTAAGCATAGGCTGAGGGACACCTTGATGAAGACAAGGACTGGGTGTCTCTACCCTGAGGACATGGAAGTGTATTGGGTGGCACCACCCAGGGGACATGGGCACAGGCTGAGAGACACCATGACGGGAACAAGAACATGGACTGGGGGTCACCACCCTGGGGACATGGGCATGGGGAGGGTAACATGGTGCTGAGAATGCTGGGGCTCTCTTGGAGGACTGCATCACCCGGTGGTGCCACCCCCCAGGTTTCTCCATCGAGGGCCCATCACAGGCCAAGATTGAGTGTGATGACAAGGGGGACGGCTCATGCGATGTGCGATACTGGCCCACGGAGGCAGGGGAGTACGCTGTCCACGTGGTGTGTGATGACGAGGACATCAAGGACAGCCCCTTCATCGCCCACATCCTGCCCGCCCCCAACGACTCCTGGCCCGAGAAGGTAGCTCTGTGCCCCATAGCACCCCACTGCACCCCGCTGCACTCTGCATCCCTGCGCTCCTGGGTGCTACCCGCCCTCTGGGCACTCCTTTCACCCCCAGAAATTGCTCCCTACCTGAGTACCCCCGGGTGCTACCCCCCATCTTTGCACCTCTATGCGCTGCCCCCATTCCCCGGATCTCCCCCCCACACCCCCTCCATGGGTGCTGGGGGTGCCGATGCCACCCTGACTCCCCCCACCCTCACTCACACCCATAGGTGAAGGCCTTTGGGCCGGGGCTGGAGCCCACCGGCTGCATCGTGGAGCGGCCGGCCGAGTTCACCATTGACACCCGTGGTGCCGGCAAGGGCCCCCTCAAGATCTACGCCCAGGTAGGGTGCCTTTGGGCACTGCTGGGTGCTGTTGGGCATCACTGTGTGCTGTTGGGTGCTATTGGGCATCACTGAGTGCCATTGGGTGCTGCTGGGCGCCGTTGGGCATCACTGAGTGCTACTGGGTGCTGTTGGGCCCTGTTGGGTGCCGCTGGGCATCACTGTGTGCCGTTGGGTGCTGCTGGGCATCACTGTGTGCCGTTGGGTGCCACTGGGCACTGTTGGGTGCCACTGGACATCACTGAGTGCCATTGGGTGCTGCTGGGCTTTGAGTGCCATTGCACTGCTGGGTGCCAGTGGGTCCCCTCACCTCCCCCCCGGTGCCTGCAGGACGCCGAGGGCTTCCCCATTGACATCAAGGTGAAGGACAACGGGGATGGCACCTACCACTGCGTCTACGTGCCCACTAAGGCCATCAAGCACACCATCATCGTCACCTGGGGGGGTGTTACCACCCCCAGCAGCCCCTTCCGTGTGAGTGTCCCGTGGGGTGCTGGGCATGGGATTGGGGGTCCATGGGATGATAGGGATGGGGGTCCCATGGGAATGGGGTGCCAGGGTGGGTATGGGGGTCCATGGGGTGATGCCGATGGAGACAGAGTGGCAGGGGTGGAAATAGGGGTCCTGTGGGGTGATGGACATGGGGATGGGGTGCTGGGCATGGAGATGGGGTTCCTAGACCTATAGGGTGCCAAGCATGGAGATGAGGGTCCCATGGGTTGATGGGAATGGGGTGCCAGACATGCAGGGACTTGGGGTGCCAGTAGTGGAGTTGGGTGTCCCAGACCCATGGGGTGCCAGGCTGAAATTCACGGGTGCTGGGCACAGGGGTGAGGTCCATGGTCTGTGTGGTGCCAGGCCCAATGACGAGGGTGCTGGGCAGGAGGATGAGGTGCATGGTACATGGGTGGCAGGCATAAGGAGGGGTTCATGGCACCACGGATGCCGCTGGCAACACTCCCTGTACCCACAGGTGAATGTGGGTGAGGGCAGCCATCCTGGTAGGGTGAAGGTCTATGGGCCAGGTGTGGAGAAGACAGGGCTGAAGGCCAACGAGCCCACCTACTTCACCGTCGACTGCAGTGAGGCTGGACAAGGTGGGTACCCACCGTGGGAACATCTGGCACCCATGGGAGCCCCTCTGTGGGCATGGCAGCTGTTTTCTGCATCCCTGGTCCTGGTCCATTATTCCTAGTCTTGGTCTTGCATCCCTGCAACCCTGGTCCTCATCCATCATCCCTGGTCCATCAACCCATTCCTGGTCCAGGCCCGTGTCCGTGGTCCAGCCCCATCCCTTGGTGTTACCCAGGGGAGCAGGGTGACACAGTGCTGATGGTGGGGACCCTTTGCAGGGGACGTGAGCATTGGTATCAAATGTGCCCCCGGCGTGGTGGGGCCGCTGGAGGCTGACATTGACTTTGACATCATCAAGAACGACAATGACACCTTCACAGTGAAGTACACGCCACCAGGTGCTGGGTTGTACACCATCATGGTGCTCTTTGCCAACCAGGTACTGCACACCCATCCCAGCCTCCTGCTCCACACCAGGTGGCCTGCATGTCACCTCCCTGCCCACTGAGGTCCTGTGGGGTGGGGGCTCTGTCCCCTGGCAGTGTTGCCGTGCCACCATGCCGCCGTTTCTCTCCCCAGGAGATCCCCAGCAGCCCCTTCCGCATCAAGGTGGACCCATCCCATGATGCCAGCAAGGTCAAGGCGGAGGGACCCGGGCTCAACCGGACGGGTGAGGGGACAGGGGGATGGGGTGGCAGGGTGCTGCGGGGCAGGGTAATATGGGGGGAGCAAGGCTGGGTTCTAGGTGCTGTGGGGCAGGCACCCTGGGTGCTTGTGGGGCTGGGTGCTGTGGGGCAGGGACCCTGGGTGCTGTGGGGCAGGGACCCTGGGTGCTGTGGGGCAGGGACCCTGGGTGCTGTGGGGATGGAGTTCTGGGTGCTGTGGGGCTGGGTGCTGTAGAGCAAGGGGCTGGGACAGGGTGCTGTGGGGTGGGGTGATATGTGGGTAGCAAGGCTGGATGCCATGGGACAGGGACCCTGGGTACTGTGGGGCTGGGTGCTTGTAAGGCAGAGATGTGGGAGCCGTGGGTCTGGGCGCTGTGGGGTGCAGCGGGCGCTGACCGTACGGCACAGGCGTGGAGGTGGGGAAGCCCACCCACTTCACGGTGCAGACGAAGGGCGCGGGCAAGGCTCCGCTGGAGGTGCAGTTCGGGGGGCCAGGGCAGGGCCCCGCTGTGCGCGACTTCGAGGTCATCGACAACCACGACTACTCCTACACCGTCAAGTACACCGCTCTGCAGCAGGTGGGGTATGGGGGAGACCCCTACGGCACCCCCTGGGGCACCCCACCCCATCCCCTGCAGCCCCCTGTCCCATTGGAACCCTTCATAGGGGCCCCCCATTCCATATGAACCGCCCCCAGGCACACCCCATCCCATATGAGCACCCCACACGGGCACCCCTGTAGATAACCCATAGGGGTACCCTCACTGACATCCTGTCACCTGGGCACCCCAAGGACACCCCCACAGACATCCTGGTGTAGGCACCTCATCCCCACCCCATGCCATGGGCACCCCATTCCCACCCCAGGACCCCCAAACCCTCCCACAGTCTCATGGATGCCACCAGCCCTGGGATTCTGACACATATCCCTGCCGTCCCCGAGCACCCATGGGTGCCTGAGCCCTGGGAACCCCTTGGGCTCCTGAACCTCCTGGGTCTCCCAGGGACCCCCAAAGCCCCTGGGCACCCCCAGGTACCCCCTCCAGCACCCATGAGTGACACGAATCCCCCAGCACACCCCCTTGCAGGCCCCTTCTTCCTTCCCCCCCTCAGTGGCTGGGGGTGGGGGGCCCCCTGGCAGCACCCTAAGGTGCGGGTGCACCCACAGGGTCCCCTGGCCGTGGTGGTTACCTACGGAGGGGACCAGATCCCAAGGAGCCCCTTCCCCGTCACCGTGGCGCCCCCCCTGCAGCTCAGCAAGGTCAAGGTGCAGGGGCTCAACAGCAGTGAGTGGGGGTCTTGGTGGGGGGGGTGGGCACCCCGGGGTGGGGGAGGGCATCGCTATGGTGTAGGCACCGTGGGGGGGCACCCTTGGGTGTGGGGCATGCGTGCGAGGGGGCACAACCCCTGGGTATGGGGTGGGGGACACACCCTGGGTATGGGATGCAGCAGGGGATGGGGACACCTTGGAAGGGGGCACCCTTGGGTGTGGGGTGCACTGTGGGGTGGGGGCACCCTTGGGGAGGGGCGCGCTATGGGGTGGACACAAGACCCTTGGATATGAAGTGGGGGGCACCCTGGGGGGGATGACACCTTGGATGTGGGCCCACTATGGGGTGGGGGCACCCTGGGGTGGGGGGGGACACCCTTAGGCATGGGGTACCCCCCTGGGTGTGTCCCCCTCCCCTGACCACCACCCCCATGTCGCCCCGCAGAGGTGGAGGTGGGGCAGGCGCAGGAGTTCGCAGTAGAGGCACAGGGAGCTGGGGGCCAGGGCAAGGTGGAGGTCAAGGTCACTGGCCCCTCCCGCCGCCCCCTCCCCTGCAAGGTGGGCCCAGCCCCCCCTGGCGGCCCCCACCCTGTTACCTACACCCCCACCGAGGAGGGGCCTTACAAGGTGGAGGTCACCTACGATGGACACCCGGTCCCTGGAAGCCCCTTCCCCGTGGAGGCGCAGCTGCCCCCTGACCCCTCCAAGGTGAGGCCCTTGCTTGCCCGGCATGCATGCAAGGGGGTGAGTGTGCCCCCCACCCCTTGCACACGTGTGTCCTTGTGTGCCCCATGCATGCAGCCCATGGACAGGTCACGTTGCCTGCGCACGCTCCTCGCACACTCAAGCTGCTTGTGTGCGCTGTTGCACACCCACGCTGCTCACAGCCACCTCCACTGCACGCACAGTGCCCGCTCCCTGCTTGCACGTGCCAGCTGGCTGCACCCACCCTGCCCACATACGTGCATGGTGTTCCTTGCACACTTACACCACCTGCATGCTTCTTGCACACCCCACTCGCGTAACAACGTGGACTGAGAGCACCCGTGCTTGTCACCTCCATGCTGCAGGTGCAATTGCACACTTGTCACCAGCACACCCATGCCTTGCATGCATACCATGGGCATTCTCATTCCTTGCATGCTTACCACCAGCACGCCTGTGCCTTGCACATACACCACTGTCATGCCTGTCCTTTGCACGCTTACCACCGGCACACCCATGCCTTGCATGCTTCCCACTGGCATGCCAATCCCTTGCACACTGGCCCATGCCTTGCACACTCACCTCCAGTACACCTGTCCCTTGCACACCAGCATGCCCATCCCTTCCACAGTTACTGCCAGCACGCCCGTCCCTCACGCACTGGCACACCCATCCCTTGCACGCACACAGCACTGGCACGGCGCCCCCCTGCCCCTTGCACACCCATTGCCTTGGCAGAGCCTGCTGGCACCCCCACCCCTCGCCTTGCACACACACGTGTGGCCCCCAACCCCCTCCTCTGACGTGTGTCTTCCCCCCTAGGTGTGTGCCTATGGGCCAGGGCTGCAGGGTGGCAAGGTGGGCACCCCGGCCCCCTTCACCATTGACACCAAGGGCGCCGGCACCGGGGGGCTGGGGCTGACAGTGGAGGGTCCCTGCGAGGCCAAGATAGAGTGCCAGGACAATGGCGATGGCTCCTGCTCGGTCTCCTACTTGCCGACAGAGCCCGGTGACTACGCCATCAACATCCTCTTTGCTGACCGGCACATCCCTGGCAGCCCCTTCAAGGCGGAGGTGACCCCCGTCTTTGATCCCAACAAGGTGACAGCCAGCGGGCCTGGTTTGGAACGCGGCAAAGCTGGGGAGGTGGCCACCTTCATGGTGGATTGCTCCAAAGCTGGGGACGCTGAACTCACCATTGAGATAATTTCGGAAGCTGGTGTGAAAGCGGAGGTGCTCATCCAGAACAACCGGGATGGCACCTATGCCATCACCTACACTCCTGCCTGCCCCGGCTCCTATACCATCACCATCAAGTACGGTGGCCACCCTGTCCCCAAGTTCCCTGTCCGTGTCACTGTTGATCCTGCTGTGGATACCAGCGGTGTCAAGGTCTACGGTAAAGGCGTGGAGCCGCGAGGTGAGAGCAAGGGACATCTCCCCATGGATGCCACTATGGGCATTTCCTCCTCATGGGCACCTCTTTCCCATGGAGATCCCATCCCTGTGGGCACCTCTTCCCCATGGACATAGCTATGGGCACTGTCTCCCCATGGGCACCTCCTCCCAGTGAACATCCTCATGGGCACTGGTGTATCCTTCCCATGGGACCCTCATCCCTGTGGGATGTCATCTCCATGGATATCTCCCATCCCCATAGACACCTCCTCCTCATAGAACCCCCTCCTATGGGGAAGACTCCTGGGCACTCCCGTGGACATCTCTTCCCCATGGACATCTTTCCTTTGCATGGGTATCCTTATGGGCACCAACATCTCCTCCCCATGGCCATCCCATAGACACCCCCTCTCATGGACATCCTGGGTACCCTCATGGACATCCCATCCCTGTGGGCATCTTTTCCTCATGGGCACCTCCTCCCCATGTCCCCCTGGGGACACCTTCTCCCCATAGACACCCTCTCTCATGGGGAGGACTCCTGGGCACCCTATGGACACCTCCTCCCCATGGGCACCAACATCTCCAACACATGGGCACCCTCATGGACCTGTCTTCCTCATGGGCACCTTCTCCCCATGGGTACCTCCCCCTTGCATGGGCACCAGCATGTCCTCCCCATGGGCACCTTCTTCCCACAGACACTTCCATGGATCTGTTCTCCCCATGGAAACTGTGCCCTTGAATGGGCATCTCCTGCCCATGGCCACCCTTGCCCTCCTTCTTACACAGGGGTCCACAGGTTATCCTCACGGGCACTGCCTCTTATAGGGGGCTCCTCATGGGTACCCCCTGCCCTGTAGCTGTGGGATTCAAGGAAAGGGGCTGGAGACTCATTCTCGGGGGTTGGGGAGGCACCTCACCACAGGTGCTGAGCAGGTGCTGAGGGTGCTGTGCTGCAGGGGTGCTGCGTGAGGTGGGCACTGACTTCACAGTGGATGCCCGGGCGCTGACCAAGACTGGGGGGCCCCATGTCAAGGCCTGGGTGGTCAACCCCTCGGGTGCCAAGACCGATACCTACATCACTGACCACGGCGATGGCACCTACCGTGTGGACTACACTCCTTATGAGGATGGTGAGGAACCCCCACCCACCCTGGGGACTCCAAAACCCCCAGAGGACCCTAACACCCCCCACAGTGACCCCAACACCCACAGAGGACCTCACGTCCTGGGCAAACATCCTCCATCCCCCAGGTGGGGATCCCCAGAGAGGTGCCCCACATCCGCCCCCCAACCCACATCCAAGTGGGGACCCCCCCTGTTCCCCCCCTGGCCGGAGATGTCCCCCTGTTCCCCCATAAGCAGGGACCCCCCAGTTCCCCCAGGCAGGGACCCCCAAAACACCTTGAGGCCCCCCAAACCCCAACCAGGGACCCCCAACCCCCTGACACCCCCATAGACCCCCAAATCCTGAGACCCTCCTTAGACCCCAGCCAGAGGCCCCCACAACCTCAACCAGGGAACCCCAAACCCCAACCAGAGACCCCCCAGTCCCAGCTCAAACCCCAACCAGGGACTCACAACATCCCTCCAAACTCCAACCAGGGACCCCTGAGACCCCCCTCCCCTCCATGGCAGGAGGGGAGTGACAGCCTGTCCTTGTATCCCCAGGCATGCACCGGGTGGAGGTGACATACAATGACGTGGCGGTCCCCAAGAGCCCCTTCCGTGTGGGGGTGGCAGAGGGCTGCGATCCCAGCCGTGTGCGGGCACATGGGCCTGGCCTGGAGGGTGGCCTTGTCGGCAAGGCAAACCGCTTCACTGTGGAGACCAGGTGGGCACTGGACCCCCCCCCCAGCCACCTCGCACCCCTGTCACCAACCCACCACCTCCAGCCCCTCCCATGGATCTGCCACCTCCATCCCATGTCACCAACCTGGCGTCTCTGTCTCATGCCGTGGATGTGCCACCTCCATCCTCTTGCATTGGATTTGACATCTCCATACCATGCCACAAATGTGCCACTTTCATCCTCTTGTACTGGATTGGCACCTCCATCCCCTGCCAGCAACCCTCCACATCCATCTCTTGCCATTTGACATGCCACTTCCATCCCATGCCACCAACCCCCCATCTCCATCCCCTGCCATGGATGTGCCACTTCCAACCTCTCTCCACCTGCTACCGATGTGACATCTCTGTCCCCTTGCCATGGATGTGGCACCTCCATCTCTTGCCACCAACATGGCATCTCCACCCCCTGCCGTCGATGTGCCACCTTACTCCCCTCAGCGCACACATGCCACCTCCATCCCACTACTATGGACATGGGACCTCTGGCTGTTTGCCATGGAGGTGGTACCTCTATCTCACTACCATGGATGTGGCCCCCCCAGCACCCACCATGGACATGTCACCCCTACACCAAAAGCCAGGCCACCCCTGGCAGCGTCCCTGAGTGGTGTCACATCCCCAGGGGTGCAGGCACCGGGGGGCTAGGCCTGGCCATCGAGGGTCCCTCCGAGGCCAAGATGTCCTGCAAGGACAACAAGGATGGGAGCTGCACAGTGGAGTACATCCCCTTCACACCTGGGGACTACGATGTCAACATCACCTTCGGTGGCCATCCCATCCCTGGTGCGTGGTGGGGCTGGGGGGGCCAGGGGAAGCTGGGGGGGGCTGTGGGAGCCACCAGGGTGGCTGTGGGTTGGAGATGGTTTCCTGGGGGCAGGTAGGTGCGCTTGTGTGGACCCCATGTCCACCCCCTGCTGTCCCCATGACCATGCAGACCCTATGCCCACACTGACCCCATGCCTGTGCTATCCCCACAGCCATAGCTTTGGTGTCCCCATGCTCATGTTGGCCCCGTGGACACACTGTCCCTGTGCCCGTGTTGACCCCATGGACACATTAACCCCACAGACCTGCTGTGCCCATGCCTGTGTTGACCTCACGGACATGTTGACCCTGTGCTGACCCCATGGCCATGCTGTCCCCTTGCTGTGCTCATGCTGTGCCTATGTTGGCCCCATGCTTACCTTGACCCTGTCCCCACACCACCCCCCTGCGTGCACTGATCCCTGCCCACTGCCACAGGGAGCCCCTTCCGGGTGCCGGTGAAGGACGTGGTGGACCCCAGCAAGGTGAAATGTTCAGGACCAGGGCTAGGCCCAAGTGTCAGGGCCCGGGTGCCCCAGACCTTCACTGTGGACTGCAGCGCAGCAGGGCTGGCACCTCTTGAGGTCACGCTGCTGGGACCCTCTGGTATGTGGGGACACACGGCGGGGAGGTGGTGGGGGGCATGGATGGAGGGGGAGCCCGGTCCCATGGATACCCTGCTCCAAAGGGTGTCCAACCTCATGGATATCCTTCTCCATAGGGTGTCCTACCCCCAGGGACATGCTGCCTAGAGATGCCCTGCCTCCCTAGTGTGTCCAACCCCATAGGTCTGAGGCTCCATAGGGTGTCCTGCTCCATAGAGCATTCAACCCCATAGAAGTCCTGCCCCACGGCATGTCCTTCTCTGTAGAGTGCTGTGCCCTATGGCTACTCTGTTCTGCTCTGTGGCCTGTTCTCTGTGGAGTGCTCTGCCCCATAGATACCCTGTCCCATGGGATGTCTGGCCCTACGGCAGGCACTGCTCCATAGGGTATCCTGCCCTACATGATGCTGTACTCCATGGGATGCTCTACACCATGGGGCACCCTGCCCAAGGATGCCTCGTCCCGTGGGACGCTATACCCCATGGAGCACCCTGCCCTGCTGATGGCACCGGCCCACAGGTCTGGCAGAGCCCGTGGAGGTACGTGACAATGGTGATGGCACCCACAAGGTCAACTACACCCCAGCCACTGATGGGCCCTACACTGTGGCCGTCAAGTATGCCGACCAGGAGGTGCCACGCAGGTGAGGACCACCACCCTTGGGTGACTGGGGAGGACACCCCCACCACAGCGGGGGGGTCCCAGCACCCTGCTGACCAACCCACGCCCACCCACAGCCCCTTCAAGATCAAGGTGCTGCCCGCTCATGATGCCAGTAAGGTGCGCGCCAGTGGGCCAGGGCTGAGCGCCAGCGGCATCCCCGCCAGCCTGCCTGTTGAGTTCACCATCGATGCCCGTGATGCCGGTGAGGGGCTGCTCACTGTCCAGATCCTGGTGAGTACCCAGGGGCCATGCTGTGGTGGGGGGGCTCATCCCCAGGAGGTGATGGAGTGCTGGCACATGTGGGATGGGAGGCTGAGCACCCATGTGGTTCTCTTGTGCCTGTGCCGTGAGGCACTGGGGTCCTTGTGGTATTTGTGGGGTGCCCTAGCACGCATGCCATAGGGTGCTGAGACCCATATGATGCCCTGGCACATATGCCATTGGGCGCTGCAACCTGCATGGTGCATCAGTGCTGCCCTGGCAACCATGCCATTGGGTACTGAGCCCCATATGGTGCCCTGGCACCCATGACATTGGGTGCTGAAACTCATATGGTGGTCTTCCACCCATTTAGTGGGGTGCTGAGCCCCAGTGCCCTGACACCCATGCCATGGGGTGCTGAGCCTTTGACATGCATGCTATGGGGTGCCGAGGCCCACATGGTGCATGGGTGCCATCTTGGCACCCATACCATGGGGTGCTGAGACCCACACAATGCCCTGGCACCCATGCTATGGGGTTCTGAGCCCCATATGGTGCTCTTACACCCATTCAATGGGGTGCTGAGCCCTATATGGTGCCCTGGCACCATGCCATGGGGTGCTGAGCCAGGTGGTGCCCGCAGGACCCCGAGGGGCAGCCCAAGAAGGCGGCGATCCGGGACAACGGGGACGGCACCTACACGGTCTCCTACGTCCCCGACCTGCCGGGCCGCTACACCATCACCATCAAGTATGGGGGGGACGAGATCCCCTGCTCCCCCTTCCGCATCCACGCCGTGCCCACCGGCGACGCCAGCAAGTGCCTTGTCACAGGTGGGCCCTGCCCCATGGCATCCCTCGCTGCCCTGCGGCATCTCCCTGCTACCCTATGGCTTCCCCATGCCGGTCCACAGCATCCCTGTGCTGCCCCACAGATTGCCTACGCAGCCCCACAGCACCTCCATGCTACCCAGTGTTGCTCCACAGCATCCCCATGCTGCCCCACGCTGCCCCCCAGACTACCGACGCTGCCCCCCAGACTACCGACGCTGCCCCCCAGACTACCGACGCTGCCCTATGGCATCCCCACTGTTCTGTGGCACCCCCATGGCATCCCCCAAGCTTCCCCATGGCATCCCTGTGCTGCCCCATGGCATCCCCGTTGCCCCACAGCACCTCACCCCACCCCAGGCACCCTGCGTTGCCCCATACCACCCCATGGCTGCCCCCACCCCCTGCCCATAGCTGCTGCCCCTCCCAGCACCCCTGTCTGCCCCACTGCTGCCCTCCACCACACCCCTCCCACCCCACTGCTGCCCCCCAGTACTCCCCGCCCCTTCCCACCCCACCACTGTCCTCCACCACCACCCAGCCCTGCCCCATGGTGCAGTGGGGCTGAGTGGGTGCCCCCAGAGCAGAGCAGGACGTGTTGGCCCCCCGGCCCCCCCCGGAGCCCCCCCGGCCCCCTAACACTGCCCCCTCACTCCTTCTTATTTGCTTTTCCCTGGTCTCTCTTTGCAGTATCCATTGGGGGCCATGGACTGGGTAAGTGGCGCTGGGGGGCTGGGGGGAGTTGGGGGGCTGGCATGGGGGTCCCAATGACCTTGACCTCCCACCAAACCCTCCTGCAGGTGCCTGTTTGGGTCCCACCATCCAGATCGGGGAAGAGACGGTGATCACAGTAGACGCCAAGGCGGCCGGACAGGGGAAGGTGACCTGCAAGGTGTCCACCCCAGATGGGGCTGAGCTGGACGTGGATGTGGTGGAGAACCATGACGGCACCTTTGATATCTACTATACTGCCCCTAAACCTGGGAAATATGTCATCACCATCCGCTTTGGAGGGGAGCACGTCCCCAACAGCCCCTTCCATGTCCTGGTGGGTGTTGTTGAGAGTCTGTGATGGGGTGGGATGGAGCTTGTGGTCAGCACCATGGGGTTGGGAGGCTGTGGTGGGCACCACGGAACTGAATAGGGGTCAGCATGTAGACCATGGGGTTTGGAGACCGTGATGATCACCATGGGGTTGGGAACCCATAATGGGGTGCCATAGATCTTACACCTCCTCTCTGCCCCACGGCATCAGGCCACAGAGGAGCCCCCCACCACCACTGAGAACCTCCGGCCCTTCAATCTTGTCATCCCCTTCACAGTGCAGAAGGGTGAGATCACAGGTATGGGGGCAGGGGGTTGTGGGGGGATTTTGGGGGTGCATGGACCAGGCTGTGGGCTGTGGGGCATGAACCACCCCCCCTCCCGGTGCCTGGCTGACGCGGTGGCCTCAGGGGAGGTGCGGATGCCCTCGGGGAAGACGGCACGACCCAACATCACTGACAACAAGGATGGGACAGTGACAGTACGCTACGCCCCCACCGAGAAGGGGCTGCATGAGATGGACATCCGCTATGATGGCAACCATATCCCTGGTGAGACCACTGGGGGCTATGGGGAGCCTTGGGAGGCACTGGGAGGTGGCTGAGCAAGGCTGATGCCACCTTACCCTGGTTGGGCACCCATGGGTTGAGCAGCCCACCACGGTATGGGGTGTCCCCATGGGTTCCCTGACTGTCATCCCATGTGTCCCCAGGGAGTCCCCTCCAGTTCTATGTTGATGCCATCAACACCCGACACGTGAGCGCCTATGGGCCGGGGCTGAGCCACGGCATGGTCAACAAGCCTTGCACCTTCACCATCGTCACCAAGGATGCTGGGGAGGGTGAGTGGTGGCCAACAGGGGCACCAGGAGGTCTGGGAAGGGTTTGGAGACCCCTCAATGCTACCATCAGGTTTTGGAAAGGAGCTGGGGACCCCCTCACGCCTCCTGACACCCAACCCATGCCCCTCAGGTGGGCTCTCATTGGCAGTGGAAGGTCCTTCCAAGGCAGAGATCACCTGCCAGGATAACAAAGACGGGACATGCACTGTGTCCTACCTGCCTACCGCCCCTGGGGACTACAACATCATCGTCCGCTTCGATGACAAGCACATCCCAGGCAGCCCCTTCACTGCCAAGATCACTGGTGAGATGGGACCCCTGTGGTCTTAGGAATACCACTAAGGGCATTGGGACCTCCGTATGACCATGGAGATGCCTGCATAGTTATGGCCATGGGGGCACCTGTATGGCCACTGGGAACCCATCACACAGCCATGGTGTCCGTGTCCATCCCTGGCCACCAGGACCCCATCACATGGCTATGGGGACCTTGGGGGGCCTTGGGGACACCATCACATGGCCACAGGGACACTGTCCAGCTCCAGCCATGGGGATCCCATTCACACAGCCATGGGGACCATGTGCACGTGGCCATGGGGACCTCATCCATTCCCAGCCTCCAAGACCCCTTCACATGGCCTTGACCACCCCTGCAGGGCCACCAAGACCCCATCACATGGTCCTGAGGACCCAGGCATAGGGCTTGAAGGACCCTATTCGCACATCTATGGGAATGCCATCCACCCCTGTCCTTGGGACCTTGTCCATCCCCACCACCACCTTGGGCTGCCATTCCCTTGGCCCCAGCTGATGGCATCTCTATAGGGGACGACTCCATGCGGACATCCCAACTCAATGTGGGCACCTCGACGGATGTCTCTCTGAAGATCACAGAGACAGACCTTAGCCTGCTGACGGCCAGCATCCGGGCACCATCAGGCAATGAGGAGCCCTGCCTACTCAAGCGGTTGCCCAACCGCCACATTGGTGCGTGGGGGACAAAGGGACAGTGGACTGGAGACACAGTGACATGCACATGTGGGACCAGGAGGATGTGGGCACAAGAGAGCTGGGACATGGGATCTAGGGTGGTGGGCACAGAGAGAGGGTGATGTGGGAGTTGGGGACATGGGACAGGGGATGACAGGGCTGTGGTGTCACAGAGATGGGTGATCCCCTGGCATTGGGTGCTCATGGCTTGGTGGCTGCAGCCAGGGCACAGTGCTGGTGGCTGGGGCCTGGTGGTGGTAGCCAGGGCTGGTAGAGGTGGCTGATATTGGTGTCTCCTGCCAGGCATCTCCTTCACACCCAAGGAGGTGGGCGAGCACGTGGTGAGTGTGAAGAAGAGTGGGCAGCACGTCACCAACAGTCCCTTCAAGATCCTGGTGGGGCAGTCGGAGATCGGGGACGCCAGCCGGGTGAAGGTGTGGGGCAAGGGGCTGGTGGAAGGTCACACATTCGAGGTATCTGAGTTCATCGTGGACACACGCAGCGCTGGTGAGACCACACTCCCTGGGACCACGGGTGGGGATGGTGTGGTCATGGTGGGGAGGTGGTGACCATGGTCATAGCCATGATGGGATGGTGGCCATGGCCAGAATGGGATGGAGGTTGTGGTTGTGGATGGGGTGCAGTTGTGGCCGTGTGAGAGTGGGATGGTATTGCTGTGGCTGGGGTTGGATGGTGGTCGTGGTGGTAGCATGGCCAAGGCCCAGAGGAGATGGTGGCCAAGGCCATGCCATGGCTCTGGCTAGCATAGGATGGGGTGGTGGCCGTGGTTATGGCTATGGCATGATCATGGCCAGGATGGGGTGGTGGCCTTGGTGTAGCCATGGCCAGGATGGGCTGGGCTAGTGGCCATGGTGTGAGCATGGCCAGGATGGGGGACAGCAGCAGTGAGACATCTCTGAGCATGTCCCTGTGGCTTCCTAGGCTATGGTGGGCTGGGCCTGTCCATTGAGGGTCCTAGCAAGGTGGACATCAACTGTGAGGATGTGGAAGATGGCACCTGCAAGGTCACCTACTGCCCCACTGAGCCTGGCAACTACATCATCAACATCAAGTTTGCTGACAAACATGTCCCAGGTGGGGACGGGGGGGATGAGGACACATAGGGTGGCACATGGGAACCCAGACCGCTGGGTCCCCTCATGGTGACCAGATCCCTGAGGTGGCTGTCACCCGCAGGGAGCCCTTTCACAGTGAAGGTAACAGGTGAGGGGCGCATGAAGGAGAGCATCACACGCCGGCGGCAGGCCCCCTCCATCGCCACCATTGGCAGCACCTGTGACCTCAACCTCAAGATTCCAGGTAGGGGCTGGCTTTCTTCCTCCTCTTCCTCCTCCTCTTCCTCCTCCTCCACGGGACTTGGGGATGGGGACAGGGAAACATCTTGGCCGCTCCAGCTCTGATTTCCGCCTCCTTCTTCGTTTTCTCCCTGTCTGTCCATGTGTCCGTGTCTGTGTCTGCCTGTGTCCTTCCATCCATCCGTGCCTCTGTCCACGTGTCCATCCATGCATCCCTCTGGGTGTGCCTCCATCCCATGTCCACCCACGTGTCCATCCATGTGCTCATCTGTCCACACGTCTGCTTGTGCCTGTGATCATCTGCCCATCCACCCCTGCTCCCGTCCATCCCTGCAACCACCCTTACGTGATCCCTGCATCCTTCCATCCCTGCATCCTTCCATGTGTCCATCCATCCCTATGTCCATCCACAACTCCATCCTTCCGTGCCCCCACCCATGCACCCATCTGTGTGCCCCTGCACCTCTCCCCGTGCCGTCTCCGTCTCATTGGGTGCGGTGGCCGGCAGGGAACTGGTTCCAGATGGTGTCAGCGCAGGAGCGCCTGACACGCACCTTCACGCGGAGCAGCCACACCTACACGCGCACCGAGCGCACTGAGATCAGCAAGACGCGGGGCGGCGAGACCAAGCGGGAGGTGCGGGTGGAGGAGTCCACCCAGGTCGGCGGGGACCCCTTTCCCAACGTCTTCGGGGGCTTCCTGGCCCGCGAAGGCCTGGGCTCCTTCAGCTCCATCGCCCGTGGCCAGGAGGGTGGGTGCTGGCCAGCGGGGACCTGCGTGGGGTGGGAGTTGTGCTTGCACAGGGGCTGTGCGTGCAGGGCAGTGTGTTTGCACCATGGCTGGCGGCAGTTGGTGCAAGGGAGCAGCTTTCATGCATGCTGTGCTGGCACGAGGGCTGGCTGCACTTGCACAGGGAGTGTGCTTGCAGGGGACCGTGCTTGCACGTGCACGGTGCACATGCAGGAGACTGTGCTGGCACCGCAGCTAGGCTTGCACAGGAGTGGGCTTACACAAGTGTTGGGTACAGCTGGATGTGAGAGTGTGTTTGCACAAGGGCTGGGTGTATTGGGGCAAGGGAGCAGGCTTGCACAGGCGCTGTGCACACGCAGGGTTTTGTGCTTGCATGGGGGCTGTGCATGCAGGGGAGTGGGCTTGCACCAGGGTGGGTGCAGTTGGACATGGGAGTGTGCTTGCACGGGGAGTGTGCTTGCACAAGGGCTTGGTGTACTGGTGCATCAGAGTGTCTTTGTGTGGGTGCTGTGCATGCAGGGCAGTGTGCTTGCACGAGGGCTGGGTGTGCTGGGGCAAGGGAGTGGTCTTGCAGGGGTGCTGTGCTGGCACGAGGGCTGGGGGCACTGGCACAGGGAGTGTGCTTGCAGGGGCACTGTGCACATGCAGCGGGATGTGTTTGCACTACAGCTGTGCTTGCACAGTGGCTTGGTGCACTGGGGCATGTGAGTGTGCTTGCACAGGTACTGTGTGCTTGCAGGGCAGCACACTTGCACAAGGGCTGGACACACTTGCACATGGGAGTGTTCTTGCACGAGGCTGGCACTCACTGGAGAGGCTGTGTGCTTGCACAGGGGCTGTGTATCTCACGGGACCTGTGTGACCTTGCACAGGGGCTGTGTGCTCACACCAGGGGCCAGCATGGCCCCCTCCCACACCAGGTTGCCTGTGGCCCTGGCATGAGGCCAGGACACATGCCTGTGTCCCAGGAGCTCTGGGGACACACTCACACGCACAAGGCTGCCTTGCACATGCGCGGTGACCAGGCACCAGCTGCTGTGCTCACAAGAGAGGGTCTGCGCCCCTCACATAGGGACATGCATGGAGGTTGGGGGGGCAATGCTGGCCCTTCACGGAGTGGAGCCCTTTGCACAAGACACAAGCGAGTATACACACTCACAGGAGTGTGCATGCCCTTAGTGTAATTGTGCAAACTCACAGGCACGCATGCATGTGTCTGTGTGATGGCAAGCATGCAGATGCGTGCACATGCTTCCAAGTGCACACACATCCTTTACACGAGGGTGCACAAGCGGGCAGCATTGTGCTCACAGGTGTGTGCATGCCCTTACCACAAGTGTGCAAACTCACAGATCTGTGGCAGGCATGTGCATGTGCGCACATGCTGCAAAAATGTGCACAGGTGGGTGTGCACACTCATGGAGGTGTGCATGCTTGTGCTTACAAGCGTGTGCATGCATGTGCATACATGTCCTTTGCCTGAGGGTGCACACTTACAGGGGTGGGCATGCCCTTAGCACAAGCACGCAAACTCACAGGTGTGTGTGCACATGCAAGTGTGCAGATGGGTGCACACGCTTGCAAGGCCCTGTGTGTCCTTTGCATGAGGGTGCACACTCCCCGGGGAGGATTGCACCCAGCAAGGGTGCGCATGCAGACCATGGCGGGTGTTGGGGTGGCAGGGGGCTCCCCAGTGGGTGCTGGGGTGGTTGGGGTGATGAGGTGCCGAGGTGCCATGGTGCTGATGTGCCATGGTGCTAGGGTGATGGGGTGCAAGGGTGCCCTGGTGCTGGGATGCCCTAGTGCCATGGTGATGGGGTGATAAATTGCCATGATGTCCTAGTGCCATGGTGGTGGAGAGATGGGGTGCCAGCGTGCCATGGCTACATGGTGCTGGGGTGGTAGGGAGATGGGGTGCCATGGTGCCAGGGTGCCACAGTGGCAGGGTAATGGCATGCCATGGTGCCATGGCTACACAGTACTGGGCTGCTGGAGCAGCTGCTGGGGTGCCATGGTGCCAGGGTGGTAGGATGCTAAGATGCCATGGTGCCAGGGTGCCCTGGCTACATGGTGCTGAGGCTCACGGGGGTGATGGGGTGTCCTGGTGTCCCCACAGGTGAGACGTCTCCACAGGAGCTGGCAGCGCAGGTGCTGAGCCCATCGGGGCAGCGGTTTGAGGCGGAGGTGCTGGCAGGAGGCGCAGGGGTGTACAGCGTCCGCTTCGTGCCCCAGGAGATGGGTCCCCACACTGTCAGCGTCAAGTACCGTGGGCAGCACGTGCCCGGCAGCCCCTTCCAGTTCACCGTTGGGCCCCTGGGCGAGGGGGGTGCCCACAAGGTGCGGGCGGGGGGCACTGGCCTCCAGCGCGGCGTGGCTGGCGTGCCAGGTACGAGAGGGCAGTGGGGGTACCCAGGGTGCAGCTGGGGGGGATGGGGGTGATACAGTGAGAGGTGGGGTGGATGCACTTGGCAGGGGTATGGGTGCAGTCTGGGGGGTGTGGGTGCAATGGGGGTATAGGTCTGGGGGGGTGAGGGTGTAGCTGGGAGGATGCAGGTGCTATGGGAGGGTGCAGTGGGTGTGGGAGCTATGGGTGGGGGGTTAGGGGTGCACTTGGGGGGGATGTGGGTGCAGGGCCATGAGGGCATGGCAGGTGGGAGTGGTGCTGGCCATGGGGTGCCAGAGGAAGACAGGGGCACCCATGGGTCCGTGTCCTCCCCAGCTGAGTTCAGCATCTGGACGCGGGAGGCGGGGGCCGGGGGCCTCTCCATTGCCGTGGAGGGGCCCAGCAAGGCCGAAATTGCCTTTGAGGACCGCAAGGACGGATCCTGCGGCGTCTCCTACCTCGTCCAAGAGCCCGGTGGGTCTGGGGGTGCCCCCCACTCCCCAAACACCCAACCCCCCCGGGGAACACGCCCACTCCCTGCCAGGGCTGTGCACTGTGCTGGGGGAGCAGGACCCTCGTGCAAGGTGGGACCCATGTGCAAGGGTGTCCCTGTGCGGGTGTCCCTGCGTATGGTGTGCCTATGCAAAGGTATCCCCAAGGGAGGGTGTCCCTGTGTGCGGTGTCCCTGTGTGAGGCTGCCCGTGTGTCCCTAGGTGACTACGAGGTCTCCATCAAGTTCAACGAGGAGCACATCCCCGACAGCCCCTTCGTGGTGCCCGTCGCCTCCCACTCCGATGACGCCCGGCGCCTCACTGTCACCAGCCTTCAGGTGCCCAGGGACATGGGGATACCCACTCACCTCCCGTGTCACCCTGCACCCCTGGGCTCCCCAGGCATCCCCCAGGTCACTCCTGGGCCACCTTGTGCCCATGTGGCACCCTTGGGACCCCTGTGGTGCCAGCCTGTGCCCCTCACACCGACCCTGTTCCACCCCTGTGCCCCGTGTGATCCCTGGGTGCCCCGTGTCACCCCAGGCCACATTGTGCCCATGTGGCACCCTCGGAACCCTCGCCCCATGCCACCCTTGTTGCCACCACTGGTGTCCCCCATACTGACCCCATGCCCCGCCTCCCCCTCACCCTCTCGCTCCCTGGGGGTCAGTGCCAGTGCTGTGTCCCTGCAGGAGACTGTGACAGTGAACCAGCCGGCATCCTTCGCGGTGCAACTGAACGGGGCACGCGGTGTCATCGATGCCAAGGTGCACACGCCTGCTGGCGTTGTTGAGGAGTGCTATGTCTCCGAGCTGGACAGCGGTAGGACACAGGGACACAGGGACCTGGGGACATGGGACTTGAGGACACGGGGACATGGGGACATTGTGACACAGGGACATGGGAACATGAGACTTGAGGACTCAGGGACGTGGGGCATGGGGCATGGGGATACAGGGACATGGGAATGTCGTGGCGTGGGAACACAGGGACAGGGACATGGGGGTTGCAGAGGCACAGGGATGCAGGAACCTGGGAACCTGGGGGTGGGGGAACACAAGGACATGGATACAGAGGGTGCAGGGACATGGACATGGGGAGTGCAGGGACACAGGGAGGCAGGGACATGGGGACATGGGAACATGTGGTCACGGAGGGTGGGGACACGGGGACATGGGAGTTTGGGGACACAGGGGGTGTGGAGAGATTGGGATACAGGAATGCAGGGACACGGACCTGCAGTGTCGGGGTGGTCAGTGACATGGTGCCACCCCCAGATAAGTACGCCATCGGGTTCCTGCCACGGGAGAACGGGGTGCACTCCATCGACCTGCGCTTCAACGGGCGCCATGTGCCCGGCAGCCCCTTCAACATCCGGGTGGGCGAGCAGAGCCAGGCTGGTGACCCTGGGCTCGTCACCGCCTACGGCCCCGGACTCGAGGGCGGCCTCACAGGTGACACCGCTTGCTGGGGACCTGGCTCAGCGCGGTGGCAATGGGGACGTGGCCGTGGTCAATACCGTGGCCATGGGAGGGTGGTGGTGGAGATGCGGCTGTAGTACTGGAGACATGGCTACGGGGTGGTGGCACAGCCATGCCCGTGGGGTGGTGGCAATAGGGACATGGCTGTGGTAATGGGGACATGGTTCCAAGGTGGTGGCAATAGGACATGGCCGTAGGTATGTATCTGTGGGATGGTGACAATGGCCATTGTCAATACCGTGGCCGTCAGAGGGTGGTGATGATATGGCCATGCCTACAAGGTGGTGGCAACAGGGACACGGGCATGGTATGGGGCCACGGCATGGTCTGGTGGCAATGGGACGTGTCTGTGGTATGGAGCCATACCTTGGGGTGATGACAACAGGGACACAGCCAAGCCTATAGGGTGGTGGTAAGTGGGGACTGCCACGGTGTGGTGCCAGCACCTGACCCACCTGGTGCAGGTGTGTGCTCGGAGTTCCTGGTGAAGACGGCCAACGCCGGGGCGGGTGCGCTGGCCGTCACCATTGATGGCCCCTCCAAGGTGAAGCTGGACTGCGTGGAGTGTGCCGAGGGCCACCGCGTCACCTACACCCCCATGGCCCCCGGCAACTACCTCATCTCCATCAAGTACGGTGGCCCCCACCACATTGTCGGCAGCCCCTTCAAGGCCAAGGTCACCGGTAATGATGGGGGGGGGGGGGGGGTGATGGGTGACAGGGCGTCTCCAGGGTGGTGTGACAGGGGGGCCCCAGGGTGACATGATGGGGTGGTCACCAGGGTGGCGTGATTGGAGGTCCCCAGGGTCCTGTCACAGAGGGGCCCCAGGGTGACGTGGTAGGGAGTCCCTGGGGTGACATATTGGGGAGCCTGCGGGGAGTCCCCAGAGTGGGGTGACAGGCTGGGGGTGTCCCCAGGGGTGGGCTGATGGCATCCCTGCGCCCCCAGGCCCGCGTCTCTCGGGAGGACACAGCCTGCACGAGACGTCAACGGTGCTGGTGGAGACAATGACACGGGGAGGGACAGCATCGCGGGGCCCCCCCACTTTTGGGGGTCTCCCCAAGTTCTCTTCGGACGCAGGGAAGGTGGTGGCACGGGGGCCTGGGCTGGCCACCGCCTTCCTTGGCCAGAAGAACCACTTCACCGTCGACTGCAGCAAGGCCGGTGCGTGGGGTGGGCCTGGGGCAGGTCCTGAGGTGCTGGGTGGGAGGTGCTGGGTGAATAGAGTCTTGGGGTGTTCTGGGGGTGATGTCTGGGATGGGTCTGGGGTCTGGCAAGGGGCACATTAGGTCAGGGGAAGGTCCAGTGGGGGAGACCAGGGGCTAGTGGGAGATGTGGTGGATGTGGGGGGGGTCCAAGGTGGTCAGGGGTCCCAGGGGGATGTTGTGGGTTAGGGAGGGTGTCCAGGGTCTGGCGGGGGGGGTCTCAGGTCTGGTGGGGGGGTCCAGTGTCTGCTGGGGAAGGCAACAAACCTGAGGTGAGGGTCCAGCAGGGACGTCTGGGGTCTCATGAGCAGAGTGAGGACCCAGTGCTGGACCTCCCCAGGTACCAACATGCTGATGGTGGGGGTCCACGGCCCCAAGACCCCCTGCGAGGAGGTCTATGTCAAGCACATGGGCAACCGGATCTACAACGTCACCTACACAGTCAAGGAGAAGGGGGACTATGTCCTCATCCTGCGCTGGGGCGATGACAATGTCCCCGGCAGCCCCTACCGTGTCACCGTCCCCTGACCTCCCAGCACCCACGGGGTGGGGGGGTGGGGGGTGGGGGGGTCTGGGGGGTTCTGGCAGGGCCCAAAAAGGTTTGGACCTATCAATAAAGCACTGCAAGACTCAAGAGTGCTGTGATCACTGGAGGGTCCTGGGGGGAGGGGATGGGGGGCCTGGGACAGGATACTGGTGACCATGTGAGTCTGGGGCCATGCATCAGCATCTGCGGGGACTCCAGGGTAGGATGCTGGGGTCCAGAGGGGGCCCAGGGGCAGGTTATCAGGGTCTGTGGGGTCCATGGCAGGACACCAGGATCTGGGGGTGGTGCAGGGCAGGAACCCAAGGTGCTGGGGTGGGACAGGGTGCCTAGGACAGAGTGCTGCAGTCCAGGGGGGGTCTGGGGCAGGGCATCGGCTCCAGGGGAGGGCCCAAGGCAGGACATCGGGTCCGGGGGGGGCCTGGGGGAGTCCCGGGCAGAATAACAGGGATCCTGAGATAGGATGGGGGAGTCTGGGGAGGGGTCTAGGTCAGGATAAGGGGGATCCTAGGGAGGTCTGAGGCAGGATACTGGGGGTGGGCTGGGGGCCTGGGGCAGGATACGAGGGTCCGCGGTGGGGTCCTTGCCAGGACACCAGGGTCCAGGGGAATCCTGAAGGAGTCTGGGGCAGGATACTGGGGCCCCGGGGGGGTCTAGGGCAGGATACTGGGGTCCGGAGGGCGAGTCCTGGGCGGGGGGCGGGTCCAGAGCAGGACACCGGCACCAGGAGCTCCGGGGGCGCTATGCCGGGGCCCCACGCTCCCTCACTGCACGGCGTGCTGCGCATGCGCCACGCGCGGCCGCACCAAGCGCGGGGGTGGGGCCAGAGCGGCGGGGCGGGGCCATGGGGCGGGGAGGGGCCAGCGGGGCAGGGGCGGAGCTCGAAGGCACGGCTTGGGCGGGGCGACAGAGCAGTTGCCCGGGCGACGGTAGGCGGGGCTAAAGGAGGGGGCGTGTCCTGCGCAGCGGCGCATAGAGCTGCTTAATCCCCTGCCTTTTGTCCTGGATGTAAACAGAGAAGGGAGGGAGCCTTTTTTTAGACCAGGCCTGGCCCTTGCTTAACTTGACCCCACAAGGATTCAGCTACGTCCTCCTCTATTGATATTTTTCTATAGGCTGACAAACAAAGCTGACTTTGGTATCCCAAAGCTTATCTATAGCTGTTGGCATAGCTGTATCTAGTGGCCATATGTGCCCAGATATTCCCACTGCGGCGGGCACTGCGTGATGTTTTGCTGGCTTTGAAGCCGCCCCGGCAGCGGGGACCAATATCCCCTTACACATTCTCCTCCAGAAATAGCTTGGGCTGAGCCTTCGGGCCTGGGCCAGCCAAAAAACCCCTGATCCCTGTCTCCTGGGGGCATCTTCTCTGGGAACAGTGATATCCCACGGCCACTGGCAGCTCCTCCTCTTCCTCCTGGCGGAATCGGTGCGGGAGAGGCACGATGGCCACAGATACCTAAAATTCAGGCTGCTGTGGTGAAGAGTTGGGAGGTTGAGGTTGGGTTGAAGAGGTTGAGGTTGGGCTGGGTTGGTGGTGACCATGGGGCATCTCCCCACCAGCCCGAGCTGACCCGGGGCGCTGCCTCTTTTTTTCTGCCCAGATGACCCGGACACCGACGACGGGTTTAATTATAAGCAAATGATGGTGCGAGATGAACGGCGCTTCAAGATGGCTGACAAGGATGGAGACTTGACTGCCACCAAGGAAGAGTTCACCGCCTTTCTGCACCCCGAAGAGTACGATTACATGAAAGATATAGTTGTGCAGGTGGGTCCGCTGCAGCTGGTGATCTTGCGTGAGACAGTGGTGTTTATGGCAAAGAAGGAGGTGGAGAGGGCTGGAAATCAGGCTGTTCACCAGTAGCAGTCCTGCAGTGGGGTGGCCTCGAGCAGGTCAAGCAGATGTGGGTCAGGGATGGCCAGAGGCAGAGAGGATTGGCCTGTCTGTGTGGAGCACAAAAGCCGGCTTTGGGGGTTTTTTTTGAACGTGTAGATGGCACCCTCATGCTTGCCGGGGCTGGATCAGTCCCAGTGAAGGGGTTGCTGTGGGGGAGAATTGCTCCGAGCCCAGCTAACCATCCTCTCCTGCCTGCAGGAAACCATGGAGGACATCGACAAGAATGGGGACGGCTTCATTGACTTGGAGGAGTACATAGGTGAGACACCAGTGCCTCACGCCGCGTCCCCTTTGTGTCCCCTCCTTGCCCTGTCTGGCAGGAGCAGCTGCTGGCATGTGCTTTCTCATCCCTGCTCCTCCTCCTGGAATTTCATTATCTCTCTTAACTTCCTAACTTTAGACCTGCCCTGCTCCTCCGTCCTCGCTGTGGGATTTCTGGGTTAAATCCCTCACCGGTGACAGGCCCTGGGTGCTCAGGGTGGGACAAGCAGCTTCCAGGCCCTCCGAGGGAAGGGAGCATCTGCTCCCATTCCAGGATTGTCCGCTCTTGAACGCGGCGGGGGCTGCCTGGCCCTGCCTCCTCCCTTGGCAGCGGTGGGACACCCAACAGCTGCCCTTTTTAACACCCCTTATCTGAAATGGCAAGCTTCGGCGGGGGAGGGGGGCGGCGAGAAGCACGTCTGGCTCCAAAGTATGTCAGGAGAAATGCCGCCTGCTTCTCCAAACTGATTTGAAGCAGCGCTGTCAGATTTTGGGTGGGAATTTAGGGAAATAAGCGTAAAAGCTGTCCTCAAAGATGGAAAGGGCAAGCTCTTGAGAGGAGGACAGGGGGGTCTCGTCGTTATGCTCTTGGAAGCAGCAGCCCACACGCCAATCCTGGGGTCTAACCGGGTGCAATCCATGCTCCTGTGGGCTGGGGGAGGCGTGCACGTGAGTCCCACCAGCATGGGATCTGGCAGAGGGGGTGTGCAGCCCGGTGCCGTGCCTTCCAGGTGACATGTACAGCCACGATGGGGACGCTGATGAGCCCGAGTGGGTGAAGACAGAGAGGGAACAGTTTGTGGAGTTCAGAGACAAGAACCGCGATGGCAGGATGGACAAGGAGGAAACCAAAGATTGGATCCTCCCTTCGGATTATGACCACGCTGAGGCAGAAGCACGGCACCTCGTCTACGAATCCGACCAGAACAAGGTGGGAACCTGCCGAGAATATTCCCCCTGCCCGATTCCCTGCTGGAGCTGGGCCCACAGCCTCTGACTTGACAGCTCAGAGAATTTCCTTTCCCCAAGGATAATGCAGATGCCCTTTGAAACGGCTCGGCACGTGCCTTCATTAAGCTGTTTAATTAAGAGTTGCCTGAGCACGCGCTTCCTACAGGGGTTTGGCTCCTCCTGGGGCAGCGCGCTTCATCCCTTGGAGGGTCAAGTGGGCTTTGCTGGAGCTGGGGAGGAGAGGAACGGAGCCGCCGTGGGGTAAATAATCGGAATTTCTGTCTCTGCTCTCTCGCAGGACGGCAAGCTGACCAAAGAGGAGATCGTGGAGAAGTATGACTTGTTTGTGGGGAGCCAGGCCACAGACTTCGGGGAGGCCTTGGTGCGACACGATGAATTTTAAGAGCTGTACAGAGAAAGCCGTTTCTTAAATAATTTATTTTTTACAGTTTCTGGGATTATCGTAAGAAACATTTTTCGCTACTGAGACTGTTATTTCAGGCGATGAGGTGAAACAAAACAAAATATCTCTTCCCGTCCTTTTTTTTCCCCCTCCTCTTCCTTCTTCCCAAAGGGATGGGGACTCGCTGGTCTGAAAACCAACTCTTTTATTACGACACTTTGTGGGTTGTTTTGGTTGGAGTTTTTTTCACATTTTCACATTTTCACATTTTATGGTCTTAACGAGTTCTGGTTTATTTTTGTATTTGGTTTGGTTCCACATGAAGTGAAGAAACACGTATCCTGACAAGGGTAGAGCAATGGCAACGGTTCCCCCCTTGCCCTGCCTCGCTCTCTCCCCCTTGATTTGTTGGTATGTGCTCAGCTCTGCTCTTTTAAAATTACAATTAAAAAAAAAAAAAAAAAAAATACAAAAAAATCCCACCACCCTAGAACAAGCCAGAGAACAATAGGGCCAAAAGGAAAAATAAAACCAGAGGTGAGTCATGCTTGTTTTAGACCGGGCTTTGCAAATCCAAACACGGTTCATCTGTCCCGTGGGGAGCTGTGCTCTCAGCTCCGCGCCTCTGGCAGGATTTGCAGGCAGCCCTTGCCTGCGAGCTGCCCGTGCTTCTCCTGGCTCCCGGGAAGAGCTGGACTTGCAAAAACCCCCTAAAACGGCAGCAAAGCCTGGCCCGTCCTCCTGCCGCGTCGCCTCCCGGTCAGGCGAGCGCTGCAGGCTGCTCCTTATCCAGAAACGGGCGCGGGTGCTCCCTCCGCCAGCCCAATTAACGAGCCTGTTAATTCACCAGAGCCACACCGGTGCAGTGAAACTGATGGCAACTCGAGCCGATATAGTTTCCCTCTCTGTCAAAACTGCTTTCACGCTTCTGCAGCCCTGGGGCCTCGCTCAAAGTGCCTTTTATCACCCCAAAAACGCCACGAAGGAGGAATGGCGAGGCCAGCGCCTGGCTGGGCACAGGGGGATGCTCGCCGTGCTCCCGTCGCACCCGTAGCATGTCATTGTTCTTTCTGGATTTATTACTAATAATTATATTTTTTTAGTTTTTTTGGTCTTTTTAACCGTGCATTCGCTGCTTCGCCCAGGGACCTCTCGATTCCCTCTCACAGCCCGCTCACCTCGTCCCTGCACGCTCGGCCAACCCGCAGCAACGTGGATCCTGCTCTGGCGGCATCAGGCAGAGGTTGGTGCCAGCCACCCGCACCGAGGTGGGAAAAACACCCCGGCTTCTCCCTAAAATCGGTCTCCAAGGGTTAAAAGCGCGGACTATAACATATATATACTCCTCGTATTTCATGTACCTTTCATAAAGTAATGCTTTTGATATAACTCAATGGGTAATTGGATAATCCCATGCCAGACCCGTGCAGTGAATGCGCCTTTGGCGCTCGCAGACTGAGCCGAAGGGGAGCACTGGGGAAGAGTCACCGACGTCCCCAGCTCCTTCCCCCCAACACCAAAGCCCTCAGCAGCTTCGGCACGCTCTGCTTTCTCCACCCAGAAGGACTCGGAGCTCGTGGCTCCTTGGCGTTAACAACTTCAGACACTAATTTTGGTTCCCGGCGCAGGGTTCGCCCCGCGTTCCCCCCCTCTCCCCGCCCACCGTGTTTATTCCTCCAGTATTTCTCCTCTCAGGATGATTTAATTTTTATCAATCTGGTGTAAACGGCGCTTGGCGGCCGTGCCGGAGGATTCTGTGGCTCAATAAACCTGTTTACATTCACCCCATAAGGCGGTTTGGGGGCTTTGCTGTGCGACTCCTGGCCCTCGCGACAGAATTGCTCCAGTTTTACCCCCAGAAATATGATGGGGGGTGGGGGTGGCCCTGCTCCGTGGCACGGTGCTGCCTGGATCAGCCCCCGGATCACTCGGGACGGGGATAACTTAATTTGGAAGTGTTTACGTTTCCCGGGAAGGGCTGACGCAGCCCTGGCGGCCCCCCGGCATCCCTCCCCCAGCACAGGGCAACCCCAGACCACGGCTCCCCTCTCGCCATGGGCATGTCCCAGGGGGCTCGGCCAGGCCCCCTCCCTGCCCCACAAGTTGCACCCCAATCCCGGCACCCTGTGCCCTCGGGGGGCTGGGGGTGCCTGGGTTCTGGTTGAGTCCTGCCCTCCTGTCCCTGCTGCCCCACTGCTGCAGTGTGGGGCCTCAGCCCCATGGATGTGAGCCCAGCACCACCCTGACCCTGTGGATGGGAGCCAGCCCCACGGATGGGGGGGCTCAGCCCCACACTAGCCCCATGAATGGGAGTTCAGCCCCACGGATGGAGGGTTCAGCACCACCCCAGCCCCATGGGTGAGGGGAGGGGCAGCATTCCACCCCCCTGCCCCACCACTGCTTGTGTGTCCTGGGCAGGACAAGGAGCGGGGTCCTGCAGTGGCATCGCTGTGGGATTGCAGTGCCGTGGGGCTGAGCCACCCGTCCCCACCGACACGTAGACTGGCTTGGCATTGTCTTCAGATTGTGGCGGTGGTTTATTGTCCCACTCAGCACCTACATTCTAGGCTGGCCCTGGAACCCTGGGGCAGCTCCAGCCCCATAGCGAGGACAGCCAGGGGCCTGGGGCAGGTGCTGGCGGCTCTTCAGCTGGGGCTGACCTGGCTGGAGGAGACGGACGAGACCTCCGTCCTCTGGGCCGAGCTGGAGATATCAGACTCATCTGTCATGGGCTTCCCACAGACCGTCTCCATGATGCAGGCGCGGAACTGTGGTGACGGGAACGCAGCCAGCTCAGCCTGGGGAGTCCCACATGTCCCCTGTCCCCATCCCCAGGACTGTCTTCCCATCCCTGACCCCGTCTCCTGTCCCCACGGATATGGTACCCACAGCCCTGGAGATGGCCCTGAGCATGCCCAGGTGTCCTCAGGTGTCCATCCCAGTCCCTGGGTGTCCCTCATACCCCATTGTGCCCCATCCCTGGGAGGTCCCCAGTCCATTGGCACCAGGTGTCCCTGGTCCCTGCTCCATCATCGTCCCTAGACCCTGGGCATCCCAGGATGACCCTGGTCCCCATGTGTCCCTGGTTCCCAAATGTCTTTGGGCACCCTGAGATGTCCCCAGTGTCTGGGTGTCCTTGGGCACCCCTGTGTGTCTGGGTGCTCCTAGGTGTCCTCAGTCCCTGTGTGTCCTCATCCCCAGGTGTCCCTCATCTCTGGATGTCCCCAGTCCACTAGCATCTTTGGTGCCCAGTCCCTGGTCCATGGCCATGCCTTGTCCCTGTGCATCCCTGAATGACCCTGGTCCCCATGTGTCCCTGGACATCTTTGGTCCCCCGATGTCCTTGAGCACCCCTGGATGTCCCCAGCGCCCACATGTCCCTGGATGGCCCTAGTGCCCCCATGTCCTGAGGTGTCCCCGGGGCACCTGTTTGTTCATGAAGCAGTAGATGATGGGGTTGTAGACGCAGGCGCTCTTGGAGAAGAAGGCAGGGATGGTGACCAGGCGCAGGTCAAGGCCGTGGTTCCGGTTGTTCACCATGTACATGGCCAGGGCCGCGTAGGGCACATAGCAGAGGCAGAAGGAGCCCACCATCACCACCACCATGCGGGACACCTCCCGCTCTGCCTTCTGCGTTGTGGCCGACTCCTGCTGCTGCGCAGCCACCTGTGCCCGAAGGAGGGGGTCAGGGGCCCTGGCCAGGCCTCCTGTCCCCCTGCCTGCCCCCCTGCCTGGCCTTCGGTACAAGCAGGCCTTCCTACTTCCACCCCTCCTTCCCTACGTCCCTCCAGCCAATCCTCCATCCTGATGACCCTCCACCCCTCTTTCCCTCCCTCCCACCCTCCCTTTGGCCATCTCTTCTTCCTCCCTCCATCCTTCCACCCCTCCATCCCTCCATCTTGCCATCCCTCCATCCCTCCATCTCTCCATCCCTCCAGCCAATCCTCCACCCCTCTCTCTCCTTCCCTTCATCGTGCCCACCCTCCACCCCATTTCTCCATCCTGCCATCCCCCCACCCATCCCTCCATCTCTCCTGCTCTCCATCCCCCTTTCCCACCCTCCCTTCAGTCATCTCTCCTTCCTCCCTCCTTCCCTCCCTCCCTCAATCCCACCTGTCATCCCCCCCCAGCCCATTGCCATCCTCCCGCACTCACACGTAGCGTGCGAAGCCCCCATGCTCCCCGTGCCTTCAGCCTCAGCAGACCATGGTGGTTACCCCAACTCCCACAGCCCCACCAGACCATAGTGGTCACCCCAGCTCCTCCAGACCCACCAGACCATGGTGATCACCCCAGCTCCCACAGCCCCAGAAAACCATGGTGGTCATCCCCACACATAGCCCCACCAGACCACGGTGATCACCCCAACTCCCCCAGCCCCACCAGACCATGGCGGTCACCCCAACTCCTGCAGCCCTACCAGGACTGGTCAGCCCTACCTCCAGCCCCACCAGACTGCGGTGGCATCCCCCACCTACCTCCGGTGGCCCCCACAAAGCCCTCGAAGGAACACATGTGCTTGCCAAATACAAAATAACCCTGGGAGCTGGAGACAAAGACAGTGAAGACACTGAAGATGCAGGAGATGAAGCCGCTGAAGGAGATGTTCACCAAGATGTAGTTGAGAGGTTGCCTCAGCTTCTTGTACTTGACGGTGACCACCAGGACGATGGCGTTGAGAGGGGTGCCCACCAAAAAGACAAAGCCCATGAAGGCGGTCTGCAGGTAGAACGCCCACAGTGGGGCAATGTGATACTGGGGACCATCCCAAGGTCCCACTGAGGACGCATTCTTGAAGCGATAAAACTCCTGTCACCAGATATGGTGATGGGGCTGGCGGGGGGGTGTGGGGGGACATGGTGGTCCCCTGCCCTCCCCCTTCTGATATACCCTGCCCAGCCCCAAGCCACTTAAGAGCTGAGGGAGGGATCAAGGCTTCATCCTTGGGCAAACTTGGGGATTAGGGGGGCTAATCTGGGCTGAGACCCTAATCAGCCTCCCTAAGCTGGGCCGAGCCGATTGCCAGGGCTCCTGGGGGATTTGGGGGGGACATAAGGGCCCCTCCCCGGCCCACCTTGGGGTTGGGGGGTCCCCAGGGACGCAGAGGGGACCCCAAGCTTTGTCCTGTTGACACTGAGATGTCCCAGCCCAGTGTGGCCTGGGTTGGTGCAGGGGGGAGGTTTGGGTTCCCCCAGGGGGGCATCTCAGGGGAAGGGCAGTGCTTTGGGGGTGCAGTGCTGGGGGTGCACTGATGAGGGGTCTGCAGAGGCGTGCAGGGCTGGGGGTGCTACACTTTTGGAGTCCGTTGTGGGGGTGTGCACTGCTGAGGGGTGCATGGTTGGGGAGTGCACTTCTGGGGGTGCATTGTTGGGGGGTGTGCACTTTTAGGGGGTGCATTGCGGAGGGGTGCATGGTTGGGGAGTGCACTTCTGGGGGTGCATTGTTGGGGGGTGTGCACTTTTAGGGGGTGCATTGCGGAGGGGTGCATGGTTGGGGAGTGCACTTCTGGGGGTGCATTGTTGGGGGGTGTGCACTTTTAGGGGGTGCATTGCGGAGGGGTGCATGGTTGGGGAGTGCAATTCTGGGGGTGCATTGTTGGGGGGTGTGCACTTTTAGGGGGTGCATTGCGGAGGGGTGCATGGTTGGGGAGTGCAATTCTGGGGGTGCATTGTTGGGGGGTGCACTTTGACGGGGGCACATTGCGGAGGGTGTGTGCACTTTTGGAGGGGGTTGCATGGGTGGAGGTTCATTGGGGGGTGCATTGTGTGGGGTGCGTGCATGGTGGGGGTGTGCGCTGCTGGGGGTGCATTGTTGGGGGTGTACTGCTGGGGGTGCATGGTGGGGGGATGCATGGCTAGGGGGTGCATGGTTGTGGGGTGCGCTGCCAAGGTCGCGGGGCTGTGCTCATTCGGTGGGCTGCCCAGCCAGTGGTGCCCCCCGTGCCCTCGCCCCATCGCAGCCCCCCGGCCACCGGCGCTGGCCGCCACCCACCCGTGAGTAGTGGGGGGGTGGAAGAAGCGCGGCGAACGGCTCGTTGGTCTAGGGGTATGATTCTCGCTTAGGGTGCGAGAGGTCCCGGGTTCAAATCCCGGACGAGCCCAAACGCTTTTTCTTGCCCCCCTGCACCGCTTTTTAGGCCCCTCCCCCCGCCATTGCGGGGCCTCCTCTGGGGGCAGGAAGGATGAGCACAAGCCGCTTAGGGGGGGATTAAGGGTGCTCGGGCCCCTCCCGGCTTGGGGGCACATATAAAGGCGGGCTGGGGTGAAGGGACAGCGGGCTGGGGGCACACCCCTGGTACCCACGCAGAGTGGGGGGTGCGTGGGTCTGTGTCTGTTCTTCGTGGGTGCCTGGGGGGGGGGGGGTGTGCACCTCTGAGGGTATCTGTGTGCTTGTGGGGGGGGTGCACAGATCGGGGGGTGCCCACCCGTGTGTGTGACCAGGGGCACCTTATGGGGCGTGGCGTGGGGTGGGGATGGGGACAGAGAGGGGACACAGGGAGGGGACGTGGCCCCAGTGGGGCCGTACTGTGTCAGCCCGGGCTGTACTGGGTTGTACTGGGCCATACAGGGCTGTACTGGGTCAGGTTAGATATGGTCATGCTGTACTGTATACCATACTGTACCAACCTATACTGTACCAGGCTGTACTGGGCCATACTGGGCTGTACTGTACTGTACTGGGTCATACAGGGCTGTACCGGGTCAGGTCCAATCTGGTCATACTGTACTGTATGGTACCAAACTGTCCCGCACCAGGCTGTTCTGGATTGTACTGGGCTGTACCAGGTCAGGTCCCACCATACCGTGCCAGTCTATACCATACGGTACCGTACTGGGCCATACGGTACTGGCTCAGACTGGGTTTATCATACCGTACAGCACCGCACCGCACCACGCCATACCGCTCCGCACGGTGCCGCATGGTGCAGGGTCAGGCCGTGCTGCGCGGTGCTGTACTGTACTGGGGGGGCAGGTCGTACTATACTGTACCGGGCTGGGCCATACTGGGCTGGGTCATACCGTACTGTATCATCCCGTGCCATCCCCTCCCGTCCCATACCATCCATACCATACTGTCCCATACATACCCTACCATACCACACTGTACTGTCACGTACTGTGCCATACCATACAGGAGCACACCATACCACACCATAATGGACTGTACCATACACACCATACTGTACCCTACCGTACCATACAATTCTCAGTGTGACAGTCACCTATAAGGTCATCACTCTCCCTGGTTCAGGAACCTCCCCAAGCCATCAGACAAGACCCATACACAGACCCCTCCCGCTGTGAAAGCTGACCCCCCCTCCCCCACAGCAGGGGCTGGCTGGGTCCTGAGGAGCACAGGGACCCAGGAGGTCTGGCTGCCACCACCCCCACCCCCGGGCCCCAGCCCCTGCCGCACTGCCCCCTTACGTGCCCTCTGGAGCCATCAGTAGGCTGCAGAGCGAACACTCCCGCAACGCATCCTGAAGCGGGGGGTAGGGGGGAAGGACCCCAGGGCAGGAGCGCTGGGGGCACTGATTGTGGGGTGATGGTATGGGACAGTGGCACTGGGGGGGGCCGCTGCTCCCCCTGAGTCCCTCCCGCCCATGGAACCCAGGCGTCGGGGAGGGTGGGGCCGCCAGGGGGGGAGGGCGGGGTCACCCTGGCAAGGGGGAACGTGGTTGCCAGGGCAAACAGAGAAAGCCACCCCTGGAGACAGCTGCCCCGTAAGGGTTCCAGGGCACAGGGTGCCCCACAGCAGAGCGGCAGAGCCGCAGAGCCATGGACCTCAAGGACTCCCCCGAAGAGGGTCCCCCGTGGAGAGTTGGCCAAGTCACGACAATCACACCAATATGGCTACATGCCGTGCTCACTTCATTAAACAAACAGGTCATATTTATAACTTAAACTGACCGCTCACCCGACTTTACACACAGGTGATTGGATAAGTCTCTGGGCCACGTGGGGTCCGTGTCGCTGACTGGTGGGCATGCTGCAGGCTCCTGACCAGAGTGTGCCGATGAGAGTGTGACGATTTCAAGGTTCCCAGGGCTTGCTCTGCACCTGGCTTCTTGTTTGTGCATAGCTTGTTTTCTTTCTCCCACTGCTTGTTCCCAGGACAGCTTCAACAAACAGGCCTGGGTTGTCCATCCCAGACAGTGGTAACATATGTCCTCGGTCCTTTAAAAATCCCTATACATATCCCCCTTTTTCTTTTTGGACAACCCATGTCTGTTTCACAATAGATGTTAAACCTTTCTGCACACAAGAAAATAAACAGCTAAAACCTACGAACATTACAATGATTATAACAAAGCGTATTCCTTCCATCAATAACGTCTTTAACCAACCTGTTATCCCCAATCCTCTCAACCATTCATCGAAGGGATTATCATCAGCAAGAATATGCTTCATGTTTCCCTGCAGTCGTGACAACTTCTTGTGCATCGATACGGAATGATTGGAAAGGTTCATACAACACATCCCTTCAAAATCCTCACAACTGTGTCCATGTGCTAATAACAAAAAATCTATTTCAGCTCTATTTTGTAACATAGCATGCCTAACACTATATACATCAAGCAATAATGAACTTAAAATCTGCGATGTAAGATTAAATTGTTTCTCTCCCCAGCACGCTAACCTTCGTATATTCTTAGCATCTAATGCAGCCATTGCCCCCGGCATAAATATGGAGGCTAGGACATTTGCTGTTACAGACTGTAGATCGACTCGGTCATTACATGTTTCATCAGAGGTGTGCAGTGCCCTCCGTGATCTATGAGATTGTTGAGTCATTTTTAATGTCTTTCATATGTGGAGCAAAGTCAAACACCCTAAATAACATGGTCCACTGACAGGATACAAAGGAATCCCTGGCCACGCTCTGTCCCTACATATCAGAAAGACTCCCGGTGGCAACTGATAACCCTCTGATATATCTATATGGAAACCCCCCGTTTTCAATTCACCCCAAACAGATGAACTGGTTAGATTTTGAAACCCTGTATAAAACCCCTGTTCACCTTGACGTGTAAGCCATAACTGCCACGGGTCACCAAACCAAATTACTCCAGTGTCATTCACGGGTTGAAGTGGTGATGACATGTGGGTACAGTCTGCCATACCAGTTGCAGTTACATTAACATATTCAACAGGTACAACGCTAGCCAATAGGTCTAATTCCTGCAAAGGTAAATGATGGGGCTGATTTAAAGTCTCAATAACCGTCTTCTGCCACGCTGCATTACGCATAGAAGGCCAAACATATTGCCCATTTGGACTCATACACGTACCATTCTGATTGGAAGTCAGATCCACTGTTTTAACATTCCAAAAACCATCAAAATTTGTTTCATTCTCTTGCAGGGGAATACCAATTAAACAAGTTCTAAAGGGGTTTTCTGCTTGTTGCAGACTTAAACAAAAGTCTGTTACTCCCATGATATTTGCGCATGTCACCCATATGTTTGTCCTAGGCAAGATGTCAAAAATACTTTGGCCAATGGGTAAAAAATTCATCAAGACCGTAAACCAAGTCCACCACTTAAACATGTTTAGTCCTACAATTTCCACCTTTTTTTTTTTTTTTTCACATTCCACCCCACAAATCTGTGCTTTCACAGATTCTGATGATGTATGCTGTCTCCAATCAGCATGGTATTACATTAGTCGTATGCTTTCCCTTGCTTCATGCCCGGTTACTAATCAAACACATACACTCTTTACACCATTTACATTTAAGCTTTGGCTTACAGAACCATTTTACCCCACAGAGCATACATTGGCACAATACCCGTGGGTTACATCCCTTACAACATAGACAGTTTATTCCATCTGCCCGCTCTGAGTCTTCTCTTCCGTCTTCTGATCTTGACATACAGGTCGCACAAACTTGCTAGGGACCCATATAGGTCCTTTATCTGTGGAGATACAAAAATAACCTCTACCGATAAATAACACCGGATTAGGTCCTTCCCATACACCTGAAGCCATATTTTTATACAGAACATTCAAACCAGGAACTGTAGTTGTTTGGTTCCCTCGTGCTGTTTGGTGATGTATAACAACAGGTGGTCCCTCTCTACCCTCCGTAAGGGAGAGACAGTTTAAGGTAAACACCTTAGTCAACCGTTTAGTTACATCTATGTCCTGTGATACTTTCTGTCGCTGAAGATAATCCTTCAGGGTACGGTTTGCCCTTTCAACAACTGCTTGCCCCATTGGGGAGTGAGGAATCCCTTTAACATGTTTAATTCCCCAAGTTGTCATAAACCTAGTGACTAGTTGACTACTATACGCTGGACCATTGTCTGTCTTTATTTCTACAGGTACTCCCATGACAGCCAAACAAGACATTTAGTGTCTCTCCACATATAATGCCTTTTCACCGGTTTGTGCAGTGGCCCATATAAAATGAGAATAGGTGTCAATTGTGACATCCGCATACTTAAGCTACCCAAAGTCAGGTACATGTGTTACATCCATTTGCCAAACCTGAAGTGCCTTCAGACCTTTTGGGTTAGTGCCCACCCCTGAACCAGGTCCATGATGACTACATTGAGGACAGGAGCGGACAATACCCTTTGCATCTGCTATGGGTATTTGATACTGTCGATGTAAAGACTTTGCATTCTGATGAAACATCTTGTGGCTGTTACGAGCTTCTTCAAACTTATTTGTTGGAGGAGTTATTGCCAGACAGCTGACTGCTTCATCAGCTCTAACATTACCTTCGCCCAACCCAATGGTCCACTGATGACTTCTAATATGCATAATACAAAATTCATGTTTTCTCTGTCGAAGAGTACTACGCAGTTGTATAAACATTTCACCAAGATGTTGGCTCTTTGTCTCTCTCAACAAGGCATCTTCAATGCGCTGTACTACACCAACTACGTACAATGAGTCTGATACTATGTTTACAGGTGTACTGTTCCAGCTTCCCAATGCCCAACACACTGCTTTCAGTTCTAAGGTTTGAAGGTTGTCCCGTGGTTCACCGGTGATCACTTGTTTCTGCCACTGATTATCGGATTGCCAAACACATGCAGCCTTCTTCATCTTTCGTCCTGCATCTGTAAACACTGTTGGCCCATCAACTGGTCTTTTTGAGCATAACGGTCTCACAATCCACTGATAATGTTCTAACATCTTCCAGAGAGGTCCTTTTGGCCAGTTGTTGTGTACAACACCTGTATAGCCCATCAAGGCTTCCTGTATGGCTGTTGAATGTCTCAGAAGCCACTCATAATCGTCACCACGGACTGGAATACTGATAACTGCCAGTTCAGTCCCATCAATTTCAACCATCCTGTCTCTTCCTTTTCTCACCAAGGCCGCTACTGCTTCAGGGCGACTTAAAATACGATGTCTGGGTTGCAATGGCAAAAACAACCACTCTAAAACGATCGCCATATTTTCCCCCTTTTTCTTTTGCCATTGCAAAATAAGGGCAAAAGGTGAAGTGGCAACATTACAAACCAAAAAAGATAACGGATGATTCACCATTTGGCGACCACACCAGCCAGTCTGAATCTTGCAGGACACAACTTCTAGGGCAGCCCGCTGCTCTGGTGAACAAGTTCGAGGACTGTTGGCTTCGGTGCCACGCAACAAGGATCGGAACGGTTGCAAATCATCGTTAGTGAGTCTCTTTGTATGTCATCACGGTGTAAGGGAATCGTGAAAAAAACAGTCTTTCAAGTCTATCACAAGAATTTGCCAAATCTGAGGGATCATCATAAAAGGTGGAAGAGCAGGTTGCAACACTCCCATCGCTAAAATCTGATCATTAACCTTCCAAAAATCATGTCCCAGTTATGTGCATCAAGATTATTAATCAGTACTGGACAAGCTAACGAGCTGGTCACTTGCCAATCACCCTCCAAAACAGCATCATGAATAACACCAGACCAACGCTGTAGAATTGGATCTTTTCTCCAGTTCAGCATCGGTGGGGTAGTTGGGCTAACTGGAGGAATTACAGGTATTGAAGTAGTAGGCAGGTTCATTTTGAGTCGCTTTACCAGATTTCTTAATTTATCTATTACCTCCTGTAAGGATTTCTCTGTACTGTTATCACAAGGCTTCTCCCCGCCTTCCTCCTCAGACCCGCCCGATGACGTCACCGAAGGGGTACGTCACCGCACGGCGCTGCTGCCCACCCTGACGTGATTGGTGCAGCAGGACTCGCTGCCCCGCCCTCCTGGGGCGGCCCGGCCGCCTCTTCCGGGTTCGGCTCAGGTACCGCAGGCTCCCGAGGAGGAATTTTCGGTTTGTCCGCTGTCTTATCTAAAAGCTCCGGCACTGTTGAACACGCAGGGGCGGACATACCCTTCATAGGACGAGCATGCCCAACTCTGAAAAATGTAGCCAAGAGAGAAGGCTTAGGTCAATCACCCTTCTGCTCTGTTGGCTTTTCTACCACATCTCCCCCCAACGCTTCTATGGCTGCCGCCGCTACTTTTTTTTTCCGCCTTGATAGTTTCCAGAGTGTTAACTATCGACCGCCACGTAGCTCCTAACGCTTTAGCTTCTTTTCCTTCTTTGCCTCCCTCGATCATAGCATCCCAGAGGCAATTTCCCACTTCTCTCCATTCCGCAATACTAAACAATAACGCGGGCTCGGGGATCTTACTCTTTTTTCGTGCCCAGCGAACTAAGGTCTCCACTTCTGTCTCTTTAACGCCCTCCCCTCTCTTAAGGAGGATGGTAGTTAAGAGTTTAGTTGCCGCGTCTAATTCCATCGCGGTCTTCTCAGAGCTCCCCCCTCTCACAGAAACGATATCAGCGGAGAAGCCCCGCCGCACTCGTTGCGGTCTTCGGTAGTGCCCCCCCCCCCCCCCCTCACAGAGAGGGAATCAGCGGGGAGCCCCGCTGCTATTTACTGTCGTGGTCTTCCTTAGTGCCCCCCCCCTCACAGAGAGAAATTTAGTGGAGAGCCCCGCCGCGATTTACTCTACGCGGTCTTACCACCGGTGGGGGTGCGATCTGCAGCTCCACACCGAACCCTGGACTCCGCTTTTCGCCTTCCAGGTTCCGCCCGCCTCTGACCTCCAGCTCCCTAACCGGACAGATTCCCTTCGGATCCGATGCACGGAGACTGCCGCACTTAAGCGAACAGCATTTAAGCTAAACCGCATTTAAGCGAATAAATGGGTCCCTGTTTGGGCACCAGACGAAGAGAGTCCCCCATGGGGAGTCGGTCAAGTCACGACAATCACACCAGTATGGCTACATGCCGTGCTCACTTCATTAAACAAACAGGTCATATTTATAACTTAAACTGACCGCTCACCCGACTTTACACACAGGTGATTGGATAAAAGTCTCTGGGCCACGTGGGGTCCGTATCGCTGACTGGTGGGCATGCTGCAGGCGCCTGACCAGAGTGTGCCGATGAGAGTGTGATGATTTCGCAGTCCTCGGTCCTTTAAAAATCCCTCTACACTCCCCCTCTGTGGGCAGTGAGTGGGGCACCCAGGAACACCCATCCCAGGGATGGGCACCCTGGGATGGCCTCCCCAAGGGTGATGTGCACCCCCGGGGTTGGGCACCCATAAGGATGGGCACACCCCCAGGGGGATGGGCACCCCCAGGGTGATGGGCACCCCCGGGGCTGGACACCCCCGGGGTGATGGGTACTCCCAGCGTTGGGCATCTACATGGATGAGTCCCCCCGATCCGTGCCAAGTGCCCCCCGAGCGGTGGTGCCCACCCCGTGCCCTTTTGTAGAACAGCTGCAGGCGCTGCAGGTAGAGCTGGCTGAGCTGCAGGCAGCGCAGACCGCAGAGCTGGGAAAGCTGGAGCAAGCGCTGGAGTTGGTGCGGGCAGAGCGGGCAGCGGAGGGGCAGTGGTGAGGCAGCAGGCAGCAGAGGCTGCCCAGCTCCAGGAGGAGGTGGCCAGGCTGAAGGCAGATCTGCAGCACATGCTGCAGCTCTGCGCCCAGTACCAGCTGGAAGCCACCACGCTGTGGATCAACACTCACCGGAGGGACCAGCAGCACCAGGACATCACTGCCCAGGTGGCACAGCTCCAAGGTACTGCAGCATGGCAGGGAGGAAGCTATGGCACGGTGGGATGATGGGCATGGCACTGAATAATGGGCCATATATGATTTATTTAAAGAACGGTGTGCTCATTTTTATCTGAGGAGACCCTTATTGTTGACATGAGGATGTACTAAATCCTTAAATGGGTGACATAGGGAGTGTACTAATTGTCCAGGCACAAGATATGTTAATGTTGTTAACTTGAAGATATACTAAATCCTTGAATGGGAGTGTGCTAGTTGTCCAGGCACAATATATGTTAATGTGTTCCCACGAAGTTAATGAATAGACATGAGTGACTTGTATAAAGAGGGGGCTGAAAGATTCCCTTGGCGTGCATGACTTTGGTGGAGTGATCCCCCATGCACCCAGCACTGCTGAATAAAGATAACCTCTGCTCGCTTGAATACTGGTGTCTGACTCTTCAACTCAGCACAGTGGGGTGGCAACTGCAGTAGGCTGGTGAGCATGGTACAGTGGGTTGGTGGCCATGGCATGATAGATTGGTGGCCATAATGCAGTGGGACAGTGGGCATGGCATGGTGGGCATGGCGTGGTGGGATGGTGACCAGAGTGTGGCAGGGTGGTGGCGGGACACTGCAGCACAGGGTGCTGTGAGGCTGAGGTAGGGGTGCCATGCGGAGGAGCTACACAAGCTGCAGGTGGAGAAGGAGGCACTGGGCGAGGAGCATCAGGCACTGCAGGAGTGACACCACTGCCTCTGGTGGCAGCTCCACAGGTGCCACCTCACAGGCCCCCCGTGTCCCTGCCCTTATGCTCTCCTGGACATGGCCCCATACAGGCTTTACAGTCAGTCATATTCTGTTTTGCCTCTGGAGGCGAGGCGAGGCGAGGCACCACTGCCTCTGCTGGCAGCTCCACAGGTGCCACCGGTACCACCTCACAGGCCCCCCAGGACCTTCATGTCCCTGCCCTTATGCTCTCCTGGACGTGGCACTATACATGGCCCCACTGCCCCCCAGCCATGTCCTGTTGCAGCACCAGCAAGCTATCAGATTGCAACAAGGCTTTACAGTCAGATTCTGTTTCACCTTCCTCCAGAGGCAAGGCAAGGCAAGGCAAGGCCACACTACTCCTTCCCCACCCAGCTACCCTTCTCCCACACTCCTCAGGGCTATTTAACTAGCTAGCGGAACAAGCCACAGGTGCACATCGTCCATGTCAATCAACCCACTGCCGGTGAAGAAAGGCCACAGCTGCATATTATCAATGTTAATTAACCCACTATCTTCATTCCTCTACAATTGTTTTTAACCAAAAAGGCCGTGTCGATGATCCGCTGCAGGGCCCTTGTACAGTCACATTAGAATGCCCAAGGAACTGCACGCTCAATTTTTTACTGTGGTGACATCCAATCGGGCAATCCCAGTGACATCCAATCCGGCGATCCCTGTTATTCAGGCTGCGAGTTCACTGCATAAACTGGGCTTGTTGTGGAGGTTCCTCCCTGCGTTCCTCCCCCCATTTCCTGCCCTCTGTTGCCACCTTGATCTACATTGTTTGGCAAAATGCCCTGGTCTGTTACATCCATGGCACACCAGACCTGAACCATCAGCCCTTCCCAGCCTCCATCTCTTTGGGCAGTCCTTCTTTAGGTGGCCTTCTTGCCCACACGTGTAACAAACAGCAACAGACCGATGCGAGGTCCCTGTGAGTGGTCTCTGCAAGGGGTCCCAGTGAGGTGTCCCTGTGAGGGGATCCTGTGAGGGGATCTTGTGAGGTGTCCCTGCGAGGAGATCCATCAGAGGGCCCCTGTGAGGGGATTCTGTGAGGTGTCCCTGCGAGGGGATCCTGTGAGGGGATCCTACAAAGGGCCCCTATGAGGGGATTGTGTGAGGTTTCCCTGTGAGGTGTCCGTGTGAGGGCATCCTGTGAGGGGTCCCTGCGAGGGGATCCTGCGAAGGGCCCCTCTGAGGGTGTTACTGAAATCTCGGAATGAAGAACTTATCAACACCAATGTGATGTAGATAAGCAGACACTTCTTTATTGATGGCCGGGTGCATGAATGAGTCCTCTCACGATCAACGCACACCATGGTTCAAAATCATACACCTTATCTAGGACTTACTCATACACATTCATTAAGTATTCATGCATAAACATAGTATTTCCCAAAAATCATTAACATACTCTCCTCCCATATCCGATTCTGCGCAGTAAAGGTTAGAAAGGTCTGGAAATGGGTCTGGTGTATTATTCAGGTAGGTGGTACATGAGTCGGTGGTCACATTGTCCCCTGCCGGAGTTACCTTTCACTTAAGGGAACTGTTTCTTGGCCGGTAACGACAAGTTGCTTCACTCGACTCTCCCCAGTTCACATTAATTCTCATTTTGACATTTTAGTACATTCTTCTAGGTTACATATAAACAATCATCTTGAATCTTAAGTCTGTTATCTAAGTTCTAAACATTCCTACTAGGTGATTCTGACCAATTCCTTCGGCCTTGGTACGGGGTTATACAGAGGATTTCATTGCAGCTATTGCTGTACAAATACAAGTTTCATTAAAATATTTCTTATAACTCTATATTCCTATTAAAATAACTCTATAAAATCAAATGTGGTTAATTAATCTAACTTATTAGCAAATCTGCAACAAGACGGGGTGCCTAGGACAGGGTGCTGCAGTCCAGGGGGGGTCTGGGGCAGGGCATCGGCTCCAGGGGAGGGCCCAAGGCAGGACATCGGGTCCGGGGGGGGCCTGGGGGAGTCCCGGGCAGAATAACAGGGATCCTGAGATAGGATGGGGGAGTCTGGAGAGGGGTCTAGGTCAGGATAATGGGGATCCTAGGGAGGTCTGAGGCAGGATACTGGGGGTGGGCTGGGGGCCTGGGTGTTGTGTGGACACCAGATTAATTCTCTCCTGATATTATGAATTGGAAGAACTATGAATTATTATTATTTTAGTGCATTAGTTGTGGTTATTTACGGTTCCATATAAGATTAAGTTGATTATTAGTAGAAAAACACGATACGAGGGTCTGCGGTGGGGTCCTTGCCAGGACACCAGGGTCCAGGGGAATCCTGAAGGAGTCTGGGGCAGGATACTGGGGCCCCGGGGGGGTCTAGGGCAGGATACTGGGGTCCGGAGGGCGAGTCCTGGGCGGGGGGCGGGTCCAGAGCAGGACACCGGCACCAGGAGCTCCGGGGGCGCTATGCCGGGGCCCCACGCTCCCTCACTGCACGGCGTGCTGCGCATGCGCCACGCGCGGCCGCACCAAGCGCGGGGGTGGGGCCAGAGCGGCGGGGCGGGGCCATGGGGCGGGGAGGGGCCAGCGGGGCAGGGGCGGAGCTCGAAGGCACGGCTTGGGCGGGGCGACAGCGCAGTTGCCCGGGCGACGGGGCCAAAGGAGGGGGCGTGTCCTCCGCAGTGGCGCATGCGTAGCGGCCACCGGTATCGGCGAGCCGGGTGCCGGTGTCGCCATGTCGGGCCGCGGGAAGCTGATCGCGGTGCTGGGGGATGAGGACACGGTGACCGGGTTCCTGCTGGGCGGCGTGGGCGAGCTGGACAAGCACCGGAAGCCCAACTTCCTGGTGGTGGAAAAGGAGACCAGCCTGGCCGAGATCGAGGAGACTTTCCGGTAGGCCCTGCGGCGGGGGGGGAGGGGGACCGCGGGGCCGGGCGGGAGGGCCAGGAATGGAGGGGGTCCTGGGGCCTAGGGTGGGTCCCAGGGGTGGAGGAGGTCTGGGGTTTGGGGAAGGTTCCCGGGGGATGGGATGTCCCGGGAGTGAGGGAGGCCAGCGACACGGGGTGGGTCCCGGCCAGGAGTCCCCGGTGGGGAGGAGGAGTCTGGAGCGGGACAGGGGGTCTCAGCAGTCCTTGGAGGGGGGGTCGGTGTCTCAGGGGTCCCTGTCAGGAGTCCGGTGCGAGGTGGGGGGGGCCCTGGGGGTGGGGGGGAATGAATCACGGGGGTGCCTGGCGAGCCCAGTCCCTGACCCTCCCTTCCCGTCCCCAGGAGCTTCCTGAACCGGGAGGACATCGGGATCATCCTGATCAGCCAGTGCCTGGCAGAGCTGATCCGGCATGCAGTGGAGGCGCACGCCCGGCCCCTGCCCGCCATCCTGGAGATCCCTTCCAAGGAGCACCCCTACGACCCTGCCAAGGACTCTGTCCTGCGCCGCGCCCGCGGTGTCTTCAGCCCCGAAGACCTGCGCTAGGGACCCCTATGACACCACCCACCCACTCCGGGGTGCTGCTTAGGGGGGGGTCTGCGGGTGCTGGCACCCCAGCCTGGGGTCCTCAACCCACCCCAGGGTCCCCACACCACCCCAGCGTGCTGCTGAGGGGGTCTGTGGGTGCTGGGGGGGTCCCAGCAGTGCCTGGTGACACTTGCTCAGCTGTCCCGTGACAAGTGCTGGAAGAGGAAGTGGCACCACAGCCCTGCCTATCGCTGCCGGATCCTGCCAGATCCTTGCCTGCTGTGGCCGGTGAGGGCAAGGAGGAGACAACCTTGGAGGGATGTTGATGGTGGGGGACACCCCAAGGGCACCAGGCACTTGTGCTGTCACCATGACCCGCCCCATTGGCAGCACCCTGGGAAGTGGGGCTGGTATTTATTGAACTCCCCGGTGTGCCCAAATGTCTTTTGTGTCTCCCCCTTCAGTGTCCCCAAGACATGCTGTCACTGTTCACTGCGTGCTCTGCTCTGTGGGTCGCACGGTGGGGCTGTGGGAGCTAGCAGCGCCTGGAAGCTCGGTGTCTTCCTGGGAGGGTGAGGGCGGGGGGACTGGCATGTGGCATGGGGACACGCTGTGGGGTGTGGAGGGACAAGAATGGGGCACATGGGAGGCTGTGGGGCACAGGGGGTGGACAGGCTGTATGTAGGACAAGGACACGCTATGGGGCACAGAGGGAGGACACATGCTATGGGGCACAGCGGGGGTGGAGAGAGTGGTGTGTCTTTAGGACATGCTGTGGGGCATGGGGGGAGGACAGGGACACGCTAGGCACGGGGGGGGGCAGGCCATGGTGTGGGGACATGGGACAGGGCTGTAGTTTGGGGACATGCTGTGGAGAGCAGAGACACACTATGAGGCAAGTAAGGGGGACATGCTGTGGGACAGGGGGCAGAGGACAGGCCATGGTGTGGGCACTGGAGGGACTGGGATCCCCAGCAGGTGATTCCTCACACACACCCCCAGCATCCTGCCCCCTAGCCCCAGGGGTATGTGCCCCCCAGTTCCCCATGCCCACCCTCCCCCTTGTCCCCATCCTCCCCATCCTGCTGGCAGTGGAGTCGGGGTGTAGCAGCCCCCTGGGCTGGGGTGTGTGTCATTGGTACCTGGGGAACAGCTTGGGGGCCAGGTCTTCTCTGTGTGTGTGTGTGTGTGTGTTCAATGGGGACCCCCTCTGTCCCACGGTGTGGGTCTGGCTATGACTGGGGTGGGGGCGGGGGTGGAAGTCCCCCAAACGCCTGGCTGCCCCCTAAGGTCGGCGGGACAGCACTGCAGTACTGGGCATATATACACATGTGTGGGCACACACATGCATGGCACACGTGTGCAGCTAGTTGCATGTGCAAAGAAAGCAGCCAATTGCACACATACACGTGCTTGCATGTGCAAATATGCGTGCACACACCATGCATGCACACACAGCTGCATGCACAAATGTGCATGCATGCACACACATGCACATACATTCGCATGCATGGCCACATGCACGAATACACATACCTGTGCATGCAAATGTGCATACACACATTGCACATGCAAATGTGCATGCATGAATGCACACAAATACACAAATCTACACAGACACATACACATGCACACACATGCACACAGACACACATGTATGCACACCTGTTTGCATGCACACCCCCCAACACACACCTGCCTGCACACCCATGCACCCGGGGGGGGCTGTGGGTGCCCCCGCCCATCCCCACGGCCGGACGTGTTGATCCTCTTTGTCCCCAAAGCAGCTTAGCGCAGCTCAGCACCAGGACGCCCCAACACCCGCCCTTGCACACAGACCCGGGTGTGCACACGGGTGCTCATGCCCTGACCCTGGCCCTTCGGGTGTGTACACGTGTGCCCACACTTTGACCCCAGCCCTTGAACACGCACCCAGGTGTGCACGTGGGAGCTCATGCTCTGACACCCACCCTTGCACACACACACAAGTGTGCACAAGGACAGGGCGTGCAGGGCTGGGGCCACACGTGCACACACCCCTGTGCAGGCAGCCTGGCAGTGCAGGCAGGTCATGCAACAGGCAGTAGAAGCAGGCTGGCATGGCAGGTAGTGTGGGCAGCACAGGCAGTGCAGGCAGCCTGGCAGTGCAGGCAGCCTGGTAAGCGATACTCCAGGCATTGCAGGCAGTGCAGTCCCAGCAGCACAGGAATTCTGCAAGCTGTACAGATAGTGCAGACAGGTCATACTTGCAGGTAGCAGAGACAGTGCAGATGGTGCAGGCAGGGGATGCTCCAGGCAGCACAGGAAGTACGGGCAGCAAAGACAGCACAGGCAGGGGAAGAAGTGCAGGCAGGTGAAGCTCCCAGACAGTGCAGGCAGCACAGGCAGTGAAGGCAGCTGATCTCCCCAGGCAGTGCAGGCAGCAGATACCTCAGGCAGTGCGGGCAGGAGACACCCCCAGGCAGCACAGGCAGGGTAGGCAGGCGGTACCCCGGGCAGGGCAGGCAGCGCAGGCAGGGCAGCCCCGCCCGCCGCGGCTCAGCCCGCCGCCGCCCCCGCTGATCCGCCCCCCCGTCCCGGGCCGGGCAGGGGCAGCAGCGCCGGGGGCGGCGGCGCCGGGCAGGTAAGGGGGGGCCGGGCCGGGGGGGGGGGAACCGGGGGGCCGGCGGGGGGGAACCGGGGCCCCGGGGTTGGGGTCCCGGGCCGGGGGGCAGCCTGCGAACGGGGGGTAGTCCAGACTCCTGGGTCCTCTGCCGGGGGGTGGGTCTGGCTGCGGCAGCGCGGGGGGACCCCCCGAGGGATCCCGGGGTAGGAGGGGACCCCGCGTCTCCCCTCTGCCCCCCCACCGCGGGGGGGACCCAGCGGGGCAGCATGGGGACCCCCCTATCCCGCTGTCGGGGGTGTCGGGGTGGCAGATGGGGAGAGCCCCCCTCCCCCTGCCCTAATTAGCTGCAGCTAATTGCGGGGGGGGCGGGGGGGTTGGGGTGGCAGCACCAGCATCTGGCTGGTGGGGGCGCCATATGGTCCCCACCCCCACAGACGGGGAGGCTGGAGGGGACCCCAGCCCTGCAGACCCCGCGGGGGTGCACAGCACAGGGTGTAGGGCACGCGGTGCGGGAGGGGGCACACACGTGGGACGGGGCGGGGGGTACGCAGCTGTCCCACAGGGAGCGGGGCCGGCCTGGCATAGGCACATCACCCCCTGCATCGCCGGGGCCCAGCCAGCCCCCAGTCCCCGAGGCTGGTGAGACCACCGGGACGGGGACACTCTGGTAACAGGGGCACCCAAGCACAGGGTCCTGTGGTGGGGACCCATGGGATGGGAACAGGGACGGGACATGGGCATGGGGACCCCAGGAGAAGGGAACCCTGGGGACAGGGACCCAAGGGTGGGGACAAGCATGAAGACCCCAAGGGAATAGGACCCTAGGGGAAGAGAACCAGGAATGGGGACCTGAGGGTGGCAGGCATGAGTCCATGGCTGATGGGACACAGAGGTGGGGGCACAGGGGGCAAGGGATGGGGACACAGAGCCGGGGTGCCAGCCCTGCTCCGTGCCAGCCCCACTCCTTCCTTCCCGGCTGCAGGCTGCCACCGAGGGCCCCGTCCCCGGTTCCCGGTCCCCATGGAGGCACCGTCCTGCCCGGCCCTCCTGGCTGCCTGCCTGGCACTGCAGCTGGCCACAGGTGAGCATGAGCAGAGGTGGCACTGAGGATGCTGGGGACACCGGGGGTGGCTGGGGGCATGGAGGTGGGAGGGATGCAGTGGCTGGTGAGGACAGTGACCTGGGCCATGGGGACCTGGGGAAGGGGACCCTGGGGGTGGCAGCCATGAGAGGTGGGGACCCAAGGAAGGGCATCCAAGGTACAGGGTCACCAGGGAATAGGGACCTGGGGAAGGGGAACCTGGAGGTGGAGACCGTGGCGGTGGCAACCATGAGAGATGGGGACCAAGGGGACAGGTTCACCAAGGAACGGGGGCCTGGGGAAGGAGACCCTGGAGTTGGGGACCCTACGTTATAGGGACCCTGGGAGTGGCAGCCATGAGCAGGGACCCAGGGGATGGGGTCACCAGAGAGTGGGGACTTGAGGAAAGGGGCCCTGTAGTTGGGGACCCAAAGATGGGCATCTGTGTGTAGGGACCCTGGGGATGGGGACTTGAGAGTGAGGGACTTGAGGGCATGAGGACCAAAGGGTGGGGACCCAGGGGGATGCTGTGACCCAGAGATGGGGGTCCAGGGAGTGGGACACAGGTGACAGTGACCTAGAGGCATGGGGACTGAGGGGTGGGAAGTTGGGAGTGGGGATCATGGACATGGGGACCTTAAGGCGTGCGGACCTGGGCGTGGGAATATGGGATGTGGGGAACCAGGGGCTGGGGGCCCAAAGATGATCATCTAGGGGACAGGGACCTCAGGGATGGCAACCAGGAGCTGGAGACCCCTGGGGATGTGTACCCCATGGGCAGGGAGACAGGGGATGGCTGGACACACGTCCCTGTCCCTGATCCCACGGTGGCAGCAGCCTGGGGCGACGGGTGCAGCAGCTTTGGGAACCTGTTCACGGAGATCGCAGAGAACAGCGCCCATGGGAGCCTGGTGGCCCAGCTGCCGGCGGCAGGGGACACGGGCAGCGCTGGGCTCCAACTCTGCCTGGCTGGTGCCGATGCCATTTGGTTCTACCTGGATGGCCGCAGTGTGCGGCTCAACGTCTCGGCCGAGCGGGCCCTGGACCGTGAGGTGCTGCCACCACCCTGTTCCAGTGCACTGCCCTCCATCCTGCACCCATCCTGCACCCATTGTGTGTCCACCTGCCTCCATCCTCTGTCCATCCTCCATCCACCTGCACCCACCCATCCTATGTCCATTCTCCATCCATCCTGCCTCCATCCACTTGCCTCCATCCTGCCTCTATCATGTGTCCACCTGCCTCCAGCCACCATCCATCCTTCAGTCATCCTGACTCCACCCTGCACCCATCATGTGTCCAGCTGCATCCCTTCTCCATCTGCCATGTCTCTACCCACCTCCATCATGTGTTCATCTGCCTCCATCCTCCAACAGTCCCGCCTGAATCCTCTGTCCACCCTCTCCCCACCCTCCATCTATCCTCTGTCCATCCTCCATCCACCTTCTATCCATTCTCCGTCCATCCTCTGTCCATCTATCCATCTGTACATCCATCCTGTGCTGCCCTCCATCTCATGTCCGTGCTTTGTCTACCTGCTACACCCTCATCCAGCCAGCACCCAGCCTGCACCTACCTGGGTGGGGGACCCCTTGGGGGTGGCCCCATGGGGCAGCCCTCCTGTGTCCCCCTGCCTGATGCCCCATCCCTTACAGGAGCTGGAGTCCCCGGTGTTGATGGTGGCCCTGACGTGTGCCGAGGATGGCTTCTCCCCGGTATGGCCACCATGTCCTTGGGAAGTCCAAGGGGCACTGGCCGCTCCATGGGGCATGGTCCCACTCTCGGTCACCCCTGTGTCCTCCCTCCATGTCCCCTGACAGGTTGAGTACCGGATCATCGTCCAGGTCCTCAATGAGAATGACAACCGGCCTCACTTCCAGGGAGCTACTGTCCTCACCCACAACATCAGTGAGGTGCCAGGACAGGGATGGGGACAGGGATGGGCACCAGGACAGGGGTGGCCATGGCCATGGATTGGGGATGTAGATGGGGATGGGGATGGGGACAGGGATGGGGATGGCCACCGGGACAAGGGGTGGTTGTAGGCATGGGCATGGGGACAGGGATGAGGGTGAGGACAGGGATGGGGACAAGGATGCAGATGGGCACCAGGACAGGGGCATCATAAGCATGGCCATGGGGACAGGCTTGGGCACTGGGACAGGAATGGGGACACAGACAGCACTGGCCATGGGCACAGGCACAGGCATGAGAATAGGGATGGTGGGGATGGGGACAGGGATGGTGCTGGGAGAAGGTGGGGTGCCCAGGAGGGATGGGGATACTCAGGAAGGACAGGGACACCCAAGAGGGGTGGGGACAGCCAGAAGGGACAGAGGACACCCAAGAGGGATGGGGACACCTATATGGGTCTGGGGCCTCTGGTGTGTGTTTGGGGGTGCGGGTGGTGACGGGTCGGTGCCATCAGCTGGCGGCCGTGCACTCGGTGGTGTTCAGCACACAGGCGGAGGACGCGGACGGGGACACGCTGATGTACGTCATCGACACGGCCTCGGTGAGCCCGGGGGCGGGGATGAGGGGGGATGAGGGGGGATGCAAGGCCACGCGGGGGCGGCGGGGGGGGATGGGGCCATCTGCCAGCACTGAGCCCCTTGCCTGCCCCCAGCCCGATGCCAGGTTCTTCCGCATCGACCTGCCCAACAGCGGGAAGGTGGTGCTGGCACGTGCCCTCGACTTCGAGAGCAGGCAGCAGCTGGAGGTGGTGGTCACCGCCGTGGTGAGCCCCCCGTGACCGTGGGAGCCCCTGCCCATGCCAAACTGCTGACGTGGGGATGGGGACCCTGCACCTGCCCTGTGTCCCTGTGTCTCCTCATGCCCATGCCATTGCCACCCCGTCTCCAGGTAACCCCACTGCCATGGGTCTGAGGACCTCATGGCCATGCCATGTCCCCTCTGCCTAGCCCATCATATCCCTGCATCCCTCACGTCCCTACCATCTCCACCCTGTGTCCGTGCAGCCCCACTGCCCTGGGTCTGGGGACCTCATGGACATGCTGTGCCACTGTGTCCCCTCTGCCCACACCATCTCCACCCTGTGTCCATGCAGCCCCACTGCTGTGGGTCTGGGGGCCTTGCAGCCATGCCATGTTTCTGTGTCCTCTTTGCCCACCCCATCTCCACCCCACGTCCCTGCATCCCTCATGTCCATGCCATCTCCACTGTGTGTTCCTGTGTCCCTTGTGCCCACTCCATCTCCACCCTATGTCCATGCAGCCCCACTGCTGTGGGTCTTCAGACTTCATGGACATGCTGTGTCACTGTGTCCCCTCATATCCCTGCCACCTCTACCCCACATCTCCCCTGTCCCCACCATCTCCATCCCAGGTCCCTACATTGCTTGTGCCCATGGCATCTCCACCCTGTGCCCACGCAGCCCCACTGCTGTGAGTCTGGGCACCTTGCACCCACCCCATATCACTGTGTCCCCTCTGCCCATGCTATCTCCAGCCCATGTCCATGCAGCCCTGCTGATGTGGGTCTGGGGACCTTGTGGATATGCTGTGTCCCTGTGTCCCCTCTGCCCATGCCATTTTTACATTTTACATGTCCCTGTGTCTCTTGTGTCCCTGCCATTTCCATCCCATGTCCCTGTGGCCCCTTATGCCCATTCCATCACCACCCCATGTCCATGCAGCCCCACTGCCATGCATCTGGGGACCTCATGGCCATGCCGTGTCACCTCTGCCCATCCCATGTCCCTGCATCCCCTCTTCCCATGCCTCCACGCCATGCCTGTGCAGCCCCACTGCTGGGGCTCTTGGGACTTTGTGCCCATGACACATCCTTGGGGGCCCCTGTGCCCACCCCATACCCAGCACTTCCCACTGCCATGCCACAGGGACAGCGCACACGTGTGGGTGTGACCCTCACCCCAGCACGGCCCCCCCATGCCCGCTGGCCTATCCCCACTGTCCCTGCTAATTGGGGGTGACATGATCCCGTCAGCCCCTGGCACCTGCCCTCAATCCCCCTCATTTCCTTAATGGGCCACTGGCATCTGCCCCCCCGCACCAGTGGGCACTGCTTGGGGGGGCACCACCCCTGTCCCACCCACCAGCACCCCATACCCAGGGCTGAGACCTCTGGGACCCCCCACCATGTCCTGAACTGGTGACCTCATTCCTGCTGCAGCCTGGGGGTTCATGTCACATGGGTGTCCCTGTCCCCTGGAGGTCCCTGTGCCCTGGCCAGGCAGCACCCCTTCCATTTTCCAGCAAACTCAGTGGCTCAGCACAGGCAGGGCTTGCCCCCCAGCAGGGGAGCCATCTGCCCCCAGGGCATCCATCCATCCGTCCATCCGTGTGTCTGTCCCCAGGAGATGAACACCAAGGAGCGGTTCAATGCCTCTGCCCACATCCGGGTGAATGTACTGGATGGGGATGACCAGTACCCCCAGTTCCTGCCCTGCACTCCCCGCACCCACCATGGCCTCACCATCTGCACCAGCCCCGTGTACACCGCCAATGTCACAGAGGGCCAGCTCCAGGTGGGGACATGGGGACATTGGGGGTGGGTGGCCAGGTGGGGGGAGTCCTGCGGGGCTGAGCTGGCTGTGTCCCCCCCACCCAGGGGGGTCCCCTGAGCTTCAGCCCTGGCTCTGTCTACGCTGAGGACGGGGACAGGGGCTTGAGGGCGGCCATCACCTACTCCCTGCTGGCAGGTATGGGCACGGGTGGGCAGGGACACGGGTGGGCAGGGACATGTGGGCATGGTGGGTAGGGATACACGGACACATGGACACAGGTGGGCAGGGACATATGGGCAGGGCACAAAGACATAAGTGGGCATGGGTGGGTGGGTGTGCATGGGCAGGGACACCCAGACACAGGTGGGAAGGTACACGGGCGGGTGTGGGTAGGCGTGGCTGGGTGGGTATGAGTGGGCATGGACATGGGTGGGCAGAGCTGGCCACAGTGCCTGGGTTAGGGGTTCACAGGGCAGTGCCCTCCTGCACCCCCCAGTCCCTGGGGCAGGCAGTGCTGGGGGGGTCTGTGTCGGAGGGTGGGTGCAGGCACAATCCAATTGCCGGGATCCAATGGGACCTTGCAAATGCAAATTGTATAAAGGGATTGAGAAGGGGGGGCCTAATCCAACCCACCCATTACAGGGGGGGCTGCAGCGTGACCGGGGCGGGAGGGCACACTCTGGCACACCCAAGGGTGCTCCAGCACCTGAGGGGTTAAACACCCCATATTGGTGTTCAGTGGGTTAATAAGGGACACACACACCATGTGCCCCTCCAAAATAGGGGGGGTGCCCTCCCAGCCCTGGGGGGCCAGGTATGAAGGTGAGGGGGATGACACACACATTAGGGACCCTCCCTCAGGAATGGCCAGGGCAGGGGGGGGGAGTTTCCCACAATGCCTTTTGGCAGGGTGTGGGTGACGGGGTGTGGGGGGTTCCCCAGCTTAGCCTCAGTGGGGGCCTGTGTGTGTGTCCTCAGGGCAGGAGAGCGGCCGCTTTCACATCGACAACATGACAGGAGCCATCACGCTGCTGCAGGCGGTGGAGAGCAGCCGGAGCACACCCGCTATCAGCCTCAGCATCATGGTGGGGGGCTGGAGGGGCTGTGGGTCCCTGGGGTGGTGGGTGCTGAGGGACACCCATGGCGTGGGGGCTGGGGTGCTGCCAGGCAGCACCCATGGGTGCAGGAGACTGGGTGGCAGCGGGTCAGACCTGGGTGTCCCCCACCCCTCAGACCTGGGTCCTCCCCTTAACACCCCCACCCCCCCAGGCCTCGCAGGTAAACGATGCCAACAAGTATGCAGTGACACAGGCAGTGGTGCGGGTGCTGGCTGCCAACCGGCACCCGCCACGCTTCGCCCACCCGATGTACCAGGCCTTCGTCCCCGCTGGCGCCCGTGAGGCTGCCCTCCTCCTCACCTTCGGCGGCCACGTGCTGGCCCTGCGCGCCCACGACCCTGACTTCCCTGAGGTGGGAGACCAGTGGGCGAGCGGGCGGGGGTCTGGGCAGGGGATGTAGGCAGGGATGCCGGTGGGGATGCGGGCAGGGGTCTGGGCAGGGGATGCAGGTAGGAATGCAGATGGGGATGTGGGCAGGGGTCTGGGCAGGGGATGCAGGCAGGGATGCCGGTGGGGATGCGGGCAGGGGTCTGAGCAGGGGATGTGGGCAGGGATGCAGGCAGGGGATGCAGGTAGGGGCACAGGCAGGGATGTAGGCAAGGGTGCAGGCAGGGTTGCAGGTGGGGATGTGGGCAGGGCATGCAGGCAGGAGATGAGGGCAGGGGATGAGGACAGGGGTTTGGGCAGGGCTGTAGGCAGGATGCTCAGCAGGGTGCCCCCCCCCCCCCCCCCCCGCAGGGTGTGAACCCCCAGGTGCAGTACAGCCTGCGTCCCAGCACCAACCACAGCCAGCTCTTCCAGGTGATGCCCAACGGGCTGTTGGTGGCCCGCGCCGACCGCCTGCGGCCTGACCAGACCTACCACCTGCAGGTGGGACATGGCGGGGCAGGGGGGCACCAGGGTTGGGGGACACAGGGGACACTGGGAGGCATTAGGGTCACCAGGGCTGGGGGGCACTGGGGGGCTGGGGGTACTGAGGGCTAGGAGACACTGGGGGAAGAACCCAAGTGTCTGGGGGCAGGGCAGGAGGGACCCTGTGTCCCCCCTCTGGTGTCACTGCTTTGTCCCCAGGTGCTGGCAAGGGATGAGGAGTCGGGGGAGACAGCGAACACCACAGTGGAGCTGGAGGTGCTGTGGCCAGGGCAGGCGGGTATGGAGTGGGGGGGGCTGCCTGTGCCCCCATGGGGATCCCCTCCTGCCCCATTGCCCTGTGACCCTCCCAAGGGTCCCCCCTGCCCCTTTGCCCTGTGACACCACCCCCAGGGTCCCCCCCGCCCCTTTGCCCTGTGACCCGCCATGGGATGGGGTCCCGTCTTGCCCCATAGCTTAGTGACACACACTCCCAGGGTCCCCTCCTGCCCCAAAGCACCAAGGCCCCCCTCAACAATGGGGTCCCCCCCGTCCCTTTGCCCTGTGACCTGCCATGGGATGGGGTCCCGTCTTGCCCCATAGCTTAGTGACACACACCCCCAGGGCCCCCTCCTGCCCCAAAGCACCAAGGCCCCCCCCAGCAATGGGGTCCTCCCTGTCAGGCCCCCCCAATCCCCAGCAGCGTGCCCCCCGTCCCTTTGCCCTGTGACCTGCCATGGGATGGGGTCCCGTCTTGCCCCATAGCTTAGTGACACACACCCCCAGGGCCCCCTCCTGCCCCAAAGCACCAAGGCCCCCCCCAGCAATGGGGTCCTCCCTGTCAGGCCCCCCCAATCCCCAGCAGCGTGCCCCCCCCCCCCCCCCCCTCTCACCTGTCCCCACAGCCCCGCGGGACCCTTCAGAGATGGGGCCAGGCCGGAGCTCGGTGAACACGGCAGTGCTAGCAGGGGGGCTGGGGGCCCTGTTGCTCCTCACCGCCGCCAGCCTCTTCCTCATCATGAGGCTGATGAAGAAGCGCCAGCGGCAGCAGGAGACGGCTGACCGGGCAGCACTGGCCATCGAGAAGCACCCCAACGTGGTAGGGGCCTCCCAAAAGCCCCCCCACAGCCCAACGTCCCCCAGCACCCACCCTGCACCCCCAAACACCCCCGGACCCCCCCAGTTCTCCCTGCACCCCAAGCCCCCCCATCCTGTCCCTGACCACCACCCCCAGCTATATTCCTAGCTCTACAGCGCGGGGGGTGGGGGTGGGGTCTTCAAAAGTAGAGTCGAGCTGGGAAGGGCAGGGGCCCCTCCGTGCCTCAGTTTCCCCACCTGACGCCTCTGTCCCTCTCTCCGCTCCCACAGAGCCTGAGGTGGTTCCAGCCGGTGAGTGCTGGGGGTGGTTCCAGCCGCTGACACCCCCCCCCCCCCGCAAGGGTGGGGAGACTGCCCTGACAACCCCCTCACAAAGGGTGCTGGGGCAGGGCCAGCACAGCATCACCCTGTTCTGAGCCCCCCCAAAAGGGTGCTGGGGGGTCCCTGTGCTGCTGCAGGGTGCCGGGGGGGTGACCCATGGCGGGGGTGGGTCCCATGGGGGGGACCCCTGACCCCTCTGTACCCCCCTGCAGGTCCCTGCCGGCAAGTCGTCCCCGAGCCCCCCCAACCTCTACTACCCCAACGAGGGGTACAGTGAGGGGGGCGAGGCCGCCCCACCACCACCACCACCACCGCCACCACCACCACCACCGCCTCCCCCTCCGCCTGCCCCGCAGCTCCCCCCAGTCCCCAAACCCCAGGCCAACTCAGTGGGGCGGCCGGGGGGGTCCCCGGGGGGATCCCCACAGGAGTCTCCTCCCCCTGCTCCAGCCAGCCCCCCCAGCCCAAGCGAGGTGGTGGGGGGCGGCGGGGAGGCAGGGGGCAGCCCTGCAGTGGGGGGTCGGCGCGGGGGGCCCCCAGCGGTGCTGCCAGCGCTGGAGGAGGTGAGCGAGGAGAGCCTGGAGGAGGCGGCGATGGGGGGCCCCAGGGTGCCCCCCACCCTGCTGCAGCTGCTGGAGGACTCCATCGAGTGCTGAGGGGGGGGCGCAGGGTGGCCGGGGGGAGCGCAGCTGCTGTCGCGATGGCACCAATAAACACCTGGAGCGACAGCGGGGGCTCCCTGGGGCGGGGAGGCACTGGAGGGGGGGTCACAGCCCCCAGCCGGAGGCACTGGGGAGGCACCGGGATGCACTGGGGGTTCGGGCCCCCTCCGGCTCCGCTCGCCCCCGGCGCGCCCCCACGTGGCATCTCCCGCGCTCCCGTTCCCTCCGCCACGCCCCGGGGCGGGGCCACCATCGTCCCGCCCCTTAAAGGCCCCACGCGCGTGAAGCGGGCTCTGCCCCACGGCCCGGTCGCGCGAGTCCCGGGGTGCCACGGGGTTTGGGTGCTGGGACGCTGGGGTGCGGAGGGCCTTGGGGTCCCTGGGTACTATGAGGGTCCATGGGTGTCCGCTGGCTGCCACAAGGGTCCCTAAGCACCATGGGGGTCCTTGGGGTTGCCATGGGGCTCTTGTCCCGTGCATGGGGTGGGGGTGTCATGGACTTTGAGTGCTGGGTCCCTGGGGTGTAGAGAGCCTTGGGGTTCCCCTGGGTGCCACAGGGGTCCACTGGGTACTATGAAGGTGCCAGCATGCCATGGGTGTCCCTGGCTGCCACAAGGGTCCCTGTGTGCCGTGGGTGTCCTTGGGGTGCCATGGGGTCGCTGTCCCGTGCATGGGGTGGGGTTGCCATGGGGCTCTTGCTGAGGTCCCTGAGGTCCTCAGGCACAGGGGTCAGGGGTTGCTGGTGTCCCCTGGGTGGGGTCCCCATTCCCCCAACCCGTGACCCCAGGGCTGTGAGTGGCCGTGGGCGGCCCTTGCTAAGAGGCTTGTGTGGCTGTTTGTCACTAATCTCCGGGGTCACCATCACTGTCACCCCACCAGGACCCGGCACCCATCCTATGCTGGGGGGCACCCACGGGTGACACACCCAGGTGTGCAAATATGCACGTGTGGGTGAAACATGCCTGTGTTCACCCGGGGGTGGGCACACCTCCTGACACTGGGGACCACCTGTGCTGGAAGCACTGGGAGCCCTGGAAGCACTAGGGTGCAGTGGGAGCACAAGGGCCACTCACGGCCCTGTGCCTGGCACAGCCCTTCCTGCCTTGCACACCTGCCTCCCACTCTGCGCCATCCCCTCCTGCCTCACACACTTCTTGTTTCCTTTGCGCACTCACTTCCCACCTTGCACCCCACACACACATACTCCCCTTTTCCCTTGCACACCCCCTCCACCTTGGACACTCACCTCCTACACCCCTTCCACCCCATTCGGTTCTAATCCACTTTGCACACCCACCTCCCACCCTGTGCAATCCCCACCCACCTTGCACCCCCCACCTCCTACCTGGCATACTCCCCTTTTCCCTTGCACACTTGCTTCCCACCTTGCACACTCACTTCCCGCCTTGCACACTCCTCCCCATCCCACATGCTCCCCTTTTTACTTGCAACCCCCCTCCCACCTTGCACACCCCCTTCTGCCCCAGGAAATTCCTGCCCACGTTGCACCACCCCCCTTGCACACCTACCTTCACTCCATTCAATCCCCTCCTCCCTTGCACCCCCCACCACTGCCTGTCCTACACACTCCCCTTTGCACTTGCACACCCAGTGCCTGCCTTGCACCCCCTGTTCTGCCCTGAGCAATTCCCTCCTGCCTTGCACCCACCTCCCACCTTGCACACTCACTCCCTGCCTGGCACACCTACCTCCTACCTTGCACGCCTGCCACCTACTCTGTGCAATCCCCTCCCACCTTGCACCCTCCCCTTTTCCCTTGCACACCCCCTCCCACCTTGCACACTCACCTTGCACACCCTCTTCCACGCCAGGGCAATTCCCTCCCGCCCTGCACCCCCTTCCCACCTTGCACACTCGCACACCCACCTCTCCCCCCGGCAGTAAATAGCCGGGCAGCCCCGCTAATCCCCCGGCCGCTCTAATCCCCGACAGCTGCCACGGCTGGGAAAGGCCCGGGGGAGGGGGGGGGACACACAGCCCCCCCGCACCCCGCCAGGGACCGACCATCCCCAGGCCTCCCCGCCCCGACCCCCCTGGTGCCTCAGTTTCCCCCGGGCCGTGTCCAGCCCCCACCCGGGGGTGGGCGGGGCAGAGGGGGCGTGGCCACCCCACCCCCCCTCCCGCCCCGGGCACCCGGGGAAGGAGCAACCGGAGCGGCCGGGCCTCACCGGCCCCCGCACCCACGGGCACCCCACGTGCACCCCCGAGACCACATCCCCGAGCACCCCCCGTGTGCCCCCCTCGCCCACCCGCGACCTGACCCCCGCCCCATGGAGGCGCCCCCCGAGCCTCCGGCGAGGTCCCCCCCGGCCGCCGGGGTCCCCCACGCGGGACACGGTTACGAGACAGTGGCGCAGCGCTGCAGCGCGCGGCTCCTGCGGGCCGGCCAGGAGGGCAGGTGGGGCCGGGGGGGGGAAAGTGGGGGGGGCGGGGGGGAGGGGAGAGCTGTGCCACGCGTAGGGGTAGTGCCGTGGGGGGGATGTGCCGTGGCTACGGGGCCGTGGGGGGCAAGTGCTGGGGGGGTTGTAGTGTGTGTGTGGGTAATGCTGGAGGGGGACCGGGGGGGGGGCGTGCCACGAGTCGGGGTGGGGCCGGGGGGAGAAGCTGTGCCGTGGGGTTGCGACTTGGGGGAGCTGTGCCGTGGGTAGGGGGCCGTGGGGGGAGAGCGCTGGGGGGGGGGATGTGTGTGGGGGAGGAGGGTAGTGCTAGAGGGGGACTTGAGGGGGGCTGTGCCATGCGTGGGGTGGTGCCGTGGGGGTCCTGTGCCGAGGGGGTGCGGTTTATGGGGCCTGGGCCGTGGGTAAGGGGCCGTGGGGGGCAGGTACTGGGGAGGAGCGATTGGGGGGTGGGGCTGTGCCACCGGTGGGGGGCCGTGGGATCTGTGCCGTGGGAGCAAGTGCTGAGAGGGGAGGGCCTCACACATGTGTGTGCCCTGGTGTGCCCAGCATTGGACATGTGTGTGCCCTGGCGTGCCCAGCATCACACACGTGTGTGCCCTAGTGTGCCTTCCTTGCACACGTGTGTGCCTTGGCATGCCCAACCTTGCACACGTGTGTACACTGGCGTGCCTGGCCGCAGCCCTGACCTTGCCTGCTGCACCGCGGGGGCGGATTAGAGCAGGCAGGGAGCGGGCAGCGCTAATCCTGCTGCCTGCACCCTGCCTGTGCCCTGCCTGCAGCTGGTCCGGGGGGGTCACAGTGGGTACCAGCACCCTCTTGGGGTGGGGAGGCATCCCCAGGGCCTGCAGGCAGGGTGCCATCCCCGGGGGGCTGCAGGCAGGAGCTGTTTTGCTGCCTGCGTCCCGCAGGGCCTTGTTAGCCGGAGGGTAACGAAGCACTGTGGGCACCGACACCTGCGGGCACCCAGTGGGTGGTGGGTCCCGCGGCAGCGTATGCATGGCGTGGGCTGCTGGATGCAGCTGGAAGGGCGGGGGGCACCCGAGGGAGGGGGCAGCCCCTGAAGGGAGCGATGCAGCCCTTCCCCTGAAGAAAAGGGGGCACCCCAACAAAAGGGGGAGCACCCAGAGAAAGGAGGGGGACCCAAAACAAACACGGGCACCCAAAGGTAAAGCTGGGGGGGGGGCACCCAAAAGCAAGGATGGGTACCCAAGAAAACGGGGTGTGTCTGAAAAAAGGGGCAGAACCCCCAAAAAGGCACAGCAACCCAAAGGTAAAGCTGGGGGGAGGGCACCCAAGGCAAAGGGGTGCACCCAAAAGGAAGGATGGGCAGTCAAGAAAAAGGGGTGCACCCAAGAAAAGGATGGGCACCCAAAAAAAGGAAGGGCACCCAAGGCAAAGGGGTGCACCCAAAAGCAAGGGGCGGCACCCAAAAAAAGTAGAGGTATCCCAAAACCGATGGTGCACTCAAAATACCGGGGTGTACCCACAAATCGGGGGGGCACACTAGAAAAAAAGGGGCACCCAGAAAACGGGGGCGGCATCCAAGCCAGAGGAGAGCACCCAGAGAAAGGGGCCCCCCACATGTGAAGCCGGGGGGTCACCCAGGCAAGGGGAAGGCACCCAGACACGGGGAGCGCGCGCACGGTGCTTGCACACACGCGGGGCTGGCGCAGGGCGGGGCCGTGGGCGGGGCCATGGGGTCTGCCCCGCCCCCTGCCCCGCCTCGCTCCGGCGCTCAGCGCCATGGGCGAGGGGGAGCCCAGGTACCGGGTGGGGCGCGGGGGGAGTTACTGGGGAGGTAATGGGAGGTTACTGGGACGTGAGGAGGCAGCATTGGGGGGATACCGAGGGGTTACTGGGACGTGGAGGACAGCATTGGGGGGATACTGGGGGGTTACCGTGAAATGGAGGAGCAGGAGGGGGGGGGGTTACTGGGAGATGGGGGGACCGGAGTGTGGAGTTACTGGGAGATGGAGGAGGTAGGGTAGTGAGGAGGCGGCAGTGGAGGGGGGACTGGGAGGTTACTGGGGCCTAGGGGCGAAGCGGCGGGGGGGTACTGGGAGGTTATTGGGGGATGATGAGGCAGCACTGGGGAGTTACTGGGAGGTTCTTGAGGCATGGGGGGCTACTGAGTAGTGGGTGAGGGGTACTGGGGTGTTACTGGGGCACGGGGAGACAGCAGTGGGGGGTACTGGGGCATGGGGGGGGCACGGGGTAATGGTAAGGCAGCGTTGGGGAGTCCTGGGGGGGTTACTGGGAGGTGGAGGGGCAGCAGTGGGGGGGTACTGGGGGAATACTGAAGGATGACGAGGCAGCGGTGGGGGGTACTGGGAGGTGGAGGGGGAGCGGGGGGGGGGTGGTGATGGAGGCTCCTGGGGATGGGGGGGCTGTAATGGGGGGTTCCTGGAAGTTACTGGGGGACGTGGGGGAGCGGGGGGCAGGGAGAGGAGTGAGAGGGGGGGTCTCGCTGTGCGGCGGGGGGAGGGGGCGAGGGGTAGCGGGAGGGCACTGGGGATGCGGGCAGGGTTACTGGGAGGCGCTGGGGGCTGGTAGTGGGGCCGCTGGGCGGTGGCGGGGGGGTACTGGGAGGCGCTGGGGCAGGCTGGGAGCGGGGGGGGGGGGGCTGCGGCGGCCGGTCCCGGCTCTGGCTCCTCCTCCCGGGCAGCCTCGCCCCGGCCCCGCCCCTGCCCCGCCCTGCGCCGTGGCCGCTGCGGGCACCGGCACCGCAACGCGCCTCCCGCCCTGGGACCCCCCCCTGCCCCGGGACCCCCCCCGCCCCCCCGGCACCGGCCTGGCCAGCCCAGGTGGGGGTTCGCGGGAGGGGTCCCGGTGCCGCGGGGGGGGCGGCGTGGTACGGATGGGGGGGTCCCGGTGGGGGGCTCCCGCTGGCGGCAGGGGGGTCCCGGTGCCACCCCCTGTCCTGCAGCATGGCCGACTACCTGATCAGCGGGGGCACCGGCTACGTGCCCGAGGACGGGCTCACTGCCCAGCAGCTCTTCGCCACCTCCGATGGCCTCACCTACAAGTATGTGTGGACCCCCCCGACCCTTCCAGCACCCCCAGATACTCCAAACCTGGGGGGGCATCCCCCACCCCATCCCAGTGGGGTGCTCTCAGCCCAGCACCCAGCGTGGCTGGATGGGGCTGGGGCACCCTGGGCACTGTGGTCCCGGGGGTCCACTTGGGGTGCCCCCACCTCGGCCCTGTGGCCTTCGTGGGATCAGGGTCCCTGGGCACCATTGTCCCCAGGGGACCTCCCCTGGGATGTGGCACCCACCCCCTGCAGGGACTGTGTCACTTTGTGGGGGCTGGGGGACACGTGTCTGGGGGGTTGTGGTCTGCTGGGGAGGGGTCCCAGCCATGGTGCCCCCCCCTTCCCTTCATCTTCTCTGCAGTGACTTCCTCATCCTCCCTGGCTTCATCGACTTCACAGCAGATGAGGTGGTGAGTCCTGGCCGCCTTGGTCTGGGACCTCCCCAGGGTGATATCTCAGTGTCCCATCCCCATGGGGTGATGTCCCTGTTGTCCCCCCACAGGGTGATGCCCCCATGTCCCACCCCAGGGTGACATCCCTGTGCATTCCAGGGTAACAGCCCTGTGTGTGTGCGTGTTGGGGTGATGTCCCTGTCCCTCTTCACCAGGGTGATGTCCAGGTGTCCCCTCTTAGCATGATGTCCCCATGCCTCCCCCTGGGGTGATGGCAGGACGTGGTCTGGGATCACCATGGGGTTTTGGGGGTGTGGCAGGGGGGCTGCACCCTACAGCTCAGCAATGGCGGGGGGAGGGGGAACTTCTGGAACATCCATGGGCCCCCAGGGGGGAGGGACAGGGCCTGGGCAGGGCTGGGGGGCACAGGGGGTGGTCCCAGCCAGTGGGGTAGGGTGAGACTGGGAGGCAAGGGGCTCCCCCCACCCTGCTGACGGGGGCCAGAAGGGAGAAGGGTCTGTGCTCCCCCCAGGACCTGACCTCGGCGCTGACCCGCAAGATCACCCTGAAGACCCCCCTCATCTCCTCCCCCATGGACACAGTCACAGAGGCCGACATGGCCATCGCCATGGCTGTGAGTGGGGGACACCCGGGGGGCGCACCCTGGGGTGGAGGATGCCCAGTTCCACGTGGGTGCAGGGGGAGTTGGAGCCCTGGGGGTGGGGCAGGGGGGACATAGGGGCAGGGGAACTTGGGGGCTGCAGGCCCCGCACAGTGCGGGAGGAGGGCAACCCAGGAGGGTTGGAGGGAACATGGGTGCAGGGGGGAGGTGTACATTCCCACGATGGGAGTGTGTGTGGGTGCCCATACCCAGGTGGGTGCAGGCTCAGGGTGCCCACCCTACTGAGGGTCAGGTACCTACTGACCCCCTCCCTGTGCCCCCCACCCCAGCTGATGGGCGGCATTGGCATCATCCACCACAACTGCACCCCAGAGTTCCAGGCCAACGAGGTGCGCAAGGTGAAGGTAAGGGGGGTCCCCGCCACCATGGTGCCCCCCTGCCTGCTGCCCACTGCCCACAGCACTGCCCATGCCCCCTCCCCAGAAATTCGAGCAGGGCTTCATCACGGACCCGGTGGTGATGAGCCCCACACAGACGGTGGGGGACGTGTGGGAGGCCAAGCTGCGGCACGGCTTCTCAGGGATCCCCGTCACCCAGACGGGCAGGATGGGCAGCAAGCTGGAGGGCATTGTCACCTCCCGTGACATCGACTTCCTGGCCGAGAGGGACCACGGCACCCGGCTGGGCGAGGTGTGTGTGGGATGTTGGGGGGATGTGGGGCAGGGGGGTGGGATGGGTGGGATGCAGGGCAAGGATGTGGGACAAGGATGTGGAGCAAGGGTGGGATGCAGGACTGGGATGGGTAACAGGACTGGAGTGGGAGAAGGTGGGATGGAGAAGGTTGGAGGATGTTGGTGGGACATGGGGCAGGGGTAGGAGGTGGGTGGGAGAAGAGGGTGGGATGTGGGGCAGGGATGTGATGCAGGACTGGGATGGGGAACAGGACGAGTGGGAGAAGAGGGTGGGATGGAGGACAGGGGTGGAGGGGTGAGGAGCATTGGAGGACATTGGTGAGACATTGAGCAGGGGTGGGATGCAGAAAGAGGTGGGATGACGGGGGTGATGGGATGGGAACAGGGATGGGGTGGGATAGGAATGGATTGGAAGAAGGTGCAGGGACGGAGTGGAGTGGGATCAAGGATGGACTTGGACAGGATGCAGGGATGGGAGGGAGTGGGATGCAGGCCAAGGGTACAATGGGGTGAGACACGGGGATGGGATGGGACAGAGCTGGGGTAGGGTGAGGTGGGACACGGGGATGAGATGAGATGCGGGGAGGGGATGGGATGGAATGGGACAGGATGGGATGGGGCGAGGCGGGATGGGATGCAGCAGTGTAACACAGGGGTGGGATTAAGTGTGATAGGATGCAAGGATGGAATGCAGAGGTGGGATGGGATGAGGTGGAGTGGGATGCAGGGGTGGATAGCCTGGCCAAGGCCAGATGGCTGGGGTGGGAGCAGCCTGCAGTGGCCCCAGGGTCCTGCCAGCTCCCATGTGGGTGATGCTGGCCTCACAGGTAATGACGAAACGCAATGACTTGGTGGTGGCTCCTGCTGGCATCACCCTCAAAGAGGCCAATGAGATCCTGCAGCGCAGCAAGAAGGGTACCAACCCCACCACAGTGGGGCCCAGCACCCTGGCACCATCCTGGGGGTCACCTCTGTATCACTCATCCCTGGGGTCACCTCTGTTTCCCCAACCCTTGGGGTCACATCCACATCACTCATCCCTGGGGTTACCTCCACGTCATCAGTCCCTTGGGTCACCTTTGTGTTACCCCATCCTTTGGGTCACCTCCACGTCACCCCATTTCCATCCCTGGGGTCACTTCTGTGTCACCCCATCCCCATCTCTTGGGGTCACCTCTGCATGCCCCCATCCCTGGGGTCACCTCTGTGTCACCCCATTGGGGGGTCCCCCCTGTGCCCACCAGGGAAGCTGCCCATCGTCAATGACAGTGACGAGCTGGTGGCCATCATCGCCCGCACGGACCTGAAGAAGAACCGGGAGCACCCGCTGGCCTCCAAGGATGCCCGCAAGCAGCTGCTGTGCGGGGCAGCCATTGGCACCCGCGAGGATGACAAGTACCGCCTGGACCTGCTGGTGCAGGCCAGCGTCGACCTGGTGGTGCTGGTGGGTGGGGGGCTGCAAAGGGGACTGTGGGGGGCCCAGGGATGGGCACCCACCCTGCTGCACCCCACTCCTGCACCCAGCCCCATGGCATCCCAAATCCCTGCCCCAGGGCACCCCAAGTGCCCTCCCCAGAGCACCCCAATTCCCTTCCCAGCTCTCTAACCTCGGGCACCCCAAATCCTTGCCCTGCCCTGCACCCCAATTCCCTGCCCAGCTCCCCACCTCATGGCACCCCAAATCCTTGCCCCGTGACACCCGAGTTCTCTCCTTGCCTGGCTCCCCACTCCATGACACTCCAAATCCTTCTTTACCCCACAGCACCTCAGTGCTCTCCCTGCTTTGTACCCCACCACACGGCACCCCAAATCCCTGCCCTGCTTGCCACCCTATGGCACCCCAATACCCAGCTCCACAGCACCCCAATCCTCCATCTGCCCAGCTCCCTGCCCCACAGCACCCCAAATCCTTGCCCTGTGGCACCCCAGTCCTCCCCCTGCTCTGCACCTTAAACCTCTGCCCTGCTCCCCACCCTGTGGCACCCCAAATCCTCCCCCCAGGGCACCCCACACCCCTGCCCCCCATGCCATGTGTGAACCCCCTAACGCCGTCCCCCCCCATGCCGTGACCCCACATACAGTGTGTCCCCATACGGTGCCCCCCATGCCGTATCCCCTAGGACTCGTCCCAGGGGAATTCGATCTACCAGATCAGCATGATCCACTACATCAAGCAGAAATACCCCGACCTGCAGGTGATCGGGGGCAATGGTGAGCCAGGGCTGTGGGCACCCCACTGTGGAGGGTGGACAGGGGGCACAGGGGGCTGGAGTGCTGGGGGGTCAGCAGGGGAGGGTTGGGGGGTGGGGCGAGGATTTGGTGTGCTGTGGGGCAGAGGGCTGAGCAGGAGGAGGATTGGTGTGCTGTGGGGCTGGGTGTTGGGGTGCTGTGGGGTGGGGAGCTGGGCAGGGATTTGGGGTGCAGGGCAGGGGGAGGATTGAGGTGCTGTGAGGCAGGGAATAGGGGTACCGTGGGGGGGGGCCTGGGCAGGGAGAGGACTGGGGTGCTGTGGGGCTGAGTGCTGGGGTGCTGTGGGGCAAGGAATAGGAGTGCCATAGGGTAGGGGGCTGGACAGGGAGAGGATTGGGGTGTCGTGGGGCTGGGTATTGGGGTGCAGGAGCGGGGTGCCTCGGGGGGGTTGTCCTGTGGGGGAGCACCCCTCGCTGGCAGGTGCCTGATGTGGAGGGTGCCCTCTCGCCGGGGCGCAGTGGTGACAGCTGCCCAGGCCAAGAACCTGATTGACGCTGGCGTGGATGCCCTGCGGGTGGGCATGGGCTGTGGCTCCATCTGCATCACCCAGGAAGGTGCGTGGCGATGCACCGGTGACCCCCCCGGTGTGGTGACCCCCCGGCACGCCACGGCGCCACGGCGGGTGCTGACCCCTCTCCGGCAGTGATGGCGTGCGGGCGGCCACAGGGCACGGCAGTCTACAAGGTGGCTGAATATGCCCGGCGCTTCGGCGTGCCCGTCATCGCTGACGGCGGCATCCGCACCGTGGGGCATGTGGTGAAGGCGCTGGCGCTGGGGGCCTCCACCGGTGAGCAGGGGGGCACAGGGGGCACGGGCACCCAGCACCCATCCTGCTGTCACCCATGGGGGTCCCTGCTGTCACCCCAGCACCCATCCTGGTGCCACCCTGGGGAGGTCCCTGCTGTCACCCCGGCACTCATCCTGCTGCCACCCTGGGGAGGTCCCTGCTGTCACCGCAGCACCCATGTTGGTGCCAGCCAGGGGCTGTGACGGCCGTCCCCCTGCAGTGATGATGGGGTCCTTGCTGGCGGCCACCACGGAGGCACCGGGGGAGTTTTTCTTCTCGGAGGGTGTGCGGCTGAAGCAGTACCGGGGCATGGGTTCGTTGGACGCCATGGAGAAGAGCAGCAGCAGCCAGAAACGCTACTTCAGGTATGTCATGGAGCTGGGGGGGGGGGCACGGGGGGTCCCAGACACTCAGCCCTAACCCCCTTGCTCTGTGTCCCCCCCAACAGCGAGGGTGACAAGGTGAAGGTGGCGCAGGGGGTGTCGGGCTCTGTCCAGGACAAGGGCTCCATCCATAAATTTGTCCCGTATTTGATTGCGGGAATCCAGCACGGCTGCCAGGACATAGGGGCCAGAAGCCTCTCTGTGCTCCGGTGAGCTGGGGGTGGCATAGGGGACAAGGAAATGGGGGGTGGGGGGTGGGGGTGTCACCCTGCCCTGCTGACCCTGCCACCGCCCTCCACCAGGTCCATGATGTATTCGGGGGAGCTGAAGTTCGAGAAGAGGACCATGGCAGCTCAGATCGAGGGGGGGGTCCATGGGCTCCACTCGTAAGTGGGGGATTGGGGGGAGCACAGCGGTACAGGGGGGCATGGGGATGCTGCGGCAGGCACCACGTCAGATCTGGCTCGTGTGCCCTTCCCCAGGGCATGGGGCAGGGGACAGGCACCCAGTTACACCAGTGCCAGGGATGGAGGGGCACCCAGTCACCACAGTGCTGGGTATGATGGGGGGGCACCCAGCCAGTTTGGGGTATGGGAGGTTCCCAGGCCTGCCTTTGCCCAGGTACTGGGGGGGGCAGGTCCCTCCTTGCCCCAGCACTGGGTGTTGGGGGTCCCCGGCCCCCCCTTACCTCAGCACTGGGTGTGGGCTGGTGTGGCCGCACTGGGGGCTGTAGGAACCGATTGGATGGACCCTCAGCCGAGCCCCCTTCGGCTGTGGGTCACCCCCTATGCTGTGCCACTGTGGGAACACACTGGTACTGGGGGTGCTGGTCCAGACTGGGACTAGGGGAGCAGCCTGGGGGGATGGGGAGCCTGAGGCACATGACAGGGTCCAGGACACAGGGGTTCCAGGCAGAGTGTGGGGGCTGTGTGTGGGGGTGTTTCACCCAGGGGTAACCCGCAGCTGGGAGTCAGTGCTGTGGCCCCCCGCCCCAGTGACAGTCAGGGTGCAGAGTGGCTGCGGCAGTTGTTTTAATTCACCCCGTGGGGTGCCCCAGAGTAAGGATGAGCATCCACAGCCACCCCAGCCCTGCCTGGCACGTCCCCCCCTCCCACCTTGGTGACACCCCCTTGCACTGGGGGCTTCTTCTCCGGGCCCCCCCGGGATGCTGCAGCACCTTTGGGGTCCAAGGGGAGGCAAGGCTTGCACAAGGGGGTGTGGTTTGTGCACGGGAGCAAGGCTTCTGGTAGCCACCAGAGCTGGCTGGCTGGCCACTGGGTGGCCAGTTGGGTGGTGGCTCATGGCCAGTTGCTGGTTGGTCAGCCTGTGGGGCTGCTGGTTGCTTGGCTGGGATACTGGTTGGCTGGCCAGGATGCTGGTTGGCTGTGGTTGGTTGTCTCATTGGCCAAGATGCTGGTTGAGGTGCTGGTTGGCTGGCCAGGCTGCTGTTTGTTGGTGATCGGCCAGCTGGTTGGCTGGGTGCTGGTTGAGGTGCTGGTTGGCTGTGAGTGGCCAGCTGGTTGGTTGGCTGGGTGCTGGTTGAGGTGCTGGTTGGCTGTGGTTGATCAGCTGGTTGAGGTGCTGGTTGGTTGGGTGGCTGCTTCTTTGGCCGGGATATTGGCCAGTTTGCCCAGAGGCTGGCTGGCTTGGTGGTGGTCGGGATGCTGGCTGGCTGGCTGGTCGGCTGGCCAGGATGCTGGCTGGCCAGTTGACCACCTTGGCCATGTTCTCCATGAGCCATGACCAGACAAGGTTGGGTAGGCTCGAGCAACCATGGCATTGCTGATGTCTTCAGGGTGAAGCCGGGCAGTGGCTCAGGGCAGCATGTCCTCGCCGGCAGCCGTGGGGTTGCAGCACCTACCCAGTGTCCACCTCAGCATGGACTGAGCTGGGGTGCTGGTGCTGGGCGGCTTGATGAGAGTGTGGTGCCGGTGCTGGATGGCTCGGTTGGAGCACAGTGCCGGTGCCAGGAGTCCAGTGCTGGTGGCCAGCCAGCCTCATTGGAGTGCATTACTGGTGCCAGGTAGCTTGGTCATGGTATGGTGCCAGCGCCAGCCTGGCTTGGTCGGAGCACAGTGCTGGTGCTGGGTGGTGCCGGTGCCAGGAGGCTCTGCCAGAGCGTGGTACTGGAGCCTGGTGACTTGGTCAGCTTGTGATGCCAGATGGTGCCAGGGCCAGATGGTGCCGGTACCAGGAGCCTTGGGCAAGTGCAGTGCTGGTGCCAGGTCACCAGGTTGGAGCATGGTGCTGATGTCCAGCTGGATCACGGTGCCGGTGCCAGATGGCTTGGCGCAGCACATGGTGCCGGTGCCAGGTAGTGCTGGTTCTGGGACACTCAGCTGAGCATGGTGCAGCAGCTGGTCACAGGGTCAGACCAGGGTGCTGATGTCCAGATGGATCATGGTGCCAGTGCTAGGTGGCTTGGCTGGATTGTGGTGCTGGTGCATCCGGGTGGGGGGCCAGGGGGATCGCCGTGCCATGTGCCGGGCCAGGGTGACCTTGTAACCTTCTCTCTCTTTCCTGCCCATGCCGCTGCCATAGCTTTACAGTTCTGCCACGTAAGTACCAGCTAGCACCCCACTCCCACCGGGGCTGCGAGGTGATGGGGGAGGGGGGGCAGGCAGGGGGGGCTGCCATTGATGGGGGACCTGCAGCCCCCCAGTGGAGATAGTGGGGTGGCTCAGGGTGCTGGGGGGGCACCTCTCCATTTACCAGCCAGGATCTGACGTGGTGCCGGTGCAGTGGGGGGGAGGGGTGGGGCAACCGTGAGGTCTGGGGGCCCAGGCCCCCGCCCCACTGCTCATCCCCCACTTCTACCCCACAGTTACGAGAAGCGGCTGTACTGAGGAGGGGGCACGCGCTGGCCCCCCCCGCCCAGAGCTGGCTGGTCTCCCCGCGGCCCCTCGTCACCACCGCCGCTAGTGCCACGCTGGGATGTCGCTGGGGCTGGCTTTGCACTACGGGCTGGACCCCTGGCCAGCCCCTGCCGCTGGCACCCCCCAGCCATAGGGCTGTCAGGGCCCCCCTGCCTGCCCCCCCGGCACCTACCTGGGACCACAGGACTTTTGTGTGGGCCCTGGGGTGCTGCACCCCTCAGGTGGGTAGGGCATGGCACCTGCTGCTTGCCCTCCGCCATGACCCTACTTTGCCCCTACAGGGGGGGCAGGGGAAGGGACTGCCCCCCGCCCCCCCCGCCTCCCATCAGGACTCCCTGCCAGTGCAGAGGGGGCTGCCCCTTTTCCCCTTCAGCTTGGGGTCACTGCAGGGGCAGCAGCAGCCCCCTGCACCTGGGGGAGCCTCCCATCCCCCCGGCCCCCCTGGCAGGCTGGAGGGGGGGGCACCAGGGCCGACACCGTGCTGTATCCAGGTATTAATAAAGTAATGGAGCATCCAGTGCTGCCACTGCCTGTCTCCCTGCCTGTGCAGGCAGCACCGGGGGCAGGCAGCACCGTGGCACATGTTGGCATAGCACAGCATGGGGTAGCACACCATGGCACATGTTTGCATGCCATGGCACAGCCTTACACACGCTGGGGATAGCGTGGTCACCTTGGGCACAGCATTGTGCACTGGCCTGGTCTTGCACGCTGTGACACAGGTTTGCACACCAGGGGCACGAGGTAGCACGCCCTGGCACGGCCTTGAATACCGTGGGACAGGTTTGCATACCACAGGCACAGCCTTTGCACACTGTGGCATGGCATTGCACCCTGTGGCACAGGTGTGCACACTGTGGGCATGTCCTTGCACGCTGGCGCAGCCTTGCCCACCATGTCACAGCCTTGCACACCATGCCATGGCCTTGTGCACTGTGGGTAAGGCTTAGCACACCGTAGCACAGGTTTGCACACCGTGGCATGGCCTTGCACACCATGGCACAGCTTTGCACACCATGGCACGGGTTTACACACTGTTGGCATGTCCTTGCACACAATGGCATGGTCTTGCATGCCATGTCATGGCTTTGTACACCGTGGGCACAGCCTTACACACCATGGCACAGGTTTGCACACCATGGACATGACCTTGTGCACCATGGCACACCTTCGCACCCTTGGCACAGCTCTGACCCTGGCACCGCAGCAGCCAGCCGTGGTGCCCTGTGGCCTGGTGGTCTCACATGGGCTGGTAGTGCCACTCCGTCTGTTCGTCCTGGGGTGGGATGCCCCCTGCTAGAGCCTGGCCTTGGTGGGAGGGGGGCCCTCCAGTGAGCGCAGGAAGGCGAGCAGGGTGCGGCAGTACTCGGCGGGGTGCTGGCGCAGGTGGGCGGCATGGCGGGAGTGTGGCCAGCCCCAGGCATGGGCACGGATGCCCTGTGCCCGCCAGCCCTGCAGCAGCGCCCGCAGCACTGCTGGCTGGCTTAGCCCATCATCCAGGCAGTAGAAGAGGAGGAGGGGGCAGCGCAGGGGGGGGCTGGCGAAAGCACCTCGTGCCCGCTCAAACTCCTGCCCCCCCCAGCACCCCAGCACCCTCAGGTACAGCCAGGCACCAGCACGCACCAGGGCCCGCAGGGACGGCGTGCCCACTGTGCCAGCGATGCCTGTGGGGAGAGAGCTGTGTCAGTGCCAGTGGGGGTCCTCGGTGGCACCTGCAGTGGGTATTTCCCCCCCCAAGCCACACTCACCCTGCGCCATGTCCCCGAAGCCACCAGTCACCAGGCTGTCATAGATGATGCCGCGGAAGCGCGGTGCCAGGCGTTGGCACTGCTGGGGCTGGTGGTGGAGGAGCAGCAGCACCTGGGCAAAGGTGTAGGCACCGGCAGAGATGGCGTGCACCAGCAGCGGGCGGGTGGCCAGGCCACAGCCACCACTGCCACCAGCACCACCGTTGCCACCAGCACCACACCCGTCACCATCGCTGCCACCACCACCAATGCCACCATCTCCACTGTGGTCCAGCAGCCGCAGAAGCTGCCCTGCCAGGCGCTGCCCTTGCCATGGCCACAGGATGTGGCACACCGTTGTCCCCACCACCAGCACGTCCATGCCATGGCGCAGGTAGAGCGCCAGATACCGTGCCAGCCCCCGTGCCCGTGCCCCCAGCCAAGGCAGCAGCAGCAGCAGCGGTCTGCCGGGCGGGGCTGGAGGGGACCCCTCAATGGCACTGTGGTAGAGGTGGATGGTGCCCGAGAAGGATGTCACCGTGACAGGGGGCAGTGGTGGGGAGGCACAATGCAGCCCCACGTCCTCCCTGGGGGAGACAGGGCAGGCGGTGGGCATCAGGGGGACACCTCCAAATGTGGGTCACCCCCCCAAACGTGGGACACCCCCCCAAAGTGGGGCAACACCCCCCAAACGGGGGACACCCCCCCCCCCAGACAGAAGACCCTGCAGTCTTGCCAGGTAACACCCGCACCCTGGGGGGATGGGGCAGGGGGGTCCTGTCCTGCTGCCCCCCTCTGTAGGGTCGTCTCCCCTCCACGTGCTGCCCCAGGATGGGCTGGGACCTCCCCCCCCCCCCACGGGATCCCTGCACCGTGAGGACGTTTGAATGTCCCATGTCCCACAGACACTTGGGGACACCCTGCCCACCTTGTGCCCTCCTCCGTGTGCCCCAGACCCGCTCCCCCCTCCCCCTGGCCTGGGGACCGCGCACCCCCACCCTGGCATCTCCCCCCACCCTGGGGGCACTGGGCACGGGCTGAGCCCCTGCGGAGACATCGGGGCGCTCAGGTCCCTGCAGCTCCCGCCAGACACACACACGTCACCCCCGTGTCCCCTCCCCATGCTCACCCGGTGTCACTGGCTGTGCCAGGGGGGTCCGGCAGCATCAGAGGGTCCGGCTCTGTGAGGGGGTCTGGCTGTGGTGGGGGGTCCAGTGTGCCAGGGGGGTCCGGTGTGCCGGGGGGGTCCAGCAGTGCTGTGGTGCTCTGCCTGTGCCTGGGGGTCCGGCAGTGCGGAGGCATCTGGCTGAGCTGGAGGAGTCCAGTTGTGCCAGCGTCCAGCGGTGCCGGTGCAGGTGCCAGTGCGGGTGCGGGTGCTGGTCCGGGTGCCGGTCCGGTGCCGGTGCGGGTGCGGGTGCGGGTGCCGGGACACAGCAGGCAGATGCTGGCAGACGCCGGGATTAGGCCAGGCCGCGGTTACAAAACGCCTTACACAACGCCAGCGGGCACTGCGCCACCGCCGGTGGCATGGGGACAGGCCCCCGTGGTCCCCCACGGCTCCCCGTGCCCCTCTGCTATGTCAACCCCGCTATCTGGTCCTGGGGGATGGTGGCGACCTGGTGACAACTGCCATGCCCCCTCCCCAGCATATCCGCCGTACCCCCGCCCCCCCCGCCGGAGACAGACAAACACCCCTCCCCCCCTGCCCTCCCCCAGGAGCCACCGTGGTCCCCAGTGCCTCCCTCTGGCATGCTGATGAGGGGCTGGGGGGGGCAATGAGGGTGTAACAGGGGTGTGTAAGGGGTGTACAATGGACCGGGTTCCACACTGCCCAAGCACCTCGGGGAAACCCCACCCCCACCCTGGAGCCGGAGCTTTGGGGTCCCAACTCGAGCAAAGGAGCTCGCATGGTGGCACACATGGCACATGCAGTGGCACAGATGGGGGCACACACAGTGGAACAGGTGGTGGCAATGGGCACTGGCATGCATGGTGCCACACTTGATGGCACACACGGTGGCACAGGTGGTGGCATGGGTACCAGCACACATGGTGGCACACTTGGTGGTGTACATGCTGCCCCCGTGGCAGGGCTGCCTACAATCAGACAGGGCAGAGGTGACCCAAGTGGGTGTCCCCATCCCTCTGCCAGCCCCTCCAGCATTGGCAGCTCCCAGCGTGCCATGCCGTGGCCTGGATGGCAGTGGCGGCTCACCCGAGCGTGCAGTGTGCACCGTGCAGAGCTGCTGACCCACTTCCCTGCTTCCTGCCCGCAGGGCCATCGAGCGGCTGTGCCCATCCCAGCACCTCTGCATCCCCCCCCCCCCCCCTCGTGCCTCTGTCCCCCCTCCTGGCTCTGCCCCATGTTACCCACCCCTGGGGGGCTGCTGGCATGGCCTTGTCACACAGCCAGGTCTTGGGGCTGCCGATGGGGCACAGGCTGCGGTCACCCTAAGCATGAGGGGTACAGTGAGTGCACGCAGCGAGTGTGTGCAGCTCATATGCGCAGTGTGCGTGTGCCCACAGCATGTGCATGCAGTGTGTGCAGGGAGTGCAGTGCATGCCTGCAGTGAGGGTGTGCATTCAGTGAGCGTGCACAGGGCATGCCTGCAGTGACTGTGAGCAGTGTGTGCATGCACTGAGTGTGCATGATGCATATCTGCAGTGTGGTGTGGTGTGCAGTGAATGTGTGCAGCATAGGCCTGCAGTGTGTGTGCAGTGAGTGTGCACAGTGTGTGCCTGCAGCGCCTGCAGTGAGTGTGCACAGCATGTGCATAAAATGGTGCATGCACCGTACATGGGCAGCGTGCAGTGCGTCACGCAGTGCGTGGGATGTGCAGGGAGTGTGGGCTGTGCACAGTGTGGACGTGCGGTGAGTGAGTGTTGTGTGGGCAGGGTGTGAGCAGTGCGTGTGTGAGCAGTGTGCAAGCAGTGTGTGAGCAGTGCAAGCAATGTCCACACAGTGCAAGTGTGAGCACTGTGCCTGTGCAGTGTGTGCGCAGTGTGCCCATGTGCAGTGCATGTCCGTGCAATGTGTGGAAGCCGCGTGAGCAGCGTGTGCTCTGTGTCTGTGTGGTGTGTGCAATCTCTGTGCGATGCGAGCAGTGTGCAATGTCTGCATGCAATGTGCAGTGTGTGCAGGCAGTGTGCGCAGTGTGAGCAGTGTGTGCATTGTGAGCAGCGTGTGCAAACTGAGCGCTGTGTGCAGTGGGAGCAGCGTGAGCAGTGGAAGCAGTGGGAGCAGTGTTTCCATGCCACGTGCAGTGGGAGCAGTGTCCGTGTGCCAGTGGGAACGAGCCGGTCCGGGCCGAGCCGAGCCGGGCGGCTCCCGGTGCCCGCGGCCGTCGCGGCAGGGCCGGGGGCGGAGGAGGAGGAGGAGGGGGGAGGTTTGGAGAGGAGGGGGGTGTGGAGAGGAGGAGGAGGAGGGGGGGTGCAGCCCGCGCCCGCCCCGCCCGCCGCTGCTCTGCCGCTGCCGGTGCTGCCGGTGCTGCCGGAGGTGCCGGTGCCGCGGAGCGGGGCCGGGCCGGGGCCAGAGCCGCGGCGGAGGCCGGTGGGTGCGGGCGGGGCCGGGCGGGGGGGGCCGATCCCAGGGGACTGGGGGTGCCGGGGTGCCCGGGGTGCTGGCGTGCATGGTGCTGGGGTGTCCAGGGTGCCCGGTGAGAGAGTGCTCGGGGTGCTGGGGTGCAGGGGGCTGGAGTGCCCGGGGTGCTCAGTGCGGGGGTGCTGGGTTGCGGTGTGCGGAGGTGCCCTGTGCGGAGGTGCTGGGGTGCAGGGTGCAGGGGTGCACGGGGTGCTCAGTGCGGGGGTGCTGGGTTGCGGTGTGCGGAGGTGCCCTGTGCGGAGGTGCTGGGGTGCAGGGTGCTGAGGTGCCTGGGATGCTGGGTGCTGGGGTGCCCGGGGTTCCTGGTGCTGGGGTGCAAGATGCTGTGATGCCTGGGGTGCTGGGGTGCAGATTGCTTGGGTACCCGAGGTGCCTGGTGTGTGGGTGCAGGCTGTTGGGGTGCTGGGTGGTGGAGTGCTCACGTTGCACGTTGCAGGGGTGTGCAGGGTGGAGGGTTGTTGGGCTACCAGGGTGCAGGGGCACAGGGATGCTGGGGTGCCGGGGTCCTGGCTGCCTGGAGTGGTGGGGTGCTGGTGAGCAGGGGGCTCAGGTGCGCTTAGGAGGTGCTGGGGCAGCGGGGCTGTGTGGGACCCAAGTGTGCCAGGTGTGCAAGTGGGTGTAGCAGAGCTGGGGGCGAGTGTGTGAGTGTGTGTGTGCATCCCATGCTGAAGCGGCAGCACTTCGGGCTGAGGCGAGCAGTGCGCACACACAGAGCCCCCATCACACCCCCACGCAGGCTGGCTCATGCACACGTGCTCACACACGATGTCATGCACACCCACGCCTGCACACCCGCACACGCTCACTGTGCTGGGCAGGTGGGGGAACAGGTGGGAGGTGTGCAGGGGTGTGCACAGCTGGGGTGTGCAAAGGGGGTGTGCACAGTCGGGGTGTGCACAGTCGGGGTGTGCAAGGGGGTGTGTGCAGCTGGGGTGTACATACAGGTGTGCAAGGGGTGTGTGCACAGCTGGGGTGTGCACGGGGGTGTGCACAGGTGTGTGCACAGGGATATGCATGGTCTGGGCTCTGTGCGTGTGCATGGCCAGGCTGGCTCAGGGTCATGCGATGCCGCGTGCATGGGAGGTGCTGCGCTTCCCCCACCACATGCATGTGCACACCTGGGGGAAGTGGTGTGGGGGAGGGGGTCACCCATGGGTGCCATGCTGGGGTGCGTGTTGAGTTTGACCCAGCATGCAACACCCGGGGGACCAGCACCAAGGAGGGCAGCGGGGTGCTGGGGGCTGGGGGGCAGCCCCTGTGCTGGCAGTGCTGGGGTGCGTTGGCAGCAGTGGGTGGCAGAAATGACAGGTCCCCGTGTGCCCCGTGAGCCCCTGTCACATCGCATCCATCCCTGCTGCGCTGCCACTGCTCTGATGTGCCCCAATGTGACACCGTGGAGACAGGCTTTGTCACAAAGATTAGGGCCCTGGCACCAGGTTGGGAGGGCACTCCACTCCCTCGGGTGGCCCCAGCTTAGGGGACAAGCCCCCCCTTCAGCAGCCTGAGGGTGGGGGCCTGCTCCATGTGCCCCCTGTCCCCCTGTGCCACCGCATGCCCTGGGGGTGGCAGGAGCATGGCGGGACAAGAGTGGCGGGACAAGCCATGATGCCCCCCTCCCCAGTGCCCACGCTGCCTGCCCTACCCTCAGCCCCGGGGGGTGGCGGGTGCTGGGGCCACCCACGCCGGGCAGTGCTCTGCCTGGGGGGGACCTGAGCCACGGGGTGTCGGTGGGACCCAGTGCGCCCTGTTCTGCCCGATCTGGTTTGGGCAGGGGCTGCTGGCGCAGGCAGGGCATGGCGCGGGCAGGCTGCCTGTCCCCAGGGATGCTCCTGTCCCCATCCTGCCTTGCCGGTGTCCCCAGACATGGCCCCCCAGCAGAGCCACGCCAGCTGCCGTTGACATGGGCATGTCACCATCCTGCAGGGGACACCAGGGCTGGAATGGTGCCGTGGGGCTGTATCGGTGCTTTGAGGCTGGCTGAGCTCCATGGTGCCTTGGGGCTGGGTGTGCTGTGGGGTTGCCTGTGCTGTGGGGCTGGCTGTGTGCCGTGGGGCTGGCTGGGTTGTCCTGCGGCTGGCTGGCTGAGCTGTGGGGTGTGCCGTGTGCCGTGGGGCTGGCTGTGCTGCGGGGCTGGCTGTGCTGTGGGGTGTGCCATGTGCCATGGCGTGTGCCATGTGCTGTGGGGCTGGCTGTGCACCATGTGCTGGGTATGATGTTGGTGCTGGTGTAACTGTGCCCTCTGCCCTTCTTCACAGCGCTGCTCCCACCGTGCCACTGTCCCAGATGTCCCCCATGGGGCTGGGGGCAGCCCCTCACCTGCTGCTGGCCCTGCTGTGCCTGGCCCCCCTCACTGCTGCCCCGCCGCCCCCCACAGCACCCACCAGCCTCCCAGGACCCCCGGGGACAGCACCGGGACCCCCAGCACCCCGCAGTGAAGCCCCTGTCCTCTCCCTCAACCTTGGCCTCAACTTCAAGATCAAGGTGCGAAGCCAGGGCAACCCCCGCCCCGCTGCCCCCTCTGCCCCCCCAGCACCCCCCTATCCACTGCCCCCTGGCACTACTGGGACCCCTGTGCCCCCGACCCTGCTGCCATCAGGCTTGGGCTGGCCTGACTCCAGGGATGAGCCGGGCTCTGGGGTCCCCCCGGAGGAAGTGGGGGGGTGGGGGGGCCCTCCTCTCCGTGCCAGCACAACCCCCCCGGCATCCCTGGCTGGGGAGCAGGACAAGGAGCTGGAGCTGGACATCGCCATTGACCTGACGGCAGGGCTGGAGCCTGAAGTGGGGCCAGGGGGTGCCGTGCCCCCCACCAGCCTCCTGTGGGCCCACCCCAGCCCCCGCCGCCCCATCCCGCTCATCCCTGGCATCAAGGCCGGCATCTCAGAGCTGGCCAGCAAACTCAGTGCTGCTGGTGAGTGCCACAGCTGAGGTGGGCTGGGGTCCCCCGGCATGGCCCCCCCATACTGAGGGAGCCCGAAACGTGTCTGTCCTCCCCTCAGGGTTTCTGGTGCCCACGGCGCCCTCCAGGGTCGGCCACGAGGTGCCGGGGGGCAACGGGTCCCAAGAGCAGGATCAGGCTGGCAGCGGTGCTGAGCCAGGTGAGGGGGGGTCCTGGGGGAGGTGGGGGGATCCTGACACTCCCACAGTGGCTGGTGTGATGGGGGGGGGGGGGGGGGCTTGGGGAGCCTGTGGGTGTGCATGACACGGTGGGGCACAGGAGGGAAAACGGGGGTGCTAAGCATGCGTGGGGCATGAGTGATGTGGGGTGCACATGGAGGGGAGTGGTGCACATGCTGCCCTCCCACCCTGACCCCTCTCCTCCCCTACAGCCCACCCCCCTGGCCGCCAGCCCCCCCGGGGCACTGTGCCCCCCTCGGCCGCCGCCTCTGCCTGCACCCAGGGCTCCACCTGCGGCTCAGGGGGACCAGATCCCCAGGGTGCCCCCACCACTCCCCTCTCCTGGCCCCCCCACTTCGTGGCCCTGCAGACCAGCTGGTCCGTGGCCACCGCCACCTGGGGCCCGGCCTGGGAGGCCCACATCTACGGGATCGGATGCCTTTTCGCTCTACTGGGACTACTGGGAATCGTGGTGCTACTGGGGGGTCCCTGCAGTCGGCCACCTGCTGCCCGGCTGCTGGGGGGGCTGTTGGCAGCAGCGGGGGCTGCCCGCGCCTTCCCCCTCTTCTTCGACGCCTACGAGCAGCACGGCCGCCTGCCCCCCACCGCTGCGCGCCTCCTCTTCGAGCTGCCTTTCCCATGCCTGGGCTGGGGGCTGGTGCTGGCCCTGCGCTTCCCCTCTCGCTGCCGGACCCCCGCCGTGGTGGCGCTGGGAGTGCTGCACGTGGCGGGGGTGCTGGGCACCGTGCTGGCAGTGGCGATGCTGGGCCGGCTGCCGGGGCTGCTGCTGCTGCCGCGGGGGCTCTTTGCTGGCCTGGTGGCTGCCCTGACCCTATGGGTGCTGCCCTGCTGTGGGGGTGGGGGGCGGGGGGGGGGAGCCCAGGGCAAGGTGCGGGGGGCTGGGGGGCTGGGGGCGGGGGTGGCAGTGGGGGTGGCAGCACTGGGGGCCGTGCTGAGCGCGGGGCTGCAGGTTTTTGGGGCGCTGCAGGTGCTGGGCTGGGGGGGGCCACCCCCTCCCGGGCCCTGGGTGTGGTGGGGGCTGCAGCTGGGCTGTCGCCTCGCCGAGGCCACCATGGGGCTGCCCCTGGCTGTGCTGGCACTGGTGGTGGCCCCTCCTCCCCGGCAGTCCCCTGCTGAGCCCCCCAACGGCTGTGCCCTGAGGCCGCGGGGGGACACGGAGGCGCTGCCGCTCTGTGGGGACCACCCTGAGCCCCCTGAGGCCGACGGGGACCCCACAGCCGGCTACCGGCCCCCCTCGCCCATTGACCTGCGCCGCAGCATTGATGAGGCGCTGGGAGCACGGCCCGGAATCTTCCGTCACGGCACCGTGGCAGGGATCAGCGTCATTGGCACAGTGGGAATCGGCACCGATGGCACGGCAGGGAGCAGTGCCACCAGCATGGCTGGGATCGGCACAACAGGCTTGCCAGGGATCGGCACCACCAGCACGGCAGGGCTCAGCACAACTGCGACACCAAGTCTTGGCACAACCAGCACAGAAGGGCTCACCACAACCAGCGTAACAGGGCTCTGCACAGCTGGCACGCCAGGGATGGGCACCGCTAGCATGGCAGGGATTAGTGCAACCAATGCATCAGGGTTCGGCACAACCACAACACTGAGTCCTAATACAACCAGCACAGCAGGGTGTACCACAACTGGCACACCTGGGCTCAGCACCACCAGCACCCTGGAGCTCAGCACCACCAGCACACCAAGCCTCGGCACAGACAGCACACCCGCGCTTAGCACTACCACCGTGCCGGGGCCCAGTGCAGCCGGCACAGCGGGTCTTGGCACAACGGCTACACCAGATCTCAGTACAACCAGCACATCGGGTCTCGGCACCGCCAGCACACGGGAGCCCAGCACCACCAGCACACCGGGGCTCACCCCTGCAGGCCGCCCCCGGCCCCTGCAGCGTGCAGCCTCCTTGGGGGGGTGGTCTGTGATGTCCCCGGGGGCACGGGGGCGGCGAGGTGGTGGCAGCCCCTCGGCCCAGGGACTGTCCCAGGGGGGGCTGGCGGCGGTGCCAGACCCCAGCCCTACTCGGCGGGGTCCCCCCCGGGCAGCCCCTGTGCTGCGGCCCTCCCAGAGCTGGGCAGGGGGCAGCCCCTGCCCCCCCCCAGCCCCCCGGCCCCAGGGGGGACACCCTGGTGGGGGGGTCCCTGCAGCCGGGGGCGTCCCTGAGCGCCCCGGTGACTCCAGCTCCAACCGCCACAGCCTGGGCAGCGACACCATAGACTTGTAGGACACGGGGTGTCCCCCAGCATCCCTACGGCTGCCATGGAGCCCCAGCGAGGCCAGCAGTGCCCCAGGGAGAGCAGCGCAGAGCCCAGCTTGGCCCACCCAGCACGCTGCCTCCGGGACCCTCCGCCCCCAACTGACCAGGGGACCCCCCAGAGTCAGTGATGCCCAGGAGACACCGAGGACCCTCAGATGCCTGCAGTCCCCAGAGACCCCCAGCTGCCCCCCGAGTCCCTGTGACCCCCAAGTACGGGTGAGAACTTGGGGGGACACCCCCCCAGCTCCCTGAGACCCCCAGCTCCCTGAAACTCCCAAGTACGGGTGACAACCTGGGGACACCCCAGAGTCCCTCAGACCCCCCTGGTCCCTGGGACCCCCTACATACGGGTAACAACTTGGGGACCTCCCATGTCCTTGAGACCCTCAAATACAGGTGGCAACCTGGTGCCCCCCCATCTGCCCTGCAAGTCCCCGAGACCCTCAAATACAGGTGAAAATCTGGGGACCCCCTCCCCCCCCAGGTCGCTGAGCCCCCCTAGTCCCCAGTCTCCCCCCTGCCATGCCCTGAAGCCCCCCCAGTCCCATGCCAGACTCCCAAAGTGCCCCACAGATCTCCCATCCCCCCTCCATGGCCTGGGGACCCCCCGCAGCCCCACACCACATCACTGGCCCCCCAACATGCCACTTGCCAGAGACCCCCCCAGCCCCCCCTTGTGCCCCGGGGACCCCCCTCTGCCAAGGCTCCCCAGCGCTGGGGGGACATGTGGGGCCGGCGCCCCCCCGGCCCGCCCGTGTACCCAATAAAGTGCCACGTGCGAAGGATGTGAGTGTGACCCCGCGGGACCCCCGCGATCCCTCCCCACCTGGGGCAACCCACAGCGAGGAGACACACACACACACCCCGCTCCCTGTCCCACGGCCACGGTGATGGCCCCCTGTACCCCACCGCGGCTCTCTGGGCTGGGACCCCCGACGCCACGTCTCCTGAGCTGGGACCCCCCCAACCGTTCCCCCCGCCCCCACCGGACCCCGCGGTTCCCCGCCGCGCCGCCAGGGGCCACTCGCCCCGGCAGGCCCCGCCCCCGCCGGCCTCCCGGTAGCCACCGCGCGGCGCGTGCCCACGATGGCGGCGGCCGGGGGCTCCGCGCCGGGGCGCACCGTGCTGGTGCGGGGGCTGCCCGCCACCGCCACCGCTGCCGACCTCGAGGGTCTCTTCGGCCGCCTCGGGCCTCTCCGCCGCTGCTTCGTGGTCACCGAGAAGGGTCGGGGGGGTCGCGGGACGGGGCTTGGGGTAGCCGGAAGACGAGGCCTGGGGCGGGGGGAGGGCCCAGGCACCGGCGTCTGGTGGGGCTGAGGCCTGGGGCCGGGGCCTGGGGGAGCCTGGGCGGGGCCCGGGGTCTAGGGGGGCCTGGGTCTGTGGTCTGGGATGTCTGGTGTAGCCTGGGGCTCGGTGTGTGTCTGTGTGTGTGAATCATGGAGAAGGCCTGGGGCAGGGATGGGGTTGGGGGCACCCGAAGCCATGGGCTGGGAGGATTTTGGGGAGGGACGGACTGGCACATGGTGGATGGGAATTAGGGGGGGGCAGGGATGTGTGTACTGGGAGCAGACCCATTTGGGAGCAGGAATTTGGGGGGATCAGGATGGAGTAGAGGGCTGGAAGGGGGGATGTTGGGAGGTGGAGGTCAGGGCTGGAGTGCAGGTTGAGGGGGGTAGTCAGGAGAACTAATTATTTGGAGTATTGGGGATTGGGACAGGAGATCGGGGGGCAGAGGCAGGTTGGGGGAGCCTGTGAGGTTTGGGAGAAGATGCAGGGGGGACTGGTGGGCATTTTGAGGGGCTGAGTTGGAGGGCGCAGGTTGTCAGGGGAGTCAGGAGGAGCCCTGCAGGGGGCAGCTGGAGACTGAGTGTGGCCCCAGGGATGGGAATGGCCTGACGTGACAGCTGGGGAGGAGGCACAGGGGAGGGGGGGGGGCTGCAGGGCCTCACTGCTTTCCCCGCTGCCCCCAGGCACCAAGACCTGTCGTGGCTTTGGCTACGTCACCTACTCCTTGGCTGAGGATGCCCAGCGAGCTCTGCAGGAGGCCACTGTCCTTGGTGCACGTCGGCTCAGCGTGACGCTGGCCCGGCAGAGGCTCAGGGAGGGGAGGAAGAAGCTACAGCAGAAGGAGGAAGCAGCAGTGGGTGAGCTGGGGGTCCTTTTCCCTGCCAGCACTCTCAAGGACTGGCAGCTGCCCTGGGTCCATCCCTGGGCTGTGCTGTCTGTGAGTCCCCACTCTTTACGCTGCAGAGGCCCCCAAAGCTGCTGCCGCAGTCCCCCAAAGACTGAAGAAGCCCAGGGCTGCCTCCAGGAAAGCCCGGCTGATCATCCGCAACCTCAGCTTCAAGGTACAGGGGTCCAGCCCCACATCCTGCCCCCAGCTGGGGCTGGCATGACCACAGGGGATGCAGGGAGGGATTGCCACATCCCTGACTGCCCCCACGGAGCATCCTGGCAGGTGCTGCTAGCTCCTGGGCCCCCCCCAGCCCCTTCCCTCACCTGGCTGGTCCCTCCGCAGTGCTCTGAGGACAACCTGAAGTCTCTCTTCTCACCCTTTGGCACAGTACTGGAGGTGAACATCCCCAGGAAGCCAGGTGAGCCCCTGCCGGGGACCATTTTTGGGGTGGTGCCCCCCCCTGTGTTTACAGGCTGGCCCTGGCCATGGAGGGGCAGCTGTCGGCAGGCACAGAACAGCTCTCCTGGCTCTTGCAGATGGAAAGATGCGGGGATTCGCCTTTGTGCAGTTTGGGAACATGCTGGAAGCAGCCAAGGCACTCCGGGGGATGAACATGAAGGAGATCAAAGGTCTGGCTGTGTTTCTACCCTTTTTCCCCTGCTGCAGTGGGGCTCTCTGGGGTGAGACCCCCTTCCTTCTTTCCCCCTCCCTGGGGGGCTTCAGGAGACTCCCTGGGAAGCCTTGGTTTGCCAGGGGCAACACTGACAGCGTGCCCCCGCATCCCTTTGCTTCCCTAGGGCGGCCGGTGGCGGTAGACTGGGCCGTGGCCAAGGACAAGTACCAGGCGATGCAGGGCAGTCAGCCCGATGGTGAGGGTCCTGGCTCCCCTAGTGTGGCTCTGGGCCTGGCTGGGTGCCCCCCACCTGGCGGCCTGGGGAACGGTTGCCCCCACTGCTTGTCTTAGAGTGGGTCACTGGGGGTGACTGTCCCTTCTCATCCCTTTTTATCACACACCACAGAGAGCAAGGAGGAGGAACCTAGGGAGGGCAAAGAGCAGAGTCTGGGTGATGCTGAGAAGAAGGAGGAAGAACAAGAAGAGGAGGAAGAACAGGAGGAAGGGGAAGAAGAGGAGGAGGAGGAGGAAGAGGAAGAAGAAGAGAAGAAAGATAAAAAAATGGCTGGAAAGATTAAGATCAAGCCTTCCTTGTCCCAGGCACGAGGGTGGTGAGTGAGAGAAAAGATTCTCCTAGCGGGGAAGGGATGGGGGTGATCCTGGGGGTCTCAGCCTTGCTGTGGGGTGCAGGCCCCTGCTGCAGGGCTCTGGGATGGAGCCCTGGGCTTGTCCCCCTGAGGGACCCCTGGACAGAGACCTGTCCCCCCAGCCCTGCTCAGGGCTATTGCGGGGCTAGGCCAGCTCAGCCCTGGCTATAACAGGCCTGGGAAGGGGACAGCAGCCAAGGACAGCAGTGATGAGGAGGAGGAGGATGATGATGATGAAGCAGGCAGCGAGGATGATAGCAAGCAGGAGGAAGACTCAGATGAGGAGGAGGACGAAGAAGAGGAGGAAGGTCTGTGCCACTCTGGGTGGATGAATCTGGCAGGGTGGGCTGCTGCAGGCGGGGTGATTGGGTTAGCAGCTGGGGGGCTTTCCTGGGGTCAGGGAGCTGCTGCAGTGCAGCCACAGGGCACCAACCACTGTATCTTCTGTGGTTCCAGGGAGAGCTGTGCCCAAGAAGCAGCAGGGTAGGGCACGGCAACTCTCATCAGATGTGAGCGAGGGCAAGACTGTCTTCATCCGGTGAGCACTGGGATGAGGGCTGGCATGGGCTCTTGGGGTGCAGAGTGGGGTGCCCCGCACTGTGCTGATGGATCTGGGCTGGGGGCATGCTGGAGAAGGGGGCTGCATGCCATGGCAGCCCCTGACAGTCCTCTGCAATGGCAGGAATCTCTCCTTCGATACGGAGGAGGAGGCTCTGGGGGAGATGCTGCAGCAGTTTGGGGACCTCAAATACGTCCGTATCGTACTGCACCCTGACACAGAGCACTCCAAAGGTAACAGGCAGCAGGAGGGGGGGCATTCTGCACAGGGGGACACAGGCACCCCTCCTGTCCTTGTCCCCTTGTTGAGCCCTTCTCCATCCCCAGGCTGTGCCTTTGCCCAGTTCCTGACACAAGAAGCTGCCCAGAAATGTCTGCAGGCTTCTCAGGAGGAGAGTGAGGTGAGTGGGGCAGCAAGGGACCTCCCTGGGGGCTTGGGGATGGTAGCAGCCCTTCCACTGTGGGTTTGGGGGATGCCTGTGGCATTATCCCTCTCTCTCTGGGGTGATTCCAGCCCCTGGGATCCCTGCCTGGGTGGTGTGAGGTCCTAGCTGCCCCACACACCCCCAGCTGTGCCCCTTTGCAGGGCGGGGGGCTGCGGCTGGACGGGCGGCTGCTCCGCATTGACCTGGCTGTGAGCCGTGAGGAAGCCCAGAAACTCCGTGGGCAAAAGGTGAAGAAGCCAACGGGCACCCGAAACCTCTACCTGGCCCGCGAAGGCTGTGAGTACTGGCCCTGGGGGTGTCCTGGGCACTGCCTGCCTTTCTCACTGCCCACCCCCTTGCCAACACCCCCCATCTTGCACCCCCTGCAGTGATCCGGGCTGGGACAAAGGCTGCAGAGGGTGTGAGTGATGCTGACATGGCCAAGCGAGCACGGGTGAGCCTTGAGCAGACCCCAGGAGTTGTGACAGCTTGGGGACAGCGTCTCAGGTGTTCCAGGGGGGTACAGGCCTCACTCACAGCCTTGTTTCTCCCAGTTCGAGGAGCTCAAGTACCAGAAACTGCGGGACCAGAACATCTTCGTGTCCCGCACGCGGCTCTGTGTCCACAACCTGCCCAAGGCTGTGGACAGCGTCCGACTCCGGCGCCTGCTGCTGCAGGTGGTTGGCAGGGGCAAGGCTGTGCACATCAAGGAGGTGCGTGTCCCCCAGCCCTGCCCTGCTCCGGTGTCCCCTTGTGCTCTGTGTCCCCTCTGGCATGGGTTTGGGGGTGCAGAGCAGGTGGGGGTGCACCCCTTGTTCCCTCTGGGGTGGATTTTGGGGTAGCTGGGGGTGCAGAGCAAGTGGATGTCCCCCCATGTCCTCTTCGGGGAGGGTTTGGGGGTGACTAAAGGTACAGAGGCGGTGTTGTTTCCCCCCCCTGCTGTGTCCCCCTGTATTCTGTGTCCTGTTTGGGGGTGGCTGAGGGTGCAGAGCAAGTGGGTGCCCCTGGTCATGTTCCCTCCAGGGAGGGTTTGGGGGTGCAGAGGAGGTAGGTGTCCCAGGGTGCAGTGGACCTGCAGGTCCTGGTGGTGGCTGGAGGTCCTTGGTGTGGGTTGGCAAGGCGATGCTGTGCCCCCCCCTCAGTGCCGGGTGATGCGGGAGCTGCGGGGCAAGGGGCAGTCCCTGGGCTACGCCTTCGTGGAATTTGGGGAGCACGAGCAGGCACTGGCCGCCCTGCGGAGCATCAACAACAACCCCCGCCTCTTCGGGCCCCAAAAGGTGGGTGCATCCCTTGGGGCAGGGGGGAGGTTTGTGGGGGCTGGCCACCCCTGGGATGGTGGAGGAGGTCTACCATGTCCTCCTCTTCCCAAGTCCCCCTTGTCTCCCATGACCTCATGTGGGATTCACTCATGACCCTGTTGTGTGGGATCCCCACAGCCCCCCTCAAAACCCTACACCTTATGCCCCCCCCGCAAAGCCTATTTCCTTTCACCACCCCCTGCACCCTTACCCCTCATAATGCCCCCCTCCCCAGCACCAGGGTGTCCCCATCCCCTCCCTCTGCCCTACAGGGCCCCATGGGGTCTGCCCCCATCCCCTTTCAGGTTCCCCCCCCCCCATCCATCACCCTATAGCCCCATGGGGTCTCCCCCACTTCCCTCCCACCCTGTGGGGCTCTCCCCATCACCCCACTTGCCCCCTGGGGCCACAAGCAGGGCAATTCCGGGGTCTTGGGGGTGCTCCTGGTCTTATTGGGGGGGCTGCCTCCTGCCATCACCGTGGCCTGCCCCCACCCCTTGCTCCACCCACAGCGGCCCATTGTGGAGTTCTCGCTGGAGGATCGTCGGAAGCTGAAGCTGAAGGAGCAGCGAGCCCAGCGCAGCCTGGTAGGTGTGTCCCCCCACCTTGCCACCCACTTGGAGGGTCTCTGCTCCCCGGGGCTGCTCCTGGCACTGACCTGCTGTTCCCCCACAGCTCAAGCTGAAAGCAAAGCCAGTGGAGAAGGAACAGGCTGCTGCCGGGGTAGCCGAGCCAGCGGGACCCCCTAAAAAGCAACAGGGAAGGAAAAAATCCCTCTCCAAAGGAGCCAAGGGTTCCTGCGGATCCCTGGTGGGGGGACAGGAGGCTGTACCCTGGTCCGGCTTCCGCACAGAGGCGCAGGTGGAGCGGGTGGAGCTGCCAGACGGCACCACAAGGAAGAAGGTGCTGGCGCTGCCCTCACACCGCGGGCCCAAAATCAGGTACGGGCAGAGCAGGGGGGACACCCCCTTGTCCCCCAGCCTTGGTGCTCCTCTTGGTGTCTCTTGGCTTCTCCCTTCCCTCCCTGGGGGGCCGTGGCTTTGGGTGCTGGTGGGCAGCTCCTTGGGTACTGCGTGGCACCCATGGGTGTACCTAGTGCCCACGGGCACCCTTCTGCTCTGCCCCACGCAGGAAGCGTGACAAGGGGAAGGTGAAACCCCTCCCCACAAAGCAGCCCAAGGCCAAAGTCCAGCGGCAGAAGAAGCGCAAGGAGGCCCCTACCCAGGTAGGGATGGGGGGTTTGCGTGCCCCCCCCCAGCTAGTCTGGGGTCAGATCCTTCTAATCAGGGGGTGCAACAGGGAGTGGTGGGGTCGTTTCTCCCACATTACTGCACCCCCTAGGCCCCCCTGTTTCTCTTGCATACCACCCAGCAGTGCTCAGGGACTTTGGCTTTGCCCAGCTCGGCACTGTGGGGTGGGGGTGTCCAGGGACCCCCATCCTCCCCTCTGGCCTCTGCCTGCAGGCAAAGCAGCGGCGGCGGGAGGGTGGGGGCTCCGAGGCCCGGTTCAGCGAGCTGGTGGAGCGATACAAGAGGAAGATCCTGGGCAGTGATGCCCCCACACCCAAGAGGAGCAAGTGGTTTGAGAGCTGAGACCCCTGGCACCCTGACCCCCTGCCCATGGGTGCTGCTCTGTGGTTGGGTGGGTGTGTGTGTCATTGGTGTCACATCCCATCGTGGGGTCAGGGTGCTGTCCCATTGGGAGACCTGCTGGGGTGAAAGGACCAAGCCCTTGTCCCCTCCCTGGGTTTTGGAGGTGCCCCCATTGTCATCCCCCTGGGTTTTTGGGGGTGCCCCCATCCCTCCCCCTCCTCTCCCAGGGGGGTTCATGTGGTTTGGGACCCTCTGGGGCAGGGCTGGGGGGAGGGGCCGTTGTTCCCCTCCCAGCACCCCCTACCTTGTCAGCGACAGGGTGTTGTAAAAATATATAAATATATTTTAATAAAGAGCTTTTTGGAGGAAGAATCCTCTTCTCACCTACAGCTCCTGGGGGTCCCCCCAAGCCCCCCAGCCCTGGGCCAGGCTGGGGTGGTCACAGCCCCCTCGACCTGATGGCCCAGGGTATGGTGGGGCTGCAGCCCCATGGCCTGGGGGGGCAGGAGGGAGGGTCTGGGGGTGCTCCCAGACAGGGTGCTCTGGTCCTTGGTGGGGGGGGAGCAGTAATTGGGGTGCCTGTGGGGTGAGGGGAAGTGGAGCCCCATTATTTAAGACTGGCCCAGTGGGGTTGGGGGGGTCTGTGGGTCAGCCCCCCAGTGGGTGTCCGTGCGGCTCAGCACATGGCTCGGCGGGGGGGAGGGCAGGTGGGGTCCTGGCTGAGTCAGCGGCCGCCGCAGCTGTGCTGGGGCTCGAGGCCAAGCCGGCCTCACCTGGCCAGTGGCCTCCAGCCTCTCCCGCAGCGTGAGCGACGTGCGTCTGGGCCACCGGGACCTGCCACTGCCCCACAGCCACCCCCACGCTGGGCAGCCCGCAGAGCTGGGGGGTCCTTGCCATGGGGCTGGGAGGGGACAGCGCTGGGGTCTCTGGACCAGAAAAATCTTCCTCTGGTCCTGTTGGGGAGGGTGAGAGGGGTCTGGGCTGGGGGGCGCAGCACCAGGAACAAGGTATGGGGACAAGGAGACAAGGGACTGGGACCAGGGATAGGGATGAGGGGGAAAATCCAGAGACCAAGGATGGGGACCAGGCACGAAGGACAGGGACAAGGGATGACGGGTAGCAGACCAGGGATTTGGGGCAGGGCCAGGTGTAGCCCTGCACGGGGGACAGTGAGACAGCTCTGTACTGTCCCCCTCCTTGTGCCATCCTTGTCCCCTCCCTGGCCCCGTCCCTGGCCCCACTTTCCCTGGGCTGGGGGCCGGGAGGATCCAACCATTGGCACCCCACACCCCATGGCTGCTCTGCCAGGCCCAGGGAGCCAGGGGCTCTGAGTCTACCTCCCCACCATGTGTCCCCGGGTGTCCCCCCTGGGTCCCCGGAGGTGTCAGGGTCACACCAGGCCGGGGAGGCCAAGCCGGGAAGCCACCGACCAGCTCATAAACCACTGCCGAGCCGCCAGAGCCTGAGTCAGCTGGCACCGTGTCCTCGCATGCTCCCATGTCCCCGGGGTCCTTTGTCCCCAGCTACTGGGCTAGGGGACACCCCCTGCCCTCCTTTGGGGGTCTCTAGTCCAGCCTGTGGCATCTGGGGGAGACACCCCATCCCCTGTGCTCTGTGGCTGAAGCTGTGGTGAAGCCACCAGGTCCTGGGGGGCCGGGGTGGCTGTGCTCGCCTGGTGGGTTGTCTTGGGGCTTTGATTCATCCCTCCCTGCCCTGCCACATCCCGGGGGACATGTTTTGACCCCCCCCAACACCCTGAACCCTGGCTCCCTGGGGACCCCAGTGGTGGTGACACCAGCACCCAGCCTGGCACCCAGCCTGGGCCCGGTGCCAAGTGGAGTCAGTAGAGACATGGGACGGCACTGCTGGAAAACTTGCTTTATTTTAAATAAATGTGGGAGAAATAAATACAAATACTGAATAATTAATAATAGTAGCAATAATAATAATGGCAATAATAGCAACAAAATTAATAACAATAATAAAATTATTAATAATATTAATATCATAGAAAAGGAGGAAGTCATGCGACTGGAGTTCTCTCTGGTGCTGGTTGTGCCAGACTGGCCGTGCCCGTGCATGGGGACAGCTGTGGCCCTGGGCTGAGGGCTCAGCCCAGCGTGCCTCTGCCCGGGCGGGAGGTCCCCATGGTGTCCCTAGCAGGCGGGGAGGCTGTCGAGGCGGGCGGCGATGCCGTCCAGGCAGATGCGGAGCCGTGCCAGGGCCAGCCCGGCAGCGGTGTGGGGTGCCTCGGCCAACAGGTCGGGCAGACCTGGGGGTGCCGGGGGAGCGTGGGGCAGGGGGCAGCCCAGGTGGGCAGCCAGGGCGGCCAGGAGGCTGCGGAGGTTCTCCATGTCGTTGGCGATCTGGGCCAGCGGCAGGCCGCCTGCTGCCAGGCCACCCAGCAGGCGCTGGAAGAGCTGGAGGCGGTGGTCCATGGCCCCCAGCCCCTCAGGAGCCCCCTCCCCGGGGATGGCCTCCAGCCCGCTGATCTTCAGGCTCAGGGGAAAGAGCTGGGGGGGCAGCAGGGGGAGTTAGGGCTCGGGCGGGGGTCCGCCTGCTGTGGGCAACCCTTCCTGGGGAGCCCCAGCTGGGGCACAGAGCCCCCCCCATCCCACCCAGCCATGGGTCACTGGGGACCCCCCAGCGGGGGCACAGAACCCCACCATCCTACCTAGCCATGAGTGAAGCTCCCTGGGGACCCCCCATCAATCTGGGGCACAGAGCCCCCCACCCAGCCATGGGTCCTTGTGGGTCCCTGACCCTTGGGCCCCAGAGCACCCCCATCCCTGGGCATCCCTTGGGGCACAGACACCCTCCCAGCTGTGGGCATCCCTCCCTAGGGACCCTCCCCATGGTGTTCCCCCCTCGCCCAGGGACCACCCTGGAGCACAGGACCCCCCACCTCACACCCCAGCCCCCTCCCCTGTGTGACTCCAGACATGGGAGGGTCTCATGAGGGGGTGCCCCTCCCCCGAGCCCCCCGCCCCCCCTTCGGGCCAGGCCTCGCCTGCAGCTGCTGGATGCGGGCGCTGAGGGTGCGGGTGAGGTTCCTGGTGTCCGCCCGGACCTTCTCCAGCCGGACGGGATGGCCACTGGCCAGCGGCAGCCACAGCCACAGGACACCCCAGAGGGACATGCCAGGCCACCGCATCCTGCCAGGCTCTGCACCGGGTGGCATGAAGGGGGTCAGGTGCTCCTGCACCACAAAAATGTGTCCCCCCTGTTCAACAGGGGAGATGTGGGGTGCTCTGACCCCTCACTGGGGACACATGCCATCCGCATCCCTCATCCCAGGGGACAAAGGGAACGTCCTCCCGTGGTGGGTTGTCATAGGGAGGGGACACCCTGGTAAGATGGGGGTCCCCAAGCCATGTGTGCTCCCGCAGCCGGCACCCCCCAGGAGGTGGGAGCAGGTGGAGGTGTGTGATGACATGCTCAGGGAGACGGGGGAAGTGGTGCCTATGGCACGTGGACAGCCACATCCCCGCCGTGTGCCAGGCCCTGGGACAACTGGAGCAAGGTGCCAGTCACCGTGCCACCGTGTCCCCCTCAGCATGTGCCAGCACAGCTGTGCCCCGCCACCTTTCCAGAGCTGCCCTTTTGCAAGCGCCACCTCAGCCACCCATGACTGTGACCGTGCAGGTCTGTCACCGGAGTCTTGGTGACAAAGGACGCTGCTCTGAGGTGGGGTGGGGCTTGGAGGGCCAGGAGTGGGTGCTGGCCCCCCAGTGCTGTGTCCACTCCCCAGGGACCCCTGTTCTTAGTGGGCAGGATGAGGCCAAGTGAGGAGCACAGGCAGTGGATGGACTCTGGGGTGGCACGTGTCCCTGTCACCCGGTGCTTGGGGATGGGGACAGGACAGGGACACAGGGATGGGGGATGGACACGGGGGCAGGGGGGAGTGGGCTCCCACCCCAGTACTCACCGGAGACTCGCACTCACTTGCTGAGCCTGGAATGAGAGAGCCAGTAACAGGGGGATATGGGGACCTCTGCCAGGACCCCCGTGTCACCGCCCTGCCGGTTTGGGCAGGAGGGGTCCGCAGGGCTGGGGGACGGGACGGGACGGGGGGACGGACTGCAGCCCCCTGGGGAATGTGGGATGCTCGGGCATCCCCCCGTGCTGGGGGACACGGCTGGCAGTTTCCCTGCTGGCCAGGGCGGGGGCGGAGTTGGCAATGGTCCCTGGGGACAGGGACAGCTTGTCCCCGAGGTGCTGTGCCGGGCATCGAGCAGGTGAAGCCGGCTCAGCACGCTGCCCACCTGTCCCGGGCTAAGGGGGCACCCAGAGCCCCTCGGGGGGGGTCTGTAGCTGTCGGCCAGGCCTAGAACAGTGTCGCTGCACATCCCCTGGGGTGATGGGGGGACACTTGGGGTTCCCCCCACCCTGCAGCCCCAGGGCTGGGAGGTCCCTCGGGGTGGGGCAGCCCTGGTTGCCTGTGGCAGCAGCCTGGGGAGCTGAGGGGGTGTCCCGGAGCCGGGGTGTCCCGGGGCAGGGGTGTCCTGGGGGGGATATCCCAGGAGAAGGGGGAGTCCCATGGTAAGGGTGTCGTAGGGGCAGGGGGGTCCCCAGGACAAGATTTCCCTCGGGGAGGAGGGGTCCCAGGAGAAGGGAGGTTCCATGGCAGGGGGGTCCCACGAGAAAGGCGGGTCCCATCGTGGGAGTGTTACTGAGGAAGGAGGGGTCCCAGGACAGGGTGTCCCAAGAGAAGGTGGGTCGCATGGCGGGGGGAGCCCCATGGCGGGGGGGTGTCCCGCTTACCTGGGCCGTCCGGTGGGTCCGGTCTGGTCGCGACGATGGCTCCATGCCCCGCGGCCCCCCCTATATAGCGAGCGGAGCGGGGCCGTTGCACAACGGCGCTGCCCGCCCCCGCCCCCGCCCGACGGTGGCCCCACTGCCCGTCCCGCTGTCCCGCTGTGCATCCCGCTGCCCATCCCGCTGTCCGTCCCGCTGTCCCGCTGTCCATCCCGCTGTCCGTCCCGCTGCCCGGCCACAGCCCCTCGCGGCGACTCGGGGGTGCACCGGCCAGGGGCGGGGGGCGAGGGGGCAGAAGGAGAACGGGGGTCCGGGGATGCGCCGAGCACGGGGGGATCCCAAGGACACACGGAGCACAGGGGGCCAGGAGATGCGCTGAGCACGGGCGTCCCGGGACATGGGGAGCACAGATGGGGTCCCAGGGATGCACCGTGCAGTGGGGATCCCAGCGCACACATGGGGAGGGGGGTCCGCAGAGGCACTGAGCATGGGGGTGACCCGGGGCACGGCGGGTCCCGAGGGGACAAGCTGCAGCTGCAGGGAGCACGGCCCCGGGGCCAGCACCCAAGAGCCAGGGGAACCCCAAGAGCCTGGGGGACCCACACACCAACACCCCAGTGCCAAGGGACCCTGCCCCACAGTGTGACCCACGGTCTACCGTCCAGCCCCACTGCACAGTGTGCCCCACAGCCTGCCCCATGGCTGGGCAGGAGTCCCCTGCGTGCCTACGTGCCCAGGTGAGCAGCAGCCCCGTCCGTGTGCAGCGTGACACATCCACATGCACCAGCGCCGTGCACACATGCACACACGCCGCCCACACATGCACACGTGCCTGCCAGGCTGGGCGCTCCCCAGGGGCAGGGGGTGCCCCCCCAACTCCATATCCCACCTGGACTTACCCCCTTTTCAACCCAATCTGCCCTAGATTGGGGCATGCATGCTGGGGCAAAAGAGGCTGGGGACCCCCTTCCATCCAGGCTGGGGTGCACTAAGCACCCAGATCCAGCATCCTGCTAGCTGGGCTGGGCGCAGGTGGGTGTGCAGGGCTTTGTGGGGTGCACCCCCCCTCCCTGCCCCACTGTAGGGGTGCCCGGGCATGGGCTGCAGGCAAAGACACGCACAGCTGCATGCACACCTCGGCAGTGTGCTGGGCAGGTGTGCGTGCAGCCCTGCACACACATGCACACACATGGCTACATGTGTGACCTGGCTGAGGAGGGTGTTGAACCCACACTAGGCACACGCATCCTGGTGGTCCCACTGGGGAAGTGGGAGCTCAGGGTGTCCCTCGAGGAGATGGCACTGTCAGAGCAGGTGAGCACCGTGCACCCAGGGCAGCACACACCCCCTAAGCATGCACACACACACACTGAGCACAGGCACATGGGTGCACACATATCTGGATGCCTGCACACATCTGGGTACCACACAGACACCCAGGGCATCTGCACGCGCACACCTGGCACATGCACACTTGGGCAGATGCACACTTGGGTACACAGAGATCTGCCCCTAGCCACAGGTGGGCACACGTGCGCACACATCTGAGGACACAGAGACCTGGCTGTGTGCACATCTGGGCACACACACACACTGGGCACACACACATCTGGGCACATGCACATCTGGGCACATGCAGCTCTGCCCCTGTGCACACTTGGGCACACTCACACATCTGGGCACATACAGACCTGGCCGTGTGCACACCTGGGCACACACATCTGGGCATGCACATCTGTGCACATGCACACATCTAGGTGTACGCACACATGTGGATCCACACGTACTCAGGCAAGCACTCACCTAGCACATGCACCCCGGGGACCCCGGGCACTGGCAAACACCAGCACACCCAGAGTGGCCTGGTGTCCCCAGGGAGGGTGTCCCCAGAGCTGGCAGAGGAGCTGTGGGGTCCAGCAGTGGGTCAGGGGCCAGGGCTTGAGGTCCTCAGCATCCCTCTGCACCCAGCACAGAGCCACTCACCCCTCCCTGGGCTAGGAGTGTCCACGGGTCTTTGTCCCTAAGGACCTGCTGCAGCTCGAGGAGGGTGACAGGGCCACAGGGACCTGAGTAGACAGTCCTCTTCCTGTGGCAGGCAGCTGTGCCCCACAGCACCTCTGCTCGCTCAGGGGCTGCTGACAGGTCCCCAGGCTCTGGCCACAGCCACAACCTCCCTGTACCTTGGTGGCCTGTCCCCTGTGGCCACATCAGGGATGGAGGTGGTGACAAACAGTCCAGGATTGTCACTCCTGAGACCGGCTGTTGCCATGATGTGGACAGGCTGGGTGCAGGGGTCAGGCACCCCAGGACAGGGTGCACAGCACCCCGCCACTGCCATCCTGCCCCTGGGCTGGAGGGGTCCCATTCACCATCACTCCAGACCAGATGCCACCATGGGACATCGTGTGCCCTATGACACCAGGGATGCAAATGAGACCCTGCAGGTGGGTGAGGGCAGGGGGTCCCCCTCCACTGCTGTAGCCTGGCCGGGGCTGTGCCAGCTCATGGCAGCTGCAGTGGGTCCAATCCTGCTCCACAGCCTCAAAAATGCCTACGGGGCCACACTGGTTGGAGCCATTGGCACCAGGAAGGGACAGTCCCCGAGGTGTGCCTGCCATGTGCCCTAGCCCAGCACCAAGCCCACCGGCCAGACTTGCTCGTGCTCTTGCTGGTGACTCAGGGCCTGACACACGCCGCGCCAGCACTGCCCGGGCAGCACGCAGCACGAGAATCCCAGTGCTGCCAAGCCCTGGCCTTTGCTCGCTCCGCAGCCAAGGGGACACTGAGGCACAGCAGGGATGTGCCTGAGGCCACGCAGCTGCACCGTGGGGGTCAGCCCCAGCTTGGCACCGAAACGGTGGCAAGCCCCGGCACAGGGGTGGGGGTCAGGGCACACCAGCAGAGCCAGCCCTGTGGGGAGCTCCGGGCCCTGGCAGCACAGAGCAGTGGGGTCCCTGGTTGTCCCAACCTGGTCCCTGGGGACAGGGCACTGCGGGTGTGGGGTGGCACGGGGACAGACTGCAGGCAGGACACACTGGTGGGTGCCCTGGCTGCAAGGCCTGGGGTGGGGATGGGGATGGGATGGAGAGAGGGATGGGAACAGGAGTGGGGTGGAGGTGGGGATGGGATGGGAGCAAGGAGAGGGATAATGTGGGGATGAGGATGAGGATGGGAATGGAACAAGGATGGGGATGGGGTGCAAGTGGGGATGGGAACAAGGACAGGGATAGCATAGAGATGGGATGGGAATGGGGATGAGGATGGGACAGGGCAGGGGCTAGGCTGGGGTCTGGGAGGGGACAGGGATGGGGAGTGGGATGGGGAACGGGATGGGGAATGGGTAGCGATGGGATGGGGCTGGGACAGGGACAGAGATGGGCCTCCACTATCAGTGAGAACCCTGGGCAGCCCCTGCAGCCTGTCTGAGCTCCGCAGGGGCACAGGCTGCTGCCCCCCACACCCCTGAGCCTCCATATCCCCATCCCTTGGGGCCACTGTGTCCACATGCTCTGGGCTCCCCTCAGCAAGAGGGGGTCCCCAGAGCCTGGTCCCCTCCAGGGCCAGGACCTGAGCCGGATTCATCCCAGGGACTCTCAGGGCCCCTGGGGAGTGTGCCAGGAGCCGGCAAACCCCACCCCTTGGGATGCTCCTGGGTGCTCCCACTGTGTGTCCCCTCCCCGCCCTGTTATTTTTGGTGCAGAGAAGCCCCAGCTGATTCATGGCTTTTACGAGACGGCTGGAGCTGGCGGGATTGCTGCCCGTGGAGCCCGGCGGTCCCGGGGGAGCCCATGGCCAGCCCAGATTAGCTCCCACGTTCCTGTGGTCAGGACTGATGGGCTCACCCTGCCTGACACTGGCCCTATTGCGGGGTCCCCGGCAGGCAGGGGGACACCGGGACAAGGTGCTGTTCCCTGTTGCAAAGCCAGGGATGGTGACAAGGGACAGAGCCCACCCAGGGGGGCTTCAAGCCCAGGCCAAGAGGTCATGGGAGTGCCCTAAGGGTGTCTCTGCACCCTGGGTGGGTGCTGGGTGCAGTGGACTGGAGGCTGGCCGGTGTCACCAGGTGTCCCCAGAGATGCTGGAGCCCCCAGACCCACAGGATCCCATCCCTGGATCCACACACAGGGTCAGGTGGGGACACAGCCAGGGTGGCACAGGGGGGCTTTATTGGGGGGTGAGGAGCATGCCCATGGCATCAGATGCTGGCAGGTGAGGCAGCCAGGACCCGGTCTGGGGACACAGCCGTGAGCAGAGGACAGCCAATGTCCCCATCACATGTCCCTGTCACCCTTCCTGGCAAGCTGGATGGGCACGAGTGTCCAAGGAGCACAGTACATGCTGCAGCACCCCAATGCACCACAGCACCCCAATGCACTGCAGCACCTCGATGTGCCACAGCACCCCAATGCACTGCAGCACCCCAACACACCACGGCACCCCGATGTGTTGCAGCACTCTGACGCACCACAGCACCCCAATGTATTGCAGCAACTGCCGAGTGTGTGGCCCCGTGCATGTCCTCAGCCCCCCCAGGGTGCCCAGCCAGGTGCTACAGAAGCTCCCCAAGTCCCTGTGGTGTGGCTGTCACCGTGCTGGCCGGGAAGGTGCCGGTGGCTGGAGCATGAGCTGCCCCAGTGGGCCGGACTCCGCAAACATTGACACAGCCCTTCCAGGAAAGGGCGGTGGTGTCACCGGCTGCCCGGCAGCTGCTGGCAGGGCCCCAGGTGGCTGCCCTGGGGACGCTGATGCCAAACGGGGTCCCCTGCAGCGAGCACGGCTGCCTGGTCACTGTCACCGTGCCCTGTCCTGCCCCGCAGTCAGCATCGCTCACGTCCCCAGTCCCTGTCCTGCAGCCAGCCATTGCTCACGTCCTCAGGCTCTGTCCCTGAGCCCTGTCCCCCTGCAGTCAGCATTGCTTATGTCCCCGATCCCTGTCCCCAGTCCCTGTCCCCCTGCAGCAAGCATCGCTCCTGTCACCAAGCCCTGAGCCAAGCCCTGTTCCCTCACAGCCAGTGTCACTCATGTCCCCAAGCCCTGTCCCCTCACAGCCAGCATCACTCATGACCCCAGTCCCTGTCCCCTGCAGCCAGCATTGCTCCCACTCATGTCCCCAAGCCCTGTCCCTCCACAGCCATCATCACTCACGTCCCCAAACCCCGTTCCCTCAAAGCCAGCATTGCTCATGTCCCCCATGCCTGTCACCTTGCAGCCAGCATTGACTGTGTCACTGATCCCTGTCCCCCTTACAGCCAGCATTGCTCATGTCCCCAAGCCCTGTCCCAAATCCCTGTCCCTCTCACAGCCAGCTCCTGCCCATCCCCAGTCCCTGTCCCCCACAGTTAGCATCGCTCCCACTCATGTCCCCAAGCCCTGTCCCCCCCCACTGCCATCATTGCTCATGTCCTCAAACTCTGTCCCCCTGCAGCCAGCATCGTTCGTGTCCCCAATCCCTGTCCCTCCCAGGCAGCACTGCCCCCACCCACATCCCCAGTCCCACCAGATCCCCTGCCAGGCCACCTCTCCCAGTCCTTGGGTGCCACAGTGGGGGGCAGGGGCCACCGGGAGGGGCCATGTCCTTGCCCCCCTGCCCCCAAAACCTTTGCTCTGCTTGGGGAGGTCCCAGCCCAGAGCTGGGCTTTGCCTCAGGGGACATGTCCCTTGTGTCACCAGCCTGGCTCAGCATCGTGAATGCATGTGCATATGTGTGTGCATGCATGGGGGGTATGTGTGCACGCATGTGTGTGTGCACGTGTACGTGTGCACGTGTGTGTGCATGCGTGCACGTGTTTGTGCATACGTGCAAGCGCCACATGAAACCATAATGAGTGGGTTGCAGGCAGGCCCATGCTGGTAACCAGGGATGCAATGGGCACGCAAACTGGGAGCACCGGGAACTTGCTGTGCCCTGCTGAGTTCCAGGCACCTTCCCCTGCCTGCTGCCAGGAGCTCTGTCAGATGCCAGGCATGCTGTGCTGCCGGCTGGATCCCGGCAATGAATATTGCAATTACAGGGTGTCACTTGGGCAATTCTGGTCCCCGGGCAGGGGACAGGGCGATCGATCCCAGTGACATCTCCGCATTAACCACGAAGCAATGATCTCTGTGCAGCGCCTCCATCCAGTAATTTGGTAATTAAGCTGTCATTAGCTGTGCAGCAGGGCCTGAAGGTCACGGCTGATGCTGCTGTGGGACGGGGAGAGTCCAGCTGTGCTGGGGACATGAATGTTAGTGGCAGACAAGGGGACAAGGGATATGGTGGTGCTGCACAGCCCCTTGGGATGTGCTGTAGTGGGTTGTGCACCCAGGGGTGTGTGCACCCTGTGCGCACACACACGCGTGCACGGGAAGCCCTGGCACACCAAAATGCCACGGGAGGTGGCCGTGCCCAGCCTGGCCATGGCTCAGCACACGGTGGCTGCCGTCCCTCCCTGGTGGCAGTGAGTCCCTGGGGCCCCCAGCCTGCCAGCACCATGGGGTGCTGGTGTCCCCTCTGGAAAGGGGCAGGAGGAAGACACACACCCCTCCCCCCACACTGGTCTGGTTGTTCCCATCCAGACAGCTGTCACCCGATGCAGCCACTGTGCCTGAGTGACGGGGTGTCCCAAGGGTGCAGTGACCTCCCTCAAGTCTGTCTCACCCCCCGGCTGCCCTGCTGCAGCACCAGGTCTTACCCCAGGACCCCTTTCCCCAGCCGAGTCCCCACACCAGGGGGGAAATGGCTGCTCGCCCACGTGGAGCAGGGTCCACATCCCCAGGCAGCCCCAGTGCCACTGCTCCCTCCCCCAGCAGTGCTGGGGGGGGTCTGGCTGTATCAGGGAGTGGGGTAGCTTTGTGCACTCTCCCGCATTTCTGCACCTGCCCCATGCCCGCTGTCCCCTCTGTCCCTAGGCTGTCCCCATGTCTGGGGGGTGTTGGGGCTCCCCCAGCCCCTCGGACCCTCCCGGTGTCCCCACACTTACCTGGTCTGTGACTCCCTGCAGGCCTCCCCGCCGACTTGATCCCTCGCAGATACTTTTTGGGGTAAGGGCTTCCTGACTGCTGGCGGGAGGAACAGCAAGCCCAGACCGCAAAAAGATCCGAGAGAGACAGGGATGCCCGCAGTGGTGGCTGTGATGGCAGGAGGTGACAAGGAGGGACACAACAGGGATGCAGGGTCTGGGATGCCCGATGCTGCGCAGAGCCCCCAGGGATGGGTCCTGCAGTGGGACATGGCCCCCACACCCCGAGGTCCCTGCCAGCCCCAGGCTGACCCCTGTGCTGGGGATGACAGCCGCTGGTGTCACCCGTGTGCCCAGCACAGGGCACACTGCCACCCCTCCACAGGCATAGGGACACCCCACGTGTATACCACTGCACTGCAGGCATCCACGGGAGATGGGGGGGGCCCTTACTGTGGGCCCCTACAGCACCCCAGCCCCCTGCCCAGGCTGGGGCTCCTGGTGCTCACTGGTCCCTCAGGGTCCCTTGTGCCAGGAGCCAGGATCCTCAAATGACGTTGGTACCACCGGAGCTGGGTAGACCGAGGGGACATGGCCGTGACCGAGTCAGGACGTGGCTAATACTGATGGGGATACACTCGACCCATCCCGGTGTGGTTGTGGCACAGAGAAGAGGAGCAGCCCGGCTGAACACCAGGCAGCAGCAACCCCTGCCTGCGGGCAGGGAAGTGCAGCATCCCATCAGCTGCAGGCAGGGAAGCGCAGGATCCCATCAGTTGCAGGCAGGGAGGGAAGTGCAGGATCATGTTGGCTGCAGGCAGGGAAGCACAGGGTCATGTCTTGGATCGGGTTTTGCTGGTGGAAGATGCTTGCTGGCTGCTGCAAGCCCAGCACAAGCTGTGATCTGTGGCGACCCGCACCACTGCTGCCTATTGGCAGTGAGCAGGCTCCCCAGATCCCTGCCATTGCTCCATGAGTCACATCGGGCATCACCAACGCCAATGGCAAAGCCCAGCTCCTTTTCCTCAGCTGCCAGAAAACCCAGCCAGGCCCAGGAGGCACCACAGCAGCCAGCAAGAGTAGCCGGTGCTCGGCATTACCACAGGCTGCCGGGCTCAACCATCCTCCAGTTCCGTAAGGAAGCTGCTGACAGATGATCCCATCCTTGGTGGCACCGGCTGCTTGGCGGTGGGGCGAGGGCTGCCTGAATTCTTGTGTCTCCGAGCCATATCCCCAGCACTGGCGGCAGGATGAGGCCATGGATCCGTGGCTGGATGGTGTCGGTCCTCAGCTCAGCTCTTGGGAGAGACATCAGAGGTTTTCAGGGTACAGGGTCTCCCTGAGGGCCTTTTGGTGGGGGACACCTGGTGCTGCCACCCATGGCATGGGGCTGCGGCAGAGCAATCCCTGGGGACAGCCGGGGAAAATGGCTCCCAGAGCCGCAGCAAAGCAGCCCAGCTCCTCATCAGCTGTCACGCTGAACCTGAGCTAAGATGACACCATCCTTTGCCTGCAGCACACCTGTCCCTTCTCCATTGCAGTTATCTCCATCCCCTGGCCCTGCTTCCACCCTGCTGCTGCATCTCCATCCCACCACCATCTCCACCTCAGCATCATCTCCATCCCACCATCATCTCCATCCCACTATCGGCTCCATCCCTGCACCATCTCCATCCCAGCACCATCTCCACCCGCGGCCCCGACAAGCAGGGTGTCAGGGAAGATGCTTCACAGAGAAGGTGATGCTTTGCAGGCTGCATCGCCCGATCCCTGCATCTCCCTGCACGGTGGGGCCGGGGTGGGTGATGCTCTGGTGTGCAGCTGAGCCGTGGCATCGCCTGATTCCTGATTTATTTGCAAGCTGCATAGTTCCAGATCGGAGGAGGCTGGGGGGTTGTTGCCAGGCTCCGCTGGCCTTGCCAGCCGTCCCAGTCATGCAGTGGGAGGTGGAGAGACCACCACTCCCCGGTCACAGTTTCCACCCTGGTTTGGGGGGCTGGACGGGCTGGAGGGGGTCACTTTCTGTGGCAGTGGCAAGCTGTGCCCGGCACTACACCTGCTCCAGGGCCTTGCTGAGCTGTGCTGAGAGAGCAAGGGGATGGCCCATGCTCACCTACACCCTTGGGCGCCCTGGGGCTTGCGGGGGGACACAGGATGGTGGCCTTGCTGAGCACCAGCAGCCACATGGGGATGCAGCTGCAGCACACCCAGCAGCTCCAGGGAGCAGGGGCTGGATCCTGCCGGCACCCACCCAAGTCAAGCACCCTGGTCCCACTGGCCCCCAGGACCCCTGTCCTCCCCAACAGACCCCTGGAGCTGGGGACCCAGCCTAGGGGCCAGCAGGCACCCGGGGGTGGGTGTGAGCGGGCGAGGGCGTGGGCGAGGCAGCGTGCCCGTGCCGGTGTCGCACAGACCTTTCTAGATCGCCGCAAGGCTCTGAGGCTGGTTTTGGGGCCCGTTGGCTCCTCTGACACCACCGGCGTGCAGAGGGGACCGCCACCCTACTGCCACCCCCCTGTGTCCCCACCACAGTGCTGGATGGAGCCCAGCATGGGAATCCCCGTGGCTTGGCCAGCCAGCGTGCCCCCCAGAGGCGGTGCAGAGCTGGGGGACCCCTGTGCCCTCCGAGATGGGGGAGACTTGGGGGGGGCACCGCATGCAGTGGGGTGCAGGGACGTGTGGGACAGAGGTGCAGGCAGGTGGGGGGGGGGCTGTGGGATAGGGAGGGGCACCCCGGGAGCATTTCAGGGGGGGCCCACGCAGAATGGAGGGGGGGGCATGGGTGACCCTATTAATGGGGTGCGCGGGAGAATGGGTGGGGATACGGGGTGCTGCAGGGGGGGTGCACGGGTGGCCCCGCTGAGCAGTGCATGGAAGGGGAAGTGGGGGGGTGATACTCGGGGATCCTGGGGCACAGCAGGGAGGGGGTCAAGGGTGGCCCAGGTGTGTACGGCATGGGGTGGGGGGGCCGGGGCACAGCAGGGTGCGGTTCACGGGGTCATAGGGTGCTGCAGAGGGGGTTCCTGGGGATGCGGGGGTCCTGGGGTGCTGCGGAGGGGGTCCTGGGGTCCTAGGGTTCTGCAGAGTGTGCGTGGGGGGGGTCAGGGTGCTGCAGAGAGGGGGGTGGCAGGGTCCCGGGGGTCCCAGGGTGCTGCAGCAGAGGGGCCTGGGGACTCGGGGTGCTAGGGATGGGTGGCCGGGGACCCCGGCATGCATTGCATGGGGTCTCGGAGCGCTGTGTGTGCGGGGTGACCCGGGGGGCGCGGGGTTCCCGGGACCCCTGTGGTGCCGTGGCGGGGGGTCTGAGCGCCCCCACCGTGTCTACTGCATGGGGCCCGCGGGGCAGGGGGTCCCGAGGGGCCTGGCCGGGCGTGGTGCGGTGCTCCCTGGGCACGGGGCGGGGGGGGGGCAGGGGGGCATCCCCGAGAGCTGCGGGGTGTGGGGAGGGGGGAGCCCCGGGGGCGGGGCGGGGGGGGCAGGAGGATCCCGGACCCACCCCCGACCCCCGCGGTCCTACCTGCCGGTGCCGCCGCGGTGCGCGGGGGGGGCCGGGGGGCGGGGGGGCCCCGGTGCGCGGCGGCGCGAGCCCCGGCGGCGGCGATTGACCCGCATTGACGTCACTGCGTCATCAGGGTTCCCCTGGAAACACGCGCGAACTAAAAATAGCCGCGGCGGCGAGGAGGGGGGGTGGGGGGGGCGGGCCGGGGGGGTGGGGAGCGGCCCCCCCGCCCCCGCCGTCTGCCGCTATTCTGGGGACAAAGGGCTAAATATAGCCACGCACCGCCCCCGCCCCGGGGACACCGCCCCGGGGAACAGCCCCCCCAAGGGGGGACACCGCTCCGGGGGACACGGCCCCAGGGGACCGGCACCCACGAGGAACAGCCACCCCCAGGGGGAACACCGCTCCGGGGGACCCCGCCCCGGTGGACAGCCACCCCCCGGTGGACAGCCACCCCAGCTGGTGACACTGCCCCGGAGGATACCGCCCCCGCGCTCCCCGACTCCGGACCGCCCCGTCTTGTCACCTGTCTCGAGGACACCGGGACACGGGGACACTGGGGCATGGGGACACGGGGGCATGGGGACACGGGGATACTGGGACATCGGGACACCAGACGCGGGGACATGGGAACACCGGGACACGGGGGACCGGGGCTGGCCCCGGAGCGGCCCTGCCCCCGGAGCGGCCCCGCCCCGCGGCGGCCGGGGACCCTCGGGAGGGAGGACGGGGACGGGGACAGGGACAGGGACAGGGACAGGGACCCCTCCATGTCACACGTACCCCTCCGCACCTAGACATGGTGTCACACACAGCCACCTCGGCCACGTGGCAAACCCACCCGTGCAATGCTGCCTCATGCTGTTAATTAACCACTTTGCCAATTAGCGGTGACAGCTAATTACCGCACTTCAATCAGCCCAGAGCCGAGCCCCCTCATGCCCCCCGGTACCCACGGCCACCGTGGTGGGGAGCGGGCACCCCGCTGCACGGAGCCCACGCAGCACAAGCACCCTGCCAGCACCCCAGGGACAGGGGACACGGGTGGGTGCGCGCTGGTGACAGGGATGGGCAGCACATGGGGTGCTGTGGGGCAAGCCCACGTCTCGCTTGCTCCTTGCTGGTTGTTGCATGCCGCCCGTGCTCAGTGGGTGCTTGGGTGGGTGCTGAGCATGGTCAGGGGTCCCCACCCCAGCAGGAGCAATGCCCCAGCCTGTCTCAGTGTGCCACCACGCAGCCCTACACGTGCTCCGGACATGGCCAGCTTTGCTGGGAGAGGCTGCAGCAGGGACCCCCACCCCAGGCTTCTTGATCGCCACCCCCCGCACCCCCCCACCCCCCAGCTTTGTTGGCTATAAATGCGCTGAACAACCTAATTAAACTGGCAACTAATTGCAGGGCCGTGCATGGCAGGACCGTGGCAGTTGTCACCGGGTGTCACTCGCTTGGTGGACGCATGGTGATGCACCAGCATGGGGGAGGCGGGGACAGACCCGAGCTCCCCAGGCTGTGCTGGGGTGCCCCTGCACCCCAAAATCCACAGGACAAGGGAAGCTGGTGGGTGCATGGGGAACACGGGGCCGGTGCTGGCAGTAAATGAGCTGTCATTAACGAGACGTGTTAATTACCTGCCTGCACTTGGCCTGAGATGAGCTGCCACGAAGTTGCAAGTTTGAATGAATTTTTTTCTATTCTAGTTCAATTCCAGTTTAATCCCCTCTCCACTCGCTCCCTGGGCTCCGGTCTGGGGCCGGGATGGTGGCACTGCAAGACAGGGACCAGACCCTCTGCGGGACATTGTCCCCTGGGCATGGTGGTACTGGGATGGGCAGGTACTGGGACGGGTTTGTGCTGGGACGGGACTGTACTGGGATGAGACTGTACTGGGCTGGTGCTGTACCGGGACGGGACTGTACTGGGATGAGACTGTACTGGGCTGGTGCTGTACTGGGGCGGGACTGTACTGGGATGGGAATGTATTGGAATGGCGCTGTGCTGGGACGGGGCCGTGCTGGGATGGAGCCGTGCCGTGCCGGGGCCAGGGCGGTACTGGGACGGGTCCTCACTGGGACGGGGCCGTGCTGGGATGGCGCCGTGTCGTGCCGGGGCATGGGCTGAGCTGGCTGGGGCTGTGCCGGGGGGTCCGTACCGGACGGGCTGTACCGGCGGGCCGAGGCCTGTACCGGCAGGTGGTGCCGTTTCTCTCTCCCGTCCCGGCGCTCAGGCTGCCGGAGACCGGCCCTCTGCACCGCCCAGCACCGCCCAGTGTAGCCCAGTACCGCTCAGTACAGCCCAGCACCACCCAGTGCGTCCTAGTCCCGAAGAGCACAGTCCCAAGCCAGCGCCAGGGTCCCCAGAACCAGCACCCCCCACCCCTCCGAGTTCCCAGTTCACTCTGGCGCCTACTGGGCTGCAACTGGGGGCTCTTTTGTTCCTGTGCCAGAGCCACGGGGACAGCACGGCAGCTGTCTGTCCCCTCCACCCCTGCTGCCAGCGGAGCGCGGGGGTCCCCGGTGCTTCGGGGCAGGGGCTGAGTCACTCCTGCCCCGATGCCATGGAGGATGTCGGGCTGGGGATGGGGGGGTGACAGGAGGAGCCCCAAGAGCCCCCCGGGGATGGGGACACAGGCAGTGACGGCACAGGGATCACCAGAGGGAACGATCCCTGTGCCATGAGGGGACTGGGATCCCCTGGCTGGGGACATGTGGTCCCCTGCCATGGAGGGCTCTGGTGTCCCCAAGGACACCATGGGATGCTCCCTTCTTACCTGGGAGCTCGGGGTGGGGAGGTACCCAAGGGGCGGGTCCTGGTCCCTTGGCCATGCCATGATAGGGGGGGTCCCAGCACCTTCTGTTTGAGGGGCACCCCCCCCACCCCACCCCCGTGTGACAGGAAGGGGTCATGAACACTGCCACCTCCTGTGACACCCATAGTGTCACCCGTAGTGGCCGCAGCCCCACTCATGACCAGAGTGTTAATTAGCAGCAGAGGCGATGAGCCCAGTCTCATGTCTGGCTCCAATGATGGTTTCAAGGACAAGCGCCAGAGAGGAAACAGGGAAGAGCCAGGAAAAGTCATTGGACAGGCGGCTGTGCCGGGCTACCGGGGGCTGCTGCCTGCCAGCACCCAGGGGTCCCCACTGAGCCCTGCCTGCCCGCCGGGGACCAGGCAGGAGTCTCCCCATGGGGACAAGGATACTGAGCGGGGTCCCTTTGTGGTTCTGGGGCCACCCAGGGATGGAAGCTCAGGGTGACCCCAGGGTCACCACCTCCACAGGGTACCCTCCAGGTACCTCCTAAAGACCCCATGTGGTGTTCCAGAGACCTCCCCACCCCGAGACACCTTCCAGGGACATCCAAGTGCCTTCCATAGACCTCCAGGGACACCAATGGGATGACCTCAGAGACCCTCAAGGACCCCCAATAGACCCTTAGGACTCCAGTTACACCTCAGAGACCTCCAAGGACCCTCAAAGACCCTCAGAACCCTTCCTAGGTATAGCCAGAGACCTCTAGTGACCACCAAAGATCCCCAAGACCCCCCAGAGATAGCCACAGAACTCCAGGGACCCTCAAAGACCTTGCTGGGGCAGGTAGAGCTAGTCAGGCTGGGGACAGGACACAGGACAGGGATGTTCCATCCCTGCAGCTGCAGAAGGGACAGCTTATGGGGACAGAGGACATTCTGGGGGGGTCCTAGCCCAGGGTGGCCCAGATCAGGATGGAGGAGCTGGGTTGGGCTGAGAGCAGTGGGGGACAGTCAGGGCTGGGACTGGGCTGTCCCCAGGGACTCCAGCCCAGGGGTGGGCTGCAAAATGCAGTGATACAGCTGGGGGGGGAGCAGCCACCCATGTCCCAGCAACCCCTCCCCTCCCGCTCCACAGCCATGTCAGCAGCACCCCCACCAGCTCTTCCTTTAATTATGATCATTTGCTGGTGTTAATTATTGAAACTTGCCACACAGTGCACTCCACTGTAATTGTGTTCAAATTAAATTAGTGCAGCCCTATAATTAGCTCCCCAGAAGCAAGGTGGCCAGCGGGGATGGGGTCTCTGCCAGCAGGTCTCACCAACACCCCCCCCGCTTCCTCCATCACAGTCATCAATCAACAGTGCCGTGGTGCCAGGGACAGTGGCACCGCCATGCAGCTGCCCATGGGGTGGCACTCACAGGTGTCCCCATGGACACATGGCAGTGAGAAGACCAGGGACCAAGCTCAGCATCACCCGGGGATTGGGATGCCTGTGGGCTTGGGATGGAGAGGGCACAGGCACAGCACCCATCATGGGAGCCAGTGGCACCCCACCATGCACCAGGGTGCAGGTGGCAGTGGGAAGCCCATGCGACTTTTTGGTGGGGCTGCTGCCTGCCCCTGCCCAGCTCAGGTCTGGGGGCTGTGGTGCAGGGTTGAATTGCGGTGAGAGCTGAAGTCAGACCTGGGGTCAAACATTGACACCTGGAGTTGAAATTCAGGGTTGGGGTCCAGGATTGGGACTTGGGGTTCAGGTTCAGGGCCAGGAACCACACTAGGGACTGGGAGTTAGGGGGTCATGGTTGGAAACCAGGGGTTGAAGTGCATGGTTGGGACCCAGGGTTGGGACTTGGGGCTGGTGTTCAGGTTGGGACCCAGGGTTGAGTTCCTGATTTGGGAGCTGGGGTTGGGGCTCCATGGCTGGGACCCAAGGTTGAGGTCCATGGTTGGGACCCAGTGTTAATGACCATGTTTGGGAGCCAGAGTGGAAGTCTATGATTGAGACCCAGGGCTGGGGTCCAAACTTGGGACTCAGGGTTGAGGTTCAGGTTTGGGATCTGCAGTTGGGGTCAATGGTTGGGACCTGGGGTTGAGGTCCACGTCTAGGGGCTGTGGACAGAACCCACTGTTGAGGTCCAGGTCTGGAGTACATGGTTAGAGACCCGAGGTTAGAGTCCAAGGTTAATGACCACGTTTGGGACCCAGGGTGGAGGTCCACAATTGCATCCCAGGATTGGGGTCCAGGTTTGGGTCCCAGGGTTGAGGTCCACGGGTGGGACCTGCAGTTGGGACCCCGGGCTGAGGTCTAGGATTGGGGTCCCAGGCTGGGACCTGGAGCTGCAGGAGAGGCTTGGACCAGACTCCACAAGGTTGCCACTGTCCTAGGGGCAGCCCCCACATCTCCCTCCACCCACCTTCCATCCAGGCACCTCATCCATGCCCCTGGCTGGTGCTCAGAGCTCACTGGGGCAGGATGAGATGGGGGTTGGGGCCTCTGGGCTGCAGCGCCCCATGGGTGGGGGACCCTCCCCAAGACCCCACAGCAGGGAGGGCATGCCCATGCCTGAGGCATCTCTCCCTTCCCAGGCAGACGAGGTGACACCCTTGGGGGTGGGAGGGGGTGACACCAGCACAGAGGGACCCCCCCGGCAGGGAGAGGCCACGGCTTGACGCTTGACTACTTTTATTTGGCCTCTGAAGCTTTAAATACAGGCCGGGGGGGCGCTGGCTGCGGGCAGGACAGAGGGGGGGCAAATTCAGCTGTCAGTCAGACCAAGGCAGGGGGTTGGGGGGCTGGGGCCACCCCCCACCCCAGCATCCCCAGGGTATGGAGCTGCGGCCTTCCCCTCAGCTGCCCCGGCCCCCAGGGGACAGGGTGAGATGGGATGGGACAAGGGCGAGACAGGACGTTAGTGTGGTGGCGGCGGTGGGGACGTGGGCCCCGAAGCATCCCTCAGCGGCTGTAGCCAAACTCGTCTGCGTCGTCCGCGCGGAAATCCCCGTAGCGCCAGAGGTTCAGCTGCAAGACAGGGTGCAGGATGGGGCCACATCCAGCATCAGCCTGGAGATGGGGGGGGCTGCATCCAGCATCATCCCCAGAGATGGGGGGGGCTGCATCCAGCATCACCCCAGAGACAGGAGGTACCACATCCAGCATCACCATGGAAATGGGGGGCTGCATCCAGCATCACCCCAGAGACAGGGGGTACCACATCCAGCATCACCATGGAAATGGGGGGCTGCATCCAGCATCACCCCAGAGACAGGGCGTACCACATCCAGCATCACCCCAGAAATGGGGGGGGGGGCACCGCATCCAGCATCACCCCAGAGATGGGGCGACTGCATCCAGCATTGTCCCTGAAGATGGGGGGTACCACATCCAGCACCCCCCAGCCAAGGGGTCTGCAGCAGACCCTCCAGAGGACAGAGGGGCCAGCTCCCACCTGCCCCCCCTCACTTACCCGGGCACTCTTGGCTGTCTCCTGGGCATTCAGGTATTCGGTGATCTGTGGGGACAGAGGCCAGTGGGATGAACCTGTGCCCTCTCCTCTGCCTTCCTGGGGGGGTTTGGGGGTGGTGCAGTGCTGTGCACCCCTGGCAGGGTCTGCCTGGCCATGCTGGGGACACACACCCCACTCTATCCCTCTGTGGCACACATTACCCTGCACCCAGGGTTGGCGGAGAAGGATCCCCATGGAGGGCAGGGAGGTGAGACCCCCAGCCAGCACGGTTCCAAGAAGGCGGCCAGGCACTGGGGTGGATGTGACCAGTGCTTGGTGTCTCCCTTCCCCTCCCCGTCCCCAAGCCCCCAGACAGCCACCAACCACCACCAGGCCAGGACTGATACAGTATCAGGTATGCGAGGGATCAATTACCGTGCAGCTGCCCGTGTGGTAGAGCCCACCCTGCTGAGAGCAGAGTAGGGACCCCTCATCACCCCAGCAGGATAGAGGGATGGATGGGTGGATGGATGGAGAAACGGATGGATGTGTGTGTGTGTGTGTGTGTATGGATGGGTGGATGGATGGATGGACAGACAGGTGGATGTATGGATGGATCAATGCATCCATTGATCCATCCATGCATCCAGATGGATGGATGGATGGATGGACAGATGGACAGACAGATGGATGGACACACCCCCACCCCAGCACCTACCACTTTCTGGAACTGCTTCTCCTTGCGCACCTCCACCATGACCAGCCCCTCCTTGACCAGTCCCAGCCCCACATCGCTCTTGGAGTCAGCGAACTGGAGGGTGACGTGAGGACAACCTGGTCCCAGGTGCTCCACGTTGAGCAGGCACTGGGTGTTCTGGATGTCCCGCACCACGCTGTCCACTGCGTCTGCCCGTGCGTCATCCTGCAGCACCACATGGTGTCAGATCCCACAGTCCCATCAGAGACCCAGAGCCACCCCCTCCCTTCCCTGGGCACCCCCATACTTACATCCTGGGGCACCTGGATGAAGGCGAACTTGTATTCAGTGGCTTGTGCCGGCAGGACGCGGGTGCTGAAGGCTGGAGGCAGAGTGGCCAGGCGCGTGGCAGGCAGTGTCTCCTTCTGTAGGGGCAGAGAGGGTGCCAGGGTTAGAAGGGCACCCAAGGGTGCTGGGCACCCCAGCACCCAGCCACAGGGATGGATGGATGGACGGACGGACAAATGGATGGATGGATGGATTGATGGACAGATGGATGGATGGATTGATGGACAGACGGACGGATGGATGGATGGATGGATGGACATATGACTCTTCACCCCAGGACCCCCTGTCCCAAAGGCAAGATCCTGCCCCTGCCTGATGCTCGGCAGCTGGGGGACACAGCCACTGCACCCCTGCACAGCTGGAGCTGGGGGGCTTCAGTTGGCACCCCAGGGTGCCCCCCACCCATGCCCCCTGCCCCAGCATGGTGAGCACTCACGTTGCCATAGTCAATGTAGAAGATATGGACTTTGGCGGCTGACTCCACCTTCTCCACCCGGGCCCGGTACCTGGAGGGTGGGATTGGGTGTGTGTGTCACCCCAAAAACACACCTCAGCATGGGGCAACGCTGCCCCACAGCCCCACGCCAGGGGGAGCAGGACCTTCTCCTCACCATTCTCCATCGACAAACTTGGCAATGCAGAAGTCTCCACGGCGCGGGGCATAGGAGCCCTCCACGGGTGGGTGGCTGCCCACCTCGGCACGCATGTTCTCCATCAGCTTCTCCAGCTGGGCACCTGCAGAGGAGCAGGATCCAGCACCCGCCTCCAGCCACCCTCATCATTTGCCCCTCATTTAGCCCAGGACATGACTCTTTGGGGGGGCTTCACCTGGCACCCTGATGCTTGGGTATGGCAGGGGGGTCCCCTGGGAGCTGTGTGCCCTCTGGGTGGGGACACACATAGGGACTGCGGGGACCCCAGCCCTGTCCCCGTACCTGTCTCCACGTCCTGCACGTAGAAGTGGAGATCGTCCGTGATCTCCGTCACGAAGACAGGCTTGTAGTTGGTTGCGCGCTCCTTCTCCTCCAGCACCGGCACCACCTCCTCCACTGGGGTCTCCTCATAGTGGGACCATACCTGGGATTGGCAGGGGGACATGACACACACTGGCTGGGGGACCCCATGGCCATGCTCAATGCCACCAGCAAGGGGATAGTGGCTGTGCTAGCACCCAGCAGCTGGAGCATCCCTGGTCCCCAGCACCCTGGATCCCATCCGCCTTGGGGTGGGGACCTCCCTCTGGGCGGGAACATCTCTTGGCCTGGGGACATCCCTTGAGGTGGGGGCATGGGGACATCCCTTGTGGTGGGAACATTATTCGGGGACAGTCCTGCCCCATGCTCACCTTTTCCTTCTTCTGCCTGGCAGCCTCCTCGGCAGCCAACAGCGCCTTGTAGTAGGGGCTGCGCTCAGCAGTGAAGTGGACCTTGGAGAGGGCATGCTCCACCAGAGCCACTGACAGGTTGAGGCCCTCGATGTGTAGCCATCCGATGAAGTTCCCCGCCTTGTCCATGCTCTCCACCTCCACCTCCACCTGTGGGTGCCCGGTGGGGAGGGTTGTTAGCCCTTTGCACACTCAGCGGTAGGCAGGATCCATCCACATACTCGTCCCCACCTCACACCTGCCCTCCCAGCCACTGCCTTCATCCCCACACGTTTGGCTTCATCTTGGCTGCTTAAAACTTCATCGAGCAATAAAATAAATGTCTGGATATGACGGAGTTTGACTGGCCAGGTGGACGTGCGTCAGGCATGTGTCCAGCTGAAGGCCATCCCAGCGCGGGGTCTGGCAGGCAGGGTCCCCTCTGCTATCCCCCCTGGCACCCAGCTCTGCTCCCTGGCACCCAGTTCTGATCCGTGGCACCCAGCTCTGCTCCCTGGCACCCAGCTCTGCTCCACAAACACCCAGCTCTGGTCCATGGCACTCAGCTCTGCTCCCAGCAATACCCAGGGAAGGGAATCAGCAAGAGATAAGGGAAGGAGGGTGCAAGGGATGAGGGCAGGAGCATGCTATCCTCTGCATCTCCAGCTCCCTGCCTGCACCCAGGAGCAACTGGGGAGCACAGGTAGAGCCTGGAGTCATGCAGAGCCAGACAGGGGACTGAAACAGGGCTGCTGGGGCAGGCTGCGCCCCCAGCCCCTTGTCCCCCAACCACTGCTTGTGCAGGCAGACATGCCTGTGCCATGGCTCTGCCTGCATCCCGTCCTATGGTGTCTGCTTGCCAAGGAGACCTGGAGCTCACATGGCACCTAGAGTAAACCGGAGAGCAAACGAGTGTGCAAACCAGAGAGCTTACTGGGGTGTGCAAATGAGTGATAGCAAACCAGGGAAAGCAAACGAATTCGCAAGCTGAAGTGTGTAAACCAGAGGGAGCAAAGTGGAGTGTGCCAGCCTGTCAGAGCAAAGTGGAGTGTGCAAACCAGCCAGAGCAAACTGAAATGGCCACCTTGCACACCCCAGTGCAGGTTGCACACCCTCATGCACCCTGCACACCCCCATGTACCACTTACACTCTGAACATCCCTGTGCACCTTGCACATCCCTGTGTGCATCCTGTGTACCACCCTGCACACCCCCATGCACCCCATGTCTCCTGTACACCCCGCACACCCACGTCTGCATCGCCCCACACACTGCCACAGTGCCCACGACCTCCGGGGTCCCTCTTCTGCCTTCTCCTTACCTTGGGGACAGTGTCTGTCCCCAAATTCAGTGACACTGCCCAGGACCTCTGCAGACTATTCTGCTCTGAGCTGGGGACCGGCGAGGACCCCCAGAGACCCCCACATCTCCCTTTCCAGCAGTTCTGCAGGGGCTGAACCAGGGCCAGCTCCAGACCACCGTGGCAGCATGGCAGGCGTCCTCACCACCCCGTGACAAACCTACCAGGTCCCCTTTCCCAGTGGCACCCGTTACTGCCTCAGCAGCTCTGCCGGGACCGGTAATCTCCGTTAATCCTGTAATGGGAGTTAAAGCCTCAAAACAACGAAATTTGTAAAATAATGCTCCCTGCAAAACACATGGCATCAGCTGGCATCTCACATGGCACAGGGTGTGCAGGTATGGGGGAGCTGTGCAGGAACGGGGGGAGACACGGACACTGCTGGGAGATGTGTCCCCCATTGCCATTCCCGGGCAGCGATCTCAACCATCTGGCACCAAACCCAGGTGCCAGCAGCCAGCACAGCCAAGTCTGGCTCTGGAGACATGTGTCAGCCCTCCTGGGGACAAGCTTGGTGTCCCCCAGAGCTCCCTCTGGTCCCCAACCTGGGGGCCTGTAGCCTCATGGTGCTTTGGGGGTGGGCAGGCAGGGGATGTCATGCAGGCAGGAGATGCCAGGCAGGCAAAAGACACCATGCAGGCAGGAGATGCCGTGCAGGCAGGAGGTGGCATGCAGGCAGGAGATGCTGTGTAGGCAGGAGATGCCGCAGATGAAGCACACAGAACCAGCCGTGCCCAGCATCCTGGGCAGCATCTGAACCCTGCCCCGGGGTGGGGGTCTGCCTGCCTCCTGCCCCAGGCCAACCCCGCTGTGAAGAGCTGAGCCCTGGCATAAGGAACACCCCCCAAAACGGGTCATCCCACCATGAATCCATGGCGTTTCTGCGCACATAAAGCCCCTTTGAAAGCATTCGTGGGGCGGCAGCGAGCCAAGGCTCCCCGCACGTGCCCGGCATGCTGATCGTCTCCACTGCCTGCCTGCCTGCTGCTGCTGCCGATGGAGAGAAGGGAGCCTGGTGCCCCCACAGCATCCTCCCTCTGGGGGGGCTGGACCCCTCCTGGTGTGCCTCGCTGTGCTACAAGGGCTGTGCCTGTCCCCCCCGCCGGCCACGGCAGGTCCCGCCTGGGCTTTTCCAGCAGTCCAGAAATTCGTTTGCTTGGTACTACGAGTGGGTGATGAGCCTCCCCCCAGGCAGGCCACCCCGCCCCGGGCAGGGTAAGTGCCGTGCCCCCCGCCCGTGGTGGGCCCGGAGCCATGGAACCGGCTGCACCGCGCCCGGAGCAAGGCTCTGTCGCGGCCTCGGGCACAACGCTGCATTCCCATCTAGCGGCAACCCGACCGAACGGCAGCAGGACGCGGCGCTGCCCGTGCGGCACCCCACGCGTCGGCGCTGGCCAAACGCAGCCCCTGGGCAGCCCCTTCCCAAACGACCCCTGCGCTGGGCCAGCACGGCTGTAAGCATAGCTGCCAGCAGCGCACCCAGTGCTGGCAAAGCCGGGGCACCCATGGGTGCGTGCAGCCTCAGCTCCCGCACACAGCTCAAACACGCGTGCACAAATGCACACGCTCAAGCACAAGCAACCACGTGCCACACAGACACGTCTCCTGCCAGGATGCTGGGAACCTGGACCCCGCCGCCTGCTGCCTGCACCCACCGGCCTGGCCAAGCAACATGGGGTGCCCCCACCTGCTGGCACCCTGCCAGGAGCCAGGGGTGCTCTCTCCTGCCTGCACCCCTGCCTGCTCCAGCGAGCACTGACCCCAAGTACCACAGCATCGTGAGGTCTCCCGGCGCTGCACCGACCTCCGCTCCATCTGCCAGAGCATCGGCACTTCACTGCCTGCATCCCTCCACCATCGATCCCTTATCAGGGGCTGGTGGCTAATGGTATCTGCCTGGCTGGCAGCTGCTCACCCAGTGCTGCAGCGGGGCCGGCAGCCAGCTGGTGAGCGGCAGCGGGTGCGTGGCTCGACACCACGGTGCTGCTGGGGACAGGCAGAGGGTCGTCGGTATCTTCCTGCAGCCCCTTCCAGTTGCTGGAGCTGAAGCCCAGGACAGGGTTTGGCTCGTAGCCAGTGCGGCCACCGGGATGGCACCAGCCACACCACCCCCCACCAGGGATGTAGGGAGAGGCGAGGTCTGAGCTGAGCAGGAGATAGATGGGCCCTTTGCTGCTTTACAGGTGCCACGTTGTGATAATTTAATTACCCTGCCGTAGCCTTCTGTGTGGTTAATTGTGTTTGGCTCCACTGGTGCTGCCGGACATGGAGCTGTTTCCCCATCCTGAAGCTCATCAATCCTGTCATAACCTTTCCCTGCCACTTAAAAAAGCCTCGCAGCATCCCTCTTCCCTTCCACCGAATGGGCTGTCGGCACAGCGCCTGCCACAGCACATGCGTGGCACAGCCTGGGGCTGCTGGCATACCAAGAGGCAGGATGAGGCCGCTGGGTCACCTGCTGGCCCAAGGGATGCTCATGCCACCTCCAGCCAAGCTGGTCCCCAAGAAGCAGCACCCCATGCACGTGTGGTGTGACCTCCATAATGTTGCAGGGCGATGCTTCGGTGGCAATGTCATCCCCGTCCCCTGTGCCACCCCTCTAGAGCAGGGTCACTGTCATGGGGATGTTAATGGACTCACAAGAAGATCTCTGCTTCAGCAGGGACTGGGTACAACTGCTGGTCTCTGCTGTGGGTCACACAAGGCCACCAGGTCCTGCAGTGCCCAGGGGACATCACTGCCACACCTGGCAGTGGGAAACACTGAGGGGGCTGCAGAGTGGCTCCCCAGGGATGTGCCACCAACATGGGGACAGTGACCCCAGCTGGGCTCTGGCACCCTGCAAGGAACAAGGACAGGAGAGGATTGTGGAGTGCCCCAGGGTGCTGTCACATGGGGTGACCCCAAGAGGCCAAACCTGAACACCCACCAGCCCCACAGGGGTGCCTAGCCAGTTGGGTGGCACTCGGATGACATGCTCCACACAACCAGGGAGCAGGGGGTTGGGGGTTGGGGTAACAGGCCGACCAGTTGGGGGTCCCTGCCTCCCATCCCTGAGCCTCCTCTGCTCCCCGCCCCCAGGCCGTGCTGGGGTGGGACCAGGTCCCTGCCAGACTGTGCCAACAGCCTGGCCCTGCACAGCCCTGGTTTGGGTGCACAGCCCCTGCTCCCAGGGTGAAGGGTGGGCTGCAGTCCCACTCCCTTGCGTGGTTGGTGCTGTTGGCATGTCCCAGTCTTGTGACCCTCCCCATCCCACCCCATTCCATCCTGACACAGGGCTGGGAGCCCCATAGACACGGAAATCCTGCATGGGGTCCCCAGGGATGCCCACCCTCACATGGTGCAAGCACGGCTTTGATCAGACACCAGAGAATCCACATAAGATTGGGGTGGGTTTTACCTGTCCCTCTCCCCCCATCACCTCACCCCAGGTTGCCCACCTCCAGCACCTCCTCGCTGCCAGCCTGGGGGGCTGGGGCACCCCCTACCCAGGACCCTGAGGTCACCCATCCAGCAGAGGAGCCCACCTGCTTTGGCACTGCTGGCAGTCCCACAGGGACCTGCTTGGTGCAGCAGCCCACGGGGGTGAGCCAAGCTGGGTGCCACACTGGGGGGCCCCTGGCCCCCCACCTGCACCCTCCATCTCTTATACTAATTAAAACTCAGCAGAGGCTGCTCTGGAGCTGCCGCTCAGGATGGATCGGTGCTGTCGGCAAAGCCCTCGGCCACTGGCTGCTCACCAGGGGTGTAAAACAACGATGTGGGGGGAGGCTCGAGGGTGGGGGCCATGGCCCCCTGGCAGCTCTCTCCGATCCCACTCTGCACCCCCCCCCATGCAGCCCAGTGGCAATGCGCAGCGGGGTCCCACCCTCACCTTGCAGCAGGGACCACGCCAGTGCCAGCACCCATGGGACCCCAGGGGTGCTGGTGTTTGCCTCCCACTGCTGTCCCAGGGGTTTGTTACCTGGCTGGCACTAATTATCCACCCGCACTGGGACACCCCGTGGGTGCCAGCAGACAGGGGCAAGGCAGAGGTGGGGGCAGCCCATACCCCAAAAAGCTGGTGGCACCCACGCACCCATCACCCTGGCACTGTGCCCACTCCCCAGCCAACAGCGGCGCCAGACCCATGCGCCCCCCCCCCCCCCCCCCCCCCCCCCCCGCCAACCGCTGCAGAGCCGGGTTTGGGGTCTCCATCAGTGTCCTGGCTTGTGTCGGGTCTCAGACTTGTGTCCAGCACGTGCCAGGGGGGCTGCGCCCGGGGGGCTGCGGACCCTTACTCAGCTGGGCAGCCTCGCATGGGGGGGCTGTGGGTGGGGTGGGGGCCGCCAGCCGCGGAAGGAACCGCATCCCCCCCCATCACCTTAAAGTCGCCGAGCTGCTCCGCTAGCACCGCGCCGCCTCCGTCCATCCGTCCGTCCGCCCGCCCGCCCGCCCGTCCATCCGTCCGTTCCGTCCTTCCTCACCCCGCGGCCGCGGCGCTCCCCTCCTCCGGGGTCAGGGGGCTCAGGGCCGCCAAGGCTGAGACCCCCCCCCGGGGGGGGGGCTGCGGGCAGGGGGGGCAGGAGGAGGAGGAGGGAGGAGGAAGAGGAGGAGGAAGCCCATCACCGCATCTTCCTTCCCGAGCAGCCAGACCGAGAATAGCTCCCGGCCGCCGCACCGGCTGAACCGGGGCCCCTCCGGAGTGGGGCGGGGGGGGGGCGGAGGGGAAGGGGGGGGGGCGAGGGGGGGGGGTGTCGGAGAGGCCGGCGGTGCTCAGCATCCCCCGCTGCTGCTGCCGGGCTCCCAACACGATGCGTCAGCAATCCATCCGCGCTCCCACTGAAGGACAAAAGGATGAGAGAGCCGCCTGCGCGGCTGCCGCCCGCACCGCCCGCACCGCCCGCACCGCCGGGGCTCCGCGGGGCCCGCACGCCCGCTAGGACCGGAGGATGCCCGCCGGCCCCGGGGCCGCCACCGCCACCGCACTGCGCGGCCGCTGAAGGCGACACCCGGCCCACGCCGGGACGCGGGACACAGACGAAGGGGGGGGGGTGACGGGACCCCCCCGAGCGGACCCGCTGCCCGCCGCCGCCGGGGCTCTCCCCCCGCCGGCAGCCCCCCCCGACGCGGCCTCTCCTCTCCGCTACCTGGTGTTTTCTCCCCTCTCCCGCGAGGGCTTTTCGCTATTTATTTATTTATTTTTATAGATTTCTAATATTTTTTAATTTTTTTACATTTTTTTTAATTTTTACCTCGATTTTTTTTTTATTTTTAGCTTTGATTTTTATTTTCTCGAATTTTCATTTTTTTCATTTTTTTTTTCTCCCCTCCCCCCCAATTTTTTAAAACATCATTACCGATCCCCCCTGCCTGCCAGCTGCTCCCCGCGGGCGGGGGCCGCCATGCCGCGGCGGCCGGGGCGGCCGGGGCGGCCCCACGGGCGGAGGTGCGAGGCGCGGGCAGCGGCGGCGGCGGGGCTCGCCGCGGCGGGGGGGTGCCGGGCCCCTGCTTAGCCGGGCTGCCCCCCCCTGCACCGCAGCTTCTAGGAGCCATTTTGTCTTTTTCCACCCCCCCCCCCCCCACCCCGAGCCGCCCCCCCCTCCTGCCCCGGCCCCACTCCCCCACCTTTGCTCGGCGCCGAGCCCCCCCGGAGCAGCCCCCCAGCCCCTTCCCCAGGTAGGTACGGCTGGAGAGTGAGGCTCGGCCGGGAGGGAGGGCGCCTCTTTCCTCCCCATCCCCCCAGCACCTATTGTTGCTTTTTTTTTGGGGGGGGCTAAATTTTCATTTTTTCCTTCTCCCTCCCCGGCCCCCCACCCCCCCAGCACCGCGACCCCCACCCCCCCCCTCCGGCCAGCCAGGCCCAGCTTGTCGGAGCCAGGAGAGGGGGGGGGCCCTGAGCCAGTTCTCCTTTTCACGCCGACATCCCCAGACGATGGTGAATGATGAACGTGCCACATCATGAAGCTCTTGTGGCAGGTAACTGTGTACCACCACCGCCGCCGCCGCGCCTGGAGAGCTGCCCTGGTCTCCTACCTGACGGTACACGCGTGGATTCTATACGTTGCCGCCGCCTCCCCCGGACCCCAGAGCTGCCCCTCCGTTTGCTCCTGCAGTAACCAATTCAGCAAGGTGGTCTGCACCCGTCGCGGCCTCGCCGAGGTTCCCCCTGGGATCCCCTCCAACACCCGGTATCTCAACCTCATGGAGAACAACATCCAGATGATCCAGGCGGATACTTTCCGCCACTTGCATCACCTGGAGGTCCTGCAGTTGGGCAGGAACGCCATCCGGCAGATCGAGGTGGGGGCTTTCAACGGGCTGGCCAGCCTCAACACCCTGGAGCTCTTTGACAACTGGTTGACCGTCATCCCCAGTGGGGCCTTCGAGTACCTCTCCAAGCTGCGGGAGCTGTGGTTGAGGAACAACCCTATTGAGAGCATCCCCTCGTACGCCTTCAACCGGGTGCCCTCCCTCATGCGCCTGGATCTGGGCGAGCTGAAGAAGCTGGAGTACATCTCTGAGGGGGCTTTTGAGGGGTTGTACAACCTCAAGTACCTGAACCTGGGGATGTGCAACATTAAGGACATGCCCAACCTGACGCCCTTGGTGGGGCTGGAGGAGCTGGAGATGTCGGGCAATAACTTCCCCGAGATCAAACCGGGCTCCTTCCATGGGCTCAAGTCCCTCAAAAAGCTCTGGATTATGAACTCACAGATCAACTTGATTGAACGGAATGCCTTCGATGACCTGACAGCACTGGTGGAGCTCAACCTGGCCCACAACAACCTCTCCTCCCTGCCCCATGACCTCTTCGCCCCGCTGCGGTACCTGGTGGAGCTCCACCTGCACCACAACCCTTGGGACTGCGACTGCGACATCCTCTGGCTGTCGTGGTGGTTGCGGGAGTACATCCCCACCAACTCTACCTGCTGCGGGCGCTGCCATGCCCCCCTGCACATGCGGGGCAGGTTCCTGGTGGAGGTAGACCAGACCTCCTTCCAGTGCTCGGCACCATTCATCATGGATGCCCCCATGGACCTCAACATCTCCGAGGGACGGGTGGCTGAGCTCAAGTGTCGAACTCCTTCCATGTCCTCCGTTAGGTGGTTGCTGCCTAACGGGACAGTCTTGAGCCATGCGTCCAGCCACCCACGCATCTCCGTCCTCAACGACGGCACCTTGAACTTCTCCCATGTCTTGTTGACGGACACCGGGGTTTACACCTGCATGGTGACCAACGTGGCGGGGAACTCCAATGCCTCGGCCTACCTCAACGTGAGCACGGCCGAGCTCAACACCTCCAACTACAGCTTCTTCACCACCGTGACGGTGGAGACCACCGAGATCTCCCCGGAGGACATCTCCCCCAAGTTCACCAAGCCCGTGCCCACCACGTCGACGGGCTACCAGCCGGCATACACCACCACCACCACCGTCCTGGTCCAGACCACGCGGACGCCCAAGCAGGTGGCGGTACCCACCGCTGACTCCGGCGACAAGATGCAGACCAGCTTGGATGAGGTGATGAAGACCACCAAGATCATCATCGGTTGCTTCGTGGCGGTGACACTCCTGGCTGCGGCCATGCTCATCGTCTTCTACAAACTCCGCAAGCGGCACCAGCAACGCAGCACCGTGACAGCTGCACGGACGGTCGAGATCATCCAGGTGGACGAGGACATCCCGCCGGCGGCGACGGCGACCACGGCGGCTCCCACTGGCGTATCAGGTGAGGGGGCAGTCGTCCTGCCCGCCATTCATGACCACATTAACTACAACACCTACAAACCGGCACACGGGGCCCACTGGACAGAGAACAGCTTGGGGAACTCTCTGCACCCCCCTGGGACCACCCTCTCTGAACCCTATATAATTCAGACCCACACCAAGGAGAAAGTACAGGAAACCCAGATATGACTTTTTTTTGGGGCTTTTTTCTTCCCACCCCCCACCCCCCCTGAAATTACAAATGCAATAGAATGCACAAAAACAGAACAAAAAAAACCAAACTACAAAAAAAAGGAAAAAAAAATAGACAGCAACTTTTGTACAGAGCGGGGGAGAGACTTTTTTTTCTTGTACATGCTTATATATTAAATCTATGGGCTGATAAGCAGATTATATTAAAATTTAAAAAACAAACAAACAAACCATAAAGAAACTATTTTCTAACTCGCAAGTTCTATTTAAAAAGAGGGAGAGAAAAACAATTCAAATTTGTAGAAACCGGAGCAGCGGCAGCAGCGGCAACGGCAGGGCCCCGTGCACGGTACAGCGCGGTGCAGCGTGGCGCGGGGGAGATGCCGTAGCGGGGAGCGCAGAGAGAAGCCCGGCGGGGTGGGATGGGGGGGGACTGCGGGGGGGCAGGGGGCGGGATGCGGCCGGACCCCCGTTCCACGGCACTGCCCTGGCTGCGTGCCACCTTCGCTGGCCATGTTGGCTTCAAAGCAGAGCAGGGAGTGGGACGGCGGTCTGAGCCGCCGTGCTGTGCCAAAATCTACCAAATGCAATAAAGAAATTAATTTTGGGGGTTATTTTTTGGGGGTGGGGTGGGGTGGCGGGGTGGTGCAGCCTGTGGACCGGGGATGGACATCTGCAATGTATTAAAGCAAAAAATTAACAAAAAACCCAAGACAAGGGGAAAAAAAACCCCAACAAACCCCAGGCGGGTGGGTGCTGGGCGTGCGGGGGGAGGCCGGTGGTGGGGAGGGGGGCCAAGGAGCGGGTGCCCCCCACCCTGCTCCGCGCCCCCTTTCCCACTGCACCACATCCTGCAGGCCCCGGCATGCGCCGCCGCACCGGTGTGTGCCGCCGGCACAGGGCTAAGGCTCCTGGGGGGCTGGGGGGCCCCTGCTGGGAGACCTGACGTATGATTGTAGACCACCTTCAGCAACACGCTGCGAATTTTAGTCCCTTTCTTTTTGGGGTGGGTGGGGTGGGTATCCCCCCCTGCCCTTCTCCAGGTAGGGGCAAGGATGGGGATCCCCCCCCAAGCCTACCCCGAGGGCTGCTCGTGGAATGGGGGGGGCTGGGAAAAATTAAGGGCTCGGGGTGGGGGGGGAATGCTCAGCCCGGCGACAGCAGGGGGCCGGGGGAGGCCACCAGCATCTGAGGTGGCTGCCGGGGGGGGGGGGGTCCCGGCGGGGACGGCAAGTGCCTCGTGGGGGTCCTGAGGGGCTAGGGGGTCCTGGGGGGGAGCACGGGCAGGGTCGGGCAGCGAGGGGGCCCTCCCCGGCTGCTCGAGCACTGGAACTACTTTAATTTCTTATTTTAGCTTTAAAAAAAATTACCTGAGGGTGTCACATTTGAAATAAAAGTTGGGAGGGGGAGGGGGGGTGTGGGGCGGGGGGGCTAAAGGCGGGAAGGAGACGCAGAAGTTATATCTATATCTATATCTCTCTATATAAACACCAGAACGATCTGACTGTACTCTGAGAAACAAACAAACAAACAAAAAAAAACAAGTGTATTTTTGTATTTTAATAAATATTGTTCAAAATTTGTAATGCCGTGTCCCTGAGGGGTTAAGCCAGCGGGTTGCGGGGGGGCTGCTGCGTGTCCCCCCCAGCAGCCTGCGGCCTGAAAGGGTTTCTGTTGCTGCTTTTTTGTCTTCCCAGCAGTAAAAAGCTTCCAAAAAATCGCGGAGGGGGAGGTGGGGAGGAAAATGGAGGGAGCTGGCGATGGGGGCAACACGTGGGGGGCTGCCCCAAATTGGGGGTGGTGGGGGGAATGTGCTGGGGAGAGGGGGGGACATTGCCAGCTTGGTGCCCCCCAGCTCGAGCATCCAGCTGGGTACCCAAGTGTGGGACCCCTGGCGTCACCCGCTTTCAGGCACCGCCACGGTGGGCACCCGGTTAAAGACACCGGGGCACCCCCCCACTGCGCAACCCCCCAGCCAGGGCACATGGGATGCCCCCCCTGTCTGGGGGGCTGGGAGGGGGGGGCGGGGCCGTTACCCCTCGGATTTATGGGTTCCCTGGCTGGAAAAATCTTAATTCGCCATTAAAGGAGGGAGCGGGCGCAGACGAGAGGGAGGATAAAGCCGGGAATGAATCACCCAGCAGCGGGTCCCGGCTGCCCACGCTCCAAGATGGTCGGGCAGGGGAAGGGGGATGGAGGCCATCCCCAGCACCACAGCAGGGACAGTGGGACCCCTGGCTCTGTAAGGACACCGGGACGCCAGGACCCCCAGATGCCGCCAGCAGGGACACGAGGTGCCCTGGGTGATGGTGGTGGGGATACCAGGACCCCCGGCTGCGTGGGGAAATGGGGACCCCTGGGTGCTGGTGGCAGGGACATGGGGTGCCCTGGGTGCTGCTGGTGGCAGGGACATGGGGACAGCTGGGGGCAGCAGGGTCCCCAAGATGCCGCCCCCATCCTAGCCTTTGCGGCAGTGCTGGGATGACTATGCCTGCTGGCAGCCCCAGGGCCACCCTTGTGCCATGCCCATGTCCCTGGGCTGCCTCTGGCATTGGGGTTGGAAAAGAAGCTCCCCAGGGACCCCATCACCCGGCTCGGGGATGCTGAGGGGAGGAGATCCCCCAGCACCCAGCTTCACCGGCTCCCGTGCTGGGACCGAGCCCTCACGCAGTGCCTTGCCACCACAGAGCCATCACGGTTATTGCGTCGGGAGTTAAATGTTGGGATTTTAGTTTTGGGTTTCTTTTGTTGTTGTTTTTAGGCTTTTTTGCCTTATTTTGGTGAAATCCGGGAAGGTTTCTATCAAAACCGTATGTCTGGTTTTCTCTTTATTCCCAGCTTTTATCACTCCGGCTGATCTGCTAATGCAAACATTGCTCCCCTTCTTCCTCATGTCAGGCTGAGCTCCCTCAGCCAGCCCCGGCTTTGCTGGGGGGCCTTCCTCCCTGCCGGCACCTCTGCACTCCTCCTCCCCGTGCCAGCCTCCGCTGGGGCCCGGCCGGGCAAGCGTCCCATTAAAACCTTTAATTCAGCAGCAAAGCAGGAGGGGATGGAGTTGAAGTTGACATATTGATTTTATTTAAGCACTTAGCTTTAATTTTAGCCTTAAATTAGAGCACCCGAGTAAATCAGCTTTCCGCCAGTGTAAAAAAGGGCTGGAGGGGAGTGTGGGGGGGTGCGAGGGGTGATTTGCGGTGGGCACGGAGGGGCTGCAGGTGGCCAGGGCATGCGCCAGCTCGGCGGGGCCAGCAGAGGTGGGCTGGGGGCTGTGGGGCCAGCGGAGCCAGGGGCTGCAGGGGGATGGGGCCGCAGTGGGATGGGGCTGTGGTGTCATCAGTGCAAGGGGCTGTGGTGGGATGCAATGGAGGGGGTTGCAGCATGATCAGTGAGGTTGCAGTGTGATCAGGGGGCTGCAGTGTGACCAGTGCAAGAGGTTGTGGTGTGATGCAACGGAAGGGTTGCAGCGTGAGCTGAGGGGCTGCAGTGTGAGCAGTGGGGTGACTCTGGTGTGATTCAGTGGAGGGGCTGCAGTGTGATCAGGGGGGCTGCAGAGTGATCAGGGGGGTTACAGAGTGATCAGAGAGGTTGCAGTGTCACTGGGGGGGCTGCAGTGTGAGCAGTGCAAGAGGTTGTGCTGTGATGCAATGGAGTGGCTGCAATGGCATCAGGGTCTGTAGTGTGATCAGCGGGGTTGCAGTGTGATCAGGGGCTGGAGCGTGATCAGGGGTTGCAGTGTGATCGGCGGGCTGGAGAGTGATCAGGGGCTGCAGTGCTACCGGGGAGGGGGTTGCAGTGTGATCAGTGCAAGGGGTTGCAATGCAATGAGCTGGAGGGTTGCAGCATAAGCAGCATAAGGGGCTGCAGCGTGAGCAGGGGTGTTGCAGCATGATCGGGGGCTGCAGCGTGATCAGTGCAATGGGCTGCAGCGTGATGTGATGGAGGGTTGCAGCATGATTGGGGGGGCTACAGTGTGAGGAGAGGGGCTGCAGAACGATTGGGGCGGTTGCAGTGTGATCAGTGCAAGGGGTTGCAATGTAACTGGCTGGAGGGTTGCAGTGCGAGCAGCCCAGGGGTCTGCAGTGTGAGCAGGGTGGCTGCAGTGCGAGGGGCTGCAATGCAAGCAGGGGGCTGTGGTGTTATCAGGGGGTTGCGGTGTGAGCGGTTAAAGGGGTTGCAGTGCGCACGGGGGGCTGCAGCATGCTTGGGGGAAGCTGGGGCAGTGCTGGAAGTGCCACAGCACCAGAGCCAGCCGGTCCCTGCTCCCAGGGCTGGGAAACTTTTCTCCCTGCATCTCCCACTGTCTCTGCAGGCTGGGGGGCTGGCAGTGCTGACAGAGGGCCAGGGCTGCGGGCAGGGGGCTGGCAGCAAGGGGGCCAGGGCTGCAGGGACAGAGTGGCACTGGAGGAATGCTGGCAGTGCCGAGCGAGGGACAGACGGATGTCCAGGCATACGGACGAGGGCGGGTGGGTATTTGCAGGCAGCCCCGTGCAAGCGCCTTCGTCACCAGCTTCGCAGAGCCATGCAAAAACCGGAGCGACAGGAATATAAAAGCCTTTCATTGGCAGCTCCGGCGGCGATGCCAGGCACGGGCCCCCCCCTCACACACACGCCATCCTCCCGCCGCCCACCCCTTGCGCTTTTTTTTGGGGGGGACGGGAGATTTCAGCTGCCGGAGATGCTTTGCCACTCGCTGCCGACAAGCAGCCTGGCTGGCAAGGGCACGCTGGCCCCCGGCACAGGCAGCAGCCGGCAGAGCAACGAGGCGGGGGGGGGGGGGGGGGGGGGAGGGGGGAGCTGGTAGGGCTGGGGATGCCCCATGCCGAACCCCACCAGTGCATGGGTACCCCCTGCAAACCACCCTATGGCTGCCCCACGGCCACCCTATGGCAAGGTCTCCATCCCGGAGGGTTTAACGAGGAAAACAGCCCGGAGGGGAGCGGGGGCTGAGCAGCAGCTGCAGCATCCCGTGATTAAAACCTATAGGCTTGTTAAGGATAATTTCTATGGCAACCTCACTGGTGGGGACCGGCCTCTACACTGGCACGTGCTAGCGGGTGCCAGTGACTCTGCCAGCACCCTGAGAACGGGATGGGTTGCCCCACAGCACATCCCCGGCACCACTGTGGCGGGAGGTTCCTGACAGCTCCCTACTCCCCCCACCGTGGTGGGCGCAGGTTGGGGCACTCAGCCGGCGCTGGGGGACGATGGGCAGGTGCCGGGGACTTTTCTTTCACCGCCTGCACAGGCAGTGGCAGGTTTCAGCAAAAGCAGCTTGGTAATTAGCCGCCGTGCTTGGGAAAAGGCAAATATTTACTAAATAAGAATATGCACTTTCAGGAAAAAAGCAAATGTCACAGCAGCCACCAAGAAACCCCCGCAGTGACGGGACTGGGGGGGATGCTCCCTGCGCCTGCCCCGGCAGCTGCGGCTGGGAAGCGGTGGGATGCAGAGGTGCCCACCAGCATGGAGCTGGGGCACCCAGCCCCTTGTCATGGCATGGGGCACCGCAGTGGCACTCCCGGGGGGTGCCCCTACCCCAGTGTCACCGGGCAGCCATCCAGGGCCATACCCGCCACGGCAGGCAGCCGTTACGGCAGCGTGGGCTCCCAGCCGCTCGGCACACAACCCGACATGGGGCTCCCGTTAATTATTCTTATTGCTGCGGATATTTTTGGCTCTGGTGCTGCAGATGCGTTTTTTTTCCTTTTTTTTTTTTTTTTTTTTTTCAGCTCGGCGGGTTTGCGGCGGCAGTGTGCCGTTACATGCCCTGAGACCAGCGCTGCTGGTTGGGCCCGGCGGGGTTTGGATGCTCTCAGAGGAAGGACGCAGGAACGGGACAATGTGTTCACACGCAGGAGATTTAACGACCAGTAATTTCAGGCTGGATTCATCAGAGCATGACAAAAAAGCCCGCTGGATTTGGGGCCTGAGAAATTCCACCAACGGGGCAATTTTCTGGTAATCCCAGAGGATTGAGCAACTCCTGCCAGGACTGGTGCAGCAGCCACCACAGCAGAAGACTGCTGGGGTGCTGGGAGGCACATGGCACAGGGGGTAACCCCCCACTGCCCACCTGAGCTGGGGGACACACCTTAACACTGCGATCGCAGTGGGGGTACCCATGGGGATGGCTGTGGCACGTGTGGCTACTGGTGCCGGCATGGTGCCGGCATGCATCCAGATTATCCGAGTGCAGAGCCGTGAGCTGTTGATCCTCCTGGAGCATCACCAGCGGCACTGCGGCTGCTGCCAGCCTCAGCCTCCTCCTGCCCAAAATGAGCCAGGGTGGGTTAGTCACCGGCCCGCTGGCTTCACCTGGCCGGTGAGTCAGCAGCCACTGGAGCCACCGGGTTAAAAATATACCCTCAGCCTCCTGGCAGGCGAAAGGATGGGGAGGAATTTGGCTGCCCCCTGCCCTGGCATGGGTCTCCCCACCCCTGGGCAGCACACATGTCCATGTGCCACCGTGGGAGACTGATGAACCACTGCCGGGACCCCCACCCCAGCGACATGTGGTGGCTGGCTCCTGCCCTGCTGGGTGGGGATCTGGCACCGGCCACCCCTACAGCCCCCCCAGCCTTCTGCTGTCAGTGCTGGGGGGAGCAGTGCTAGCAGTGTGCCTGGCGGTGCCACCCAAGTCCCTGGGGATGTGGCCAGGAGAGAAGTACCCCCTCCCAGACCAGGGCTTGGGGACCTCTGCCCTGCGCCGTGTCGCTATCCCAGTCCCCACCCTCACCCAGGGACATCGCTGCAGCAACTCCCTGCATGGCAAAGCCCCTGCGAGATCCCAGCCCTGGCTGGTGATGGGGACCCGGCACAGGGTCCCCACAGCTGACATGGAGACCCCCACATGTGGCACGGGGAGCTCAGCCAGGAGGAAGAGGAGGATGAACAAGGGCAGTGGAGGAAAGAGGGTGGGTGAGCTGGCTGAGGGCTGCACTGGCAGCACCGCAGCCCCAGGTGGGTAGACGATGGACGGACGTCCTTGTCAAGATTAAAAATACCCAGAAGCAAGAAGCTGCAAGACGTCTGAGCAGCAGCCACCAGCCCTCCCACACGCCGCTGCTCCCCTCCAGCTGCATGCCGCGCGCCGGGTATGCATGGCACTGTCCCCGCTCCAGGTTCCACTGCAGTGAGTGGGGAAACTGAGGCACAGCTGCTGTGCTGTATCCCAGCTCCCACAGCGGCAGCACCGCGGGGCTGTGCTGGCACTGGCCAAGCTGCCACTGCCTTCCAGGCCGCTTTCCCGGTTGTTTTTTTTTCCCCAAGCCTGAGCTGCAGACTGCGGCAAGTGCTTTTTTTAAGGGGGAGAGGATTTTATTTGCCATTCCCCCGCCCCAAGTAATTAGGATTGCAGCACGGGCGGCTGCCGGGCCCATTTGCATAAACAGTTTAGCAACTGCCGAGGCTGCTTTGCATAACGAGCCGCTGTGCTGCACCCCATCCCCACCTAATTGGCCTTATGGGTTGGAAGCTCCTAAATTGGGTTAATGCCGAAGCAGGTCAGGAGGATGGCACAGTGTGCTGTGAGACCCCCCCCCCCATCCCATGTGGGGTCCCCCACGGCTGGAAAAACCTATCGGACAGAGGACGTGCCATTGTGGTGTGACTGCAGCTCTCCAAAGCTCCACCTCGACATCCCGGGGCAGCATCCCAGCTTCCGCATGGCCTCCCTGCTGTGGCCACGTGTTGGCTGCTGCGGCCGGCTCCTGGAGGTGGAGCACATCAGTGCCGGGTGAGCAGCCTCCGCGTCGCGCCGGTAAAGCCTGGCGGGACCCTGCGGACGGCTGGCACCGTATAGACACAAAATAGTCTGCACCTTGGGGAAAGCCGGCAGCCTGGCCGATGTAATTAAATCAGGCACCTTGTCAAAATAAGGCTGCTCATTTGCACAACATGAGCACAAGGGGGGAAGGGGTGGGATGGGGCTCCAGTACCTTCGCAGCATTGCCTTGGCGCAGGCGACTGCAGCTGCAGAGTGTGCCCGTCCAACACTGGGCACCCCACCGCATCCCAGTCCCATCCCATGCCACGCTTTGCACACCCTTGGTCCCCATCCCCAGGAGCTAGCAGAGCCGGCACGGCTGCGGGACGGCCACCCCTTGGGCCACAGCAACATGCTGGTGCTTGGCTGGGTTGTGCCAGGATGTGACACTTAAAGGCAAGGGCTGTTGCAGAGGCTCCAGTGTCACTGAGGGTGATGGGTTCTGCCACCCAGAATGACTCCTTCCTATCACGGCAGGAGAGGTGCCTTTGAAGGGGGAGCACCATGCCTTGGCTGGAGGCAGTTTTTGCCCACAATTCAATAACTGGTCCCTCCTGCGGGATGACGACCCCGGCAAGCACAGCGGCAGGTGCGGGATGCTTGGAGGGATGCTCTCCTGCTCTTTGGTCTGTGGTCTCCAGCCCTGTTTTTTTCTCGAAGGCTCCGGCAAGGAGTGAGGGCTGAGACCTACTGGCATGGGCTCATTTTGTTTTTAACGAGCCCTGCCAGCATCCAGGCCAGAGCTGTTTCTCCCGGAGGACTCTGGCTCCCTGCATCCCAGGGAGGGGGTTGGCAGTGCTGAAGGCAAACAGGGACTGTCACCGGGCTCGTGGCACACAGCAGCGAGGGGCTGGCAGGCAGGCAGGCAGGGAAGCTCTCTGCCTGCTCTGCAGAGCAGTGCCTGCCCCTTCCCAGCTCGGCACAGAGCTGTGGCCTCCAGGGCTCCCGCAAACTGCTGACACAGCAGCTGGAGCCTCTAATTAAAGCCATAATGATAAAGGAAAATGGGGGCTCCACAGCAATCAATACAGGAAGAAACTCCCCCTCTCCTGCAGGGCTTGGGTTGCTTGGACCCCTGTCCTGGGGGGATTTACAAAGCTGATATCGAGATGCTCACAGCAGGATTAGCAATTCCCCATGGGGTGAAGCTGGGTTCAGCCCCACACATGGCAGGGGGACAGGGAGGGGACAACAAGCAGCATAGCAAGGATTTCGTGACAGATGCCTGGGTGCTGCCCATTGCTTTTCTCTCCACCAGTGAGGGGTGTGTGTGCAGTGTGACCTGTGATCCCCAGGCTCCTGCTGCAGCCCCACAGTTTGGGGGAAAAGTGGGGACTCCCTGCTCTGGGCAGGGATGCAGGTGGGTGCCAGCACCTGAGGGGACCCTCATCCCAGGATGTTCGGGTGGCTGCCACATCCCTGCGGGACGGGTGTCCTGCTCCGGGGAGGGGGGGGTACTGGGTACTGGTGCTGGGGAAGGACCAGCTGACACATGGCCACCCAGCCCAGGCCACCAGCAGTTGTTAAGCCCCATCATTGCCTGCAAATAACGAAATGGCTTGCCTGCAGGGTGTCAGCGGCTGTGCGCCCAACATGCCCCCGGGTGCTGTAAAGGAATAAATCCGCTATTCCATGTAATGGATTGTATATAATGACTTGGAGAGGTCACCGAAGGGAGCAGTATTGTTAACAGCACGGAATAATTCCCCTCCTCTTCTCAGCCAGGTCCTCAGAGCTGGCCCTGGGAAATCTTGGACAAGCCACACATGTTGCTGGAGCAGCACTGGTTCATCCGGCAGCACCATCCTGGGCGGCTTTGCCGGCGGAGCCGAGCTTTGTACCTTGGGGTTTTCATGGGCATCAGTACTTGGGGCATCCCCAGTGTGCCTGCAAAGCGTTGGCACTGTGGATGGCACAGCACAGCTCTGCCAACACGGTGCAGCTCTGTGCCGGCACAGCTTTCCAGCTCGCTCCTGCTTGGGTCAGCATGGATGGAGGCAGCTGGTTCCATGCCACTGCGCTGTCCCGGCTAGGGGGGTGCATAGAAATGTGCCAGCGGTGACCGAGTGCTGTGCCAGCACTGGCCCTGGGTGGGTGACACATTGCCAGTGCACCCATTGCATGTTTGGGTACAGGGTGTGAAGATGCATATGCTGGCACAGAGCCGGGCGCCATCGTCTGCCACCCCAAGGAGCAAACCTCCTCCTTGGAGCTCATCCCCTGCCAGGTCTGGGATGTCACCTCCTGTCCCTGTCCCCAGCTTCTTGCATTAAAACCCTGCGTTTGAAGTGCATGAATGAAAGAGGTGAGGAAAAAAAAGGGAATAAAAAATAAAAGGCTTCTTTCTGCTCAGTTCCTGCAGGACTCGAGCATTTAGCCGAGGAGTTTAAAAGCCTGCTGACCCGGCACGCGCCGGCAGCCGCGATTATGGAGAGAAAACCTTCAAAGGGCCCCAGGGGCTGGGGGGACGTGGGCAAGGGAGGAAGAAGATGAGGTGCTGCTGCCCCGGCCAGGCGCTGCCTGCGCTGCCCGTGCTGCCCGCGCCAGGCTGTGCGCAGGGAGGGCGAGCCAAACGCTCTAAAAATATAGGCCTGACCCTGTTCTAAAATTACCGCTCGGCACCCGCCGCTGGCAGGAAAATCGGCCCCGAGCTGCGGATCCGTCAGCGGGAACGGCTCCCGCCGCACCTCCTGGCTGGAAATGCTGCATTGCAACAAGGGCCGGGGGCTGGCAGGGCAGGAGCGGCTGGGGGCGCTGGAAGGGGCTAGCAGGGGCCGGCGTGGGCAGCTGCCTCGGGGACAGGGGACATTTGGGGGCCATTTCCCGCAATTACAGCACCAGGGTTTTTTGCAAGGAGGGTGTTTGGGGGGCTGGGGCCATGTCTGTCCCCCCAGCTCCACACGGGGCAGCCATGCTGTGTGGCCCCACAGCAGTGACACGGCCAGCGATGGATGGATGGATGGATGGGCAGCTGATGGGGGATGTCCCCATCATCCAGTTGCCACGGAAACGGAAGGGAAACCCTCCAGAGAGCATCCATGCCAAACCCCGGGACCCCCTCACGCTCCAGGAAAGCAGCAGGCATACAGGCAAGGACAGCACTCCCCCCCCCGCCACCTTGTCCCCCCACACCCTGCAAGAGAGCTGCCACAGTTTAAGAGCCCCATTGTGCCCAGGGACAACCGGAAGTGTGGTGGGCACCAAACCCCAAAGCCGAGCCGAGGTGGCAGCACCAAGCCAGGTGAGGGGACACCGTGGCAGAAGCCACCCCCAGCAAATCTGAAATGAAGGTGCCCATCATCCCCTCCCTGGCAGCTCCCTGGGATCACAGTGCCTTAATCCTCCTCCTGGGGGATATTTTATTTATTCAAGCCAACCTATTTAGCTGCCATCCTCAGAGGAAGGATTAAGCTGCCGCAGTCTTGAGACACGTGGAATCTGGGGGTTCCTCCAGCCAACGACCCTGGGGCAGAGGGGTACAGGCAAGACCCCTGCCCTGCTGCCAGCCAGCACCATGAGTAGCTCACCCCAGCTCAGACCCTCTGGGGAGTGTTCCTGAGGGTCATTTGCGTCCCAACCTCATACAGATGCTCCCCCGAAACAGCCCAGGTCCCCCCCCAGCTGCACCCCAAACCACAGAGCTGGCAGCGTGGGGCTCACCCTGCCCTTGCTGCAGCTGCGGGAGGGCAGCGCTGATGCCTGACACCTCCCAGCCGTGCCTTGCCGGCTTTTTGCACGCCACTGATTACGGTGTGAGCCAAACCGGTCCCCTCCATCCCCAGGGAACCCTGGCAGCGCCTGCCCAGCCCAATGAAAAGCAGCAGCAGCAGCAGCGTGGTAGCGGGCAACCTGCAGCCCTGACCACCGTGCCTGCCAGGCTTGACGTCCCTGGTGCCATCAGCATCACCCTCCTCCTGGGCTGTTGATCCCCGGCATGGTGCCACCAGTCATGCCAGGAGCAGGGTGAGAACTGCAGCAGCCACCGCGGTGTGCCAGGGGGGTCAAAGCCAGCACCCTTCTCATGGCACCATGGGAGGGGACCATCCCACCACCACCACCGCACCCTGGGGCAGGGGGCTGCCTGCCTGGGGGGACACAGGGGCTGGCTGGAGCATGGCCCCCTCCCGAGTGTGTGCCAGTGCCGAGACCCCACTCAGCTCAGCCCGGGTAGCAGCTAGCCAGCAGCTGCAGCTTTGTTAGAAGCCCGATCAAAATTCCATGTGCATCGAGGCCAGATGGGGTGAAATACTGAAGGGGTCGACACAGGAAGGAGAAACACAGCCGTGGAAGCGGGGATGCTGAGGGTGAGGGGCAGGTGCCCACGCTGTGCCACCTCAGCTGCCCGTGACCACTGCCAGTTTGCTGGCACCGTGGGGCTCAGGAGCCCAGGGCAGCTGCCTTCCCCATGGGGCTGTGAGGTCCTAGGGGTCTGCAAAAGCCACAATGGCAGTTTCCCCCTGCCAATGGGCTGAAGCGGGCAGGACTCCCTGAGAGCAGGCAGGCGGGCGAGCAAGTGTAATGGGATGTGACAGGCTCTGGCTGGTGCGGGGTGGCGAGCACCGGCTAAGCCAGAGCCTCCAAGATGTGCTAAGGAAGCAGAGCGATGCCCCTGGGACGCGGGTCAGCAGTTTAGAGCAGCCGGCTGCACGCCGCAAGACACCGAGGAGGGACGGAAATGCCTGCCGTGTCCCCGTGTTGCTGTGTCCTCACCTCCCCGTGCCCACCAACCTGCGGCGTTCCAGATGAGCGCAGGCTCTCGATCCCCACAGCCAGCTGCACTGCCCTGCAGCTGCAGGCACATCTGCATCTCTGCCCACACCTGCCTCTCTGCCCACATCTGCATCTGCATCCAATGCCCACAGCTGCATCTGTGCCCACATCTGCACCCATGCCTACAACTACATCTGTGCCCACTACTTCTGTGTCCACATCTGCATCTGTGCCCACAACTATCTACAGCCACATCTGCCTCCAATGTCCATAGCTGCATCTGCAGCCACATCTGTATCAGTGCCCACAACTACATTTGTGCCCACATCTGCATCCATGCCCCCATTAGCATCTGTGCCCACAACTGTATCTGCATCCACGTCTGCATCCATGTCCACAGCTGCATCCATGCCTACATCTGCATCTGTGCCCACAGCTGCATCCACAGGCACATCTGCATCCCGCCTACATCTGCATCTGCAGGCAGGCCCCTCCAGGGCAGCCCTGGTTCCCATCCTGCCGGCGCCCCGTCCCCTGCCCAGCACCACAGGGCAGGTGCAGCCTGTACCAGGACACATCCATGTGCTGCTGGGGCCAGGCACAGTCCTGCACTCGAGAGGGATGATGTGGATGGTGCAGTGTGGGGCAGAGCAGTGTGGCCCGGCCAGCCGGGTCCTCACGCTTGTGGGCTTGTCAAGTGGAGGTGAGGCGATGCTCAGTAGGAGGAGAAGGCAGCCAGGGGAAAGCAGGCCACGGTGCAGGGGCTGAGTGTGCACGAGTGGAGAAACCCCTGGCCACGTTGCCACTGCCCACACTCCGCTGGGGAGATGGCAGCTCATCTGCCCCAGCTCCCTCCATTCCTGCCTCAGCCCCTCATTCCTGACCCAGCCCCCCCCAGTTCCTGCCCTAGTTATCCGAGACGGGGCAAGAGGAAGGTGCTGTCTCTCCACATGCACTCCCACACCGGCACCACAGCAGGTCTGTACCTCACACCAGGAGCCCCCCCGCTTGCCTGGGGACGCTTGTTTCATCACACTGGGATTTAAGTGGCAGTAGTTAAACCTCCCGAAAGTGAAGGGCACCCCCCCCACACGGATGGCAGCTGCGTGTGCTGGTGGAGGACCCCCTGTGCGGAGCAGCAGCTGGCACTGGAGCAGCGGCATCCGCTCAACGCTCCGTGCCGGATCCTGCCACCTACCGCGAGTGGCCATGGTGGGGGTCTGCGAGGCCATGGGGGCCAAGCTCCCGCATCCCCCTCTCCGAGCTCCCGCATCCCCCAGCCACAGCGGGACGGAGGCGAGGCCTCACCTGGTAATGATGGCTGAGTTAAACAGAGCAAGGAATTACCGACGGCACTGATGCGAAGGTGCAAATATAGCTGGCAAAGGGAAGGGGTAGAGTGGGGAAGAGCAAAGCGATCTGTGCATAAATTGCAGAGTTTTATCTTGACAGTCACTTGGGGAGATGGCTAAAGGCTGCAGAGGGCATTTTTTATCCTATATTGAAATTATGAATCACGGCGTAATTACACAAAATGGATCTCGCGCTTTGGTTGACACAGAAGTTTCAATCAGAGAAGTTGCATGAGTTAGTGAATTTTAATATCAAGAGACCTTAATGAGAAAGCATTCAAACCAGGGGGAGGCAGAGACAGGAGGCAGGTTCATGGCAAATCCCTGCGCACACCCTGGGTGCTCGGCAGCCTGGATCTGGCCTTGCCTGCAGGATGCGGCCATGGCATTTGCATTCCCCAGGAGAATTGGCAGGAAAAGCACAAAGCAGCACCCAAACCTGCTGCCCTCCAGAGCACCTGGGAGCTGCCCATCCCTCCTGCTGGGAATACTGCCTGGGGTGTCCGGCCACAGCTTGCTGGGCACCTGGATACTTTCTCCTTCAGAAGATCAAAAGAAAGTAATTTACAGTTTTTCAGCTAGGAAGATAAAGCTGCTCCCCTGCAGGGCAATTTATATAATTAGTATTAGCTGAGGCCATGCAAGGTCGTCAGCCGCTCCTGCCGGCACTGCCAGAAGCCTGCCTGCAGACGGACCTCGTGCCGGTGCCATGAAGGTGCTGCATCGTGCCTGCTGCCCACAGCAGCTCCGGCATTTGCCACACATTGGCTGTGCAGCCACTGCACATCCATCATGTATCTGCCTTGTATCCACCACACATCTGCCATCACCCGCTGTGTGTTTGCTGCGCATCCTCTCTGCATCTGCCACATACACCGGGCATCTGCCGGGCAGCTGCTGTGTATCTACCTCACATCTACCATACATCCACTGTGCTGCTGCTGTGCAACCCCACACAGACACTGTGCATCTGCCTTGCATCCACTGTGCATCCATCCTGCATCTCCATGTACCTGCCCCACTTCAGCTGCGCAACTGCCACATGTCCACTGTGCATCCACCCTGCATCTGCTGTGCACCCACCATGCAGCTCTGTGCATCTGCCGTACTTCTGCTGTGCAACCTCAAACAACCACCCTGCATCCGCTGTGCACCACCATGCAGCTGCTGTGCAACCCCACACAGCCACTGTGCCACCATGCATCCACTGCGCATCTGCCCTGCATCTACCCTGCATCTGCCATGCATCTGCCACGCATCCACCCTGCACTCACTTTGCATCCACCTTGCAGCCGCCATGCATCCATCATGCAGCACAGCTCTGCAGAGAGCAATGCAAACCACTGCAGAGGACTTGGATCTGCTCTAACTTTCTGCCTTGGCACATCCCATCTGCCTGGAGGGGTGCCGGTACAGCTCTACCCCAGTTCACCCCATTCGCACGGTGGGTGCAGGGAAAGACATGCCAAAGCAGAGAGGCAGCGTGCAGGGGGGACGACAGTGCAGCACTCACTGGTGCTGCTGGCATGGCTGTGAAGGCAGAGAAGGTGCTGCTGGCTGAGGTGATGCTTCGGCAGAACCCCGTTCTCAGCTTCCTCCTGCTCCAGTGGCAGGGACCAGGGCGAAACTGTGCCCCACTGTGGGGCTGCACCAGCACAGGCAGGTGCTGAGCAGAACTCTCTGGCTGAGCCAGGTGCTGCGCGATGGAGGGCCACTGTTCGCCTGCTCCCCTGAGGAACCCGTGGAGGGGGGACTGGGCTGGCAGCCCTTGCCACAACAAGTTCCTCAGCCAATTTAAACTGAACGGCTGGGAAGAGGCACAAAAGGCAGTGATGCACGATGGATCCATCAGTATTCCTCAGCCAAATAGCCGGGATCCCTGTGCAGGGGGCAGCTGTGGAACCTGACATCCTGAGCTGCCCCTTCCCACCGGAGCAATTCCCACTCTGGGCAGTGCCGGAAATGGCCAAGCCCTGGCCAAGGTGGCTGCTGTAGGGGTGGCCCACCCTGTTTGCACCCCAACCCACCGGACAGACCCCACAGCAGCAGCAAACCTTACTCCCCAGGTGATGAGCTCCCCCTGTGCGGCCGCATGCTGCTTCGTGCTTCCTCTGCACTTTCCTTTTCTGCAAACATCATCTCTCTGCTTGCCTGGTTTTTGCAGGCGTCATTCGCCAGGTGCTTTTTGGGGTCACCGCTTTTGCAGCCTTGCTGGGACACGTGCAGCACCCTTCCTGAGCACCCAGCAGGATGCTGATGCTGCCCACTCTGCCAAGCTGGAGCCCCTCTGTGCCGTGTTGCTCTGTGCCCAAGCCAGCAGAACTACTCCAGACAGATGTGGCTGCGGGAGCAGGGAGAGCAGATGTCCAGTTGTGCAGTGCAGCCTGGCCTGACTCCTACCATGGAGGTGGGGGTTTTTAGTCCAGAACCAGGTCCCCAGTCCTCCCCAGTTCTCCCCAGTCCTCCTTGGTGTGAGACTGGTGGTGTGGAGGAGTGCAAAGGCAGGGCCATGGCAGCAAATGCAGCGCACCCGGAGCCACAGCCACCATCGTGTTCAGAGCAGAGACCATGACTCAGTATTGATTTCCACCAAAAATAATAAAATAATAATAAAAAATTAAAACAAACCAAAGCAAAACAAAATAAAACAAAACAAAAGGGGAGAGCTGTCCCCACCGGTTCAACGCCCAGTGCTGCTGCCAGAAGAAGCCACTGACAGCCTTCCCTGTTGCTGCCTTCAGCGAGGGGAGATTTAGGAGCAGAGCAAACACAATGCCTTGGCGATTTATGGACCGACCACAAACACCCGGGGATGCGCTTGGTGTCACCCAGTGCGTGACGGTGGGCAGCACACAGCTCCCACCCACCGTGGGAAGGGTGAAGCCCCCGAGTGGTGCCGGAGCTGCAGGGATGGGGGTCCCACGGGTACTACCCTGCCCTGGCAGCCCCTAGGCACAGCCAGCTGCGAGGCCCTGGCTCAGAGCCTTGAATGCCAGGGCATCACCAGAGCCTGGCCGTGGCACCATGGCGAAACCACAACGCACCAACACGAGCGCCTCGGAGAGCAAAGCGGGGCCAAATCCGGCCCCAGCACCGCGAGAAGCTTTGCTGGCGCCATGAGCCGGGTCCACGTGGCTTTTCACAGAGCACCAAACCACTTGCAGAGAACAGGGACAAGGTGGCTGCGGTTCAGCAGCACGGTGCAGGGCAGCTCCCCTGACCCCTTGCCTTTCCTTGCAGCCTTTTGGCAAGATCCGTGCCCCTTGGGCATTGCCAGCCCCTCCCAGACCAGTACTGAGCTGGTGCGCTGCAGCCCCCGGCCCACACACAGCCGAGCATCCCCTACCTCTCGCTGCAGCACCAGCTCCTTGGTGAAATGCGTGGCCTCCTCGCTGAAGGGCTCACCCTCCTGAACCAGCCCAGGGAGGTTCCTGGCTCCCCGGGGACACTCGATGCCTGCGGGAGGAAGAGGAGGAAGAGGAGAGTGAGGTGCGTGGAGGAAGCCAGCAGTCACCCACATGCCATTGCTGGGGATGTCACCTGAAATAAAAGTTTTGGGGAGGAAAGGGGCCACTGGAGTCCAGGTGGGATGTGACCAACCCCTGGGACATGGGAGGGTCCCTGTGCCAGCATTTCCCTGGCACCAGGGCAGGGAGAGCCTGGGACAGCCCTGCGGCCTGCTGGGATGGGGACATGGGGATAAGCAGGGGAAGAGCCAGCAGGGATGGCGACACAAGGACAAGCTCCCTCCTCTGTCCCAGGCTGGGGGCAAGGAGGAGCCCCTGTCCCTGTCCCTGCCCCCAGACTACCCACTCTGCCAGAGGAGCTGCCTTGCCTGGCTCTCTCCCTGCTGCAGCTGGCCGCACCAGGGGGTTTTGGGGATCTCAGGGTGCAGCTGGGGTGCGACACTCCACCCATGCTGTGCCATGGGGAGCCCCAGGCTCTCCTGACCATGCAGAAAGCATCAGCCTGCCCATGGTGCAGACCCTGCAGCACTGGAGGCACCAGCTGTGCAGGGTCCTCTCATGCAAGGTCCCGTGCAAAGTCCTGCTGTGTGAGGTCCTGTGCAAGGTTCCCCCTTGTGCAAGGTCCCATGCAAGGCTGTCCTGTGCCAAGTCCTGTGCAAGGTCCCCATCACGCAAGGTCCTGTGCAAGGTCGGTCCCACGCAAGGTTCCCCCCATGCAATATCCCCTGTGGAGCAGCAACCCATCACACTGTGGGAAGCTGCTGTGGGGGCGAGCTGGCAGGACCCCCAGCTGCTGTAAGAGCCGTGCATGGCTCTGGCTGCTCTTATTAACCATACCAGATGTCTGTGCCAATAACTGGCTGAGAGCCCCTGATAAGCAGGTATTAATTCTGCTGTATTATTACAGCCACAGAGGCAGGTCAAGCCCCAGCCCTGCAAACCATTACTAAAGATTAAAATACTTAAAAAAACAGCAGGGAAGGAGGACAAGCACGGCGGTGGTCGCCCCAGACTACATGTGGACCCTCACATCCAGACCTCCTCTCTCTCTGACTCAGTATTCCCACCTGCAAACTGGGGTAACCACCCTGGGCTCCCCTTTGGCAAAGCTGCCAGCACCGACGGTGGCACAGATTATTAAACTGGGAAGTCCTGCATTATTAATTTTATTTTACATAATTCGTTATTAATGAAGTGCCGGGAATTACACTTAGCAGCTGTCTGAGCACTTGGTTTGTGATGGAGCAGCAATTGTCACGTTTTGGTGAGGGAGGTGGGGGGGAACAGGCACTGCGAGGCTCAGCCTGGCTCACAGCACAGCTGATGGCAAAGGCACTGGGGACATTCTGGCCCTGCCACTGACCGGGGACTCCACAGCCCTGCTCCCCACCGGCTGCATGCGGATGAGGATGAGGAAAGGGATAGATGGCTGCGGATGAGGATGAGGAAAGGGATAGATGGCCATCGATTAACTACACACACACCTCTGCCACGACCTGTCACATTCCCAGAGCACCGCAGTAAACCATGCTGGCCTGGCTGGCCCTGCAGTGACAAGGTGTTGTGTCCCCAGGGCACTGGGTTTGTTGTGAGCACCAGCTGCAGCGATTCCAGTCATCCTGGGGGGCACAGGGGATGTGACCCTCCCCTGGAGCAGCCCACCCTGCAGCTGTGAGGTTCCTGAGTTACCAGGTCCCTGTATCACCTGTGACAGCAGCCCTGACCTTGCCAGTAAGGCTCGGGGGACGGTGGCTGCCAAGCACTTTGGGGGTGACTCCAGTGCACCCCTCACCGGTGGCTGTGGGGTTTCTGAGGTCTGGCGCAGTGCGGACCTGCAGCTGCATCAGTGACCAGGTGGCTGCTTTGGACACCGGGGTGGTTGGAGCAGTGGCACTCACTGGGTTGCCAGAACCGGGGCACAGCTTGGTGCCTGCTGGCTTGGCACCCAAAATGCTGCCCTGCTCTGGCTGGGAACACCCAGGGTCACCCCAGGAAAGCCCATGGTGACACCCGCATTGCTGGCATCATGTGAGGCTGCAGCACCCAACCTGGGAAGGGGTATCGGTTCTTGCTTAAGTAATTAATAAAGTGCTGGTTTTACACTTTCCTGAAGTGCTAGGCTGTTCTCCAGCAGTGCCTGATGCAGGTGGAGGGAACCCTGTGCCCCCCCAACCCCTTCAAGATGGGGAACTGGGGTAGACTCACCACATAGCATAGGCATGGGGGCTGGGAAGCTCCCAGTGAATTCAATGTTCCCTCTGCTTGACACTTTAGTGCACGATTAAAACAGGTGATTTGCATCACTCAAAATTAAACCCCTGGGGGTGGGGGGCTATAGGGGAGGCTGTGGGACTCCCGACTCCCCCCGAGGCTCTCCTCACTGCATTGCTCCTGGGAGAGGCACAGCCACCTCAGCTGGGACTGGGGGGGTCTGGTGGGGTCCCCAACTGTGCTTCAGGGACCAGTGGGGTCCCTGGTTGCTCACAAGCCCTGCAGCAGCAGAGCCGTGGGGGTACCCCCCACCTCAGCACTGCAGAGCACCCAGAGGAGGAGCCCGGAGCATTGGGAAGCTGCACTGCTGCCACCTGCACCCCGGCTCTGCATCAGCCTCCTGCTGGACCCCATTGAGGTGGTTCCACTGCAGCCTGGCTGGGGGTGTGATCCAGGAGGATGTGTCCTCGTCCACATCCCTATCCTTGTCTCCATCCCCATTGCATCCCCATTCCCATTCTTGTCCACATCTCCGTCATAACCCCATCCCCATCCCTGTCCCTGCTGTATCCTCATCCTCATCCCTGTCCCCATCCATCTTCATCCCTGCCTTATCCCAATCCCCATACCAAAACCTGTCCCATCTCTGTCCCCATCACTGCCACTGCAGAGCCCAGTGCTGGTCAGGCAAAACCCCCTTTCCCACCCCACCTCCCCGGCACAGTCTCCGAGGGAAGCGAAACAGTTCAAGGGAATGTAGCAGGAGCCTCGCTGAGGTGACAGGGCAGGCAGCTGCCAGCCCCCACCCTGCCCACACCCCCTGCCCCGACCTCGGTGGCATTGATGTCCTCTGCCATGAAAAAATGGAGCAGGAAAGGGAAATTTCTGGAAACGCGGCAAAATGTGGGGCAAGGAGAATGGGGATCCAGTGATCTTTGTTAACGAGCTGGAAACCAGCAGCTTGGTAACGAACTGGCCAGCGGCTGGAGGGCTGGGAGGCTCCTCCCATCTGGGACCATCCCAGGAGCATCCAGCCCCTCCCGTGGTGCAGCTGGGGGGACCCCAAGCACATCCCTGGGGAGAGGGAACCCCCCTCCAGCCCAGGGGGTATGGGCTTTCAGTGGCAGCCCCCCAGCTCTCAGACCCCAGACTGGCCCGGCACTGGCTACACCACGCACGGAGCCAACAGACGGACCCCGGTTGTGAGCAAGAGGAAGGAGCAGAGACACATCTCCTCCTCCTCCTCCTCCCTGCACGCTGGCACTGGGCAGCAGCAGGCGGGCACAGCTCCAGCGTGGCACCGCCAGCGCTGCGGCGAGGCCATGGCACGCATCCTGGCCATGGTGCAGATCCCGTGCAAACATGCTGCTAGCGTCTCCAGCAAGGAGCATCCTTCAGCACCACGCTGGGAGGGGGAAATGAGGAGCCAGAGCTGCCGAAGAGTGTGTCTTCCCTTCCTCCTCCTCCTCCTCCGCCAAGCAAGCAGGGGCTGGGGGAAGGGAGCTGCCACACGGGCTCATGCACCACAACGGCATTTTTTTCCTAAAGAAAATAATGAAGAAATAGCTGAGGAAGTGTCGGAGTCCTTAAACAAAATTAAAAAGCAAAGTGCAGTGTTTCTACAGTGCAGTGAAGGGCTGACGGCTCCATGGCACTGGGGGATCCTGGCACACAAATTCTTCGACCCCAGACTGTGCAGCAGCTCAGGATGCCACTTTGGATCCTCTCTCTGCCTCTGATGCCTCCTAAACCCACATGGGCAATGCCTGCTTTTGGAAAATGAAAACCAAAAAAGGATGGGATGAGCGTGCTCAGCCCCAGGAACACCCTGGCTGCGTGTGGCAAGGGGAGGTGGCCACCTGGCACCCACCGGGAGCTAAGCAAGCCCAGCAGTGAACTCACTCAGCACTTTAAAAAAAAATAAACCCAAAGCTGTGGCTCTGTTGCTCTTCCTGGGAAACTGTAATGTATTAATCCGCACAGATGAGGGATGCACTTTAAAATGCTACAGCGTGTGGCTGCCACCGCTCTCCCCTGGGGTCTCAAAAGAACTCCGCTACAAATCACTTTTGCTAAATGCTTTTGCCGAGCAGTGAGACCCGGTGCAGCCAGCGCGGCGGGGATGGAGGAAGCAGCTGCGGGGGCTGCAGACAGTGCTCCAACCCTGGCCTCACTCCTGCAGAGCTGGAAGTTGAGGGCTGGGGGCAAAGCATCCTGCAACATCCAGGGTATTCTACAGCATCCTGGGGCATCCCACAGTGTCCTGGGGTATCCCACAGTGTCCTGGTGCATCCCACAGCATCCCACAGTATTCCAGGGTATCCTGCAGCATCCTTGGGGCATCCTGCAGCATCCCAGGGTATTCTGCATCATCCTGAGGCATCTCACAGTTTCCTGGGGTATACTGCATCATCCTGGGGTGTGCCACAGCATCCTAGTGCATCCCACAGTATTCCAGGGTATCCTGCAGCACCCTTGGGGATTCCAGCACCAACCTGGGACATCCCACAGTGTCCTGGGGCATTCTGCGTCATCCTGGGGCATCCCACAGTGTCCCGGTGCATCCCACAGCATCCTGTAGTATCCCAGAGTATCCCATGGTATCCTGCAGCATCCTTGGGGTATCCTGCAGCATCCCATAGTATTCTGCAGCATCCTGGGGCATCCCACAGTGTCCTGGGGCATTCTGCATCATCCTGAGGCATCCCGTCCTGGAGTATCTCACAGCATCCTGGTGCATCCCACAGCATTCCACAATATTCCAGGGTATCCTGCAGCATCCTTGGGGCATCCTGCAGCAACCTGGGCACCCCACAGTGTCCTGGGGTATCTCACAGCATCCCGGTGCATCCACAGCATCCCACGGCATCCTGCAGTATCCCAGGGTATCCTGCAGCATCCTGGGGTATCCCACAGCTGGGGGTGTCGTCGTTCCCCACCCCCACCCCTGCCCCAAGTGGGTTGCTGGCAGCCTGGGGTTTGTTTCAACCTCCTGCCACCGCAGGCCAGCCCAGCACCATGACATGTACAGGGTGTATTTCTACCACTCTGCCCTGCGGTGCCAGTGCCCAGGCGCTGCAGGGGGAGTGGGGAGGGGGGTTGTAATGGGTAATAAAGGGGGGCTGGTGCTCCCGCACCATGCCGGGGCTGGCGGAGGGGCCAATCCTGTGCTGCCAGGGAGCGGAGTGTGGGTGGGATGTGTATGATGATATGATTGTCCACGGATAAACTGTCAGGGAGGGTGGAGGGTGGCAGGCAGGACCCCCTGGCACAGCCACGAAGCCACTAATTGAATGCTGCCAGTCTCACGGCCTCACCAGGTACAATCCAGGGAGCCAGGGGCAATTGCCACGTGCAGCATGGCACAGCACCCATGTCCAGCATCACCTGCCTCTCCCCGCCCTCCCGGAGCTCATAAAAAACCTCTCTCCAGTTTCTCCAGGGAATCTCTCTCGGTTTTACCACTGATTTCCCATCTTTCCTGGAGTGGGACGTTTCCAGCCCTAATTTCTGGGGTCTATAAACAGCTTTATTCCCTGCATTGCTGTGCCGTAACCATGACTGGCACAGTGAGCTGGGGAGCAAGGATGGTGCTGCGCGAGGTTAGCCCGTCCGGGAGTGCCTATGCCTGTGTGGAATACCGCAGACTGATATCCGTGAGGATTTATGGACTTGGGGAGAAATAGAGGAGGTGAGCAGAAGGGAGGAGAGGAGCCCTGTGATAGCATCAGTCACCAGGACAAAGCGACCTGATACCTGCAGGCAGCACGCTGGTGTGCGACCCAACTGCCCAGGACCTCTGTCAGATGCCGGTGGCTGCACCGCGGCTGGCAGCAGGTGGGATGCGAGTTGCTGCTGCAGCACCAGACCCTGGGCAGGCGGTCCAAAGGCTTTGGGCTGGATCCTGCTGCCACAACTGGCAGCATGGGGCAGGATGCTGCTGCCCATCCCCAGGGGAGCTGAGCTGGGCCTGGTGGTGATGCCGGGGAGCTGTGCCCCAGGGATGCTGCTGCCATCCCCTCCTTCCCTGGCAGCCAGCAGGCAGCTTCCCCGGCACTGGCAGGCACACGGCTGGCCTCCGAGTCGTGATGGCAACTTGGCTGCTGCCGCAGAGCCCGTGTGGGAGCACGGCGTATTTTTAACACTAGTCCCTACCAAAATAGAGGCTGTCGGGAACAGCGAAACAGACGGTACCGGGGAGGCGGGAAGTGGCCGGGCACTGCCGAACCGTGCCAGCTCCTGCTAACGCAGCCCGGAGCAGGGTCTGCCTGGGGACCCCCTGCCCGGGCCCTCAGTGGAGGGGTGCAGCAGCCAGCAGTGATGCTCAAGGCATCCAGGGCTTGCAATGCAGGGATTGATGGACATGCCAGCTTGGCTTCAGCCTGCAAGGAGCTGCTGCTCTGCTGCATCCCAGCATCGCAGGGTTACAGCTTTTGGGGTCACCATGTCCCCAGGTGGGAGGGAGGTCACCATATCCATATCTCAGCATTTGGGCCCATCACATCCCGACACCCCACCTGCAGTATTTAGGGACAACACACCCTGACACTGCATCAGCATAATTTGGGGTCCCTGCACCCCAGCACTGCACACCTGCACCCTCCACTTGTGGGGGATGCTCTGCCCCACGGTCAAGCAGCAGTGCCTAGACACCTGAGCAGCCCCTGACACCCCTGGGATGTGCCACCATGGTGGGAAGGGGCTCCCTTATCGTGCCACCCTGGTGCTTCCTGCAGTGGAACAAGCCAAGCTGTTGTGATGCTATTCCCGCTGAACTCAGCTGCAATGGACAGCACCTAGGCTGGGGGCCAAGAGGCATCACTGCCTGTACAGCACCCTCTCTGACATGAGCAGCAGGCAGGGAGCGGCACCCCCCAGCACCCCCTGATGCTCTCAAGGGGACTGACCGCAGCTCCAGCGGCAGCCCAGGCAAGTTGGGGAGGCTGCGATCCCCCTGCCAGAAGCCAGAGTGAAAAAATGAGGTAAAACAAACAAAAAAAATCACCTTAAAAATACACCAGTTCTCAAAAAACCAAGGCATGATAGGATGGAAAGGGGTTTGGGAGGTCTCTCATCCAACGGAGGGTGGACTGCGGGGTCAGGACACAGACTGCAGTGGGTACAACCTTGGGGGCTGCAGCTATGCCCTGCAACTCAGGCAGAAACCTCATTTTCACCTCCTTTTCCCCCCAAAGCAGACATATGCCCCAACTTGGTACCCTGAGGGTGCATGGCTCCTCATGGCATCCCTTCCCTGTGGGCTGCTGGACACGGGCCGCCACTTCCCATGGCAGCCAGGCTCACCTCCTCGCCCCCGGCTGCTGAGACGGTGGTGAGTTACAGCAGCTCCCTGGGGAGATGCTCGCAGCCCATATATGCTGATACACATCAGCAGGCGCCCACGGATAAATGCCGTATCTCCAGCCCCACCTCATAAATAGGCAGCTCTGCCATCTCCTCTGTGAGATTTAGGGGCACCCGCAACCCAGCAGCTCCGGGGGTGCAGCACGGCCCCCTCGCCCCTCGGGGCACGCTCTCCCCCGGGGGCAGATCCCGTAACGCTGCAGCCGGCCCCCGCACCAAGAAGGCGTCAGGCTGCAGAGTCTCGCCGGGAGAACGGAACCTGGGATTAAATTAGCACCTCTCTATTTGCACATATTTATAGCACTCAAACGTATATATTTTAGCTGGAAAGACGGGCTGAGGCTCCCTGGAGAGCATCCCTGAAGTCACATTTACAAGGGACCTGTCTTCTCTTTATGATGCTCATTTGCATTTGATGTATCAAAAAAAGGAAGGCATTGATAAAATGCAGATATTTATCATATTTCTGGCTCTAAGTGATGAGCAATGGCACCACGTTGAGTGAGCAGAAGAGGGGCCGGGGAGTACTGGACTAGCACCGCGCCAGCTGCTGCAGTGCTGCTCTGCTCAGGAGCACCGAGAGCAGCTCTCAGGAAAGGCACCGGCTGGAAAACCCCGAAAAAGTAGCAAAAGTAAAAGAGCGTGTGTGAGCAGAGGGTAAAACCCCTCCCAGCCCTGAAGCCCACGCCAGGCTTGCTGCCACCAGCCACCGCTGTCCTGCAGCTTGCCGTGCCGTGGCCCCACTGCTGCCTCCCAGCATCCGCCCACGTTATTTTATATGATGCAATTATTTTGGCAATTAATCAATTAGCCAAGGAGCAATCTCCCCGCGGGGCACAGTGTGGGACCCCTCCAGCAGGTCCCTGTCCGTCCCGTAAGTCCAAGTGGGCCAAGTTAGCATGGGAGGATGTGCGCGGGGAGGATGAATGGGGGGAGGAAGGTGCCTCATCCACACTGGGATGACCCCCCCATGCTGGGACCCTCCCAGACTGGGAGCCCACCCACTGGGACCCCCTGCTCTGTCAGGGGCCTGCACAGTGCTTGCAGAGGGTGCCCTGGGGTGGGTGCTGAGCCAGTAGTGGGGACTGAGGGTGGAGTGGGAACCTTCAGCCCCCCAAGGCACGGGTGTAGTATTGGACCTGATGCCAGATGGGGAGCTTGGGGAGTCAAGAGGACACCCCAAAACCCAGCTGCTGGGAGCGAGCAGAGGCTGGGAGGAGGGCTCTGGAGGCTTGGGGGATACCTATGGGGGATGATGGCTCTGGGGTGCCACGGAGTAGACCATGGAGCAGGGACCTCCATGGAGCAGAGCCACGGAGCAGGGGCTTCCATGGAGCAGGACCACTGAGCAGGACCATGGTGTGGGGCTCAGACAGATGCAGGCACCCTGGGGTGCTGATGCTTGCAAGTAGGGGACAGGGACAACTCAGCTGCTTTGCCCGTAAGCTCAGCTTGGTGCAGGCAGGGTCCCTCCCAGCAGGACCCCCCCTCTTCTCCCCTCTCCTCTCGCAGCGTTTCACCCTCCTGGTGCAGCCAGCAGCTCATCACAGTCTGGGGAGTCCCGGAGCCCCCGCAGCCACCTGACCTTTCATTAGCTGTTTCACTGAATAATTGATCAGGGCTGTGCAGCGCTCATTAGAGGTAGAGCTGCTTCAATAACCAAGTTTGCCTTAGGGTAAAAGTTTAATTTTCCAGTGCTGCGATCTGGGAGAGGTGCCAGCCCCACATCCCACTCCCCAGCAGTCCCCACGGGCATGGTGGCGAGCACGGCACACCAGTGTACACCAGGAGCTCTCCTGCAGCTTTCCAGAGAGCTACGAGTGTGGCTGGGGATGTGGGTGGGATGCCGAAAACACCCAGTGCTGGCCCTGCTGCCAAAGGGCTGCACCCAGTTGGGTACCTGCCATGGCGTGTGTGTCCCTCTGCCTGCATCACCCCAGCACAGTGTGCCAGGGCAGCCAGGAAAGGTGGCAGCAGGGGCTGGGAAGTTATTCAGATTACCAGCATGATCAACACTCCAATTAATAGATGAAAGGGAAAACAGAGCAGGTAGGGCGATAACAGTCCCACCCCATCCCTCCCCTTGCCGGCTCCCACCGTGCTGCTGCTGCCAGGTTTCCACTCTGGCAGGGTGCAATGCCAGCCCTGCCCTGCCTGCACAGCCCTCCTGGGCTCAGGGCCACCCTGAAACCTCCATCCCTAGTGACCATGCGCCCCAGGGGAATGGGCCACCCTGACCCCACCAGGGCTGCACCCGCAGGATGCTGGGCTCTTGGTTCAGAGTTTGCTGCTGGCTGGAGTGACAGGGGGGCAAATCACCCTGTGTGCCAGGCCAAGGAGGGGACAGGGCTGATGCACCAAGCTTGCCGGCATCAGCTATGCCAGCTCTCAGCAATGCTGTCAGGATGAAGGGAGGAATCCAGCCAAATCCCAGGAATATCCACACTGGCAGATGTGCGGGGTCTACAGCGGGGGAAGACAGAAGGGGCGCGTCATCTTCCACACACTAATTGGCATGTTACCTGCCTTTTTAGCCTGTAATTAATGTATACAGCTTGATTAGAGAGCCTCAGCTGGGGAAGGTCTCCCTGGAGAAGAGCTGGGGGAGAGCAGGAGCTGCATACTCCCCCAGCACTAAGGGGAGCAGGAAGGAAGCAGGACAGTTTGCTCCAGCACTCGGGAATTGTCTCCAGCAGCACCATTAGCCCAGCTCAGCATGCTGCAGCTCTGGGATGTGCAAATCAGGATGGTCCTGTGCAATGCAGGATGATCCTATGAACACAGGACAGTCCTGTGCAACTCAGGATGCTCCTGTGCAACACAGGTTGACCCTGTGCAATGCAGGATGACTTGGTGCAATGCAAGATGATCCTGTGCAACATTGGTACGATCCTGTGCAATGCCAGGATACTCCTGTGTGATGCAGAATCCTCCTGTGCAACATGGCATGACCCTGTGCAATGCAGGATGCTCCTGTGCAATGCAGGGTGATTCTGTGTGACATGAGAAGTTCCTTTGCAATGCAGGATGCTCCCACGCAATGCAGGATGCTCCTGTGCAATGCAGGACACCCAAGGAGATGTAGAGGCTGCTGCAAAGGGGTGCAGCTGCATTTCCCAGAGGGTCATGGCTGCCCATGGGCACACCAGTCCCATGGCACCAGAGACCCCAAAATCACCCCAGATCACTGCCTGAGCTTTGCAATAGGCATGATTTGTCCACTTGTTATTTCCTACCTGCTAATGGAGCTGTTTGGCAAAGGGGAGCATGGAGGTGGCAAAGGAGGTGGCTGGGGTGACTCAGACCATAGGTGCCCACTGCACCCCATGGGCACCCTGGCTGCGGCAGGTCCCCAGTCGCTTTGGAGACCCCCAACAGCTCCGTAGACTCCCAGGGCCACCACAAGCAGCCTGGCCTGGGGGGTTATTCACCACTTTGGGAACTTTCTGGAGCAAAATCAGCCCCTGGGAGTGGGTGACAGCCAGTCGGTCTCCACAGCAACAGGGATTAAATATAACTTGCAGCAAGCATGCTCCCCCCGGAGCCATCCATTTCCAGGCCACCCCAGTGCCCTCCCTGCCCCCTCCCCTTTAGTTTAAAAATTACCCGACTAAGCAGAAAGGCTGAGCCGGAGCCTCCCCGACTCACTGGGAGCAGCTGGGAACCACTGGCACCAGCAGGGACAGGCGTATTTAACCACTGGTCCCCAGGGTTGGACAGTGGGAGCCTGTTCACCCCACCATGGGAAGGGGATTAACCAGTGCCGATCCCAGGGTACACATCCCAAGCCCGTGTGCATCCCTGAGCATCAGCCACGGGCATGCCGGTGAGGAAGAGGATGGGGCACACTGGGCTGCCACGGCCAGCACTGGGAACTGTGACAGCTCCTTCCCCGCTCCCATGAAATGGCCACTCATCCATGGGGAGTGGAGCAAAACCCACCCCAGCCACAGCCAAATGCCGGCTCTGAAATCAGGGAGCGTGCCAGCAGGACCCAGGGACAATGCCGGATCCACTGGGATGATGCTCTGCCACCAGCTCCTCGTGCAGGGAGTGCTTGGAGGAACCCGCAGGATTCCCACATACGAAACACGGCCAAACCCAGCGGCAGCCTTTTAAACCAGAAATATTTAAATATATCTAAATTCCTCCTCCCAAGCACGTGGGAGTTTTATCATGTCTTAAAATTTTAATGTCTCAGTCGCAGGCAAGGGGGAGTCTCATTTCCCCGTCTTTTGCAGCTGACTTTAAGAATGGTTAATTATAAATAAGACTGTGTGACTATTTATACGCACAAGCACGCGGAGAAGGACAGGTTTAGGACACACTTCCCACACGGCAGGAGCCAGCCTGGAGCAGGGATGGGGATGCTTGTGCTCCAGCCGTCACCAGGGATGGGCCGTCCCCAGGCGAGAGCATCACTCTGGGGAGGTTTGGTCACTGGAGGGTGACGGTGATGGTCACTGGTGGGACTGGGGTCCCGTGGTCACGTTGGTTATGTCCTACAGACCCCGCAAAACAGGCAGCCAGAGTGAGTGGTCTGCTGGCACCCAGAGCTCAGGCAGACGGAGCAGGGTCTGCACCTTTGGGTGCCACGGGAACAGGCTCTGGGGTGCAAGGGGCTGGGAGCGAGCGGGTGAAGGGTGGGGGGATCGTGGCATCGTTCCTGGTCAGCACTTTGAGCCGTGCTCTGGGAGCATCACCAGACCAGGCACAGTCCTTCCTGCTCCCCACAACCCTTGGCACTCCCCAGTCTCGGTGCCGGTGGCTTTGGGGGATGGCAAAGGGCAGGTCCGAGGCAAGTGGGTGCAGGTGGCACGGGCAGGGAGTTGCTCCTGTACTGCACGCTGGCTTTGCGAGCTCATGCGCCATTCCCTGGCTCCAGGAACAAAGGGGCAGACAACGGCATCCCGGCCCCCACGCTTCCCCCCAGGATACATATTCCTTCAGTGGGAGCGGCAAGAGCTGCTGTTTACAGAAACCTCAGTGTTTTTATCCCCATATAAGATCTATTTATATGCTTATTGAATTTTTCATAACCAAGTTGTGAACGATCGGCGTTCAGGGTCATCCTTTATACACAGTTATTGCCATAGAAACAGGAGCGAGATGAGCCGCCCCACATCCTCTCCCATCCAGGGAGCTGGCAGTGCCAGTGGAGACTCCGCAAACCACCACTCTCACTGGCAATGGGCTTCCCCATCCCAGCACAGCACTGGGAGGACATTCTGGCAGAGGTCACCATCTGCCTGTCCTACTGCCAGCCTAGAAGGTGACACCTTGAAACACCTGGGGATCACGATGCTCTGGCCACTCTCTGCTCCAAAGCAAAGCCTCAGCTGAAGTGTGCACCGCAAGTGGGACTGGTTTAGTGGGGAAATTCTTAAGTTTCTGTAGAACCTCCCAAAACAGCCACTGTGTGTGTGCAGGGATGTGTGCCCTCCTCCCGGTGCATGGGCAAACCCCTGGGGTGACATACCTGGGGTGGCTGCTGGCACCTCCATCAGCCCAGCCCCTCAGGCTCATCCCTGTGTGTCCCCAGGGTCCTGGTCCCACAGCACCGCCACCTCCTCCCCTGTTTCTATGATGCTCCTGGGGTTTGCCACCTGCTCCCCAGTTTTGGTGGAGGAGAGCATCCTTCCCACGCCCACGCCTGCATCACCGCCCCTCGGAGCTGCCCCATGCTGCAGGGAAGTGCCATGCCAGTCAACGCAAGGGCTGAGGAGGACAGAGGGGGTGAGCAGCCACGAGCCAGGCCACAGAGCATTGGAACGTGTAGGAGCCACCCAGACCCCAGCCCGTGGTGGGCACAGCTGGGGGGCAGCATGCTGGCAGCCCCACAGAGGGGACCGGCGGGTGCAGACACCACTGGGATGTGGAGAGAGGGCAGGAGCAGCATCAACAGCCCCCAGCAGCACCCGAACCCTCTGGTCATCTCCAGTTAGTGTTCCCCAGCTCAATTAACACCCCCCCAGGTCGACCTGTTGGCAGCACCAGCATTAACTTCACCCTGTGGCAGTGAGGGAGGACCATGCACCCAAGTGGGGTGAGGACTCCCCCATCAAGCCAGGCACTCGCAGGGGCCAGATCCTGCTCCCAGCTGGGGTGGCGGGGACTCACCTGCGAGCAGGAAAGTGATGAGGCAGGTTTCCTTTGGCATGAAGAGCTTCAGCCGGGAGCCGCTGAAGACATACTCCACCACAGCCTCGGAGCGGCCGGCACGCTGCAGGAAGGGCAGGAACTGCTTCGCCTTCTGGGTGTCCTGGGTGGGAAGAAACTGGGGGTCAGGGTGGGGGGTGCGGCAGGCCAGGGGCATCGGACACTACCCTTGATGTGGCCCCCAATGTCCTGCGGGCTTGGTGCCTGGGTTGGCCTTGCCTGCTCCATGCTGGCTGGGGAGGGATGCAGGATGCAGGCAGGGAGCCAACTTTTCCTGGCTTGGGATGGACTGTGCACCCGGTGCCTGCACCCACGGCTGCAGGGCGCGGGCTCTGGCAGCTCCGGCACAGGGCTGGCTGCCTGGGTGCAGGCAGGAGGAGGAAGGCCAGATACTGCCCCATCCTTGCCGTCCATAACGGAACAGCCCAGGACTCCCCTTTCCTGAGAAACCCCCACTCTGTGCACCACCCACTCCCTTCCCAGCAGCAAGTCGCTGCATATAAATTCAAGCATGTTCATTAATGAAAACTTAATGAGTCTGGGGCTGGCAGGAGGGTGTTGGGGTCCCCTGGTGCGGAGCAGTGCATGCATCCCCAGGTGCATAGCCAGTGGCACCACAAGCATCCCTGTCTCTGCAAGGGGACAGCAAAGTAGCCATGTCCTGGCAGACTCGATGCCAAGCACTGGCCTGTGGTCACTGTCAGCTAAACCCCTCTGCACAGTGCAGCCACAGCCAGGGAACCGCAGACCCCAGCAGCCATCGCAGACCACCAGTGTGGCGGCTGGGTTCGGCGTGGTGGCCTCAGCCGGTATCTCTGCGTGCCACCTGCACCAGGGGCAAGAGGTTTCATGTCGCAAGCTCCCAATTTATTTACCCAAGTTAGAAAAGCAGTTCCCAAAATAAAAGGCAGCCAGGTGGCTTTTTATCTCACTCTGGCCTTAATTTAGAAAAACAAGTTGCAGAGGAGAGAAGGGAGCGTGCCATGGCCAACACCAGGCAGCTCCCAGTCGGACCAGGACGGAGGCAGGAGCTGGTCCACAGCCGGGGCCAGAGCAGGGCTTAAAAACTTTTACTAAGGTAAATGCAGCCTGTTGGTGATGGAAAAGCAGTGGCGTGGGGTGGGAAGGGGCTTGGCCAGGGAAGGTGGGCGAGCAGAGGTGGCTGTAAATCTCTGGAGCAGAGGCTGGGAGCCAGGGCGGGAGGGAGGAGCTGGCATCTGCTGGCAGAGACAGAGCTGCTTCCAGAGCAAGCTGTAAGATGGCAGTGGTGGAAGAGGCAAATCTCCGTGCCCCTAGGGGAGGGGGAAGCTGTGGCACGAGCACCGGGAGCTGAAGGCGCAGGAGATGTGTGGCTCTGCCTGCAGCTCTGCCCACGGCTCCGGCAGGTATCGGTGCTGGCAGCATGAGCAGCTCGCAGAGCAGCAAGAGCAAGGGGGCTGGTGTTTGTGTGCATCCCCATTTTAATCCCCTTCAGTACAGTGGGTGGCTGCTCGCTCACTCACGTGTGTGACCTGAAGCCATCAGCCACGTGGAGCTGGCCCATGTGGTGGCAGTGGCAGTGGCCGCGGTGCTGCTGGTCCGCAACCTGGAGCTGCTCCAGGCACCGAGTGGGTGCAGATCTCAGCAAACCCCAAGTGCCAGAGCTGCCATGCTCCAGCTTCAGCACAGGCAAGGACACTCATCTGCCACAGCAGTGCTTCAGCATCTCTCTCCCAATGCCTGGGGGGTGTTGCAAGGCTCAGGGAGGCAGAGTGCCCACCTGGCAGCTCCCTGGCCATGCACCGACACTTGACCAGCACCTTTGTGCTGATGTCCCAGCTCTCGCTGCAGGCACCCACCCCATCCAGCTGCGAAGGGGTCCCAGGCAATCCCCCCCCCCCCCAGCACCCCAGCTGGGACAGGGCTGGCAGACAAAGACCCTCCCCAAATCCTGTGGCATCACTCCCCACAGTGCTCGATGCTGGATCGCTCGCCGCCACATGCGCTCTGTGCAAAAAAATGCGCCTGGGGAGGTTTTTTTTAGCAGATGTGCAGTCAAGAAGTTAATACAACACATGTAAGTGCAATCTGCACGCAAAGAAAAACCACATTACCCGCCGTTAACCACTTAGGTCTAACGTATGCAAATCTAAAATGAGAGCCGCTAATGAAGGCTACTAATTAGCGGTAATCACTATACAGTCACGATTTGATTAGCTTAAGGAAAAACTAAGAGCTGCAAGAAGGAGCCCACCATGGGGTGGGCTTCCCTGCTCCATCCCAGGAGTGGGTGACTGGGGAAACCCCCAGCTCCCCAGAGCGGGTGCTGGAGGCAGTGAGGAAGAGCCTGGTGCTGAAGACCAGCCCTGTGAGCTGGCTGCTGTCAGCATCAAAAGGAGACAGCGGTATCTGAATGTGCTGGAGAATGACCTTAAAAACCCACCGGGATTTGCACAACACAGAACAGCTCTTCAGTGAGAGGGGCAGAGATGTGCCAGTGCCCATTGGTACTCTGGAATAATAAATGGAGAGCGGCGATTCCTGCATGGCAAGGCATGCTGGCAGCCTGGCACGGGAGGGACAGATTCCCACTTGGTCCCTGATGTCCCCATTAGGGCAGGTTTATTAGGGGCTGTGGGCATTAAGGCTGAGGGGAGCCACACTGCTGGGAGGAAGCTCTGTGCTGCTTCGTGCCTTTCTTGCTGCCTTGTCTGCCAAAGCGCCCTTGCTTTGATTTGGGTGATGCCACCTCCACCATGCAGGTTGGCAGAGATGTCTCCTGCTCACGGTGGGTGCTGGGAAAAGCTGTATGTGATGCAGGGGCTGGGGGTTTGACCCCTTGGACCCTCCCCAAAATGCGCAATGGCTGCCCCAGGCACGGCTTTACAGCCATCACTGGGGCTGACCCAGACCCCACTGAGGGCGTGTGGTGGCTGCCCCGTGGGGGCAGGGAGAGGTCAGGCTCCGACACTGGTCCACAGCATCTAACACTGGGATCCCCAAGTGCACTCTTCATCCCCTCCTGCTGTCCCCACTGACCGGCAGTGCTGACACTCACCGTGTGCATCCCACACCTGCCACCATGGAACCAGTCTTGTCCCTGTCCCTGCAGCAGCAGAAAGCCCTGCGTCTCTTCCGGTCAGCCATGCTGCAGCCCCATCCTGAGCCCAGCTGGCTGGGCGCCCCTGGGACGGCACATGCCTGGCATCACCCACCGAGGGGCTGGGGGCTGCAGTGCCGAGAAGTTGGCGGGACTGGGAAGGAGAAGGGTGAGCCGGTGGAGGGGATGGCTGTGCTGATGCCGGGAGGGATTTCTGGGAGTGAATTTTGGGAGTGCTCGGGATGGCTCTGGCTCCCCAGCACAGGTCTGAGCCGCCATGCCAGCCTGGCACACGGGTGTGTGACTACATGGTGGGTGGCCTTAGGGACGGGTGGCAGCTGGTGCAGAGCTCGCAGTTGCCCAGATAAGCCAGTGCTGCTGTCGCATCCAGCCTTTGGCTTTGTGCTGAAGGACACGTGCAGATGTCCTTCACCGCTGGGGCCAGCTCCTGCTCCAGGGCTTTGCAGTGGGAGGAATGAGCTGAGCATCCTCTGCTGCTGTCCCCAGCTCCACCAGGGACCCGGTGGGCACCTCAGGGACAGCCGGACATGGGCACTGCAGTTTGGAGAGGATGGAGATGAGAAGCTCCCAGACCTGCTTCCCCTGGATCTGCTCTTCAGGGCCGGTGACCCCATGTTCCTCCAGCTCAACATGGGACAGCAAAGTCCCAACCACTCCAGCACTAACCCACACCAATCCTGCTGCAGGAGCTGGCCCGGCAGCCTCTGGAGGGGCCAGGGCACTGGGAGCGCAGCAGAGCACAAGCTCTACAGTGCATGTGTGCAGGAGCGGGTCTCGGTCGGGATGCTCCCAGCCCACCCGGCATATCTTGTTGAGGTGTTGTCATCAGATGTGCCCGCACAGGAACATGGTGACAGAGGCTCTTGGATCTGGGAGGCATCACTGGATAAATTCAGATGGGGAAGAGAAGCAGGGGATCCCTGCCATGCTGGCATCTCCCCCTCCCTGCCCCAGCTGTGCTGAGCCTTGGCTCCTACCTTAAGCACTGCCCAGGGCTAGGCAGGATTTGTTCCCTGCCACGGAGCTGGCAGCCCAGGCTCCTTTCACTGTTCCCGGGGAGAAAGAGGCACCTCCCGGGCACAAAAGAGGCACCTCCTGGGCACGACCCACCCACTCTACTTCACCCATCCCCCTTGGCGGGTGAAACTCCCCCCCAGCAGCTCCATCCTGTGCCTTTTTGGGCCTCACTTCTTCACGATGGACCAGGGCATCCCACCAGGGTGCTGCCAGTTCTGCCTGCTCTGCTCCCTGCCTGCACCTCCCACCCAGGTAGTATCACCCCTGTTACTATTATTTCAACATTTCCAGTGTTTAATTAGCTGCGAATTGAAGGAAAATTATGCATAAATACAGTGAGGAAAAAAATACCATCCTAACTCCACTTTTATGTGAAGCTCTGCCAATTATGCAAAATTATTCAAGGACTTTTCCCAAGGACAGGAGGCTTTCCGGCGGCCGGGCTGCCACGCGCTTGCCTGCACTCCCGTGCCGGAGTGCACGCTAATGCGAGAAGTGAGCTGGCATGGATTTGTACGGCTCTTTGCTTTTTCTCTATTTTTTGGGGCGGATTTTTCTTCTTAACAAGCCTGCAGCATCCCAGGTCCATGAGGAGGGAGGCTGCTTCCCTCTGCAGCTCCCTACTGGCAGGGAACGCCTGTGGGCAGAGTGGCAACGGGACTGGGGAGGACTTGAGGTGTTGGAGAGGAGCAGGATGCTCCTGGGATGCCCTGGACACAGCTGTTGGATGGCCAAACCATGGGAAAGAGACATTTTCCGGCATGAGCTGGGGCTGGAGGACAGGAGGCTGCACCAGAGCTGGGAAAACCAGGCTGAATCCTGTGTTTGAGCTAATACCCTGACTTTCGCATCCTGGTCGCTAAGCCAGCCAGGATGCTTAGGAATGGGGAGCAGGGTAAGGCAGAGCCGGAGATTGGCAGCTGGACCGGGTGGGGACAGAGATGATGGCCCAGGGACAAGGACACAGGGATGGTGTCACAACAGTGGACAGCACAAGCTGAGATCCACAGGCGAGGGATGCACTGAAGCCACCCCATGGGATGCAACAGCATGGGTCAGGGTTGGGGACCAAGGCCTGGGTGTCACTGAGGGTCCTGTGACCACCCTGTTACCATGACCTGGAAGGTGAAACAGCCCAGAAGCCCATGTTTTCCCAATGCTGTTTCTCCACGGAATGCTGCCAGAGAGCCAGGATTGACAGCCAGGAGGGACAGCAGAGCCTGGGGAATCGTGGTGCACACTGTCTTGCCATCCCGAACGCCATAGGTCCTGGGGCACGGGCGCTCACCGATCCCAGTGCGTGCCCAGGCAGCTGGAGGATCGCACCGGTACTAATTTGCATTGAATTATTTCGGCAGTGGTAAAGCACCCACTGCCAGCCCGGCATGCGCCCAAATCCATCACACCGCACAACTGCTGACACGTGGCTAACTAAGGCCTGGATCAATTTACAGAAAACTATTAAAGATTAAAAAAGATTAACAAATCTTCATAAAAGCCGTGATGTATTAGCCTAATTTTGTTTGCGGGGGCCCTTCTCCTGTCCGGCTCCAACCCTTTTGCTGGCTGCCCTGATTGAGTTACGGGGCCTCTTAATGATCCTGGCGGCAGCACAGCCCCGGTGCAAGAACTCTGCTGGGAGTGGGGCTGGGGGGCTTGGAGCAGGGATGTCCCTGCATCCCACTACCACCAGTTTGTCTCAGTCTTCACGGGCAATTGCACCAGCATGTGTTTTTTAGAAGCCTAAAGGCAGCTGAGCCCTGAGGAGCCAGCAGCTCTGCCATGGGGGGGTCCCCAGGAGTGGGTGCTGGCACAGGCAGCATCCTTCCCTGTGCCCTATCAAGTGGAGATCCCAGAAGGACAAGAAACCTCCAGCTCATATGAGCAGCAGACACTGCTGCAGACCCCAGCAATTAAAAGCAGGGCAAGAGGCTTGTACAGGCAGGAATTGGGGTGCTCAGGACAGCGAGGGATTGGGGTGCCCATGACAGAGCTCCATCCCCCCAAGGACACGAAGGACCTTCTCAAGAGCCAGTGTATCAAACCCAGGGGCACGGACACAGCCCCTCTCTGCTGGTTTATGAACATATCCAGCATGGCCACAGGAGCACTGCACAGCGAAACTCTGCAGCACTGTGGGGTCCCCTTCATCCCTGAAGTTTGGGGTGAAGCCAGCATGAGGGACATGGTGAGACCTCCTCACTGTCTCCCGGAGAAGAGAAACCCCCAGGAGAGATCTCATTTTACTCTTTCAGGGTGCATTGGGGGTGACAAGCAGTTTCTGCAGTGGCCCTTGGAGGGCCACCAGCCCCAGCAGAGAAGGACGGGCTGCCCTACACTCAGCTGGGTGCCCCATCTCCTCTGGCACACCCCAGCAGAGGCGGCAGGCAGGTGTCGTTGCCTACAGAATTCCTGCACATCCCACATGCAATGAACAGGACCACGGGTCGTGCAGAAGCGCCGGCACCCAGGACCTCTCCAGCTCTGCTGCAGGCACCCCCATCCCGGCAAACAACCTCTCCCGGCCAGCACAGCTGCTCCCCGCACTGGCAGGTCCTTACCCCAGAGATGTCAGCCACCCGGTGAATTGGCACCTCCTTCTTGCTGTGCAGCCCTTTGCCGTTCTTGATAGCCCTGCAAAAGAAAGGTGGCATAAGCCATCAGCCTGCTGCGGCAGCTGGAAGGGCTGGCATTGCCCCCCGTGCCCACCCAGGGAGAGACCAGCCAGCTCGTTAGCCTGCTAATCCCAATTACCGGCATTCAACAGCTCACCTGAGCTCATCACATACTTGATCAGAGGGCCCACTCGTCCCCGTTACCAAATTAAATTGCTTTGTTCCCCGCACAAAGGGAGGGATCAACAAGAAGGTGAGTGCCCCGGCATGATGCAAAATTTTCTGTTTCTTTCAGTGCTTAATCACATGAAGCATTTCAAATGCAAAATACACAGTGAATGCTCCAACTGTAACGGAAATAAATTCCTTGTAGGTTAAAATAATATAGAGATGATAGGTGTGAATGAAGCAACACCACACAGGGAAGGCACTTCGTGGCTGAAAAACGAGCGGGTGCCCCAGACCTGGACCCAGTTCTGCAGCGGGTGCCGAGCCAGCTTGGCTGTCGGCTGCTGGGCCGGCTGTGCCTGGGAAGGAGGGTACAGCACCGGGATGGGAGCAACCTCTGGAGCTGGCTGTGGAGGGCATGGGTGACATGGTTCTCCGGCAGAGCCCTGGGACCGCAGCGCTGCTGGTCCTCTCCCCCCAGCGCCCGGGGCGCACCTGCAGCCAAGCAGCACGGGGAGAACTGGGGTGCGTGGTTCCCCAGCGCCGGGCTCATCGCCTTGGTGGGTGGATGGCAAGGGCAGCCGCACCAGTGACCTGGCAGCAGATTTATTTGGCTTTCATGCAGTTCACGGCTGCGCTGGCTTATTGCCGGGTGCGGGAGGGAACGGAGCAGCACTGCCCTCAGCTGAGCTGCCTGCGTGGGCAGGGCTGGCAGTGGCAGGTGAAAGGGCAGCACACATTCATTAGAGCTCCTTCCCCTGACAGATTTGTCCTTTTCCAGCTTCCAAAGGCCAAGCTTATTTTCCAGGTGTTAGCAGCTCAGAGCAGAAGCCGGTGGGGAGCTGCTGCCGCCCTGCCTGTGCCGCGCCGAGGGTGAGCATGCCTGCCACCACCGGGGCAAACTCCTAAGGCTGTTTGTGAGCTCACTGCTCGGTGTTTTTTAGGTTGGGGCTTTTTTTAGCCCCTCAGCAGCAGGGTGGCAAATCTAGCAGCCCAAGTGGGGCTAGAAACCAGGTCCCTGCTCCACACCTCCTGGAGGATGCTGCTCAGGCTTGCCAGTGCCCCCAGCCAGGCCAGGTGGAGACTTCAGCTCATCCCAAAGGATGCCTGGAGCTGGAGACTTTCCCAGCAAAGCCAGCCCTGCTTTATCAGCACTGGTCCTCCATCCCCAAGCACGGCAGGACATCCCTCTGCAATGGGAGGGCAGCCAGAAGTTCATCCTCCTTTCACCACCTTTCATCCCCATGCTACAAGATGCTCATGTAATTCAAACAACAAGCTGCTGCACCCCTCAGTCCCCCAGATTCACCCCTTCCCCATGGGTACAGCCCAGGCTGCCAGTGCTCGGGCTCCTGCAGCAGGCTGGAAATGAAAGCTCCTCATTTTTGAAGCCTACCTAACAGCTGCTCCCAGGCAAGAGGCATGAATTTGTTCAGAGTGGACCATGATGACAATAAAAATACAAGGGGAAAAATTCAAAGCCCCTACCAAGGCTTTGTACAGCAATCAATTTGCTGAGCTGGATCATTTGAGGAGCTGTCTGGAAGAAGCCAACCTGTTAAATCAGCAAAAGGATTTCTTCTTTCTCCCTTGCCCTCCTTTGAGACGTCCCTCCCCACTCAGCACTGCACCCAGGGATAAGTGGCTCGGCCAGAAATAGCGCTTTTTTTTTCAGGAAAACAGCTCTTTCCCCAGGTTAAGAAGAAAGACAACGTTAAACAAGTGCTGTAACACCTGGCAGGCTGGCAGCCACTGCAAGGGCAGCCAGGGATGCTCACCCTTGCGCCACGTTGGTGCAGGAACGTGGGCAGTGTGACGGTCCCCCCCGGGATGAGGCCACCCCATGCATGAGCCCCACAACCCCATAGTCACCCCTGCCAGCTCCAGAGCTTCCCCTCCCTGCCACAGGGTTTGCCACGGGGGACTATGAAAAGGCACCTTGCCCTGCAAGGCTGGGGCAGGCAGGTACACTGACAGAGCCCAGGGCTGCAGCAGACTGGCACGGTATCAGCGTGTGGTGCTGGAGCAGCCCCTTGCTGGAAAGCAAGGCTGGGGGATGCAGGGAGGGCACACACCCGCTCCAGGAAAATGTGGTGGGATGCGAAAACTAATGACCTCCTTTCTAAAACACCCCATGCAGCAGGCACCTGCAGCTTAAGCCAAGATCTGGCTCCAGTTTTCAGTAAAGAGCTGGGAAGGTTAAAGGTGTTTTACAAACCCCAAGCAGCAATCACCCAAACTTCTCCAAGCCCCCTCCACCGAGCTCCAGACCCTGCACGCTGATCTTGCCCCAGATCTCTCGTTCCTCTCCGGAGCTTGTCTCTGCTCCCAGAGCCACCAGCTCTTCTGCCCAGTGGGAGGCAGCTGCCAGCCCCACACCGGCACAACCACCAACCTGGGGTGTGCCACGGCTAATGGCATGGACAAGCCACCTCCGCCACCAGCACCACCCCTGACCTGCAGCCCCACACCCAGGAGCGAGGAGGAGCATCCCCACATTCCGGGCATCCCAATTTGAACCCCTCCCATCTGGAGTGTGGCTGCAGGCTCCATGTGCCACATCCAACCCCAGCTATCCAGCTGGAGGATCACCCATGCCGGAGTGCTCCGACATACTGATTTAATGCCAGGCACATCCACTTTCTAAAAGGCACATCCCTGTCGCTCAGCAATGGGGCCCCAAGCAATCTGCCGACCACTGATCCAACACTGCATGGGGCTGGAGGGGGAGAGGAAGTGCGAGAGCCCATTTATCAACCTTCCCCCTCACAAGCGAGAGGCTTGCAGTAAAACTGAGCACAGTCTTGCACAGCGGGCTGGCAGAAACCACGCCGCAACCCCCTCAAAGCTGCTCTCCCCTGCTGTCGGCACAGCACCATCAGCTGCTGCCAAGGATGAGCTGAAATCCCACCGTCCCACTGGGTCCAGCCATGCAGCTGCCTCCGGTGCAGCCGGAGCAAGGCCAGCACCCACGGGGGCACAGCAGCAGTGGCAGGTCTCTTCCTCATGCAGCCATAAGGGAGGATGGGCTGAGGGACAAGGACAGGGGACACACGGGCTGCAGCCAGCGCCAGACTTGCTGTTGGGCTTCTCCCCACAGGGCTGCAAGGCTCGGGCACAGCTGTCCGTGCGGAGGTGTGGGGCAGGGGGACCCAGCTCTGGTGCAGGTGGCACTGGGCTGCAAATGGGGTTGGATGATGTGATCACCTCCTGCAGGGAGCTGGACTGTGCATCCCTGGGCTGTGCACATCTGAATCATGCACACCTGGATCACACGTGCCTGGGCCATGCACATCAGAACTGTGCACAGCTGGACCGTGCACTCCTGAACTACGCACACCTGGATTGTGCACGCCTGCACTGTGCAAAGCTGGATCACACACACCTGGACCATGCACACTTGGACCGTGCATGCCTGGATTGTGCACAAGTGGACTGTGCAACCTTGACCATGCACACCTGGACTGTGCGTGTCTGGGTTGTACACAGTTGGATCACATGTACCTGGGCCATGCACCCTGGACTGTGCACAGCTGGATAAAACATGCCTGGGCCATGAACAGCTGGACCATGCAAAGCTGGATCACACACACCTGTACCATGCACACTTGGACCATGCACATCTGGACCATGCAACATTGACCATGCATCCTCGACCATGCACACCTGTACCAAGCACACCTGGACTGTGAAAAGCTGGACCATGCATGTCTTGAGCATGCAAATCTGGACTGTGCACAGCTGGATCATGTGTGCCTGGGCCATGCATGCCTGGACTGTGCACAGCTGGATCACACATGCCTGGACTGTGCACAGCTGGATCACATGTGCCTGGGCTGTGCACAGCTGGACCATGCACACACCTGGACCACGCACACCTGGACCATGTAATGTTGACTATGCATTCTTGACCATGCACACCTGGACCATGCACACCTGGACTGTGAAAAGCTGGACCGTGCATGCCTGGACCATGCAAATCTGGACTGTGCACAGCTGGATCACACATGCCTGGACCATGCAACCTCAGCTGTGCACACCTGGGACAGGCACACCCACGCTGCGCGTCCCAGGCCCGCAGCTCGGGAAGGTGGGTGCTGACTGAGGAAGGCAACATTTTGCGCTTTGCACCCACCTCAGCGATGTACAAGCACGGGCCGGCTGTGGGCACCAGCGTCACCTGCTCGGGTGCGATGTGGCCCGCACGTGAGGCGCAGGCAGCAGAGCTGGCAAGGCTGCCCGCTCAGGCAGAACACACAGCCCTTTCCGCTCCTCCCAGCTGGTGGAGAAGGCAGCACGCCCCTGCCTGCATCAGCGGTTCTGCCGCCTCCACCGAGGACGCGGTGTGGGGAAGCATCCACATGCATTTTTCTCACCATGATAACCTCAACCTAATTACGGGAGGCCAGAATGTGTCTCAAGTCCTTCGGATTGGCTCAGACGTCACAGGGTTTAAATGCAATTACTACTCTGGCAGACAGGCCGGGGCAGGAAGGCTGTGGCGGCATTCTGCTGGGCTTGCTGCCCTGAGGAGTGCAGCGGGGCCCTTTGAACCCCGATGTGATGCACGCAATGGGCCGTGAGACTCCAAACAACCTCCCAGGCGTTTTGCAAATGTTATCTGCCTTCAGCTGCCTACCGGCAGCTCTGGCATTAACATGGAGAACCTGCCAAGCAGCCCGATGCTTCCCACTGACTCATGGCACGCCTGGCCCTCTGCCAGCACCGATGCTGAGCCCGTCTGCGGCACCAGTGCCGCACCAGCAGCATGGAGGAGATCGGGCGAAGGGGGAGGAACACACAGATGGGCTCAGGGATGATTTTGGCTGCTGGGGGTGGGTCTGGCGGGGAAGCTGGAGATCTCACAGAGCCAGGACTGCCTGTGGAGGGGAAGGATGCTTGCCCCAGCTGTGAGGGATGCGGGGCAGGGAGGTCAGCCCAAGCAGCGGGGCCAGATGGATTGACAGGGACACAGCAGGGATGGGAAGGGGTGGGGGGTGTGGTGCAGCTCTGCACCTCCCTTGGAGACACCCTGAGAGGCAGCACGGGCACCCTGTGGTGTCACGCTGGCATGGCACTCACCGAGCCTCTGCTGCTAAGAGCTCGTCATAGTGTGAGGATCTTTGGTCGTCGTCTTGCCGGTAGCGGATGACGGTAGCCAGGCCCTTGCTCACCAGCGCTTCGGCAATGTTGCTGCAAGAGAGAAAAGCAGGGGGTTCAGCACGGGCCTGGCGGGGCAGAGTGGCTCATCTGCACCGGACCCTGACACCAGAGGGGGTCAAACCAACTGGAGGTGGACAAGGAGACCCCCCACCCCATTTCATACCGCTGGCCGAGGGAAGGTGCTTAGAGCAACATCTCACAATTAACAGGGAATTCCGGGCATGGCTGAGGGGTCCCCGCGTGAGCATGCAGAAGCCAAGCTGCCACGGTGGGGCATCTCTTGGCAGCACCCCAAAAGGCCCGCACCACCCCCAAGAACAGAGGGGTCAGGCTGCGGGAACCTCCTCCTTGATTTTCCCTTCCTATGGCTTTTTTATCCCTGCCATCCCCTCACCGGAGAGGGGAGGTCGGCACTGGCTGGGCTTGGGGGACGGCTGCCAACGGGCACCGTGTGCTGAGGCGGTGCAGTAAATTGGCTGCCATTACACTCTGCTGCTTTAAACAAATTCATAAATTCTACTTCACTGAGCGCATCTGTAATTCTCCTCCAATTACACAGGCAGGGCATGGACCGCTAATTCACTACTGTAAAAAAAAAAGCATATATATATATATATATGTATATATATATGGGGGGGGCTGATCCATTCGCAAGCCCTGGGAGCACACCCTACCCTGGAGAGGGGGAAGGGCAGAGCCATCACCGGGAGCTGAAAATAGGTCTTGTCTCGGAGCAGGGGGGAAAAAAAATAAGGATTCGTAAACGAGGAAATAAGCTGCAGCAGGAGGCAGCTGCAGTGGTAGCGCTCGAAATGCCAAGCAACCAGGAATAAGCACCTACAGCTATTTTGGGCACGAACAGGAGGCTGTGCCGGGGGGAGGTGAGTGCAGGGCTGGTGGCACCCGCAGCATGCCAGAAGCCCCCCCAACACCGCGGTCTGCCCCAACAAGGAACGTCAATGGGGCTGGGCTGAGCTATGTGTGAGGCTCCATCCCTGGGTCTCCACATGCCTCGGCAGCAGCGGGTCACAGCCTGATGGCAATGGGCAGGAGGTGACCCTGTTAGGGACAAGCTGTGGGGATGCCAGCCCTGGTCCCCTGTGACACTAAGGGGGTGACTCAGAGGTGAGAGGCAGTAGCACCCCAAAATTGTGCAAATCTGCAAGAGGTGCCTGCTGGGGTCCTGCCTGCTGAAGGCCGGTGGCAGATGCAGACCTCCCCAGCAGCTCAGTGCCAGCCCGGCTCTGCTGGTGAGGACACCATGCCCTGGCTCCCCCATGCTGGGACGAGCAGCCGAGGATGCTGCTGGAGGGAGCTTAGTCGGGATGGAGTTTGCAGCCCCCCAGGCATCTGCAGCCCAGATGTGAGGAGCTGCAGGATGTACTGGGCAGCCCGTCTCAACTATGCTCCCCGCTTGCCACTGTCTCTTTGCGCTGTCCCACAGCCTCGAGCATCACTCACTGGGTGAGCAGTGACACGCATCACCATGAGAGTTTTGTCTAACACACGCCAGGGTGGACACCCAAGTGAACCTGAGGCCAGAGATGCTGGTGATCAGCACACTGAGGAGAACCGCCCACATGACCCCTGCTGCGGGTGCTGTGCCCAGAAATGCCCCCTCCATCCCATCTCCGTGTAGGGGAGCTGCTGCTGCACCCCCAGGGCAGCACATCTGCAACACATCCCCAGCCTGACCCAGTGCAGGGACCAGCCCTGAACAGCAATGGTCAGCAGCCCTGGGCAGGACGGCTCCTTCCCGTATGGTCACATCCCACCCAAGCACAGGCAGACAGCCTGGGACACCTCTTCAGGTCCCATGTTCCCAACCCGGGGCTTGGGAACAGGCAGCGGCTCTCCAGCCCTGATGGGATTTCCACAATCATGCAAAGCCTGGTTGGATCCAGGCTGGGGGTCTCCATCAGCCCCCCAGTTTACAGCCTCCAGAGAAGGGGACACCCAGCTCTGCCTGCCTGTACCCTGCACCAGCTGGGCAGCTCTGTCCCCATCCATCACTCCAGCCCCATTCCAGGGAAGAGAGCAAGAGGAGCGGGGGGGCAGGATCTGGGAAGAGCGAAGGAGATTAAAACTTAACATGGAAAGCATCAGGAAACAACTGTGTTAGCTAAACGGACAATTTTATTCTGCCCCCAGCACTCATGAAGTCTTGTAATCTTGTTGCCACCTCTGTTTGATGGCTTCATTTATTCAGCAATATCATGGTTATGGCTTTTTATAAGGCAGGCAAAACTGCCAGCATTTGCTCCCACTGTGTTGCTGGGTCCTAAAGGAGCCAGGATGGGCTGGGGCTGCCCACGGGGAGCGCGGCCACACTCCCCCTGGCTTTTTGGTGGCCAGCAGGCTCTGCAAGAGGCGACAGAAAACAGCGATTTGGACTGAAAAGGTGCTGATCCTGGCTGCTGCCTGCCCTGAGCATCAGCCGCAGTGCAGGGACCCCTCCTTGCTGTCAGCATCACCTCCCCCGGGGGCTGCACCCACAGTGTGGGGCCACTGAGCCTCCACTCCCACGCTACCACAGCCCAGCTCCCATTAAGGTTTCAGAGATGACGTTCCCATGGCTGACAGGGACTGAGAGCAAACGGAAGGTGCCGAGCGGCTGCAGAGCTTGTGGGGACGCCAGTGTCTGGCTGCCTCAGTTTCCCTGTCCCAAGCAGTTGTGCTGGGGTGCTGTGCCACTCCAGCACCAGGTACCAGCCTTCCCCCCACAAATGCTTCTGCTCCACCACAGACCCCTGTGTCACCTGTGAAGGAGAATTAGCCTAATGAAGGGTTATCGAACCCTGTGTGGTTCGATCCTCGGGGAGGTAGCCCCTGCCTGCCCCAGCACTGTCCATGCTGCGTGGCCAGACCTCCCTTCCCCTGGGCAGTGGGTCCCACAGCCCAGGTCCAGCTCTCGCCCCGGTTTGTGCTCCTCCAGTGGAAGGAAAAGCCACCTCCACTGCAGGAATGCCAAAACCCAGAGCGAGCACATCAGCTACCCAGCGTGACACAGTGCTTGCAGCAGGTCCCAGGCGGGCACAACCTGCCGCCAGCCTGGCTGGAACCCCATCAGGGCACGGGGGATGCCAGAAAGACCCCCAGGACCTGCCTCCACCCTCTTTAACCCGAGACCCCAGATGGGCCCAGCAGGGTCAGAGGCACTTGGGAGCTCTGCCTTGTGGGGTGATGGGGAGGAGAGTAGCTGCCTGCACTCCACCCCCGGGGCAAGGGCACCCTCCCTGTGGCCTGCTGCCCTGTGCAGCATAACTTGGGCTCTCACGTGCACCTGCTGGAGAAGAGGATGGGGGAGGACAGAGCTTATGTCCTGTCCCTCCAGGGGCCATCATCCCCCTCCCCATGCATCCACCCAGCCTGGAGCCCTGTATCCTGCTCCCCATGCCAGCCACATCCCGCACCTTGTCCCAGCCGCATCCCACTTTCCATCCCAGCCACATCCCTCTCCTTGTTCCAGCCACATCCCACTCTGCATTCCAGCCACATCCCACACCCCATCCCAGCTGCATCCCATTCCCCATCCCAGCCATCCGTGCCCACCCCACCCCATCCCCCAGCACTTGAATCCCCTCCGCTCAGCATGGATAAGCAGCTATTCCTGGCTCTAGACTCCAGAAGTATCCAATATGCATGAAATCAAAGTTTTCATCATTTCCAACGGTCAAAGGGCAGCACGTATTAAAACCCAGAATACTGGGATTAATGGAGGGATCATTAAAAATCTAATGTTAAACCACCTCTGCAACCAGAGTGCTGGGTGAGCCTGTCATGTATCACAGACTGATTAGAAGGAAACGAATCCCAATTTTGGAGTGGGTTAGCTGAGCCTCTGAACGGGGAGAGCTGTGCCCGCTGTGCTCTGCCCTTTCATCCACGCCTCATCCTCCTCACTGCGGTGGATGGGAGTGTATTGGGGCGATGCTGATGGGACTTTATTTGGGAATTTTGGCTAAATCAATCAAGGATGAGGTTTTTAAGCAGCATTATGCAAACTTGTGCAATTTCTAACCAAACCCACCATCCTGAAGAAAATGGGCCGCGACAGCCAGGTAGTGGGCAGGCACCGATGGCACTCTGGGGGTCATCTGCTGCAGAGGTCTCCCACATCCACTGCACCCACTCCCCAGCACAGGCCACCCATCGTAAGGGACCGGTGGCTCTGCACCTCTCTGAACCCTCGCAGGGTGTTCAGCGAGCCTCTCCTGGCATGGGAGCAGGCTGGCACGGCGCTCGCGTCCCCCTGACACACTGAGCCTGGCTCCTCGAAGGATGCCAGCTCCTCCTCGGTGCATGCAAAAGCAGCTCAGTTCCAGCACACACTGGCAAGATAAGAGAGGGAGCATCTCCTCCTCCCCTGGGTGTAAAACGCGATCGGTGCCTGTTGCCTGCAGTTTCCTGGCAGCCACGCAGCATCGGCGAGATCTTCCCACCACCTCGGTCTGCACTCAGCGGCAGCCAAACGGCTGGGGCTTGCCCTGATCTGGCCGGGGAGCTCACCCCGGGAAAACATGCAACAATCAGACTGGATGCAGCTGAGGCAGGAGCTGGAAAAGTGCTAGGTCTGCTGTGCTGTAGGCAGGGGGAAAGGGCCGGTCTCAGAAAAGGCGAATGGCTCAGCCTGGAGCCAGCTGCAGCCTGCAACAGCCACCAGCGCTTTGGGGAGAACGGATAGCCCCAGGGAGGGCATGGAGCTCCCCACAGCCCTTCCCACCTGGCAGTGCTCAGCCCCATCCACCCAGGCCAGCTTCTGCAGCAACAGAACTGCGGGATGGTGCTTTGCGGTGCTGAGCACAACATCCTTCCACCCTACAGTGCAACCGGGAGACCCAGCTGGTTCAGGCCATCTCAGTGCTGGTGCCCACAGAAGGCACTTCAGTCCCAAGGAGAGTGAGTCCCAAGGAGAGTGACTGGGAGCAAACCCCTGCCATGCACTGCAGTGACCAGCAGCCTCCTGCACGACTGGAGTGACGGCCTGCAGAAGCGACAGTACCGGGTAGAAATTGCCTCCCCAGGACTGACCATATTGCACCGAGGCTGGGGGAGCTGGGACGGCAGCACACGGTTGCACCGTGACTTAACTCCAAGTCCTGGTGCTTGCAGCCTCCCTGCCCCGCCAGGTCCCTGCCAGCATCAGGGCAGGCACCGAGCCCTGCCAGCCGTCCGCTAGCCACCAGCAGCCTCACACAGCTCATCCTCACGGCTGAACTCCCAGGGACCAGGCTGGCGGCAGACACCTCCTCCCTGTAGGAGGGAGCAGCTTGCAAAGCAGCAGTGAAATCTGGTCCTTTTCCAGGGGCTCAGGCTGCAAAAACCTACACAGCTCCTGGGCGCCAGCCCAGCTTTACCCTGGCACCGCGGCCCACGCAGGTAGCTTGCTGCGCACATGGCTCCGCTGCAAACAGCAAAGTGCTGGCAGGCGGTCACAGCTCCGGCCCCGCGGGACCCCAGTGGGGTTCAAACCCCCGCACCACGCCATCGGCTCCCCTGGCACGGCTGGCAACGAACCACCCCCGGCTTGCAGCTGCCCCTCGCCCTGAAAAGCCAGGCTGGGTTTCTCTGTGGAGGCGAAAGCATGCATCCCATGGCTTTTGGCTGCCAGCCCACCCTGGGGACAGTGTGGAGCTGGCAGTGTGGCCACTGGCATCACACAGCACCAGTGGTCCCCTAACCTGACCCCTCTGTTTTGCAAAGACGTTTACCTCCCGGACACCCAGTCCTGGCTCCATTGCTTGGCTGGGTCCTTTCCCAAGCTCCACAGCAGTGCCCAGGAGCACTTTGCAGAAAGTCAGCATCATCACACGGCTTTTTGGGTGAGGAGAGGCACACAGGGAGGAAGAGCAACCCCCTGCCCACCCCCACGGCTGCAACCAGCCCTCCATCCTGCCTCTTCTTCACGGTGCTCACATGATCCTGACCCTGCACGGGCAAGGAATGCTGCAGCCCCTCGGCAGGCAGCCTTCATGACCCTGGCCTGGAGAAAGGGCAGAGTCTGGCCCTGCAGAGGCATCTGAGTGCTCTTAGGGGGCTCAGAGAGATGGGAGCGAGCGTATGGAAATGCACATCTTGGAAATGCTTGGACATCCAAAGCGGAGTGCCTTGGGCTTTGGTGAGCTGAGCACCATCCACTGTACGGTGAAAAGCGCTAGGGCTGCACCAGGCGGGGAAACATCTACAGTGCCTAGTATCCCCCCAGCTCAGGGCATCGCCTCCACGCCTGGATCCTGCACAAAATGCTCTCAAGGGCTCAGGTCATGCTCCTCAGGTGGCTGCAGTGGATGCCCACCCTTCACCCTGCAGTGGGTGCCCATCCTGCAGCAGGACCCCATCCTGCACCCTGAGGCAGGTGGCCGTCCCTGTGCATCCTCATGTGAGCAGCTCCCTGCCTGCCCCTGCAAGCACCCAGACCTTTCACCCATGGCTGGGGGACCTGCATGGCCATGATGCTGCAAAGCCTCTGAGCACCAGGATAGTGGAGAAGGTGGAGTGGGTTGGAGCAGCTTGCCCAGGGCCCTGCTCCCAGCAGAGGCACGGAGCAGGAGAAGCCCATGCTGCTGGCCACTTTGGGCAAGCTGCTTCCAGCTCCCAGCAGCCCCTGAACCCCAGCACCCAGCCAGGGGAAGCAGTGCCATGCATTGCATTGAACCACACACCCCTGCTGAAACCACCCTCCTATGCTTTGATCCCAACTCTGAGCAGCTTCCTTGGATACTCCTATATCATTCGTGGAAAGGGGAGTGAAAAAGTGGCCCCTTGTCACCCTCCCTGGGCCACTGGAGAGGCTGGATGCTCTGCGAGCAGCTGCTGGAACTTGCAGAGCTGAGCAAGCATCCCAGCATTGCTAACAACCCCGGCCACGAAATCCTGCTGCTTCTGATTGCAAAACCCACCCCCCGAGGCTGCAGATCCTGGGAGGATCCCAAATTCTTTCCAGGTTTAGAGCTTTTAAGGCTCAGAAATCCCAGCACTGCTTATGGGGGCTGATCCTGGCACTCAACTGGGTGCTGGACACCCAGAAAAGCATGACGGAAGCACCATGATGCACTGCAGCCGAACCAAGCCCCCTCCTGCTGCTAGAAGGAGGACAAGAAGAGGGGAGCAGGAATAACAGCTTAAAGAAGACATTTCCTGACGTGAATTAAATATCATGCTCCAGCCCTGCTCCCTGCTCTCCTCCCTGCAGCCCCTGCACAGGGGACGGGGGGGGGCAACCACAGCCCCCCTGCCCCACTTCAAATAAAAGCATCAGGGGAGAGGAGCTGGAGCTGCTGCACAGAGGGAAGATGCATCCCCCAGTTAAGCCCAGATTAAAGAATGGGAATATGAAAACACAGATGAAAAGCTCTTTGCTGTGGAAAAAAATCTTATTAGGCCATGAAGTACATTTTTTGCCACTTAAAGAACGGAAGAGTAAAAAATGGCTATTTGCAAGCTTCCCCCCCACAACTCATTTCACAGCTTCCCCCACCCGAAAATCCAAAAAGAAAGTTTTTGATCGGCATTTTCACCCACCGAAACCTCTCCAGTTCTCACTGCCTAGCACAGACTGGCAGTGCCAAAAGCATCCCCATGCAAGCTCCCCCAGCCATGCTCAGAGGCAGCACCACCAAAACTCACTGTTTGTGCCAAATTAGCCCAGTCCTGCTGCCTGCAGGGCAAGTATCCCCTTGCACTCGCATGGATTTACAGCTCAGGGCTTTCCTTACATTTGTTTTTAATGATTTTTTGCTTTTTCTTCCAAGAATTTGTGCAATTTGCATCATGGCAGCCTCTGAGTCCCCTGGGGGAAGGGCTGTGGGGACAGGGAGCCGATTGTGGGGTGCCTGCACAGCTGGCAGCCCCTGCTCCCCAGTTACAGCCTCGTTGGTGGTTTGGGGACAGCATCCCCTTCCTGCGTCCCAGTGTGTTCCCTGGGGGAACTGAGCCCCCTAGCAAGGCACTCTGGGGCTCCTACCCTGACCCACAGGCAGCACCCGCTGTGCCCGCTGTTCACGAGCCACAGGATGCAGCCGGGTGCGCTGAGATGCTGTGGGACACTGTGGGATGCTGCTGGATGTCATGGATGCTGCGGGATGCTGCAGGGCATTTCAGGATGCTGTGGGGTGCCATAGAAGGCTGTGGGATGCTCTGGGATATTCTGGGATGCTGTGGGATGCTGTGAGAAGTCACAGGCTTCCCAAAGACCAAAGACTGGTGTGAATCCAGAGCCTTCACATGCATCTCAGGTTGCAGCAGACCTGCCCCATCATCCCCCAGTCCCTCAGGCACCTGAGGGTGCCTCTGCATTAATCACACCTGGGGTGCACAGGCACCCTCCCAACAGCACCCGTAGTGGGATAAGCCATCCCTGTGAGCGCAGACCAGCACAGGAGGTGCCAGTGTGGCCCCTCACGTTCTGGCAGTTGCCTTCTCTGCTGGCCATGGCCCCTTTGCCCTGTCTTCCATGTCAGCATGGCTTTACTATGACAGCTGAGCACGAACCTCTGGCCTTACCTGTGCTCAGCAGGAAAGCACCAGCCAGGAGCAGCAGCACCAGCAGCAGCAGTAAACACTGACAAGGCACACGGCACACCAGGTGCCAGTGGAGTGGGATGGGGAGGGCTGCGGCATGCAGGCACTGGGCAGAGCCTGGCCAGGCAGCAGCACTGGCACTCAGATCCAGCTAAAACTGTCAGGGAGCTGGAAAGGAGAAGCACAATGGAGCCTGCGAAGGCGGCTGGCGCTGCCAGCTTGAAGCTCCTCTGCGGGAGACACCAAGTCAGGCACCGCAGCCAGGGATCAAGCAGGGATACGGGCAGGGATGTGGGCAGGTGAAGCTAGGTTTGTGCTCCTGTTCAAGTTCACGGTGCTTGGAGCTAGAAGCAGGGGCTGCCTGCATGCCAGGCAGGGGCCCAGCACCCTGAGGAAAGCAGATGCTCTGGGTGGGGAACAGTCCCCTGCCCACTGCCAGAGGTGGACATCACCCCCCTGCCATGCTGGGGAGGGCGAGGTGCCACCCCGGGCGTGCAGCTGATGGCTGGCCCAGCCCCCCTTCGGCCTGCCCTGCTGGCAGCACGGGCAGGGGGCTGCAGGGCAGCCAGCTGCCTGCACCAAGAGCAACGAGAGCTAGGCAGAAACCAGGGGCCTGAATGCTCCAAAAGCCAGGCAGGGGTTAGCACCCTGCCCAGGCTGCCCGCCCCGGCGAGTTGCCGGCGTGCTCAGCCTGTCAAGCAGGCTCAGCCCAGTCCAGATGCAGGCGGACAAGCCAGGCTTTCTTCCCTGCTCTGTCCCCAGTGCGGCGTGGGCTGGACGGCACAGACCCTGCTCTGTTACGCCCACGCTTTCGTGAGGGGCCGCAGCAGCCAAGCGACCCCGTGCCCAGCACCCAACTGCACTGCCACGGCAGGGCCAGGGGCAGACGGGAGCAAGGGGGCTGCCCTGTGCCATGCCCGGGGGGCTCACACACCACAGAGACCTCGGTGAGAGCTCACAGCACTCGCTTGGCTCACTCCACTGATGTCTGATTATGGCAATGAAGTCAACGTGAGCAGTGGCCCTGCAAATTCACATCAGGTTTCCTCCCAAAACAGGGATGCGACTCAGGAGCTATTTGAAAGCAATTTGCAGCTGGAGACACTAAGAGCAGGAGGCAGTGCTTGGCGAGATGCTCCTGAGATGGGAAATCCTGCCCCTCCACCGTGCTCGGCACGGCATAAGCACTGCTGGAAGCATCCCAGGGCTGGCAGCCCTGCAGCCACCGGGCAGGGGGAGAGACCGAGGGGTTTTGCACCACACGCTCCCCTCCTCGTTCATCACCAGTGCCCCAAGACCTCATCTTCCTTCAAACAGTCCCAAAGACACAGCTGTCCCTTCCAAAAACCTAGAGAGACATCCTTGGCTGGAGAGTTGGCTCCTCAGGGGCGCAGTTAAAGCCCCACTGAATAAACCAGGTGGGTTTAAAGCTAGTGCAGGCAGCGCAGGAGAGCAGGGCTGCTCCACTGGGCTCCACCATGCCCAGCATCTCTGTCCAGGAAAGCCCTTCAGACTCCTGCTGTCGTGGTTTTCATCCCGGGAGCAGCAGCCTGGCATGGTCTGGCAGCAAGCGCGGATCCTAGCAGAGATCTAGCCCTGGCACGGGCAAGGCTGGATCTCCTTTTCCACTGGAGTGGAAATTAAATCCGCTCCTGAGATAAGCATCACCGAAGGTCACTTCACGAGTGTCTTAATTACACTGGAGCAGGGTGACAGGGAGCTTTCTGGCTTCCCAGGCCACATTGAAGCCACATTCCCCCTGTGCAGCGCGATGCTCCGCAGCTTTCCCAGACCTTGGATTAAGGGGAAGAAAAGCGCAGCACTGCAGCACTTTGGTTGCTTTCCAAAATAGCTGCTACGGGGGAAAAAAAAAAAAGAAAGAAACCAAAGGGCCTATGACAAATCATCCCTGCACAGCTCCCGGAGCTGCTGCCATTGGACACATGCCTTGCAAGCACAACCTCTCTACATCTATGCCGGAGTAGTCTGGCACCCCTGTGTCCCAGAGAAAAGCCACCAAACGTGCCCCAGGCACTGAAACTGTGGGCAGGGCTGGTGAGGGGCTGCTCCAGAAGAGCCCACACCACTGCACCACATCACAAGGAGGCGACATCCCTTGGGAAAGGACAGGCATCCCGGGGACATACAGCAGAGAGAGATGGTTCTCTAAAGCAACACACTGGCCACATGGCTGGCTTGTGGTAGGGGGTCCTCCAGCCCAGCATACCCCAACTGGGGGCGGCAAGTGCAGGGGGTGCAGGCCTGCAGGGCCACGGGCAGCAGGCTCCTGGCCGCTGGCACCGCACAGCCCTGCAGCGAGGATGAGCCACCCTCCATCCCCAGTGTCCCCACAGTGCGCGACAGAGCCCCACGAAGCCCCGGCAAGTGCCGTGCCTGGTTCCCCAGGGCTGCACTTACATTCCTCCGATGGAGACGGTGGCACATGTGCGCTCGGAGAAGGCAGGCACAGTCTCAGTGGCGCTGCTGGCCGGTCGGATGTAGTCCACTGTCACGTTCACCTAGGCAAGGCAGACAGACACGGGGTTAGAGTCATTCAGCCCGGGGGCTCCCCACACACCCCCACCCTCCCCCTGCCCAACCCCCCTGCTATCGGCCGGCCATCCCTTCCACCTCCCCTGCCCAGGTAAAGGAGCCATTTACCAGCCGGCTGCTGGCACTGATGGTGCTGCCAGAGAAACAACATCTGACACACCAGCATGTGAGCCAGGGCCGGGCACGTTAAACCAAAAGCCTCCTGGTGAGGACAAGCTGCCGTGCCGGGTTCCTGGCACAGGCCCTGGCTCTGCCGGGGATACCCTGGCTCCTGCCAGGCACGCCTGTGAGCTCCCTGCACGCCAGAGAGCTGCGGCAGGGATCCCAAGTGTGCAGCTAGCCCCGATGCTTCCTGGTTTACCGGTAATCGCATTCTGGCCTCTGGTAGGAGAGCTCGCCTGTACCTGCAGGTAGATGAAAGCACAGCTCCCTGCTAAGCCGTGGCTGTCAGCTGGGATCAGTGTTGTCGGCATCGCACCGAGCAGGACGCAGAGGACGGTTTGCAAAACGCTTTGGCGAGGCAGGGAGCAGCCTCGGGCGCCCCAGAAACCCGGCCATGCACCCAGCGCAGAGTTGCGCTGTCCCCATGCCACTGCATCGCCTGGCTGGCACTCAGCTGTACCAGGGACAAGCACCGCCACGCTCCCCTCCTCCCGCAGACCAGGGCAGCCGTGGCATTTATGCACATCAGCTGGTGGGGGTCTGCACTGGGTAGGGGCCAATTTCTGCTGGATAACTGCATCTCCCACTGCACCAGGGCTGGGGACAAGCTGATGGTGCAGAAATGCTCATGGGTGAGATTGTGGCTCAGGTTCCCTGCACCACAGCACCCAGGCGTCAGGCCCCCAGCAGCTCCCAGGCATCACATCCCAGAGCCCGTTACAACCAACATTTCCATCCTGCACCAGGCTTCTGTGGTACAGCTGAACCCTTGGGCCAGATCAGGGAGCCGTGCTGCCATATCCACCCCCACCTCCCGCAGCTCTCTTGTCCCCATAAGTTCAGTGACCAGGCCAGTGAAGGTCATGGAAGGCTTGTGCCAGACCCATGCGGCAGCAGGGGCTTTGTCCCAGCAGGTGCAGGGCAGAGGGCTGGAAAAGCTGTCAGTGTTCCTGCTGGAGAGCAGCAGTTCCCCAGAGGGGTTGGAAAGGTAGCGCTGGCCCACTTGCACATCCCAGTCCTCAGCATCGCTCCCTTCCCAGCCGTGCTGCCCGTCCTCCCTGCTCCCAGGATTCAGGGATCTCAGCTCTGATGTGTATCCTGCAACGCTGCCTGGACCACTGGCTCCTCTCACAGCTTCCCCCCCAGGCTGGGACACGTACGGCTGTGGGGCAGCAGCGTGTGGGGCAGGGAGCACTGGGGCTGGAAGCATCAGAAGCACTGAAAGCACCCGCACTCGGCTGCACAGCAGCATCGAGCTGCAGCTCCTGGCCACAGCCACACAATAAAGCACCGGCAAAAAGAATCCAGAATTAAAGCTCAAGTGCTCGAATGCTTAAGCAATCCCACACCTGCACGTGCCATTCCTATGCAAATCCAACCCAATCCCACCGCCTCGCTTCCCCAGAAAAGCACCTTCCTCACTGGTTTACTGGCACTTCAGCTGGAGAAGGCTGAGGCTGCCCTGGGCTGGGGGACACAGGGGGACACAGGGGTGACATGGGGATCCCCAGGGAGTCCTGGTGCTGCCTCCCACCACCCCAGCCCATCTGTGGGGCCATATTTAGGCACTACAGACTTTTTGCCCATGTGTCGCCACACAGCACCATGCCCACCCGGCACCACCAATTTTCAGCACCGGCAGCCTGAATCAAAGACAGGGAGACAGGTGTCCCACTCAGCTGTATGAGGGAGCACCCATAAACTCCTTCAAACTGGCTCTTCCCAAACCTCACTTTTAAAAATGAGCATAAAAATGCAAAGAACGTAGGATTGCCTGACAAACCCCTGTCGTACAGGTGAGCTAATCAAGGTTTGCAGCAGCAAAAGAGGGGGCTCTGCCAGAAAAGAGCCAATTAAGGGGAGCAGTTAAAGCAATTCCTCCCAGTGAAACTATTGTAATAACAACTGTAGGGGAAAAAAAGACGATGATTACTCTGAGAGGCAGCTTAGGAAACCCAGGCTACTACAGGGCTTTTTAAATGTCATCTGGCTCAACAGCAAGGCACAGCTCGCTTGGGAAACACCTTGCTTGGCATTAAGCAAAGGATCCGGTGAAAGGCTGCATCGGCTGCCGAGGACCTCGCACACTGCACCGCAGCCGGCGGGGACACAGCATGTGTGACCCCACAGCTCAGGCTTGAATTGTCATGGGCAGGGGAAGAGCAAGCAGGGATTGGGCTTGGCATCACACCTCAGCCTGCAGCGGGGAAGGACCGTGTTGCGTTGCATTGCGTTGCAAAGCATCACATTGCTCTGCATTGCATTGCACTGCAAAACGCTACTTCGCATTGTATTGCATTGCAAAGTGTTGCGCTGCATTTCATTGCAAAGTGTGGCTTTGCATTGCATTGCATTGCATCGTGTTGTGTGGCATTGCAGTATATTGCATTGCAAAACGTTGTGTTGTGTTATGTTGCAAAGCACTTGTCCCCTGGACAGAGACAGCTGAGGATTGTTGCAGTGACAAAGCTGCTGTGTCCCCTGCTACATGATGCCAGCGCCACTGCATCTGACAAGTCACAATAGCAAAACTCCCTCCCCCAGGGCAGGAACAAGCAGGCTCAGAGCATCCTATGGATTCAGCATGAAAGAACTCAAAACTGCTGCGTCCCCACTGCCACCATCTCCAGCTGAGTGGGACTGTGGAAGGCCAGGATGTGACAGCCCTGTCCCCACACTCCCCAGCAGCTCTGTCCCTGCAGTGACAGCAGATGTGATGTCCGCCCCAGGGCCAGTGCCCCCAGGCATGAGCCAGCCCCACACACCCACCGCACGGAGAGCCATGGCGTGCACGGCACAGCACTGGCCACATGCCCTGCTACCCAGGGGCTGCAGCACGAAGGCTCTTGCAGAGCTGGCACCTCATTTTTGGCACATCCAAGGACCCACCAGTGGAGATGCAGCTGCCTGGTTGTGCCAAGACATGGGCTCTGCCTATGACACTCCAGTCTCTGCAGGGTGCTGAGCTCCGGCTGCCGTATTTACCCACCTCCCAGGGCGCTCCCGAGATGAAAGATGCTGTGCAAGCACCCACAGCACCACGATGGAGCCTCTGGGCGCAGGGATGCTGGTATGGCATTGAAGGACCCAAACAGAGCTCCAGGAGCCACCGTCACCAGCGTGGCAGCAGCAGGAGCTGGCTGCAAACCAGGAATTAAAACCTTCCCATCATTAGCATCTCGGTGCCTCTCCTGCTAATGGCCCAAAGCCTCTGAGGTAGAGCTGTCCCCTATGTGTCCCCTCCAGGGCTGCCAGCTCAGAGCAATTAAAGGCAGCAAACAGGCAGCAAAGCACACCCGAAGCATGCGTTTTGCTTCCTGCTTCCTGGCTTCTCATGTCCCAGCAAGAAAAGGGACATTCCCACTGTGCCAACCTCTGCGCCGTCCCCAGCGCCCACTGGCAGCAGCTTCATGTGCTGGCCCTGGGCAGAGAAGAGACGGGCTGGGAGTACGGTGTGATCCTAGCTTGCTGGTGGCAGCCATAGGCAGGTTTCTCCCCTCAGCTCAGGGAGTATTTTGCAGCACATTGATGGACCTAAAGGCACCATTGACCTGGGAAGGCAACTTGGTGCATGCAAAGGTGCTCCCATTCTCCCATGCTTGCTCTCGGAGATGAGAGAGCAATCTCACCAATCAAGCCAATGCTCACCTCGGGCATGTTGTTTTCACCAGTGGAAAATCAACTCCCAAGAGCATCCACAGCCCCAGCTTGGGCACCTCCTGCACTGCCAGCCCAATCATGGGCATCTCCTGCACCCCCCGCCCTGGCTCAGGCATCTCCTGCATCTCCTGTACCCCCAGCCCCAGCTTGGCCATCTCCTGCAGCCATACACCCAAGGCTCTGGGAGGTGCTCGTCCCACCCCAGCCCCATCTGACTGCTCTCAGCCACGACAGACCTGGACACCCAGACCAGAAGCAGCAAGAGACACTGCAAGCAGCAGCATCCAGCTCTGGAGCTTCGCTCTGGGCTCCCACAGAGCTGCACTGTGCCTGTGCTGAGCCCAGCTTCACCCATGTACCATCCGCAGGGACCGCAAGCTGCAGAGAAAGTGCCCCAGGGCACCTGACTGAAGAGCCGAGTCCATCCCACACCAGGCACGCACACAAGTGGCCGTCACTGCCACCATGCAGACCTGCAGCTCAGTCAGTATTTCGTGGGGGCACAGAAAGTAAAGGTGTGGAGAGAGCGACACGCCAAGCTCCCCGTGGCTGCAGCCCTGAGGAGGGCTGGGGGTAGCCGGCACCGGGGTGGGATGCAGGGTGCCTAGCCGATCGTGCAGGGTCCCCACCTGGCTCTCCCCATCCCTCCTGCACCCATGGGAGCCGCAGCAGGCTCCCTCCCGAAGCCAGCCAGCATCGATGGCGGCCGTCTATCGGCGGGTTTCCAAGGTCAGCTGCAGTCAGTGTGAATTAAATCACTCCGCCAGCTCTCCTCCCTGGAGGAGATCCAGCCCTGAGAAGAATGGCACTACAGAGATTCACATCTTTGTGCAGCCAACGTGTTCAATGTCACCCACCCTGGCTTTGGCGCCACCAGCCCGGGCTGCCCTGGACCTGCCAGCCCCTGCCTGGGCTCGCCCGTCACTGAGGTGCCTGGCACCCTGGTGTGGGGCAAGGGTGGCTGAGCCAGGGCCAGCAAGCCATGTCCCTGTCCCCACGTGCCCTGTGCATTGCCACCAGCTCTTGCGCGAGGGTGTGCAGGGAGGATGTGGCCCCTGGGAAACACGGGGCCATCGCTGCCAAAAACCCGCACTCACACCCACGGCTGGAGGAGGAGAAGGAACGGCGCCTGCAGCACCAGGCAGCATGTTCCCAGCACGTGGGGACTGGTACACGGACCCCAGCATGCGGTTACTGGCACGTGGTCCCCAGCATCACAGTCCCAATGATGTGGTCCCTGGCACGTGATCCCCAGCTCTCTGGCCAGGCTGGTGCTTGCAGGTGAGTTTTCAGAAGCATCATCCCAGCCTCAGAGGCAGAAGGGGGGTGGCCAGCTCCCCTTCATGGCACTGACATGTGGCACGAGCTCGCAGGAGAAGTAAAAATAGTCCCTGCAAGTTTGTGACGAAGAAGGGCTGGGAGATCCGCAGGCGTTTTCAGACAGTAATTATAGCAGAGCAAGTCTGGTCTGCCACCCACCCCTGCCATATGCACCCACTCTGTGCCCACCCGGCGCAGCCTGGCCCCCTTCCTCCCTGCTGCACCCCATGTCCCCATGGCATGGGACAGTCCCTTCTGAGACCCCTGGGCCAGGCTGGAGTGAAGGGAGTATGGAGGGATGTTGCCAGCACAGCACAGAGCCCACCCCTGCCCTCTCTGATCTGCAGGCACCAAACTGCGAGTGCTGCCCACACGGCCCTGCACCCGTCCCTGCTCCCACCCCTGACTGGAAGGATGAGCCCCGCCACAGCTCCAGCCTGGGGAGGGCACCCATAGGTGCAGGCAGACACCCTGCCGGGTGATGCTCTGCTGTGGTCGGTGCCCAGCTGCACCATAACGTGCCCTCAGCACCAGCAAGGGCTGCTGGAGGGAGTGGGGGCTGTCCCACAGCCCTGATTTTTGCCTGTTTTATTTCTCCTCTCCCCTCCTCGGGGACAAGACAAGGGCTGATGCCACCCACAAACTAAACCCACGTACTCCATTGGCACCCTGACCTCCTCCAGCATGGCTGCTGCTTGGGGGAGCCCTGGCACAGGGGCTCGCTGCCAAGCCCTGGCGCCAGGGTCCCCATGGCTGCTGTCCCAGGCCAGCCAGGCTGTGCCATGCCACACTATGCTGTGCCACTCTGGGGAGGCACACCTACCACCTGCTGTCCCCCGTTGGATGGGAAACCATCCTTGGCACTGACCCGTGGCCTGCTCTCCCCTGCCTGGCTGATGCTGATGTGGGGTCTCAAGGCTCGAGCAAGAGGGAGGGGATGCACCCGGGACGTCGCATCCTGTTCATCCCAGCCTGGCGCTGGGATCGACCTCAGGGTGCTGACCTGGGGAAGACACTGCCAGGGGAAGGCTCTACAGCTGCGGTGCAGGACACAGTGGGGAGGCACTGGTGGATTCTAGATGTGCCACGCTCCGGCAGTGGGGTCCCGGAGTAGAGCAGCGATGGCATCAGCTGCAAGTGAAGTAAGAGATAAAGCAGCGAGGGAGGATGAGGCTGGACGGCAGGTCCTACATGCCTGGATGCTTTGCAACCCTCCACCAGCTCTTCCACCCCACCAGGCATGAGCTTGGGCCACTCAGCCACTTGCAGCCTGACCCTTTATCACTGACACTGTTTGGCGGGTCTTGAATAAGAGTGGAGCAGCTGGCTGCAGCCACCCATCCCAAGGCTCGTCTGCCCCTGACAGAGCCCACTGAGACCAGAGCTTCCCCTGTGACCAGATAGATGCCATGTTGTGGCCTCTCAGAGCTGCTGCAATGCCCAGCAGAGCTGCGAGTCCTGGCAAGTGAGAGGATGCAGGAGGCACAGGGAGGGCTGCAGGACACACAGGGGAATGATCCAGCATCATGTTTTCCCTCTGGACCAGCAGTTTCCTTCCTGAGGGCTGTGTGTGCTGCCTCAGCCCAGCCTCACCACCCATCCCACCGCAGGAAGGGTGCTTTGCTGTGCCTTCAGCTTCACCAGGCCCTTTGCTAACCTCCACCTCTCTTTCCCGGATTCTCCCATCACAGTCCCTCCTAGAAAGGTGCGTGAAGAGCCTGGGACGTGGTACAGGGGATGCTCCAAGCCACCATGCTGCAAAGCAGTCCCCGCAGAGTCTGCAGAGCCTGCTCCACTGCCGAAAGCAGAGACTGCAGCCGCCGCTGGGCTCTGGGCTTCCTCTTCCCCACCGGCTCGGGCAGCGCCACTGAGCCCCCCGAGGTTGCAGCCGCAGGCAGCCGAGCCCAGCCTGGCCAAGCCGAGCCCAGCAGCAGCCCCAGGGTAGGACTGACCTTGCTGGGGCAGGCTCTGCCAGAGCCGTAAATAACTCAGGGCTGCAGCCTGGCAGTGGAAGTGCCCAGCAGAGCCATTTGAAGAGCACTGGAAGGAGGAAAATAGATGCACGGAGAGGAAATGGCTCCAAATTTCTGGTCACTACACCAGGAACAACCACATTTGCTCCCTTCACCTTCCCCTGCTGTCAGGGAGCCGTCTCACCAGAGCTGAACGTGCCAGCACACTTCTCCCCTCCCGCTCATCTGCATCTGTGTGCACTGCTTATTCCAAGCAGAAGGCTGTCAGGAGAAGATCTCTCCCAAGTTCGGCACTGGGGAGCAGCCAGCTCCCCAGAAGGCTTTCAGCAGCAAAATCCTCCCCAGCTTCACACGTAGGAAAGCAGTGGCGATGATGCAGCGTGGTCCCATGAAGCTTGGGAGCTGGTGCCCTGCAAAGTCTCCTCGGCACCGGCGCACTCCTCAACACAGGATCCCAGCTCCGGCATGTGGCCAGGAAGACCGGGCGCACACAGTCATGGCTTCCCGAGGGCTGGGTGCAGCTGCTGGCGGTGTGGGCAGCGCTGCCTGCATCTCGCCCCCAGCGCTGGCAGTGATGGGGAGCAGCAGCCACCCCTCACCACACGCTGTCCCCATTCCTCCCAGCCGCACTGCTCTGCAGAAAGTGGGACCTTCCGAAACAGCCCCAGCTGCGCCCTGACCATCACTGCGTTGGGTGAGCCTGCACTGTGCCGTGCTGCCAGCTCTCCCCAAGTTTGCAGGCTGCCAGTTATGTGCAGAGAAAACTGCCCGTCAGTGCAAAAATCTGCAAAAGTCTGCAAAAATCTGCAAAAGCCTTCCCTCCTCCAGGGAGAGGAATGATGTTCCAGGAGAAGATGTTTTCCCCAGTCACATCCCATCCCCTGTTTTTCCCAGGTCTGATCTCCAGTCCACTGGCAGTGCTGGCACTGGGGATACTGCTTTGGGTAACCCCAAAAGGAGCGTCCCAGGAAGCACTCCAGTGCCTCTGAGCTACGCTATCTGACCAGACACAGGCGGATGCGCTGGAAAACTGCAGGGAAACCCCTAGCTGCTGCTTTCCAGGTACGCTGGGGGCTCGGGCTCGTACTCGCAGGCTCTTGCGGATGAGAGGTTTTATCAGTTCGCTGTCAGCCTTCCCTTTGATGAGCCTCCATCCCTGAGCTGCATTGCTAACAAATCCCCAGGCATTAAAAATAAGCTGAAGCTTTGCAGATAAATCGGCGCAGGCGTCCGGATCGAGGGCAAGGGCAGGCTTGGGAAGGGGGGGGAAGACAAGGCACGGCCGCAGTTCAGACGCTCCCCTCCCATCCCTCAGCATCAGCCACGCGCAGCCCAGCAGTCCCCAATTATCAAGCTCTCCATTGATCCAGGGACAACCGTGCATGGCATGACTGCACCCCCCGCCAATCCAGGGAACAGCTACGGCACACACCGGGGACACCGTGCACTGCCAGTCCTCGTGCCGCAGAGGCACCACATCCCTCTGTGCCAGCCCGGGCTCCAGAGGCCCTTCGCTGCAGCAGCAGGATGCTTGCCCCCACAGTGCCAGGCTTTGGGGCTGGGGCACAGGGACCGAGCAGTGCTGCCGGGTACACGCGTCTCACCAGGGCTGGCTGAGCAGGTGGAATTATCCTCAGGGCCAGAGGCATAAAACAATGTATCAGGAACACGTTGCGGTTTTGAGGGTTCACCCTGGCCCTGCACAAGCCTCTGCTCAGTCTCGTGGTTATAGAGGGGGGTGAGAAATGGGGATCACCACCTCCAGCCTCGCAGCAGGGGTGCTGCTGCCCACCTTTGCCCACCAAAGCTGCCCTCCCCAGTGTCACTGCCTGTCAGTGTCCCCAGCCGGGACCTTCCCAGGTCCCCACCAAACCCTCAGCCCCCACCACTAGCTGGAGGCACCAAACACCGGCACCCAGCAGAGGGGATGGCTGTGGTGGCACTGGGGACCCCGGTGAACCGCAGCGCCCCATGTCAGTCGGGGAGCAGACTGTAGGGCATCCCTAGGTGCTTGGGCACCCCAGGGAGAGCCGTCCCCCTACCCACCACCCCCCTGCCAGCTGTAGAGTACCCTTAAGGAAGATCGCTTCTGTGCACTGGGGATATTCATCCCTGAGTTATCTCGTGCCGTCTCCCTCCATCTGAATGATTAATCCCCCACAGCTAATTAGAGGAAAGGGCCAAGAGCACCTATTTAGACTCAATTCAATTGCCTCCACCATGGCATAATTAAAAAAAGCAGCTTAATGGCAGTGCATGCCCAGCACCAAAATCGATGGGCAGCGTCTGTGCGGAGGGAACCAGCCCCATCCCGACACGCACCAGAGATTTATTCGACCATGGGAGACAAATCCATACTGGGGCACGGCCGCTGAGCGCCAGCGGGTGCTGCGGCAGGGGCCAGGGCTGCGGCAGCCGGTTCATCCCACGCCACCGGGCAAATTCCACCACGCCGGGTCACTCCTGCCGCTGCCAGGAGGGCACAGCTCCCTTGCAGGAGCTGTGGCAGGTCTCGCACTGGGTGCTGCCACAGCAGCACAGGGGAGCCAGCATCGGCACAGCGAAAGCTGGCAGGAGAGTCAAAAAAACCAGATTCGGTCTGTTAAAGGGAAAAGCAACAGGCCATAAAAATCCCAGCTTTAGAAACTTCACAGGGCTTTGATGAAAGGGCAAACCAGAAACTATATTATACTTCATCCATCTCTGGGCCCAGGGAATTCGGCTGCAGTTCCTGCAGCCCAGCTCCTTGCCTAACATGATAAGTGCTGCATGAACCAAAAGCGAAGGGGCCAGCACAGCCACGAGGGTATTTCTTCCTCTTCTCCCCTCGGTGCTTTTTCCAGAGGGAGGGGAGACAGAAGGAATTATTTCTGGAAGCAATGGTAGTGGTTTATTTTTATTGCAGGAGCCGGGGGGGAAGCTATTGTGCTGCCCCACATCTCTGCAGGCCGGGAGGGCAGCGCGGCTCTGTGCGGTGGCATGGGGAGGCAGCACATTGTGGGGGGAAACGTGGTGTTCCTGCCGCAGGGATGGGGGCGAGTGGTTGGGAAGGAGGCAGAAAAGGTGAAGGAAAATGGGTGATGAGACCCCTGTCCGCTGTGCCAGGCTGGCAGCATCCAGCAGCCCAGTGGAGGCAGCCGGGGTAGCACAGCCTCCTGCCCCCAGGCTGGGTTTCAGGCTGTCCCAGCTGAGAACTGAGGGTTGTGTTGGAAGCAGCCGGAGCTGGAAAGCCCTTAGGGAGAGAGCGACAGATGGACAGGTGGTGGGACAGGCAGCTCCTGGAGAGCTGGCTGCTCGCCCACCCCAACCAACCCACACCCCTCAAGGCTGCTCCCCAGGGCCAGCACACAGGGGCACTGGCAAGAGTGGGCTGCCTGCTGCCTGCCTGCCTGCTGCCTGCCTGCCTGCTCACTGCAGCCCTTCCCCTGACCACGGCTCACCATCCAGCATTGCAGCCGCTCCCCGGCAAAGCTGCCTCCAGGTCTCCAAGCCCCTGCTCCCCTCAAATGCCCAAGACAACCACAAAAGCAGCCATGGCAAAGCCCATCCCCGCTACTCCAGCCTCCCGCTGCCCACCCCGAGCCAGGGCCGGGCACGGTACCATGCACCAGTGAGGGCTTCCCTGCCAGGGCTTGCAACGAGATGGACATCCCACAGGAGCTGCATGCAGCCAGGAGCAGGATATACTGGGAGAGCAATACACAGCAACAACATTTATTTCTTTCCAATTAATTTAATCTGCCTGGAACTGGTAGGGGTGATGATGACCCCCAGATAGGAGAGGAGAGGCGATCATGGGATCTCGTGGGATCCCGTTGTGCCAAGATGGTGCTTTTGAGGATACTGACCTCCACCACAGCCCCTGCTGCCTTCCCAGCTCTCCTGCCCGCCCTGCATGGCACGCTGCTCATGCTGGATGGCACGCTGCCTGCAGCACAGCCGGAGTACACGCACTGGCAGGTATCAGGATGGGGACAGGAGGGCAGGTGAGGACAGGTGGCTCACTGCAGCCAGAGGACTGTTGTCCTTGCTGGTGAAATGTGTCCCCCCCCATGCCGGGACTGGAGCAGCTGAGGCTGGGCAGGGGCTGCACTCCTGCAGCACCAGGCACGGGCAGGTGATGCGCCGGGGGAGACCCAGTCACCCTGCCGATACCTCGGGAGCCTGTGAACCACCAGCTCCCAGCTCACATGTAGCATCTTGCACATGCGTGTGCAAAGCCCAGCAGGTCCCTGATCAAGTGCACACTGCCCAGGGGCGAGGGATGGCTTGTTCCGGCCCTGCTCCATGTACTAAAGCAAACCAGCTCTGGGATGGCAAAGGGACCACAGTGTCCTGCTGAGGGCACGGGACAGCTGTGGGGGTGTGAGCGGTCGCTCCGGTGGGGGCTGACCAGGCTGCCGGGAGCAGGACCTGCTCCCTGGGATGGGTGCTGCTTCCCTTGGAGTGGGGTGGGATGGGATAGGGTGGGATAGGGGGTACATCCAGCTCCACAATTCCTAAAGTGCAGCTCCCTCTAGTGTCACACCAGCCCTCCAGAGTTGTCGCCGTGCACCCACAAGGCAAGGTCACGGCTCTGCAAGGACAGCACCCACCAGGAGGGTCCCCAGGGTTCTGGAACAGCATCCACCAGGAGGGTCCTCAATGCACAGGGACAGCACCCACAAGGCAAGGTCACCACTGTGCAAGGACATCACCCACCAGAAGGGTCCCCAGGGTGCCGGAACAGCACCCATGAGGAGGGTCACCACTGCTCAGGGACAGCACCCACAAGGATGGTCCCCAGGGTGCAAGGACATCACCCACAAGGAGGGTCCTCACAACACAGTGACAGCACCCACAAGAAGTGTCCCCAGGGTGCAAGGACATCACCCACAAGGAGGGTCCCCACAGCACAGGGACAGCAACCACAAGGCAAGGTCACTGCTGTGCAAGAGTATCACCCACCAGGAGGGTCCCCAGCACGCGGGACAGCACACACAAGGAGGGTCTCTACGGCGCAGGGACAGCACCCATGAGACAAGCCCTAAGCCACCCGTGCAGCCCCGGGGTGCGGGCAGTGGGCATGGCATGGCATGGCCAACAGGCACGCAGCGCTTGCAGCCGAGGAGGCGGCTGATGAAGCACCGGCAGCGAGACTGAAAACTCATCCTGGCCTAATTATTCCTAATATTCAATTCATCAATCTGCAAGGGGATGATCGCGCTCTGCCGGAGCGGCTGCCAGCAGCTCTCTCTCCCAGGGCTTGTCATGCCGTTAAGCTGTGCCAGCTCCTCCCAGGCAAATGAAAGGCAGCAGGAAGGCAGGAGGCAGCTCCGAGCTGGGCAGGGGAGCCCTGGCCCCAGGGGACAGGCTGGGGTGGGCACTGGGGGTGCACGGAGAAGATCCCAAACCTCCAGCACCCTGTGATGGGGAGGGTCCTCACATCCACTGCTCCTTGGGGACACAGCAACACAGCCACAGGAATCACTGACTCTGTCCATGCAGGAGAGGGGGGACAGAAGGTGCTCAGCTGTGGGGCAGCAGCTCGAGGGGCCACCACAGCCCATGGGGACTCGCAGCCAGGGATGCCAAGAGCAAAGCTGGTGCAGTCAGCACAGCTCTGACTGCTGGACCTGCCCGCGGATCCTGGAGATCCAGATCTCTGGAGGATTCAGGAGATCAGCCAACCCTGGGGCTCTGCGGGAGAGACACCCTATGGAAGGTGGCAGGGCTCCCCAGCGCAGGCAGGGCTCCCCAGAACGGGCAGGGCTCCCAGGGCACCCCTGTAAACATGCACGATGCTGGAGCCGTGCCGATGCCACGGGCAGCGCTGCGCATCGGTGCCAGCCCACCCCGTTTGATCTCCCTGCAAGCAGACAGCTCTCAGAAGTCGCTAGCTCCCTGCTGGGGTGTGCTTTAAAAGTATATTAAAAAAGGGGGTGGGAAAAGAGGGATTTTGCTCCAAAGATTGATGCTGACAGTGAGCTGTGAGAAGGCAAGGGCGAGCCACCCCGTGCAAGGCTGTCATTTCAAATCAGAACGCACCGCCAACCTCGAGGGACTGTTTTGATCATTAACGGAAAGGATTTTTTCATCACTTTCCTCAATCAAATTAATCTGAAGTGAAAAACGTGGAGCTGACAAAGGAAATATTTATAAAGCAAACGAGGCAACATCAAAGGCAAGCGGGCGCCCGGCTCCCAAGGCTACCAAAACAGGGAAGGCAGGAGCCCGGCACACGCCACGGCAGCACACGGCAAGGTTACGGGGAGCTTTAAAAATGGAGATTGGCGGCACTTGCAGCCAAGCAGCTCTTTGCTTCTATTTCTGGGGGTCACTGGCTCCTGACCAGCCACTTTGTGCACAGGGACGGTGGCAGCTGGCCGCTGTCCTGCATCCCTCCTCCTGCTGCTGACAGCGATCCAACGCAGCGAAGCAGCGAGGGCACGCTGCCGCCTGCTCCTGCCTGTCCCTCCGAATGCGCTGATCCTGCTGCCCATCCCTCTGGGTGCATTAAGCGTGGTGTCCCACACCACAGCACCATCCTGGGGGTCCTGGGAGGAAGGCAGGACCCTCATCCTCCTCCCCAGCGTGACAGCCCATGCTGCCTGGGCTCGGTCATGGGGATGTGGGGGATGCAGGGAGAAGCCACTCTCCTCGGGGATGGTCAGGGCTGCCCCGCATGGGGATGGCCCCCTCAGTACCTCGGGGCCGGGATCCCCAGTACCTCGGGGCCAGGCACAGGGGACACAGGACCGCTGCTAGCAGCACCAGAAGCACCAAGGGCTCCAGCAGGGCCCAGCAGTGGTGGGGACCTGGAGACTGGAGCCAGGGGCTCTGGCCAGACATCACCCTCATCTCCTGCCTATGAGCATGCAAGGGTGAATGCAATCAGGTTTGGGGAGAAAAAAGGTGGTTTCAAGCAACAGCCAAGCATGGCAGGGTGGGAGACAGCAAACCCTGCTCCACTGTGGTGCAGGGCGATGGCAGCTGGAGGAAAATCGGCACCAGTAACTCCTGGGATGGCTGGCAGTGTGCAGAGCGGAACCCTGCTGAGGCACAGCCCAGCATGGGGCCAGGACCCTCACAGAAACAACCAGGTTTCCGTTTCAGAGACCGGAGCTCTCTTCACGAGTCCCAGCAACATCCTCACAGCCACTTCTGACTACAACAAGTGACAGACTTCGCATTAGAAGTCTCACAAGCTGCTATTTTTTTCTTTCTTTCTTTTTTTTTTTAATATATAAACAGGGCTCTGAAATGGAAAGATGCAATTAGGCATGGAAATAGTCCTCAATGAGCAGCAGCGAGCAGCCTCACTATGAAAGAAATTGATTTTATTTGACCATTTTATGAGCATTTGAAAATTGCATCCTGAGCATGTGCTTCAGTAGTTAAGTGCACATTATATTCTTCATTCCCCTGAATTGCTCTAAACCAGCCTAGAAAAATATGCCACGGAAACAAAGGGAAATATAAAGCGACGTGGGTACACAGCATTCCTGGGAAATGGGTCCAGCTGAAAGCAAGACCGCAGCCCCTCAGAGAAGCCAGCTCAGAGGGTGCTCCAGCTTTGGGTGCACGCTGCAACTCCCTGTGGAGAGCCCCTGGGTCACCCGTAAGGACCCATGCAGCACCACCGGCATGGGCAGTGCCAGCTCCCGGCCCCGCACCAGCACCTGCCTGCACCAGGAATGAGTGAAGACATCGCCACCAGCCCCAGCATCTCCATACCTTCTTCCCAATGAGCTTCTTGCGCAGGAATTCCCGGGCCTCGAACATGTAGGGAATGTCATAGAGGGGCCTCAGCTTCCTGTTCTTGTCCTGCAGCAGGGGCAGAGAGGTGGCACAGGTTAGGGAAGTCCCCCAGAAACACCCTGTGATGAGCATCCCTGTGGGCATGCAGCCCACTCCCCTCTCCAGAGCAGACACCCCAAAGCCGGTGCACCCAGCACGCCCCCACACCTGCTCCCATGAGTGCCATCCCACTCCTGCACCCCATGGTGAGCTCCCCGAGCATCGCTGCAGCCCCAGCTCTGACAAAACTCTGAGGGGAGCCCCTAGCCAACACAAGGACATGCCAGCAGCCACCTTTCGGTAGCAGGCTGAGCATCTCCAAGTTTAAGTGTCAACTCTGTAAGGGGAAGGGATGGAGGGGAATTTGGGGTGGGAGAGGTGGCCAGAGTTCCTCCAACAACCTGACCACCTCCACCGAGCCACTTGGCCCCACTCATCCAGTGCCAGGCAGCTCAGTACCACATCCCCCAGCCCCGCGGGCACTGCCCGGGGATCTCCACTTGCAGAAGGAAGCAGCAAAGGTCTTCCCTCCCCAAAATGCTGTACACGGCACCCCCTCCCCGTGCCCACTGCTTGCCCTGCCCACAGGAGGGGAAAATAAAGCTCAGAGAGCTCTGTAATTAAGAGAGCTGTGCAAACTGGGTACATGGCCTCTGTTCACACAGGCTCCTGCACAAAAGTTGCTTGTTAGACAAGCTCGTTATCAGCCAGCGATTAACAGCACTTGCGGGAGGAGATGCCCAGGAAAGGGAACGAGAGGGCATCTTGCTGCTCATTGCCCATCAGCTGCTTGAGGCCTCTCGTGGCAATAAAATCCCTTCAAAGGCTGAGCAAAAGGGGGAGTTTTCCAGTGGAAAAAGCAGTGAGGATTTGGGAAGGACACATGGGTGGGAAGGGGCCAGGGAACGGCTCCAGCCACGCTGCATGCCTGCACCTGCATGAGCTTCGTGGCAGGTCTTGTGGAGCAGAATTGGCAGCAGTGAGCCTGGTGAGCTATGTAAGATAATGTGTAAGGTGTACAAGATAATCCATACAGGACACAGGGTGCTGCTCACCCTCCCTGGGTCACCCTCTGCCCCTGGGAGCCCCCAGCTCCCTGCAGCATCCCAACAGTCTCTGTGGCATGGCACAGCAGTGTGTCGCCCGGTGGGGCAGGCAGGGGCTCATATCCCAGCCCCAGAAGAGCCGGGGTGGGGACTGAGCTGCCACCAAGGCTGGTAATTCCCCCGACTCCACACCCCAAAGTGCCTGCGGCATAGAGTCCCTCAGCCCCTGGTTTTGCCCAAGGGCTCCCGGCAGAGCTCCAGGCAGGGTCCCTCCTGTCCAGGTACCGTCACCGAGAGCAGCCAAAGCAAGCACCACGCAAGAGCACGGGACAGGTGGGCAGCAGTGTCCCTGGCCACCCTCCCTGTGATGAGGCTCTGGTGACAAATCCTCAGGGCAGAGATGGTGCCTTTGGAGCCACCCCTAAACTGTGCCACTGCCACCACCCCTGGGCACAGCACATGGTGACTGCACAACAGACCTGGCTTTGAACGCGATGCCAAGGAGCTGCCACTGCTCAGCACCGTTCCCAGAGGGAGTGAAGCAGCTTTCCCGGGCAGATCCTGCTCCCTCACTGGTGCTGTGCTGGACTTTGGACACACTTTGCAGTTGGCTGCACCAGCACTGCTATGGTCAAGGTGCCTTTGGGCCCCGCCAGCACGAGGGGAGGAAGGTGGGAGAAGCCAAGCCAAGCCAAGCCAGCCCTGGGAGGTCCCCAGCCCACGCTGGTGGAGGACAGCCCTTGGCACATTGTTTCTCTCACTGGCACGGTGCCGTGGGGCAACAGCCCCCTGCACACCGCGCCAAGCTGGGAAGGAATACACTGAAAAGAGGGAGATAAGGTGAAAGCAGCAGGAAATGAAAGAGAGGGAGCGAGCAGACAAAGACATGCTGGCACTTGCACTCCATGTTCTTCTGTAATGAATGAGGATTTGATGGAGTTTATTGTCCTCCATGCCATTCTCAGGCTGCTCCTTGGAGCCGTTGCCTCCTCCACTCGCATCGTCACTTGCCCAGCGCCACAGCCCCTGCCGGCACAGGTGATGGGATCGGCGCCAGACCCTGCAAGGACATCTCCACCCACAGCAGTGAGCCGGTGCAGCACCCAGTGCCAAATCCATCCCTGGAGGAGGCTCCTGCTCCATGCAATGGCTGGAAACCCTTTGCAGGCAGGGCAAGGGCATGTCCCCAGCCTGGCAGGGTGCGGGACCAGCAGAGATGGGATTTCTTCAGGAAAGGAGCTTTTATGCGCACTGGGGCTCAGTCTGATATTACTTGTGGCAGAGAAAAGCTTCCTGGCGCCTAAGGAGACAGGCTTGATGAGGCCAGCACGGAGCTGTGGTAGGCAGCACGGGATGTGGTGCTAGCTAGCCGGCCCCGAAGCTGGTTTTCTGTCAGGGAGAGAGCTTTCTCCTTGCCCCATATAAAATAAAGCCCCGGCCGAGCACATGGGGATGGCATGGCTGGCAGGCGGCCAGAGGGAAGCCCTGGCACGGGCGGTCGCCCCACTCGGGAGCGTGCTGCTGCCGTAGGGAATGCTGGCACTGCTGCCGAGCTGCTTCAGCCCCGCGCTCGGGCCAGCTCCCCGGCTGTGCTGTGGCACATCACAGAACGATGCATTATTCACACTGCTCCCCTCCCCGGCGAGGTGCTCAGGGACGGATGCATCTCCATTATTTAGCTGGTGCCAGAAAAATTCCCAGTTCCATGCCAGGGCTGGAGTCAAGCCGCGTGACAAATCCTGCAGTGCCAGGAGTGGGGTCTGAGCGGGGATGCCGGGGCAGATGCCCACTCCTCCTGGAGCATTGCCCCATGGACCACGGGCATCCCCTTGGGCCCTGCAGCAGCATACACGAACCCGTCCCTGTCCCCTTGCGGCAGGGCCCTGGCCGTGCGGAGCCGGAGGAGCAGGGATGACTAACTCCTCATTTCACGGTCCAGTGCTGCAAAGCCGTGCCGTACAGCCACGGCCGTCGCTTTGCTGAAAAATCACCACGCGGAGACAGAGAAGTAAGCCACAGGGCTGAGACTAGGGGAGCGCTCAGCCCTCCAACACGGCACATGCCAATGCTCCCCACATTGCCACCTCCTGCCCCCCAAGGCAGAGCCCAGGCTTTGCTCCAGCCCCTGGAGCAGGCAGGGGCTGGGCTGGCCCGGCAGCAGCTAGGGGAAGCGCTGGCACAGCTAGCTGTACGCTGGCAGAGATGAGCGTGCAGGAGCTGCCGCCGGCCACACCACCCACCAGCCCCCCACTCTGCCCCTCGCCATACCCAGCCAAAGCAATAGGCAGTGCAATGCCCCTGGCTGCCAGGCCCTGCTCCCCGTGGGGCCAGGAGAGCCCCCAAAAGCCCAGGAGAGCTCCCAGAAGAAATGCTTGCACTCAAACACTACCTCTTCCCTGCAGCCAAACCCAGGATTGCTGTCCCCGGCCCCATCCCAGCAGCTCTGCGCTGCAAGGACTCCCGCTTCAGGGTCACACAGCAGGCTGCTGCCTGCACTCAACTGCCTGCTCTGCCTGCTAGGCACCTGGAGCATCTCTGGTCCCGAGTCCTCAGGGCAGCTCCCACTGCCAGCCCCTGCAGCCAGCGGCACCCTGGGGTGCCCGCTGCTCGCTGGCACAGCACTGCCACCGTGGAACCTGATGGGACCCGGGTGACGCATCTCTCCCAAGGTCACGGCGAAGCCTCAAGATAAATAACACTGCTCTGCACAGGCAAAGCCCTGTGCAAACACTAATTAATCTTCACTAACGAACTCCAAATTTATTGCTTATTTAAGTGTCTATCTGGCACAGGCTGTTAAGTCCCTAATCCCATCCCGCACGGCGCTGGAGCACAGGAAGAATAGCGGGAGTGAGTGGCAAAGCTCCGGGTGGCCCCAGCATCACCCGGTCCATGGTGCAGCACTGGAGGGCTCAGGTGCCGGCAGCAATCGCATCGGCAGAGAAGCAACCAGAGAGCAGCTCGGCAACATTTGCACAGGGAGGGTACAGGAGCTGCTCACAAAGATGCCCCAGTTTTGCTTTTAAAGCTCCTTTAAAGCTTTTAAAGATGGGATGCACTCTCCATCCCACCCAGCACAGGGCTGGCGCGGTGCAGCCGTGGGTCCCGGCACAGTGCTGGCGTGGGGCTGGTGCTCTGGACAGGCTCCGCTGCCGCTGCTTAGCCAGGGATTTACCAGGCTTGTGTAAAACACTGCAGCTGCATTAATGAGAAGAGGGGAAATGCCTGACCTGGAAGCAGCGTTCAAGTGCTTAAAAGCCTCTTCTCCAAGCGCGGCAGCTCTCTCCGGCACTGCACAAAAGCAAACATTTGCCTTAAAAAAAAACCAGCAAAATTGAAGCATCTCACAGGTCTGCAGCCACGTGAGACCACCCCAAAAAGAGCACCACCAGCACAGACACCCCAGCAACAGTGCCAGCCCCACCACCGGAGCAGGCACCATCGCCGTGCCGTGCTGGGACCCACGGCTGCACCACACTGGCCCTGGAGGAGGCAGAGAGGCTGGGGCTGAGTCCTTACTGAGGCCACGTCGCTGTGATGCTGATGAAAAATGCAAACTCTTCTGTAATTCCCAGCACAAGTAAAATGCAATGGGCTGTGCCAGGAGTCAGATAATAGAAACATTTAAGTGTCCAATACATATCGCCCTTAACCACTGCCCTGTCAGCCACCATTAAATACCATTTTACTGGCCTGTAAAAATGATATTTCATATGAGAGGGGAAGTGGCCCAGCAGATGAGTCTGGGAAGCCGTTCAAGAACTTGGACACATGTTTGAGGTTTTGCAAATAAACATTAAAAATCAATATAACGGCAAGGATGTTAACTAAACTCTATGACCATCAAACATCCAGCAATTATAGACACGTAGGAAGATACTTCCTTTTTGAAACTACATCTCAACTCAAGAGCTCAAACCGCAGCAGCATCCCTCTAAGCCACCTCCCCCGTCACCTTCCTGGACATGGCTTTTAATGGTACACGGGGAAGTGGAGCAGGACAAGCGAGCGAGAGGGATGGAACAGCTCAGCAGGGAGCTGCAGATGCCAAAATGCTGGCCCTGGCTTTCCCCAGTTGGTGGGGAGAATCATCAGCCATTCAAAAAAAATAATTAAAAAACAACAACAAAAAGCATATTAGCCTCATTCAATTAAACGTGTGTGGTGAGGAAGTCGTTTTACTAGCCAGAAAGTCAATGCGCGGAGCTTCATCTTCAGAGAGTTGCTGGAGCAGGGGAGTGATGAAGTGCTCTCCCTTCCTCCTAGGATGTGGAGACAGGGATTAGAATCCAGAAATCAATGTGGATGTGCTGCTTCCTTGCAGGCTGCCTGTGGATACGTGTCAGGAAGCCCAGGGAAAGAAGCTAGCTTTTTGTCTAAAACAGAAGACAAAGCACCTCGAAAGTGGGTGCTGCCCCCGGGGCTGATGAGCACTGGGTGCCAGTGGACCCCTCAGCTTCCCTTCTCCTTAAATAACCACCATGTGGCTTTAAATACCTAACAGACCGAGTGAGTGATGTCTCTCCTGTCAAATTAACATCATTACGCCGTACAGTAGCCAATTAAAGTCTATTTTCAGGAAAGCAGCAGCCCATATCTGCCATGAAGGATTGCATCCTGCCATGGAGGGATTAAACACTGAGTGCCCTCAGTTCCCTGCTGCTGGGGGGTCCCGCTCCCAGCCCCTGGCCCCCTTCCCAAGGGCAGAAGATGGGGATGCCAATGGGTGCAGGCACATTTGGAGCAGCCAGAATCCAAGACCATGGCTAGTGAAACACAGCCCGGCATGCTGGTGGCACCTTCCTGACAGCCCACTGGTTCTGGGGTGCTCGCCAGCTTGCAGAGCAGGGGAGGATGGCCTGATCCCCCAGGAACAAGCTGGAGCTCCCAGCTCCCTGTGCACAGGACTTCAAAGTTTCTTCCAAGAATCCCGGCACAGGATGCTACAGGCACCAGGGCTCACAGGGGGAACCCAGAAGAGCCAAGGGGCTGGGACCCACAGCCCAGCAGCACCACAGGACTGCAGGTGGGGAGAGCTCCCCCTTCCCTGCCAGTGCAATTAGGGAAGCTTATTACTTGTAAAGCAATTAGCATAGCAAATCAACTCCAAGCGACACGTGAGAATAAGCTGTTCAAAGTGGCAAGGCGATATGGAGATTACCAGCTGCCACTGAAAGCAGCGGCCATGGCTGGTGTCCCCTGCTCTGGGATACAGCAGCCCCCAAGGGACCCCAGGATGGGGGACACCTGCCCCGTTCAGAGGCTGCCTGGCTTGTGCCAGGGGAAGAATCTGATCCGGAGCAAGCGGGGCTCCTTCCCATGGGCAGAGGAATCCTTGGGGCGGCAGCAAGGGAGACCTGGGCTGCCTGGTAAATGCCTGGAGTCAGCTCCTGCCGCTCCCCGGCATGGGGAGCGTGAAGGCAAAGGAGGGAAAGGGACACAGTTCATTAGCAGTGTCACTCCTGCGGTTCCCAGCCCTCCTGCCCTAGCACATCCTTGGCTGAACCCAGCACACCCAGCTCGCCAGGGGATGTGTCGAGCGGGAAATCCATCACGGAGGCCGGCGAGGCAGTGACAGCAAACGCGGCGGCGTGCTCCATGCTGGTGTAACAAGCAGAGCTGGCGCAGGGCTCCAAGAGGAGCCTGCAGCTGGTGAGCAGAATCATGCTGTTGCCGAGCGTTTGGGGACAGGCTTTTCCATATCAAAGCCTGTGTAGCGCATCGAAGCTCTGCTCTGCAAAGATGGCAAGGCACGCATCTGGTTCAGTGGTGTGCACGTGGGCGATGCTCTTACAAACGGCATCAGCTCCTTCATGGGTCTGTCCCAGGAGCCAGGCAGCGCTTCTGCAAGGAAAGGGATGACACCAAGAGCAAAAGCAGCTACAGGAAAGTGACAGCCCTGAGGACTGCAGGCACGTGCTGCAGTGAGGAAACAAGGACGAGGGGCTGCCACCGCACCAGAGAAATAAACAGCATCTCTGCTTGGGTGGCCCCAGCTCGCGCAAGCAGGTGCCAATTCCTGGATGCGAAGCGTGAAGTGAGTATTTGGCTTCCCCAGCGCTCTGCCTGCTCTGCCGCCTGCCTGCTCTCCTGCAAAAGTGTTCTCCACTCCTAATTGCCTGCAGAGCCCCTCCCTTGCAGCCGGCACTTCATACCAAGGCACCACGCGCCTCTCAACCACTCAAGTGATAAATGCTGGGTGCCCATGGCAGAGCAGGAGAGGGCTTTTATAAACTGGCAAAAAAGGAGAGTGCATGCCCAGAGACCCCGCCGGAGTGACCGAGTGCTGGCTGAGAGAAGGGCGGTGCTGCAGGCAGCCCTGCCTTGCCTTGCCCTGCTGCCAGCAAGCCCGCGGCCAGCCCCAGAGGTTGTGTGGGTTGCCAGCCCCAGGGGTGGCACAGGTTGCCAGCCCTACCTGGTTGCATCCCCAGCTGCAGCGATAACCATGGTGCCACCACACTCGGCATGGCAGACCGGACCAGCACAGGTATCAGTTGCAGCCCAGCCACAGCCAGGACTTGGGCAGGGGCTGTGCAAGAGTGGAGTCATTTGCAGCAGCAGCTGAGGACTAATGGGTTTGAGGGGCACGGGGGGATGCGGCACCCCCCCGGCAGCCCCCCAGCCAGCCTGGGAGAGCAGCTCCTTTCCAGCTGCTCTCTCAGGGGGCACAGGGAAGATCAGAGCACCTCAGCAGCTGCTTCTGCAGCTAACGAGACTGGCCGGAGTTACAGCTGTAAGAGGATTAACGCCAGCTCTGGGAGCTCTCTGATACTCACACAAAGGAACGCCTCTAAACTAATGGGGGTCAGGAAGAAGCTTCCCCTGGAAGCCTGTTATCCTGCAGCTGCTGCTACAGGACAACTCCCACCTTCTTCTAAATCGCCTGCCTGTGGTGGGAGAGCAGGCAGCTTCAAAAGCCCTGGCCAGGCGCTCCCATCATCTGTGCTGCGATATGGATGCTGCAGCCAGCAGCGCCGGGTGCTCGCCCCATCACCAGCCCAACACCACCTGGCACCCATCTGCTCTCCTCTCCCATAATGGACACCCATAAGGATGCTAAGGCACACCACTGGTGGAGAGTGTGGTGAGGCAGGAGGGCAGTACCATCAGCACGGTGCTCCCGGCACCGACCACGCAGGAGCTCAGGGGAGCCAGCACCGTGGCTGAATCCATCCCAGCACCCTGTGGGTAGAGGATTTTACCTAGACCCTGTTCAGCCCTCGGGTGGGCATCAGAGCATCTCAGGCCCTGGAACTATTCAAACATCATTAGCGGAGTTAGGCTCCTGAGCTGAGCTGAGCCTCCATACCCAAACTAGAAAGAAAGGCCCCCATTTTAATCGCTTTCATTATCAAAACAGGCTCCCCGCTGGAGCCTTGTAATTGGAAGTCTACCATTTTAGCGTGATTTGCATTTTATCAAAGCATATTGAAAGGGCTCACAGGAGTGTTCTCCCCTCGGGTCCCTGGTGCTGCATGGTACCAGCACCATGACACAGAGTGGGGAGAGCCAGAGGCGCCCCTGCACCCCAGCAGGTGCTCAGCACTGCAGGCATGATGCTGCCTGTCCCCCTGGGAGAGGGACCTCGCATGGTGGCGGCAACTCCTGCCAGTGTCTCAGCACTGCAGCGGTGCCAGCTGGGCCGAGCTTGCTGGCAGCTGCCCTTCACTGCGCATGCAGGTGGGTTGAGCTCAGTGCTGACCTTCCTCGCCTCCAAACACAACTGGCAGCAGCAGCCACTTCGAGTCCTCCCTGCTCTGCAAAAGCTCTTCTGCTTCTTCTGCAGCAGCTTCCCCAGCAGCTGAGGGTGCCTCAGCGCACCTGAAGGCAGCTCAGGGAAGCAGGAGACAGCCAGGTTTTTGGTGACCCCGGGCACAACCAGCCAAGCCTTGGTCACTGGCACACCACACAGAGGCACTGAAGGCTTTTCTCCACCATCACGTGCAACACAGAGCTGGGTCTGTGGCCAGACATGGGGCCAGGCTGAATCATGTACAGCATGGAGCAAGTTTTCTGCATCCTCCAGTCCCCTTCCTGAAACGAGCCCAGGGCCTGAGAGCAACCCAGCCTGCAGAGAGGGCTGCCAAGAGGTTAAAGGCTGCTCCATCCTGGCTGCTGTCTTTTCCTATCCTATCCCGTATCCATCCTCCGCCTCCTCCATAAAACCCGACAGAGCCCAGCTCCGGTATTGATGGTGTTGCTGGTGCACGCCACTCCGGTCTCCTCCCCAGGGCGCCGGGGCTGTGCTCACGGTGCGCCTGGGCTCACTCCCGCAGCCTTGCCAGCAACCATCAATCTCCATCAAGCCTGAAGGCACCTATTAATCACATTACAGAGAGGCCCTAATTTAAACCTTCTGCCTACTGCCACACGCTGCCTGCTCATCTCCCTCTGCCAGCCCGTTTCAACAAAGAAGAGTGTGAAGGTCCGCAGCCCGTGGTGATGGGGAGCATCCTGCAATGGGCCCAGGGTGTTTGTGCCACTCCTGGCAATGCGGTGTGGTGAGGAATGGCACGGAGGACTGGCAGCACCAGGAAAGTAGTGGCATCCCCTGGAGGGACCCCCACCGTCACTTAACAGGATTCCGAAGGAGGAAGGGAAAACTTTTCCTCCTCTCTGGATGCACCAGCAGCTGTTTGAGCTGGGAGTCCCATGCACAGAGCTGGTGGCAGGCTGCATCTCGCCCAAAACCCTCCAGGAACACACTGCATGCTGCAGCAAGTGGCATCCGAGCTGCCATGGGGGAGATGCTGGTGGGTCCGGCCCCAGAGTGGAGTGGGGCTTACAGGGCCACAGGATGCAGGTGCCTCGGGATGCCAGCAGCATGGCAGGGCAGCTTTTGGCAGGAGAGGTGCTTACCCACTGCAGTGCTTGGAGCACAGCACAACCCATCCCAGGTGCACAGAGGACAAGCACAGTGCCATAACCGGTCACCTTGGGGCTTCTCTCGCCTGATGGAGCAGCAGATGAAGCAGGACACAGCATTTTCCTCAGGAATTTCCATTGCTGCAGTTAGCGCCTTCCAATAGGCACATGCTGCTCCAGACCTTCAGCGGGTCCCCAGCAGACCCCAGCCTTGTTCCTCCATCTTTCTGCATCCCAGAGAGATGCAGCCAGGGCACGGGCCGACACAAGAAGTGCATGTCCCACCATGGGCTCTGCAGCCAGCACTGCAGCATCCCCCGGGCAAGCAGTGCAAACCATCCCCACTCCCTCTTTGGGCTCAAAGACAAGTCCAGGTGCTGTCAGGACCAAAGCCACCATACTTTTTTTGCAAGAGCAGAGCCTGCGTCTCCAGTTGCTGGCATGCTCAGCACCTCTAACTCCTCAAAAGTGGGTAGGAAAACACATTTTGTTTGTGGATCATAATCCTCTGAAAGCTCCGCACCACAGCTTTGCTCCTCACCCACAAGAACACAGTTTTACAAAGAGGAACAAAACCCGCTGTGCACACCAGCTCCCTGGCTATGGCAACCACACTGGCCACAGCCGCTCCAGGCAGAGGATGTTCCGTGCCCCCACCGCCTTCCTTTGCACAGCTGCTTGCAATCGCATTAGCACCAGGCTTAAATTAATAAAGGTGTTTGTCTTGTCAGTATGTGCTACATGTTGAACCAGCACCCTCTCGGGAACTGCGCTCCCGCAGCGCAGGGATGAGCCCGATCCTGCCCAGGATGAGCTGGCTTTGCCACTGGTGTTGCCCCATTACAGCATTGCCGCTGCCGTAGGCGGCTCCAGTCTCCTGCCTCCTGACAACCCTCCTCATCCCCAGGGAAGGAGCTCAATGTCTTCAGTATCATGCACCCGCAGCCCCCAGCTGAGAGACCCCAATGTGGGGGCACGCTCCCCCTGAGGCACCCCGGCATGGTTTGCTCTCGGTCCATTGAGGGGCTGGTGCTCTGACAGTGGGTGCTCACTCCCCGCTTGCTCCCCGCTCACTCCAAGACAGCGTTCACGTGGCCATCAGCGTGGCCGGTGAAGGAGGGCTGGGCAGCACCGAGGATGGGGATGAGGGCAGCAGAAAGCTCATGTCACGCAGCCACAGCAAAGCCTCCACTGCTCTGGTCCACGGGGAAATAAAACAACCCCAGCAGAAAAAGCCACAGGACAAATGGAAACCGCGCGATCAATAGGATCATCATCTCTTTGCCGGCACAAAAATAAAAGGCGAAGCTGCAGATGCTGTTTCGGCACAAAATATCAGCAGATGAGCACCGGCTCACAGGGCTCAGGGCTGAAACAGGCATTTTTGAGAAGGGCACTGGTAGAGATGTTGCCCTTTGGGCTGGGGACACGTGCCAGTGATGACCCGGACACCCTGGTGCACCTGGAGCAGCATCCCCTTGCAATCCCCTGAATCTCAGCCTGGAGGGGCATCACCAGCGTGTGCCGTGGCTGAAGCACAGCGGTGCCAGCCTGCAAAAGGATGCTGTGTCGTCCTGCTCCCGACACCAGACCACGCACCCACAAAGCCCTCTCCTCCCCTGAATCCCCCCTGCATCAGCCATACCCTTGGAGGTACCACCGAGCACGAATGCTGAAATCAGCTAATGAAAGTTATTTATGAAGCGATTACCAAGTTGGCTGTGCCAGCGCTGAATTAAGATAATTTGTAATTACGTGCAACGCTTTTAGAATACAGCACGCTTATGTTTTTAGTCACTTGTTTTATTAAATTAAATGCTCAGGCTAATTACAGGCATCCTTTGGATATCTCCCTCTCAACTCTCGACCCGCGGGAGCCTGTCACCAGCAGATAGTGCGTTCATTGCTCCAGTGTGTTTGCTCACACAGGACCGTTCGGGGCTGTAATCAGCAACTATAAATTACCTCGTTAAAAACAGGATTACCCTTTGCAAGGAAAGCCTCTGCTTAAACCCATCAAGATTCTTCTGAAAAGTAATTTCCAAGCAATTCAAGTTTTTGTTTTGCTGGCATTAGAGGAGAGCATTTCCGGCTGAGGAATATTTGGGAAAGAACTCCTTAGTTCAGGCTTCAGTGCTGGAGCGAGAGCATCTGAAGGGATGTCTTACCCGTGTGCGCAGCTCTGTCGCAACCTTTGCCCCGCTACAAAAAAGGCAAAGCATCTTCAGGTAGTGGCAGGGAAGGCAGTGCCCTTTCCTACGAACTAATCGGGAAAATCAGCCGAGCACAACGTTGTCCGTCTACGGGGAATTCATTAACCAGCGGCGCTTTGGCAATGCGCACAAAGAGCCACCTCTCCACGGACAGGGAGATAATGTTGTCGCTAATGAGGAAACTGAGAAGTATAAAAATATTCAGTAATTTCAGAAGGGTTTTGGGTTTTTCTTTTGTTTTAAATTTTAAAACACTGCAATGTGTGAATTCTATTTTAAATGAACCTGACTTCACCTGACACCCTCGTCGAGCCAAGGGAGCAGCAGAAAAGCAGCGCAGTGCAAGATGCTCTGAATGTCCCACAGACGAGGCCCCTGGAAAAGCTGATCTAGCTCATTACTGAGCTCCAGAGATGCACCAGCGGCACCAGTGACCCATGGGGAGCCAACAGCCCCAAGCATGGGCAAGGACAGCCAGAGCATCCCCCTGGAGCACAATGGACCAGCCAAGGTTCTCCCCGAAAGGGAGGGTTAAACAGGAGACAAGGGATTTGTTTTCTTATCATTCTTCCTCCCAGCATCAGGTTTAGCTCACCCACGCTCGTGTGCCTTCCCCAGGTACCCTTCTGTCCATAAAATCTGGAGAAATCACACTATTTAATTTGGGTTTATGCTGAATACCCATCCGCTTGCTGTAACGCAGACCCCCAGAGGGCTTACAGAGCAATTTAAGAAATATTTTCCTCCATGGTTTCAACCTCTCGTTGCTCCCCACTCCATGCAGGATCACCACAGATAATCAGCCTGGTGCAAGCATCACCCTGCATCCCCTGGGGCTCCGCTGTGCCAGCAGAGGACCAGCCCCCTGCCCAGCAGCATACCAGCACCATCCTGCAGGGCTGTCAGGGCTGCTCCTTCTCATCCAGGGAGCCGCCAGGGGACAGACCCCTGAGACAGACCCCAGCGGGGTCCCCACTCTTAGCAATGCCAATGTCAAGTCCTGCCATGACCCAGCCCCAAGCAGAGTGATGCTCGGAGCACTGGGCTGCCGGAGGGAGCCAACGTGGGAGGAGACAGTGCAGGCACAGTGGCACGGCATGGCACAGCTCCTGCCCCAGCAAAGGAAGCCAGCCCTGTCCCTGCCTGCCTGCGGACTGGCACAAGGCTTGGTCAGGAGACGAGGGAACAGCCCCATCCCCGCTGCCTGCTGGAAGAAATCTTTGTGATAGACTGCCCTGCCAGACCATGCCAGCTCTGCTCCTTCCCACGCTGGCTCTCCAAACCAGAGGGAAATGAAGGAAGGGAGATTGCAGCGCTAGGGGAGGACTCGCGCCAGCAGTCCCTGGGGATCTGCAGGGGAGGATGACGGCAGCAGCGCCCACCACCACTAGCCCCAGCAGCAGGGGTCTGAGCCAGCCACAGGGTCCCCTCCATGGGACATAACATGAGAGAACAGCTGCAAAAATCACCCCAACATGGTGTTTTTGTGGAAAGGGACCCACGACTCAGTGTGCCATGGAGCACCCCACTTAGCCAGGCACCCCCACACCACGCCGGGCAGTGGAGCAGCCCCTTGCAAAGCTGCCCTGCGCCAGCCTGGCTCCCTCCTCGACACAGCAGCTGGCCCCAGCATGGGTCATGGTGGGGGACCCCAAGGGTCCCCTCTGCCACTCCTCTGACCCCAAAGCACTCAAGGAAGGTGGCTGGCACAGGCACAAAGCCCCAGCGCCCATCCCACCCCACTGACCAGGAACTCAGTAACCAGCCCAGAACGCCAGAGAAGCAGCAGCCCCGCTCCACAAACACCTCCATCCACACATAATGGAGCTTTTATGTGATTGTCACCCAAAAAGTAATTTACTGTCCAAAATCTCACAGGAAAGTGATTCAACATGCTAACTGCCCCAACCAGCACAAGTGCTGCTGGCTGGCTTTGCCGGAGGAGGGATTCTTCCCTGCAGCTCTCTCAGGAGATGAGGGAGGGGAAAGGATGGACACCCTCAGCCTGGATAACACTTGCACTTCCCGACCGCTGGCGCTGCAGACCCCACACCAGGACATCCCCACGCTGCATGTCCCCCAACACCTCAGCCAAAGCCCAGGGCTACCCCGGAGCATCAAACCTACCACAGGCGGGGCTAGGGACTGAGGGCAGTTTGACAGATCATGGGCAAAACCCATGCTGGATAAGAGATGGTGGTTTTGGTCTACCCCGACCAAAGCCAGGCAGCCCCATGGGGCACCCAGGGTCCCCTGTGCTGCCCACGCGTCCTCAGGCTCCCCGGTGCTCCCAGCCAGACCCACCTTGCCTCCAGCTCCGCTGTCACGGCAGCTCCCCGAGGCTCGGCGCTGGCATTTCACACCCTCCCCGGCATTTTGGGCGCAGCAGGTGTGATGCCACGCCAGCAGCTGGGGACAGAACAGCCAGCGGCGGGTATGGGAGGCTCAGCAGCTTGAAATCCAGCCACACGTGTGTTGGGATGGGGCACCACTGCACACCATCACTGTGGGGCATCGAGCAAGGGGTCGGGCGGCTTTTATGTCTCCAGCAGTATTTCGGCTGATCTGCTCACAAGGAGAGTGAAAATGGGGTCACCGGTCTCACAACGGGGATGATCTGGACTCAAAGCCTGGCTGCAGGATGCTGCAAAGCCAGGAGAGGCTTCTGCCTCCTTTTAGCCAGGCTCTAAAACCAAGGGGACAGGGACAGGCTCTGCTCAGAGCAAAAGAGCCAGCAGCTGCTGGCAGACTCCCCATCTCAGGCGGTGGCAGCCATTTCAGGACTTAAGGAAAAACCTCCACACTTCCACCACCGCTAACTCGACTTTCAAATGGTAACTGCACACCCCAAGGGATGCGTAACAGGGCTGTCACTTGATAGACCTCACTGCCCTGGCTTTGGGGTTGCATGGCCTTTCGGAGCATGGGAGGGGACACACATGCATCCGCTTTCGACAGCATCCCTGCTTCTGGCGGTTTTAATTTCTGCTAATCCTCCAGCTTACGAAGTGCAGCCCCGCAGTGCACCGGCAGCCCCAGGTCCTAGGTTGAGGGAGGCATTTTAAGATGTGGGAGCAGCTCAGAGCCCAGCTCGGAGCTGCCCGCAGAAGCCAGCAGAAGATGAAGCTGGATGTGAGTGCACCGTGCCGAACCTGCACGTGACAGAGGGGAAGAATAGCAGCCAGCGAAAACTAGGACAGCAGCGTCCGGACAGGGAGGGAGGCAAAAAGCTTTTAAGGATGGAGCTGCCATCCCCACTGCAGAGCCCAGGAGAGAGGACATCTTGAGCCATCACTGTCACCATCATCATCCTGTCCTTGTGCTCACAGGCCATGCTGCAGCCCCCTTGCCAGCCCCAGGGAAACCACTTTGTACCAATGGTGCAGGCAGGGTCCATCCTCAGAGCCTGCAGCAGAGGGTCAGGGTAGAAAATGCTGAAAGGGCAGCCGGAGCCTTGCTAAACTGTAGCCAGTTCATCCTGCTGCGGACCCCCAAGAGGTGGCTGTTTGCAGCAAAGGAGGGGTGTGCATGCAGCATGCAAGTGGTGCGTGGTCCATGTCCCATGCCACTGCTAGCATGCCCATGGGTGACAATCGGGCTATGCCATGCCAGTGCAGCCCTGCACCAGGAGGGGACAAGCCCTTCCCTGGCACCAAGCCCTGCACATGCTGGGCAGCTCCTCCATGGGAAGCTTGTTTCCAAGGGGCCCAACAGTTTTGCACCTTGCACTGGTGATTTCAGGAGGTGCCAAGGCAGGAACTGTTCACATACAACGCATCAGGGAGGTGACAACCACCCGAGTGCTCCTGGCACAGCCAAGCACCAGCAAAGCCCACCTGCATGCCGGCGCCCAGAGGCAAGAGCAGGCTTGGGGCTGCCCCAAAAGGAGCTTGGTGCAGGGGTGAGGCATTGTCCCCTCTGCTCTGGGGTGTGGGAACAGGACTGCAGCATCCCTCAGTCCCTGTGGATGAACGGTGCCAGCAAAGATCCACAAACGCAAGCTGGAGCATCCCCTCCCTGCAGCCCACCTGCAGGCGAAGGAGCTGGGTGGGCTGCGGGCACCAGCGAGGGGGACACACACCATCCCTTGCAGCACATCTTCAAATGTCTAGCGACTAAATAGAGATCTCCAGAAGCCGGTGCTAATGGCAGGAGGAATATTCATGATTACTCTGAGCTGGAAGAGCGTCGCACGGCACTAGCAGAGGTGTGTGGAGGGAGGTGTTAACACAGCTGAAATGCCAGAGTGATGCAAGGGGGGCTGGGGGAGGCACTGAGCTCTCCGCTCCAGCAATCCCCCTGCTCCAGCAATCCCCCTGCTCCGAGGAGAGGGATGCCTTTGTCATGCTCCTGGCTGGAGGTATAAAAAGCGGAGCCCTGACCCACAGGCAGAAAGCACATTGCTGTAACCAGCTCTAAACCAAGCCGAGCAGAGGAGGAGCGAGGTGGCGGGACAAGGATGCGAGCCTGGGCTGGCTCTTGGCACGGGAAATTCCCCTTCCTGCCTCCAGCCCAATCCTGCTGGGTGTCCATGCGGTGATGGAGCTGCTGGTATCCCTTCACTGTGCTGGGGTGAAGGTCATGAAGCAAAGGCGATGCCAGCTCTATGGCAGAGCCCTTGAGCCAACGTGTGCCCCAGCAGTGCCCTCCAGCATCCCCTCAGTCACCCTGAGCCACCAAGAGGCCATCCCACCGGTCACAGGGAAGGATCCAGCGTTATGCTGGGGTGATGCCCAGTGATGCCAGGTGTGGAGGCAGAGACCTGCTGCAGCCGTGCCGGGCACCAAATTCAACTTCCTTGCAGGACATTGTGGCTCCTCACAGAGCAGAGCGCTGCCGGCAGGGGACGGCTCTGGCTGCCTCCCAGATATAGTGGAGAGGTTCCAAAAGCCATATGCTGCTGGGGAAAAAAATTAAGCCTTCGCAGAGCCAGGTTCATCACATACCTAAAATCATGGGCTTAAGTTTCCCGAGGCACAAGGGTGCTGTTGCTAGGCAGGCCGTTAATTGCACAGTTCAGCAATGTGGCAGAATTGCACAGCTCCTCTCTAATTTAGTGCAATTTAACCATCAATAGAGGATTCACAGTAGCTTCCTGATGAGATCAAAAGGTCAAAGCTTCATTCTCCCATCAGCGTTTTCACGCTCACCCAGCAGACCGAGAAACATTTGCCACAGCCTTAGCACAGTGTCAGACCCAACCGCCCCGAGAAGCTGGGCAGCCACGCGCACAGGACGCCAGGTCTGCCCGTTTCTGCTTTAATGCTTCTGGACTGCAGGCACTGGCGATGATTAAGCCTCTCCAAGCAGAGCAGCTCCCAGAGAGCAAGATGCAAAGCCCGGCTGGAGTGTCGTCCTCTTAAATGCAAGCTGGCAGGTGCCTGGATCCTCCTCAAAGCATCAGTGTCAAAACACTAGGCACTTCTGCTGGGTCAGAAGAATTACAACACTTAAATGTAAGTTGTTTGGGAAGTATTTTAGCACAGCCCAATCTTCAGGGCTTATTACTTTCATGGCATCAATAAGACCAAGCACTTAAGTGCTGCCGCTATTTGCAAAGCATATGGTCTGGAGCTGCATCGTCCTCCCGGCTGCATCTTCCTCCCGGCGACATGGGCCCTGGAGCCATGCGGTGCAAGTTAGCTATTGCCTGTGGTCACGGAGCTGTTGCCTCACAGAAGAAGCTGCTCTGTAATTGTCAGCAAGCTCCTGCCCACCTCCCCAAACCAGCGTCGGCTCCAGCTCCAAGGCTGGCCAGCTGCCCACAGCCCAGCACCAGCCCAGTCTCTGCTCCTCCAGGCTGCTGCTGCCCGCTTTACTGTTTCAGGGTTTTTTCTTTTTTGCTGCTATGCTTTTGCTCTCTAACCCATGAGCAATTTCCTGGGATGCCAGAGGCTGTAATCCATACATGAACCCAGCTGTGCCAGCTCACAAATTAATCCAGCCCCGATCAGTCCTCGTACCTAGCTCCAACAGATCCCCTGGGAGCCAGGCTCTGGCTATGCCGTCGCGTGTTTGCTTTCAGCCGGGGAAAGAACACCCTCCTGCGATAAAGCAGCGGTATTTTGCCAGGGGTCTGGATCAGCCTGAAGCCCCCACCCCAGAATTTAGCACCCTGTGCTGCCAGGAGCTGTATCTCAGCAATCTGGAGTCCTGGATGAAATGCCAAACAATTGCTTTCCCACTGTGGAAAGACTTAGGCAGAAGGGAAGAGAGGAACGGTGGAGAGATGCAAGCTAGCCGTTTTTACACTAGAAAAAGCATGCTACCCGGAGGGCAGAAAACAGGTTGCAAGAACATGCTGACTTCATATGTCTTCTCCCTAGAAGCTATTGCAGCCCCTATTAAATATTGATGGGGGAACTCTAGTGCCCCCACTTTCTGCTCCTGCCTCTCCTCAGATGCACCTCTCCTCTGCCAATATTTAGAATACATTAAGGCCAGATGCCCAAGCACTTAGCATTTTACGCCGCACTGCTCCGCCGGTGTGGCAGGGCTCACCGTGCGCCCCATCCACGCCAGCAATCAGTTCTGTTACACAATACATGGATGAGCTACGATGATCCTTGTAACTGTAATTTAGCGGAGATGAGACACTGATGAGTTCATGGGTTTGTTTCTCATTAATCTTTTATGCTCGTTGAGTGTGGTGCGCTTTTTGTAGTACAAATCCTGCTCAACAAATAGGGAAACAAGATCCGCTTTCCACACGGACCCCGTTGCTCTCACAGGCGATCCCTCTGCTGCCACAGAGCCGTACGGCATCCCTCAGCAGGCGGGGCTCGCCTGGGCTGTGGGAGCCTTGAATTCAACTCCAGCATAGAGATACTGGCCAGCCGGGCACAACCCACAGGCTTTGAGCTGCTGCTGAAAGAGACCATCCTCATGGCACCAACAGGGAATAATGAAGATAAGCTGGAGCTCCTGGGGGAGCTTGGCTGAGCTGGGGGATCCCCCAGGTTCCTCCAAGGCTGGTTGCCTTGAGCCACTCATTACTAGAAGGATGAAGGCACCAATCACGAATCATAGAATCATTTTGGTTGGAAAAGACCTTTAAGATCACCACATCCAACCAAGAACAGTCCAGAGCAATGGGAGAAGTCAGCAGATGGGTGTTAAGCCAAGGAAGCGATGGAAACCACTGCCAAATTCTTGGGAGCAGCCCGGATACCTCCCTGGGATGGACAACAGGAGACGAGTTTTGTAACACAGACTCTAAAAGCAATGTGCCACACAGAGAAGAGGTATCTGATAGCATCAGCCCAGACACATTGCTGCTGCTCTAAAATTGCCCAGAGAATAAAGTTGCAGGCGCACATCCCATGTAGTCTGTGCCTTTGGGGGGTCCCAGCACGGCTCCCCTTCCCTGTGCTCCTGTCTCAGCCCTCAGCTCTTGCTCCCGGGGGGGATTTCCAGAAAGCCAACTCACAAGCCTCCCACCAGGCTGGCAGACCCAGGCACTCCTCCCAGCCACAAACGCATCTTCAAAGGCTGTGCTGACAGCCTGGGCAGGCTGCAGCAGAACCGCTGCACCAGAGACACCAGTGAGCTGCCACCACTGCGCCGAGCAGCTCACGGGCAGGGGAGGGAAGGAGGGAGGCACAAAATAACCCTGCAGGAAAAGTGCTGGAGAAGCCCGAGGAGAGTCCAAACTGTGTCCAAGGGTTTTGGCAGCAATGGAGAGCTCCTGAGCAGGCAGAGCCCTCTGGAGCACCAGCTCACCGCTGCCCATGGATGTGCAGGCAGGGACACGTGCTGGCAAGCATGGTGGGAGCTGCCAAGGAAAATCAGCCCTGCACCACCCCAGGAAAGCCAGAGCTTGGTGGCAGAGCTGCTGCCGCTACCAAACCGGAGAGGGGCTAGGAATGACAAGCCGGGGAACCAAGTGGCTATCTTGTTTTTGGCATTGAAGAAGCTTGTGCTGCCGCGCCATTGGCATCATAACCACCGTGAATTGTGCTGTCACCCGAACAGCTCCATGGAGCTTTGCAATGCAAACCGAGCACTTCGCTCCCCAGCCAATGTGCCACCTTCAAGCAGCCTCCGCTGAACTCCCAACTGCCCCGGCAGCGCAGTGGGGACACAGCCAGCCGCGCCGTGCTGCAACGCCACCTCTCCTGGCAGGGGCCACGGTGTCGCCCGCGCTCCCCAGAACCTGTCGAGCCGAGGATGCCAGAAGAGCCTCTGCAGGGACAGGAGGAACCGCTCCACGTTCACAGCTAACGTTCGAACTTCTGCCAAGCCGAGTGCAGCCACCCTCTCTCCAAAATCCGGCTTGCTGCAGAAAAGCACCAGGCAGACACCTGCAAACCATCTGTCGAGCAGCCCTCGCCTTGCCTCGCACGGCACCAACTGCGGGCGGCTCCCACCGAGAGGGGCTGAGCAGGATGAGGCACCCACAGGCACCTGAGGCTCTGCCAGCAAGACCCGTGCGCCATCAGGTACCCCAAAGTGTCACAATGTTAGAAGAAAAAGCTCATCTCCAAGGATAAAGCAGATGTGATTGCTAAAAACGGGTGTGATGGGATCCTTCCTGAACAGCTTGTTTCCCAGATCTCAAATGGGTTATAAATCCATCTCAAAGAACGTCAAAACCAGTAACTCGAGGGGTCCGGGCTGCCCTTGACCTCAAGGTCCATTGCCTGCCCTTCCTCAGCTGCACACTCCCCAGTAGCTCCTGCTCCAGCAGTGCCGGATGGGGATGGCAGCAAGCTGGGCAGGTCATATATACAAAACCTCCCAGTTTCACATAAATATCCTGGCAATCAGCAAGTGTCAGGGAATGGAGCAGAGAGAAAGTACTGCCGTTTGATGGGGTTTGGGTAAAATACAGGTCTTTCTAAAATCTGCTGGAGTGTGGCAGAGCGCTGGCAGGCAGAATGATGAGGAGCAGGAGCAGCAGTGCTGCCGGGGGCTGCCATTCATCACCCGCCCTCGCGCCGCGCAGCTGATGCTCTGCCTTCATCCGGGCATCGCTTGGCACTGCCCAGAGGCGAGGGGGTGACGAAAGTCACCTGGCTGCGCTGCTGGAAGACAGATTGGACACAAGATTAAAGACACAGAAAAATCCTTGCAAGACTTAAATACCGGCACCTCTGGGAGCCGACAGTTTGCAGTCAAAGACCACGTGAGGAGCCGAAGCCCAGCAGAGCCAAGCCGCGTGGCTGCCCCAGTACCGACCTTCTGCCGTCATTGCTCTCTGCAGCAGGACACATCGTGCCTGGCTAGGTGGGCAGACAGACAGGGACGTGTGCGTTTTGCCCAGCATCATCCCACCGTAAGACCAGAAGAGAACCAGTATTGCAAGCACCCTGCATCCCAACCGAGCAGAAATGCCGAGACCGCCCGGTGGGTCAAGCCTGATGGCTGTGGGCTCTCCCCCACTTCCCAGTCCCCCCTGCAGGGCTGATCCCTGGCTGTGAGGGTCCCCACCAACTAGGATCAAGGACCCCTCACAGGTGACGGCTCCCACTCTCCAGAGGCTGGCAGGCACGAGGGCTGGCTCATCCCTCATCTGCTTGCAGCCCAATGGGAGTCAGCAGTTCCCTGCCTTTGGAAACATATCAGAAAGCCAAGGAACTTGCACACAAGCTCATTTGAGAGCGGGGGGGGGAGTAAAAATCCAAGCCCAAATCCTTCTGTCTTTTCTGAAGCCATTTCCAGCTTCTCTACATTTCCAGCTCTTCAGTGCTTTCTGTTTGCAGCAGCATCTGCTCCTCCAAGTTTGCCCGGTGTGGTGACAGCCCTGACGCTCGTGTCAGCTTTGCAATTAGCTGCCAACGTGCCAAACACAGCCCCAGCAGACACGAGGTTCGCCAGCGCTCCGGCAGCACACTGGCAGCCAGAGCAGGCACAGCACCGGGGCCCTGCCACTTTGAAGACCCACCACCTTGCGCCCAGCTGGAGGGGGCTGGAGGCACCCAAAGGTACCCGAGAGCCCTCCCCAGCACCCCAACACCTGTGGGGTAAGTGGACAGGCGTGAGCCACCATCCAGAATAAACAAGAAAAACTGGACAGCCTCAGCTTTGTGTCCTCAGAAAATACAGCTGGAAGGTGCCCCAGGGCCATCCAGGCAATCCTTGAAGAAATCCCCCACTGCCAATGTCAACCTTATCTCCGTTGCACAGGCACCATGGAGTCCCCGAGCAGCGGCACAGCCAGGAAAGAGCCGAGACATCTCTGCTCCTGATCCCCTTTCCACCTCCTTCCGACTCCCAGGGATGAGGGGCCCCAACGCTGCCAAAACCCCAAGCCCCCAGCACCAACTGCATCCCTCCCCACAGCCCTGCTCTGGCCAGGGAAGACCGTGCCGCACTTCCAGACTTCACAAAAACCCAACCCACCATCAGCAGGATGTTTTTATCCCGTTTTTTTCCTCTTTGAATCAGGGTCCATGTGTTTGACTCCCCCACTCCAAGAGTACTACCAATTAAGATATCAATTTAGATAAATTGGGGGATTGGAGCAGATTTGTACTGCCATCACATCAACTGGGCAAATCTAGCTTGCTAAAGCACAGAGCCACTAACGAGATTCTGTAGTTTAGCTGTCCAAGGGAGTGAACTTCTGATTAAAAAACGCACAGATGAAACCTCCTGAACACTGGGAACAGTGCTGACACCAAGACCCAGGAAAGCCCCAGTCCCTGAGCCAGAATAGTCATCTGCATCAACCATTGCAGCCTGCAGCGCTGGCGCCAGCAGACCTGGCAGGTCAGGGCACCTTGCAGCCGCCGCTCCTCCCCAAGGGTTTGCTCTTCTTCCTCCCATCCATGGAAACAACCAGCACAGCAGGGTTCTGCCCTTGGCCAGATCTAACACACTGGCAACCTACGTCAGCAGAGCCAGATCCGTCACCGCCCAGAGCCCACCATGGGGTAGGAGGGCTGAGCAGTGTGGGACGCTGTAGCAATGGGCATCAGCTGCGGCGATGGGGAAGGGCTTCTCCTTGCTCAGAGGCACCTTGCTCACCCCAAAGACTGGAGAACTCCATACTCTGAGCCCCAGACGTGGACCACAGCTGTGAAACGAGCTCCTGCCTCCAGGTTGTGGGCTTAAACCAGCCCTGGCTCCAATCCGGCCAGACGAGGACCAGGCACTTTCACCAGAGGCGAGGGCAACACCAGCCACACTGGGCACAGCTCAGCCTCCAGCCCAGCAAGTCGCTAAGGCCACGGCAGTGGCCAGACACAGCCTGGGGAAGGATTGCCATGAACACTCCGTTTTTGATGCTGTGCAGCAGGAAGGAGCCACCCTGCATCCTGCTCCCGAGATGCTGCCCCAATCGGGGGCGGGGGGGGGGGGGGGTCCTGGCAAGGGGGCTCTGGTCATCCCCACACACCATGGCAGTGGCACCGCACCTGCAGAGCCAGCACCTGGGCAGTGGTGGGAGATGCGTCTTCATCTGAATACGTTATGTTCCTCGACAGAGACAAGTGATAGAGATATTAAATGCTATCAGCTCCTGCTCTCAGGATTCATTTTGCGCCGGGTGATGAAGGCGGGAGATGAAAGGCTGTAGGATTTTATTACGCTGAATTTTCAGTTTGTCATTTCCCATCTACTCGATCAGATGCCTTGGGACCAATTTGTGCTTGGTGGGATGGAGATGGATCTCCCCGGCAGAGCCACGTTATCTACGTGCTACCTGCTACAGTGGGTACGTGTCTAGCCCCGACTGCAGGCAGAGCAGCTCGCAGCCAGAGCTGCCGAGCCCCGACACTGCTGCAGAGCTGTCAGACCCACGCACAATGCGCTGTGAGTAAAGCCTTCCAAAAAAGCCTGAAATCAAGCCTCCCCCTCCCCAAAAAAAAAAAAAAAAAAAATGTGTACGTGCCTTGAGCTCAGGGTCCATCTTTGCAAGGGCAGTGAGGATGGGGGTCTCCCATGCTGAGATGCCCAAGTGCAGAAAGCTCCAGACCGTAGGAGCTGGAGCAGGGATTAAAGGGGAGCAGCAGCAGCAGCCAAGGGTCCCCAGGCACCGTGGGGCTGGGGGAGCTCTGGGGCAGCAAGCATCACCCTGAGAGCAGCAATGTGCCCAGCCAGGGACAGGGGAGAGGGGCACACAGCTGAGCAAGGAGCCCAGTTTGTCTGGCCAGGGCTTTTTTGGGCAGTTGTTGGGGTTTTTGGTGTTTTTTCCTTTTTTTTAAACTAATGATCTGGAAGGGGAGGGGGCTAAACATTTCATTAATTGCATTCACAGGTAATTAAGCAACCACATAAGCGGAGCCAGAAGTGAAAATGCAGAAGGACCTAAAGAAGGGTAAAACCCAGAAAGAAAGAAATGAGGTTCAGCTGGGGCACCCACAAGCAGGGGTGGCCGAACCTGCTCCTGCACGGTGCAAAGGCACCCACAAGCAGGACTGGGGAAGACCACGAAGGACAAGAGAGCTTGCACTGGTGCCAGGGCCCAAAACCCTCTCGGTTTAGGGGTGCGCAAGTAAAAGACGGGCACAGCAGTGGCAGGCCAAGTACCCAAATGGGTATTTTCTGAACCTAGTCACTACAGCCATCGTGGTCCCCAGGACCAGGGCAGGATGAGCTCTGGAGCACCAGCTGCTCCAGCTCTTGCAGGAGGAAGGAGAGGAGGAAGATGGCAACAGCTCTTGCTCCACAGTGGTGCTGCGTGACTTGGGCTCACACTGGCCAGGCCACGCTCATGAGGACAGTTAATTTCACGCCACCGGAGGGTCTGGCAGCAGGACCTGCAAACGCTGGATGCAACCTAAAGGTGCAGGTGTTCCCAAATGCTGAGGCCACTCCATACGAGTTCCCCAAAGGAGAAGCCAGCTGCAGACCAGAGTTTGGCTGCAATCTGGTGACTTTGGGGTGCTGGGGCACCTGTAGTGATACTCCAGACTTGAGGAGGAGGGGGGAGAGGGGGGAACAGCCTACATTTAGGGCATCCCCTGGGCATCCCCGTGCATGGCGGCAGGGCTAGCAGCAAGCCCAGCAGCTCCCAGTAGGCAAGGAGAAAGCAACCACCCGCGCGCCGGGGCTGCAGCGCCAAAGCAAGGGAAGGATTTTCAGGGAAGCCAGCAGTGCGGCGGGGGACAGCCGCCTTTCTGCAGTCTCCTTGGAGACCGCGATTGCTCCGCAAAGAAACTGTGCTCCTCCTGGCAGCTCTGCACAGTGCCGGTGGGACATGAGGGAGCAGGTCCCCCCCACCACCAGCACCGGTGGCTGCCATGCAAGCGTGCCACTTGGCTCATGGCAGCTCCCGTCCACCCGGTGCTGACGCCAGAGAAACAGCAGGAGGAAGAGGCTAATTTGGGAAGTTATTCATAATTCAGTGTGTACAAAACAAGGCGGCATCCTAGGAGGGAGGAATTTCCAAATTACTGTTCCCACAGCAACCCGGGCTCTGCCCCTGTGCACACCAACAGCTTGGGGAGCCGTGGCACGCGGTGCCATCGCCCGCCAGCACAGCAAAGCCAGCCCTCAGCACATCACTGCCGTGTGGGATAAAAAAAAAACAGCCCTAGAAAAGGTGCCTTTCGTAAAATCCTGGATGAAGGCTGGTTCTCTGCTCCCGGCTGGAAAGCCCTCCTCTCGCTCACAGGCGGGAGCGCTCCCTGCCATCCTGAGAGGCGTTAGATGAGGTTTCTGCTAGGAACAATGCGGGTGCTCGGCGGGGGTCTCAGCAGCTCATGAGTGCATCAACCATTAGGGGGGAACAAAATAAAAGAAAGAAAAAAGTGGCAAGCAGATAAATCCCTGCCCTAAGGAGCTTTTATACAGTTTCAGATCAGTTGCCACCATGCAAAGCCAGGCAGTGCCACGCTCCCGGGCCCATGCCGCAGGTCACAGCCCTGCCGGCAGGTACCGGCTGCCCCCCCCCCCACCCGCTCCGCACTGAGAACAGGGCACAGGATCAAACCAGAACCCTGGCTCCCAGCCCAGCAGAGGTTCTTTGAGTGGAGGTGAAGAGGACTCAGCGTGGGACCTGCAGTCGTGTGGCAGAGCTTATTTTGAGCACTTTCATGTCACTGCCAAGTGCGGGACTCGAGGTCCAGTGCATGCCGGCTTGCAAGATGCTCAAACCAAGCACAGCAGAGACCAAACTGCATGAACAATACGGCACTTTCTGAAGACTTCAGTCACCGGGATTTCTCCATCAGATCTTGACGCTGCAGGTCTCTGGGAGTCAGACCTCAGCGTTCCTTTGAGCTAGATGACAAACGAGTCTGCTCCTTCCAGAGGCTCCCAGACCCCAGCCAGCCCCACGGTGGAGGGAAGAGATGCTCGGAACGGCATAGCCGAGCACCTCACTGAACGGCACAGCAGGGAGGAGAAGGAAAACCGAAGGATTTCGCACACATCGCATCATCTCCAGCAGCCCTGCAGCAACGGGCAAACATCAGGCTGCAGGGGAAGGGGAGGGCAGAGCTGCTGCTGCGCCGTGTGAGCAGAGGACCAGCCCCAGCCCAAAGCATGCAGTTAGCAAAGGACCTAAGGGTGCTGAGCAGCATCTCTACCGCTGCCCCTGTGACCATCCACCGAGGAGCATGAGTTTGCAGGACAGGCCACCCATCTGCCAGCATGCCCCTGAGCGGCACTGCTGTCCCACCACGGACCACCTGCAGCCCCACGCCCTGGAAATGAGACTCTCCCACCTCCCCAGAGCAGAGAGCTGTGATGCACTTGCTGTACAGATTGGGAAACTGAGGCAGGGGATGAGGGATGCATCGGTCTCTCTGCAGCCATCAGAGCACAGGCTCAAACCCTCCCCAAGGCTCCTGCATCTCACAAGATGGGGCTCCCCCAAGAAGAAAAAGGGGGTTACTTGGTGGGGGGAAGGGGGGTCAGGCCAGATGGAAGAGGAGCCTCATGGGGAGGGGACTCCATCCAGGGACGGCCACAGATGTCAGCGATTGCTGCCCACCAGAGATGTCACACCGGTAGGGCACAGAGCAGAGCACCCACCCAATCTCACCCCACGGTCACCTCCCCACTACACATCCCCACGGTCACCTGCGTGCTGTCCCCCTCCAGCCGGGGGGGTCGGATGCTGGACAGGTGAATGGTTTTGTGGTCCCCAGAGTTGAGCTTCACCACGATGGCATCCGCGTTCAGCACCTGCATCACCTGGGGAGTGAGAGAGGCCAAGGTGAACACCATGCCCACAGGCAGCACCAGCCCCAGAGCTGGGCACCGCCGTGACACTGGCATGCACCCCAACCCACCTGGGCTTCAGCCCCCAGCAGATGGCACAGAGTGAGCAGCTCCAACCCCATCCCCGGTGCCCAGTAGGTCACTGGAGCAAATGCCACTTGCCAGCACATCTGTGGTCCAGCTCTCTGAGCCCCAGGAACTCAGTGCTGGTCAGAGCCCCAGAGGGTCCCCAGACAGTGATGCTGCAGCACACCAGCACATTGCCAGCCAAGTGCCATCCTGTGCCAGGGCTCAGCCCCGCAGGGTTTCACTTCAGAAACAAAACCAGAGAAGGGACTGGACCACGAGCATCGATTCCAGATGATGGACAAGCACACATAGAGAAGGGAGCACACCCCACAGCAGAGACTCTTCCACTCCACGATCATGCAACAGTGTGTCCTGGCTGGTGGTTCTCCACACATCCATAGAGCAAATTAATTAGAAAAACTGGTGGCAAAGGCAGGCAGGGCTGTGCAGGCAGGCAGAGGACAGCAGGGCTCAGGACACGCTGTTTTAATCTTCTCAGTTTTCATTAAATGCTGCTCTCCAGCACGGATCCAGCAGCAGCAGGCAGAGCAGGACAAGGCACCTCGGTGTATCCTGCTGGCAGGGCATGGACCTTCCCCTGCCTGCTCTTAGCACAAATCCAGTCCCCCCAGGGCAAAAGATTCCCGTTATTGCTCACCCATAACAGGGGAGCAGAGCCCCACGCATCCCTCCCAAGCCGAGCCAGGGCTGAGGGGTAAGTGGAGGGACAAGTGCACAGCCTTGCTCCACTTGCAGCACTTTTTGCCCCAGCAAGCACATCAGTCCCTCAAAATGTGCTTAGCCAAAGGGATAACAGGATTATAGGAATTAAAATTAAAGCAGACATCGAGGACTGCCAGGGCTCCTCTCAGCACAGCAAACCCCCCCAGGGGACATCCCTACCCAGGGACTCAGCTTCTCCTGGGACCCAGATCCTTTGTTTTTCATAGGCAGAAGGGAGCCCAAAGCAGTTTGCATGCTAAGTGGAGTAATCAAATCTCATGCTTCAGGGCATCCTCACTGCTGGGGGGTCAGGATGGGACCCCAGCAGCACACCGGGCATCTATCCCTTCCCTCCCACAGAAGGCTTAGAAAAAGCACGATGTGACGATAAGATGCTGCAGCCAGGGAAGCTGCAGGTCAAATCCGAGGGCAAATCCTGCGCTACATTACACATCCATCACGCGCACTCCATACTTCCATGTCAGAGCTGCAGGAGTGGCGGTCAGATCTCATTTGTCCTCTGGCAGGAGGCGGCAGCAGGGCAGGCAGCTGCCAGCTCCCAGCACCCCAGCCTCTGGCACAGCCCAGGATACAACTGGCAGCAGGGACTCGCCAAACACGCCTGGCCCTGAGCATCTCCATGCTGGCAGGACCCTTCACCAGGTTGACCTGGCTGCAAGGGGTCTCTGCAGGGGCACGGGATGCTGCAGGATGTGGCCCCTGGGGCACACCCAGTGCCGCAGGTCCCAGGCAGGGCAGCAGCAGGAGCCAGGGCAATCCCCAGGTGCCCCTCCCTCCTCGGGTACCCAGTCCCCTCCTCCAGGCAGGAGCCACAGCTCTGGCAGCACCATCCCGTGCACAGAAGCAGAAGGTGCTTTGCAGCCCCCACCAGGGACCCCGTGGGCAGGAGGGCGGCACGTTGACAACAGCAGCAAAACGGGAGACTCAGCACCCCCTCAGAGGCAGAGTCATTTTTCTTGCTAACAATTTCTCAGCTTGCTGTGGCCAGCTTCCCTTTTTGTATTTATTGTGGCTTCACCTGCCTCAGAAAGGCACTTTGATAAACGGATTGAAAGGATTAATATTTTTTTAAAAAATTTCTGCAGCTCCTTCTTGCAGAGCCTGCATGCTCCAGTACTGCCTCCTCTCCAACCCCCTAGGCCGTAGCCCTCACAGCACACCCAGGCTCCTGCAGCCCGGTGCACGGAGGGGACAGCTGGGTGATGGTCCTGTGGGCAGGTGGGCTCCAGCAACCCACCACTGAGCCCCACCAGGCTTGCTGCCATCACCGCTCCCCCGGGAGCAAGAAGGTCACAGCAGTGCCTCGGTCAATACTTTTCCATGCAAGAAGTTTCTTCTGACGGCAAGTGTTGATCCCAACAAGGTTTACGATTTTCCACCCGAGGGCTTTGCCTCAGCAGCTCTCCTGGGTGTTTAGGGGGCCAAGGACTCCCTGCAACTGGGGGCCACTGTGCCCCACAGCTCCCCAGGGCAGCCTACTCCTGCCTGCTGTGCTCCCTGTAATGAGGGCAGCTCGTTAGTTCTCCTGGGAGAAGGTTCACGGCCAGGCTGCTGCACAGGGAGCATCCCCAAAGCCAGGAGCAAGGTCCTGCACCCTGACCTTGCAAGACGAGGATGGTGGTGCTTTGGGAGCTGGTGTCTAGCACCAAGAGAGAGGCCAGTGCTGCTCCCTGACCAGAAAACTGTTTTTTGAAGGGTTTTGGCAGTATCTGGCACTCAGCACAGGAGAAGAGCAGCTTCCAGGCTGGCTCTGGCAGATCCTGCTGAGATCCGAGACGATTTGGCCATGACGAAAGCTCCAAGCATTTTGCAAAGGAGAGGAAAAAAAAAAAAAAACAAAACAGGCACAGCTCATCCACAGCCACCTTCTCCAGCCTGCAAAGCGCTGAGGCCAGTGCATGGCAGGAGGCGATGCACAGCCCCAACAGCGAGCCTGGATGCGGCTCCACTCCCCCTTCCCAGCACGAGGGGGCTGATCCTGCCCCCCAGCAGGGAGACGGGATGACGCAGCCTCTCACAGCCCTCCAAGCCCCACGTACAAAGCTGTATTATAAACAACTTTTGGCAGAGGATAGTTCTCAGTGTAATGTATTCAACTCTAAGCAGCGCTGTCCCAAATCCCTGGGTGCTCTAAGACAAGCTGACGTAGGGAATTCAGGAAAAAGCATCCAGCCTCTTCACATTTCCATTCCACTACTTTTCTTCTTGCCGCTCACAAGCATCAAATCCACAATCAAGGCCAAGCCTTAATGTTTCCCTGAACCAACCCCTCTGCTCAAAGCACCGGCAGCTGACCGCGACGGCAGCGGGATGCAAAATTAGCCGGAGCTAATTTGCCACGGTTGCTCAACGGTGCCAAGACAGGTTGGGATCTTCCTCCTCCTCTCCCTGCCACCGCCCGCCCGCTGCTGCCCGCCCCCCCCCCCCAGCAGCTCCTACGTCAGCTCTGCTGCTGCAAACGAGCACCTCGGCGTTGTGCCGAGCACGGAGGCGGCTTCAGTGCCAGAGCAGCCGCTGCCCGCACCCAGACCCCTCTGCAGGGCGCTGGGAGGATGGATGGGGGCTCACGGTGCCCCTCAGGGAGCCCGAGCACGTGCCCAGCTCTGGCACCGCGAGGCGTGCGGGCATTTGTCCTGATTTTCCCTGTCACTTACAATTCCCAGGAAGTGAAAAAGACCCAAAACTGACAGTGCCCCGGGGGGGCTTTGGCTGACAGCTCCCTAAACGCTGATTTGCACAGGCCTGCATAAAGAGCCGGTTTTAACTGAAGGCGGAGAAACTCTGTGTCTCCTCCCCATGAAGTGGGACAGCATCGTGGTGTTCACTGTGTTTGGGGGCTCTTACGGCAGAGCCAAGGCAGCCAAACAGCACTGGAGCAGACCCCAGGCTGCAGCGACCCGGGAGACTGAGTGCTCCCCAGCTGGGGCGGACCTCAGCAGAGCAAGGGGGCTGTGCCCAGGACCAGGGACCATCCTGCACACCCTGCCCCAGGAACCTAAGTGGGATGCGGCCTGTACATTGGGGTCCCCTCTGCTCCATGACACCAGGGGTGGATTCCCACTGCTCCTGGGGCGACGGCTGTCCTATGGCAATGCCCAGCACCAGGGCTAGAGATGCCGCTGAGCCCCAAACCCCCAGCAGACACCATTGCAGGGCTTGGGATGAGAGACCTGCCTGCCGCTGGTGGCAGCTCTCCACCAGCGTCCCAGCCCGCACACAAGCTATTCAACAACATAACGGGCATTTTTGAAATGCCAGGAGCATCCACCCACCCCCTCCACCAGCCCTCCGCAAGCTGCTGAGCAAAGCGTGACTAACGGCCCCCGTGCCGGCTCCTGGCACAGGCTCCGGTGGCAGCTCCTGCCAGTGGCAGGGTGGCACTTCCGAGCACGCCAGCGCCTTCGCACGGCCGTCCCGGTGCCCGCAGCAGCCTTTGCCCAGGTGTTATTTCTCACCACAGTAGCAGCATCTTGGGTAGGGACCAAACGTGGTCCTTCTCCCCGGGAACAGGCTCACACTTCTGGGCTTCTCGGACACCCTGTGGGCTGGGCACTCAGGCTCCATTCATATGCCACTCGAAGAGGAAAAGCCCAGAAAACCCTTCACCGCCTGGGGAAGCTGGTGGGATGTTTTGGGGGACCCCTGCTAACACTGCTATCAGCCATATCTGAGCTGACCAGCAGGCGTTTGCAGAGAAGGGAGTAATCTCAGAGTTAAGGCATGAGCCAGTGCCTGCCCAGGCGCATCCCAGAGAACAGGAGCTGCTGTGTAGATCCTGGTGACAGCACCGCACGCCGAGATAATCCAGCTGGTTGCACTGCACAGCTGAGACTGGACTGGCCAGCCGCAAGAGCTCCTGCTCTGCCCTGCCTGGCAGCTCTGGAGCTGGCCCAGCCCCAGGCTCTGCTGTCCTGCAGCGTCAGGGCAGCTGGCAGCCCCCCTCAAGGCAGGGAAGGAGCAGCCCCCCCAGAGCAGCCAGGCTTTCCCCCATGCCTGCAAAGCAGGGGTGTCCAAGCATGACCCCAGCAGGGATGAAGCAGCTGGAAGGATGCTCCAGGGCAGGATCAAACCCGAGCACAGGGGGAAGCACAGGGGTTAAGCTGACTTTCTAAGAAATCCGGTTGTTGCACATTTCTCAGGATTTCCACCAGAACAGAAGCCCCCTGGGCTACAGCTGCTGCGCTGGGCGAGCCAGCAGCGCCACCTAGCGGGCTGCTACCCCCGGCTCCTCCGCAGCGGTGCCCGGACCCTGCCGCAGCCCACTGCCCCAGCCAGCCCTGCCCCGGTGAGATGCCCCTCCGCAGGGACGCCCATCTGGGACAGGGGCACCAGGTCAGCCCCACACAGCTTCCCTCACATCCTCCCTTCTCCATCGGCTGTGCACTCTGAACCAGGCCAGTGCAGGGGTAGGCACGGTTTCTGTGCCAGGAACACTGGCACTGTGGCACTGGGGCATCCCTGGAGCTGCTCTCATGCACGGGGCTAGCAAGGCCCTGGAGCCTGCAGCCAGGGGCTCTGCCCACGGAGCCCCACAGTTCCACACCAGCAGCCCCCGGGATCGGGGCACCTGACACCGCACTGGAAACGTAAGCATTAGAGGGAAGCAAGTCTCTGCCGAGCCCAAACAGCCTTTGGCAGGCAGGGCGAGAGCATCTCCATGACACCATCAGCCAGAGCGAAGCCCCAGGGCACCCACCAGCCCATCCCCATGAACCGTGGCCCCTTCCCCTCCCCTCTGCTTTGTTTCCCCTCTTCCCATCCCAGGCCTGCCCAAGATCCCAGCGTGCACTGGACAGTCGTGCACCACAGTCCGTGGCAGGGATGTAGCTCAAGCACAACCCTCTGGGGTCTGTCCAAGCACCCACCACCAGGCACCCTGCCCCAGCACAGGCAGAGCCCACCTGCCCCGTCCCCTGCCCTGCCACCCACTCACCTTAGCGACAAACTGCTTGTCCTTCTGATCCAAGTTTGCCGTGGGGGCCACATAGTCCCTCCAGATCCTCAACTTGCGCTCTTTGGCGAACCTGGCAGGAGGGGGTGACAGACATGATGCCCAGGCTGGCATCCCCAGAAGGGACGACTGTGCCATATGCTAAATTGTCCCACAAAACCCTGGCAGAGACAGTGGGGCTGGCGCAAGCTTGCAAGGGAAGAAAACACCTACCTCCCACCCGGGAGAGCACTGGGGGTACCCCACATGTAGATGGGGAGAGTGGACTGGAGTCACCCCAGGCACCCTACAGGTGCAGCTCAGAGCACAAGCACCCCAGCACCAGACTCACCTTTCAGCTGCACGCAGCTTGTCAGCGCCACGGGTGTAGACAGCGATGGACCAGTCCACACAGCGGGCAAAGCCCTCCTTCAGCAAGAGCTCGGTGATGTTCCCGTTCTGCAGGGAAGGGGAGGAGGCACACGCTCAGCGGCAGGGGATGCAGCATCAGCATCTACCCCTGTGTCCCCAAGGAGAGCTGGCATACCCCTGCCCCGCTGTGAGGTGGGGCTCACTTTCCCCACTCAGCCCCTTAGATGTCACAGGTCCTCAGAGAGCCCTGCAAAGTTTGGCCACCACACTTGGTGCCCCCAGGGCTACTGGTGACCTCCTCAGTAATACCCACTGCTCCTTGCGGGCTGCTCAGATGGACCATGGTCTCCCACATCCACAACTAAAGAGCCCACAAATCCCAGCTGCCTTGAGCTGCCACCAGAGGCACCAGGACCTTGTGACCACCTTGAGCATCTCCAGCAAGTGATGATCAACAGTCTGCCAGCCCACTGGGACCCTCTCCCACCCCTTGCCACTGTCAGTCCCACTTGCCGGGTGCAGGATGGTGCCCAGGATGTTCTGGTTGTGGCAGCTCTCCAGGACGATCTGTACGTCCCTCTGCAGCAGCCGTGACTCTGTGAAGAACTTCGCTTCGGCTGCAAACGGCTCAGGGACTTCAGGGGCATCCGCCTCCCGCTTGAATGTGGGGCACTGCGGCAGAGGGGGAACAGTCAGGGCACGGGCTGGCACCTAAAGCCTCGGCAAGGGGGTGGGAACCTCCCTGGGGAGGGAGGGAGGCTGCATGCAGCCCCTGTGCTCCAGCTGTAGCTTCTGGGAGACAGGCCGGGGGGCTGCGCACTGGGGTCTGCACACCGATGCTTTTGTGCCACATTGCACTGACACAGCCCTTTAACCGCCCTGGCAAACACCACTGGGATCAAACCAGGACACGGGGACCAGCTCCCAGCATAACTGCACCCAGGGTGCATCCACACTGCATCCACGCTGCATCAGACAGGCAAGGAGGGAAGGGGGGAAGGCTCTGGTGCTTCAGCAACAGCAGCGTGAGAGGGAGCGGAGGCAGGCAGGGATGCTCTGCCCCAGACACCCCAGGAGCCCCCAGCCCTTGGCATCAGCCTCCTGGCACAGCGGGGGAGCCGAGCTCTCTGGTCCACGCACCAGTGGTCACCTCGATGCCAGCAAAGCACGGACGGCCGCTGACCCAGCGACCAGATCCCTGCAGAGTGTCCGACAGCACAAAGCTCAGGCTGCTGCCAGACCTGGCAGCACAGAGCTGGTACCTGCCTAACCTAAACCTGCTCCCATCCCCGCAGGGACACCCCGCACTGGCACACACACAACTATGAACTGCAAGCAGCTTGTTACGGGAAGGTGCGTGCAGAACGACACAGCAGGCAATGAGGCAGCTGGATCCCGGCCTCCATCCCTCCCTGCCCCGGCCTCGTGAGCCTGGCAGCTGGGGCAGCAGGCAGGTACCGGTGCAGCCCCTGCACCAGTGCTAGAGTGCTCAGAGGAGGATGCACAACGAACAATAGCGCAAATTCAGGAGGGAACTTGCTGCAAAGAGGACTGATGAGCATGCCTGCCAGTGGCCAAGCCTCACCTTGATCCCCGAGAGCATGACGGTGACCAGGTAGTAATCAGGGAGGAGGAGGGCTCTCACCACGCTACCATCCCGGACGTGCTCTATGATGGCTGCAGAGCAAAAGCAGAGAGGTTGGTCCTGCAGAGGAGGGGCTCATTGGGAGCCACAGAGGGTGCCGGGTACAGCACCCCACAGGCAGCCAGCTCCCAAGGCCACAGGTGGACAGCAGAGGATGGAGGGCAGGGGCGACCCCGGCACCCAGCAGTGAAGGCCAGAGTTGGTGCCAGCTTACCATTGACTGGCTTCTGGTGCATGGAGTCCACGAAGTGTCGGGGGTTTTCGATTGTATACTTGAGATCTCGGATAGTGTGGGAGCCTGTCCCCTCACTCCACATCCCCTTCTTGGCACTCTTGGCCTGCTCTTCCAGCTCCGCCAGCCTGCTCTGCTCGGGGCTGCAAGGACAGGATGAGATGGGGGTGAGGCCGGGCTCCGGGCACAAAGGACACTGCTGGTTCCTGCGTGTTTTATCACCAGGAACGTCCATCTTCAGGCACTTTTCTGGATGCTTTAGTGATTTAATCACTTACATTTAGGAAAGGTACCGCCTGGGTGAGCTGGTGAGCAATGCTTTGTACCGCTGACAGCAGCAACCAGTAAATCAAACTAAGTTTCTCCAGCACCACAGCACAGAGGCTGCACCATCGATGTCCGAATACCCCCTGCTAGAAGCACCGCCTCTGATAGCATGGGCTAAACCTCCCAAGACAACCCTCTGAGGCTGCTTTTGTGCCCCACCGATAGAAAGGCAGCCTCAGGGAGACAGGGACCCAGCATGGCAAGAGCATGCTTTGGGAGAAGAGGAACGACAAACCCAGGTACACGGCTCATGTGCCATACCAAACCACAGCCGTCCCCAGTCCTGCAGGCACAGGTGGCTGCCAAAGGCAGAGTGCAGCAACAGCTGCTTCCCAGCGCTGGCGGCCAGCCCTGCTGTGCACGGTCCTAACTCAAACAAATTTGGTGATATTTTCATAGCATTCTTCAGCTTCAGGCAGAGCTGCAACCTGATGAATCTCAGATTCACTGCAGAAGCACTCTACTCAAGTAGCTGATAAGCGAGGGGCTGAGAGTCACCTCATGCACCCGTTAATTAACATACCCTTTGAATTAGGAGAGCAAATGCAGAGCAGCAACACACTCCAGGCGACATTTAACTGCAGGAAGCTCAGTCCTGAGCTAACTGTGCTGCTGCATCAGCCCCATCACACTGGTGATGGAGCTCATGGCAGCAGCATCGCCCAGCCTCAGAGGCTGCCTGTCCTGTTCCTGCACTGTCACCACGGGGGTCAGGGTGACCGGCCCCACCAGGCATGCTGCCCGCTGGGTGCACTTGCAGGAGGAAGTTGAAGGAGCAAAGCAGCAGAACCCCAGGAGCTCAAAGCCACCAGAAGGTCCCAATGGGACTGCCCAAGTCACCCCAGCACAAGTAGCGGACAACAGCACCCAACCTGCACCCCAATTTCCTTCCCTCTGGCACAACAGGCCAGTCCAGAAGCACCTGAAAGTCCCAGGCAGCAAATACACAGGGGACCTCAGCCACCTCTCTGGCTGGAGCAAGGGGGTCCCCACACAGCAGGAGTGGGGCGGCTCTGCTCTCCTCAGCTGCGCTGCCACACAACTGTCCTCCCACGGGGTCAGTGGTGTGGCCACAGCCAATGCAAGCCTGCAGTGAAGCCAGGCGAGGGGGCTTTCCTGGGGAAGGCTGGCTGGAAAGCAGAGGTGAGCACAGAGGAACCAAGTCAGGGCTGGGGTCCTGCCTGGCTCATCACCCTGTTTTCCAGGTGCCTGGGGAAGCACCAGCCGCGGTGGGCTAAGGGCCATCCCTATGGCCGTGCAGGCACAGCTTCCTTCGGGGGTCGCAGCTGCACAGCCGCGAGCAGTGGCAGCCAACACAGCCTGGCTGCTCACAACCAGCCTTGCGTGGGCTCACGGTCCCCCTTTGGCACAAGTCGCAGCAGGGTCCCAGGGGGACATTTCCAACAGGAAGCAAGAGAAAGTCAGTGCAAAACCCCATCAGACTGGCAGGCGGAGGCTTTCCTCCTTCGCTCCACCTCTGCAGCTCAAAAGGCAAGTGGGAGGCACAGAACCAGGACAGGGCAATGACAGCCGGCTCTGGCTGAACCCCGTTCATCCTACAAACACTGCTGGTCCTCGCCAGGCTCCACCACCAGTGCTGCACACACTCCCCCACCAGATTCTCATCTCCAGCCCCAACAGCCCCACAGGCTGGTGGCTTCTGCAGCCCCTCCAGCACAGCTGCAGCAGCTTTTGTGCCTCTCTCTGGCATCACTGCCCCGCAGTGGTCCCCAACCATGCTAAAGCAGAGCCGCTGAACTCTGCCAGCAGCACCCAGAGCCCATCAGCATGCTTCCCAAGGGCATGGGACAGGGACTGTGTCCCCAGGCAGGCAGCAAGCAGGATCCACCAGCACTCAAGGCTTCAGCCCTGGCAAGCCTGGGTATAAAACAACCCATCCATGCTCTTGGCAATGCTCGCTCTGTTTACTCATCATACCTGTTTACAGGCTGCATTACCAAAAACGCCGGGTGGAAAGCATCCAAGTGCACCAGGAACAGTTTTAGGAAGAAACACAGCGAGCTTCCAGCCCAGCAGGCATAGGGATGGAAATAGCGTACCATCGGTATTTATAGCAGCACCACAGAAACAACTCACACCCCTGGGACAGGATACTCAGCGCCTGGGGCCATACACAGCTGATGCCAGGCTTTTCCCTTACTCTGGGATGCAACGGGGCCAGGGCAAAGCACTGGCATCACCTCCAGTGGCATCGGCACAGGCATCGCACCACCCAGATGTAGGACAAGGGGCAGGAACACCACAGCACCACCTCTCTAGCGTGAATGAAAACACCTCAGCTCTATGCCGGGCATCATCTTCCAGCAACCAAGAGCTTCAGAAGTTTTTCTGCTCTGCAACCCAGGGCCACAGCTCTGGTACTTCAGCATCCAAGGCAAGACGACACCAGGCTCTCATACCCCAACCCCTCACCAGCCCAAAGAAAACAGGGTCACTGTGCTGGGACACCGACACCTGCGAAGCCCAGGCACCACAGAGAGATGAGAAGCAGGGGCTGGTGCCCGGCCCAAGCCAAGGAACCCAACAGCTCTGTGCCCAGGTAAATAACTGCAGAGAATCAGTGTGGATGCACAGCACGGGCTCACCGGGGCAGCACAGGAATGCAGCCACATACGTACTTGTTGGCTCGGATCCCTTCCCGGCGGGAGGCCAGCCCTTCGGCCACGAGGGACTCAGCAATGTTCTCGCCGCTTGTGTCTGTGGAGAGAGGAGTCAGTAAGACAAGCCATCAGCACGCAGGAGAGCTCGGAGGCACACAGACCTCTGGTTCTGGAAAGCATTCCCAGAACAATTCCAGCTAACAAATGCCAGAGCAACCCGGGAACAAAATGCTCCCGTCACTAGCCCAGTGTCCCTGCAGCATGCAGCCTTCGTGATGCATTGAGCGGACCAGTCCAGGGCTGTTCTGGGGACACCCTTTCCCACAGACCAGGGCAAAGCAAGTGGGAAGGTGGCGCATTGCTCTGATGCACTACTGGGCTGCAAGGCTTGGCATCACCCAGGACCACCTCCGTGGGAAGGGGACATCCTCAGGTCCCCAAGGAGGCAGGCAATGCCTTCCCAGCACCAAAGGGGCTCTCTGGATTTCCAGCGAAGGCTGTGCTGCCAGTATGGCCTGTGACAGGTCCCTCTGCACAAGACATCCTTCCTCTCCAAAAACATGGAGGTTTCCACAGTTACCAGAAGCCAGAGTCCCTGGGAAGGTGGGGGACAAATGCCATGGTCTGGGGGGATCCTGGGCCAGGGAGAGCAGATAAAGAGGAAGATTTGGGCAAAATCTTCCAGCTGCCCATGCAGAAGGGAGGGAGCAGAGTTGTACAGCCCTAAGCAGCAGTGTGAGGTGGCCAGGGAGGGGTTCCAGCCAGTGCCCCCTTCCACAGCACCTCCGCTCCAGCTTGGCTACCACCAGCAAGCAATGACAAGCCCCTACCCCTCCCAAAGCCCCCACTCCTCCAAAGCCCAGAGCCGCAGACAGTTACTGCATCGCTGCCAGGGAAGGTGTCGCAACGTTTCCGCATTAATAGTATTTAAACCTTGACAAACTTCATCAGGAAACATTTTATGCTTCGTTTCTCACCTCCGCGATGTGACAGCCTGGGATTTAAGAATAAGGACGACACCTACGCAGGAGGCACAGCATAAGAGCCCTTAACGTGGCAGACAACAAGGCTGCAGATGACTGAAAGGGAGCACTTCACTGATCGCAGTGTTGCAGAACAACAAAACCCCTTTCAAGGTCGGTTTGTTGCACAATGCACTGTCAGGACCTGCCACGCTTCCTGCTAAAGGACAGCTCATGGGGTGGGAAAGCAGCAAGGAGCAGCTACTCTCTGAGGAGGGGATCACCATCCCAAAGGGCTTCCCAGACCCCCAGCCCACGAGCAAACTGGAAGCTCAGGAATGAGCACAGAGGCAACTTTGATACCTAGTTACTCGCAGTCTCAGGGGACAGGTTCATCATGGCAGCATGTAGGGTTCTGCTCCCCTTTTTCACAGTCTGGGGACCATGGGGGTCTCACGGTTCCACACTGGAGGGGGACCCCCACAGGGACACAGGAGGTGCTGGCTGGAGTGCACCAGGATGCGGCAGCAATGGGAATCTAGCCCTGGGTTGTCCTTGCAGCAGCGATGATGTGCAGGTGGAAAGGGGGTCTAAGCAGGGCTACTGCCCACCCTGGCCACATCCAGTTGAGTCAGAAAACCTCTGAGGAGAGAGCTTCAGCCTCCCCAGGGAGCTGCATGGCCACCAACGCAGCTGCTGAGCCTCTGCAGCAGGGAGGCAGGAGCCAGCAGCGATGCTGGGCTCTCTGGCCATGCAGTGGAGCTGATGGTTGGCAATCCTCATCTTGCCCAGCCAGAGGCACTGGCAACTCCTGCCACAGACCCAGAGGGAGCCTCTCCCTGCACATTACGGGCCAGCTCCTTTATCCCTGCGCCTCCATGCAAACCCCCCTTGCTCTGTTCATGCCATGCTGCCTCAGGACAAGCCCTGTCTGTGGCGGTGAGCAAGTCCCAGCCATTTGCTCTTCGAACCAAGCTCCTGCTTGCACCACAGGAAAAGCTCCGAGTGCCACAGTGACGCCAGGGGACATAACTGGAGACAAAGATGCCTCACGACACCTGCTCAGCCTCTCCAGCCCAGCCCTGCACAGCCAAGCCACAAGCAGCAGAGTCTGCAGGGACATGGGGCCGAGAGCACCTGAGCTCCCAGTCTGTACTGGAGCTACCCCAGAGGATGCACACCCAAAATTCAGTAGCCCCTGAGCTCCTTTACAGCCCCTTGCACAAGCCTGGTCCTCCCTTCCTTCCCCAACTGCAACGAGTTACCCTGCTGAGCCTCCCATGGGAGAGGAGGCTTCCAGGGCACCAGGGATGAGACTGACCTGTACCCTGGTCGTATCCCAAATATCCCACTTGTGGAGCTGTCCCGGCTCCACGCTGAGCACAGAGGTATGTGGTTCACTCTGTGCATCTCTTGGCCCTGTGCTGAGCTGGTACATTCATCTACCCCGGTAACCCTGAGCCCGGTGGCACTGGAGGACAAGCTGGGTCCTGGTGAGCACCTGCTTCCCAGGAGCCCACCCACGCTGAGCAGATCTCTTCCTCCTTCTTGAACCTTGAGGGCTTGAGATATCCAACCATGAGCTAAGCCCATCAGAGCAGCACGGTCCAGAAGCCAGCAGCAGGACACTGTAACCTCTCAGCCACTTGCTCTCACCATTACCCTCAACAGACCAAGCAATGGCTGGGGCTAACCACAGGGAGCAAGAGCCCAAAAACTCATCCACCAGCACAGCTGGAACCAAATTTGGCCAGGGTCATTGGCAGAGAGGACATGGCACCTGGCAGAGTACAGTCTGGTGTCATGCTCACTGTGAGAGGGGACTTAACCAGAGCCTAAGCCCACCTGTGCCAGCACCGAAAGGGCCACCCTGCCCCAAGCTGCTCCAGGCCAGGGGCAGCACTGTCTGCAGGCATCGCACAGCGTTTGGGCTGAGTGGCTGGGCCAGGCTTTGCTCCCAGCCCTCCGCCGCATCCTCAGGAGCCACAAAGCTGGTTCCTTTTGAGAGATTCCAATCAGCCAGAGATGAGCAAGAGATTTATGACGCCAAAAAGAATGGCATGGGGAAACCTGTGGGAACTCACATGGCTTGTGTCCACATGCTGCAGTGCATCAACCAGAGGCAGCAAGCACAGTCACGCTCTGGCTCTGCACAGCCCCACAGGCAGCCGGGACCGCTACCGGGCATCTCTCCCCTCCCAAAGCTGGAGCTCCACTGAAAAGCAGGCGTGCATCCTCCTGCTGCCAACACCGCATCCCAGCCCACCCACTTGGGCTAGCTCCGGCTGCAAGCACTGCACACACCACAAACCTCACTGCATCCTCCCCACCAGCCCCCCAGGTGCCCAAGGGACCCCTTTGTGCTCACCTTTCCCCAAGTACACCATCCCGTACTCCCGGCCCTGTGGTGTCTTGTACTCCACGGTAAAGCAGACCTCCTTCCCGATCAGCTTCTTCCGCAGGAACTCACGAGCTGGGAACCCCCAGGGCTGGAGGGAAAGAAGTCGAGGTGAGTCAATGGGTCAAATGCAGCTGGGGAAGCCCAGAGCCTCCCCGCCCCGGGGGCTCACACTCCCCTCCACATGTGCTGCATTACCCAGGGCTGTGCTAGAGGCTATTTGCAGCCCACGAGCTTGCAGAGGAATAAACCCTGCTACTCCGCAGGGGAAGTACCTCCACTTTTCCCCTCTGTCCCCCCCCAAAAAGAGGTCACTGTTGGTTTTCCAGCTGGCCTCACAGTCCCCAGGTGCAGCCAGACCCAGCCAGCCAAGCCCAGGAAAGCTCCTGGGGCAGAGGGAGCAGGGCTGGAGCTGCAGCAATGTCGGGGGGCTGGACCAGCCCCAGCTCTCAGGGACAGGGCAGGGGCTCCCCCGGCTCCTACCCAAGGCTGCATGGGTGCCCGTGGTGAAGCAGCAAAGCAGGACCAGCCGTGCCGGGCGGGGAGGAACAGGCTCTTGCATCCCCCCAGCACCTCCCTGCACCACAGCAGGAATGCACCGGAGCCCTGGCGAGCTCAGCCCCGCTCCACCGCAGCAGGTGGGTGGGAACACGGTCCGGAGGAGAGAACATGACGTGCTCATAAACAATTAGCAAACCTGACAGGCATAATTTTTTAAAAGACTGACATTTAAAGGCTGAAGCAGTGTTTAGAAGACAAACTCCCCAAGGAGAGCAATTAGCTGCCAGCGCTCTGCACCACCCCCGGGGCTGGGAGGATGGGTGGCCGGGGCTGTGCTCCCTCTGACACAAACCCATTGCTCCCAATCACTGTGCCCTGCGTGCCGGTACCGGCAGACCTCTCTGCACCCCGTCTGCCAAAGCAGCACCCCCACAGCACGCCTGCTGGGCATGTGTGCAGCCATTGCAGTGTGAGGAAAGAGAAGTCTGCCCCAAAATCCACACTGAGGGGCTGGAACATGGAAAGGATCTCTCAAAAGGATGACTGAAGGGACTGTTTCATCCCGTAACCCACAGCCACAGCAGCCACGTGTCCCCGCGCTGGGCAGAGGGGCAGCATTGGCGAGGAAGGAGCTGCCTGCACCTCATGGGATGGCAGCAGCAGGTCTGAGAAAGGGCAATGCCGCTTGTGATGGCAGAGCCAAGGGTGCTGTGGTCTGCAGAGCTGGGCCAGCAGTCTGGAGGGCCCCCATCCAGCTCAGTCCACAACCCCCATGGCAGGAGAACTGCGTGACACCGCTCATGGGAGGCACCCACCTCGTCCGGGGTGTCCTTGGCATCCGGCTGGCCTGCGGCAGCACGGCGGGCAAGGTTCCCGGCACGGATGTTGCTGAGGTTGATCTGGCGCTCGGGCGGCGGCCCGCCTCGGGGCTGCCCACGGACGATGATAGCACAGCCCGACAGCACCTGTGGGGAGGCAGAGGGGTTACAGGGGGTACCCTAGCCCCAGCAGCCGGGAGGCTGGGGAGGCAAGAGGTGATGAAGCTGAGCGTGCAGGCATCTGAAGCTGCGTGGACAGGCAGGCTTCCAGGGACGGGTCCTGCCCCAGGCAGGGTATGGGAAGCTCAGCACTGCAGGGCACGATTTCTCATGGGCCTGGCAGAGGCAGGAGCTGCCCCAAGTTTCCTGCTTGGAGATGCAGGATGGAACCAAGCTCTGCACCCTGCACCTTCCCAGTGGTAACCATCAAACGTCCCATCCCTTCCTTCAGAGCACAGCACAACTGAACACAGGGTGATCCCAGTGTGGCGGGTAACACAAGGGACTTGGCAGATCAGGATTTTACTCCCTGTGCTGACCTGTCAGATGAGCCCAGCTGGGCCATCTCCCCCTGCTGCTTTGGCTGCTGAGCGCTCAGAGCCAGCTACAATGGGCAGTCCTGTCCCATCCCATCACACCCACCTCCCAGGGCCCTGGCAGCCCCATTGCTCCCCACTGCCACAGGGGGACCCCCACATTTAGGAGGGCACCATGCCCACAGCACCCCAAGGGCTCCACACAGCTTCTGGCACAGCACAGAAGGATGCAGGCAGGGAAAAGCTGGCACTGGCACTGCCCTGGGGCAGCCTCAGGGGGAATGTGCCTACAGCCAGCCGGCCAAGAGGGACACAGCTCTCAGCATGAAGGCTTTAACCACCTGAGCTGCTTGGCACAGCTTCGGCAAGGCTTACAAGAGTGCTGAGCAAGGACCATGCTCCAAGTGGATGCTTACACCTACTGTGATGCTAAGACCTTTACCGGCAGGCACCTGCGATGGGCTGGCCACACCCTGCGCCTGGCTGGCAACCTCAGCCAAGTGACTTCATTGAGGTCAGACAAATAAACCCGTGTGGAAAAAACTGCTGGGAGAATCCCCCAAAAATGACAGACCACCAAATCGGATCTCTCCTCCTTGGACCTGACAATTACAGGAACTGCTATCACCCCGCTCTGCAAAAACCCCAAGGTTTCTCAACAGCTCCATTCCTGTACAAGACCCCAAGCCACCCACGACATCAGCAGGGCCAGCTCCAGCCACCAAGCCAGGGTCCCAGCCAGGCAGGGAGAGGGTGGCGGGGCTCACCCTGTTCCCATCAGATACTGGCTCCCTGCACGCAGGATCAACACTGCTGAGGCGCTCGCAGAAAACCACCAAGTTGGATTTCAGCATGTGCCCTGGCTTGCTGCCCACCTGAAATCTCTAGGGATGCTCGCAGCACATCCCAAAGCCAGAGGACTCGCACCCCGGCACAGCAGCCAGCCTGGCTCAGTGCCAGGGACACCAGCTCGCACAGAGCCTCACGAAAATGAGCCACATCATGCCAACCCCAAGGGCCCGGCTGCACCATGGCATAAGCTTGCTGCCCTATGCTGTGCTGCACGCCCGGGCCCACGGCAGAGACCAGCACGCTATGCAAGCTACTGGGAATCGAGCTCCAAATGAAGCCCAAGCTGCACACAGAGCGATCCCCCAGCAAAGGCTCAGCACTCGATACTTAAGGACTTAAGAGGTTTCATCACTGTAATTAACCTTAATCTTTAATTTATAGGGCATGGGGAAACAAGTCAGATGCTGTAACTGTTTTATCCAATTACCAATACAAACCCTGGATCTGGGGACAGGTTTGTTGGTGAAGCTGCTCTGGGCTCCATGGGTGTGTACAGTGCTTTGGGGTGGGCATGCCACCCCCCACTCCAGAGCGCCCTGTGCCACTGTCCCTGCCCACAGAGCAGCCACAATGCCTGCCCGCCACTCACACCACGTGGTCATCAGGCTCCCCAGTTGGGGAACTGCTCCAGATGAAGCTTCTGGCCAGGCTTCAGCAGTGATGGGACCAGGAGACCACCCCAGCACCCAGGTTTCACCCTCCCCAAAGGCAGCAGCCCTGGGTCCCACCTGCCAGCCCAAGCCACGCTCTTCCTTGCTGGCAAAATTCAGCCCTGGCACCCCATCAGCAGTGCCCCATGCTCCAGCCCAAGAAAGCTGAGCTTAAGCCAGGCTTAAACCCAGCTGCAAGAACTGTCGTTAGTGCAGGCTGAGCTGACAGCATGATGGACATGCCCAGGCCAAGGCATGGCACAGGGATGTGGGTTGGATGGACCCAGCTCCTGCTGCAGAGGCATGCCCCGGGCACAGGAGGGGACAGGGGACAGCACCGGGGTCCTGCTGGCACAGGGAGCTACAGCTGTGGGGCACAAAGGGTTAACAACCCTCACAGGAACGGGAAGGAAGGTGGTGAGAAGGGAAGGCAGAGTCCCAAAGCCTGGCCAGGACCCAGCCCTCCCCAGTTTTACCTGGCGACTCACCAACCCAGGCTCCCCGCTGTGGCTCCCCCAGCTCCTCAAGTCCCCCAGCAGGAAGGAGCCCCCACGGGACAGAGCCTCAGCTGGGCTCCCAGTGCCTCTTCCAGCTGGGGCGGGGGGGGGCAGCTGCAGAGCCCCGACGTCCATCACATCCCTGCTCTTCAACCCTGCAGGAGGATGAGCCCCCTCCCCACTCCTGAACTCTGCAGTCCCAATGCCCAACCAAAAGGTGGAAAAAAAAACCCAAACCACCAAAAAATCCCCAAACCCCACCCCAAAACCTCCAAGTTCAAAAAGTTGTGAACCGCAGCAGAGCCTGTGGACGGCACCGCTCCGGCTGGCCCTGGCAGCTCCTGGCTCCGTGGCAGCACCATGAAACAGAGCGGTGCCCGCAGACAGCCGGGGCACCCTACCTCTCCGGGGTGTCCCCTGGGCACTGACTTTGAGCTAGCTGCCCTGGAAAGGGAAGGGTGCCCTGGGGCAGCAGCTGGGGTGCCCAGCTGCCCAGGCAAGGCACAGGGCACCAGGGCAGTGTGTGGCCCCCTCGGGGAGCCCGTGCCCACCACACACAGCTGCCTCTCAGCCAGCCCCCACAGCCATCCTGCCCAAAAACCACGGGCACATCCACATCCCCTTGGAGGGAGCCAGGCCAGGACGAGCAGCCAGGTGAGGTTTTTCCTGAGCATCCCAAAAACTTGCCTTTCGGGCACGAGGTGGCACAAGGCAGCGGGAATGCCTACCCCATGCCATCGGTGAGCTAAAGCACAGGGAAAGCAGCGTCCCCAAAGCTGCCCCCGCTGTGCAGCGAGCCCCGGGGGGACGTGACACCCCCAGCAAGGTCTGCTCCAGATGCACTGCCAGCACCATCGGCCACCTCCCGACCAGTCAGTGTCCGGGCACAAGGACTTGGGGGGTTGGGGACACGGGAGGTAATGGAGCGGAGAGGGCACCGGGAAGGGAGGCAGGGACCAGGATGCGGTGCCAGGGCCCGATCCCAGCGGCAGCTGCCGGAGCCCCGACCTTTGCTCTGCAGGTCCCGGCTGTCGGCACATGCGGGGACCCAGCGCGGAGGGGCTGGAGGACCCCAACCCCCGCGGGGACACAGCCGGCAAGGGAGGGGGGGCGGCACGTGGAGCCCCCCGAGGGGCGTCCCCGAGGCGGGGTGTCACGGGGCCACCGCCCGAACCGATGAACCCCGAATTTCCTCGGGGCTGCAGGGCTTTCAGGGCTGACAGCAGAGCAGGACCACCAGCCCCCCCGGGGAACGGGCGGGGAGACCCGAAAGCCCTTTCCGCGGCCACGGCCACCCCCGGGCCCAGCACGGGTTGGGGGCCCCAGGCGCAGCCCCCGCCAGCACCACGAGTCTGGGGGCGCAGGGCCGGGAGCCGCGGCAGCGCGGAGCAGGGCCCGGCAGCACCGGAAGGCGCGGGGCGCCGCGGCCCGGGGCAGAGCACGAGGTTTGGGGAGGGGAAGCGTGGGGCGGAGGGGGGGGGGGGGGGGGGGGGCGAGCACCGGAGGGGGCTGCATGGGGATGTCCTGGTCCCCGGGAAGGGAGGCGGGGAGCAGAGGGGGGCCCGGAGAGAGGTGCGGGAGGCGCGGGGGCCCCGGGCACCGGAGAGGGCTGCGGGATGCGCGGGGGCCCCGGGCACCGGAGAGGGCTGCAGCCCCGGGCCGGGCCGGCGGGCGTACGAGGTGGCGGGCGGAGCGGCGCGGAGCCCCGGGAGGCCCGCGGAGGGCGGCGGGCGGGCAGACAGCCCTTACCATCTTGACGATGCCGCGCTGGACGGTGAGGGGCGGCGCGGAGCCGCCCTGCCCGGGGGCGGCCGCGGAGGCCATGGCGGGGCGGGGGCGGCAGCCGGGGCGAGCGCGGACGGAGCGGCCGGGGCCCGGGGCGAGCGCGGAAGGGATTCGCGGGGCGGGACGGAGGGGGGCGGGGCCTGGAGGGCGGGGTCTCCGCGCGACCACGCCCACCTCCCGGCCGACGGCCAACGGGAGGCTGACCCCGCCGCTCGCTCCGCCCCACCCCGCCGCCGCTCGGCCAATGGAGACGCGCGGCTCCGCAGCACCGGCCCGAGAGGCCGCCGCGGGGGTGACGTCACGGGAGGCACCGCCCCTCGGACCTCCCCCGCCCCGCCGAGGGGGGCGGGACTTCCGGGGCACGCGGCACCAGGGACACGTCGGCAAAGGGCTGCCCGGGCTCCCACGTGGCCTCCCGCCGCGCCGGGGGCCGGGCTGGGCCAAGGCACCACCCCTCCCCCCCGCGTCACTGCCTGCCCGCCGGCGGCACCGGCCGGGAGGTTGGGGAGGGGCTCGGGGGACGGCCCCGCGGCAAGGCGGGGGAGATGTTCGTCGATGGGGTCCCGCAGTACGGCCCCGCGGGGGGCGCAGGGAACGCGGGTCACCCGGCGCAGCCCCGTGGGGACTGGGGGTTGCCCAGCACGGCCCCACGGGGCGGAGGGGGGGTGTCGGGAAAGGGGGGGTACCCCAGCACAGCCGCACGGGGGAGGGGGGGTCATGGAAGGAGTTCCCCAGCACCGCCCCGGGGGGTGGGGGTCAGGGGAGTGGGGACCCCGTGCTGGCTTCCCCTCACCTTCCCCATCAGCAGCTCCGTCTCCCCCGGCGTCCCCACCGGCTCCCCCAGCACCAGCGGCCACGCTCGGGGAGGGTGCAGAGCCACAGAGCCCCCTGGTGCCTCCCCCCTGTGCCCGGGCAGGATCACGGCACTGGGTCCGGCAGCACCTGCCACCTCCCGACGAGCAGTTTTAGGGAAAACATGGAGAACAGGGATACACCCCCCCGGGCCACTTTCAGGGTGAGCTGCCCGGGAGCATGGTGGCTTGCACCCACCCTGCGCCCCCTCCCCAAAGCCACCCCCGCACCCAGCAGGCGCCCAGACCCTGCCAGGAGGCAGCAGCATCGTGGCCAGTGGCACCCTGTCCCACGAGGTGGTCCGGGGCAGCGCCACTGCACGGCGAGGGCCATCTGCCCCATGGCCTCAACCACCCGAGGTCACCCATCGCCATCGTGTCCTGGCAGCGGGGACTTGCAGTCCAGATGTGGCTACGGGATGCCCTCCCGCTGGGGACGCTGGCATGGTGTGGCCACCTTTCTTGCAGGTGGGGCTTTGGGTACAGACCTCACATCTCTGGGTCCCCAAAACCCCTCATCCAGAGCAGAGGGTCCCAGGGAGTTGCCTGCAGCCTTAGCAAGTGACCATCCTGGTGGTTAGCGCAGGGACCAGCACTCTGCCCCGCCTGGAGGAGCCATGTGGAGATGCCCCTGGTGCTTACCTGGCTGGAGACACCATCCGTGGCCATGCCATCCCCCAGTGGCAGCTCTGCCCCCGGCATGCCAGTCGCAGGGTTCGGTGACTGCCCCATGACATGCCCCTCGCCGTGGTGCCAGGGCACGGTGCAGGGCAGCGCTGGCTCATCGCACCCTGCTGCAGCTGCCGCTCAGCTCGGCGCTCGCCTCTGCCAGTTCGGGAATTGCCAGCCCGGTAATGAGTCGTGTCATTTGTGGGTGGTGGAAAATTATTATCCTCTTTTTGAGTGGTCACGTAGGTAATCCAGACAATTGCATCTCTCTGCAATCCCTGCTCCGGGGAACAGGAACGGAGCAGCACTGGCTCCTCTCATCGGGCTGCTGGGAGCAGCTGCAGCCATTGCTGCCACTGTGACCATGGTCCCATGTCCCACGGGGCAGCTGAACCCTGTGGCACTGGGCACCGAAGTCCCCTGAGCCCATGCTCCCAGCCCACTCCTGCCTTGGGACCAGGGGTGCCCCAGCACGTGGTCCCATATGGCACAGAGACCACTGCCAGGGTGGCACGGCGGCCACAGTGGCGGGGAGGGCAGCAGGGTCTGCCGGTCCTGGTATACCCCGCAACAGCCCAACACCCCCCAGGGGAAGCGGGCACACCAAATGCTTCGGGGCTCTGCAGGGGAGGCTGGCAGGGGTCAGGGCTGTGCCACCCTGCTGGTGTCTTCTACCTCTTCAGGCCATATGTCGCAACCTTAATGTTAATAATATTCTTTCCATGCAGGGTTTGTTTCCTGCGCGTGAAGCCTGGCAGCAGCACAGCCTTCGGCCCCTCTGCTGGGGTGTCCCTGGGGTCCCGCTCCCAGGGTCTCGCCCTGACACCACGCTGCCCTTGCTGAAGTTTCCCACCCTGGATCAGGCCAGTCTGGGAGGGATCCTCCTCCCGTCTCGCTCCCCACTTGCTGCAGCCCTCCACCACTTTTCATTTTCTTGCTTCAGCTTGTATTATGATAATTTTTTTTCACCACTTTTCCTTTTCAGTACTTTGCACTGATGAATCCCTGAGCGCCAGGGTGAGAGCTTGTGCGCAAAGGGCAGAAAATCGTGTCCTCTGCCCAAAATCCTGGGAAAACTGCTCCGTTACCCTGATTTACAGCATTTCTGGGGCCACTCCTCACTCACCCTGCTGCTGTCCCAGCTTGCAGATGCATCCCGCCAGGTTAGACAAAGGGGCACCAGCTCCTGCTCTGGAGGGGGCATCTTCAAGCCCCAGGATTGCCTTTTTTAGACAGAATATTTTAATAATCATTTTTCTGATCAAAAAGAAAGTTAAAATGTAGGTGGAAACGCATAGATAAAGTAGGTTTTCTTGGTTGGCTGACTCATCTGGGCTTTTAGCTTTCACGTGTGCTTTCTGGAGGAGAAAAGAAAGGATTTTTTCCAGAGGAACAGTCACCTGCTGCAGAGACAAAGCCCAGAAAGATATGTAACAGCATTGGACATGTAGAAAGGAGCTACGAAGAGGAGGGAATAGCTCCTCTCCATGCTGGGGGGATCACTCTGGGGTAACCGAATTGATCCCACTCTGCCACAGCACCCAGCTTTGGTACCGTGGTGGGATTTGAGGACTCGTCCATTGCCGCTGCAGGTCTCCCACCATCACCAGCACTCAGCCTGGGTGGAAACTGGGGTCTTCGGGGAGGGACCTGCCTTCATCACTCCTGCCCAGCCACCCCACCACTGCTGCAGCTGTGTGAGACCCCTGCACTTCACCAATGCCCTGGCCACAGCGCTGTCACCATGTCCTCCAGGTGCCAGAGAAGCACCCGGGCTTTATTTCAATACATGGCCCATAAATATTTTGTGTCAGGCGCTGACATTTCAATACAACATGGAGTGATGCATTTTGCAAGTAAATGGGGTGGAGGCAGCGTGGCTGAGGGGTGTCCGAGCCCCATGGTGGCAGTGCCAGCTGGGTGCCAGCACAGCAGTTCTGCACCACAGGTGCCAGAGCAGGGTTGGCCAGTGTGCAGGGGCACGAGACTGCGGGAAGGGGCTGCTCGTTGTCCGCAGGCTCCCACATGGAAACCCCAGCTAAGCCCCTCCAGGGAGCCCCAGCAGCGCACAGGCTGGGTGCATCACTGTGACACCAGGTGCCAGAAGGGACCTGGCTGGGGACTGTGCAGCCACGCAGGGGTAGGGGCATGGCTGGGGGCTGTGTGGCCACGCATGACGTGTGAGGTCCCTGAGGAGCCCCAGGGTTTTCCAGCCTCCTAGGCAACAATGGTGGTCTGAAATGCATCCCTGCAATGCAGGATGAGGCTTGCAGGCACATCCCTGGCTCTAGTATAGAATCATTTAGGTTGGAAAAGACCTTTAAGATCACCATGTTCAACTGTTAACACACCACTGCCAAGCCCACCACTAAACCACATCCCTAAGAACCACATCTATGCATTTTTTTAAACACTTCCAGGCAAAGGCTGCTCTGCTGCTTGTTAAATGGGGTCTCCCTCTGCCCCAGCTATGGAAGTGACTCTCATCTGGGGTGAGGAGGGACAAAACCAGTAACTGGGTGTTGGAGCGCCTTAATGACACGGTCTCCTCTTGACAGGGGTGGTAAGTAATTCTCAAGTACGCTCCAAAGCCTGTTATCTCAAGCATTAATATGCCCAGCACAGGCTCACGACAGCAGTAATGATGTCCTGCTGCTTTGCTCTCGCTTGAACAGGCAGCAGGCAGTCTGCATGGGACGAGGGCTCTGCCGCCCCACCTCCCTCTCCCACCAGTGATAGCCCAGGAGCGAAGCTGCTTGCTGAATGCTGGATAAAATCCCAGGCACGAGCAACAACTCACTAGTGAGTGAACATCTTGCTGTTAAAAATCTCATGTAATAATTGGATTCCCTGTTCTGCTCCCTCTGTGTCCCTGCTCCTGTGCAGTGCTGATGGTACTGTTAATGACTGTGAGCTCTGCTTGCAGAGAGCTTGTCCCCTGTGTCCTCCCAGCAACTCGTCCCTTGTTCCTGTGGGGTCCCTTTTACTATCCCTTGTCCCTTCCCAGCCACACGCTCTGAGCCCCCAAACCCCAGCACATCTCCGTTTCCTCGCTGTGAGCCCAGGTACCTGATGCCAGCACAGACCTCCTGGTGCAGGGACCAAGGGTCCATTGTCCCTGCTCTGGCTCGTTAGCACTGACAAGCATCCCCCATGCTCCCAGGAAGGGAAGCTGCGCATCACCCTCTCCCTGGACCGAGGCCGTCTCCAGATCACTGCCAGCTCCCAAAGGAGGAAAAACCTTCTGGACATCTCCGGTGGGTTCAGGGATGGGACTTCGGGAGGGGAACTCGTTCCTAAGCCTCTACTCAGCCTCAGACCTGCTGACAGCAGCTCGGACCCACCGTGCAGAGCTGCTCTGCCCCAAGTCACAGTTGTGCTGGGCAGGGTTGCATGCCCCTGTTCCTCCTGCCAGTATGGCATGGGAGACATGGGGAGAGGACTCCAAAAGCATGTCCTCAAGGCCCCACTGTCACCCACTATGCTCTCAGGCTGCATCTCCCTGGGGAGCTCCCTAAGCCTCAGGCAGGTCCCAGGACAGAACAGGACCCTGGACCCAGCCCCATGCTCCAGCTGCTGAGCATCCTCCAGTTAAAATCCCCAAATTTGGTTGGCAGGAGCACAGAGGAACCTTTTTCCTGAGTAGGGATAACTCAGAAATCCCCAGCCACCTGCAGTTATGTTTGATTGCAATTACAGGTTAATGAAGGCTTGTCAGAGCTCACGTCTGCCCAGGGAGCTTGGGGTTTGAGGTGACCCTTGGGGTCTGCTTTCCTGGCCATCCCCTGGCCTGTAGGATTCACCAGTAGCCCTGGTCCTGGGTGTACTCACCTGTCCTGCCCCTTTGCTGCACAGGCCACCAGTGTCACATGGAAATGCCACCACTCAGAAAATACGATGCCAGTGGCTGCAGCCAGTCCCCCAGTCCTGCTGTGCTGCTCCACTGTGAGCTGGCTCCCCACAAGCAGTGTTTTCTGTTAGCTGGGAGCCAGCTCCTCACCTGCCTGACGTGAGCTTGCTTAATTTCACATAACGAGAGGTTTTAATCAAATCATCATGCCATACTAAGTCAAATGTCTTGCAGAAATCCAATTACCCTGTATCATCACAGGTGTTTTTATCAGCCAGACCTGAAATCTACCTTAAAAAGGAGATGGAGACAAAGATGGAGATGAAGATGATGGATCTGCTTGGCTGGACCCTTGTCCCATGCAAACACCTGGCCATACCAGCAGCTGTGGCACACACCACCTCACTACTGAGCTGGTGCCAAACTGGCACCTCAGCACCTTGCCTGGGATATGCCCTCCCCTTGGGACATCCAAAGGATTGCACTCACCTCTGCAGCCCCCTGTTCCCCCAACATGCACCTGCTCCTGCTGGCCGTGGCAGCAGGGACCTGGGTGCTGGTGGGTGCTCCCCAGGGCAGGAGAGCCAGGCACCGGCTTGCTGCAGGCAGCATAGCTGTCCTACGTGTCAGCGAGCCACACTCTGCCTGGTGCCACCTCTGAGAGGGGATCCCATGGGACATGGCAGCCCTGTGATGGTGCAGGGGGCTGCTGAAGAGATGGCGGCTTTGGGGAGAGACCCACAGCACTGCAAGATCCTAGGGTTTCCAGCAGGGCCATGGACAGCTGAGAGGTCCCCAGCGGCTCCCCCACAGCCTGTGCAGGTCTCCTGCCTCCAAAGCCTCTCAGCATTGTCCAGTGTCTGGCAGCATTCCAGCACAGACCCAGAGCTGCTCTTCCACCTGAGGACCCTGGGGAGAAGCAGGGAGATTTGGGCAGACCAGCCACTTGCAGGGATGGGGCATGAGAAAGCAGAAATTACCTCTTCTCTGCCCCAGACTACCCACCTCACTGGTGGCCTTGCCAGCCAACTCCAGGCACCTTCAGAAACCATACTGGGAGCCTCCCATGCCAGAACCTCTGCTCCAGGCAAATGCTACAGGTAGAAAATTGCCCATTACCAGGGAAGTGGGGAAAAATCAATTTCTGGCAAGGGAATGCTTTTCCTAGGGCCAGGTACTTAATTTTCTAATTTTTAATGTGTTTAAATGTACTTGTTCGTTGGAGAGCAGGGACCACCCTCAGCACTGCCATGCCCCTGCTGCCCAGCCATGCAGCAGGAGGCTGGGGAGGGCATCCCTGGGGCTGGCTGGAGGGGTGGTCCATGGTTCCAGGGGGGATTTTTAAGGCTTGAGTGGGTGCTGCTCTTCCACATGCCCTTGCCTGGGTGTCTGAGCAGTCTGGGATGGAGCCTGCAGCAGAGGACAGTCCAGAGGAACATTGTGCTGCCACTGCTTATACAGTGTGAAAATACCCCAAAATACCCTCTCTCCAGGGGTTCCTGTATCTGCCTGCCTGCCTTCTCACTTTTTACCTTGCCTTGCTGTCCCTTTCCTCGTCCTTCCTCTCCCTCGGCACTAAGCAGCACCTTGGGCACAGCACACCCTAAATACCTGCAGTATTTGCCTGCAAGGGACAGAGGGTTCTCCATCTCTCCACTTCTCCACCTCTCTGCCTCTCCATTTTACCATCTGTCTCTTTCCATCTCTCTACCTCTCCATCACTCCACCTCTCCACATCTCCATGTCTCCATGTCTCCATCTTTTCCTCTCCATTTCACCATCTTGCCATCTCTCTGCCTTTCCACCTCTCCATCTCTCCATTTCTCCATGCCTCCATTTCTCTGCCTCTCCGTGTCTCCATTATTCCTGCTCTCCATTCCATTTCCCCACATCTCCATGTCTCAATGTCTCCACCTCTCCATCCCTCTGTGCCTCCATTTCACCATCTGTCTCTCTTTCCATCTCTGCACCTCTCCATCATTCCACCTGTCCACATCTCTGTGCTCGTGCCATGCTCGTGCCAAGCTTCCACATGGTCAGAAGCAATAGTGAATCAATCCCTCCCATTCCCCCCTCTCCCCACCTCTCAGCCCTGCCTGTCGATGCTGCCCAGCCCTGCACACTCGCTGCTGCACTCAGTCCCACCCTGCAGCCGTCCTACATCCCTCCTCCCTGCAGCGGGGCCCAAAGCCAAGGCAGGGAAGAGGGTGCTGTGCTCCTGGCTGTGCTGGCCTGGCTGCTGCAGCTCTGTCTTGGGACTCCTGGGTCCCAGGGGAGAGCTCTCCTGGCAGCTGGAATGACCAGGAGCTGATGAGAGGGGACACTCCGGTGCCCACCAGCCACCATGGTATATGATGGCACATATGGTCAGGAGGTGATCAGCCAGCAGGGTCCCAAGGCCACTGGGCCAGTACCACCACGTGCCAGGTGCTGAAAAGCCAGGCATCCTAACATCCTTGTCCTTCCCCTGGGAAGAACAGCGTCCCCATCCTGCCCCTGGGGTGTTCAGCATCCCTGTCCTGTCCTCTCTGTCCTCTATCCCTCGCCTGCCTGAGGGCAGCATGGCATTCCCACCCTTCCCACACACCCCCCCACACACCCCAGCATCCCGTCCTTTTCCCCAGGCAGCCATCCCTCCTCCAGCTCCCTGTGGTGCAAAGGTGCTGCCCGAAGGCTGATGATGCTGGCTGCGGCGAGGGCACTGCCCAAAGCCTGGCTGCCCACAGCAGAGCCTCAGCTGGGGGCACAGTCACAGAAGCTCACATCTGGGCAAGCAGGAGCAGAGCTTGGCAGCCCATGGCACCTGCCGCAGGTGGGGTACCAGGGCATCTTCCACTTGCTCTTCATCAGGGAGGCACCGCCTGGTCCTTTGGGCAGGTGAGGTCTGTGCTGCTGTACCTCCCTCCCCCACGCTGGCAGAGATGCAACCACTGAGCACCCAAGGCAGCACCCTTAAACCCTCTCCCACCCTGGGCGCTCACTTCCTGCTGCAAAGGGTCAAATCCATGAAGGAAGATCCAAACCAAAGCCAAGGTCCTAGGATCAGCATGGGGGTCGTGGAACAGGGTGTGAGAAGAGCCTGACCAAGAGTCCCCATGCACCATCAGGTGCTGGCACAGGAGGTGCCTGCCCAGGCCCAGGGGAAGGCTGGAGAGGAGGGACTGGCATCCCCCCGCCAGTTGCTGCCCAACCCTATCCTGCTGTGCCCACCCCTGTCCCCAGACCACCCCGCTGTGCTGCACACCAGCGCTGGCTACACTTCCCACCACAAAATAGATGTCTGCAAAGTAAGATGTCTCTTACTTGAGGTGTGGAGGAAGGTGGATGGAAGGAGATGTGCAAGGGAGCATGAAATGCAGACAGCATGGTAAGACCTGGAACACCTCTCCACCTCTCCATGGCTCCATGTCTCCATGCCATGTCTGCATATCTCTGTCTCCACCTCTCCACCTCTCCACTTTTCCGCCTCTGCCTCTCCATTTTACCATCTATCTCTTTCCATCTCTCTACCTCTCCATCACTCCACCTCTCCACATCTCCATGTCTCCATGTCTCCATCTTTTCCTCTCCATTTCACCATCTTGCCATCTCTCTGCCTTTCCACCTCTCCATCTCTCCATTTCTCCATGTCTCCATTTCTCTACCTCTCCATGTCTCCATTTCTCCCACTCTCCATCATTCCACTTCCCCACATCTCCATGTCTCAATGTCTCCACCTCTCCATCCCTCTGTGCCTCCATTTCACCATCTGCCTCTCTTTCCATCTCTGCACCTCTCCATCATTCCCACCTGTCCACATCTCCATCTCTCCACCTCTCCACTTCTCCATGTCTCCATCTCTCCATCTATGTATCCATTTCTCCCCCTTTCTGCCACTCCACTTCTCCATGTCTCCACTTCTCCATCACTCCACCTCTTCATCACTCCACTTCTCCATGACTATCCACATCTCCATGTCTGCACTTCCCCACTTCTCCATCTCTCCACATCTCCATGCATCCATCTTTCCAAGTCTCCACTTCCCTGCCTCTCCACCTATCCACCTCTTCATGTCTCCATCTCTCTACCTCTCCATCTATGTCTCCATTTCTCTCCCTCTCCATCACTCCACCTCTTCACCTCTCCATGTATCCATCTTTCCACCTCTCCTCCCTCAACTCCCCCGCGCCGTGCCCTCCCTGCCCGTTCCTCGCCGCCCCTTGCCGCTACGGCCGCCGCGCCCGAGCCGTGCCGAGGACGCACGGCCCGGTGCCCGCCGCTCCCGCTTGCCCCGGACCCGCAGGGCTCCGCGGCCGCCCCGGGGGCTCCGGGCGGCTCCGCGGGCCCGATCCGCCGCCGGGGCAGCGGCGGGCACCGCTCTGCCCCGCCGCGCCGGCCCGTGCGCCGCGCCGCTCCCGCCACCGGCGCGCTCGGCCCCGGTGCGCACAGCCCCGGCGGGCCGCGCTCGCCGTTTCCGGGCCCGCACGGCCCCCGCCGCCCCGCACGGCCCGGCAAGGGGAGGCGGGGGGCAACGGCGGGGCCGTCCCGACGCCGGCTCCCCCCTGCACCGAGGCTCAGCCCCGCGCCCCGCTCCCCTGTGCCGCGTTACGCACGGGGCTCTCCCGCGCCGGGGGACTCCGTCGAGGCTCCCCGGCGGCCGGGGCAGAGCTGGGGGTGGGCCGGCCGCGGCTGCCAGCGCTCCCCGCGGGAGCTCGACCCCGGTTCCCGGGGTGGGGTGGGGGGGACACGGCTGGGGCGCCGGCGGGGGCAGAGGGGCGGCTCGGCGGCTCCCCAGGGGCCGGGGCCGGCCCGGGCCCCGCAGGGCTGTGGTTAATGTGTAATTCGGAGCATATGGCATTTTCCAAAGGCGGGCAGTTGTGCGCGGAGCGCGGGGGCCGGGAGCGGGGTGCTAATAACGCTCAATTACTCGCGGGGCCGGGCGCGGAGGGCCGCGGTGCAGGGCTCCTCGCTGGCTAATATTTGCTCTTCAAATATTTTACTTGAAAGGTTTACAACGTGGTTTGTTTTTTTGTGTGTGTGTGGTTTTTTTTTTTATCTCCCAAGAAGGGGGCCATCTGTGCCGGGCCCTCGGGTTGCACACCGGGGCAGTCTCCGCGGTGCCCATCCACCCCGGGCCGCCTTCTATTTGTTCAACACCAGAAAAAAAATAATAAATGTAATAAAACTAAATCTGGATTTATGATTTAATCCCAAGCGCTTTACCATATGGCAGCTGTGTCTGTCCCTGTTTGCTCTGCGGGAGGCGCGGGAGCGAAGCCCCCAGGGGCTGCCCCGCCGGGGGTGACCGGGGATGCCCGGGGACGCGGGACGCGGCGGAGCCAGCGCTGTCCGCCGGAGCTGGTGCTGAAACACCGGCGGCAGCGCCGGTACCGACCCACTGCCAGGCCCCGGGGGGCTCCGTCGGGGCTTGCCCCCCCGCCCCGGGACGGGCGTGTGCTGGGCGCGGCCGCTCGGTCACCGTCGGGCCGCCCCTTCCTCCCCATCCTCCTCTTCCTCCTGCCCCGTGACATCACGGCCCTGCTCCCTCATCAGCCGACCCGCATCACACCGGCACGGCAGCACCCTTGGCTCCGAGGACAGTTGGTCCAGCTCCTTCGAGGCTCCGCAGGTACCTCTGTGCGCCCCTCCGGGCACCCCTGCTCTCAGCCAGATGCATATACACACGTGTGCACAAATACATGCACATACGTGTGCACATGGCAGCGTGGGTGCATGCAAAAGCACGCACACATGTGTGCACAGCTGGGCACACAGAGACAGGAGCATGTACGTGCTTAAGAGCATGAGTGTGCATGTGTGCATGGATGTACGTGCACAGACACTCACACTTGCATGCACAGGTGTAGCACGGGGCACGCTCAGGTGTGGGGAGGGCTGCTCTGGGGCAGGGGGGGTTGTGACTTCTTGTCCTGTGCAGGCATGGGAAGCAATTCCCAGTAGGAATTGGGCAGTGAAGGTGGCTTAACATGGAGAAGGCTTGAGGCTTCCTCCAGGAATGATCTGCTCTGGTCTAGCCTAGTCAAGCCCCATCTCATTTACTCCTCTCCTTGCCTCTGCGTGCTGCACAAAGACCAAGCTCACTACCCCTCCGAGATTCCTCAGCGGGACCCAGGACCAGGACACCAGTTGTGGGCTCACAACTGGTGCAGCTTTCCCAGCGTACCCGTTTCTCCAGGGGGAAAGAAATCCTCATGTCACCTCCTGGCCCAGCACAGCCAAGACCTTGGCTGGGACAAAGCCAGGGAATGCTGGTAGGGGCTGTGCTGGCACCCGAGGGGACACGCGTCCTGCTGGTACTGCTTGTTCCCTCCTTCCCAGTGCAGCTTTGCTCCAGGGCAGTCCGTCTCTTTCCTAACGAGAGGGAGACTGGGTGCACTGCACATTTTCTTTTCACCTGCGGGAAATCTGCTGTTGTCCCTGTTGTTTGATTTATTTTGCTTTTCTTGATTTTCATGATCAGGGTCAGTGTCTTCAAACAGCATTCTCAGGCTGTGCAGGGAAGCAGTGCCAAGGCTTCAGTGGGATTTGGGGACTGTTGCAGGGAAAGACCCACGCTGGGGGTGTCCAGGATTTTTCAGGGTGTTTCAGGTGAAATCCCAGGCTAACCAGGGGTGCCAGACAGGCTGCTCAGGCTTTGGCAAGGCAGCGGTAGCAGCAGGAGCCGTCAGTCTGTGTGGCATCTCTGTGGCTCAGTGTGCTGCTCATTAGTTACCACGAGAGTTTCTGCCTGAGTAGACAGCAAAGGGATCAGGGCTTTCCTTGGGAGAAGGGCTGGCACCAGCATCCTTGTGAGAGCGTCTCTTCTACCCTATTTCACGGGGCAGGGTGCTGTCCCAGACCCCACAGCACCCCTTGCCGGTGCCTGGCGCTCAGAGCTGTGCTGCCTTTCCTCCCATTTCCATGGGGCTGCAACCTCCCATGTCCCTGGTGACACCAGGGATGAGGCAGTGGTGATGGACCCCTCCTGCCCTGGCTCCCACCAGAGCTATCTCCTCCAGGAGGAATGGCTGCTCTCACTTCGTCGTGGTCCTCAGTGGTCTCAGAGACACCTTGCTAAGTTCCTCTGGGCAGGTGTCCTGCAGGACCTTCTGCTGTTGTGTTCCTGCCAGGAAGTCCCCAGAATAGAAGGAGGTGGGAAGACTGGGGGGAGCAGAGGGAGACCTGTAAGGCAGGATGGGCATGGTGGGCACAGCTGCAAGAATGTGGGGTAGCACAAGGGTGTTGAGTGCAGTGGTGGTGGTAGTTCACAGCTGAGGAATCTGTGCCTAAATCCGTGGGGCTGCCTTTGGTCAGGATTTGGAGCAAGGCAAGTTGTATGGGGTCAGACAGAACTGCTGGGCCTGGGGAAAAGCTGTGGGAGGGTGTGTGCATGCATGTGGGGAAACTCAGCCTTGATCTGATCTGGCAGAGGAGGTGGCAGAGCAGTGGAACGTCTCCAGCCAAAGGAGGGGTGACTCTGGTTAACCTGGTTATCACCTGCCAATCTCTCCTTGGTTGGGTTAGGTCCTCAGTGCCACAAACCCAGCCCCACACCATTGGCTGCAGCTGAGCTGCTCTGGATTTATAGCAGGGCAGTGGGAGCATGGGGCCAGACCATGAAATAAATAAATACACCAAAAGACAGCAATGCTGCCAGTGAGGACACGATCCCATGCACGGGCACTTGTGCCTGGAGCCACTGGCAAGGGAGCAGGGAAGGGTTAAAGTGGGTAATAAATGGCCCATGAACCAACACCGAACCCAGAGCTCCTGATCCCATCATCATCTCTGCTCCTGCCACCCCCTACCCCCCATCATCCCAACAAGGTGCAGGACCCCAGCACTCAGCCGTGGCAGGGTGAGCTTGGGGAAACCCTCCATCCCCCATGGCTTGTCCAGGGGAATGCGGGCAAGTGCTGGGACACAGCCCAGCCAAGCCAGCTCCGTTGCATGCTGGTGGCTGCTGGGTGCAGGCAGCACATGCAGCATTCCCAGCATCTCCCCAGCCTTTTCAGAGCCCGAGTGCCTCTTGCAGCCATGCGAGCACTTTAAAGCCTGGGACCCTTTGATCCACTGTGCCTGGAATGCAATGATTTCCCAAGCAGTCAGATGCCCTGGAATGTTTCCATCCTCTGCTCAGTATTTCTGCCCTTGCTCCCTCTTCTTCCAGCAGGGTGGGCAGGGGACGTGGCTGAGCCCTGGACACCATCACTGATTTATCCAGCCTCCGGACCACAACTGTCTCCTCTTGGCAATTCCCAGGCACCAAAAGCCCTGAAAAGCCTCACCACGATGCCACACCAAGGTGCGTGATGTCGCTGTGACGGGGCAGCTCAGGGAGCATGACTGCAGCATCCATGGTCCTGGGGGAATCAAGGAGGTGCCATGTCAGCCCCTGCTCTGTCACAAATGAGGCTACTTTTCCTGACAAAGCCTGCATTGGGTGCTGGTAGCTGATACTCCTGGGGCTCCACAGAGTCCCAGACCTCCCATGATGTCCAGTTCTTCCCTGCCCACCTGAGCCTGCCATCCTACCTTGAAGCCACCACCTTCCCCTGCTGCCTCAGCCTGCAGGAACCTCCTTCTCCCCATGCTGCTCCACTGGGTATTTTCTCTGCCAGCATCACCTGGGCCAGTCTCCCCGTTCCCTGTCTGCTCCTGCCACATGCTGCCTGCATCCACATCCCAGCAAACAAGCCCCGTGTTGCTCCAAGCTCCAAGCCCTCCTGCCCAGCACCCTCCAAGTCCCCACTCAATGTACAAGGGTCCCTGAGGCCACTGGTCCTTCATCCTGTAAAGCCTCGGGCTCTGATGCTCTCGTGTGGAGCCAGGGAGAGAAGAGCAGGCAGCATCCCTCCTCACCCTGTCTCCCATCACCAGCTGCCTGGCCTCTCCCCAGGGCCCAGCGGCGTGAACCAGCTGGGGGGTCTCTTCATGAACGGCCGCCCCCTCCCTGCCTGCAAGAGGAAGAGGATCATCGAGCTGGCGGCATGCGGCTTCCGGACCTCAGACATCTCCCGCAGCCTCAAGGTACACCTGGGTCAGGAGGTGTGGAGGTCTCCTTCTCCTCCAAATCCTTTTCCTGCTGAGCCTCTGCCCCAGCCACCCTGCCTGCAGGTGTCCAACGGCTGCGTCAGCAAGATCCTGGGCCACTACTACCGGACGGGGGCCGTGGAGCCCAAGTCTATCGGAGGCAGCAAGCCTCGCATGGCCACACCTGAGGTGGTGGCCAGGATCACCCAGCTGAAGCTGGAGCAGCCCTCCCTCTTTGCCTGGGAGATCCGCCGGCAGCTGCACGCTGAGGGCATCTGCACCAGCAACAGGACTCCCAGCGTGAGTCTCTGCCAGGGGGAGCTGGGGCCAGGCACTGCATGTGGGTCTGACCCCATGGCTGGGGTGCTGAGGGGTGGGGTGCCTCACCTGGGGTGGGCAGGGGGCAATGGAAGGATGCACAGGGAAGGGCTTGGTGCTCGGTGAGGAGGCAGAGGAAGAAGCAGATGGGGAGGGGGAGCAAATCACACCCTCCCAGCTAAAGCAGAGCCCTGCCGGCCATCCCCAGCAAGCCCAGCCGTCATCTCAGGCAGTGGGGTGCTGTGGTGGGGTTATTATAAGTGCCACTGGTCAGCAGAGACAATGAAATGCAATCTGCAGCCTCAGCGTGGAGACTTGTACTTCCTAATGACAGACCCACCCCTATAAATCATCCCTGAGGTGCAGATTGCCTCACATTAAATATTGTTAGACTACCGAAATTAAAGGGTTGCCGGTATCAACAAACAGCAGAGCAGATGGGCATGGCCCCAGCGCAGAGAATCCCTGGCACGTGCTCAGGCGTGGCTGCAGGAGAGTACCTCGGAGATGAGCTCTGGGGCATCAGCCTTGATTCCTCCCCACCTCAGTGCTGCCTGAACACATCTCCAGCTCCCACAGAGAGCAGAGGGATGCCCAGCACCCCTTGCTCCCACTCCTGGGGGGTCCTGAAACCCCTGCCTGTGGCACAGCCCCATCTCCCCCTGCCCAGGTCTCCTCCATCAACCGGGTGCTGAGGAAATTGCCCAGTGACCTGCGGCTGGCAGCTGAGCAGGGTTTTGTGAGGGACGCGCCACCACAGGGTGAGCCTTGCTGGGGGTGATGCCCTGGGGAGCAGGGGCTGGGGGCTGGGTGAATCCCACAGGAGAGACCTGCTCTGAGCAAGCAGAGAGCTCCTGCCACCACCCACCTCCCAGCTGCACATGCACGGACGTGTGCATGCACGCACAAACATGCACACACACGCATGCATGTGCACACACATGGCTGCCCCGCAGTCTTGCACTGACCTTGTACCCCCAAAACAAAGGGACTTGTCATCCCTCCCTGACCCCTCCCAGCCCCTCCCGGGGGTCCCCCCCACCTTCTGCCTTTCTGTCCCTGCAGTGTCTCCTCTTGCCGCCTCAGCGGCCCCGCAGCCCCTGGGCTGCCACTCACCCACCGAAGCTGGTGCTGCCATCTTCCCGGGGACCCAGCACCCTCCACGGGGCTCCGCGTCTGGCCAGCGGCTCCCACGGAGCACCCAGCACAGGAACAGGACAGTCTTCTCCAACCAGCAGTCAGAGACCCTGGAGAAAGGTGCGACTCTCGGTGGACACCAGCCGAGGCCGGGGCATTTGGCATGCCCGCCCCGAGCTGCTGCAGAGTGCCAGGATGGAGCAGGGCCATTCCCAGCGAAGGGAGGGCATTGCCGCTTTCTGGATGGGCTCCTCCCGCTCTGAATGGCACAGCCATGGTTGTGGTGCCCCGAACCGCTCCGAGTTGCAGGCACCAGTGCCCGGCAATGGACAGGCTGTGGCTGCACATCCCAGCATTGCCTGCCGAGGCATTGGCGGGGTGGCTGTGTCGTACAGGCTGATAGCATCCCAATCCCTCTTGCAGAGTTTCAGAGGGGACAGTACCCAGACACCATCACCCGGGAGAGACTGGCCGTGGCCACCCAGCTCCCTGACACAACCATCAGGGTAAGAGGACACTGTGGGGACACTGCTGGAGCCCAGGATGGTGCCACAGGGCAGGGGAGGAGAGCACAGTGCTGCAGTGTGACATGCTCCATAGCACACTCCCTGGCACACACCCCTCACACACAGATACCAGGCACACTGTAGCTCCAGGCAGACAACCCTGTGCTGCTGGTGAACCTTCACCGGTTCATGGCAGCCCCTTCCCCTCCCAGTCACCAACCATTGTTGGTCATCTCGGTGCCCCGAGCAGCGACAGCAGTGAGTCCCCCCACTCTGCCAAGGCAGCGCTGCCCATCCACATGGTCACACCACGCTACGCAATGCGCACACACATGCACCCATGTGCCTCCCATGCCCTGTGCTGGAGAAGCACCCCAGAGCCTGGCACATGCTTGTAGACCGTCAGGATGCAGAAGACACAGGATCAAACCCCTTCCTCTGCTCATGCCATGGCCAGGGATGCAGGAAGAGGCCATGACCCAGGGCAAAGAGTTGTCCCAAGGAGCCTGAGCGCTGCCTGGGGTGCGGGTGCCACAGTGTGGGGGCTGGCATCCTCAGCTTCCTCCTTCCTCCCCAGGTTTGGTTCTCAAACAGACGAGCAAAATGGAGACGGGAGGCCAAGCAGAAGCTGGAGGCTGGCAGTGCAGGTGACAGTCCAGGGGTGAAGGGAATGGGATGTGGCACATGATGCCTGAGGAGAGGGCTGGGATCCAGTGCCCACTCTGAGAGAGAGCGTGGCTGAAATTTGGCGCTGAGCACCGGGACACCTGGGTTTGCTTCCCAGCTCCAGAGCCCTGCTGGGAGTTGGGGAGAGGATACAGCCACTCTCTGTGCCTGCACTGGTAAAAGGCAGCCCTCCCCATCCCAAAGTCAGGGCCGGGAGCCCACACGGTCCCTGAGCCAGCACACTGCCCTCCCTACCTCTCCCCAGCAGGCTCCTGGTGCAACTGGATCCTACCCCATGGGGCAGCCATGGCTGCTTTCTGCCCCCCCTCCACAACAGCCACCGGGTCCGCACAGGTAGGAGAAGGCCAGGGCTCCCTTCCCATGCTGCAGCCTCCAGCCGGGGTGATGGGGAGGCTTTGCCAGCTCCCCAACAGGCGCTGGGCACCCTCTGAAGCCCACGGTCCCATTGCCCAGCTGCTCTGAGCTCTCCAGGCACTGCCTTCCCTGGGGAGCCATTTCCGGAGCCATCCCAGAGGGTGACAATTTGCAAGTCCCCTCAGGGGTGGCCTGGTCCCAAAGCATCCCCATGGATGCCCTGTGACATCCCGCTCTCTGCTCCCCACGCAGCACCTCCCAGCCACCCCCGCTGGCTCGCCGCAGCCCCTCCATGGCCACAGCCACGGCCATGGTCACAGCCACGGCCTCACTGCCTACCCTGGCCCCCCGGCCCTGCTGCACCTCTGTGCCTCTGGCCCCTGTGCCTGGGACGACACTTGCTGCGGTAAAAGGGATGGGAGGGGGACTAAGGACCCCCAAGCACAGCCAGGGGTGGGGGCCAGCAACAGGCTGCAGGACCCCATGGGGTGCTGGGGGGTGTGGGGAGCTGGTCCCCTTCCCCACCTGGCCCTGGCCCTGCAGTGATGTGGGGTGGCTGCTGTGAGGTGGGTGTCCCCTGCCACATGGCAGAGCAGGGCTGGGGGCAAGGTGACACTCCCCAGCCCCATGCACTGCCTGAGCCCTGTTTCCATCCCGCAGGCCTGGCTCCCAGTGGCAGCCCCCCTCCAGCTCCTTGGCAGCCCCTGGAGGGTCCCCCCTTCACCATGTTGCCACCCACGGCTCACCTGCACCCCACTGCCAGCCTGCTGCCTGGAGTCTCACTGAGCACCCCAGTGCCGCCTCTCCACGCCAGCTCACCGGAGCCCCTCGCCTGCCTCCATGCATTGGGGTGCCCCTGGCTCTGAGGGTCCCCAGCAAGATGGGGGGCTCCAAGACACCCTCCAATGCAGTGAGATGAGGATGTCCATGCATGGGTATGCATCGGTGACAGACGGGCCACCATCAGCTCACTGCCTGCCCCCTCCAAACCAGGACTCCCCGTCTCCCTCCTGTGAGCTGAGGCCTCCTGGGTCCAGCGTGGCAGAGGGGGGGTGCTCAGGGGAATGCATCCTGCCATGCCACCCAGGCTCAACTGTCAGGGCTCAAACCCTTGTGGGCACAGCCACGTCCCTGTGGCTGTGGTTGGGGTCAGGCAGTGGGAGCCAAGTGCCTTAGGGGCCCCCTCAACATGCTGGAGTGTTTGTCCCCAGGGATGTGTCATCCCCTGGGACACTGCAGAAGGTGGGCAGTGTCACTGCCCTGCTTTGCTACTGCATCCCCCAGTTAGCATCCCCCCATTTCAAGCTTTCCCCCCTCCTATATACAATACCGTTAAATTACCCTGAGAAGAATTAATTAATTCAAGTGGGGGGCACCCTGCTCTTCAGCAGGGGCTTTTCCTGGTGCTTCTGCAGAAACCTTTAGCCTGGTCAGAGCTCTCCTAGCCAGAATGCTGGGGAGTCTCTGGAACTGGGGAACAAAGGGCTGTGCGGGATAGGCAAGAAGGGAAAAACTTGCTGTGGCTGTTGTGAGCCCCCTGGCATAGTGGCTGGCGAGCCCCCAAGCTGCGGTATTGCTTGAGCTTGTCTCAGGCCGTTGTCAGGCAGGACTGCCAGCACAGTCAGGACCAGCTCCAGCCATCCCAGATCCCACGCTGGGCCTGCCACCCTGACTCAAGACTTTGCAGAGCCGATGGGTCCCAGCTGCATGGCAGATCCATGATCTAAATAAAAAGTTTTGGGCTTCTGTTTGTTAGGAAGTTGAATTTAATGGTGCGGCCAGCATAAAGGCATCCATCACTGGCATGGAACATGGCTGCAGGCTGAAGAAATGGTTTTATTTGAAGGATAACAGTTGTTTCCTTCAGCCAAAGGAAAACAGTTTGGGGGGCTGAGCCCGAGGCAAGGGTCCTCCCTGTTCGCAACCTCGGTGGGACACTGCCCGGCTGTCACCGTCCCCCCATGCCCACGGCCCCTGGCTAGGAGCCCAGCCTCAGCAGACCACTCTGACTGCAGGCTGCAGTGTGCCAGCTGGGCAGCCCAGGGGTCGTCTCTCTCCCCCAGGACAATGTTGGGCTCTAGCATAGTTTGTGTCTATAAGCAAGAAAAGATAATTTCTAGAAGAGAAAAATCTTCTATGGACTTCTCTAAAGTAAAAAACCATCCCAGGAGTATACAGCCATGTTATGGGAATCGTTCAGACTTGCAAAAATCTCAGGCCTGAGGATGTTAGTGAAGGCTTTTGCTTGCCTGCACAAACGGCACACCAGGTGCACCAGCCGGAGCCCAGTCTTGGCTGGCTGGCTGTCCCAGCTGAGCTGTGGCAGCATCCCAGCACCAGGTCAGCATGCTGCTGCCTGCAGAGAGGTGGCTGAGACCTGCCAAACTCATGGCAAGTATTACTGACCAGCTACCTTGCGGAGAAATTCTCACTGTCCCCATTCCCACTTCTCCAACACCTGAGCAGACTTGTAAGACAGAGGTGAGCAAGGATGCCCTGGGCATCCCTGGGCCTCTGGCACCCTCAGGCCACAGCTCTGCCCAGCAGCTCCTTCTCCCCATGCACTGCAGCCTGTGCGATGCCGTGGGCTACCCAGCACAGCTGGGGCTGCAAACAGCTGGCACAGCCCCAGGCAGCTCCACAACACACACGGAGCCCATGGGAGTGGGATTTCAACCATGTCCAGCCCAAGGATAAGGATGGGGACAGGATGGGTGGCATTGCCATGATGGCAGCAGACCAGAACTGTGCACAATTCTGTGCACTGCCATGCCCTGGCAATACCCAAAGCTGTGGCCAGGTGATGTGAGGCTGCAAAACACCCGCTCAAGTCTGGGACTTCCAAGCACTTGTGGCAGCTCCAAAGGAGCCTTTCCTCCCAGGAACATGGAGCGACTCGGCTGGGTTTGGGTGCATTTTTTCAGGGGTTGCAGGAGGCTGGCGGCTGCAAGCACCAGCACTCAGGCTCTGGAACACCGCTTAGCAGTGGAGCCACGATTTCATACCCAGCCCTTCAAAAATATTTAAAAACGATGCTGCTGGACCCAGCAGGAGAGACCTCGGCAGACCAGCGCAGGATGCTGTCACTGATGTGCCTGTTCACATGGTGTTTGCAGGGGCCAGGTGGGCAGGTGGGTCTGCAGGTGCCCTCCTGGGGCACCAGAAATGCTGCAGGGTGCTGGGAGCCTGTGGGGAGCCAGCCCTCGGGGTGCATGGCCATAGGGGTGGGGTGGTGCAGAGCTGACCCCCCCCTCAGCCCTTTGGCATCTCATGCAAAGGTGCCACCCCATAGAGATCCCTTGCTGGCAGCTGCAGCGTGGTAGGGGGCTCCTTCCCCAGCTTGGGGTGCAGCCCCTGCCCTTTGCTGTGACTGTGCAATGCCCTGGGCACAGGCAGGTTTTGCAGCCCTGGAGAAGCAAGCAGGCAGCAAGCTCTCCTACCTGCTCTTCTGCCTCCGGGCTCCTGCAGCTGCCAACAGTGTTGAGCAAACCAGGGAGCTCGGCATGGCCAAGGGGACATGTCCTGGCCACACTGCTGGAGGACAGGGGACTGGGGCACAGCTGGGCATTCGCCGCAGCGAGGGCTGTGAGGAACGGGCAGGGCTGGAGGCAGCCAGGCACAGAGCAGGCAGCAAACTGGCAGAGCTGCAAAGGGCATAGCAGCACGTGCACTGCTGTGCTGCTGGCTTGGAGGTGGCAGTGGTCAGTGACAAAGGGACATCCCCCAGCCTTACAGCCGGCATTTCCAGGGCACTTCGTCTCAGCCTGAGGGTGACGTCCAGGGCAAGATGGAGGAACTAGTGCTAAATGGAGCATTAAATCATTTGCAGTGTGGCTGTTCTCTTGTTCCCTGGCACTCTGAGAGCAGGGTGAGTGGGGCTCCAGCCCTGCAGTGCACCACGCTGTTGGGTGCAGAGGGGTTGTGCATGTTGGACATAGAGCTGAGTCCCCGCCAGACTACTGCTCTAGGCTGTCCCCAGGGAGATGGAGACACGTAGCCATCTCCAGTGCCAGCACAACCGTGCATGACCCAGGGGAGGGAGCCTGGTGGTGGGAACCATATGGGATAGGTCATCCAATATCACCCACCTTGCAGGGATTAACCATCCTCCAGGATCGTGGCAGTGAGCCAAGGCACTGGCATCATCTTGTCCTCTGCTACAAAGCAGCTTTTGAGGCTCGAGGCTGCTGCGATCATGGGGAGGCTGTTTCACAGCTGAGCAGCCCAGTGGCTGATGCACCACTGGCTGGGATATGGCTTCTTCTGGTCCCTTCTCAGTCCCCAAGGGCTCCCTAGCTATGCTGGAAATGAAGCCTGGTGCCCTTTCATCACGGGGTCACCTCAGGTGCATCTACTGCTTGTCCAGCCTGATGTCTCCATCTCCGCCTGTGGCCCCACTCTCAGGGTCTTTGCACCATGAGCGATGCCAGCTCCAAGCCAGCACCAGTCCAGACCGTTGGTGCTGCACCCCAGAGCCACATGCTCCGGGGAAACCTTGCACCAAAGCACAGGAGATCCCCAAATCCCATCCTGTCCCCCTACTTTTCACTACCAAAGGCAACAACCTGCAGCAGCTCCGGTGGCATTCAGGGCTCTGGGGCAGCAGCGTTGAGCCCTGAGAACCTCAGCTTCCCTCAGCCCCCAGGGCTGTGAAAGGACCCGGGTCCCGTCTTCCTGACCCAGCTCCTGCTGATCACTCACTCCCTGGCCAGGCACCCCTGGGCTGGGTGGAAGCCCCCCAGGAGGATGGGTGCTGGTGCACTGAGCACTTGCCTGAGCCATTACAATGGGACAGCCAGGGCATCCGCACTGGGACACCCTGAGGTGGGCAGCCAGCGCATCCCTGCAGGGCCAGCCCTGGTGGGCAGCCAGCACACAGCTTTGTGCAGAGAGTGTGTTTTTGCAGGGCACAGTTTGCCAGCATGCCTTATAGGGATGCATCCTCTCACTACCCCAGCCACACATGGCACTGCTGCTGCCATTTCCCACGGGATGCTCCATGCCGGCTGCCTCCTGCCAGCCAGCCTTGGGCATTCCAGAGGCAGCACCTAGGACCAGGCTGTTCTCACTTCCTCCAGTGCCCACAGCTCGGCCCCTCACTACCAGATCACAGCTGTCATTGCGCTGCCAAAGGCTTGGCTTTGCCCAGTCCCACTAATTACAACCCCATTAGCACTCCCACAGCATGCAGCCTGAGCCGACCCCGCAGGGCTTTCCCCCAGCATGGCCCCAGTCCCTGGGGCTGGCAGCCAGCATCACAGAATCCTGTGGAGGCACCACTGACCCCAAGAGCACACCAGCACAGCTATAAAAGAGGTCAGATCCCCTCCTGTCACCAGGGGACAAGGAAATGAGCTTGCAAACACATCTCAGAGCCTCTGCCCACCTCCTCTGCATCCTAACATAGCGCACACAGGGTTTTATTAAGGCCCAAATCCCCACACCCTGAGGTGCTTCTGGAAGATGCATGTTGGGGAGTCAGTTCTCAGGTGGCAGCCAGAGCCAGCCAGAAACGTGCCGGGCGCAGGGTACAAAGTGGTGGTGTTTAATTACTTGATATACAACAGCACATTATGCAGCCATATGCCCCCTCCCCGAGAGAAAGAGAACTATAAAGTTTATCGAAGGATAAAAAGGAGAATCCTTCCTGTCCTGCAGCAGTGGGGCTGCCTCCCAGGCTCAGCCCCCACTGCTGGCTCCAGGCGAGGAGTGGGGACACTTGGGGACATGCCACCCCAGCAGGTCTGGGCAAGCTCTCGCAGATGGCACATGCAGGTGGGGAGGGCAGCCAGCACGCAGTGCTGCTGGCGTGAAGGCAGGACACCACAAAGTGGAGCTGCCCGAAAAGTCCTTGAGATTCAAGTCCTACCAGATAAACACAGAGACGAGGCCACTCTGGGGAGAAAGGAAAAACACCCCTCCCCACCCCCCCAAATAAAACAAAGAAAACCAAACAAAACAGCAGTTGTAAGAGATGTCTCCAGCTCATCTGGTTCCTGTGCCACCGGCCCAGCTAGCGCTTGGAGAGCTCATGCGATAGCCAGTCCAGCCCGTCGTAGAGCCCCGTGCCCTGGGTCGCACACGTTGCCTGCACATACCACTGCAGAACAGAGGGAAACAGAGAAAAGGGCTTTGGGCTGTGCAAACTGTCAGCCCGCTGCACCCCGGGAGCAGCCCCGTGGGCCCAGGGGTCCCTCCCACAGGGACAGGGATGCCATCCCAGCCACTCACGGTCCTGCTGCGCAGCGTCTGCAGCCCCAGCTTGTCAGTCAGCTCGCTCACTGCCATGGCGTTGGGCATATCCTGCTTGTTGGCAAACACCAGCAAGACGGCATCCCGCAGCTCATCCTCCTGCAGCTGCGGAGAGAGCGGGAATGGCTGAGCGCGGTGAGCCCTCGGTGAGCCCTCGGTGAGCCTCTGCAGCGCCAGCACCCCGGCAAGTGAGACCCAGCTTGGATAGACCCAAAGAGCTGGGAGGGCTCTCCAGCTCCTCAGTTCACCTCCGGTATCTTGGCCACCCTCCTGCCTGCATCGTTGTCTGGAGGCCTCAGTGGCACTGGGATGCTCTTTCAGGAGCACCCATGCCATTCACAGAGGGGATGCCCATGTTGGAGCATGGGGCTGCAGGGGACGAGGGGCAGAACGAGAGAGGAACCGCTCTCCGAACAATGGCAAGCAGGCAGTGGGCATCTGCCTGTGTCTTTTCCCTGCTCTCAGGCTGTGACACGCTTCGCTCTGAGCCAGCTTCCCTCCCCAAGGAAGCTCTGCCCCCTCCAGCAGCCGCACTGATGAGTAAATGACCCCCACCTCACAAGTTGGCTTTCAGACGTCGTTTCTGGATGCTGCCCCCCCTCCCCATGTGCCCTGGGCACTTGGCTAGCAAAGCCCTAAGTAAAACGTAGAACCGTGTTTTCTTGGCCATTCCCCCCCCCCTTGCAATTGCTCCTGATTGCTGCAGATCCAGCCTCTGCCTGGCAGACGAGTCACTGTCAAGTCCCCAAGCCCACCTCTGGATAGATGGCCCTAGCTCTGCGTCGCAGGCAGAGCAGAGCCAGGTCTCATCTTGCACCCACCCAGGCGCTGGTGCAGAACTGGGTCAGTGGGGGAGGGCTGGGGGATGCCCACCTCCCTGCCAGACTCAGTCCCTGCCAGCACTCACCATCTTCTGCAACTCATCGGCAGACTCCTGCACTCGCTCTCGGTCATTGCTGTCCACCACGAAGATGAGACCCTGTGGGAGAAGCCAGGCTGGAGTGGGCAGCTTGTACAGAGGGGGACAACCCAAGCAGGCTGCAGGCACTCCTGGAGGGAGAATGGACCTGCTGCTCACCTGCTGCCCCCCATGCACCCCCCCTGCAGAGCCAGAGCACCCCAGGGACAGTGCTGCCCCCTTGCCTGCCCCTCTGCCGGACCCCTCTGCCATGCCCCACTCCAACAGGGTGATGGGGCAAACACCCATGTGCCACCGCAGCAGGGCCACTGCACTGGGGACCGGGATGCATTCCCTGCTGCCACTCTCACACCCCATTTGGGCAGGATCAGGCCACAAGCCCTGGGGACCCTGGGCCAGCCCCGCGCAGGGGGAATAAATTACCCCTGCCCTACCCATGTCCACCCTGGCCCGTGCTCCACATACCTGCGTGTTTTGGAAGTAGTGCCTCCAGAGGGGTCGGATTTTGTCTTGGCCACCCACATCCCAGACAGTGAAACAAATGTTCTTGTACTCCACTGTCTCCACGTTGAACCCTGCGGGGGGAGAAGGGGGGGCGGGGGGGCAGGCAGAAGGGGCAGGGGAAGAGGGTGCCCACTGTCTCTGGTACAGGGCTCCTCCTTCTTTATCCCTCCTCCCCCCGTGAGGGATTTACACACATAGATGAGATCCCCCCAGAGCTGTCTCCTTTCCAGGCTGAGCAACCCCAGCTCTCCCAGCCTGTCCTCGTACAAGAGATGCTCCAGCCCCTTCACCACCACCATGGCCCTGCACTGGACTTACTCCAGCCTGTCCCCATTCCCCAGCACCAGACCCAGCACCCCAAGGTGTCTCAGCAGAGCTGAGTGGAGTGGCAGGAGTTCCTGACCCACCCTCAGCACTCTGCCCAGTGCAACCCAGAGTCTGGTGGCCCCAAGCCACAAGGGCACGTGCCTGGTGCTTGCTCAGGGTCCATCCCATCAGGATCTTCCCACCAGGGCCTTCTCCCCAGAGCTGCTCTCCAGGGCCCGGGGTTGTTCCTCTCCGAGGGCAGGACTTAGCATTCCCCTGGTTGAACTCCACGCAGTTCCTCTGCCCGTTTCTCCAGCCTGCCCCAGATCTCCCCAGATGGCAGCATGACCACTCCTCCTAGCTCAGGACCATCCACAAGCTTGCTTGAGGGTGCTCTGTCCCTGTCACCCAGGTCACTAACAAAGATGTTCGGCAGCGCTGGCCAGCATGGCACACCAAAGATGACCAGCTTCCCTGTCTTGGCAGCTCGGCCGGTTCCCTATCCGCCTCCATCAGCTTGTGGAAGACACTACGGTAGAAGGTGCTGAGCACCCCGCTGAAGCCTTCGCACCCAGGATCTGGCAAGACACCACCCTGCCCTGCTCTGCCTGCCCAGCTTGGGCAGACGGGACCTGCATGGGCTGAGCAACCTCCTGCCCATGAAAATGCCCCTGTACCCCACGGGCCAGGGCCACCCCATGGGTAACAGCTCAGGCTCCATCGCCGTGGGGCAGCAAAGCTGGGTGGCAGATTGGGGCTCACACCCGCTGCGCGGTGGGTCAGGGCAGCTGCCTTGTGCCCATACCCGCGCTGGGGACTGCAAGGGACATCTTGGGGTGCAAGCCAGGCTCCTCAGCAGGCACCGCTGGTGGCCGTGCCCCAGCCAAGCAATCGGTAACTGGGGTAAGGGCTGGGCTGACACCCAAGCAGCCCCCAGTGGGCCGGGGTCGGCCAGGGGGACCCACAGGAAAGCGGGGTACCCGCGTGGGCATGGCCTGGGGGATGGGGGGGGCAGGCCCTGCCCGGTAGCTGGTGCCCGGCGGGGGCCTGGCCGGGTGCTGGCTGTCAGAGACAGGCAGGGTGGGGGGCCCTGCCCGGTACCCAATGGGGACCTGGCCCGGTGCTGGCTGTCAAGAGGCAGGGTGGGGGGCCATGCCCGGTACCCGGTGCTCGGTGGGGGCCCTGCCCGGTGCCAGGGCACTCACCGATGGTGGGGATGGTGGTGACGATCTCACCCAGCTTCAGCTTGTAGAGGATGGTGGTCTTGCCGGCGGCATCTAGGCCCACTGCAACGAAGAGGTGGCGTCAGCGGCGCCGGTACCGGTACGTGCCCCATCCCCATCCCCATCCCCCGCCCGGCCCTGCTTCACCGCCCCCGCGCGCACCCATCAGGATCCGCATCTGCTTCTTGCCGAAGATGCGGGAAAAGATGGCGGAGACCGTGAGGCCCATGGCGGCGGCGGCGGCGGCGGCGGCGGGAGGGACGGGACGGGACGGGACGGCGGCGCTGCCACCCCGTTGCCTCCGCGCTCCGCCGCGCCGCAGGCCCCGCCCCCGCGCACCGGGCCCGCCCCCGGCCCGGCTCTCTGCACCGGAGCCCCGCCCCGCCCTCGGCTCCGCCCCGCCCCCGCCCCCGCCCCACCCCCATAGCCCCGCCCCCTCGCGCGCTGTAGCCCCGTCCGGCGGAAGTGGCGTGCGGCGCTGTGCGCGTGCGCAGCCGGTACCGACCCGGAGGTAAGGGTGGCGGCGGCGTGCGGGTTGCCCTGGAAACGCCGCGGGGCCGCGGGACCCCCACGGCCACCCGTGACCCACGGGACCCCCACGATCACCCGTGACCCGCGGGCTCTCTGCCCCACGGGCGCCCGTGACCCACGGGACCCCCACGGCCACCTGTGATGCACAGGGCCTCTGTCCCCGCGACCACCCGTGACCCGCAGGCCCTCTGCCCTCGCGGCCACCCATGATGCACAGGACCCCCACGGCCACTTGTGACCCGCGGGGCCTCTGCCCCCACGGCCTCTCCTGTACCACGGCTGGGCTGCCTCCAGCCCCTCTGCCCCTGCCCCACGGGCCCCCCTGCCCCACGGGCCCTCCGCCCCATAGGCTCCCCCTGCCCCACAGGCCCTCTGCCATGGCGCTACAGCCTCTCCTGAGCCCCCCTGCACCGGCCCTGCCGCCCCCTGCCACTGCACCGCAGCCCCTTCACCTCAGCAGCTGCCCCCAATCCCTGCCCCGTGCCTTGCTCACCCCCCACCCCAAGCCCCACCACATCCCTGTCCCACCCACTTGTACTCCCCTCCCCTCTTCCCCTGGCCCTCTGCCACAGGGACCCCCAGGAGCTGCCCCCGCCTCATTCCCAGAGCTGGCAGGGGCTGGGTTACTGTCACAGTGGGCGCTTGTGCAGCCCAGGGACAGGCCGGGGAGTGTTTCTCTTGGAAAGTGAAAATCGACCTATTTATTACATATATTAAGAAGTCCTGAGGGAGAGCAGCTGCAGCCGTGCTGCTGTACGAGGCGTTAAAGCATTTTCTCTGGCTCTGGTTGAGAAGTTTGAGGCATCAGAGTAGCACAAACGCATTTCCCCCCAGAGCAGGACCCCTGGGGCAGTGGGTACTTGGCAGGGCTGGGTGCAGGGTAGCAGCTGCATTGCAGAGTTATTAACCACGTGGTGTCCTGGCGGGGGTCAGGATGTGGTCCTGCTTAGCTACGTGCTCCTGTCGACTGCCAGTGTGTCTTTGCTGCTCATTTACCTTTTGTGCTGTTTTTCTCCTTTCAGATTGCATGAATCATGGAGAAGTTTGGCATGAACTTTGGAGGTGGCCCGAGTAAAAAAGACCTTCTAGAGACTATTGAATCACAAAAGAAGCAGCTTCTTCAGTACCAGGTTCGGCTGAAGGATGTCGTTAGAGCCTACAAGAGCCTACTCAAAGAGAAAGAAGCCTTGGAAGCCAGCTTGAAAGTATTGTCCGTGTCTCATGAGGCAGATATTGGCTTGAGCGGTGCTCAGCTTGCGTCCATGGCTAGCTCCAGCCTGCCCTTTGCTGATTCTGCTGATGACAGGAGCTCAGTTCACAGTGAGGATAGCGTAGGGACAGCTACCAGCGCAGACACTGCTGCCAGTCTGGCCAGTACCAAGGGCGAACCGGGGCCTGAGGATGATAAGCTCGCGGCTGCCACTTCCTCTTTTAAATCAGAAGAGACAAGTGGTTCAGAGAGTGGCATCAGCACAAGCAGTGGGGATGTATCATCTGCTGCTAGTGAGGCTGATAAAAGAGTGCTCCAGCTGAAGACGCAGCTGGCCACCTTGACCAGTGCTCTGTCAACAGTCACGCAGGAGAAGTCCCGCATGGAAGCCTCGTACCAAGCAGACAAGAAGAAGATGAAGCAGGACCTGGATGATGCCATTAAGAAAGCAGAGGATGAGACCGAGAAGTTGGAGACAGAGCTGAAGTCTGTCCAGGACCAGCTAGCTGAGACAAAAGCCCGTCTGATCACCCAGCAGCACGACCGAGCCCAGGAACAGGGTGACCACGCTGTTATGCTGCGAGAGCTGCAGAAGCTGCTGCAGAACGAGAGGACCTTGCGCCAGGATACAGAGCTGAAGCTGGAGGAGACCAGGGAGGCGCTGGCCGGCAGGACGTGCATGGCTGACCGCGCGGAGGGGTATGAGCTGCAGATCAAGCAGCTGAGCCAGGAGGTGGAAGACCTGAGGAGAGAGCTGCAAGCTGTTCAGGAGGACAACAAGAAGCCAGATCCCCGGATACAGGATCTGCAGGAGGAGATGGCCAGCCTTAAGAACCACTTTCAAGTGCAGCTGTTGCAGGAGATGAAGAAGGTAATTCCTTGTCTGGGCCCTGGAGCAGCTCACTGGGTGGGATGTATCAGCAGTGACTGGGGTGGGGTGTGAGGCTGGAGGAGCACAAATTCCCTTTCCTGGTCCCTCAGAGTCCGAGAATTTTGAAATAAATGAGAGCATCACAGCTTTGATTGATGGGATGATAGTCCCAGAGGAAAATAAAAGCTGTTTATGCTGCAATGTATAAGTCATTAGTCAGGGGGTGGTCACCATTGGATCTGGGAGCAACCTTTGAGGTGATTATGTGGTGACTGTCCTCCACAGTGTCATTTGTTTCTGAATATGTTACCGTCAGGTGTGGCAGTGGCTGAGCTTGGGAGGAGGGATCTTTCCTCTGCCCCTGTGGCAGTGAGTGTGGTCTTGTCTCTGTAGAGTATCTAAGTGCAATGCAAGGTACAATTACAGGAGCTCATGAAAACTAACCTTCTTCAGTGAAACTCTGAGTGCTCTGGGGAAAGAAGAAGGATAAATACAGGAGAAAGGCTCTGGTGTGTGCATGCAGGGCGAGAGCGAAGAGCTGAGAAGAGGGATATGGTGGAAAAGAGGAACTTGTGTAACTGCGTGTTTTGGGGCAAGGTGCTCAGGGGTTGGCATCAGGGGTTTGGCACCAGTAACCAGATTTGCATCTGGAAACACTGAAATGAGATCTTCCTCATCTCCTTGCACTCTGGAACACGTTTTCTTCTTTCTAATCTGAAGCATCAGGCTGGTTTAATGCAATTTGCTTTTTTTTTTTTTTTTGGAAGTGGTCTCTAACAGCTTCCCTCTGGCAGAGGTGAAGGTGATCTGACTCTGGCTGTGTTTTAGTTCACGATGGTGATTGTCAAGTGCTGCCATTCTCCAGAGCACTTAACAGTCAGATCTCAATGCTGTAAAAACCATGAAACACCAGGTGTTTGCTGTAGTTACTCAGAAACCACTGAATTATATTATTATCAGTGCAACGAAGCATAGGATTTAAGTAAATTGCAGTAAGATGCATGAAAGCTTTAGAGCATGCACACGTTTTTAAAAAATCCTGTAGCAGACTGTGGCAAGGGTTTGCTGCTTCCCTCACTGCCACACACCTACAGCAACGCAGATAATGCTGGTAACAGGAACTCTGCAGAGCCGGGAGCAAAACCAAAAATGCTTTTAGTTTAGTTTATCCCAAAATAAATATCCAAAAAGGCAAGTCAGGGTTCTAGGGAAAAGGATGGCCCGCACTTGTTTGGAGTTCAGCAGAGCAGAATTAAGCCCCTGTGTAAACTGGAGACCTCCTGTCCAGAGCATTGAACTAATCTAACCCTGCCATGTCTCTTTGCTCCCAGACTGCACAGGCAGAGGAGCAGCTCCGCCAGCATGCCCAGATGGAGGAGCGGCGAGTGGCTGACTTGGAGGCCCAAGTCTCTGAAGTGTCGGAGCTACTTGGCACTTACGAAAAAGCCAAGCAGAAAGACCAGGCGATCATTCAGAAGTTAAAGGACCGCATTGTGCAGTTGGATGTGGAGAACAAAACCCTGGCCATTGCTGCCTCCAGCCGATCCCCTGTTGATATTCACGTAGAAGAAGCCAATCTTGATGTTAATGTTCTAAAGGATAAAATGGAGAAGCTGAAAAAGCTCTTGCAGGCAGCAGCTAAGAAGAGTCAACCCACCCTGGACATCGAGAAGCTGTGTGAGCTGGAGCTGCCAAAGGGCACTGAGGCTGGGGATGGTGAGAAAGCCACTGCTTTGTACTATCAGCAGGAGCTGAAGCAGCTGAAGGAAGAGTTTGAAAGGTACAAGATGAGGGCACAGGTGGTTCTCAAGAACAAGTCAGCCAAAGATGGCAATCTGGCTAAAGAACTGGAGGAAGCTCAAGAGCAGCTGGCTGACCTGAAAGAGAAATACATTGCCCTTCAGCTGTCTTCTGATGAAATAGAGAAGCAGCACCAGCAAGACATGGAAGCCAAGAAGCAAGAGTTGTCCCAGCTGCAGCAAATTCATAAGCAGGAATTAGAGCGATGTCAGCTGGACTACAGGGAACGGGCACTGAAGCTGGAGGAGGAGATGCACAAACAGCGGGATCGAGCACTGGCGGTGCTGGCAGAAAAGGACCAAGAGCTGGAACAGCTGAGATCTGTCGTGTTGCCTTATGGGTTTCAAGGATCCAAAACCTACCTGGCATCAGGGACTGACGTTACCAGCGATGACTCACCAGGTAATGATTCCTCCGACATTCTTCCCCAGGCTTTTCATCTCTCCACCACCAGCGAGCCCACCTTCTTCTTGTATGCAGAGCAGCTGGCTCGAAAAGAAGTGGAAATTGTAGCACTGAGGAAGCAGAAGCACAAGCTGGAAATGCAAGTTCACCAGCTCCAGGAGAAAATCTTAGTTGAGGAGGAGAAGCACCAGGACCAGGTATCCGCACTTCAGAGCGAAATCGAGAAGAATTTCAGAGATAAGAGCAGAGAGGGAGCCAACCTGGAATACCTCAAAAACATTGTTTATAGATTTTTGACACTGCCAGATTCTCTTGGTCGCCAGCAGACTCTAACGGCCATATTGACTATTCTGCATTTCAGCCCAGAGGAAAAGCAAACTATTACCAAGCAGTCAGCTTACAGCAGCTGGTGGCTTTCTGGGAAGAGATGAGATGGTGTCTTTTATTCCTAATTGCTTTTGCATAGTAACATGTTTCTGATTATTAACTAAGACCACTTCACTCGTGGTGTAACGTCTTTCCGACCATGCGAGGGAATGGGGAGCTTTCAGCAAAGAATTTGGTTTAACTAGTGCTCTTAGCACTAATTTGAAGTAGAATTGTGCCAACTATTCCAATAGGATCACAGCGCTCTTGCTGTCTGGTGTGAGAATTTGCTCTGAGTTGGAACTTGATTTTTAAAAAAAGAAAGTAATTGAAGATACTGATGCTTTTTTAAACACAATTTTATAGTATCGCTACCTGTCAGGCATGGGGTGAGGAGCTCTGTTAGAGTGGAACTTGCTTGTGTCTTCAAACACCAGGCAGGCTTGTGACTCAAAAGATTCAAAGGTGGTGGGGAAGGGGGTGGGGAAGCACTTAACACGGTGCTAAAATAGCATAAGACAAAGAGCTGAAAGCCTGCAAGAAGGATGAGTCTTTACCTACCAGCATCATCCAAATGCAGAAAATCTTGAGCAATTTCTCATCAGTTTTTTTTACCTAGAGCCAAATTTATACCAGTGGATACGGCAGCTCCTGGTGGCACGGGGGACCAGCCGATGGCACAGCATGTTACAGTGTGCTCACATTACTGACCAGGGATTCTCTCTGCAGCTACCGGTGTTTCCCAGGAAGGAGGAAAGATATCCTAGGTATTTACATTTGAACCCTTGTAACTGCGGTGGTGCATGCAGTGATTCCACACCAGTGCCAGACCAGAAGGTGCTATGTAACAGTTCTTTTCAAGGCAGATACCTGAGCTTTCTGACCCTGTTTGAGATGGGAACCAGGGTGCTGCAGAAAGCAAACAGAGGAAAGGCTGAAATAGGCCCGCTGACCCTTAGCAGTTATTTTCTGAGCGTTTGGGAGTTTCAGTGAAGTTTTGATGTTCTGCCACGTTTTTGGAAGCAGGGCATTGCTGCTGCTGGGATAGAAGAAGCAAGCAGCAGTGAGGGGCAGAAGCTCTGGGGGCAGCATGTGCCCTGAGCTTGGAGTAAACACTGTGAGGATGAAGGCCTGACCAGTAGCTGTGTAGACCTTGAAATTCTTGCGTAACTTCCTTGCAAATTGGTGAGCATGGCAGGAAGGAAGCCAAAGCGTTCTGAAACACTGCTGGCTTTGGTGGACCACTCTAAGCTCCCTGCTGGTGTTCCTGCCTTTTGCAGTTGTGCACCGGATCTGCTGGCTCCTGACTGCGTAGGCCCAGAGTGACGGAGCTGAAAGCGCTGGCTCAGTGGGAAGATGGCTGTAATAGGCATTTTGGGGACGGTTGCAAGAGTAAAGCCGGAGTGTGTGGTTTGATTATTAGTAGACTGTGTGAGAAGGGTCGGGGCCTTGGACACCTGTGGTGTGCAGCTGTGAGCGTGCTGGGGGACGGGGAGGGCAGCTGGCAGGCTCCGTGCGAGACCAGCACTGGCACAAGCACACTCCTCTCCCCTCTGCTGCGGCAGGAACGTGACTTCCCTGTTGTTGTTTGAGCTCTGTGCTTGGGTACCTGGAGAGCCGACAGGCTGGGGAAGGGGAACGCGCTGTTTCACCCTCAAAGCTCATATTTTCACCGGTCAAGGGCAGTGGCTGGCTTTACCCTGTGGCCTTCCCTTTGCCTTTCGTCTCCCCCCTGCCAGGCTGATGGCTGAGACAAGGGAAGCAGCTGCCTGTCTGAGGGACGGACTGGGTCCCCGGGGATCTCCCCAGCCGATGCCCTGGGTGCTGAGGCCACTAGATGGCACCCACCAGTTGCCCAGTCCCCAGGGACAGGGACACTAGGGTGCAGCATCCCGCCTGCTGCAGCCACCCCCGGCACTGCCAGGGCCTGATGCCGTGGGATGGGACCTGGCTGTGAAAGGCGACGCACAAGGAAAGCGGCAAGTAGCATGAGAAGGCTCAGCGACCGTGGCCAAGCCTGGGTCCTGGCTGGTCCACGTGGCCGTGGGGGCAATGCTGTATCTCAGGGCAGCTCACACAGGGCCTTTGGGCTCTGCAGATGGGAGAGGTTCTGCGGGGCAGCAAGGCGGGTTTTTCTGTCCAAAATGTTGTCTGCTGCAGTGAGCTGCTGCTGAGGTCTGGGGCAGGTTGCTGACGCTGTCTGTAATGAAGGGTATGCAAGGTCAGGAGAAAAAATATGAGCACGCCAGCTATTGTGTGTCCAGTGCTGCCTGTTGGCATTAAGTTATCTAAACCGGGAAGGAGCATCTCTGCAAGGCCGGAAGAGCTGTGCTGGCTGGATCTCCTGGAAAAGTGCCCATCAGGAAGTGTTTGTGCTGTTATTTAAATGGTCACTACTTTCTTAAAACCAAGGAGGGATGTTTTGCTTCCAGAGAGGTTGGGTGGTTGCCTGCAGCCCTGGGAACCAGCTACTCCCAGCTGTGCTTCTGCTGAAGCTTCTAGAGCTTTCTCAGCTGCGTAGGCCAAATCTCACTTGAGTTTTGTTTTCATGCACCTGCTTTGTTTTTAATTAAAGCTTGGCTACTGAAGCACAACTTCCCAGTCCCAGAGTACAGGGAAAGTTTTTGTAAACACTGGCATTATGTCTTGTTTTAACAATCCCCAGGCTTCTCACGAGTCCTGGAGCTGAGTTAACAAACAGGTTGATTTAGCAGCTCTCAATGCCAAGAGGGAGCTGCTGTGCCTCTGGGCAGCATCGGTGCCATTGGCGGCTTGCACCGGCTCAGCCGGGTGGATGAGCCATTGCCACTCCAGCCAGACAAGCCCCACTGCTCAGCGCAGGTTATGCTTGCTCCTGAGTGCACGGTCCTTGCATGGCTGCAGCTTTGCAGCTGCTGCAGCTCTTACTCGAGCGAGGCCAGCACAGCACACGCCGTTTTTCTTGCAGAGGAAGTGGGCTCCGAGAGGCTGCAGGAGCCGAGCAGGGCTCCCCAGCCCCTGCACCCTTCCCCACCTCACAGCGTCTTAGCACGGGGAGCCAGAGACTGCGAGCACTTCTGCAATTCAAGTGCCTGGGATATGCGGAGAGCTTAAGCAGCTGAACAGGGTGGAGTCCTTTCCCCTCTCAGTGCTGTGCCAGCGGTCCTTGTCCTGTCAGTGGCGGAGATCTGCTCCACAAATCTCACCTTGCTGAAGGTGAGGGCAGTGCTCCGTTTAATGCAATGCTTGGTGCCAATTTCTCCTCAGAAAATCCTCAGGGAAAACCCAGGCGGAACCTTTGCCTGCTGGAGGTCTCGGGAGGGAATGACAAAGCCAATCGGTCAGCAGTTACTCATGCTGGCATGGACACTGCCTCTGCGCAGAGGCCAGGCTGAGAGCGTCAGCACTAGGTCCCACGCAGGATCCTCATGTTGCTCTGATGGGGGCAACTAAATAGAAATTGGAGAGTTCCTTCCAGGGAGCAGTCTTGGTCTTGGTCTTGGTCTCCTCACCTTTGAAACACTTCTCAACGATATGAGTATTGGCTCAGCCAAGGGATCTGCTGAGAAGAGCCCAGTCTCTGGTCCCAGTTTGGAAGGGTTGAATCAAGTGGTGCCTCTGAAGCCATGGAGATTGCTCAGCATCTCACCCTGCAGCAGCAGGAGCTGTTCCTGCAAAGCCTGAGGGTGATGATGCTTCCTCCAGCTTTCGCTTTGCTGCCCAGGCTGAGGAGAGATCCCTGTTTGCCCTTTGCCTCACACTTTTCTGGAAGAGCCTCTACCTGGAGAATGAAGTAACCAAGCATAGATCCAAAGTGGTGGTGGGTTTTGTGATGGTTGTCAGATGCAGCAGGACCCACTCTGCTGTGCCCGGAGCAGTGGGAGCTGTCTCTTCCCTACCTGCAGGTCTGGCCTCCTCCTGTGGTCCTGGGCAGGAAAAATTGCCAGCCAAACTGGAGAGAAACTGGCAGGCGGGAAGGCTGCAGCCATGGCAGTGGCGGTGAGGAGAGAAACAAAATAGGGTCCAGCTGGGACCCTGTGGAGCTACTGCCCAGTGACCAGCGGGGTTTAAAGAGCATTTCCTCACGTGATGGAGGAAAAAAGGAACAGCTACAAAGGAGGCAGCCATGGGGGAACATCTCTAGGAGCTGCCAAAGCAAAGTCCTCTGCATTGCCATCAACCTTGTGCAGCTCTCCCAGTGCAGTTCCTTTCTCTGTCCCTCTCCAGCCCCTCTCCCTAATCCTCCATCCTTCAGACCCTCCCCAACATCCCTCCGTCTTTCCTGTCTTCATTCAGCCAATGCCCCTGAAATAAAAGTAAAAAAAACTGTTTGAAGTGTAACTGCTGTTTGGTCACCTGTGGTTTAAGTGGTGAGCTGTGCGTGGGCTGGCTGCCGGCGCGTGCTTGTGCAGCGCTCTGCCCCCAGCCTCGCTGAGCGTGCAGGGCTCGGCGCTGCCTCTGCTTGCCGGACTGCAGGGCCTCTTGCCCCATGGTGCTGGGGTCTGCCAAAGCCACCCACCCTGGCTGCTAACTGCACAGCCCAGCCCAGCTGCGGCATTCCCGTTCTCTGGGCTTGCAAAAATTGTGCTTGAACGGATGTGAAAAAATGACTTTTTTGGCTTGTGAATTTGACTTGTTGTTGCAGTTAGATCATTGGGAAGTGTGAGCATCGCTGGAGGTGCGGACACAGCACCACTGCAGGGTATGAACACCCCACTCTGCCTTAGGAACAGTATTACGTGATGGCTTGTGACGGACAGAGATGCTGTATTTGAGCAGAAAGAAAATGTAGAGAGAAGATTGGGTTTTGTGGGTTTTAGTGATCCTTGCCCACACACTTCAGTGAAAAACATTTTACAGTGGGGTGGTTATTGAGGGGACCTGGCAGGTCTCGGCTGGGCCTGAACGGTGCTGGATGTGGCTTGGCCCAAGGGGATATTTAGAACCCCCTTGATTTCAAAATTGCCAAAAACTTATCAAAACCGTTGATTTCCCGAGGCCTCTGTAAGTATGGGAATACAAATACTTCATTTCTGCACCTCCAGTCCCGTGTCGGTGCCTGTGAGCAGACGCAGAGGGGCTCCACGCTGGGTACGTTTTTACCAGCGTTTCATGCACATCTGCGGTGTGCATGTGTGGGCCTTGGCTCCTGGCGCTTCCCGCTGTGGGCAGCCGCTGGCGCTGGGGCATGGCCGCAGCCTGCAGCCTGCACCGGGCCCTCCTGTCCCTGTGCGTGCCTGGCCGCCTGGTGTTGGCAGGGCAGCCCTCCAGTGGCACGCTGGCGTAGTCCGTGGTCTTAGCACTGGTCATGGCACTGGGGCTTGCTTTACACAGGTTTCCTCTGCCCTGCTGACCCTTTTCCCTTGCCTCAGTTTCCCCTTTTAGCAAGAAGTCTGCCCGTGCCTGTAGCAGCAGCTGCAGGGGTGCCTGTCCGTGCTTGCACACGCTGTTTTGCACAGGGGATGGAGAAGGGCCCCAGTGCCTGCCGGGAGCTGTGTCTTGCTGCACTCTCGCTCCCCAGCGTGCAAGAGGGAGGTCCGAAGGAGGCTGCCGCTCGCTCGCCTGGGCTCTGCGAGGACAAGGGGCTGATCCCCTCCCTGCTCGCAGGGCTTGCACATAGCAGCCTGCATGTCTGTGGAGCAGCTCCTGCCGCCCTGGCCGGGCAGGTTCCTCCAGCTGTGCCGTGCAGGCACCACTGCAGCCGTGTCCCCGCAGACAAGGTGTGGAGTGAGCCCAGCCAGCAGCGGCTGTGGGAGCTGCTCTGGTGCCATCCTCTGCCATCCTCTCCGGTGCTGCCAGCTGCTGGCCCGTCCCCAGGCTGTGCCCGGTGGCAGAGAAGAGCTGGGAAGGCTCTTGGCTCCCAGCTGCTTGGCCATGGCCAGTGAAGAGGAACACCTGTCGGCTCTCTCGGATAACCAGGTAAAGGCATCCAGGAAACCCTCTGGAGAGACCTGGGAAAGCTGCTGCCAAATGCTGCAGACCCTGGTCAGGCTTTGGGGGCTTCCTTCATGCTGGAGATGGGGAGCAGCGCTCTGGGGGTGCTGCAAAAGGTGGCCGCGGCAAAGGGGTCCCAGCTGCCTGGCCCAGGGCTTTGCAGGCTTGTGCTGGCCGGGGCCCGAGCGGCGCTCCTGCTCCGCTGTCTCTGCGTGACTCACCGGCCCTGGGAGCCATCCAGCTCCGGCAGTCTCGCTGGTTCCTCCATGGCAGCCCCTTGCCGCCTGGGAGCCGCTCTCGGCAGCACTGCCTGGAGCAGGACGCGGCTTCTTGGCGCTCCCCAGCCCTGGGCAGGGGAAACCCGGGTGCCGCGGTGAGGCGAGCTCAGGAGGATGCAGCAGGGAAAACCCCTCGTGCAGCCAGCGCCGAGAGGCCCGTCCCATGCAGCTGCGCTGCAGCACTGGCGAGGAACCAACCGCTGGCCCCACCACTTTGCCCACCACCAGCGAAGGGCTTCAGCTCCTGGGCACAGCCTCTTGGGGAAGACACTTCTGCCTCAGCTCTACCGGCTCCACGGTGACATGTTGGCACCGGCCACCCGCTGCTGCTTCAGCCAGGGACGCCCAAGGGAGTGGGTCTGCCTGTGCTCCGCGTCCTCCCATGCTGTGGGGCAGCCGAGGCTCCCCCTGCGGCCCCGCTGCCGGACACCTGAGCCCCTGCCCTCAACCTCTCTCCTTCAGGTCTTCGTGCTGACGTGCATCTACCTGCCGGCCTCGCTGCTGAGGTGTGTTCTGTCCCCCGACCTTTTGGCCATGGCTGGGCCCGGCGGTGCTGGGGGGAGGCAGCCACCATAGCCCTGTCTGCATGTGGCCTCGTGCCTCACCCGCACCCCACTCAGCCCCTGGACCTGGGGCGCATGTCTCTGGCCTTGCAACCGGCCCAGCACCCTGCTCTGTCACCCCCACACCCCGTCCCTGCCAGCCCCAGGGGAGGCTGAGCTCAGAGTCCTGGCTGGGATGGATTCACCAGGAAGCACCACAGGGGCACCATCTGCTCTGCTCTGCCAGGACATTAACCGCTGGCCCCATCTCTTCCAGCCTCCTGGGCAGTGGATCGGTCCTTGCTGTCACCTCCTGGCAGAGGCAATGCTGCCACATCCAGGTGAGTGCCACCAGCTCCCAGGGTGCACGGATGGGTTTTGGCCCTTGGCTAAGTCCAAGGCAAAGCTGGGCCAGCACTGCTGCTGCTGGGCTTAAAGCACAGTGGGGCAGGGAGAGGGGCAGGAGGCGCGGGATGCCCAGCACCGCAGCACTGGCAGCCATTCCCAGCTCCACTCCGGGCCAGCAAGGGAAGGGACATGGCCGCAGCAGCTCTGCAAAACCAGGGAGAGGCGGCTGGGGCCAGGGTGATGCTGCCAGCCAGAGCTAACGCTGTGTCCCGTCCCCCAGCTTCGCCCCCTTTTCCTCCTCGCCCTGGCAGATTTCCTGGCTGCTGCTGTGCTGCTGAGCACAGCCACCATCCAGCTGCTGCCAGCCCCGCTCTTCATTCTGGCGTACGCTGCCTGCCCCTATGGACTGATGCTGGCCACGGTAAGGGGGCAGCTGCACCAAGGGCTAGGCACCTCCTCTGATACCGCTGGGAACAGCTGGGACCCATCTGCAGGCTGGGGTATCCCTGCGGACGTCCTGGGTTGGGGGACTCTTTCTCCTACTGAGAAATAGCTCCTGTTCCCCTTGCCATTGTCCTGAGCCATCAAGAGTAGTTCCTTGGGGAAATGTGCCTAGTGTTTCTCCCCAGTCCCAGTGAGATGAGCACCACATCACCCTGACAGCATCCCTCTTGCCCCTGCTGTGCCCTTCTGCCAGTGCTGGGATGGCCAACCTGAATGCAGTCTCTCACGTGCACCAGAGCAGAGCAGGGCACGGCTTTCCCGGTGCAGACGTGCTTTCACCTTCATGCCCAAAGTCACCCAGTGCCTGCGCCTCCGCTGGCTGCTCTCCACCCTGCCTGGTGCGTGGACCCCGCAGTGGGCAGTGTCGCTTCCCTCCTGCCCCCAGGCTCATCCCACTGGTGATGGGGCTTTTGCCTCAGCCACACACAGGGACAGGGGCCAGGAGAGGCTCAGCACTGCGGGGCCAGCTCTGCTTCACTTAGTACCTACCAACCTGCCCAGCTGCATAATGCACAGGGTGGCCATCACTGCAGCTGCAGGCCTGCTGGCAGGACACCCTGTTCATGTCATCTAGAGCCCAGCACAGACAGATGGGCCAGGGTGGCCAATGCTGCCTGTAGCTGCCCGCCCCGTAAAGCTGCCGGCCGGTGAGGCCACCCGTTCCCCTCCCCAGGGTGGGCGCAGGGGCAGCGCGGGGCCATTTGCTCTTCATGCCACGTCTCTCGCACAGCTGCTCCCTTGTTGCACAGCTGCTCCTGGCCCAAGTCTGCTGGGGGGACGGTGGGATGTCGGGGTGCAGAGAATCAGGAGGCAAGAGGGAAGGTGCCTTTGAGGTGCTGGGCACAGCAGGAACCTGCTCTCCCTCTCGTCTCCCAGACCTTCTATGCAGTCTCATTCCTGATGGTGGTTGTCTACGCGTATGAAGCCTACCGCACTGTCCAAGGCTGGAGAGCCTGGCACGTGGCAGCTCTGCAGGTTGGTGGCCCCAGCCATGGTGCAGCCAGGCATTGCCCTTTCCACACACAGCTGCTCCGGCCCTGTGGGGACCCGGGGAACCGCAGCAGGGGTTCAAGGGCAGCCCCTTTCCCTGGGATGTTAGCAGCTTCCCCTGCACCCTGTGTCCTGGCAGAGTGGGGCTGGAGCCCGGAGCTGCTGTGAGACCCGCAGCCCCAGTCACCAGAGGTTTGCTCCCTGCAGGAGCGAAGCAGGTGCCTGGAGAGCGTGTGGCAGGGGCTGCCCTACATCCTGGCCTGGTAGGTGCCAGCTGCCAGCCCTGGAACCCCCAGCACCCCGAGTGGGGCTGTGGCACAGCACCGGCCCTCCCAGCTCTGCCTGGGATGGGATGGATGTGCTCACCTCCACCCCTCCCTGCAAGGCTGGTGCCGGCGCTCACACTCCTGGGACAGCTGATCGCGCGTGGCACCTCCTTCACCGACATTGCGCCAAGACACATGGACCCCATCGTGCCATGGAAAGGCAACAGCTCCCACGAGACCTACAGCCTTTACTGCTCCAGGTACACTCCCCACCTGCCACCCTGACCCCGAGAGGGGCCCGCAGTGTCCACCCCTGTCTCTTCCCAGTAGGCTTGGGCACGCTGCAGCCCCTGCAAGGCATGCAAGGGACACCTCTGGGTGGTGAAGGCTTTGGGGTGGGGGATTAGGGGACTGCCACCGATATCCTCTGTCCTTTCAGCTGCTTGCTCCTCATCCACCGCGCCCAGGATATCTGCTACAAGGTGAGCGCTGCTAGGTGCCCTGCCGTTCCCGTTCCCTGTCCAGCCAAAGGCAGGTGGGCTCAGCAGGACACTGGGAAGGCAGTGGGACAGTGGTGTGGATGGGGCAGTGGTGTCCCTGCTCAAGCCAAGGCAGAGGGGTAGCTCCCAGCTCCGGCAGAGCCTGATGCTGGCTGCTCCTGCGCCATGGGGCTTGCGGCGCGGCTCAGCCCTGCCCCTGTGGAAGGAGCCGATTAGGGCAGGGCTGATTTCCCATTGCCTCTCAGTATGTAGGTAGGAAGGATGTGGGCCTGGAGGAGAAGATCATCTTCTTCTTGTACCTGCTGCTGGTGCTCAGCTGCTGCACGGTAAGCCAGCGGCGCAGCAGGGCGAGCGCAGGGTGCAGCCGCAGCAGCCAGCGCTCCGGCTGATGCCCTTCCCGCTGCCCAGCTCCTGTACCACAGGGTGAAGCTTTGGTGCCGGAGGAATGCCGCGGCGCCTTTGCTGACCTTGGAGAAGGATGGCTTTGCTGGCAGGAGCATCCGCAGCGTCACCAAAATATCTCACTACTTCCAGCTGGTTTTTCTGCTCTGCTGGGCACCAGGCAAGTCAGAGCGGGGATGCCCCGCAGTTCCTGCAGCCCTGGCAGGCCTGAGCCACCGCAGCTCCTCTTCCAGTCCCTTTATTCCTGGGCTGAGACAGCACCTGGGTCTGAGACAAGAGGCTTAGACTGAGTAACTGCAAAACCCCCGGGTGTCTGTAGGACCCTGTGGCTGGGCAGACCCAGAATGAGAGGACAGTCCCTGGGTTCAGCCCACGCTGCTCTTACAATGACAGGTTTTTGCAGTGGCATTTCCTGAGCTGGAGGGTGGATTGTGTTTGATGGAGCTGTTTTTTGGCAATATCTCATCCCTTGGGGGGCCCATTTATGCTTTCAGCCTTACAGAAACCTGTGGCAATGAGCTCCCCAAGGTCCTTGGGCAGCACGCTGAGAAGGACCTTGTTGCACACACGGGTGCCTGTCCTACATAGACCCTTGTGCCGTGGGAAATAGGCTGTGACAGAGGCAGGGCATTCGCCACTGAGGGAGGGAAACCCCAGATGAAGCATTATCAGAGAGAGGGAGGCCAAGGAGTGTCCTTTTGTCTTCCACCCGCAGCTTTCCTCCTCACCCTCCTCTCCTTCACCAGCGTCAAACCTGCCTCCGTCTTTGTCCTCTATGTTGCTACAGTAAGTAAAAACCTGTTTCCTGGGCTCTGGAGCTGGGACATTTGTCCCCATCAGACGTGTAAGTGGTGATGGGGTGGGGGGTGGGGGGGCTGTGAGACCTCTGCTGTCCCGGTGCAGTAGTGGCAGGGCTGCCGGAGCACACCGGTCCCCGCTGACCAGAGGGATGCCTCCCTGGGCAGTGTGAGCTCTGCAGGCGCTGCCAGCCTGCACCGGGGACACCCAACCAGGTGCCACCTGGGACAGACACAAGGCAAAGGCCCCCGGTTGCTAGTGGCAGCCCTGGTCCCAGCCCGGCTCTGCCGGGGCTCTTCCCCCTGCTTTGGTGGTTGGTATTTTGCTTCTCAGCTCTTCCCAGATGCGTGTCTTGTTTTAGTTGACCGTGGCAAGAGGAAAGCCACCTCTTGTGTCCCCGTGTCACCCTGCCTGTACACTTGCATGGGCTGATCCCACACAGCTCCTCTCCAGCATGGAGAGGGCAATGGGGTTTGCCATGCTCCTGCCGCGCAGGGCAGCCCAGGGGCAGGTACAGGCAGCGCTCACCGCTGCCTTCTCTCTCGCAGGCTCTGACCGTCTCCCTCCAGGGATTCCTGCACAGTTTGGTCTACGGCTGGCTGAGGCAAAACTTCCGTCAGGAGGTGGTGGGCAAGAGACCCTCCCTGCAGCACCAGGGGCTCAGAGCTTACTATGATGAGTCCCTGGGGGCTGTTCCCTAGGCTGCTGCCTCGTCCTGGTGCCTCCGGGCTGCCCCAAGCCTTGACAGGATTTGCACATCCCCGGCAGTTCCCCACAGCCCATCTGTAGCCAGGCAGGATCTCTCTGGACTTGGCTCTTCGTGCCTGGAAAAGTTCAAGCAAGGCGCAGGCAGGTTTCCAGCAGCGGTGCGGGGCTGCTGTGGCCCTGCCCCAGTGGGAAGCCCACCTGTAGCCCCTCACTGCTGGAGGCAGCCCAGCTTCCCACCACCTGCACCATGCAGGCAGCAAAGCCACGAGCAGTTGCTGCACAAGTGATGGACCCTGAGAGGTGGGACAGGAGCTGTCTGGAAGGATGCTCCTGTTCTTCACCACAAGCAACTTGGCTGTCAGCAGCAGTAGGGCTCTGCAGGCTCGTGTGCAGTTCAGGTGCTACAGAAGGAGGCTGGTAGCATGCAATTCAGCAATCCCTAGACTTTCCAGCAACTGAACATCAACTGCAACTGTCCCGGGGAAGGTGGCGGTTCTTGTCTTGTTTCAGTGTTACACTTTCTGCCAGAGAACAATCCAAATTCCTTCACAGGGCTTGGGAGAAGGTGCTTCCAAATAAAGGTATTATGGTTGAGGTACTCCTAGGCTTTGCGGCTGCTAGATAAGTAACAGGCGGCGAGCCAGGTGGCTCATGCCTCGTTCCTGCCTTGGGGGATGGTACTTGTCCAAGGCTGTGTCAACGGAGATGAAGGAGTCATCGCTGGGGGTGATTCTGCCCCCACAGCCTCCTGCCAGGCCCCAGCTTCTCCACCACCAAGTTAAAATCAGCCCGACTGCTTCCTCACACTGCCTCTATTGCGTGAAAACGAACTGTGATGGGGGCGATGGGCAGGACCATGCTCACCCTCACCCATCCATTGGCTAGCACGGACAAATGGACACATAACGTAACAAGCAGCTTGGAGACTTCAGGCCCAGAGAAAATAGCCCAGGGCAGGAGCCAGGGTGCTGTCGAAATCTGCTGAGGCTAGGGATGGAGACAGTGCTGAGATGGGCTCAAGTACCGCTGAGCAGAGGGGCACAACAGCCCCTGAGGGCTGCGGTGGGGAGACCACGGAGCAGGTGGGGGCATGGACCGACCAGGTGCTGACGTGGCAGTGGCTCCTTCCAGTGCATCTGCTGGAAGCATCCCCTCTGCCACCCAGCAGCATGCTGTTTGGTGATCACTGGGACTCCTGTGCCACCAGAAGTGGAGGTGAGGAGTGGGGTGAGAACTCAGAAACATTTAAAAATTGGTTATTACCAGAAGCACAAGGCAAATGTTGGTGAGGGAGGACTGGGACAAGTTCCCATGTTCGTAGTACAGGCACGTGAACCAGGGCACGCAAACAGGGCAGAGCAGAAAAGCCTGTTAGAAGATGGAGGGGTAACAAGAAAAATGGATGGTGCACGGAAGCAGAGGTAGAAAAGCAAAAAGGATGATAATGGGTGTGGTTTGCAGGCAATGCAGTTTGACCTCCTTGGGAGGAATGCAAAGCTAAAAATACATTGTTGAGAGGAGTAATACCTGAAGGGGATGTTTGGGCTGTTGAAGAACAGCTACAACAGGAAAACGAGCCAGTGGCTCCTGAGCACTGCACAAGATAAGGGTGCGTGCTCACGCACTGACCCAGCTCCAGGCACACCCTCTGGCCCCCGGGGCCCTGTGGTGTGTGCTGGGACAGATGAAGGTGCAGCAAGGAAGTCAAACAACTTGTTGGGTGTCCGGGCAGGGCAGTGCGCACATACAGGAAGGATCGCTGCCAGACAGTACAACCTGGTGTCTGCTTTGGTGTGAGGCTGCGAGCACCCAGGGCTTCCTCCTGTGGGTACCAGGTGAGAGCCAGAAGTGGTGTGGTATGACCCTCTCCCATGCGGTTGTTGGGAGAGAAAACAATTAGACTGAGGCTTGCTTAGAACTAGGAACAAACCTGCTGCTAGGGCCACAGGGGAGGGAAAGGCTCTGCAAGTAGGAATGGGAGCAAGCAGGTGGGAAGAGCAGAGGTGGAGGTGCACAGTGATGGGGAGGACAAGTTGGGTTGGCCTCAGATCCCACTCCAGCAGCTTCCCAGAGGAAAGGAAGGGCTGGAAAAGAGTTAGGAGGTTGGAGGAGCAGCAGACAGACAAACCTCAAGACTATAACAAAGGTGATCCTCCCCATCTCCTCAGTAACACCGTGTTTCTGTAAAAACAGTTGGAGAAGCACAGGGCAGGCCCACAGCCAAGGCTGCGGGCTGGGCACCATCCGGGCACACAGCGGCACGGCTATAGTGATTCCAACCCAGCAAAGGGGAAGGAGACAAAACAGCACCTATGGAGGGTGTTGAAAGGAACAGCAGATAGTCAGAATGACAAAAAGCAAAGAAATAACCAGGTAGAAAGAGGTGAAGAGTTGGATTCAGGAGTGCCAGTGTCTCTGGAGTGCCAAAACCAGCCAAGGACAAACCCATCCTTGAAGGAGCGGTGACAGAGCTGGGGGGAAGAGAAAACAACGTACACAACAGCAGCAACCAGCACGTACAAGCCAAAAGTACTCAACTGGGTACAAAGAAGGGGAAAAGACAGCAGCCTGAAGTGAACCTGAACTCTGAAGATGCTCAGGAAAGAGATTTGTCTGCCCAGGAAGCTGGTCCCAAGGCTTCTGACCGCAGGACCCTCCACCCCACGCAATGTTTGCTTTGTGGATGCCTTGGATGTGCCATGTGTAGGGCAGAGGGACGTGCAGCAGCAGGCAGGTGTGAGTTGCCCTTTGCAGGGCTGGGCTTAGTGAACCCTACAGGTAAGTCTGGCAAAGGGGACAGGAGCCTCCATGTTGACCAAGAGCCCCAGATGTCTAATGGAGACTGAGAAAACACCACACCGAGGGCCACGAATGACCAAGCTCAACAGCACCTCTGCAGAGAAACCCCATTCCTAAAATTAATTCATCTACTAAGACTTAAAACCAAGACATAGCTTAATTTATTTTTTTTTAAACTAGTATTTTCTACTATACATTAGTGCTTCGGTCCACCACAGTCACTGCAGAGCTATTGCACGGACACACACACAAACTCTATATACAGAATATACACTGTACAGGCAGGGCTGCCACTAAGGAGTATTGTACAGAATTTGTTACTACAGGGAGGGATGGCCGTGTCCCCTCGCTTGGCCACTTCCAGGCTGGAGATGGTGGGAAACTGAGCAGCCTCTGCTGATCCTGCACTGTCTGTGCCTGGCTCTGGAGGAAAAAAGGGTTCAGCCACCTCCAAGACTCACTGACATCTCCCCAGCCCCGAGGCAGTGCAGCAACAGGCAGAGTGAAACAGCACAGCTTCCACCCAGAGCACTGGGTACTGCCCACAGCGTGGTGCAGGTCTCGGCTGAAATGCTGAACTCTCCTAGCATGTGCAAAGGTCCAGGGCTTCTTACAGAAAAAAAGTGCATCAGGCTGCCAGGGCCAGCCTAAAACCCATTCTTTAGGCAAACATTCAGGCCCTGGCCAGACTGGCAGATGGTGAAGTGCAGTTACAGTAGCAACAATCAACCCCGGGGTTACAGTAAATCCATTTCCAAGGCAGCTGGCAGAAAGACTGCTCTCAGGCATCGGGCAACTGCCTCCAAAGCCAGTAGCAGAGCCTCAAGTCTTTCTCACAATCAGTTCAGGAGCACATGCAAGTCTCTCTCTTTCCCAAGAGGTGAATGGGAGCAGAATGACCAAGCTGGAAGCTGGGCTGTGGTAAGAACCAGTTGTGGTGAGAGCTGGAGCAACTGCTCCTCACTAGCCTCAGCACAGGGCCAGCATGCAGCTCCCACAGCGGAGCCCGTGCACGGGCCACTCTCTGAGCCCCCACTTGGCAAGGCTGACAGGCTGCAAAAATCAGATTCTCCAAAATGTTGTCGGCAAGCAGGCTGACCACATTAAATATCTCATTGCCCAAGGCAGAGCTCCAGCTCCCTTGTACGTTATTAGAGCACACAAACTTGATTTTTCAATCAGAATAAATAACATTTGGAGGCCAGCTCCTCTCTGTGGAGCTCCAGTAGCTACTGCTATTCAGCCAGCACCCTACTGTGAACTCTGGAGAGCTCTGTTCCTTGCAGATGCACCAGCCCCTTCTTCTCCATCTCTGCCTAGGAGGAAAAAAACAACAGCATTCCACATCCAACAATTCATCCTCCCACTCCCATCACAGCTGAAGCTCTTGCCGGCATGAGTCAGGCTGCTGAACGGGCAGGGACAATTTTTTCATATCATTTCTATGTGGGGGACTAGCATCTCCCTCATCAGAAACAGTCCTGAAAACAACTACCACTGACAGGACTGGTCCTGCCTCTTCCAGGCAGGATGATGGCGGTGAAATTTTGAGAGCCCAAGCGCTAAAGGTGGATGTGTATACATGTGCAATGTTTTGCACAGCCTATCACATGCTGCTGGAAGCCTGGCTGGCACTTTCTGACCTACTAACAGCCACGCAGGGCAATTTCTCATTTACTCCTGCTCCTCAAAGCAGGACTAGACAGAGTAGTGCATGCTGTTCCCCGTTTCTGCTGCAGTTCTGACCCACATGCTCACGTCCTCAAAATCGTACACAGTTGTGAGCAAGGTCCAGATCAGGTCATGCTGGCTGCATCAGGGAAGAAGTTTCCTTTCCAAATACAACTGCAGGTGCCCACAGCTTGGAGCAGGGTGGGAGGGCCCTTCCTTCTCCAACAGTCTCTTCACTGTGCTCAGTGGTGGTGCAGCACGGTCTGAAGATCCTCCGGCAAGGAGCCGATGATGGTGTCAATATACAGGCCCACCCGCTGCAGAGTTTCCTCCTTCACAGGGAGGTGCTGGCACCTGGCTCTTACCTACAGGGAGAGAGAGAAATTTTAAAATAGCTTCACAGTTTTTTCTTTCCGCTTTGCCTTTGGCTGAGCAAACGTCACGTTGTCTCTTCAGTGCAGTGCATGAGACAACAGGCAGGACACTGTCACCTGAGCCTCAGGGAAATGAAAAGAGTCAGAACTTTTATTTTCTACACAAACACTAAAGTTTCATGACTGCCCCATTTGCCAATATTAATCAGGGACTGAGAACAGTTTTCTAAGCAACAAGTGTGATCCATGTCCCTGGTCTCTCCCTGCTACAGAGATACAGACAGAAAGGAATGAGTGCAAGATGAAGGGAGGAAAACTTACCAGCTTCTCACGAAGTTTCAGCACCAGGTCTACAATCTCCACCTCAGACTTGTCCTTCATCCAGGCCACAATGTTCTAAAGAGAGAAAATAAGTTTTCTTCAGGGACATATCTTCTTTACAGAAGCTTTGATCAAAGCGATACCCCTCAGTAAAGCCTGAAATAAAAGTGAGGAGGAGGTTTCTCATCCTCTTTCACAACTCTTCTTGCAGAACTTAAGCCTGAATGAGCAAGACTGAGCTCTCCCCACTTTTCTGACCATGACAGCATCAAGCTCTTGCCTGCAAAGGAAGAATCAAGGAAAGATGCAGCAATATGCAGGCAGTGCAGGACTCCCCTCCTTCAGTCAGCGCTGTGAATCTTGTGCTGCCCTCAGAATTTAAATCTATTTGCCAGAGTTAGCCCCACTGAAAAAGGAGACAGCTTTGGCATTCCCCACACCATGCTCCAGGACCTGCACTGCTGAACAGTGAGACAAGCACTGCAGCTGAAGGAGCTGCTCAATTTAAGAAGTTGTACCAGTAGTCACTACTAAAAATCCTACCTATTTTCATTAGGCATTAAGGAAGCCAGCAACAGATGACGCTTCCAGTCCGGCACTGTTGGCTTGGGAAGGGCCTTATGAATGAAAAACAGTTGATAGAAGCAGCCAGAGCAGGACCTGCACTGGCTAACAAAGTAGGGGAGCAGAGTTCCTCATGTTCTTGTTCCCCACATTTGCTGTTATTCCCGTACACTGACAGACATGAGGCAGAACTATGATTCCCACGGGCACAAAGCACTGCCCCCCATCCATCAGTGTGGAGTCCAGATGCATCAATAAGGGTCCAAGGCAGCAGTGCCCTCATCTCCCAGGTTTCACACCTGTCAAGGTATCACCTGGCATCGGTTTTAATACCTGCAGCTGGAACATACCGCTTCGCAGATTGCCTCTAAATGAAGGGCCTCCAGCTTCTGGGTCATTTCCTTGTGCCTCTGACGGTACCAGCCATCAAAGTTGGGAGACTTGAAGAAACGCCTGCAGAAAGAGAGGTGATGTTGAGGAGGGGACAGAGGGGGATCCAGAGAAGCATGCTGGCTCCCTCTGCACAGAGTCCCCTTCCTACTGCAGCAGACACAGATGTGAGAGGAAAAGACGTTCTGATTCAGTATGATGAGGGATGGACCATGAGCTAATATGCTCTTTTCGTTTCTTGTCTACTCCAGAGGCTTCTGTTCTGTCAGGCATTAACAGGATACAGCTGAGCAGCTTTAGCAGATTGTCACCAACGACAGGGGCGATCCTGCCAGGCTCTCACCTTCCTTCGCATCAAATCACGCCTCAGCCAATGCAAGAAGTGCCATGCTCTGCCCTTCGGCACCCTTATTTTGGACCACTTTTCCTTTGGAGTTATGCTAACTAGGATGGTTCAACATGGGAAAAAAATTCACAATCCTCTGCAGTATCTTGCTTAATTCCCTCTCCTTTCCTGATATTTAAAGCTTTCAATCATTTGTTAGCATGGAACTAAGTCCCATCTAATTGGTGATTTACATTTCTCCTACGTAAACAAGGTATCATTTAGGCTACATCAAAGGATGTATAATTTACACCTCTCTAATGCAGTACAGTAATAAACTTTTTTACTGAGCTACGCAGGAAAATGAACAGGGGGCAGCACAATACCTGTTTTCATCTCAGAGTGTAAGAATTTTAGATTAAATTCAAAACAGGATTGAAAAGCCACTAACTGGAAGAGTTGTGTCAGCAGAGAAAAAAAAAAGATGAGAAAGCTTAAGATGCCACATAGAGCTGAGTAACAGCCACTTTAGCAGCACATTCTCTGCAATTCTTTCATTAACAGCGGAGTACCTCAGATGCTGCATTTCAGCATTTTCTTCTATTAAGACTGGCCCACTTAGTATCTCTTCAGGCTACTTCCTCAGGCTACCTGCAGAGAGCACTTCCAGAAGAACTCAGCTGATGTTTGTATAGTTTCTTTTTGCAGCTTCAAGGACTCTTGCTGATGCACTCTCCACAGCACAGTGGAGTCCTAAACCCAGCCAAGATCTCAAGATGCCACTGTGATACAGACAGATTTAATTTTTAATTCAGGGTTTGACTTAGGAACACAAGAAATAGTATAGGCACAAAACCTCACACAGTTGAGAACCCTGGAATGTGTAAACGTCTGCATGTACATCAGTTGCCTGCAAACCACAACCAATTTATTGAAACAGTTTGTTTGTTACAATTTTTCAAAATATTAGATAACCAAAATTAAATCTGTCTACCACATCATAAGGAGTGAAACTGCTTGTTTCTGCTGAATCTATTAAAGCACAAAATGGTACAAACTTTATCACAGCAACAAAACATACTAATAATCCATGATTAATGATTCTGCTCTCTTTCTGGCATTTTTTCCCTTTTCCATATTCATATATCTCCCATTTTCCTTCCCACTGGGTATCGAAATTCTGGATTTTCCCTACTCATATTGTGATAAGTGTTCTCCACCCCATTTATAACTAACTATCCTTTATGAAAACTACGGACAAACTCTCCTGCATGCTCTCTTAAATTCTACCCTGAAGAAACTACACCCTTTTGTGTTCTAACAGCATTGCCATCACGCAGTAAAAATGCAATGGCTGTTGTCCTGAATGCTGTACAAATACATACAATCACTACTGGACGAAGACCAACAAGTCTTTATACCCCATCTGCCCAGGACCAGTGACTTCAAAAAGAAAGATTCCCTGGAGGACAGTGACATAGCTGATGTCAGAGATGAGTCTCCTTCCTCTCCAGCAGAGAGGATTTAGTTTAAATTCCTGAAGGTGGAGAGTTGACAGCTTCTAAACCTGACTGTATCTACTTAAGAGACTACATAAAACACAGGATTTATTCTGCCCTGCATTTTCTCCTCCTGACCATTATTAGTTTATCAGTTCTTCATAGGCATGAGTTTTTCAGGTGACCAGTCTTTGCCCTGAAATCCCCTTTTTGCTCCCAATTCTAATTCAGGATTCGATGTCCATTGTAACTTGCACCAGCTGTTAAAGAGATAAAGCAAGTAACTACCAAAACCTTACCTGTAGAGGCCTAACCAGTCACCCTTAAGGACACAGGTAAGCTGGGGACCCGCATGCTCGAGGGTCTTCATGAAATCTTCCTGACAGAAAGGACGAATTTGTGGAGGATTCTGCACAACAGAGAAACCATATTACATGGCGCCCAAAAGAAACTGGGGGGAAATGAGGTCTGTTATTTACAATGGAAGAGGCTGCACAAGGCAGACTTTGTAACTATGAGAACAAAAAACGCACAGACATCTTAACCAGCCTTGCTAGTAAAATTCAAATTAGATTCACAATAGTTGAGCTTACTGCAAAACAGGAAGCATCTGTCTCAATGTTTGTTTCAACTTTTTTTTTTTTTAAAAAAAGGAGTAATAACCTTCTCCCTTCAATGAGAGAAGTTCACATAGAGTATCAGAGTATGTGATCAGCATATGGCATAACTATTCCCAATCCCCGCAGTCAAAGGAAAGCAGAAGGAACTGGAAAATTGAACATACCTTCCATGGAGTAATGGCTCTCTGCAGAGGCATCAGACTTGCAATATAATGCTCCTAAAAAGAAATAAAAACAAAACAAAAAAAAAATTAAAAAAATTACAACAATCAAGGAGCCTCTTGTGTGGTCACTAAATTTGACAGTCTGCTCCAATGCATCATAGGCCCAATCAACAGCCTCATACTCTGGTTTTTCTCTTCACAGTTGCATGTTACACGAGCCTAAGTGTTCCAGCTTGTTTCCCACCAGGGGCTAGGTCACAAAACTCTGCTGCAAGAATCCCAAGCATGCCATACGAGAAAAGGTCAGGCGGGAAGAAGTTGGCAGGAGGGACTAGAATCTGAGAAGATGCTCTGTCTTCCCACGTACTACCTCCTGAGATGACGTAGAAAAGAAAGTGGAAGAGCCAAACTGGGGCAATGGGACAGGCAACAAAGAAGTACTACCAGCTTTCTACTGGGACTAGGCAGGGAAGGCCCTGAAAGGAAGCATTTGCTAAAATCTGCCTTAAGGTGGTGATCACCACATGGACAGGCCTCTTAAGCTCCACAGTAAAGCTTCCCAAAGCCAAAAGGGAGGGCTTCACACTGGCAACGGGTTTGATTCCAGCATTAGATGGGAAGAGGAATGTGTTGGGCTCCCATCCCTTCCCTATATATTTGCTTTGACTAGCTGTTGAGAAGAGCGAATAGTTGGCATTACAATCAAGTAACAGAGTACACCTACTACGTTGCAGGAAACAATTTTCTGTCTTTACATACAGTGTGCTGCATGTGCAACCTGCAGAATTTTATCCTAATTACTGAAATTTGTGTTCGAGAGCCATTTATTTCCTTTCCGTGGAGTAAAACATTCTAGAGCGCCACACCCTGAATCTATTACAGATGCTTGAGTACAGGTGAATAAAAGAGGGCAAGGGCAGACTTGTCACTTGGGCATCCCCAGTTCACCTCCCCTCCCCTTTACACCACCCTGACAAGTCTCTGCTCAACTCACCAGGGGAATAATGAAGCTCTGAGTGAGCTCCAGGAGGTGACGCCTCAAAAGTGCACTCTGGACTTCAGACGGGCGTTTCCGCTGAATCCCCTGCAAGCACAAGCAGTGCATTCACAAAGGTGCTGTTCTCTTATCATGCAGATGGATGCAGAATTTGCAAATGCTGCAGCTATCAGCAACCAGCCCAGTACAGTCTGGAAAGCTGTACTGCCCAAAATACATATTCCACTCTCTAGTTAAATTTATCACTCACATTTCACTACATAGAATCTGGTTTTTCAGAGTTTGGTGGGGTTTTTTAATAACAACTGTTCTCACTTAGGTTATCATTAGCACCAGCATTTAATCCATAATATCAAGTGAAAAATTTAAAACCGGCATGATAAACATGTCCAACTATACTTGACTAAATCATTACACGCTGTAAAAAGACTGTTCCTTTTGGAGAGCTTTGTCTGTTTAAACCAAGCTGTCAGAACAGTTTTCCCATAATGACATACAGGATGTAGGATAGAGTGGAAAGTGCTTACCTTTAGTAATCTTTTTATCAGGGTTTTGTCTTTGTGAAGGAACGTTTTATAAGAAGTATAGATTCCTAGATTGAGAAAGAACAAAACCAGGAAAAAAACAGAACTGAGAAACAAATTTTTGCCCAGATATCTACAGGAGGCACTATTATATAGTGCAGGGATAACAGAACTGAAATTCCTAGCACAAACCCTGGCAGCTGTGTGTGTGTAATTACAAATATTATTTAAAAAATATTACAAAAATTATGAAATTGCTAATGCAGCCAGTACTCACAGCACGATTAAAGGACACTGAATTCCCTCAAGGACTTTCTAACGCTAAGCTTATGGTGATATAACTTAATGGAGTCAGCTTATGGCCAGGCCTGAGATGAACAGTTAAGTGACAGATAGCTGTATCTAGGTAAGCAAGTTCTTTTGACATCCATCACGTCTAAAAAGCACGTACGGTACATAAAATAAACCCAGCAAAATCAGAAGCTGTTCTCCCAAGACTAAAATAATTTGTTCAATTAATTTGTATTGGCTTTTTCAATTGCAAAACAAAGATGTATAGTTTTTCTATTAGATGGGGCATGCCACTACTGTGTAGCGGATCAAATGTAAGATGATAACACCAAAATGTCAATTTGTTGAGATGCAAAGAATAATGTATGCAATGTTTGCATGCCTGCAAAACCCCCATGTGGAAGGGTAAACAAAAGGAAATTATGTCTGACAAAAGGACTTACCTGGTTTTGTGTCTAGAGTTTTTAGTTTAGCTAGCTTCTTCACCTTAATTTGCTTGGGCAGGTCTCCTATAAAAAGACATGAAGTGACTAGTTCAGGCTCTGAATCTACCCTCATAGCCACAGGACGCACATGAGAGACTTCACACTCAAGAACATCCAGTACTACACTTGCACATCTTAAATCATATCCTCCCTTACCTCCACCCTCACATAAGCCTTCTCATCTGCTAACTTTCCAGCTAAAATTTTGGAACAGGAATGTTAAGGAGGCATTGCAATAAAATTAACTCCTCAACCTAGAGACTTTCTTGGCTTTATAGATAATAATCAGAGTCTCTTTCTCCACCTCTCTCTTTTCTCTGCAATGTTCTCTTTCCTGCCCAGGAAGGACTTCTTTTATTAATGCTTCAGAAAAACACAGCAAGTTATCCTCTCAACGATTTGTCTTCACCATTGTTTGCACTCATACTGCACACTAACTCAGTTTGAGTCTAGACTTCCCTTTGGTTTCTCAGCTCTCACAGGAATGAAGATGCATAGAATGACAGCTAGCACTGCAACTGACTGTCAGCTCACTACTAGCCTCTAACAAGGTCTACCAGCACAACAGGACTTTGATTCCACCCTTACCTGACATTCTGAGCTCCCCAACTCGAAGAATGTGTGGCCAGTGCTGGAGAGTTTTGATAAAGAAAGGGTTTGTGACTCCCACAACAATGTTTGGCCTAGAAAGAGGGGGGAAAAAAGCAGAACAATGCTAACCTCGGGGTTTCCTTCACACAGGCAGTGGCAAGTGGATAGCAAGGGTCTACTGGCTACTTACGGAGCTTGTGTCCTGGTCGTATACTCTTTAAATTCACTGTCATGGATAGTAAAATAGGGGCGGTAGTCACAACAGTACCTCAGAGGAGCAAGGCAACTGTAACAATAGATAGAATAGCTGCCATATAAACTGCACAAAGGAGGAATGTGTGTTTACATCAGGTTTATGTCCCAGAGCAGTGGTTTCATCCTGCCAGAGGTGACACTTTGGAGGAGCTCCAGGCTTTTTTTTTTCCTAAAGCAGAGTTCAAAGCCAAAGAGACAAAGTTCCTCAGGGATATGAGCCATCAAGTCTCCCAACACGGGAAATTCACTTTTACTCTTCTCTACCATTGGTGGAATATGAGCATGACTCTTTTGCTATGCTATTTGTCTTACATGCTTTCATAGGCAAACTAAATCTAACACCACTGATTTGGCAGAAGAGGGGATGTGAAAGAGAAAAGCTGCCAGAATTCATTACTACAGTTACCTGTATCTCAGAATTTGCAGGCATTACCTGGTAAGTGCCAGAACCATTTCTGAAGAAACTGTAGGGGATGGTGCCATTACAACAATTGGCTCTCCTAGTAACATCAGCTCCCACAACATCTGGATATGAATTAGCACTGGCTGGAAACACCTGTTAGTGAAAGGAAGAATGATATGCTGAGGTTAGAAACGCAGTTCAGAAAAGATCAGGCACAGTTATTGCATACAAGCCTACCCAGATGCATTTCCATCTGGGAATTTGAAATCTAGGATTGATTTTTAGAATTCCACAACAGAATGCCACATGTCTTTGCACATGCTCTTGCTCATCCATTTTATACATGTTTAAAGGAAATGCTTTAAACAATGTAAAGCAACCTGCTGATCATATTGCTTAGGTGAAAAGGCATACTGAGAGCAAAGTAAAACGCACATGGATTACCGCAGATGTATGTCTATTAGAATAGCACCTATAATGCTGAAAAGTTTGCTTCAGACACACAATGTGTATGCTTCAGAGCTTAAGCTGATCACCAACTGAGGTCAAGAAAAGAAACCCTCTTCTAACCAGGATACAGCAGGTTGTGTTAAGGGCAGCGCACACAGGTTTAAACACTGCACAAGCTTTGCAAATCCAGCATTCTAAATGACAATGCAAAGCAGCGATTTTTGATTCTTCATTATCCCTATGATTTATAAGATACTCTGAGCAGGGAGAGGGGAAAGCAGATGGAGGGGAGAGGGTTGCAAGGATGGTGACTCTCACCTGAAAAGATCCAGTTCGTGAATACTAGGGAGAACCAGTGGGGCTGGTAACAGATTCTAAATGAGGGGAAAAAAACGAAACAAACCCAAACCTGTTAGTAAATGAAAGCATCCTGACTGAAACGCCATCTAAACTGACCACATCAATCACAAAGTAACTCCCTCTACAATATGCACAAAAGAAGAGAACAAAGTTAATGCTTAGAGGTATGAGCCACAAACAGATCTGGATTGAGCATTCAAGGTCCAGATAAATTTCCTTTCCTATAAGATAATCAAGAACCTCTTCTTTTCAAGATGTGAAAGACTTCCCATGTCTGCTCCTTTATTTTCCAGAGTCTCCTCTGGCAGAATACAGAACTTAAGATAGAGATAGAGTTTAGTAATATGGATACCAAAAGTTGTGAAAGATAACAACATTATTCAAAGGAGAGAAAAAGGGAAAAGATGAAATGAACAAGAATCAAAACCCAAGCTAAATCAAAGCAGTAAAGATGCTCAGACAGCAAATGCTGCAAAACAACACAGAAGACCAAGGCAGCGTCTCGTGGAGACCTACCTATGCATGAATTCCCAGGAAAGGCATGGTGAACAAAAACTGTGAGAACAAAGCACATACATAACTTGAAGCACACAAATTCTGTGCAGAGAGCTCTGTTTTGATAGACACAGGCATGAGAGCATGCAGTTTGAACCAGATGGGTATCTGAAACCACGTTAATACCGGGCCAAAGTGGTTTCAAACAGGATTAAGGCTGAAAGAGTTTCAGTTCTTCTCCACCCTCCTTCCTTAGTCTAGATTCTGCTCATCACTGGCTTGTGTCATGCCACACTTCATCTCACCTCTTGATTGAACTGCTTCACTGGGCTTGATCCTGGCTTATCCACCCTTGACGGGATTCGCACCTAGATTACAATTAAGAACAGACATATTATCCAGGGAGATGGAATCAGCATGCACACACACTTTGCTTTCTTCCTTGACAACCATCCACATGAGAAAGTTTCCTTAATTACCAATTCTAATTGCACAGAGGTTAGGACTAAAGGGAAAGAACCTAGAGTAAAGAGCAATTTTAACACCTAGAAGAAATGGGAATACGTTTCCCTTCCCAGTTTGCTTCAGCCTGCTGCTGAGCACAGATCACCAGTGACAAGTACCTGAATGACAACTCCCATCACTGGAAGATTCAGAGTTTGTCCTGGCACAGGAGGTGGCCACTGATCAATCTCATTGCACACTGCAGGGACACAGGTAAAGGAAAAAGTTTAATCTGAAGGTCAATACAGGTAATTCAGCTGGTCCTATGAGTTCTGTCAATGTAATTATCACTCATTCATAGCTCATGTGCCCCCTGGCTAGTTACAAACAAACACTGTATCAAATAATTATGCAAGCTTAGGTCAGACACCAGACTTACGTCTGCACCATTGTTCCCAGTGCAGGCCCAGCAGCACTATACTGTTGATAAATCATGATTAACTTGAACAGTGCCATAAAGACCTAGACAGAGATGTAGCATTAGCAGTTTTTTTCCTCTCTCTGGGAATACATTGCATGCAAAACTGACAGCATCATCTATTAAGGTTGTCAGACAGTTCCCATTAATGCATCCTTTACAGCTGTTTATAATTTTGACAAGCCAACCACTTGGATGAAAGTTTTTCCCTGTTGGAATTTGTTCCAGAATGAACTAATCTGGAACATTTAAACTGTCTTTCAGGAACCTCCTGATAAAACCTCTTAAAAGATTTCAACATGCAAACCCTCCCTCCTAAATCTGACTGCTCACCTGCCTCCAGGCACGGCTCCAGCTTGTCAAAGTATTCTGGAGCGATGAGCTGCAGCAGTGACTGGAACAAGTTCACATATGGAAGGCATGACACCAGCACCAAAGACTGAAAAAAGGCACATTTAGGAGTCAGAGTCCACCTGACATGATAATTTCTAGCACAGCATATGCTTATATTGCTTACTTGAGGGCTACACTTAAAAACCAACACCAAAAACATGAAAGAGCTCAAAAGCAGCACTTTTACCAATGGAATTCTTGCTAGCTACCTAGTCGTAAAGCCTTCAGGCTTTGGGAGACCCTAGGTATCCACACAGGCAAGGGTTTTTTTGTTTAATGAATAAGCACAGCTGGCAGCTTCTACCAGGGAGCCACGGCAATTAAGAGGGATGAGATTGCGACCTAGCAAAAGATCAACTGGAGGAAAAATAACAATAATTGCTGGTAGGTTCAAAGCTAACAAAACAGCTGTTTCACACAGCGAAGTGCAAAGAAGCAGATCGCTGAAATTGAAATTAGGTAGATAAGCAAAATAAAGGAATTCTGGGGAAGAACCAAGTAACTTGAAATACTGCTGATTTGTTTCCAGCAATGCTTTTTGCTGTTGTTTTGGCTTCTTTCTAATGCTTCTTTGTGAAATATATCACTATTTTTTACAAATTTTCCAATTCAGTCCTGATATCTGATACCTGAAGGACAGGTTTTCAAAGGTCATTTGTTTGAGAAGATGGCATTTTGATCTTTTGATGTGAAAAAAACACTATTGAAAGAGTAATTCCATGGATCTATGGAGAAAAATGGATCTTAAGGTCAAAGTAAAATATTTTCCTTCTCTAGAAGATGACTGAAATTCCACTCTTTCAGGCAGTGATCGTAAATATCTGTCTGAATAATACAAAGCACTCTGCATATTTATGCTGAAATAAACATGCAGTTTATATTATTTTTTGCAGTGTCTGTGTCAAAGGAATTCAGGGTAAGAGACAAGGTTGGTGAGGTACCAGCAGTGTCGCTGCTGCTAGTTAGAAGCAATCAGCTCAGCAGGAAATCCATTCCCAGATGGCTACTAGGAAGAAGAAAAATTAAAGCAATAATGAGAGTAGGGTTAAGGTATAACTAGCACAGACTGCAATAACAAAGTATATCCTCTCACTATCTGTGACACTAGAGTAGGTACTGAAGCAAATGTTCGAGTACTTCCAGATCTCATGATTCAGACAGCAGGTCACTGCTCATGTGATTAACGCACCATGGCAACCCATTCCAGGTTTGTTTGGAATTACACTTTCCACATATTCCTGTTCCCCACGACCTTTGCTGTTTCCTGCAGAAACACTGTGGGTGTCACGTAGGAAGTGTACTATTTTACAGCTATGGATAGGTGCCTTTTTACAGCTATGTACCAGTTGAGAGTAGCAAGCTATCTGGTTTCAGTACTCACCTTCTGAAAATAACCTCTCTTCATCGAGCTGTCCTTGACTTGCCTGAAGTATACATAACCAAAGTAATGAGCTGACTCCCGCTGCAACAGAGACCAACAATGCTGTTATTTAGAAACTGATTACTGCTATCACAAAACTCCCTCAGCCACTGACCAAACAACATACCTCACTCCTGCTATGATACAATTACAGCATACCCTTCTATTTACCAAAGTTATCCATGCTCAGCTATCTGGAAGAGTTTACCAAATGGGTAGAGAGGAGATACAAACAACTAAATTCACAAAAAATTACAGCCTCCACATAGCACCTTTCATCAGCCCCTTTCTGCAGCACCTTTAGGGCCATCATTTAAAGGGTTAATCGAGGAGGTTTCCATTAACACAACCAGCTAAGCCAACCCACTGAGCTCATCCTGGCACCCCTTGCTGCTGCTGATGCGCTCTGACTGTCAGTTTTCTTTGCCAACTGAAGGATAACGTATTGTTGAGGAAGGAATACATCATCTTCTGAGAGGAGGAAATGTACCCTACCATACCCGCTGCACTCCGCTTTAGTCAGGCATTTAAAGCAGTACCAGTCAAACTTTGCTCAGGATGAAACACACAGCTTTCTTCGTAGCACCCATGAAAACAAACAGATTTAATACAAATCCCCAGCAATCATTTCAAACATGCTATGCCTTCTAAGTTCCCATAGACATCAAGGAGGAAGGACAGTCATCAGTGCCAAACGCAAAGACCATACTTAATATCATTTTTTGAAGTCGTGTAGTTTAAGGCATTTTTCTTTTCCCAAATATTATACTATCCTGGGCTGCACCAAAAGGAGTGCAGCCAGCAGGTCGAGGAGGGGATTCTCCTCCTCTACTCCACTCTCATGAGACCCCACCTGCAGTACTGTGTCCAGCTCCGGGGCCTCCAAACGTAAGAAGGACATGGAGCTGTTGTAGCAAGTCCAGAGGAGGCCACAGAGACTGATCAGAGGACTGGAGCACCTCTCCTAGGCAGACAGGCTGAGAGAGGTGCGGCTGTTCAGCCTGGAGGAGAGAAGGCTCCGGGGAGACCTTACAGCGGCCTTCCAGTACCTAAAGGGGCTGACAGGAAAGCTGCAGAGGGACTTTTTACAGGGGCCTGTAGTGATAGGACAAGGGGGAATGGTTTTAAGCTAAAAGAAGGTAGATTTATATTAGATCTAAGGAAGAAACTCTTTTACTGTGAGTGTGGTGAGGCGCTGGCACAGGCTGCCCAGAGAAGCTGTGGCTGCCCCATCCCTGGAAGTGTCCAAGGCCAGGCTGGACAGGGCTTGGAGCAACCTGGTCTAGTGGAAGGTGTCCCTGTCCATGGCAGGGGGGTGGAACTACATGGTCTTTAAGGTCACTTCCAAACCATTCTATGATTCTGTGGTTAATTTTCCACAACAGAATCCAGCACTTTGGCAGTTTTGCTTCCTTTACTTCTTCAAAGCTAGGTGAATCTGTGAGGCAGCGCCCGATTGCTACAAAGCAATATATGCAAGCTGGAAAAATCTCTAGATCAGAATTCAGGAAAAGAAATCCTCCTACTCCCTCTCAGACCAGCAACCCATTTCTGGATTGCATATCACAAAAAGATTGCAGAAGTGTTAAAAAGGCACATGCACAGGAAGCATCATCTCAAAGGAGAAAGCAGAAGAGGACAAGTTGATCTGACGGCCATCTGCTCCATTAAAAGAGGCAACAGTGCTCAGCACATCCTTTCTCTGCATGAAATGGACAGTTCACTGACAGAAAAAGCACAACTAATGGACACTCCTGGTATTAGTGCTTGGGTAAGGTTAAACCAGCCTGCACATAGCAAACCAAACTGTGGATTTGTGGCATGCCAATTACTGTGGCTGGTTTTATATACGTAAATCCTGCAACAAATGAAAAGAACTGCCATCACTCAACAAAAGGAGGTAAACAGTTAATTTACCACTGACAAGGATATTCTTATCTTGCCTCATGGAAACGTGCACAGGTAGCTGTGCACTCTGTTGGATCTCACCTGTGTGCCATCATTTGTCTTTTTGCTGTAGCTAGACATGACCACTGCTTTAATCTGGGTACGCCCTGATTCAGTTCTATCTCTCAGAGTAGCTCGGATTCTCAGCAAAGCCCTCTATGAGTGTTAACACAGAAGTAAGTCCCTGTGCTAAAAGCTTTCTCCTTTTCTGACTATTCCCACAGCCAGAGAAAATGAGTATTTAATACACAGAAAACAACTCAAAAGTATATTTGGCTTTTAACCCATTAACACTACTCTTTACTTAGCAGGTGTAAGTAGTGCACTGAAATGCAACTGACCTGCAGCGTTAAGGGTGCTTCTCTATTGTACTCGCCATCATCCTCGTAATGAGTGGTCCTCTGTCCCCCAGACTGACGAAGGCGGAAGCTAAATTGAGTATCTCCCAGACCACCTGAGATAAAGATCACAAATGCTCAGGAAGAAGTTTCAGTACAGAGAAAGCTGGAAATTGCTTAAATCTGCAACGCTGACATAAACAGGGATGCTGACTTACAAGGAACTCCAAAACTGAGAATGCAGAGTAACAGCATAAACCCACAAAAGTCAGTACAAGACAGGAGGAACACGCAAGAACTGATACCATTAAGCTAAACCTTGCCAGCGTTGCTGGGAAACTTACAGACATTGGCCAGTATTATCAATCCTGAGTAGCTGCAGCCACCACTTCTTATCCACTCTACTGAAAAACCTGCAAATGGCCTTAATCCAAGACCATACAAACACAGATTTAAACGACAACCCCCTGCACAACAGTTCTAGCAACTATACTCCTCACCCTGCCCAAGCATACTTTGTATAGCAGAAAAAAGAAACAGCACGAAGTCCTCAGTTTTCATCATTTGTTTAGGATGGGCAGGAGTAGGGCTGAGTATGTACAAAGAGGTCAGTTGTAAGGAAAGTTAAACACGCTAAGCTCACTGAACAAAACCCAAGGCTAAACCAAGTAAGGTGCTACTTACTGGTGAGAGGACATACTCCCTTCCCACTGCACGCAGGTGCCATGCTCCAAAGAAGAGTAAAGATTGTGTGGGTGGGTGGGGTGGGGGGGTGGGGGTGTTATGAAGATATTACTATTAGTAAATAACTTACTTCAATAAAAGGGACATTTAGCCTGAGTATTCACTAAGCTCTGAAAAACTAGTGAAAGTATATCCTTAAAAACATTTAAACCTGAACTGGACAAAGCTGTAGAAAACTAATAGTCAAGAATTTTCTTAAAGAAACCGGTAGCAGGATGAATTAACATGCTTATTTCTTACTGCCACCTTTCTGATTTATAAATACAAACTTTGGGAATACTTCTTCTGTGAAAGCATCCTCTGCCCATGTATTTCTCTTCCCTGAGCACTTCACTCACAAATGCAGAAATGCTGACAGTCAACAACTGCAAATCTCAGGGAACTCATCCTTCATGACTATTTTTTATATTTTATTGGCACAGGGGAACCATGAGTGTGCAAGCTTACCAAGCAATTGTCCGGTCACCCACTAGATCACAGATTCTAGATGGAGAGAGCAATCAAAATGACAAGAAGCGTCTCTGTTCAGAGCTAAGGGCTGGGTGCTCCTTGATGTCACCATTCTAGAAGATACAGCCCATCGGTCTCTGCTGCATTAGAGGTGATGACTCACTCTTTCCATCATGCACCCGTTTCTTTCGTAACAGCAGCAAACCATCCTGCAGGCTGCATGCAAGGCCAACAGATGCTACCTACCTGAGTAGGAGTCTGGAAACGACAAGTAGCAGATACTAGTTTTCTGCAACAAACAAAAACACGCAATAAGAAAACCTCCATTGCCGCTACTCAATATCTTTAAAACCAGAGGGAAAAAATATAAAATAGTTATTACCTCTTTCTCCGTTAGCCTAAAGTCATACGGATACACCAACTGCAAAAGAGGCAAGAGCCAGTACGTCAACCACTCTGTTCCCCCCATCTTCTACATAGATCTATAAACATTGCTTCCATACAGTTAAGTGCCTTATTTTTCCTGAAGTAGCATATCCTACAAGAAGGTAAATCCACCCATTTACAAACTGACTCCCAACAGGCCACTGCACTGAACCTGTCACAGAATCTGTATTTATTCTAGCAGATTGCGAGACAGTCCAAATGACTTATGTTTTACTTAGATTTTAACTTGAGAGTTGACAGCTCAGGAAACAAACAGCCCCACCACCCTGCTGCTAACTTCTCCGTACACATTCCTGATGTGCAAACATCTGTTTTCTCTAAAGCAGGCAGGAGAGGACTATTCCAATGCTGCTTGAAATTACGTTAACATATACTTAACTCTCCAAGCTCCAAGTCTGGAAACCATTAATACTCAATTTTGCACCTAAATACAAGTTTTAAAATTGTCCAGAATAATGTCCTATAGAGAAAGTTTTGAACTTTGTTGTGTATTACTAGTTGTCATTTGGAAGAGGGTCACTTTTTATCTTCATTTTTTAAATCTTGCTAAAAAAAACCCTTACAGTTCACTAAACCCACTAAATATTCCGAAGGAGTGAGGAAGGCTGGCATCTTGAGCTGCTGGGAGGTAGAAACAGACTTCACAGCAATGAAATGAGAAGGCAAGACAGTAGAGACAGACTAAGAATGGCTTTAAAAATGAAGTTATGCACAGATGGGGTGAGGTCTGGAAAGAACCACTGAAGAATGGCACAGAGAGTGTTAACAGTCGTGGCTGGGGAAACAACCTTTGCAGCAGCATTCTGCCAAGATACAGGCAAGGGAAGATCACCATCCTCAAGGGCAGAGGAAAGGAGGCAGTAATAACCAAGAGTGGACAACGGTTCTAGCCGTACGAAGAGATTAGAAAACAATATATCCTACGTACAGTAAACAATAGGAAGTCTGGTGTTAGACACAGACTTGGGTGTATATCCTAGCCTCCACAGTGAAAACGGTTACTTAACACCCCTGAGTGCCTGGTTGGCTAGAGATGCTGTTCACAGTAACCAAAAAGAACATGGGCAGCAGGAGAAGTTTGTGGGGATTCAGAGCTGTGTTTTAGCCTCCCTGATTTGAGATCTGTTGTCAGAAAGACAAGCCAAGGCTTATTGTGTACAGAAAAAGGTGGGTCTGGCATAGGCTGGAAGATTCATGCTTTGTCAGCATACCAGTGACAGCTGAATTGCCTTACACCCAATTTATCATCAAGCATTTCAGATAAGGGAGATCGACAAGAATTTTAAAGCATCTAGTTAAAGACTCTAGCTTTGCAGCTGAACTATGTAAATGCTGATAACACTGTTTCTGCATTTACTGTAACCCAATAAAAGAGAACTCAAGACTTCTCAGGTCAGGGCTGAGGGCAGCACTGCAAGCAAGGTCCACTACAGAAACAATCGCACTGAGAAGTGAGAAATGACACAACTATGGCAAGAATGAGTTTCACATGTCACTGGGCAAAGGACAGAAACCAAAGTACTTACAAATATGCAGAGGTAACCTATACAGGGTTTACAGCACTTACTGATCGGGAAATGCAGAAATTGCTGGTGGCTTTAAATAAGCAGAGGAGAAAGAAACTAGCACTGAATGAATTGAAAAATGGAGATCTGCTTGTCAGACTTCTGCAGCTCCCAGGCAGTAACTCTGCTTCAGGTCAGTGTGCGAGTCATCTGGTACTCAAATCAGGAGCTCTCTTCAGTGCTCAACTCTTCTTACAAGTCTATAAAAAGCAAGGGTGGCACCATGCCAGAGCGCTGGAAGTTCACTGAGCTCGCTCGCTTCGCTCTAACAATTCCCCACTGATTCCTTGGCAAGGTCATCTAATCAACTTCAGAGAGTGAGCCAAATTAACAATTAAAAATTACACTGATTAGCCTTTGGTTAAAGCGTCTCTGAAAGATGAAAGCTACAAAAATACAGGAGCAAAATTATCACATGCGAGCTACTGCGACGAGGCAGCACATGAAGGCACAACTAGAGAATGAAGGCTTTTTAGACATTGAAGCATGAAGGGATGCATTACAACTACACCACAGGAGAAGAAACACTTCTCTGCTTGCTGTATTTTTGCATTAGGTGACTGAATAAATTCTTATGGTTATGACTAATTTAATGATCATACAAACATTTATTTTGTTAATTCCCCATGTAACAATGGACAGACCAGGAACAGAGACCTAGACATCTGATGCTGAATCATGAAGAAGCTCAGGAATCTCACATCATCGTGCTTTCTGCAATAGCATCGCAGCAAGCTCAGATCTGATGATCTAAACTTAAGTTCAAGAGTCAAGACAGACTTCTAATTCTGCTGCTGCCTTTTCTGGGGGGGCGGGTCATTCTGCAAGCAAATCAGACCAAAAATGGATCCTGATGGCTCCTAGCTCCTTTGTGGGTCCAAGTTTAAGATACACTAAGCATACGTTTCACTTGGAGATGTGTGCTCAGCATTTGGGGGGCAGGCGGGGGTGAACCATACTCAGATGCTTCTCACTGAGCATAGAAGCGCTGATGGACCCAAAAATTCAGACATTATGTTTCTGAAAAATAGGCCTTAGCTGCTATGTCTTTGCCTTCCTTTCAGCATAACATGTTGTCTGACGTATTTCTATGTGTGGGGTGGGGGGAAATCTCCAAATGTTTACAAGATTAAAAACACACTCTGAAATAGTAAGAATCCTAGCCACAAGAACTTTTCAAAAGCAAAAAGACAGCAAACAAAAAGAACTTTTTATTTATAAAAGTCTCTGTATATCTCAGAAGTAGTCCAAAAGGGCTCAAATTATGTCATAGCTTATGATGTAATGCTCTCTCCCATCAATAGTGGATTAACAAGCATGGAGGCGACACATGTTGTTGAAAACAGATCCTTGCACTAAAGCTTTGCTGTTGATACCAGCAAGGGTGCCAAGTGCTCTGCTGCTGTCATAGCAACACAGAGAACATCCCAGAAAATTACTTCTGGTGACTCTGAAGTAACCCAGCTTCACAAAGTGCCCGTGATTGGGAAAGCTTGGGGAGGGAGGAGCCACTGCCATTGTGAAAAGGGATATTTCAGAACCACAGAGATGAATTTTCAGCGTTTCTATGACAGCAGCACCAGAGAAGTCAGAGCCCTTGCAGGGTCGGATGGCAAGCAGCTGGTGGGGAGGGCTGCTCCGGTGGGACACAGACTGCTAGCCAGAGAGGATCCTCTCAGAAACGTGTCTTCCTCTCTCCCTGGTGTTTCTGCCATCTGTAGTTGACTATTTGAAGACATGTAAATTGGTGGATGAGGCAGAAACAGTAATTATACCTAACTTCTACATTAACCTGTGTTTTCCTTTGTAACACCTTTTCTACTGTGTATTTAAACAGCTGCAGAGTGGGACTCACTGAATTTCAGGCCAATGATATATCTACACTGCGAGATGACTTCACAGAACAGAAGTCATACAATATTCAGAAACCCAAGCAGACCTTGAACAAGCTCTTGGCTATGAAGTTGTATCCACAGAGCCTACCCCACTCCAGGGTAATTTTACCTTTCTGCTCAGTGTTATTGAAGCACAGACAGACAACACGCACTAATCAGGCTTCAACAATGCAGCTTCCATGTAGATTTGGGCAGCAAGGGAAGAAAAGAGATGTTTACTCTGGAAAGAATCCTATACTCAGGAAGAAGTAATCTTCAGGAAAGAATGACAAGGTCTCAGTACAGAAACCGTGACTGAGACAGGCCCGCTTCTAAAGTGGAACTGCAGGGGACACCCTAAGGTTGGACTACGCTTGGTATGTCTGCATCTTCACACACTGATTTACAGAGATCATGTAGAAGTATGGTGCAACCTCCAGAACGGGAGGTTACTCCTCCTCCTAACTCACTTTGCTGTGAGCATGTGAGGCAGCACAAGTTATTTTAAGTATTTGTAGCCTGTCACTCTGTATAATCCTCTGGTTTGTGAACAGCCTCTGTGATTAAATCACTCTTTAGAGGGCTATACATTCATCCACAAAACCACAGAGCACTCTGTCAAGATCTAATCTCAGTCAGCTACACTGATCTGGTAATGTCTACAGCAAACTTCCTGTACAAACTCAGCCAGGACTGAAGTCCCACAGGGCTGGGTGCCACAGACGCATTTTTTCAACCCAGAAACTTGCAGTCAAGAGCCCGAATCATAAAACTCCCTCTTCTCAGCTGCAGACATCTGCCTGCTTGGAGACAAGCTGCAGGATCTCGACCCAATCTAAAAAAACTAAGGCAACAGATGGAAATAGGAAATAAGCAGGAAGATAATGACACCATTTGACTACTGACAATAGTGACATTTACACTTTTTCAACATTTAAAAATAATTTTACCTGGAATCCCCCTGTAAGACGCTAACAGCTTAGGCTTTTTAATTTTCCAACCCCACCCAGAACGGAACATGGGATGTTTATTACACAGCTTCTCCTCTGCCTGGCTTTCTTCCTGGGCATCTCACCCAATGCAGACCCAATTCCTTGCCCAAACCCTTTACTCGGAGATAGAAATCCACAATGCACAACCAAAGGAAAAGTGAAGGTGGGGTTGCGTCATTGCTCAGGCCAGATGCTGAGATGTTCCCAGCCTTCTTGGTCATTTATGCAAAATGAGAAACATTTCCCCATCAATACTTCTGCAGGCAAAGGAGGAAAACAGAGGAAAGGAAGAAAAAGAAGAAAAATACCTCTCCAGGGATTAACAAACCATATTACTGCATACCTCAATCACAAAGTCCCCTCCTTATAATGCTAGGCAGGTAGTAAAACCAGTAAGAGAGCATCTTTGTAGCTGTATTTTAAAACACACCTATGAAGAATTAAATTGTAAATGCTAATTATTATCCCAGTATTCATACCCTTTTGGGGTATATCAGGTCTGGTTTTGCAGGAAAGACTATAGAGCATGTGAAACTTAGGTCTACAGCAGCTTGATTTTATTTATTTTCAGGCTTCATGAAAAGAAACATAGTCGAGCATTTAAGAAAACAAAGGAGCAATTGGCTAACTTGATCTCTACTGCTTTACATTCCTTTCAGAAGCTTCAGCATGACTTTAAAAATTTAGTTCGGATCCTCTGAAAAACAGTGTTAACCTCCTTATACAAAGGCAATCACACAACAAATATCAAGAAATTTGAGACAATGCCTTAGGTTCAGAATAATACAGACCTACCCCTCTCCCTTATGTAGCATTTTCTTAGAACACCAACCAGCTCTTGCCTTCAGCCACCTTACAAGCCTTAGGCTCTAACTCCCTTCAAATCCTCTTTCAGAGGCAATAAGGGAATAACGAAAAACTGTTCCAGCCTCTTCACTCCCAATTCATCCTCTCTGGCCCCTCAATGACCCCCACAGGTATATCAGACCTCCTGGGAAACCTCTGACACCACAGGTCCTCAGGGTGACAGAGCTGCCTCAGCACCCCACTCCACTGCACCCCCTCCTCGCCCCATTGCTCCCCCTCTTGCCACCCATCTCCCAACTCCTTTCCTATCACTGTCCTACGATGTCCACCTCAACCCCCCCTCAGTGCCTGCTGACCCCACACCCCAGACCTGTATTTCTGAGCGAGGTTCACCCCTATCCCCCGCTCCCTAACGCCAGCCCTTCCACGGGCTGACTTTCCACAGCCCTTCCTCCACCGCCCCCTCCCCCTCGGCAGTCCTGCACCCCTCTGCTCGCCTCAGCCCCCCCTCCCCAGCCCCCCGGCCCCTGCACACAGACAGCAGCACCTTGGGCTGCCCTGGCTCCTCCCGGCCTTGCACAGCCAGGTGCTGCCCAGCCCCCCGAGCCCCCTGCCCGCTCCACACACCGCCTCCCCCCGCCACCACAGCCTTATCCCAGGAGGCAGCCCCCTCCCCCCCCGTTCTGCCCTGCTTCCCCAGGCGCAGGGCCCTTCCGCCCCGCCCGCCCCCAGCCGCCATTGCCCCCAGCTCTGCCCTGTCCCCACCGCCCCTCACACCCACACCTTCGCCCAGACTCCGCCTGCCCCACACAGCCCCCCTCCCCCCCCAGCCCCCTCTCCTCCCCTCCCCCACCCGCTGCCTGCCCCCCTTCCCCGCAGCTCCCGGCCCTGCCCGGGCCCAGGCCCGCCCCACACACCCCGGCCCTGCCTGGGCTCAGGCCCCCCGGCCCTGGCCGCACCTCCATGGCCTGGCCCAGCTCCAGGTCGAAGGTGACCACGCAGACACAGTCGAGCCAGGCGGAGAAGCGGGCCCAGGGCAGCGGTGAGGCGGCGGCGGGCCGGCGGGGCCGGGGCTCGGCCCGGCACAGCGCGTCCATGGCAGCGCCCGCTCCGCCCGGCCCCGGCCCGCCCCGCCGCGGCCCCGCCCCGCCGCGCCGCGCCCCCCGGCGGCCCGGAGGTACGGCACCCACCGCCCCCACCATCGAGACGGCTCCGGGCGCGCAGAGCGGCCCGCGGTGGGGTGTCATGGCGGGCTCGGCCGTGTCCGGGGGGGGTGGGTGGTCTGCGGCCTGCGGTGCCCGGCGGCCGTCGGCACACGAACGGGAGGGGACGTTGCCGCCGCTCAACCCACGTCACCCTGCCCCGCTCCTGCGCCTCCCGGGGGCTGCCGATCCCCAGAGCTTCGGCCCCCCGCCCCCAGCCCCTCGCTGGCCGTGGGCTGCAGCTCGGCCGGCCCGGGCCTCCCCGGCGGGGCTCCCCGCCCTGCTCCGCCGGGCCAGCCGCCCCGGCCCGGTGCCCGCGGCTGGGCCCGGCCGCTGGACCCCTGCAGGCTGGGAATGGCGCGAGGGGCTGGGTGTGCTGGCATCCGTGGGCCTGAGGGGTGGCCAGCGGAGCCGTGCCTGGCCCAGGCTGGGTGTTTGCCAAAGTAAATGGCAAAGGGTGAATTAGAACCCTAGCGTGCTCGGTTTTATTAGGTTTAAGGCATGTGAACTCTGCGGCACGGGCTGATGCCATCTCATATTTACTCGGTGCTAAGGGTGGGAGGACAGTGGTATCTAGGAAGTGCTAAAATATCAGTCATACATAACAGTTTCATGGCAGATTTCCTGGGGCACTGGCTAAAACCTAAAACCCATGCACTTTTTTTTTTTCCCTTCTCTTTTTGTCTTATTTATTGCTAGGCTACTGTTCAGCCAGTTTCAGTCACGGAGCAGATAAGCACCAGGACCAGAGTAAAGAGAAAGCACAAGGAGAAAGAGTCTGCAGCAGCACTGACTTAGGCTTACACTGACTTAGTCCCTGAGCATCCCACCTGCACCCTGTGCCTCCTAGAGAAGCTTGTTGCTGAGTTACGTGATGGAGAAGTTGGTCTTTGCTCATGTGAACAGTAATCTCAATCCTAATGTTAGCCATGTAAGCTTGGCTGTAAAGCCTCACTACTGGGCTAAAAAAAATTTTGTTGTCTAATTTTATGGGAAAAGATGTGCACATTTCTGTGCACTTCCTTAATAAACTGCATCGTGACCTAAAGGTACAAACTGGGGGTAATTCTGTTGAAACCAATAGAATCATTTCAGATTTACATCATTTTAGAGGAAAATCTGCCTTAGTAACTTTAACTATGAGATAGAGATTCTTTTACCACTATGGATGAATTTATGTCCTTTCCTTTGGCTATTTTTTCAATATCCTGATTAAAATTCATTTTAGGATTCCAATACCTGCCTGTCCTGCAATATGACTCCGGGAAATTGGCTCTGTGAAGAGAGAAATGGAAACCTTGGATCTGTGCTGGCATTGTGCCTGTGATAGTTTCCTGGTCAGAGTAAAGGTGTATGTTTCAATATTAATGTAAGTCTTTCAGCTATCATTTTTATACTTCTCAGATGTTATAAGTACTTTCATTACCCTTTATATTCACAGTAAATTTTTTTCTGCTTGGCAAGCCAGTAATGTATGTGTGGCTGCAGTGAAATCAGCTATATGAGACCCCTTGGAATAAGATTAAAGGTGATTTTTATTATGGCACAAAGGATTGTGGGGCAAAAAAAAGTCCATCATTTTTTATTCAGGCTATTTTTCTTACATTTTCATGATGCCCCTCTTCTGGCAAGAATCGGCTATAAGCTTGGTGGGTTTTTTCACTGTTTTCTTTGACAACTTGTCCTACACATTTAGCAAGAAAGAGAAATGTATTGGGAGTTTCTGAGATTGTAAGTAGGACCAAAGCAGATGTGTATGTTATGCTGGACCTCTGTGGAGACCTCACCAACATTTCATATGATCATGGTGGCGAAATTGTCTGATGAAGAAAGTCCTCAACAACATGAAGACTACAGAGCTTGTTCTGCTTATGTGCAGGTATTGTGACAGCTATATGACTGGACATAACATTAATCTCAAACAAGTAATGTAGTGTATTGTAACAAAAGTTCTTTAGATACAGTATGCCGAGAGCCTATAATAAGTAATAATATTACTTAATGTTACAGTTCATTATTTGTGTTCGTGTAGCACCTCTGCCCCCTAGTAATGGGCCACAGCTGCATTTAGCAAGGTGCAGTATAATCCAGAGGTGATTATATGGCTTAAGCATGAAGAAACAGCATATCAAGGTAATCAAAGAAAGGGGGGGGGGGGGGGCGGGGAAATGAGGAGGTGATGCACAATACATGATGGTCCTACCACATCATTAGCCTAACTGTGATATTACTGTTTGGAAAACAATTTGTGACCGCGTGTAGCTGCTGTGTCATAACACACACAGGATATCTGAGGAAAGGCTGGGCATTTGATCTTTACTTTGATATCTCCTAATAATTTACACAAGCTGAGGACATGCCCCAGAATATTTTTGGTTTAATGTTGTCTAAACACAAGAGCTTTTACAATTAATTTCCTCAGCTTGTCTTGAAACAAAAACAGGGAAGAGTTTAAGCCCTGATGGGTATCAGGCTCTGCAGCCCTTTTGTGAGGGGTAAGGAGGGTACTGGTCCTCCACTCCTCTGGGCTTCTGCAGAGAAAGCTGCAAAGTGGTGTTTTCTCCCAGAGGAGAATTTAATCAGCTCAGCGTGGAGGGCTGGGCTTTCTTAGCTTGTTAGTCTCTACGAAAGAGCTAATCACAGGCCCACAATTTCTAGCCTTTTAAGCACCTATATGCTCCTGTACCATATTTGGGCAATAAGGGTTCAGCAGAACTCGAGAACGCTGCAGATCTGATCCTCTCCAAAGCTCTGGCCTCACTGGAGATACTGTGCCGCAGAGGGCCAGCATGTCGTTTTTGCACGGCTCCTAAGCAACCTGAGTAAATAGAACATTTCGCAACCTTAACCACAGCGGTTGCTACACTTTCATCTATAATTATCTTTTGCATCAGAGCTCTCAAGAGCAACCGGCCTACCAGATTTTGCAGGATATTTTGCATTCAGCTTCAGTTTGTCTGCCTTTTCTCTTGCATTGCCAGTCAGGATAATATTCCCCAGACAAGAGGAGAAACATAAATACCCTGCAGACTAGAGGAACGTGCAATATGCTGAAAGCCAAGAAATGTTAGCTTGCCAGCCCCACTCCTGATTGCTGTTTATATTCTGCACACTTCAGAGCTTTGTTATTTGAACAAGGCCATATAACTTGCCCCCAAAGGCAGCCAAATATAATTCTTGGTGTTTGGAAAACCTAACACACAAATTATGTTTAGGAATACAGCCTATGATCCCAGTAGAACAAACGAGGACTCTTCCTCTTCTGCCTGCAGTGTTTCTCAAAATTAATGTCAAAACTGTAGCTTGGCGATCCGGATATAATGTCTGTTCTAGGTGCTAGATCATGCTTGATTTCGAAGCCAAGAATAGAGCCCAGCATTCTTGATCAGCGACATCCTATTTCTGGTTCTGCAACCTCCTAGCAAAATGTGAGTCTGCTCTAAGGGTGAATCTTAGTCAGGCCCAGCTTCATTCCTCCGGTTCTAGAACTGGAGAGCTGTGCTCAGGGTCTGAAGCCAGCCTGAAATGCTCATTGTGCTGAGGATCTGAAGACACCCATATCTGTACCCTGCCCATGCCTTCACTGCAGTGATCTTTGGATTTCTGACAAGAACTAGGGGTTTTTGTGCTTTTTCACTGAACTTTGAATTTAGAATCAAAACCTCCCTGGAACAGGGTTCAATGCTTTGAAGAAACGAACAAACCCGTGCTAGCTAGTAGTCCAGCAAGCCACACAACGCACCACAATTTCCTATGTCTTGACAGCTTGATATGTAAATCAGTTATTTGAGTTAAAGAGTGGCAGCTTTGTGAGCTCAGAGGTGTATGTTAACGGTGTAGTTTTGGTTGTGAAATACATGCTCCATGTGTAGAAAAAAAAGTGAGTGTTCACAGCCTTGTAGTTCAAAGAGTGAAAGTTTGCATACAGGATGAAGATGCAATTACGCATACTTGGGGTGTAAGCCCAATAAAAGCAGGATCAACCACCTGAGACCACCTGTGGCATTGGTCTGAAGCCTGGATTTAATTCTGCAACAGCACAGGTCATGAAATCACAGTGACAGGCTGTCTTTGTCCGGAGCAGCAGGGTGAATTCTTACCATGCCCTTCGAGAGCCTGTTTGACCACTTGCGAGAGTGAGTTTTATACATTGCGTGCTTACACAGTTTGGATTGTTTCTAAATTGTCCATATCCATTACTGTTAGCCTTAACAATATGCAAAATGACATACAAATTGGCATGATGACAACTTTGCTATCTCAGAGAGCTTGCAGCTGATCTGCTGTTCCACAAGGCTTTTTGACACAGCACAATGGCAGACTCAGATCTCTTTCCAAGACAGGGAGAGTGAGGTCACTGGCCAGAATAGCGGCTCCGTCCCAGCACTGAGTTACTGTTAATTTAAGCAGAGCTGGCACCGTTGTACCTTGCTCCTTCTTTCTGTTCATTCTGTGTGACTTTTGAAACAATCGGTGGGGAAACCAGGCTGATAGAAAACACCCTGTAAACAGCAAAGCTGTTTCTTATTCACAGGCATCAGGATTTTAAAGTAAATTCACTTTATGGTGAGATCACCATACTAGTTTAGTACAAAATGGTAAAATTCCTTAGGAATTTTACTATAAGACTGTGACAGAGGAAGTCCTTTTCTGAATCTATTTTTGCTGTATTAGAAACTGGATAATCATAAGATCATTCAAGATGCGTGGTTTTAAGTGCACTGAGTATGGACAGCATGAATTGCTATAAACAATTGCCCTGGAAATGCTAAAATGGTGGGAGGAAGGATACTAAATGATCAGCTTCTTCCTGTTTAGGAAACCTGAAACATTGGTGAGAGGATAATAACATGATAATATTTTTCATTACTTACTTCATTAAAATCCCGGTGTGGATTTTAACAGCAAAGGATGTGAAACCCAAAATAACTGCATATTCATACGTGCACAAGTAGGCAAACACTGATTTTTATATCTGTTTGAACAAGAAGGAGATCACGCCTGTATTCAGCATCTGCATGTCAGCACGAGTAGCCACAGAAAAGACCGACAGCTTGTTCGCAGTAGAATATAGCTGCCCTCGTAAAACAACCAGGGGCTCGGGCCTGCGGCTTATTTTCCCTATGTAAGTAGCTCTCCCTGTTCTTGTACCTGCCTGAGTCCTGGACGAGCAGAGGTGAGCTGGCAGCCCCAGCCCATGCTTGCTGCCAAGCCCAGACAGTTAAGCTGTATTTTAGTGTGTTTCACAGGGCTGGAGGAGGAAAGAAGGAAGCTGTTCCAAGACTGGTACTCTAGAAATCAGCTGGAGAAGACAGGGTCTACAGCCCCAGCCCTCCTGTGCTGCGTAAGGAAATGAATATGCTCTGTGGATGGCTGGAAGACTTGGGAATTCGCTTGGCTAGCCATCATCATGTCCACAGAAGCCACAAAAAATGCTTTATAAGCTCATTGCACTGCAGACAGAATGGAGAGAGAGCAGAGAATTGAAACTTGTGAGGCAGTGCTAATTTTTTTCCTTATAAATGGCCAACAAAGTGTAAATTACCATAATGGTAATTTATTAAAAATTATGATTTTTAATAAATTATAATAAAATATTATAATTTTAAATAAAAATATAACAATTTTTTATAAATTAAAAAATCTATAAATTACCATACTGGTAATTCATATAAAAAAATACCATGCTGTACAAGCTCTTGGAGCCCTTGCCTTCAAGCCCTTATGGTGAAAATACAGGCATAAATTAGAAATGTTGCCCATTGAGTCATGGGTGAATTTTTTGGTGGTGTTTCTGTGGCAAAAACCCCAAACCCCATAAACAGGTCAGTATAAAAGTAGTTTATTTTTTCGCATGCCTTGCAGGCAAGCCCCACTCTTTCCCTGTTATCATCTCAGTCCACAGGGCACGTTTGCCACCGCGGCTGTGCCAGCAGGTAGATCCATCTGTAGGGCCTGAAGCAGCGGGGCACCCGTTAAAGTTTAACCCCATGTATGAATATTTGCAGGGTCAGAGCCTAAGTAAGACCAGCAAAGGTGAGGAGATGAAGCTGGAAGTCTCATGGCTGGAATTCAGTTCACATGAAGGGGAGAGCTGGATGGGTTCCCATCGGGTTCCTGTACGGCACTGGCACTTGGGCGGCAGTTTATCCACGTAGGAAGACAAATCTGGGCAAGGCAACAATGAAATGTACTTCACGCAGCAGGCCAGCATGACTAAGAGGTGTCTTTCTCCCCGGCTCTGTTTTATTCCATCCTTTGGCTCGTCCCTTTTTCCTCCTTCGACAGGCTCCCTCCTCCTTCTCCTCACCCATCGCCTTCTCCCCGGCGGTGCCGTACCGAGTAACCCCGATGTGGGACCCCCCGGGCCGGTGGCAGTGCCCCCCTTCGCCCGCCCTCCCCCCTCCCTTCTCCCCCCGGGGCCCCGCCGGTGCTGGCTGGGCAACACGGGGCCTTACCCCGCCCGCCGCTCCTGCCTCCCTTTCCTTGCGGGCCGCGGCCACGGAAGGGCTCCCGCTGTCCCCGCCGGCCCCGGAGTCCTGCCCTCCTCCCGGTCTGGCCCTATGCCGCCCCCGCCATGCCGTGAGCCGCCTGCCCGCCCCACACCGACACCCGTCCCTCCGCCCGCAAGGCGCTGTTCCGGGCCGTGACCCGGCCCGGGGACCGGCCCCGCCCCGCCCCCGGTGCGCGACCCCGCCCCCTCGCCCCCGCACGGCCCCGCCCCCCGCTCTCCCCCCCCCCTCCCCCCCCCCCCCGCAGCTCTGGGCAGCAGCGGGGCCGCCGCCATTTTGGAGGCAGCCGGAGTGCCTGCAGCTTGCAGCCTCGCCGCCCGCTGTCAGCGCAGCCCCGGCCGCCGCGCCCCGCCTCGGCCGCGGCCCATGCCCGCCGGGCCGCCGGCCCTCGCAGCCAGGCAGCGAGCCAACGGCCTCGCCGCGGGGCGGAGGGCAGGCCCGGACCCCCAGCAGGTGAGACCCGCGGCTGGGCCCGCCGCCCGCGTCGCCGCCCGAGCTGTCACCGCCGCCCGCCCTCCCGCCGCCACCTGCCGCCGCGCCGGGGCCGGCCGTGCCGAGGGCTGCGCCCCGCCGCGGGCCGCTTCCGCCTTCCTGCGCCGGGGCCGGGGCGCTGGGCCCGGCGGGCCGCGGAGGCGGTGTGCGGCCTGCCGCCCTGCCAGCCCCGCCGTCCCCGCCGCCTTCGTCCCCCGCCGCCGCCTCGGCCCCCTCGGCCGCAGCGACACCCCCCTCCCACCCCTCAGAGCGCCGGGCGGAATCGGTCACCGGTCCCGTAGCGCTGCCTGGGCTGCGGGGCCGCCCCCCGCTGTCCCCGGTTTGTTTTTCCCTGTTGGCGGGGGCTGGTTTTAAATAGCTCGTAGCCCCGCCGGTGCCGGCTGTGCCGCCCCCCCAGCAGCTCCGGTCACAGAGGTCTGTTTTCCAGTCCTTGCGCTCGGCTGTGCCCGGGTCCCACCGTGTCGTTTCTTGCGGTATCTGGGTTAAATCGGACTTTCTGCGTGTGTCAAGAGTTTGCTTTGGGTATTATTTTTTTTTTTTTGGGGGGGGGTCACGGGGACGTCGACCTGGTGGGAACAGGTAATGGGAACGTGGGGATTCGGGTGTTCGTGACTCATGCCTGGCCAGGGGGTAATTGCTGAAGCTGTTGGGAGAGGTGGTGGTGGCAAGGTCAGAGGCGGGGGTCAGGTGCCTGGGGGGACCTGCTGGCTTCGGGGCTGCAGAGCCCGGAGCCTTGGCGAGGGACCCTGTCAGCTTGGCTTGTGCAATATGTAAAAATAAATATCCCTGTCCTGACAGAAACTGGGGTAGGAGTTGTAGCAGCAAACAGAATCACTACAACACATAATTTTCCAGAAAGATGCTTTCTTGAAGAGGCTAACAAGGGCTCCCTTCTTAATTCGAAGGCCTTGTTTTGCACGAGTTAAAAAACCCAACAAACTAGGAAGTGAAAAAGAGAAACTGAGAGAACTTGGGAGAGGCCTCATATATTTCTTGTATCTTGGTCTCTCCCACTTAGTATTTTGAAAACTAAAGCTTGTTTTTATGATACACTTATTTTCTCTCTCAAGAAACAAAGGAGAAAGTTGTCGTTCCAGGCCTGTCCAGAGCTACACTTTTGAAGCCAAGCACGTAATCAATTACTAGCAGATTTTTTGTTACAAAGCACCGTTTTAAGAATGATGGGAGAATGAACATTTATGATTTCTCTTATTACTCTGATACTTAAAAGCAAACAGTCTGCAAAAATGCTTCAGTGGTAAAAAAAATCTGGTGGATGGTAGTATAGCAATTTCCATAGCAACCAATGGTGATATCATGGTAAGCAAAGTTAAATTTTGGAATGTGCAATAGGAACACACAATGATCTGTACTGGTTTGAGTGATAGCAATAAACGTTTGCTGAGGAGAAGACGACTGACTATCGGATAAGAACAGAATAGTTTGAAAGTGAAGGCCTACTTTGTTTTTCATGCGTTCAGTATGCAGACATTTCTTGTGACTTTTGTACTTCGTATTATGTTGCAAATCCAGGGACCTAGGACAACGTCCTGTCTAGAAATAGTGAAAAATTTGTAACGCTGCAGCAGCTTTCTGGGAAGAGCTTGGTCTGGAGCAGAATGGTATCAGACAGGTGGTGCAGAAAACTGCATTGAGGTTTTGGGAGGTACCTGCAAACCTCCAGACTTGTGAGAGCGTGGCTGATGTCAAGCGTCTGTTCTGGGGCTGGCAGGGAGCACTGAAGCGTTCTTCTGAATCTGGAATTCAGTAAAGGCTTGGTTGTGTTGCAGGAGGAACAGGTTGAATTTCTAAGTTGGTAGTTAAGAAATTGGAGGCTGTCAGAAAAGAAAACTATCGTTAAGAGCTTATGTTTTGGGTTTTTAGATTTTTTTTCTTAGTAAGTGAGTATCCTTGGTCCATGGGCTTAAAATTATTTTAGAAAACTCCAGGCTGCTGTCACAAGTGGTGTAGCCTGTTTTGCAGTGCTTCCCAATGAGGGATGGCTACAGCCCTTGTGGACCCCTTCTGCAGATGGGCCAACAGTGCTTCTGTGTGGGGCTCCTGCCCCCCCCCCCCCCCCCCCCCCCCCGGGCTTACAGTTTGCTGGTTGGACTGGGAGTCAGCTGGAGTGAATTAAATTCGCACTGTTCCCAAATAGCGAGATCCTGAGTTAGAAGGAGGAATTGTTTAGTTACGCTTCCCCTCCTCTTTGGTAGGGAGATATCCCCAGGTGTAGCTGATCATGTTTTTCCATGCTCTGTGGAAGGAACACTTCATTTGTGTTCTCCCCTGAGTTTTATTGGCTATCAGCTAAGGTGTCAAAGGGAAACCAAAACTGTTCTTCCCTGAGATACAGTAGGATGTCAGTGGTACGGAAGAATTTCAGGAAGGAAAGGTGTTATGTTTAAGGAGAGTTCAGGGCTGGGGAACAGAAATGAGCTTTCTTAACTCTGTGTTCCTGCTAATAAGGTGTGGAGAAGTGTAAGTGTAAGAGCTGTAGATTATATGTTAGGGAAAATGACTTCATGTACATAATCAAGTAGTATGTTTTCTTAACACAGTGGCTTGGAGTCTAAAGTGTTAGTGCCTGAAGGGCAGTAGCTAGAACAGTGTAATAAGCTCAGCCATAAAAATGGGCGAACTGGAATGCCAAGAAATAGAAGAGTATCTTGTTATAGTAAATATTTCTGAAACAATAGTAGAGTGACAAGAATAACTGGGAAACTTGGGTGTAAATGACACAGGAGAAACAGATGAGGTCAGCGGGTTGAGAGCTAAGTAGGAACTGAGTGGGTGACAGAACTTTTGAGAACTTTATAGGGAGGAGTACCTGTGGGAGGTCTTGTTTTGCTGGATGCAAAATCACTGAAAAACTAGTTGAGGAGAGCAGAGTTAATAGACTGTATTAATGAATGATGTCAGCTCTCCATCTGAGCAGTCAAATATGGAGCCACAGTTGAGAGCAGCAGTCTTTCACTCTTAGCCCTATTTATAGGGTAACACAGTTCTGTTCTTAATTACGTTTTATGGGCTGGGGAATCGGTTTGACTGTTTGTTACCTCCTTTTCACGGAAAATCTACAGATGTCAGTGGGTTTATGTAAGGATCAGGGAAAGAATGTGGCCTCTGTGTGACCAATAGTAGCAACAAAGGAACTGAAGTGTCTTCTTTGATTCAATATTATTAGAAGCAAAAGTATGTTGTCTTTTCTGTCTGCTGCTATGTTTTTAGGGTGCTTGTTTCTTTAATTGCACTTTTCTCTTTCCCTCTGGGCATCTGTATTCCTCCCACCATCCTCCCCTCCCCCTGTGATGGACTTCTCTGCTCCTGGTTTTAATCTACTAAACAGTCAGCAGTGCAATAACCAATATTGACATTATTATTACATGCCTTGGCTATTTTTACCTGCGTGTTAACTCTGGTATGGGGGGAAGCTCGGGCAAATAAATATTAGTTATCTTGGGAAATGAAGCTTTCATAGCTAAGGTTTAAAATCTCAGATTAAAAAAGCTCAGGTTTTGGTGGAATTTGAATGCAACACACGTGTGGCGTACATGGTGTTTGGATCAGGTCTGCAAATGGGAAGTTTGACATCACTGGCTAAATTAACAGTGACGTTCTATCTTTTTGCTTATTAATGCCATTTAGTCCTAGATAAAGCTGAGACAGTGCAAGTAGTTACAATAATAAATGGCTACATAGCAATGCCTAAAGCCTAACTAAAATTGTCATCTTTGGCAGGGGTTGCTTCAAACCAAGCTCCATGTGGCACTGAGCTTCAGAAAGAGGGTTGTCAGCAAAATTAGGATGAGCCAGCTTAGGAGAACATAATGTCAAAAGAAGGAAGTTAAAATCATTAGCCTGAGCATGGAAGCTCTGCAGCTGTTGAGCTGTAACTGCTGACTGTTACTGATTTTCCCCTCTCAATTTCTCTTTATGTCTACCTGGTTTCTTGTTCTGTGCCTGAGCTGTAAGCTCTCTGGGGAATGGCCGTGCCTCAGGCGTGTGTGGTGCTTTAAGGACACAATCTTATCTGGACAGAAGGGGAAACCGGAAGGCATAGGAAAATAACATTATGGTTAAATGGCAAAGTTCAAGAAGTTATTTGAGCCAAATGGGCAGAGTAAGTTTCCTTGCCTAGGCAAAATAAGAAAGTTCCACCACCTTTTGTTTTGGTAGGTGGCACAGTAGGCAATCTGCATGGTTTGCAAAGAAAACTTTCCAAACATATTGATTGTGTGAATTCAAGGTTTGTGTTCAGTCGGCAATGTCTCTGCTGTTCTTTCCGGTATGCCTATGCTAGTTGTCTCTATTTATTTATTTAATTTTATTTTATTTCAGTTCTGCAGTTTGCTGATATTCAGAGCATTGTGGCCTGCAGTGACACTGGTATCTCTTAAGTCACTTTGATTCAGATTTTGCTTGGTAGAATTAGGAGCAATAGCAGGGAAAAAAAAAAAGAAGCAATAGCAAAAAACTGGCATTGCTTACTGGGAGAAGGACAAAAAAGTGTGAAGACTACAGTAGTGGAGATGGGCTTTCTTGCTGCAGCCTACAGGAAGGAAGAAGGAAATAGAACACAGGATACTTCAGTTTCAGTTTTGTCTTTGATTTCTCTACAGTAGACTTAATTATGTTAGCTGAGAAAATGCATGATGGGTATTCCTTGACATTTTGTGATAAGCGACTTAGATTCTCTTCTGCATAGCAATTTCTTCCTTTCTTTTCATTCCTCATAGTCATGCAAAACCTACAGATTGTTTTCAGCTTCTCACTTTCATGTGCAGTGGGGTGGGATGAGAAAGGTTGTGTTTCTTTAGATGTTTACTTTTCATTTTCTTTGTTCAAAAGATCCTCTGGTATGCCATTTAATGTAATTCTTTTATGTTAAAACAGATTAATTTTTTTTTTAGAAGGATAATTGAGACTATAAGCTAACAGGTTGTAAATTGTATTCTGTCTGCCTGAGCCAGAGGACTAAGGGCGCAGTTCCACAGCGACATCAATGGGCCCGAGTCCAGGTTGCCATGTGTCGGCATTAATATTTGTGTGGTATGGCACCTCAGAAAGCTGAGTGGGCTGAGCGCTGACCCTTCTTGGAGGGAGCAGTTTTCAGCTGGATCAGCTTCCTCAACCAGCTCGATGTGTAGTTGCATAAACAACGCTGACACAAGGGAGGATTGAGGAATGCATGACCCAGGAAGGGTAAGAGTAGAAAGAGCAGGTCTCTTGCTGTCTGGATTTAAATAGGGTGTGGTTCAGTTTAACTAATCTTAAATTTGTTGTGCAACATTTTCCTGGTTTGTCCCTTTGTGTTAGTGCTGGTTCTGTACTTGCAGGGAGGCAGTCTGGCAGAAGACTACCTTCCCTTCCCCTGTTTGTTTTTTGCTGGTTTATTTTTCTGAACAGACGAGCACTGCTGTTGGAACATCTGCTGGGCAGTTTAAATATGAAGGGGTTGGGAATAGTGGGGCTGCAGCAGTGTTAACAACAAAAAAAAAAGTGTTAACAAAAGCTGTGATTCCATGTTGGAATAAATCAAGCTAAGCTTAGTAAATAGAATATCCAGGTCATCCTCAGTCACAGAACCTCAGTTCCTGAGCCAGAGTACCCGATTAACAGTCAACAGATGCTCAATCAGCACTCTATTTAACAAATTAGAAAATACTTAATGATGGATTACAACTTAGTTCTGTTGCATGTTATCCTTATTTTTTTTAATTTGATATGGGAGATTGTTTTTCTTAGTGCTCAGTGGTTTTCTACTACTTTCGCATTCTCCCAGTCCTTTACTATATCACTTTTTAGCATTACATTGCTCGTGGTATATCCAAAATTTTATTTGATCTTATCTTTTTAAATGTCTTCCGTGACTTTCTAAGCCTTCCCCCCCCCCCCCAACGTTGTGTTTCAGACTCTGCCTTCACTTTCAAGGGGCTGGAGACCTCTCACCGAAGTTTGCACATCTATGATGTAAATGCCTGCTTCTGAGGTAACCATTTAGGATTCCTTTTTTTAGTCAATGGAGAGAAACATGCTTACTTGCTTTTGATGCAGAAGTCTAAAATAGAGCTGAGTTTTGCTGTAGAAGTGCTCGTTTCTCTTCTACTGCAAAGGGAGTCTGGGTGACTAATTCAGGTTAGTCATCCATAGTATAAATATCTACATGTTAGGTGAGACAGATCCTGCTGCAGAATACTCAACTTGATAGGCAAAGATTCTGATGGGGACCTTAGTGAGGTTGCCTTCACACCCTCGATGGATTGTGAGGTGAATGAGACATTAGATATGTTTTGCGGTGTGCAGTGCCCATAGCTCTGCTTGATGAATCTCCTTCCTCTTTCATAGCTGACTGATAAGTTTGAGGTTGAAAGCAGTGTCTATAAATGATCCAGAATCATATGGTTATCTATTTAAAATCAATAGAATAAAACAAACTTAAGTTTTTGTCATGTATGTGACCAGCATAGTTGATTTTCCAGATTCTCTTTGAGATGTACAGATGCTACCCAGTGGAGTAGCTGGCTATGTTGTGTTTTCTGCCTAACTGGGGTCATAAATAAGCAGAAAGTTCCATGGTGCAGAAGACAGGATTTCTCCATATCTCTTCAGTACTTAGTATGAAGAGGACTCTAAGCTGAAAAGAAGTTTTTCATTTAGTAAATGTAAAATACTGAGTTTTCCCCTTGTACTCTCTCTAAAGACTATTTAATTATGACCAGTCTTAGAGACTGCTATATGTCCTGAGTTTTGTGAAGACTCAAGGATGAAGTAGCAGAGGAGTTTACAAAAATATGAAGGGGCTTGAGGATGCCAAATTTTGCAGACAGGAATGTAATGTTTTAGGGATGCGATGCCAGGAACAAATGCATGTTTGATTTCATTGATGTTACACTGTACCCACTGTTTCCTCTTACAAAATAGGCAGATAATTTCATTACTTCTGTTTTTCCTGTTACTTCTGTCATCTTTGTTCTTAGCTAACTGTAGTCCCTATAAAATAACTGTTACAAGTAATTAGTGTTCATATCTGTGGTGCTTTCAGTGTGGCAGCCTTCATCCAGTGTATCCGTGGCCTTCCCAGTCCTGTCTTTCCCCTCCATTTTAAATAACAGCACTGCTAAGGAATGTTGTGTCTTGCAGAAAAAAACCTCACTACTTCATCTTCACTTTTCACAAGTGAAATTTTTTGCTCAATTGAAGTGAGCTTGTAAGTGCTGTTTTATAAAATACCTGGAAGAAAATGTTGGAATGAAGTGGTGCAGTTCCCAAGAACAAAACTTTTATTTTTAGTCCTAGAAGAGAACAGCAAGTAGAAATATTAGTGTATACTTGTGGTTTGGATATATGTTTGAGTTTTTACAAGGAACTGTGAAGTGAAACAGGATCACCTAGTAGTCACAGTAGACATTTGCCATGTGAGGAAAATACTGTTGCGTAATTGTGGTTTGTTGGTAGAGGTGGTTGCCTGTGCCCTGGTCATGAATATATTATTTCGGGAAAAGCAGAAACTTTACCAAATCACTGACAACCAAACAACAGACCTAGTGTTTGGAGAAGCAGGAAGATCTCAAAGGCAGTTGATAAAAAGAAAGTGTCTTCCACTGACCTATGCGTTTAAGCTTTAATATGAAAGGCAGTTCTTGCTGGAAGGGAGTCACTACGATTTATTGGCCGGTTTAGACTCTGGCTGCCTAATGGGGAAGAGATGGGGGAAGACCGGACAGTGTTGATGAAAGGTCTGTGAAAATTCATCTCAGTGTGTGAAGTAATAAGCCAAAATAGCATTGAAAGTATAATTATTGGAATGGATGCTATGCCTGAAAATGCAAAATATTATGTGTGTTACTGTTAAAGACAATTTTGAGGTATGTGATTAAAGAAAATAGCAGGGCAGAGAAGATAAAAACCATACTGGGTAATGTGCTATATTTTAATAAAGCAAGGGGAAGTCTGATATTATGTGTGGAGTTCTAAATGTGTTTCTTGTTCACAGTTTTTGGTGTATATGTAACTTGTCAAGCTTGATGTCAGGGATATTGATTAGGCCAAGGGTTACTGTGTTTTCTGTGTTAAATAAGAGGGGAGAACATTTGTTTATGTGTAATGATGAACACTACTTTGATACACTGTGAAGTATACTGATGGGATTGAGAGAAGACCCTCCTCATGCTCCTGTAGCCCCACGTTGTCTTTCCTGTACCTCATTCCGAGGCAGCAGATGCTGCCGCTGTCAGGGACTGAATGCCACAAACTGTTTCTCTATAGTGGTATTTCATAATTGAAGCCCTAGGAAGCTTCCCTTTCCCTTACCACTTCTTTGCTCTTACTTGGACTGATGCAGAAGTGGAGGGAAATTTAGCTTAGGCTCCTGACGTTATGCCTGCACCATGTGGCTGAATGCGATGCAGAGAGATCTATGGACGAGTTGTAGAGGTGGGAGTCCTGTTGCCTCGCCTCTGGCTCAGTACAGCACCGATGTGCCTTCCCTGTTTTTGAAACTTGAGCTGGTATCTCTGTACAGCATTGTATGGCACATGTAAATGTACCGGCTTGCTAAATTGGGAGGGACATCTCTTAGTATGGTGCTTTATCTTGCTCTTCAGATATAGAAACAACAAGAGCATTATTTAAAATGTCACTATGGCATTTTCCAGCTGAGGAAAAAACCTCAACATATCACACCTCCAGAATTTGTAGAAAGCAAAAGGAACTCTTGTCTTTAGAAAGGACCAGTAGTTTTCTGTATTCTTCATAGTTGTCAGGTTGTAAATTAACTGGAAGATATTTCACTTGAGCAGGGTTGCTGGTGAGACCCATTGAGGTGCTGGGTGCTCTGTGAATATTACAATGGCAAGTGCTTTCGGCACTGGAGAGGATGCTTGGCTTTGCAACAACGGGGCAGACTTTTCTGCTGCTTATAGTGTGATTTGCTTAAAACTCAATTTCCAACTTGGGAATTATTATTCAAATAGATTTGGAGTGTTATATGCAAATTAATATTTTGCCGTGACTCCTTGTAACAATATTTAGTTGCAACACCAAGCAAGCTTGAACAAAAAGTTTTATGGTAGTCAGAGATGATCACTAAGATGATACTTTATTCCTGTAGCGATCATAATTTGCATTCTCTGAGGTATTTATAGAGATGAAGAGTACCTACTGATGATCTTTTGTGCAAGATTTATGGTAATTTATTTTCCCAAAGTTTATAACAATCCCTAGAAGTCTTTATTAATCTTGGAAAAATAAATGTCATTCTTTTCAGCCACGTGAAATCTTCACCTTGTCTTTTACAGATTTAGTGCTTTTTATTAGTGTTTTGGAGTATGATTAAGGCCATTTAGTTACAGTGTGAATGACTTCTTAGAATGTGTGATTAAAGCCATAATTTGACATGCATTTAAGCTGGCACTACTGCTGAAAATCTATCCGCTTCTTGCTGCTGCTCATACCCATTCATCCCTTTTCTGCCCTCCCTCCTGGCTGGCACAAGCATTTGTGCAGCAATGTTGTGAACCATTTTGCGGGAGTGATCCAGTTGAAATTTTCCATCCAGTATTAACAGAAAAAAGGAAAACTTTTTTTTTTTCAGCAGCGCAGGTTTAAATATATGGCAAACTGTGGCCTAAAATCATGATCACGTGATTCTGGTTTGTGATTTGAAGAGCAACCTGAGCTTTAATGTTTATTTGTCCAGGTAAAGCCCATTGAACTCTGAAGGGTGAGTCTGAGACTTCCAAATGATTGTTTTCCTTTTAAGATGTTTTATGACGAGTGAAGCTTAGCCTATAAATACAATTCAGGTGGTGCTGTGCAGGGGAAACAGACTGGTGGTCCATTGTCATACATAAGATTTTTTTTTTTTTCTTCTGAAGTGTCTTAGTATTCATTTTAACTGTAGAACTACTTAAACTTTGTGTGGACTGTGTCTATATGATGTCCTGGAAGATGAAGGAAATTGAAAATATATGTTGTTTAATATCCTGTTGTAAGGCTCTGGTTTGTTACGGTTTTGGCAAAGCGATACTATGCCTTGTTTGCATGTAGCTTGCTTGGTAGCACAGGGCAATGTCAGAATATTCTGGTAAAAACTGCAGCATGCAAAAGGCTGAACTGTTTTTACGTAGATAAAGGCACATACATTTTTGAAGCTTTGAATGTGTATAAAGGACCATTAAAGGAATGTAAGCAGTTGTTTTTCTTGCTCATTTGAGGACATCATGATACCGATAAAATAGATGTATCTGAAATGTACAGCTCTTGATCTCCTTGTAAAGCACAACAGGAAATGTTAGTTTGCAAATGCTTCTGCTTTGCTATCTAATAGTCTGAGCGGAATGATGTTTCTTTCGTAATAATGCCTTATTCTGTGTGTGTGGCAACAAATAAAATACCTAGGGTCTGTAGATCAATGTGGTAAATGACTTCAACAAACTGGGTTTTCTGAAAAAAGGTGCTGTGTGCCCCAGTAAACGCCAGCATCTTACTTTTGAGATGCTAGTCTAATTAATAATAATTATTTCTGAAGGTTTTAACTGTGGTGATCCAGGAAAAAATATAATATGTTGCTTAAACAACATGTAGTAAACAGTCTCAGTGGCATCAAAGTCTTGTTTACTAATGTAAGCAGTGCAAGGGAATGAGGAGTGGAGTGTCTGAGGAGTCCTGCAAGAGATGTAAATCAACACTTAAAAAAACCCCATGATTTTGTTTTGCTTGTTTAATAATGATTGCGTGTTAGCTTTTTAATATTCAAATCAAGTTGCAAATCTTACACTTAAAGGTTGATCTTTAAAGTGAAGCACAGAAATCCCCCCGGGGTTCCTTGAAGATGCTGCTGCCCTGCTTTCATGGGGGAGACAATGTAAATGGAGAGTAGTAGCTGAAAATATTTGACTACTCATCTTGTTAAATTATTAGTGATTGAGTGAAGTGCAGGGTAAAAATCGTGATACCTATGCCCTTATAGATAATGTGAAGCTGCTAGGCTGTGGAGTTTTTTTCTTTGGTGTGTGCTTAGTTCCATACGCTTTTGATTTACCTAGAAAAACCCCCACCTTTTGTGTGCACTTATGTTCACAGTGCATTTGATATATTTTTCTGTCTAGCTTTTTCCTGCATTTTTTGAAGCACTGCAGTTCCTTCCTTGGCTGGGTGTGTTGAATTTAATTAAAAATGTAACATTTAAATAAAGAAGTCGTGCAACTTTTGTCCTTAGCATGGGGTAGGGCATCAATTAGAAGGCTGTTTAACTAGATACTAGATGAGGATAAAGTTGATCATCAAAACAAAGTACTTCTTGATATCATCTCTTTATTAGGAAACTTCAGAAGCATAGAATAATTAGAAGTAGCTCTTAATTTTCTGTGCATATTTGTACAACAGACAGGCCTTAATAATTTTTTGCCTACAGCAGTTTTTTATTAAAAGAAAAAACCCAACACAACCCTTACTGTGCTGATAGACCAGACTTTGCAGTAGTTGTGATTTACTGTTTTGTCCAAGGAATGTAAACGTAGATGTCTCTTTCATTTGTCAGTTAGATGTTAATTAAAAAAAAGAAGAAATTCATATTGCTAGTTCAGAAGAGAAAAACAAATGGAGGCTCTTGGCTAACTGGTGAAATACTATTTTGGTTAAGAATAAATTTAACTGAGAATTATATCTAAGTGTTTTCCAGTCACCAGCTTGGACTAAGCAATCTCTCAGGAAGCTGAAACGCATCTTTATTATATGGTAACATTTGAAGTTTAACAGAATCCTTTGTTTAGTGTTTCCATCTTCTTCCCAATGTGTTTGCTGTGACTGTGGACCAATGGGAGTGCCCCTTGTAGTACAGGTGCCCTCCAAGGTCATATACAGTTTCTGAAGCGTGATTTGGGGCAGAGATTTTCCCCTGTTGTTTTCTGATGCTGCAGTTGGGCAAGAGAGTCACAAGGCAAACCCTGAACAACGTGGCAGGAGAGTGTAGTGCCAGAATGCTGCAAAGACAACTGTTAAGGGAAAAGAAGCTGCAGGTACCATGGCAATAGGAGTGTGTTAAGAGCTGGCTGGACTGCCCGCAGGGTGGGTGTATGCAGCAGGTATGGCACAGGTATCCATGTTGGGAAGTGTAACTGTTGCTGAGTATACAGTGCTGGATTCAGTAGTACTGAAACACTAAAATCCAGATACTGAATCTTTCCTGAAAATGCCATTAATAAAGTGTATTTTGGCCTTTGCTTAATTGGTACCACGGGGCTGGGATACCAGGTTGCTGTAGTGTGAAAAATTTTAGTTGGGAGATTTGATTCTTCTCATTGTTCAGGAGGCATTTGCTTGTGTTTGGCAGGATGATTACCTGTTTTTTCCTTTTTGAAGTAGCTGAAGCTTGGAAGGCAGAAGCAGATGCCTGTGCTGCAGCTCAGGGGTGCACTGCACTCACTAGAGGAAGCTATTTCCACTCCAGAATACCTTGACAGGCCATTCTGCCATTCAGACAAAGCTTTGCTGGCCTTCTGCTCTGAAAGTGGCCTACAGGCAAAATACTATTTTCTTTTTTGTTTTTGTTTTTTTAAAATATTTTTTTCCCTCCCAGAGATGCGTCCTTCACCTGTACAAAACAGAAGCTTCTGACTGACTGTTCACCTCTGAAAGTTATGAGACTTCGAGGGGGTAGAAGGAAGATGAAGTATTGAAATACTGATAAACTAAGTCCATGTTTTTTTTCACTAAGACTGAAACATGCTATAAGATACTTAAAACCTGTGAAAACTAGTATTTAGATTACCCCAATATGAAGATAAAAGCTAACTACAAAGCTAACTGAGTACAATAGAGACAATTTATAATTTTGTATGCTTAGTTGTAGGAGGGAATAAAGGCTGTAATTCATTTCTGTGTTTTATGTTCTTGAGACTTTGATGTGTACATGTGCAGTCAGAGCTTGGCAGAAGTTGCCAAGATCATAAGAGTTTTATGTCCAGTGGGATGTGTGTGCTAACTGGTGTGTGTGTGGACAGTTGCTGGAGCCATCATTGACTCTGAGGACTCTAGTCTGTCCTGCTTTGCCTTTTATTCAGAGTTTATAAAAAAGGTTTGGGCAAATGACCGAGGGAAGGGAACAAAGGGAATAGTGATGAATCAGAATATATTTATATAAAATTGTGATGTTAAAATAGTTGTTTTGTTCATGCCCTGCAACTTTTAAAGGTGTCTTGAAACTGCAGTGATGCCTCTTGCAGAGTTCTGTAGAGAACCCTTTATAGACAGTGTCCCTTGGCTTTATTTTCACTAAGCCTATAGCTAGTTGTTTCCAGTGAAGATGAGCACATTGCATGGTCTTCGTTTGGGAACAGAGAAGGTTGGTTTGGACTCATTCAGGCTGCTGTGTTAAGGACAGCTGCTCAGCTCACCTTAGTTGCTCATCTTACTGCAGCTACTGCTTGTAAAATTGCATTCTTATACCTAAAAGGCCTACTTCGGTTTGCTATGTGAACTGTTATTTATTTCACAGGCTGTGACCCAAACCTTGGATTCTGGTTTTTTCATGGCTTTGTGCTTTGTCTTTTGTTGTAGAAGCTACAGTTTGTGTGGCACAGTTTGTGTTGGAGCAGGTTTGCCTAAATGTTTGATCTTGGGAGATTAAGGCTCTGTATACCTATAGAAGACAGATTTGTGTCTCTTTTACTCTTATGCTTTGGACTTCATTGCTTGCAACAGATCGTACTTAAAATAATGCCTATCCATGTTAGCATTACTCATGAAAGCATGTGGAGCATGTCAGATAACGCTCCATAACATCTATTTTTGTTGTTGGGTTGATGTGACACTTTTATGCTTGATGAGGGACTGACGTAAAGCCTGCCAAGACTTGGCTTTCAAAGGGTGTCTGCAAGTAGGTTTCTAGAAAGAAGAACATTCTTCCAGGTGAGAGGCTCCTCTGTAATAAGTTTGAATTTTCTGTTACCATCAAAGATAGCATGACTACCAAGGGCAGGCATGATACCAATTTGAATTTAGAGCAGTGCATAGTGATGGAGTCTTAAGTCTTTCCAAATTATAGGTTAGGTGGGCTAGAAAGAAGTAAAATGTTGGTGAAGAGGCATTCTGTATTTCCTGCCTTTAACTTTCTATTTTTTCTTTTGCCTTCTTGTGGCTCTGTGGATGGCTACTTCGCAAGAGAAGTGTAGCTGGTAGGAAGGGGATATGTGACTGCCTGAAAGGGATTTATTTGTTCTCCGTGTAGTGGTGGGCTTCAGCAGCTCCAGTGCTTATTAGATACGGCAGGAAATCCCCAGTCCTGCTTTAGTTGTCGGGAGAACCTCAGACCGCTCAGGTATAATTTCATAATAATCTAGAAAAATCACTTCTTGAGCTGTAGTATTTATTTATGCAGCAAGCTTTTTTTTTCCTCCGTTGGGGTTTTTCACCGTTACTCATGCCTTGTGTGAACGTGAGAGGAATTGATAGAGGTCTTTGATTTAATCTTGGCTGTGTTATAAGATGAACAAGGAAATTTTTTATCAGCATTGTTTCATCTTGGGAACAAGCACTGAGAGTGTATTCCTAAAGAGTCTGAATTAGGATTCTAAAGAGGTTGAGAGCAAGCTCTAGAAAAAAATGAGTAGCTTGTGGTTCTCTTCCCCTGACAGACTGCAACGTAGATTCTGAGCATTTTGAACCCAAAGAAGAGTAGATGGCTGTAAGTCATCTATTACCTGTATTGTGGGTGTAATTCAGCAGCATGGTGCCGCATCCAGGCTCTGCTGGAATGGGGCTTGTCATCCTGTACCATCTCCACCTATGTTAGGTTGCTGACAGTGATGGGTTCATGGAGCTGGAAGGTGAGGGCAGGATGGTGATGGGACAGGAGGTATGGATCAAGGTGAACTGCAGCGGTAGGTAGAGGCAACAGGTGACAGCCAAGAACCTCATACTGGGGACAGGCAATTGCAGTAGGGTGTGAAGGGATGGCAGCCTGGGGTGCGGCTATGCAAAGCAGCTGTATAGCATTGATGCTTCAGTACCAAAAAGTTGGAAGTAGTGTGATGCAGAATACTGTAACACAGGTAGTCTGTGTAGTGGAAGCAGCTGCAGGTCTTTTGACAGGTCACAGCAGTGAAATCCTCAAGAAACCAAAGTGGTGTGTGCAACAGCAGAAGAAAAGGAACTGCTGAGTGCTGTTAGTGCACAGGGCCTTAGCAGGTGGAGAGAACTTGAGGTATTGAAATACATTCAGAAGATGCTAACATCAGATGCATGCTCTCTGCAGTGTAGGTTAAAACATCATCAAGACTTCCATCAGTTTGTCCAGGCTAAAATCCCTTCAAACACAACAGCTGGTCATAGATAGGAACTGGAGAAAGAGTTATTTCAAAGATACTGTTAGTGCCTGGAGTACATTCTTCAGTTGTCCTGAATGGATTCAGTAACAACTTGTTCCTTGTTTCTGCTCTTAAATGCGTAATACTGTTCTGGTCACCTCCAATGCAGAACTGCAGTTGTGAAGTGCCTGCATCCTCAAAAGCTTGATTCTTCCCTCTTTGAATGATGCATGCTTACTTCTCCCTTGACAAAAAACAGCACATCTTCTGGAAGGATGAAAGGAAATGCATCTGGGATGTGCTGTGTGACGCACAGCTGTGAGGAGTGCTTAACAGACCTGCAGTGCCAACAGAGGGACCTCAACAGATGGGAGAAATGGGCCAGCAGCAGTCTCATGAAGTTCAGCCAAGGGAAATAATGCAAGCCCTGCCCCTGGGGAGGGATAATCCCATGTGCTGCCAGTACATCCTGGGGCTGAGCAGCTGCAAAGCAGCTCTGCACTGAATGGCCTTCGGATCTTGGTGGACCCAAGGCTGGCCAGGAGCCCGCAACATTCCCTTGCTGTAAAAGTGACCAGCAGCCCTCTGGGGTGCATTGTGGAGAGTGTTGCCAGTGTGTCAGTATAGGTGATCCTTCTCATCTGTTCAGCACTGGTGGGGTCACATCTGGAGTTCTGGGACCTGTGCTGGGTTCCCCAGGACAAGACACATGGACATAGTGGAGAATGTCCAGCAGAGAGCCACAACGTTGATTAAGTAATCGGAGCATTCTCCACTTGAGGAGAGGCTGGGAGAGCTGGGGTTGTTCATCCTGGGGAAGAGATGGCTCAGGGGGGATCTCATCAGTGTGTGTAGATCCCTTGTGGGGGGAGTGAAGATGATGCAGCCAGGCTGTCCTCAGTTGTACCCAGAGAGGACAAGAGGCAGCAGGCACAAATTGAAATAATGGCAGAATGCCTGAACATAAGAAAACATGTTTTTACTGCGACAGTGGCTGAATCCAGGCTGCCCAGAGATGTGGTGGGGTCTCCGTCCTTAGAGATGTTGAAAACCTGCCTGGATGCTGTCCTGGGCAGCCAGTACCATCTGACCCCACTTTGAAAAGCAGCAGGTTGGACTGGATGATCTCTGGAGGTACACTTCTATCTCCTCTGTTCTGTGGCTGTCACTGTTACAGGAAACTGCTGGCTTGTGTCCTCATTAAGGTAAAAGCTGCCAAGCTGTAAAGGGTGCTGTGCATAACTGCTCTTAATTTGCGTGAAGCTGCCATGCCTTTGTCTTGTGGAGTCTCTTGAGCTTTACTGTACAGAGCAGCAATCGCTTCAGGATTATTGCATGCCCTGAGACCGCTGTTGGGTTGTAGCCCTCAACAGGGACAAGCCGTTGCCTTTGTTTGCATTGTGTTTTGGCATAAGAGTCCACGATGCTTCTGGACGCACGTGTGTTGTCTCCTATCGCAGTGCGAGCCCTGGCACCTGCTGAGGATGGTCTGTGAACTTGTCGGTGCAGCTGTCGCAAGCCCAGGGTTACGCAAGTGTCAGCATCCAGTTCTGTGGGATGTACCACAGTGCATAAAACAATACAGTTGCTCTTTACATACATCTGTTTGTTCAAAAACAGTCTGAATCGTTCTTGCGGTATGTCCCCAGTGGGTACGTGCCAGATCAGAGTCAGTACTGCAGAGAGTGGTTGATGGTATTTTTTTCTTTGTATTTCCTGGCTTTTGCAGAGTTAGCTTTAGCTGTGCTGTCATTTGCCAATTAACTCTGTATCAATTTCAGTTTTGGATGAGGCTTAATGGACTGGTTCCATGGTAGTCCATATGCTTGCTGATTTTCTTTTAAGCTACCTCGGGTGGGAAATACTCTTCACAGAAAAAAGGAATTGAGTTTTCTATCTGAATGTGCCCCAACTGTCAGAGGGAAAGTGAAGAAAATGAGGATGTAGAAAATGGGAATAAGGAGGACAGGCCCTTCACCCAGAAGCATCTTCTAATCAGTGTGCCATTTGGTTTGGTGGTGGATGCTTTTGCATCTACAAATAGCAGTAGTGGTGCCTGGCCTCTCTGGGTCAGCCCTGTCCTATGAGGTGGTGGAGGATGTTTTGCAATGTTGGGCAAGGTCTGAGTCTGGCACTTTTCTCAGCCTTCCTGAGGCTGTGCAGGTGTGGGGTAGCCCTGGCTCTCCAGGGGCTCAGGTGTGGAAACGTGCTCAGTGGCTGCTGCAGGCTGGCATAGAGGCTTTGAAATTATTTTCTGAGATCTCAATAAAATTTCTAAATAGAACTTGCTTCCAGCAGGAGAACATGGTTTAAGATACTGCTGGAAGCAAGTGGAAAAAAGCCTTGAAGAAGGCTGTGAATGCTTAAGGAAACATGTCAGATTTCTGCACAAACTCAGTGTGCAGAACTGGGGGAACACAGTGAAACTTCACCTTCCACTTGCCAGCCGTAGTTCAGTTTCAGTTGCAAGCAAATTGGGAACAACCTCACTATCCCTGTTCCTGCCTGTCCTTTTCCTCCTTAACCTGAAATACCTATTTGGATAATATGAAGACTTTCTTTAGGAAGGGAGACTTCTGGTCACCAGACAGCTTTTCTTCTGCAGAGGTGTTACGTGGTATGTGGGTGATGTTTGTGAAGTGATCTTTTTAAATTGAGAAATGTGTTTTGTTTTGTTTGTTAAAATGGTAATAAAAGAATGGCAGAAGTGAGACCAAGCATCTTTATAGTTGGTAAATTTACTTATTGCTGATTCCTTCTGGCACGTTAGGCTTATGTGAAAGACTGCCCAGGAGATCTGTAGCCTTTTCATTGGTGCAAAACATGTTACTTTTGGAGCTCGCCAGACACATTTCTTCTGGCTGGTTAGCCAGTAACTCTCTTGGTAGGTACCAAATAACTTAGTAGTGCTCCTTTACACTTTTTTCTTTTTGTCTACGCACACCCACCCACTCACCCCAGCTTCCCAAAAACCTGAGGCCTAGGAGTGTGCTCCTTAGCAGCAGGCTGCCAAAGCCTTCTTGGAGAATTTGGAACCAGACACTTTTTTCCGTTTAGTCTGAAAAGTTGTTTCTCTGGTAGTACAAAAAGAAATGTTCTCAGAGCTCTTGTTATGCAAGTTGAATTTCAGAGAAAATGGCATGCAAATAGTCATCAGTATAATTGGGAAGCTCCTTTCTAAGAAATCATTAAGTTGGTGTTAAGTGGTAGTACACATCAGGAGCCTTGCTTGCAATATCACTAATTCCAGAAAGAACATTGCTTTTGCCACATGCACAGCTGACATACCTTAGAAGTAAGACTTCTGGAAAGAGCATGTTTCTCTTGTCCCCTGTTTGTAACATTATTTCTGTGCATATTCTTTATGGATTTTTGTTATTTCGGTACCTTGCATGTATCTTACACAGGATCATCTGTTCAGATGGCATCCTAAAATGCTTGTATAGAAGTAAGAAAGACATTCTTCCATTTTTCTGTTCAGTTCTTAGCAATAAAAGCAAGCAAGAACAGGGATGATATTCTAGAGGTGTAAACAGTGTGGCGTGTTTTTTTACTCTGAGTTTTTGACTTTCTTTTGCAGGAATGCCATTCACCAGAGTTCATTAGAGTAGTAACTTGAAGCACTTTTCAAGACAGTGCTCGTCGTTTCATGGGGTGTCCAGTGAGGCTTATCTCCTTTCATTTGCAGGTTTGGTCGCTAAATTACTATGCGCTGGACCCTGTAAATACACTTCTGGGAAAGAGTGAAGAATCTTGAAAACTGGTGATATGCTTGGGGTTCCCGGGTGTAGCTGTATTGCTAGCATGTTGAACGGATGTCAGATCTGGTGTAAGGAGGTGGAGGTTGTGTGTTTTTGTAAGCCCAGCTGTGAGTCTTTTAAGACTGGGGAAGTTAAGTTGAGCAGTCTTCATAGTTCAGTTGTTTGGTGGTTGTTTATGAATTCAGTGCTGAGTTATGATGTTCAGATTGCATTGTCTGTGGGTAAGTACAGAAAAATGACGTGACTGTAGTTTGTTGTCCATGCATTTGATTAGGCTTGGTGTCTTGTTAGACTTCTGTAGGAGTTTGTGCCTTTTTGGCACAGTCTTTTGAGAATGCTTGGTGATGTCCTGGGCACTAAATTCATCAGAGCAGCTCCCAGCCTGAGGTGTTTACTGCCTTGCTAGATTTTTTCTGCCTCCTTGGCACCTTAGGCTGGCACGCCAAGGGCTTAGGTGAGCAGTGGTGCTCACAAGGGAAGAGATGGTGTAGTGTGAATTCAGAGATTGGCTTCAGCTGTTGTAGAGCTGTAATTCAGAAGGCTTGTTTTAGTTGGGGCAAGTATTGGATACAGGATTAAATTATTTCTCATGTGCCTTTTTCCTCTCACTGTGACAAATGTAAGGCGTTGCATGTGCTATTGAACAAATAAATGGGAACCACTGACAGCTCTGTTTTTATTTTTGCAAATGACGGGATGGGTGAAAATAGAGGACAAGAGACCCTGACCTCTCCTGGCAGCAAGGCCTGAAGTGTGGGAGAAGCATGAGAAATTATGACAAAAAGAAAATGGTGGAATGTACAGAAGCTTCAGTATTTCCAGGTTCTGACGGAGTTATTATAGACTGCCTAGTGTGCCATGTTTTCACTGAAGTTGACTCTTTTTGTGCCTTGAGTCAGGAGAATGGTAAGTTTTAGGTAGTGTTTTTATACATTTATGTGTCTTCTAGAAATACATGTCAGCCTTGGGCTCCATGTGATACTTCTATTTTTTTTCTAGCGAGGGATTTTGTAGTTGCTGACAGTTTTCATTCTGTCCCCACATCCCCTACACATAGCCTGTGCATGGGTTGTTTTGTCACAATGTACCTGAAAAGTTTAACGAGGTTGTTTTTTAGCATTGCAGAATTTGAGCAAATGTTAGTATTCTAATTCACTGAGGATTTTGTATATTAAAAATAAAAAATACAATTCTGACTAGAATGAGTTTAATCTGCTTACTTTTCTTTACCACCTATAATGCTGGCACAGTGGTAGTGACTGTACTTAACTGTGGATGGAGGTTTGTTGTAATTTTACCTGAACTTTCTTTGGTCTCTCCGAGCAGCAGCAAAGCTGAGTGCAAGGGGGAGGAGGCTGGTGGTTTAGCAGGAGCAGCAGTGAATGGGCTATGGTTTTCTAGAACAAGAACTTGGATAAACAAGGATGATTATTTAGTGTCTTGTGCCTATTTTGATATAAACTGGGTCCAGGGTGATGGCTTTCTGTCTCCCTTCTCCAGTAGTCACAGGAGGAAGACTTTTCAGGTGTGTCTGCAGACTGTGGTGTATGACTTGAGACATTTATAGTGTGCTCTGCATTTTGGAGGGTGTTTAGCTAACTCTTCTGGAAAGTTGGGCCCTTTTTAGGCAACTTAAGTTGTGCAGTCAAAAAATCTTAACCCGAATTATCAAATTTCTGGGGAAGATCTTGGTGATAAAAATAGTGAAAATGTAAATTCTTGTGAGGTAACAGCATGGTGTTATGTATTAAACTGGCAACTTTCCTCAGCTTGTTTAGTTACTGAGTGGCTTGACAGATTCTTAAAATGGATTATAGCTGATTTAAAGTATCAGCTTGGGAGTGTGAAAGAGCAGTATGCTGCATTGGCAGGGGAAGAAAAATTGGTTGAAATGACACTGTCCCCTGCCTTGTGAATCACTGGGCTTCAGTGTGACACTTCTGTTATTAATGCTAGGTAAGAAACAGTAGGATGCTTTTTGGGAGCCTTCCATACCTCTGCAAGTGATTTATTGTAGACTTCAGCTTCTTTCCAGCCAGCACATTTGACAATAAAACACTGTCCTTGATTTCTTCCTCTGCCACAGCTCTGGTGTCTTTTGGCAATTCGGCATTTTATTGCCATAAATAACTGCACTAGATAATCTTCAGCTTACTTCTAGTTATCTGGTTATGCCTGACCTTGTGAATGGGGCCTTCTGCAGTCTTTATTGTCTAACTCAAAAAACCATAATGACTTCATGTTCATCCTGAGTTGTACTTAACAGTTTCGAAGAGATTTTGTGCAGGTTCTGTCACGGTAACGTGCTGGTTTTGTGGGTGGGTCAGCTTCTGTGAAAGACATCTGCAGTGCTTGGCCAAAAGTTTAAAATAGTAACTGATCTCGGTTACTTCTATAATTACCAGTATCATTTCGTGTATTTCATGATTTGCATATCATTTTGCAAATGTCCAGATGGAGAAGGAAATAAATATGCAGGCACTCTGAACTTGAATTTGTAATGGCTGTTTTTTAAACTGATATTTGCTGTTAAGTGTGTGTGTAAAGTCTGATAAATGAATTGCAGAGGCTGGGAGCAGATATCGGTAGAGGGGAGCAGGCTGTCTGCTCCTGCAGTTAGGATAGAAAATTAATTCCAGGGAGAGTGGAAAAAGGCAAATATTCTGTAGTCTCTTTGAATGAGAGCGTATATACCCACACTAATTATTTAAAGGAGTTCTTCTGTTCTTATATGAAAAATACAACAATATTAAAATGTTAATCTGAGATTGAACTCGTTACTGACTCTTTAAATGGTATTTCGTACCCTTTATGTGACTGAATGACTGTGATAAAGTAGCTGAGATTGGACTCTAGACAGTACTGTTTCTGCAGAAATACTGTTGATACTGAAAATTATCTTAAAGCTTAAGGGGCTGATCAAACCTAAGATTACTATTCTGCTCTCTGTGGGAAGTATTAAAACCAAACCAGATCTTTGCATGAGAGACCAAGTAGTAACTCAAACAGTAACGAAGAGTTTGAGACACATGTGGAAATACAGGCCCCTTGGATCTTACGCTGTAAGTTTGTAGCCTGTGAAAATTCAGGAAGATGCAACTGGCCTTGTTTCATCTTGTTCCAAAACAGCCATCAATTACTTCAAATTCAGCAAGGACAGCATTTAGTCTTTAGTGAGAGGTGAAGCTTTGTTGCAGAATGTACATCACTTAAAAAGGATGGTAGCTTAGTTTGGTTTTGTCCATGAATAAAATTTTGTTTCTTTGGTGTTGGCTTTTTTAAAATTTCAGCAATTTATATAAAACTTTTAAGTGCTCTGAAAATGTGCAGGGAGCCAAACTCTCTTCTGAAAATGATGTGAAGTGACAATGGAAGTTGGAACAAGATTTTTATTAGGGCCTGTAGGGATAGAATGAGAGGGAATGGCTGTAAACTAAAAGAGGGCTGATTTAGATTAGATATTGGGAAGAAATTCTTTACTGTGAGGGTGGTGAGGTACTGGAAGAGGTTGCCCAGAGAAGCTGTGGCTGCTCCATCCCTGGAAGTGTTCCAGGCCAGGTTGGATGGGGCTTGGAGCAGCCTGGTCTAGTGGAAGGTGTCCCTGTCCCTGGCAGGGGGTTGGAACTAGATGGTCTTTAAATGTGCCTTCCAATCCAACCCATTTCATGATTCTGTGATTCCCTGTAACTTTGTTTACAGCATAGTTTCTGAAAAAATACCTGTTTGTAATGTTGAGTGTATACTAATAAATGTCAGAAGCATCCATGAACTGCGCAGTGGTCCCTCTAAGCTGTTGTATTTATTTGCTGTTATAACTAGTGACTATGGGAATATTTAACTTCCCATATTATGGTTGAGTTTCAGAAGAGTTGATGAATGGATTTTTATTTATTTTATTTTTTTGTGGGAAATGAAGACGTGGAAAAGACCAAACATCATCAAAGTGATCTTGGGGCTGCATGTAGGTTAGCAGCAGAATGCAGGATTTTGTGCATTACAATTGGTCAAGAATATCTGGAGTAACAGTCTCGGTCATTTGATGTTTGGCTTAACTTTGCAGTTCTAGCTGAGGATTAGTGTGGCACCCGTGCTCAGCAGCACACTTTTCTGGGATTCTTTTCCTTAGTGCCTATGAATTAATTTCCAAATAAGATATCAATGCTAGGTGCGAGGCCACAGCTTTGTCAAGCTGTCTTGATGCCTGTGGAGCAATGCAGATGCTAGAGCTGACAGCAACTTGTTGAAGACCCAAGGATAAATTATTGTGGTTTGTGGAGGGTGAACTCTTGACTGCTTTCTAGAAGACATACAAAGTATTCTGATTTTTCAACCATCTTTTGGAATAATAAATAAGCTTTTTTATTATTCTCTTTGGTAGTTTTACAGCTGTTACACCTTTTATACCTGAATTCCTGGCAGTGTTGTCTTGAGAGCAGTAGGGTTAGGAAAAAGTTGGTGATCTCAAAAAAGCCCAACTTCAGAAATTTGATGCAAGTGTTGATTGTATAAAACCCCGTGAATGGGCATAGGACTGTCTTAAATAGTTCTTACATTTGTCACTTGTTGCACCAGAGGGGAAAAGATGGAAGGGATGACTGCTTCATGCTGGGCTTTTTCTTTTCCTTTGCATTATGATAATTTTTTGTGTGACAGCTCTTAAAGTAGGTAGGAAGTGGCTGAATGAATTCCAAAATATAATGCAAGCGGTGATAAAATTGGCTGGAGAATTGTTGGTGGCTGATACTGTTTTTAAGTAAGCTATGTGTTCCTTTGTTGAACTCTCTAATTGCAATGGAGATACCCTGTAGACATGTTTTTTTCACTCTGTTTGGATAACTAAAACACTAACTTTACTAATAAAGTCTTTAGGGACATTATAGCTTATATAAAAGGTTGAATTTAGTTTATCTATCTTGGTATTTCTGATCAATCATATGAAAGTAACTAAAGCAGTGGGAAGACTTTAAACTTCTTCAAAAATAGCTACTTTTTATATAGTATTAACAAAACATGCATCTTTTTTTTCATATGCTTACATTGTGCTGCTGGCTACTGTGAGATGCTGCTGGTACATAAGGGGAAGGCAAGAGTCTTGCTTCTCTCTTGCTGTGCCCAAGCCATCAGAAGAGCTAGCCATAGATGCTCTTTTGTAAGAGTTAAATATACCTTTTGATTATTTTTATCTAGGAATTCTCATTCTCCTCATTATTTTCCTCTCCAGATATATTTTCCAGATAAACAACCCTCCTCTGCTAGTATTTAATAGAAATGTTTATGTGGATTCATTGCAGGGAAACCTCTGGAAGAGGAAGAGGTATTCCAGCCTCTGGGTGCCTTGGTGTGGTTTGGTCACCTCTTCCTGTGTCCCCCCAAAGAGGACTAGCCTAAGGAGAGCTCTCTGCTTACCGACAGCTTCCTTACGTGTGCTCTGTTTTTAATGTCTTGATTTTTTTAAGCAGAGGAGCACTGCAAGAAGCATCCAAGCTCTCCTGGTGCCCATGGTGCTGTCTTGCTTGGATTCAGGCTGACTTCTGGAGGCTCACAGGGTTGAGTCTGAATCGACCTTCTCCAGCAGAGATGTCAGGAAGGCAGTCCTTTCTGTGTAGTGCCTATTCTGTCTTGGTTTTCCATTGTTATATGTGTTACCTTGGCACATGCTACCCAAAGTAATAGAAGGGTACATATAATAGATTGTGCAGATCCTTCAGCAAGTATTTTTTTTAGGTGGAAATTTCCTGAAGAGGCTCAGGAGGTAGTTGAGAAGCTGAGATATTTTTAACAGTTTTTCATGACTTGCTAAAATGTAAATGCTCTTTCAAAGGTATCGGAGAGGTTTTTATAGTGGATTTTAGGCTGCTTGTTAATGAGCTTTTCTTAGTTATCTGAATGGATTCCATAAAAAGGCTGTGGAATATCTCTTGAAACCCGGCTGTCTTAAGGAACACAAGGAGAAGCAGTGATAGGGAAGATAGGCTCTACTCACAGGATGTTGGAAGAAAAACGTATGGAAAAGCTGCAGTACACTTTAGTTTCATAGTGGCTTGGAACTAAACTGTATATGAACTGATCTTTCACTCCTGATTGATACTTTAATTTGTTAATATGTTTGGAAGCATGTCTTTCTATATGAAAGACACAGCTATTTTTAGTTATTTTGGATATTTGGAAACAAATGCTGTCTAATGAAAGGAGCTGTAAATGAGCAGTCTCTTGAATTCCTTTAGATTTTGCTCATACTAAACTTTGGGCAAGTTACGTGGGCATTTTGCCAGTGTTCTTTCATAAAGTGAAAGTGGTTCAATTTTTTTCTGCCTTGTTGGTTCCAACAACTGTTCAAAAGGTTTGGCTGGCGTGTGACTGCTTTGAAGCTGGAAATCATTAAGAAATGCTAAACAGTAGATTTATCAGCCTCTCATTCTTTGTATAACAACTTCACCGGTTGCTTGCATACCTAAGAGTAATCTGTTTTTTCAGGGATATGTGATTACAAGACAGGTAATGATGACAAAGTAATGACACCATGTGGTGCCATGAAATGCTGGGCTCATCAGGGTGATGGTACTGTGCAGGTACGTATTAGTCAGTGGTGCTGAGCCCTTGGAGGCTCTTCAGCACAGTGCCGTGCCTTTCCAGTGCCACAATGTGAAAGTAGGCTCTGTGCTGTGCCTGGGAATGAGGATGCAGGGGAGCCCAGGGGTTACTAGCACATGTCAGGCTGGATCTGTTTATGTCCGGTCTCAGGTGGTGATGTGTAGCACATATGAAAAACTTCTCTTGGTGGAATTGAAAGCTAAATTAAAAGAACAAGACAACTTCTTCCAACCCCAAACCCCACCATGAACTGAAATATTCCCCACTTGACCCTCTCCCCCTAAGCAGCTACTCAACAGCAGCAACTGAGCAGCTGGCTTGTTCTGTACATTATGAGGACTTCAGTTTGTTCTTTCACAGGGTTTCCATCTGCATCTTTGAGCAGATGAGTCCAAAACTTCATTACCCGTTTAAAGCAGAGATCTATAGAACTTTACAAAACTCTTTAGCTTTTATGGCATGGCAGTGAATTCTTTTGATTAGATTGTCATTCACAATAATCAGTTTCCTATTGATTGTTTTTAGGCATGTTGCCTTACCAGTGAGAAGTTTGCAGTGAAAGTAATTTGGAATGTGTGTGCTGGAGGCCTGGAGAACAGGAGCAGGTCTAGCACAGTGGCATCTACAACCATTTGATTTCCAAAGAATCAAAAATGTGCTGTTGGAGTAAGGAAGGTAGTCAGCTTGAATTTAGCCTGATTCAGAGCTGTATCTCCCCAAATGGAAAAGCTGTGTCCTACTGTTGGATTACAGTGGCATTAACCCATGTTTGAGTGTTTCTGTGAAGTGATGTGGTTTTCCCAAATATGAGAGCTCCTGTGACACCAGTAAGACTTGGGCTGGTTCTGCTTTTCTGAGGCCACACGTGCTCAGTTGTTTTATTGTGGAGCCTAAGAATGCTTCTGTCTCCATACAGAAGCATTTTTAAAAGAATGTGCTACTAGCTGTGCGTTCACCTTGCTAAGGCAGTATCTGTACTGTAGGGAGTCGTGGCATACTCTGTTTTGAGTATATTCTAGAATTCATAGCCTAAGTTAGGTTACATTTCCACTGAAGTATGTGAGTATAGGGAGTGTGTTTGATCTACTGGATTTATTCTCTCTGCCCTGTTTTTGGAACTCACTGGACATACCAGTAGTTGTTTTGAAGTGGATAATTTCTTCTATAAGAATTGAGACACTTTGTGTTTGACACCATAGAAACCTGTGTGTGGTTTGACCTAAACTTATATGGGTATACTATTTTTGAACAAATTTTTGAACATGTATGTGTATGTAGCTGGCTGACGTGCGATGAGTTGAGCAAAAAATTTAAAATCGGTAGGAGAGAAGGTAAAAAATATAAACCAACTATTGTGCTTTCTTTCAAATTGGTTGTCGGATAAAATAAAGTACATGTCTTGGAAGAGAATAAGGCTGGAATCTCAGCAGTATGTGTTCAGAATGTAAGAAAGTAATTAAGCACATTATCCAAATCTTTCAGCTGTGTTGAAATGTAGTAGACCCCCTTGTCCTACTGCTTTTACCTGGAAATCTATTAATTATTTCAATTCAAAAAAATAATTGAAGAAATTGAAGAAAAGTAGAGGTAAATGTAGCATAAAAACTAAAGATGACAGATCTGTGAGGTTGATGTCAGTCACTTGAAATGTTAGAGATTAAATCCTTCCTCTTGTTTCAAGTTAGTAAGGCAGTGTCACGTGGGCTTGCTCCTACTGTTCTGTAGTCTGGGAAGGGCATTTCAGTAAGGTTGACTTGATTGTGTCCTTAAGAAACACCGCTGTGAAGTGCACTTTTGGTAAGAATGAGATGGGTACTTGCTCCTGTTCTGTGTGGGTCTTGTGTGTGGACTTTGTGTTAAAGCGTGGAGGGAGCAAAGGATGCTGTATGTGGATTGGCTTGCTGTTCTGCTGACCACCTACACATAGATTATGTAAACTTGTGAACACGCGCCTGACTTTTGGGCTCAGTAAATCCAACAGGACTGCTTGTGTTGGGATTTAAGCACAAGTAACAGATTTGGGGCTGAAGTAACAGTGTGTAACTTGTGGAGCTGTGCAGTGAAGTATGGTTTAGTGTGACCACAAGTGCAACAAACAAAAAGTGTCAGAATGGTGCAGATGTTCTGAATGTCCATAATAAAGTAGTTTCTAAATAGTAATTGCACTCTACCAGACTTAAATTAATTACTCAGAATTTTTCTTCTCACCCTTTGCTTTTAAGGAGAAATATAGCAGATATTCACAACTACAAATTAATCCCTCAAATAGTTTGACTCTTTTTGTAGAATCAAAAAGCGTAGCTTTTTCTCAAGCTCTATTAAGAGTGTTCTTGCTGTGTTCTAAATACATCTGAGTTGTACAGTCACTTTTTTGGAAAACAATTCAGTCTGTTTTCAGAGCAGTACTTTAGTTGTTGAGCCTCAGGTTAGGATTTTAAATCTGTGCTTTATGTTTAATAATGTTTAAAAGACTTTGTAGGAGAAATGCTGGGGGAAAAAGAAACCATCAAATTTACATACCTTAAATATGCACAATAAAATAGTGAACACTGTTCATTCAAATTGATTACTTTGGTTTTGGGTGAATATTGTACATGCGGTTAAAGAATTACTGTTAAGAAGATGAGAAAATACATTGTTCTTTCTGCTAGTGCTTGTCTATGTTATGTTGTCATGCCTTCTCTGGGTTCTGATGTGGAGGTTTGCAAGACTGTTTGGACATGTAGGGTATTTGCCCTAATAATTCACCCTCATAATAGTGATTTGATATGAACTATTCACTCTAGTAATAGGGTGATTTCCCCCCTCTACTCCACTCTGGTGAGACCCCACCTGCAGTGCTGAATCCAACTCTGGGCCTCCAGCATAAGGACATGGACCTGTTGGAGTGAGTCCACAGGAGGCCAGAGATTGATCAGGGGACTGGAGCACCTCTCCTAGGCAGACAGGCTGGTAGAGCTGGGGCTGTTCAGCCTGGAGGAGAGAAGGCTCCGGGGAGACCTTACAGCGGCCTTCCAGTACCTAAAGGGGCTGACAGGAAAGCTGCAGAGGGACTTCTTACAGGGGCCTGCAGTGACAGGACAAGGGGGAATGGCTTTAAGCTGAAAGAGGGCAGGTTTAGATTAGATCTAAGGAAGAAATTCTTTACTGTGAAGGTGGTGAGGCACTGGCACAGGCTGCCCAGAGAAGCTGTGGCTGCTCCATCCCTGGAAGTGTTCAAGGCCAGGTTGGACGGGGCTTGGAGCAACCTGGTCTAGTGGAAGGTGTCCCTGTCCCTGGCAGGGGGGCTGGAACTACATGGTCCTTTCCAACCCACTCCATTATACAATTCTGTAATGTGAGTGTACTCTTTTTATTGTGATAGTGTGGGAATGTTATAATTCGATGTAGGGACTGACTGCTGTCATCTGCTATTTGGTGACAACACCCCCCCCAGTACAAAAGGAATACTTGGGTTTGGAGAGAGGCTTGGTCAGTTGTGGGGAGGAGCTCGGCAGGCTAAGCCAAGATTAGTTCTCTTGCCTGCTTCCTTTCTGTGAATCACCTTCTGAAACCACTATGAACTCTCTTCTGGAGGCGAGTGCCTGGCTGTCTCTGTAGAGGTGATGGGGGCCCCAGACTGAATGTGAAATACTTGTATTGTTGCTGCAGTTATTCTTGGAACAAGTGAAAATGACCGTTAGGTTTCCTTGACAACCTATAAGTTTCTTTTGAAGTGATGTCAAGAAAACAAGCATGTTCTTGAATGAGGTACAAGTCTCACAGCTGAGTGGAGGGCTCTGAAGCAAAGGGGCTGTTAACCCCTGCTAGTCACAGCTTGGAATGAGGGTTTGTGTTTGCCCCATGCTGCAGAAGCTGGGGATAACTGAAAAGAGTATGTCTGACATGGTTGTGGTGATGGCTTCTCAAAGAGCGTTAGTCACCTGCAGTCTTCTGCAAATTTTTCTTCTGGCTGAAAGGTTGTGTGGAAGTTTCCTTAGGGGGGGAAAAAAAGTATCTTTGGCCCTCAGTTACCTTTGGTTAATAGTAACTTTTAAAAATATTTTTCAGGATAGGAAGCTTGAGAAGGAATTGACACTGGATGAAAATAATTTTCTGAAGCTGGGTATATTCCAGGAACTGTAACCCAAATGTTTCTCTGTCCGTGGGGAAGATTTCACATTTGAAATAACTTCTACTGAAGGTAGGTGCATCTGCCTTTCCTTATTAAGCTCAGTAATGGCACCATGCTTTATAATGCTGTATTATGTATTCTGGTGTTTGCTGGTGAGTTTGTTCTTGATATTTAATATCTGGAGTTGTTTGAGAGGGAACTGTAGTGTCACTGGAATGGTACTGCTGATGAGATTGAGGTTATGTACAGTCAGGAATCTCAGTTCTTCTGCTGGTATTGAGTCTGCAGTCTAGTCATGGTATGTTGGTCAAATTACTCCCTAAACCAGGTTTAACTGGTAAGTGCTTCTCAAAACTTGAGCTCTAATTTCATGTGCATAATTGATGGAAAGAAGATGGGAATATTTTTTTTTCCTAGTGGCTATCTATACTTTTGGGAACTGCTTGTTGCTGTTCCCCAGAATTAACAATATGGAAATGACATGTATTATGTTTTGTCATTGGAGTAGTGAAAGTGAACAGGCCATGATTACTCACAGGTTTTTGTGAGGTGAGAAATTGGAAGCATCCAAGAAAATCATCAAGCAGGCAGTTTAAAGCACACAAGAGGAATTGCCCTTTCATGCAGCATGTAATTACATTGGGGATTCACTGCCTTAGGATTTTTTGGAGATGGACTGCTTGCCTGGGGAAGCACTGCAATCCTTTGTGGTGCCAGCAGTGGAGCTGGCTGACATGGTCATTTTCCTGTTGGTAATTCAGTTAGGAAAAGCTTTCTTAATGCTATAAAGGCAAGAGGTTTTACATAAAGAAAGGCTTCTCGGGGAAATAGGTTATGAATTAAAGGCATTCTGAAAACTCCTGAAAGAAAGAGGAGACCCTAAGTTTTGTTGCAGGAAAGTGCAGGATTTAGGTGAGCTGTAAATAAAGATGCTACTGCTGATGGAATTGGTTATATTTATATTGCATGTCTGACTTGATGGCTTGAAACTGGTGAAAATTGAGGATAGATTCAGACTAGACATAAGGAAGAAATATTTCACTCTGAGGGTGGTGAAACACAGTTTGTCCAGAGAGGGATGGTGGATGTCCCATACCTGGAAACATTCGAGGTCAGGCTGGACAGGGCTCTGAGCAACCTGGTCTAGTTGAAGATGCCCCTGCTCACTGCAGGGGGGTTGGACTAGGTGGCCTTTAAAGTCTCTTCCAACCCAAACCATTTTATGGCTATGAAAATAGATGAAAGCTGTCTAGGAACTAGAGCATATGGATGGTACCCAGACATTCAGTCATCTATGCCAGGGAAATATATAGAAACAAAAAACCAAGCAGCTGGAATTAAGTGTAGCCCAGTGTGGCAAATTACAGTCATGCTTGAGGTCTGGCTGGCTCAGGAGCCTCCAATACCTGCTGCTGCTAACGATGTACTTGGGAGAGGTTTAGAACAGTATAAATGTAGGATTGACTCTGCCACTTTCTGACAGTCACCCAAGTTAATGACTCTTGAGAAACAGCAGTAGCTGTAAAACATTTGAGGGTCTTTTATTAACCTGGTTTTTACAAACTGGTGTAGGCAGCTGAGTTTTTGAGCTCAGTTGAGCTTTTGGACTCCATAACCATCCACAGGGTTTCTTTTTCCGATGCAGAACGTACTTAGTGTCTCATTCTGCCCGCTGGCTACTCAGTAACTTTGTGAGGTCCCGGTTCTTGGGTTTATAGGAAGCTGTAAATAACAGTCTATTCACTTTCTTAATACCATTCATACCTTTCTCTGTATCTATTGGTTTTTTGAGCTGTAGTCATGTATGAAGTAAAATTTTATGCATCTTTTCATTAGAAGCTGCACTGTTTCATGTTCTGCTCGATCTTTAAGAGAAGCTAATCAAACCAGCTGTACTTGTTTGAGTTCTTCTGTCTCCTCTTGAGAGAAGCAAACCAGACCAGCACTCCAGGTGCAAACACACAATAGGCAGATGATGTCATGCCTTCTGTTTACTTGCTTATTCTTTCTTGTAATAACTTTTGATGTTAATTTTACCTCTTTGACTGCTGCTCTCTATTGAGGTCCTTGAAACAGTGGTTCCAAGATAATTTCCAAATGGTTGTAACAAACAGGAGCTGTCTTATTTGTATGTTAAAATGTCACGCTTCTTGAAAAAGATTGCTGTGCATCACAGAGGAGGGCTGGTCGGTTGCTTTGTCCTCACTGTGGCACTTGGGTCAGGCGAAGCCCTCTAGAAAGAGGGGAGATGGCTCCTTCTGGGATTGTCTGAGCATACTTGGGGGAAGAAGTTCCCAGAATGTGGGGGGATGGGCCACGCAACAGAGTGTGAGTGTGTGAAAGTTCAGCAGGAAAGAAACTTATGGTGCAGGAGAATGTGGGATACATCTTGGGTGAGCAAGTGGCAGGTGGACAGCCTGGCTTCAGAACTGGTGGAGAATGAGAGACTTCCTGAGGATCCAGGGGACACTGCAGATATTGACTGGTCCCAGAAGGCTCCTGGGTTAGACTGAACTAACTGCAGAGGAAAGGATTCACAAGCTCTGGAACATAGTGGATGGGACAAATTGCTTATCCCTTGCTTGTCCTCTTTTCAAAAAGACAGATTCACCTGAAGTGATGCCGTTGCTGCTCAAATACCTGTTGGTGATGTTCATAAACCCTACAAGTATTTATTTTCCTAGTGTGTCCATAATAAAGATTTGGGCACTTCCAGCTGAAAGTGCTGAATGGCCACAGGTCCCTGACCAGAGTAATGTTAATTGAATTAGTGGTTGTTGTTTAGTCGTGGGTTTTCGCCCGTGATTAGTACTTTTGTCAGCACTGAGTTAAATCTGCCATTTCATTGTCTGGCTTTTTATTAACATGAAATAATTTTGCAGCTGTTTATCACAGCTTTGGTGGGTTTAAGTTAAATAATCTTTCTGTTGCCATTAAATGTTGCAACCTTGCTATTCTTTCTATTAATCTTGAGATTACTTAGAAATACATTGAGCAGACCTGTTTCTTGTGGGACCCTACTTGCTGTCTTTTTCTTTCTTTTTTTTAACTTGCTTTTGATTTATTTCTTACGTTTTAACTAGCTGATTCCCAAAAGACAGTGAGCTTTTCTTTCAAGTTGTTTGGAGAAGCTTGTGCAAAATACTCCTGTGGGAATTCAGATGAATGATCATCGATTGTACTGTCCTTGTCCTTTTCTATGTTTTCATTGTGGGTTTTTAAAATTGCGTAACAGTTTGCTTAAAAAGCTAGTTTTAGGCTTGAAGTTCACCAGGTTAAGTAAAGTGATACTTTATTCCCTGCACGTAGTTGTTCAGTAGCTGTGTTTTAAAGGTGCAGAGCTCTTGGGTTAATGCCATCTAGTCCTGGTGATGTTACCATCTGACTTGCAGGTGTGTTCTGTAACTATCTCAGATACTGCAATTTAAGAGAATTATCTAGATTTTTTTTCTTCTGCTCTGTGTAGCAAAGCTTAAAAATATTTATGTCTATAGAGGAAATAAAGGAGATTCTGTATTAAAACTTAGTGAAAAAATCATGCTCATGTAATAATAATTAAAATTCATATCAGGAATCCATGCCTGTCAAAACTAAAGAGACAGACTTAATTAAGTGGAACCTAGGAAGACTCTTCAGCTGTAATGTAGCTGATGAAGTTATGTTTGTCCTTCATATTTTTATAACAGAAAGTATGTTACAGGAAAGTCAGAAATATTAAAAAATACTTACTTTTTGGAAATAAGTAGGATAATGTACTTCTCTCAGCATTTCCATGTGTTTCCACTTAGTAACTAAGTGGAAAATGTTAAATGTTTAACTTTGTCAGGAGTGGGCTTAAATAGGCTTACATTTTAAAAAAAATACCAGTAAATCTTGGTAATTTCCTCCCAGTTTCCAGAAGGAGTTGCCTGTGATGATTGCTGGCCTTCCATGTTCATTTTTACTGGTCTTGGAGTGGTGAGAGCATTCTAAAAGGTTGGAAAATGCTGTGGACTTCTTGTATGTGTGCCCATATTCAGTAAAATTCAGATAATAGAGTAAGACAAACATTCACCCAGAGTTTTAGGGGAAGTAGTACATGCAGTGTTTTTTGGTAGTGGTTGTTTTGGGTTTTTTTGTTGGTGGCAGTCAAAGAAGCATTGCAAGATGCTGTAAGTTTTGTGATGTGTAGAACTACTACTAGTCTTTCAGTCAGTGAATTTCAATCACCTATTATTTTTGCAGACGCCTTTGGACCTTTCCTAGAAAAAGGGGAGGCCATTGTACCAAACTTAATGGCACTTGGATGAAGGCTATAAAAAGACACCCTTTACCTGCCCCCAACAGAATTGTTAAATCCAGGCCATAAATTGAAAATCACTGGTAAGTGGAAGGATGAGGTGAAGTGAGACCAAAGGGGTACAACAGTCATTACAAGCCTTGCAGAGGAGAAAAGAGAATTATGGGGTTCTGCTTGTATAAGGAGTAAGACAAAAAATAGCAATTTGAAACATGCATAGTAAGGCGAAATAATTTTTTAAATTTATGTTGTTAATCATCTATCCCAGATGCAGTGTGCAGTCAGGGGTTGCCTTGTGTGGTGTTCTGCTTCTTGATTGAAGCCTCTGCATACCTTCTAAATATTAAAAAATTCCTGCAGTGTCTTGTTGGCAAATAGCAGGTGTTTGAGTGACAGTTTAATTCTACATGTATCAAATTTAGAAATGTTCTCTGTAAAGCAGTTAATCTTAAGAAATGGCAGCATATCGTTACAGAAAACTTGTTTCCTTAAATCATTATGGTTTTTCCTTTCATAACATACTCCAAAGTTCCTCATATTATTTCTGAACTCTGAAGGGCTTTGAGATGTCCACCTGAAAAAGCAGAAGATCTTTCTTGTTTACTGTTGACATAGATGACCTAAATTAAAGTACTAAGACCTGAGATGTAGCAGGCAACAGGGGAAAAGGTATTTTTCATACCTGTGTGTTTGGGCCTCATCTGGATTAAAACCTGAATGTACCAGTGCTTTAGTGCAGTAGTACAAGTACCTAATATATACAGTTAATTCATTTTAATAATAAAATGGAAAGATTGTAATATTTAACTTTTTCAGAAAAATGTAGGAAATATTTCATTTACCTGTTCTTGTACAGAATTACAAGACTAGCGAGCTTTGCCTCCTCAGAGTTGTGTATATTACATTTCTTGCACACAAAAGAGGAGGAGGAGGAGGAAGGGATTGATCTGAATAAACTGAAGAGAGCAAATGTTGCTGTGACAAAATCTGTCCTTCCCCAGCTCACACAGGTGAGCACTGTTAGAGACTAGGTTTTAAGATTAGTTTAAAAAAAGTTGCAACAACTAATTTACTTACTGTTTAAAAATCTAAGACAAGAAACACCTTCTTGTTCTCCATCTGCTTAGTAGCCTAGGTTGGGGTTTTTGTGTTTGTTTTTTTTTTTCTTTAACACTACCCAGAACAAGGGTGGTCGCTCTTCCCTGTGTCTGGAAAGCACCTGCCTTTCTTAAAAGTTGTTCACTGTCATAAATGAAAAAAATCCAGTCTTCTATATAAAAATGTTATGAACCTGATGTGTTTCTTATGGTGAATAGTAATATGAAATTTGTCCTTTTGTTTTCTTTTTAATGATGCAATTTGTCAGAGCTTGCTGCTGGTGGCAGCCTTCAGTGAAATGGCTTGTTCCTTCAATGTGATCAAGCACACCCAGCTTTCTAAAAGCCTTATTTTTGCAACTCCAAGCAAGAACAGAAGAAAGCTAGCAAATTGGAGGACTAAATTGTGAATTTTATTTTGACACTAAAGGTGATTGTCATAGGACAGCAAGGCACGTGATGAGTTGTAAAGCTCTTTCTCCGTACTGCTTGTTTTGCTGTCTGTAGTTTGTTCCTGCCAAGACCAAGTTATCAGTCCCTCCTCTTTTGCTCAGTAGCTGTCTTTCAATAAAAGTTTTCTAGCACTCTGTGGTATTACAGTGTTAAAGGTGCTAAGGGCAGTGAAAGTGCTATTTATGCATAAAGATTTAAAATATACCTAGATTATTTTGAGTGTAAATCAAAATGTGATCTTGAGGAAGCTGTTTGGTGAACTTGTTGCCCAGGTAAAGCTACCTGTCAACTGTGCTGATGTGATTGAATTAACTGCTTGAAAATAAGCAACTTGGATCTTCTATTTTACATCTATAAAAAACCCGAATTAAAAGTTAAGTGTGAACAACAGTGACTCTTTGATGTAATTTGGAGACAATTGGAAGGTGTTAAAGGTCAGTACCACTAATTGCTTCAGAGCTGATGAAAGCACTTGGGGGAATTAAGGCTTCAAGTCCCTTATAGACTGGTATGAACAGCATGTCTGGCTGGTTGGGAGGCAGAATTGCTTGATGGCCTTCTATCAGCTCCTTCAGCATTACCCTGATCTGTATTGCTATGAAGATGTTTCATCCCCACAGACTGAGCAATCCATATAAAACCCAGTTGGGCTGGCAAGCCTGTGGAGCAGTCCAGGCTCCTGCTGCAATGGGGAGATCTCTAGTCTCTAGCTGCTGCGTTTGCTAGATGTAAGCAGGTTTGTGGTGTTTCTTGCTGTGTTTTCCACTGTTGAAGAAAACTTGCAGACTGGACAAATGTCATTATAGCAGTTATAATGAGTACATTTAATCCCCCCCCCCCCCAATATAGGAGCTAGAAACAACTGTAAAAGAAAAGTAGCAGGAGTTATCTTGAGCAGCAAGAATGTGAACCTTGACCCTAACATGTTTATCCTCATGTTCTCATACTCCGATTTAGCTCTTTTTTTTACTTGTTAAGGAAGGAAAGTGAAACTCGAGAAGCGGTGTAACAGGGATTGTTTTCAATATCAACGTGGCTGTGAGCAGCCTCTTGGTATCTCAGACAAATTCTGCCATGGCTACAAATAAAGGCAGGCCGGTGGTGGAGGATAACAGCTTGATGAAGAAATACCCAGTAATGGAAAGCTTATTTTAAGCTGTTCACGGCTGTTAATCTTTATAACATGCTTGTGCAACTCAGGACTTCCCCAGTTTTACAAAATTGGAAATTAAATGTAGGGAGAATAAGGGAATCATGGTAGATGGCAGGAACAATCTTTTTGTGGTATGAGGTTAGGTGAAAGAATGACAGCTAAATAGTTGAATATGGTTAGTATAATGAAAAAATACAAATTCATTTTGAATGATAAATATTTAGTTATGATCCAAAAAGCACTTAGGTCTCCATTCCCTTCCTTGAGTTCATCCAAAGAACTTACCCATCATCTTCAAGAAAAAGTTGTCGCTTTTACCGAACGCTCCTTTTGGTTTGCATTCTTTTGCTTTAGGTAAGTTTTATAAAGGTACTATTTTAGTGTAGAGATCCGTTTAAAACAAGACTGAAGCTTAACTTGTAACTTCTTATGTATAGAAAAAGCTATAATATAGCTTTTCACATTTCTTGAAACTTACCTTACAGAGCAACTTTCTCTTAATTAATCTGCTATATGCAGCTTGAAGTTTTTAACTTATCCTGCTCCTTAAGAAATACATAAGGATTGTATATGTTAAACAATTTTAACCTAAAGCAGTGATTTTAATGTAATCACTGTAGTCAGGTAAGACTGTTTACTACACTCTAGCTGTGTGATGAATATTGTCTTTATACTTTTACTTTGTTCTGCTTTTAATAGTTTTTCAGAATTGTCCGGTGTTGCTTGAACAGTTTGTTTGCCATGCCATGTCTGTGAGAGATGGTATGGAGAAAGTGAATGTGAGGCAGTTGTGTTTTGTAACTCAGCATGGGTGGGAAGAATGATACGTATTCATAGGCGTATTCATAGGCATATTCATAGGATGTATTTGCTGATAATTACCAAGCATGAGATTTCAGGTGTGACGTAAAATTATCTGTGTAGAGATGATGACAGAAGGTTGAGGCAGTTTCCCCAGAAAAAGATCGTTCTTGCCTTGCTTTCCAGCATTCAGGTCCTGTACTTCTGGGAGGGGGCTGTTCTCATTGAAGATTGGCATAGTGCATTCATTGCTTCCTGCATTGATAAGGCACCTCAGTGCTATTTTAGGTGTTCTTTCAGGTGCTGCTTTGCTGTTTCTGAGAGGATCCAAGGTATGAAGAAATCCTGACCAAAGAAGTTAATGTATTTCAAGAAAATTGTAAAAGCCTCTTCATTTCCAGAAAGGAGAGGTAGTCATTAGCCAGAAGCTGATGTTGGAAGCTGAGGCTTGGCCTCTGTTTAGCTGCTTGCCTACGGAGTTAATAAAAGCTCCCCTTTCCTTCTCAGCCCTATATTGAGGTAGGAAAACGAAAAATGCATCAGTGTGCCTGGAAACCAAAGCCCCACTTTCAGAACTGATGCAAAGAAGTGGTTGTTTCAAAGTAGTGTAAACAAACACTTTGCAAAATGATAGTTGGGGAATTCTTGACAGTACGTGAAGATGCTTTCAACACTGAAGATGCATTCTTGAAGCAGTGTTAAAGGTTACATTAAAAGTCTGCCCCAAACTTTTATATAATGACAACTTGTGGGGGAAAAAATGGGCCTTCTTCATTTGAGAAACTTTTCCCTCTTGCATAGCTTCAGAATGGAAAGCTCTTTCAAAATACAAACTTCTGTACTTCAATTAATGTCAGAATAGGCTCTTTCATCATCGAGATCTAAGGAAAAGGAGTTTGTTGAAATACAGCAGTTAGAAGGATTTTGTTCCTAATAAAAATACTTAGAAAATCCAATTCTTATCATCCCTTTAGCACTCCGTGTTAGGTGGCTGCTTCTAACACTCCTGTATTTGGCCTTGTTACTTACTGTTACGTCCCTGAAACTCTCAGCACATTGGAGTTTCATTGTAGTATACTCTAATGTTTTTCTTGACATAAATGACTGTAAATACATGTAAGAAGGTTTATGAAGGGCAGTAGTATCTGCTAATTGACCGTAAATGATTTGGTATATGTTGATATAGCAGACTTAGAAACCTTAGAGAAATGTTTCTCCATACTGCTTTGTGATGTCTCGTAGTGTTCAGTCTGTTGTCTCCTGACTTCTCTGGGTTTTATGGAAAGTATCAGTCAATCATTGCTTGAGATCTGAAGCCCAGTGTCGTCTTCACTTAGGGATGAAGGTCAAATAGTTTAGCAGTTAACAGTTAGAGAGGGATAGAAGTAGGACAGGATGGTGACAGAGATTCAGTATCTGTTGACGAAGCAGTTACTGTGTTTCTGTTTTGTCAACTATTACTTGTGCCAGGAAGGTGTATGGGAGGTTAGTGGTTATCAGGGAAAAGCAGCAGGAGAAATGACGCAACTGTATGAATATACTATATCGATTTTTTGATCAGAAATGTCAATAACAGGTCTCGTTAGAATCTGCTAGAGCTGTACAGCAAGCCTTGCCTTGAGTGGGGACCTAATTAAAAGTAAATAAATTTTGAGTCCTCTTAGCAGACTTAATGCTTCTTAGTTGTTTTGTATCTGAAGACCTGAAACTATCCATGAGATGACACCACATCAGTAAGGTATAAGGCCAAAAAAGAAAAAAAAGTGTGTGTTCTTTGGAGAAGAGAGGCATTTATCAGCTTTTCTACAGATGTACATTTTAAAGTAAGTGCACTTGGCTAAACTGGTCTTTCAGATCTGAGCACCACAACGCACTGTAAGATACTGCAGAAGCATGGGAAGAAAGCTCAAAGCTGCTGGAGGGATGGCTAGTTGTGCTTACCTCCTCTGTAGGGCTCCCTCCCCTTGCTGCTGTACACGTATAGGTGGCTTGGATGTAGTAGCTTGTTGGATGTTGAACATGGTCATGATACTCTTATTGGTAGGTTTTTGGGGATACCAAGAGGCCATTGATGGCCTACTATTCTGAGGACTGGTACCTCCTCAACAAGAATGAAGAAATGAATGCAGAAAGCAGTTTACACTTAAAGAACAAAAAGACCAAGCTGAGCTCTGTAAGAAGATTCAGCAATTCTGCAAGAGGAAACCATGCAGACTGCAAGATTATTCAGCATAGGTAGGATGTTTCTTCTCCTCCTCTGACCAGCACGTAGTGCCTTAGTTATTGGGGAAGAGGCAGGGTCCTGGAGAGGGCCTCTTCTGTTTCTGTCCTCATTCAGTTATAGCTGTGCACCATCAGCTTTGATAAGGACCAAGCTGCTTGTGGTGGACAGAGTATGCTTCACTTCCTAACCTTTTATTACCTACACGGGTCTGTTCAATGCTACCATTTGCAAAGCTTTTGCACTAGGGAGTAAAACATGCCTTTCTGCTTCTGCGAGCCCTCCCATTCATGCTGTGTGAAAAGGCCCGAGAGAGCACTGCTTTGTTAGGTTATTCAGAAGTTGCATTAAGCACCCCCACCAGAGCCTAGAACTAGAGATCAGAACTCTGTTTAAAGCTTAATATTGGGAAATGGTTAAAGCTGGCAGTTAGCATCCATTTCTCTGTGCTCTTTTGTCCTGGAAATCTGCACATTTTTTATTTTTTGCCATCAGATGCCTAAGATGCCCCTGACTTGATTTCCTGGGTTTGTTTTTTTATTGGGGTGTACAATGCCATAAATTGCTAGAGAAAATAGGATACTCTTTCATATTCCTGTGTCTTCCTCCCATTTCTTCTTCTGTACAGTTACCTTGTGATTGCTAGTGTTTAATATTTTAGTATTTAGAAGTTCCTCAAGTTTAATTAGGTGTCTTGAAGACAGCATAAACAGGAAACAGCACTGAATCTTTGTAAGTCATGTATTGCAAGAAGAAATTGTATTTACCGTTTATTGGGTGCATAATACTCAGCAAGTCTAACTGGTTTTGGTCTTTCTCAGCTCATTTCCTGTTATTCAGGGGAGACATGGAGAAGGCTGAGGTACTCAAGTTTTTTTTCTGCCTCAATTTGCAATGGTAATCACTCCTCCTGCATCTCTCAGGCCCCTGAACCTCAAGGCGGTCCCTCCCATCACAAGTGAAGATCAGGTTCAAGGTGACCCGAGGAAGCTGAACATACGTAAGTTTGTGGGACCTGGTGCAGTTCATCCCTGGGTCTTCAGGGAATTGGCTGATGTAGTTGCCAAGCCACTTTCAATCATACTTGAAAAGTGGTGTCAGTCAGGTGAAGTCCCCAGTGACTGGAAAAAGGGAGACATCACACTCATTTTTAAAAGGGGTAAAAAGGGAACTGCCAACCAGTCAGCCTCATCTCCGTGCCTGATAAGATGACCAAATGGATCCTCCTGGAAGACATTGAAACATATGGAAGACAGGGAGGTGATTTGAGACAGCCAACATAACTTCACGAAGGTCAAATTGTGTCTAACTAATCTAGTGGCCTTCTATAATGAAGTGACTGCATCAGTGGACAAGGGAAGAGCTACAGATGTCATCTACCTAGACTTCTGTAAGGCCTTTGTTACGGTCCCTGACAACATTCTGGCCAGCTAATTGAAGAGATGCAGGTTGTGGATGGACTGTTAGATGGGTAAGAAGTTGACTGGATGGTCATGTCCAGAGAGTTACAGTCAGTGGCTCAGTGTCCAAGTGGAAATCTGTAACAAGTGGTGTCCCTCAGGGGTCCATACTGGGACTGATAATATTTAATATCTTCATCACTGACAGTGGGATTGAGTACACCCTCAGCACGTTTGCAGATGACATTAAGCAGAGTTAATGGAGTTGATTTGCTAAAGGAAAGGGATGTCATTGAGAGGGACCTTTACAGGCTTCAGGAGTGGTCCCATGTGAACATCATGAAGTTCAGCAAAAGGCCAGGTGCAAGGTCCTGCACCTGGGTTGGGGCAACCCCAGTATCATTACAGAGTGGGGGATGAATGGATTGAGAGCAGAAGTGTAGAGGGGGACTGGGGAGTACTGGCGGATGAAAAATTGGACGGGAGTCAGCAGTGTACTCTGGCAGCCCAGAAAACCAACTATACCCTGGGCTGCATCAAAAGTAGTGTGGCCAGCAGGCTGAGGGAGGTGATACTCCCCCTCTGGTGATGAGACCCCACGTGCAGTACTACATCCAGCTCTGTGGTCCCCATTACAAGACAGACGTGGGCCTGTTAGAGCAAGTCCAGAGGAGGCCACAAAGATGATCAGAGGACTGGAGCATCTCTCCTAGGAAGATAGGCTTCTAGGAGAAGTTGGGGTTCTTCAGCCTGAAGAGAAGGCTCCAGGAAGACCTCATTGTGGCCTTTCGATATCTAAAGGGGGCTTTTATGAGCCTCTTATGCCTCTTATGAGAGAGGCTTTTTACCAGGGCCTGTAGTGACAAGACAAGGGGCAGTGGTTTTAAACTGAAAGAGGGCAGGTCTATGTTGTACATAGGAAATTCTTTACTGTGAGGGTGGTGAAGCACTGGAAGAGATTGCCCAGAGAAGCTGTGGCTGCCCCATCCCTGGAAGCATTCAAAGCTAGGCTGTATGGGGCTTGGAGCAACCTGGCCTAGTGGAAGGTGCCCCTGGAGTTTAGACCAGATGATCTTTAAAAGTCCTTTCCAACCCAAACCATTCTGTGACTATGAATTTGTTAGTGCTAGGAGCTGCTTATTCAGGCTTTGTTGTACTTCTCAGCTGCCACAGGTACTGTAGTTCAGACCCCATACATGCGTACTGTTTCTCTTGTGTCTGACTTCTGGCCTTCCAGGACCATTCATCTGGCTCCTGTAGGTTGTGACTCATTCTGTTGGTTCTTTAGGTGGGGTAAGTGTCTCTGTGGGGTTTTTGTGTATGGTACTTTTCTTCTTTCAGGCTTGTGGAGATGTTAGGTGGATTACAAAACCTCACTTGGTTGCCTGGACACTTGCTTTGTCCTAACTGTTGGTTTCAATATGCCCTGAACAATCATTTCCATATCTTACTTGCTGCAATTTACTGAGTAGCCTGTAAGAGCACTGTAGCTAAAAGAGATTTTTTTGACTGGAGTGAGGGTGAAGAAGAGTCTCATGTTGTTGCATGTGCTTTGGGCAACATGATGGGAGAGGCCCTACTGCAGGGTGGCATCCCCTTCCCAGCTGTACCCAGTCCCAGCATGCTGGGAATTGCATCAGTGTCTTCCAGAAGCCCAGCTCTGTCAGCGAGGACTGGGAGAGGCTGAAACTCCTCAGCAATTCTTCTCAACCTTTGTTTTAAGAAGGTTGGAAAGAGGATCTGCCTGCTCTGTGCTGAGAGAAGAGCTGTCTTGCTTTCCTAAGGACCAGTTTATCAGTGTCTCCTATAGATTAGACTACAGGTTTTCCTATAGATGTATTAAAAGTTTTGAAAAACTATAGAATTGACAGATTTACAGTGGGTTTAAATTTGAAGAGTGAGATTTACGTGTGTATTCCACATATATGTATGGAATATATATGTATTTGGGTTAACTGTGCACCCAAACATTCTTAATTTAAGACCTTTTATGCCAGCTTTTCACTCAGTGAATTTGTAACTAAGCATAGTTAGTTAAAAATATCTGAAGAACAGTTTGTAATGAACACACTATACAGCCAAACAGCATTACTGTCACAGCAGTGTCATGTAGGTTGAACATTCAGATGTCTGTTCCCAACTCAGAAATTCAGTTTCTTGAGTGCATTTTCAGTAGCTGAATGGACAGATGCAGAAGCTCTTGCTTGTGGCTGTAATGTAATTTAAAAGTTAACCTTTTAGATTTATTTTAATATATTGTTGATTTAAACAGCTCAAATTAGAAAATGCTTTTCTCTCTGCCACCTCTCCCGCTAGTTTTTGAGGGGAGAAACTAGTTCCCAAAAGATTGGAATCAACCTAAACTTAAGTGAATGGCAGTTTGGAAGATTGTTAGGAAATGGCAGTGGATAGGCATGGTGGAGATCTGGGTAAGCTTTTGTTTTGGACAGCTTACCTGCACTTTTGCCCTCAGAAACTGAGCTTGGACTGTCACAAATAAAGCCTATAGCCTTGATATTCATAGGTAGCTTTACAAGAAACATGATGCTCAAGGTTTGGCTAGAAGTGGTTGATGCCTTATTTTTAAAAGGAACTTGATAAGTATAAAGGGGTCTTCTGGACGTGATGTTTGATCAGGATCTCAGTTCTGTTTCTGCTGGGATTGGGACCATGTACTTCTCCATAATGTGTATGTGAGCTCTGTCTCAACGTGCTGGAAGTCCAAAGCCAGCAAGTATGTGGGGTGTACAGGAAGACTGCAGAAAGACAAAGGTGTAAGGAGACTGTACTTTGGATGGCCTGATAGTTCATAGTTTAAATGTTCCCTTCATTATCTAGTATTGCAACACCACTACATTCGAACAGGGCTTCATCCCATCAGCAGCTCTGTGTCACAAGAGGCAAACATGCAATGGTTTTCTTGATTTCTGCTAAATCTCTGTGATAGAGACATTAAAAGAAAGAATTATGTTGACATGGAAAAAAGCTCTCTGAAATTGAAGTTATCTGTGACGAATTTTGAAGCACTGAGTGGAGCTCTAATTTGTTACCAAATATCTTGTGTAATGGAGCTATTCCAAGAAAAAATAGCCTTAATTTCATAAGGTAATCCTTCTTTTAGAGATCCTTAGACACTTAGATGCACAAGTGAAGAATCCTTGAACTGAGGTAGGGCAGAAAATGCATGTCAATAATTTAATTGGTAAAAATGAAAAATCGGTGTTCCTTTTAATATGTTTCATTTGGTAGTTCCTATAAGCTCTTCAGTTGGAGGTTCAGTATGAAAGCTGCGCTGCAAAGTTGTAATTAAAAAATTTGGGTCTTCAGCCTTTTAAATTGCCCTGCTGTGGTAACTAGAAAGCTGTGTCTCGCTTCTTCAGTAAACCTTCCTGGAGGAAAAACTTTTGTTTTCTGTTTGTTTTTTTAAAAGGATAATTTCAAAATTCTGTCTTGGATATAGTTATGTAAGCAGTGGAACCGGCAAAAGATCAGGCGTGGTAACGTTTTTGGATGCTGGAAAAAGCAAAATGAATGGTTGGAGCAAGTGTTCTGCTGCTGCGGAAATAGCAATGTGGGTTAGGTTAAAAAAAGCACTGTGATCCTGTTGTATAAAATCACATGCTTATATACAGATAATCTGGGAATGTAGCACACTGACATCTCTCATCCAGTGTACTTCATTTTGTCAAATGTGTTTTAGCTTAATGATATTATTGCAGAGAATGTTTATCTTGCTTGAGCTATGCTTATTGCCTTTGTCAATGGGCAATAACAGTTACTCTCATTATCTTTCACGTTAATGATTGTTTATTTCTTGAAACAGTCTTTGATCCCCAAAGCCTGCAACATGGTGCCATTTCTTTGTGGTCCCTCATTGCACTTGATCTTCTGTGTAACATACAGACCTGGGAGTCGACCATCTCTTCCTACACAGGGCTCCTTCCTCTTTTCCTTTTGTTAGACCTCTGTATGTGTAGCAGAGCCATGGGGTTTCAGTGAGGATGAGACAGTGTCTGGGGAAGAACTTAGTCTGAAACACTGTATGGGAGCCAGAAATGAAAGGCAGTACACAGATTCTCAGATAGTTAAATGACTCTAGCTGCTTTTTGAAGTACAAACATCTCCTGATGAGGAAGTGAAGCTATCTTGTACTCTCTGAAGATACTGCAAGCGTTACAGGGGAAGAATGAAGATTACTCCTTATTTGCTCCCTGTAGGGAACAGTAAAAGATGCAACATTGAGAAATAAAACCAAGAGCAGTAATTTAAATTGTGCCAAACTAATCTGAGCTCTTTCTTTGGCAACAGATACTCTAGATAAAAGAAATTCAGTAAATCTTGTTTCTCTGTGGAGATCAGTAAGATACTTAGTACAAAAGCTGGAACAGGATTGTGAAAGGTTGTGGCTTGTTGAGGAATTGTGGTGAATTAGCTGATCCTGAGGTGAGATAGTAGATTTTCTCTTGCAATTTTGCCCTTTAACATCTAAGCAAGAGGAAGACCACTGGAAGAGTTTCTTAGGGGTAGTCTGAACACTCTCTTGTCTTGATATAATTGATAGCTATTCTAAAAGCTGAAGTGTATTAGGGAAGCTAACTGGAAAATAATTAGTAGAGCTCACATACAGAAAAGTCAAGCTAACAAAGAGGTAAGAAAGCGTTAGGGGTAGGAGTAGGGATGAAAATGAGTAATACAAAGTGCAATGCTTTATATTTAGCAAAAACTGAAGGAGAATATTCTTCCTAACCTATATGGCAGTAGTAAAACCTCATCTGAAATGCAGTGTATTATTCTGGGGACACGCTGAAGACTCCTGCAAACTGCAGCAGATACAGAGAGGGGACATAAGACAGGATGATCTGAACCACTGTGAGCAGGGTTGGGGGAACGCCGCTCAGGCAGAGGGTCCCTGAGGCACTCTCAGGGAGACTTGGAGGGGACAAAAAATGCAGCTGGGGCAGGGTTTGATCTCTGCTTGTGGAAAGTAACTCACTGTGTGTCTGTGGGACTAGGCTCCAGCTCAGGTTGGTCTTTGTCATTTTTTGTTAAATGCAGTGTCTTTCTTTTAGCACTTCTGCAAAGAACTGTTTGAAAATCTTTTCTATTTACTTGGGATTATGTAAAATGTCCACATGAAACTTCCTGTGAGGGAAGGGGATGGCAAGGAGGGTTTCCTTTTGGCAAGTATTTACAAGGACTTGAGATCCAGAACGTGTAGGAAAAGAAGGCTGTTCCTTCAGTTTCTATTTCTAGCTTGGATTTATAGTAGCGTTTTGGCATTTCTGTTATTGGTAAACACCTGTAAGTCCCAATCCCAAGATGCAGTAAAATGTGCAGACCTATGCTGGTTGAAAGGTGGCTGTGGGGAGATGAAGTACTGTCTGTTTTAGGATGGTCAAGAATAGAATTTAGGCATTATTTTACAGACCAGATTTTAGCTGCCCAGCCGTACACCCTTTAGATAGTATAAATTACTAGTCTCTAAACCATATTTTTTTTCCCCCGGTAAGGTTATAGTTCAGAATTTTGGAGCTTCCTACAAATGCAGTCCTGATACAGATGCTCTGTATGTTCCTGACAGCATGGAGGTTAATGGTCCTGCTGACACCCTGCTCTGGAGTTGCAGGGCTTACAGTTGCAGATCACACACACACACCCCTGCTCCCCCTCAAAAGACCACTTGCAGTTTTATACTTCTATGACGTCTATAAGATTAATAGTGTTCTAGGATTTCATAAAGTTTATATTTGTTAGCAGTTCAGCTCTAGGTTTGCTGATGTTATTGCGTATAGTGCTCAGTAGTGTTTTTCTAATACTTTCCGATTATGGTCTATATTTATCTCTAGCTGTTACATATACATTGGAGGCATTTCTTCCACTTAAACAAATCGATTGTTGCAATTATGGCTGATGAGCATGACTCTGAAATACAAGTAATGCAAAAAAATCCCAAACCCTTTAATGCAAATTTTTACAGTGCAGTAGCGTGGTTTCCCTGTCTGTGACCAGCCTTGACTCTAATCCAGCAAAGCATTTCTGTGTATGCACATCATCTTTGATTTTCATTTCAAGCTACTTGCAGTTAAAGTTAATTCATGCATATATTGTGTCCATTGTTGATATCGTACAGCTGTAAGCAAAGTAGTATTAGTTTTCTGGTGCAAAAAGTTGTTAATTTTGCTCAGAGAATTTAACTGATTTTTACAAGCTGTCCAGCAGCTATGTTAAGGTATTCTGCTCAGAATTATAAAGCAGGAATAAATAGCGAAGATGGAATATTAACTCGTATTCTTTTGCATTATAGCTAGTTGTGTCCCATCAACATGTTCTGGAAGTTTGATTTGAACACAACATCACATGTGGACAAGCTGCTGGATAAAGAAGATGTGACACTTCACGAGCTGATGGATGAAGATGACATCTTACAGGAGTGTAAGGCTCAGAACCGCAAGCTGCTGGACTTCCTTTGCCAGCAGCACTGCATGGAGGAGCTGGTCAACCTCATCACGCATGAGCCCCCTGTGGATATGGATGAGAAGGTCCGCTTCAAGTAGGTATTAGTTTTCTGTCCTATATGAATAAAACTGAATGAGAGACCTTGATGTTGGAAAAACACTGGTGCAAGATGGGTGTAACCTTTTCAGTTCTGGGAGAAGAGCTTTTGAGTACTATAAAATATTTCACAGCATTTTGTTAATTGTAGTGAATTTTCAGAAGTTTCTTTGTTTTAATGGTTTAACACTGAGTTTGTCAAAAAACCAAATCTCTTGCTGTTTGTTCAAAACTTCGCAAGTGAAATAATTGGTATCTCAAAAGTACCTTTAGTATGTTTTTATCAAAATGGCAAGCAAAGAGCATTCTGCTCCAAGTTAGAAATTTCTGAACTTGATTGGTTTTCAGTAGTCAAGCCCACAAAAGAAAGTGAGCTGTACAGTGAATAAAAGATATAATATTTTCAATGTGCTGCATATGCAAAACCTGTGGATTTCAGTGATCATATAGTTAGGGAGAGGGCCTAACTCTGTAAAGAGCCTATTTCTTATGTTGGTGAACTCGTCGGATGTGTTTGGTTCTCACAGCAGGTTGTGTTGATACATTTTTCATTAAATGTATACTTGAAAATATTTACATTTTGGATTTGGGAAGTTTGTTTTTCTTAAGTTTATGTAAAAACAAGAGGCTTCTCTTTGTATAAATAAATAAATAGAAACAGACAAGTTTGTCACTGTGGGAATGGTTTGGTGCTGGTTATTGCTGCTGTTGCTTGAAATCCACAGAAGAAGTTGATTTATTTTTTAGGTTTATTACTAGGTGAGATAGTGGATCAGCTCTGTTAGGTGACACTTTCATGGTGAGTGAATGCCATGAATTATGTTATATAGAATATTATATGGCTGCATTTGTAAGGCTTCTGCTGTGAAAGGTGAATTACTAGAAGGAACCAGAAGTGTTAGCTTTATCCTCTTGTCCTACAGATGCAAATTTTGTACAGATACTCTTAAACCAGGGATGTGGTGCACAACAGCCTTCCGACTTTTTGCATTTCCTGTATCAGATTCACGTGTTACAGCAGAATAACTGGCTTTTCATGGGCCGGCTGGCTCTGTGCTTCCTGCAGCCCTTTGTTCATATTGTTTGCACAGCTAATCAGAGATGAACTCAAACCCAGAAGGTCTGATTGAAGAGATGGGTGATGCTTTCCCTTGTGCTAAGAGTTAACGAGCAGAGGAAATGCTGAACAACATTAAACTTGCAGTCCTTTGCTGGAATCTGGGTGTACGTTGTTCAGGAGAGAGTGAGGAATTCCAGAACCATGCCAGTACTAGTTCATACATTGCCCACGTCACTGCAGAATACTACTTCAGTTAACCAGACTGTATTTTTAAGTCCTGTTCTTTTGAGATATTTTTTTTTTTGGTGGCTGCTATCAGAAGGTGGTTCATGTCTCTGATCCTGTATGCTGAAGGGTGGAAGTGAAAACCTTTTCCTATTGCAAACCAAACAGATTAAGGGAAGGTGGGGACAAACACAGATAACTGAAGAAGAAAACCCTTAATGCAAACCAGAATGAAGAGGGAAGCTCAGTAGGAGAGCGTTTACTCCCAGGCATCCTTGAATTTCTGGGCAGGATTATATGCCTTTTCATCAGCTTTTGAAGGTAGCATATGATTAGGCAGCTCGAGGCCCTGGGTTGATTGAGGACAACACATGGACAAAAGTAGACAGTGGTGGGGAGAGGCCAACTTCCAGTGTTGCTGTCCCCCTATGCTGGCAAGGTAAAAGAAAATCTTGTGTTGGCAAGGCTTTAAGTTAGCAGTCTTGTTCACCAATCTCTTCATCAGATGATGGCATTGTATCTTCTTCCTCTTCCAAGGGCAGCCCATAAGGTGCTTGCTTGAAAAGCCAGTTTAGTGTGGTGGGAAGTGTGGTTCTGCACTATGGACAGATAAGAGAGTCTTTGATGGCAACAAGAACTGCATAGTGACCTGCTTGCCAGGATAAGCAGAGCTGATCCTTATGAAGTTGGTTGTTTTGGAAATACTACCAGTACCATAGATAGACTGGGCAGAGAAGCGTTTTCAAAGTGTGGTGAGGCACTGGAGAGGGAAAGAGGGTTTCAGCTTATTAGAAACTGGGGACACTTTTGGAATAAATAAAGGCTAAGCAGGAAGAATGGGCTCTGTCTAAATCTAAATGGAATCCAATTTTTGGCTCTTAAGAAAAGATTATGAAAGTTTCTAAACTGGAATGGGGAGAAACTTTATAGGTTCGGAAGGACGTGCAGCTCAGAATGATGTGTGCTGTGGAAATGGAATCATCAAAATGCTTTATTTTTGAAATGTCACTAGGATGGAAGTTTATAAAGTTCAGAAGGGAAACTGCAAAGAGGAAAACTCAACAGTGAATCCCCATCTGAGCTTAGCATGTGAAACTAAGCAACCAGATGAAGACCTGTGGCAACCAAAGAAGTGTATAAACTGTTTGAAATGTAATGTCTATTTCTAATGAATTTGTTGACATACTGGGGTGTCTCATAAACCTGTTGAGAACATGCAGTAATGAGAGTACAGCTTGTAGGAAAGGCAGAGTAGATTCTGCTGGTGTAAGAGTGGGCTTTAGGGGATAGAGGGCTGGGTGTCGAGTGAGGTAAGTTAGCGTGGAAGCCTTACGGGCTGGGATACTGTGCCTAAATAGAAAGGGTGGTTATATCTGACAGTGTGAAACTTGGAGACCGTAAAGGCTGCAAGAGCAGAACGTGCTTTAACAATGAGAGGGTTCATTTATCCCCCTGTTGACAGGATATGTATCACAGGGAGGCACGGTGCATGATTTTTTAGGAATTGTGAATGCCTTTTGCATGGAGCAATGAGCCAGAAAAAGGAGAAATAAATCTTCATATACCCTTGTGGGCTCTAAGAAATGTAACTGTTGTAAAATCACTTTGTAATAGTAACCATAGTGTACTCAGATTTAATGTCCTCATAGGAACAAAAAAGACGTAAACAGCATTGTCATGGGCTTGGGGTTTGTTTTTCTAACTCTTAGGAGTGGAGCTACATAAATATGAGGAGGCTAGTTAGGAAGTAAATGATACTGTGTAAGGGTAAAAAGCTCGCAGCTGGCCTGGAAACATCTTGGTGGCTCATGGTAAATGCAGAGCTTATATTTCAAAGATGTAAAAAAAAAAAAATCCTAATGTAGAAAACTGAGTTGGTTAAAAACAAATAACTCACTGAAGCTAAAAGTGCATCCTCACGAAAAGGAAGCTGTATCCAGATATGGAAAAGGGTATAGTGGTAAGAATCCGTGAGACTGCATGAAGGGGTTTTTGGGAAGCAGTTCACTAAAGGCAAAACCACTACTACTCTAAACCTAAAAATAAGGAAGCCTTTCTGAGAATGTGTGGGGCAGATGGGTGATTCAATGTAAAGGAACATAGGACCACAGCAGAAAATAAAACTACATTGTCTGTGTGCATGCTCATTTCAGAGACTTCTTGGGAGATTCCCAAGTGGTATCTTCCTTTACAAGGGAATAGTCTTGAGGAACTGTCTTAAATTGGAGCATCTGTGAAACAGAATCAGTAGAATATTTTTTAGGAGTGGCTGGTATTCACCTTAGTGATTTGAAGGAATTAAAATAGGGAATTTCTGACCTGGTCAACCTTTAAACAGTTGTCCATTAATGGCAAATAGGGCACCAGTTCTTAAGAAGGGCCTCTGAGCCCATAAATCTGGCTTCTGCATTGTGCACATGGAAGAATTTATGGTATAGCATTATGATTCATAGACACCTTTCTAAATGCAGGCACTCAGCCATCACACAGTACTGCTTTTGTTCAGGAGCTGAGTTTGATGGAGTCAGTGAAACACATGGATTATGGTGATATGTGGCATAAGCACAGTCCAAAAAGATAAGGTCCCTTATCAAAGACTGTTGAAAACAAGCTGTCATGGGATAACAGAGAAGGGTTCTGTCATCAATTAGTAACTCCTTAAAGAAAAACACAGATGAGGGAAAAAGGCTACTTCCAGCTTTCTGGTTTTGCACTGCTGATCCTTGTGCCGTTTGATATATTCATGCATGAAATAAGAGGGGAGAAGAATTCTAAACATCAAAAGTTGATAATGTAAAATTAGTTAAAGGTAGTCTTAACTTAGTTAAAAGGTATAAAAGTTTCATGATATTATATGACCAAGCAGTAATAAAGCAAATGCAGTCAGTGCTGATTGTGCCATGATTAATGGCCCAAATTACATGTGCACTTTGATGGGCTTCAAATTAGCTTTCACATCTCAGAGAAAGCTTTGGAGTCCTCCTGGGTAGTATGCTGGATATATTCGATAAACGGTGAATGCAAGTGTGTATTCATGACCCAGGGCACAAGGCTCTACATGAAGCAATTCAGTGTATGTACTGGAGAAGTTATTGTTGTCCTGTAGCACGTGTCTTCACCCTTTATATGCTACCAGAGCAAGAAGTATTTTCCTTGTTAAGAACCAAATGGAACTGTGATGAGTAAAGTAAGGCTTTAAATTGAGAAGGTTGAGGTATGGAATTTCTTCCAAAATAAAAATTCTTACTCAGTGAACTTAAGAAAACCGAACCAATAACAGTTATTAGGGTAAAGATGGGCACAGAGTGATGCACTTGAAAGCACAATAACTGAAAGGGAGCTCCAGTTGAACTGTGAATTGAAAAGAGCAGAGGGCCAGCACAGCACCCCGCCAGTTAAGCCATGTGTACAGCACTGGGATGGAAGTCACATATGCACAGCTCCTGGGTACAGCTAATGCAAACCCATGGGAAGAACAGGCAAGCGGTCAGTCAGCTGAAGAGCAAGCTGCAGGTCTCCTCACAGAATAGGTGCAAATGTCAAGAATGGCCATGTGGGATCAGATGAAAAGGTCTTCCTTTTCTGGTACCTGGTCCCTGACAATGGTCCTAGCAATGCTTTTATACAGTGGCGTGCTCGAATGTGCTGTACTTGAAATATGAGCATATCGTCAAGTCACACAATGACACAGTGGTTTTCCTGTCTGTTCCTTTTCTGTGATTTCCAGCGATCCATGTGTGTGTTTTGTCACTCCAAGAACGGAGCTGATATTTCTAAAGACCTACAATGATTCTACAATTTCTTCCCTGATAGGTGGTCACCCGCTTAGGAAACGTTGCCAGGTATATGAAACATGCTGTGTCTGGGAAGGTGGGAGATCAAAGCTCAGAGCACAGGGTCCCGTTTTGAGTTTGGAAGGTGCTGTTAAGATTTGTTCCTGACTTTCTGTTAATGAGGGTCAGAGCAGAAATTTTAAGTAATTTTGACTAAGAACAAAAAAAAACAGATAAATGCTCAATCTGGGCTCTGTTACACACTCCCATGTCTTACTGCAAAGGTGGTAAAGGTGTGAGAGGCACCCAGTCATTTCCACAGCTCTTTTCTGTGTGTTTTTTTTTTCCTTTGAGATTGAGGCTAGGGAAAAAAAAAAATCTATGCATTGAAAGATTGTTTCAGCTTCACTGTTCTGCAAAAGTGAAGGTATTCCCTTTGTGTTGTAGGAACAGTGGTATTATCGCAGGAGTGTTTTATATTGATCTAGGAGTTGGCTTGTGTCTAAAGTTACGAAAAGTGGTAGATCTTGCATAATTTTTAAAAGTGGGAAATTTGTTCTGTGTGTGTCTTGTGGAATGGCACAGTTTTTATTTAGAAAGTGAATGTACTGATTAAAGAATGAAAGTGCATTTGCAGCAAGAGTATTCTGTAGTTTTTTTAATGTTACTAATTTAGTTGGCTGCTACTAAAATACATAATAAAGTTTCTTTTTGTTTTTGTGGAAGGAAAAAGAAAACTGGCTCTGCTTACAGAGAGAAAGTGCTCAAACTTTAAAGGACCAGTTTTATTTTTAATCTGTATCACTTGATTATAAATGAAAACTGCTTTAGGAAACACGGATAAGAACCAGCACTCAGTGGGAAGTTTGGTGTTCAGAATTGCTGCTTTGTGCTTAGTACCGCTGAACCACTTGAGCACACCCTGTCAGACTCTTTAAACAATTAGTGGGGTAAGAGTAAGTCATGGTTTAAAAATAAATTCCAGCTGCCTTTTGACTCCAGAATCATATATATCATTGAAACTGTGAAAATAGCGTTAAAGTTAGTGCTGGGTTGAATTTCGCAGCACTAATGAACTGCTGTTTCTGATTACAGTAACCTCTCTGTGATGGTGAGTAGGTCTTTTTTGAAGGAATTCTCTGAAGCCCTTTTTATAGATGAACAGTAGGTAGAAGATGAAATTAAGACCCTAATCTAACAATGAAATGCTGAAATGAGTTGTTTTTTGTTTTTTAAATAAAAATAGCTGGATGAATTTTGATGTTGTGGCGTGTGTGCAAGACAGCCTCCCATCCCCTGCTTAATCCCTTCATTGCATGAGTAATGGAGAGACTGAATCAGTGAAATGTTTGCAAGACAGTGGCATGTAGCTGTACCCTACAGCTGGCTTTTAATGTTGAAATTCAACACTAAGAAACTTTGGTCTTCTAGCAAAACTCCTCAAAAAGCATGGTGGTTTTTTTTTTTTATTGACTTTAGATTATTGCTTTGTATGTGTGCACTTTGATATTCAAGACTTTGTCTAATTATCAATGTAATATTAATTATAAACACATTGGTATCTTTTCTGATCATACCTGTGACCTGGAAGAGTAAGAAACAATGTCAGGAAAAAAAAAATTCATTAGCTGTCAAACATAACTTCATATTTTAAGTGAGCAAAATTCTCTAAAGCAGGCACAGTAATGTTTTCTGAAGAACAAGTTAATTTTATAGAGGATAAGAGACGTTACTGAAAAAATGAAACTCAAAAGGTTGGCTATGAATTGCTCACTTGTATATAGTGTATGCTCATTTGTTAGGAGTTTTGTGTTAGATCTAATGTTCTGTCTCTAAATTCTAGGCCTTGATTTAAAAACAAACAAATTAATTTTTAATTTGACTCCAGTAGTGGAAAGAATAATTTCTCAGAAACATCACAGAAACCTGCTAAAATATGCATTCTTCAAATCAACCTCAAATTTTTGGCTTGATGTTAGTTGTGCAAATGCATTATTGTTAAAAGATTTAAAGAGATTTTAAGTGTATTGAAACTGATTAAACATCACTTTTAAAAATCAGAACTAGCTACAATTGGAAGGCAGTTGAGATGCATAATTCAGCGTCCAAAAAAACCACGCGATGTGTTCAGGAAATAGTGTTTCCTTAAAACGTGTCATTAATGTAGATGACCCCTGTTCCTCGTGTGTTCATTCCTCGCCCCTCCAGCAGCGGCAATCCTCCTACTGTTTATAACTTTAATAAGGGAAGATTTTCTTGAGAGTTTTCATTTCACCTTTAGTTGCTCTGGTTCTGTCCTTCCAGATATCCAAACACAGCCTGCGAACTGCTGACCTCAGATGTGCCACAGATCAATGACAAGCTAGGAGGGGATGAAACTCTGCTGAATATCCTCTATGACTTCTTGGATCATGAGCCTCCTTTGAACCCTTTGCTTGCCAGTTTCTTCAGTAAGACTATTGGGAATCTCATTGCAAGAAAAACAGAACAGGTAGTGGTTAGATTTGTCCTGATACATAAGCACCAATTAATTTGCTAACATTGTTTGTGTTTTGTGGCAGTATCATTGCTATCCTTGTGATCTCATTGTATTCTTAGAGTTGAAAAATAATTTGTTATACTCTTTATGGTTAGAGTAAAAATGTAGTATCTGAAAAGTTCTTTGGATTTCTCAGGTGAGGGAGTTGTTGGCTTGTATAGACACCTTTGCATAGTTTTGGTTTCAGATCTACAGTAACTGGGATATTCCTGTGCCATAGCTAAAGCTTTTTTTTCTGTTCTAAAGGCATGTTTGATGCACCCTTTGATCATGGCACAGAATCATCTCGTTGCGTAAACAATGCCTCAGTCTCATGCCTGTAAATGGGGTGCGGGAAACATGAGCTGAGCAGTGTTTTAGGAATACGTGCATTCCAATTCAAAATTGATTTTTTAAATGAAGGCTCTCAAGAGAGCCTTAGTGGAATGGAAAATTCTCCAGCTTCACCAGCTTCTTGACGCTCCTATTTCTGTGGGCTTGGGTTTCTTTGTGTCATAGAGGAAAGAAAAAAATAGTTTAAAAGATTTGATTTAGTATTTTCTTAAAATGAGAATGTTATTCTCTTCTTTTGCTCTCTGGAGCGTTTCTCAACCTCGTAGCCATTTTGCATCAAGATTGGTTGTTTGAGACAAGAAGGTGAAGTACAGGAAGTTCAGTGTGCCTTGTCTGTATGTTGTACTAGCAACTGATGATGACACTTTTATTTTTAGGTGATTGCATTTTTAAGGAAAAAAGACAAATTTATTAGCCTGGTGCTAAAGCATATAGATACATCAGCAATGATGGACCTCCTGCTTCGTCTAATCAGCTGTGTGGAGCCCGCAACTCTACGACAGGAAGTACTGAATGTGAGAATCTACTGCATTTTTTTTCTTTACAGGATTGGGAATAAGGGGGTTTGTTTGTTTGTGTCTTAAAGGAATAGAATTCTTTGTCATTTATTATGAGAGCAGATCCACTCTTCTGAAAAATATTTTTCTTAGTACTAGAGTCTGCACGTTGGTTACTTTGGGTACTTCAGCCTGTTTGTGGCTTGCATGGCAGAAGAAGCTTGCTTCAGTCCCTGGCAGTAAGGGATTTTCTACTCATTTTTCCATGTAGCAACCATTATTTACTCTAGCTGTTTTTGCTGTAGAGCTTTGACAAAGGAAATTTGTAATCTTTCCCAGTGTTCAGGATTTTAGACTGATCTTTTGGGACAGTAATTTGTTTTAATTCCTTGCCATGTTCAAGGGTGTATGTGATTGTTGTAGATGATATCTTGTGCCTCCTCCTTCCCATTCCTCTTTAATATGAGGCCTTATAAAATATCTTACTGAGATGCTTAGTTGCTTTACAGGTAGTACAAGTTTTTCTCCCTTCGCAGCCCAGTCTGGGTGAGGCTGTCTCATCCCCTCTTTAATGGGCAGATGTGCAGGACTGGAGGAAAATAAATCCTACTTTTAACTCTCTCTCAGTAAACTAGAAGAGCACTGTGCCATATGGAAAACTGTACTTGAGTCACTGAAGCCCACACCAGCATTTAGATGTTTGGCAAGCTTTGCTGCCTAAGTCTTCTCTGTCCAGAGAATTGACCACACCATAGCTTAGCAGGTAAATGTTCTTCGCAGTAACTCATGATAGATGATTGCCCTTGCTCAATTCCTCCTCTCAGCCTTACGGTACATCATGCAGTACACATGATGTTACAGAGAAGGAAAAAAATAAAGGCACAAATCAGTCCTTACAGACTTGTATGGGCATTCATCTGTGAAAGGAAGATTTCAGTTTTTGACAGGAAAGTCAGCAATTCAATTGGTTAGACATCAGATAGTAATACCAAGAAAGGAGGTGGGAAGTAAAAAAAGCCTTCAAGAGATGGACTGACATAGGATGATGGTGATGGGGGATTCACAGCAAGAGAAAGCAGCTTTGCAGAATAGGTTCAACCAGTTTCCAGCTCATGATGGCCTCATGCCCTGAGGGGTGAGGGCAGGGATTGCTCCCCTTTGTTCAGCACTGGCAAGACCTGTCAGGGTCATAGAATTGTTTGGCTTCGAAGCAACCTTAAAGATCACCTATTTCCAACCCCCTGCCGTGGGCAGGGACACCTTCCACTAGACCAGGTTGCTCCAAGCCCCATCCAACCTGCCCTTGGATGCTTCCAGGGATGGGGCAGCCACAGCTTCTCTGGGCAACCTGTGCCAGCGTCTCACCACCCTCACAGTAAAGAATTTTTTCCTTAGATCTAATCTAAACCTGCCCTCTTTCAGCTTGAAGCCATTCCCCCTTGTCCTATCACTACAGGCCCTTGTAAGAAGTCCCTCTGCAGCTTTCCTGTCAGCCCCTTTAGGTACTGGAAGGCCGCTCTAAGGTCTCCCCGGAGCCTTCTCTTCTCCAGGCTGAACAGCCCCACCTCTTTCCGGAGGCCTAATACTACATCGGGCTCTCCAGGTTATGTTCCAGCTACTTTCCAGTACAATGTGGATGTCATCTGAACAACAAAATGCCTTCTGCATTGTGTTTGTGTGACTTAGCAGAAGCTGATAACTTTACTGTCTAAGTAAAGTTTGAGAAGAACTATTTTTCACTGGAAAGCGCTGCTGTCAAGGGTACATCACTTAGGGGTGTGAAAAGATCTCTTTTCCACTTGACATTACTATGCTGGCAGAATCCTTCTGTGAACTTCATTTGGTTCATTATAAGGTTCTTGATGTTAATGGGAGGGTAGTGTTTTACAGTGTCAGATTATGAAGATGATACCTTAAGTGTTAAGTTAAAATTCTGTTCTGCATAGCAAGTCCCACAGCACCTCTCCTTAGAGTTCTGAAGTCCACATTGTTGCTTTGACTCGTTAAATCAGACACTACCTGATAACTGCAAGAGTCTAATTCCTGGCCTTTGATGGCTTGGATGTGATAGCTGGATGGTGCTGGTGGCTCTGTTCTCTGCTTTTTTTTTCTACTGAATGGACCTTCTAAAGTGTGTGATTAAGCTTCCTTGTATACCCCTTGCTCAGATGATGTTAGCCACGGTGGACGTTCTCACTGTCCTAGTGCATTTGACTCCCAGTGCCGAGTGAAGCTGGGGCAGCAATTCCATGAGTGCTGTAAGTTGGCATTGCCACAGAAGGAGGCATTCCTGCTTTCACCTTACTGCTTGTTTTGCCCATCCAGCTCCTCTTGAATCATTGCCAGCTGAAGTTGTTCATGTGGTTGTAAGGTGACATGGACTAGGGAATTGATCCAACTGAAAACACCTCTCCTTTTATTTGTGTATTTTGCCAGGATTGTTTTTGGCCAGCTCAGTTCCTTGATTTGGTTTGGTGGTTTAATTTATTATTTTTTTTTTTGCATAGACTTGTGCAATGATAAGGGAGGAGAAAGGAGCAGAAGATAAGTGGATGAGTATGAGCAGAAAGAAGGTGGCAGTGCCATTTTGTACGTTCTTTAACCTGTTTGCAGAACAACAGTTCATGGTGGTTTTCCTCTTTCTCTTCCTTGATCTGTAATTGAGGGCATACAGTTAACACAAAAATAGGATAATGCTTTATCCATTTCCTTCTCTTCATGCATGACAGAGGAATGCTTTGTTCATGTAGCTCAGATTTTGTTGTTTTGGAGAGCTGTGCCATCAGGAAAAAACCTTGCTAGCACAGGCTGTTCATACTTCTGTCCCAAGTTAGACAGAAGCACCACTGTACAAGGGAGCCTCTAGATTCAGTAGCCCATAGGTTGGTGTGATGTAAGTGAAATAATGTGTTTTCTGCATTGCATCTTTACAGCCCTGTCTCCTCTCTGTTTCTGGACTCTCACAACTGAAAATACTAAAAGAATCTTAATCAGAAACCTCTAAGGAGGTCCTTCCAGCAGGCTTGTCTTTCAGGCAGCTGCATTTTGATATCCTTGGACAAATATGACATTGTGCAGATGGATGACAGTGTATTCTCTTAGTTCGATGTCATTTGATCCTGAAATGTCTCTGTGAATTTGTGAAAGGAATAATATTGTCTTTAAATAATTTACTTGTGCAACGAGAAAGTTCACATGTGGGTTGCTTCTTGAAGCATTTTTAATATCAGGACAGATAAGTGGCATCAAAGAAATCTGTCCTCTGCCTGCATGTTATTAGTATAAAATCTTACCTAAAAAAATGCTGAGAGCCATGACCACTGTGAGAAGACTTCATGTCTGATTTTGCTGGCATGTAGTAGGTATTAATGTGAATATCTCTTCTGCACTTCATCTTTTCATGCTTGTCTTAGTGACAAAAGGTACAGCTTCTGTTGTATAATCTTAATGGAGGAGAATTAGGCTGGCTTCCTTATTCTGGACTGGAGGAGAGAACCTGCTGTGGCTCAGCTGTAGCACAGTGAGTCACTGGGATCTCACCACAAAACCCCACCTTGGGGTTGCAGAGTGGGTTACACCATTCCACACGCCTGACACAGTTTCCTTGGTAATTGGGAGAATGTGATCCCTGTTACTCTGAAGACAAATTCTGCTTGTCCTGGCTGGATCCATGTCTTCTCCCTGCATGTGAAGAGTGCGCAGGCATGGACCGTGGCTTCTGCAGAAACCCCTCGCAAGCTTAATACCTCTGTAGGTGAACTGATCTTCCAGTTTTCACCACTTGTAGCCAGGGTATCATGTACCCTTTTTGTCAGGGTCTTAACATGGATACTGTTCATAGCACAGAAAAAAGACCTACTGCACATTGTCCTGCTTTTTTTCTGTTGCTTTCACAGTTAAAAACCTGCAAGAATAAAAAGGGTATATTCTTCATGCTGTTTTTACCCTAAAGAAACAGTAGCTCCCAGGGCTTGGTTAGACTAACACCTGTATCTTTCTCTTGTAAAAAAATTGTCCTACTGCAAGATCGGTCCTCAGCTGAGGAAAGATTAGTATCAATACTTCAGTGAAGTGACTGTTGATGTTGTGGTCCTTGAAAGATTAGACAACTTGGTCTGTTGATGGCTGCAGAATCCCTTGGTTGACTACAGTCTTAAATAGTAAAGCACAAACTTTCTTTCACTGTGGCCAATTAGGAACATCCAAGCCAGAGTCAAACTGTTACTAGGTATATTTTCAGCAGGTTTTAGAAGACTTAAGTTGGAATACCTAATATAACAGACTTTCTTAAGCATTGACTTCGCAAGACCTCGAAGACTCATTCATAGCATAGCGCAGGTTGGAAGGTCCCTGAGAAGGTCCAGTTGCCTCTGCAGAGCAGGTCCCATTAAGTAGATTGCTCAAGGCCTTATCCAGGTTTTTCAGTATCTCCAGAACTGAAGACCTGTCTGGGCCCTCTTCCAGTGTTTGATCACTCTCAAGTGGAGATTTTTTTCCTAACACCCGATTGGAGTTTCCCTTGTTGCACCTTGTGCCTCCCGTCACAGCATCTCCCGAGAGCAGCCTGGCTCCATCATTTCTCCCCACCCCACTTTGCAGTCAGAGACCACAATAGCGTCTCCCCTTCACCTTCTCCCCAGGCTGAGCAAAACCCATTCTCGGTCTTTTGTCTGGCCTCATGTGCTCCAGGCCGCCATGGGACCTGTGTGCTATGGCAATGTCTGTCCTGTGCTGGTGAGCCCCAGCGTGATCCAATATCTTGATGGGTCTTGCTGGTGCTGAATGAGGGGGAGCAGTCTCTGCTTTCATACTGCTGGCTGCCCTCAGGCTGTCAGGGGCATGGCGCTGACTCCTGGTGTGACAGGTCCACTAAGGACCCTCTTGGCCTTTTCTGCAAGCTGTTTCTGGGTCATTGACTCCCATCTCATCATTCCATCCCCTGTGTAGGATTTTGCTTTTTTGAACTTCTGAGGTTCTTCCCAGGCCATTTCCCAGAGTCACAGAATGGTTGGTGTTGGAGAGTGCCTCTGGAGATCACCTAGTCCAGCCCCCTGCTAAAGCAGGTTCTCCTGGAGCAGGCTGCACAGAGTTGTGTCCAGGCAGGTTTTGAATGTCCCCAGGGAAGGAGACCCCACAGCCTCTCTGGGCAGCCTGTTCCCATGCTCTTGTCACCCTCACAGTAAAGATATTTTTCCTCATATTCAGGTGGACCTCCCTGTGGTGCAGTTTGTGCCTGTTGCCCCTTGTCGTGTCACTGGGCACCCCTGAAAAGAGCCTGGCCCCGTCCTCTTGGCACTCGTCCTTAAGATGTTTGTAGACATTGATAAGATCCCCTCTCAGTCTTCTCTTCCCCAAGTGAAACATGCCTAGCTCTCTCAGGCTTTCCTCAGAAGGGAGATGCTTCAGTCCCCTCCTCATCTTGGTAGCCTCTGCTGGCCGCTCTCTAGATGTTCCCTGTATCAGTTTCTCCACCTTGTCTAGGTTCCTCCCCTCCTGCATATTAGCTGCGCTCCCTCGCAATGTGGTAGTCAAGTAGGTGTGGGAGAAGGTCTGCGTGGTTGAGCAGGACACTGCTGCCTGAGCTCAGGCATGCGCAGACAGCGCCGATGTGATGGAGCATCCAAGAGAGGCAGTGAGAGGCTGCCCGAGCAGGCAGGGATGTTGCTAGGAAAGCCGAGGCTCAGCCAGTATTGATCCTGTCAAAGGCTGTGATGGGCAGCACAGGGAGTGATCCAGGGCTTCACCTAACAGGGCCTTGTCGTTAACTTGCGTGTGCCCGAGATGCCCCTTGGCAGTGGTATTAGTGTACATGTGGCATCAGGAGGAAAGATTGGTCATCCAAGGGCTGGATGAGCCTTGGCACTCTCCCCACGCACCAGGGGAGTCTGAGCTTCTGGCAAGCAGCATGGTTGTTGAAAGAGTAAATCTGGCTGGTGAGCGGGTTCTTTACTCCCTACCTAAGAGAGTCTCCAGCCATGCTCATCTCCCGCTTCCCCTTCTGTTGGTGAATTGCACGCTCACGTGGCTCTGATGACTCCTTTGAGGAAACCTGTTCCTTCTTGCCTGTTACTGCCAAGCCGTTATACCTTTTCTGTAAGTGCACATTTCCTGGTGGTGAAAGAGCTTTTTCATGTTGCCAGCTTCCAGCCACTCATGACTCGGAGAGTCTCCATCCTCTAATTCCTGTGTAGTCTCTGGCTGTTGGTGGTGAGACACTGGCACAGGCTGCCCAGAGAAGCTGTGGCTGCCCCATCCCTGGAAGTGTTCAAGGCCAGGTTGGACGGGGCTTGGAGCAACCTGGTCTAGTGGAAGGTGTCCCTGCCCCTGGCAGGGGAGTTGGAACTAGATGGTCTTTAAGGGCCCTTCCAACCCAAACTATTCTGTTCCTCCTTCCATGCAAAATTAGGGTCCGGAAACCCTGACTCTTTCCATGGTCTCTACAGAAAAACCCTGTTGAAATTCTTTTCATGTAGTAATATGAACAATAATATATAACAACATAATACTACATTTTCTTTGTACCTCCACCCATAACTCCTGTCACGTGGCAGCACAGTGCTTAGATGAGAGTGCATCTGCTGTGGGTAAGGGACATTATCTCCACCAAGGAAAAGCACAAGGTGCTCCCTGCTGCCTGGGACCTGGTTGACCATGCCCTCCCTCTCTCAGTTCTACATGGGTTGAGGCCTCCCATGTGTCAATGTAGTTGCCTCAGGTGGTGGTGGGGACTGTGCCCTCTTGCATGTCACCACTGTGGTCGTGCTGATTTGCAGTTCCATGCAGCCTCGACCAGCACCTCCATGCCCCCTTCCATGCCTGTGGCCTCATTAACTGCCAGGTCCCAGTTTGCCTGGACCAGTTTGCCATGTCCCACTTGTTCTGCGGTGCCTGAGCATACATGATATAGGTGTTCCCCAGCAGTAAGCAATTGGGCAGAAACCCAGTGCTCCATAATCAGGTGGCAGCAAACAGCAGCCTGGTCTGTTTGCAGACAAATCAATTGTCTCCTGCTTGCTTGCCCTGTGTCTTGCAGTCTTCCTTTTCCTGTAGAATAATTCAAGTTGCACACATATGCAAGTTTTCTGTCCGTAAATTCCTTACAAGTGTGTCATTCATCAGTGAGAGTAAATACACTACTGGGTTGCATGTGGTCAGAATAGTTTTCCTACACTATCACTCCACATTTGGGTGTTGACTGCCATTCCTGACGCTGAGCAGGAAAAACACAAGGAAGCATGTTGATCTCTGTTAGTTTTGCATTTCATGTGTGACTCTTAAGGGAGATGCTGAATGTAACACTGTTGTGCTTCAGTCTAGGTAGGTAAGCCCTGCAAGTGTCACAGCTTTTGTTTGAGGAGTCCATTAAAGAGTATTCCTTTCCTTATGAATGTCTTCAGTCCATCTCTTAAACAGCAGCCTCAAGACAGAGGAATTGTTGCCTTCCAGTTTTACTAGGTGGTGCTTAATTCACCAAAGTTTGGTATTGCTCTTCTAATCTTAACACGTTATTTCAGTTGGGATTTTTTTTGCTTTTGAATTTCATTTTCTGTGTTCCTTAGTTCCCAGGAACAGTAATTCCTTTGCTCAGATGACTGCTCCTGCTTCCCTCCCCAGTACCTCTCTCTGTGGCCATCCAACTCCCCCCGGAGCCCATTCTTATGGCAGTCCAGGCAAAAAGAGCAAACCTTATCATCCTTGCTTACTGTGTGACTCCCAGTTTTCATTAACAAGGCGCATAGGCTCAACTGATTTGGGACTTGAGGGAGGATGCTGATACAGAATAAAGTTGAAACTACGGTGGAGAGCTGGGATTTAAGTTGCTATGCTCTGCAAGGGGAAGTGTATACATTTAATGCAGGGGTGTTTATTAGTTTTCTTCTGGGCTGTGGAAGTTGTAAGGGTAGAAGAAACTTTGGTAGGTAAAAATTCCTCTGCTGATACAGATTGGCAGGTAGGTTCTGCACGAAGCAATAAACAGGCTGAAACACACTGTACCATATCTATGCAGCTTACTATTTGAAGAATGGAAACTTGCAGGTAAAAATGGGTATAAGTGTTTGGGATCTTTTTAATGAAGTTGTGCAGTGTGTTAATACTGTGGGAATACCTGGAGATTGCAGTCGAAATCTGGGCTCGTAATCATGGTGCTGTGCAAACACGGGGTGTAGAATTGATGATGAAAAATGAAAGATGCCAACATAACAGAGGAGAGATGGGTAATTTTATCGTTACAGAGAATGCCAGTAGGCATAATGCATTTGAGAAGCTGTTTTTTAGAAGATACAAGTGAGGAGAACTTCATTGATTTTGATGAAGCCATTTTGGTAAATTGCTAGTTGACAGCTACCTGAGCTGTCATCAGAAGACTTGAGTCTCAGGATTTGAGAGAAGGGTTTCAGTAGTCATATCCAAGCACAGGGAGATGAGAAAAGATGCTTGTAGACTAAATGAGCGAAGAGGTAATGGACAGTTGCTTTGTTAGTGGAATGGAGATGGCAAGATGTATTAAGACACATCAGGGATAAACTCTACTGTGGTGGTCCTCACAAGAAGGTTTAGGAGTTTAATTTTGATGCTGGAAAACTAAAAACCAGTGGAAGAATCTGAAAAGATAGGTTGGTAGAGAGACTGGTGAGGAAGAATATCTTAGGAATCCAGTTTTTTGAACTGGATAAACTGGATATCGGGAAGAAGAAAGTACAGATACTAAATCTGAAAATAGGGTCTTGAATTAAATACTTGGTTTTGCAGCTGTGTGCTGGGTAGATTTTTGGGCAGTGTTAGTTTTTTTGCAATAATAAGATGCACCAGAAAGGAGACTTAAGTCAGACATTTCAGACTTAGTAGGAAAACAGCAGTATTATTTATGCGAAAAGTCACTAAAAATGGTGGTTTGGAATTTTTCTTTTAAGTCACTCATAGTTCATAACTCAACATGGCATTGGAGAGGAGAGGATGAGATCGGTAGGAAGGTTATTAGAGCAAAGCTGGTAACAAGTCAATGTAAGGATTATAGTTGAAGTCATGTGAATAGAAAACATAAAAATCAGCATTCAATGAGAGAAGATAGGCACAGAGCCATCTTAAACAGAAATGGAAGGCAGGAGACTGTTCATTTTCTCCATGACTCATCTGGAGAGTGATGGAAGATTATATCATTGCAGAAACCTCCAAAGTCTGTCTTTTAATTAATGTTTGGTCAGTTATTTCAAAAGCAACTGTGAATGCATTAGTTTGACTGAGTAGTTTGATTTATGTTAGACATCTAGCTGTTTGCCTGGAATGGAAACCGTAGAAATGTAAGTGAAAATGATTGGGTGGAAATGAGAAGTTGAGCTTGCATATGAAGCTGGGAAGGGAAAAACTGGAATGTGTCATTTGCAGATGGTGTACTTGGTTTGCATGCAGTCAGGAAAGGGAGATGAAGTGATAGCTTGTGCTAAGAAAAGGAAGTAGTCTGAATCTGGTGTAGAGCAAGAACGTGAGACACAATAGCATTGTTGTGTCATCTCAAAGTCTGAGAAATTATTTAGTGTAAACAGTAGTAAGGCTGTAAGAATAGGAAATGGTAGGAGAAGAACATGTTGATAATTACACTAATGCTGCTTCAGATGAGAGTGTTCATGACTGATCTGTTCCGTGTTTTCCAAGGGTATTTAGGCTTTTAGTTCCATGGGCAAGGTAGTACATACTGATGCAAATTAAAATGCATCTCTGTCTATGCCTAGGGGAGTTTGTATACTGCCTGTGGCTTTGATTATGAAATAGAAGGAAAGGGCTTTCCCTTCTTGAAAAGCCTGTGTTACACAAGACTTATCAAAGATCCTCTGGTTTTGAATTCTGTGATCTCAAACAGGGATTTTCTTTCCCTCTTCCTTTCCTTCCAGTGGCTTAATGAAGCAAAGATTATTCAGAGACTTGTGGAACTGATCCATTCAAGCCAGGATGAGGACGTGAGTATGACAAGACTAAGTTTTGTCTTTGTGGGTGGTGGGTCTTATAAGTTCCAGAAGACTCTTCTGTCTCTTCGATAATGCCCAGGTGACTTACAGAGAGAGAAGACGAGAGATGATCTGTATGAATAGACATCCTGTCCGTCTTCTGGTTGCTCTATAGCAAAATGTTTTGTTGTACTTTTAGTCTTGACTTACTCTATTACTAATTTCTTAGTTCATTCTGCTGCTGCATCAGTTCATCTCAGTGTCTACAGTCAGTGGTAACTTGGTTTTAAGTAGGAACCTGCTGTTTGAAACAGGCTGTTAAAAAACATCTAAATTAACCAGTTCACTGTAATTTTCAATTCTTTTTAGACCATAAGCAAGGAGGTATTCAGTTGTAAAATCTACAATACACAGTTCTCTGAGCCCATGGAAGAGAAATGCTGAGTATTACAGAGTGCTTTTTCCCCCCTTTTTTTTCTTTCAATAATGTTCACAAAATGTCCAAGCCAGGAGCTCTAGGTCTGGATTTTAGTTTCCTACATTATCATTTCACATTTGGGTGTTGACTGCTGTCCCTGATGCTGAGCAGGAAAAACACAAGGAAGTGTGTTGGTCTCTAGCTGGCCTGCTTTGACTTAAATGGGGATGGTGGCACTTATCCACAGCTTCCTGCAAGTGCCAGCAGCAAAGTGAACTGAATGGCACAGGATTCTTATGGTGTAGTGTTAGTACCAACACTATGATTCCTTTGTCTCATCACAGCAAAAATTACCCCTTCTGGGAGAAAAAGTTGGAAGTAACATGCTGATTTGTATGCCTTCAGCCATGCTATCTTATTGGTGAATGCTTAATTACAGCATAAGATCTTATACGTATAGTGGCTACAGAGAGTCTTTGATTGATAGCCAGAATGAGATGATTAATTTATCAAAATACTACTTTAAAGCCTTTAAATACATAATAAAGAAGTTGTACAGGGTATTATCAAGCTATTTATTTTTCTTCATGCAGGAAACCTCTGTGTAGTGAGAAGTAAGAATGAAATACTTGTATTTGAGATTTGCAAGTTAACACACTTGGTTGGGAAGATGTAAAAAAAGAATCCTCACTTCCTGAAAACTTTTAACTGCATTTAACTATTAAGTTCAGAAAGACCTCCTCTTTGATTTTAAAATCTGTTAATGCTTCTAATAACTCATGTTGTATTTAACAGACAAATAATGTAGAACATGGAGGCACTTGTTTTGAAAAACTACGATTTAGTCAGTTTCTTGCATTCCCAGCTATGTTAAATTGTCTCTGATTGCCAGAATGAGCCAAGTAGAGATGTCAGTACTGAAATGTATTCTCTAACATTGTTTACAGAGGCAATCAAATGCTTCCCAGACCCTGTGTGATATCATAAGATTGAGCAGAGACCAGAGCAATCAGCTCCAGGATATACCTGAGCCTGATCCACTTCTCACAGCACTGGAATCGTAAGTACTTGTCAGAGGACTGTTGATAAACTACTTTCTACTAGAATTGTCACTTGCTGATAGCTCTCTAGAGACACAAACTATGCATGTGAAACCTTTGCTTAACTCTTGACATTTGTGCCGACCGTTTAATACTGCTTTTAAACTGTAGCATCACTTAACTGCCTCTGTGGAGATCTCTGAGTTTTGTAGCTCTGTATGAAGGCAAATCAGGGTTAGCAATCCCCAAAGCTCACAAGCTGATTCGAGATGAGGCAATACTAGTGAATGTGTTAAAACACTCATAGTGAATTTGGAGGAAGGTGAACTGCGGTGGCAATAGTTAAGGGAAATCCCACAAAGACAAATCTTAAAATTCCTGTATGGACGGTGTTCTTGGAGGTTTAAATTGGGTATTGGGAAAAATTTCTGCACCAAAAGGGTGGTGAAGCACTGCAGCAGGCTGCCCAGGGAGGTGGTGGAGTCACCATCCCGTGGGGGTATTTAAAAAATGTGTGGATGTGGCTCTTGGGGGGGGACATGGTTTAGTGGTGGACTTGGCAGTGCTGTGTTGACAGTTTGACTTGATCAAAGGTCTTTTCCAATCCAGATGATTCTGATTCAGTCATACTTGGCTAATCAGTAGCTCTTGTTGCAACTGGTGCAAGTGCTGCACCATATAGACAGGTTTCAGATCATCAAGTTGCTGTTCTTCAAAATGGGGAAGCAAACGCTGTGATAACCGAAAGAATTCATAGTAGCTTGTATGTCACTGTGCACTTTTTGTAAGGGGCATTATCAACTGTCTTCCAACCTTTGCCAAGGTCTGCTTACATACCCTGAGTGTTCTCTGGCATGCTGGTTTGGGCTCCTGAGTCAAGTATCAGTTGTAGACTCCATAATTTATGTGAACCTTGGGTTGCCTGCACTTCTGCAGAGATCAGGTGGTGCTGAGATACAGCCCGACAGCCCTCACCAAAGATTGTCTGCATGCCTGTTACTGAGACTGAATTATTAATCTGCCTGGTTTTATTCTCCAAATCTGGTTGAACCCTGAAAGAAGTAAGCCTGCACACTTTAAATGCCTCCCTAGTCTTCCCTATTTGAATGATACTCAAAATATCATTCCATTTCCTTGTGGTGTTAGGGCTAGATGGTGACAATCTAGATCTCTCTCTGTGTACGGTCCCTGTGGATCTCTGAAATACACTAAAGTTAGTGTCAGCTACTACTTTTGCCTCAAAACACTGTCACCTGTGACCTTCACAAGCTCTAACCACGTCAGAAACATTGTGCAGTGCTTTCATTAGAGATGGCATGGCACAACACAGGTACCTAATTGTTTCTGCACTCTGGTGATAAACTTTGCAGACACAATCTGTAAATAGAGATACTACTGTCTTTTATTAGGCCTGGTAGTTTGGCTGGAAAAAGTGGGAAAGCTGTTCTGGTTTGTGTTTTGTCATGTTTGCGGGTGATCTTGTGTAACTTACTTGAAGGTAGTCACTAAATAATTGCGGGGAGCGGAATCTAGTGATTTCTGTCATTTGGAAACTGTTGGGGTGTGCTGGGCTCTTCTAAAGGTGTAACCTAGTGATAAATGGCACTAGTGTACAGTTGGCAAAAGAAGCATTTGTAGTTTTTCAGGTTTTCTAAGTTACTTTTGGTAGAAGGTATTCCCTTGAAAAAAGGATGCAAAGATGCTTGTGATCCCAGCTAACAGTGCCCAGCACTTCTCAGAACCTTTGATTGTCCAGACAACTTGCAGTGAAACTCAGAAGTTTTTCATTTAAGTTTGGTGGCTGTTTTTTTAAATACAGAGCTAACTTCTTCAGTATTACTGGGGGAATATATTGATGAGAAACTTTCAGAGTATTTTTGTTAGGAGTAATTTCCCAAATAGTGTTAGGTATGAGTTGTGTACCATAAAATGTTGATTTTTTTGTTTACTCTATTCCCTTAGCATTATTTCTTTGTTCTTTGTGATGTAGTTTTGAATTATTTATCTTAGCATGCTTGCCACTTCCTGTATTTGCTTCAAACCTAAAAACATTACTGGAGATTCAGTGTGAGATTGAAACCAAATAAGGTTCTTTTAGGCCTGAAGGTGCCGTTTTGACAGAAAAGAAACAAGAGTTTGCATTGAATAGTGTAGCCTCTGTAGCTAGGGCTTAAAATTCCTCTTTTACATGTTTTTGTTGAGCCAGAGCTTTCTTAACTTATGTGACATTGCTACTGTTTTCTCCTTATTCTGAGCTGTCAGTTCATACATGAGTATTGGGGCTTCTGTTGGTTCAGGAGCAGATGTGTGTGGGTAAAAACAGGACGTGAATCATGCTGCACACGAACACTGGAAAGCCACAGTCCCTGCAGATGTGCAAAAGATCTTCCATGGGCTTGACATGTAACTGCCCCTGCAAGGCAACGCTCTTCCTTAAATACTTCCTTTCCTTTGCTGTGCCTGCAGAAATGAGGCAGATCTGGCCTTTTGTCCCATGGCCTGCCATAATACTGTCTTGTTAAATAGCACAATGCTGGATTGTCAGTGTAGATTGCAACCCTGATTGCAGAGCCTTCAGCATCTTATCAGGTCTGTATTGGTTTTGTAATTGGTGTTAATGTTTGGAGGTTAGCCTGTCTCCAGTTGGGTCATTTCACCTGGGAAGCCCAGGACCTTTAATGAGGCTTGTAGTTCTGTGGAGAACATGGTACTTTCAGACTTTCTGGGTAATTTTAGACTTTGCTGGTAGTTTTCGACTTTCTTGGTAGTTTCAGAGAGGGATGTGGAACCCTGCCGTGTGTGGAGCAGAAGATTGCTGCCTGTGGTCGTCTTTCATGAGAGCCTTTGTGACACTAGTGGTGGGATTTAAGCAAGCTTCCTTGATTACACAAAGCTGCAGTTTGAAGTTTGTCTCACACTTTACTCAGGTGGTCTTTAGTATTCTTCCCCCTCTCTCTTTGCGCTCCCTGTCAGTCACATTCATCTTCCTGGTGTTCTCTGGGTATGCATTTTGCGTGTTTTAAAGCACCACATGTAACTTCCAGGAGATAAATAAAAATGTCTTTGCACTTTGAAAAGACACGTCTAAAAGTCATTATACCACTTCACCATTTAGAAGGAAAAAATACTTTGAGCAAAAGTGATTTTTTGCACAACTTACCTTTCTGCTGAAGGTCACCTATCTCGCTGCTTTTCTTGGCCAATTTTTCTGAGTGTTACTGGTAACCTTTTTTGATCTTTGGGTAACTTTTATTGTTTGTGAATCATGAATTAATGATGAGATAATAGAGCAAGAAGGAGCTGTGAGCAGTTATGGAATAGATACCAAATCTAGATTTTTCAGTAACGGCTGGCTGTATGCAATAAAAGTGAATTTGGTTAATTACAGTAAACTCTTACTTCTTTTTCCTGACTCTGCCTCTTGTGCTTGTGCTGATGGAGTGTATTTAGATGCTACTTATTAAAATAATTTTCTTATGCATTATGCATGTATTTTTACATTTTTACCTCATTTTATTTATACAAATGTAAATGAGACATTTTGAATGTTAGAAAATAGTAAAAATGAGGCTGTGAACTTGAGTAATACTGTTTTTAGCTGGACATGTGACTTAGCCAGTCAAGAAGGGCACTTGCTGAGTACTGGATTTTGGAGAGCTGTCATTAACATCTGCAGAATTAGCATGGGAAAGGGTCTGAATGCAGAGGTGGAAGCAGTCAAGTAACTGTAGATGAGTAACAGTGCCAGCCCGAACAGAGAGAAAAGTGGGCTGTTACCTTTGTGCTAATTATTCTTCAATTCTAAGGCCATTTCAGAGTAATTTGTAATGCTGGAAAGGACCAGTATCATTATTCATTCTGACTCAGCAGTCTTCAAGACTTTGCTTGGTGATCCCTCCACCTGGCCCCAAATCTGTCAGTATTTAGAAGGCATCTTATCTTGGTTTAAGGGCTCGGAGATGGTGAATTGATTAAAATATTTCAAGGGGATAATAGTGAAGACTACTGAAAAGGTGCATATGATTTACAGTTTGCATTTGTTGGTCTCTGTTTCCAGGTCCTGGATCTTACAATGCCACTGGCAGACTGTAAGGGTCAACTTCTACTTCTTGTTGTCTCTGTCTTCTGGATTGTGATGGATAATTTTAGACTGTCCGCTGATAGCTTCATATTGTCTTTAGTAAATTAAATTGAGTTTACACTTGGGTTGTCTTCCAGTTTATAACTTAGATGTATATCCTATTGATAAAGGAGAATGACAATTGGTTTGGAGTCCAGTTATAATTGGGTCTTGTCTTAGTGACAAGTAAGCAAGTTCAGAAACCTGGTGTAGAGCCATTCTTGTCCTATGAGACTTCAGAGGGGTTGTATTTATTCTTTCTCAAAGAAGACTTGCAGCCTTTTTCTTCAGAAGACCCAGAAGTGGATATTTTGTGATTAAAGCAACTGCCAAATTACTTCTAATTTGTATGCTGCTAATGTGTGTGTGTTGATCAACAGGCAGGAATGTGTGGAGCAGCTCCTGAAGAATATGTTTGATGGAGAACAGACTGAAAATTGCATAGTGAATGGAACACAAGTTCTTCTAACGTTGCTGGAAACAAGGCGCTCTGGGTAAGTTAGCACTTACTTCTCTAGCAAGAACAATTTTAGGAATTCCAATCTAGTATTACTTAAGCAAAAAAGGAGATCTTTTTTTTTGGCCTAGTGTGATGTGCTGTCTAGAAACAAGTGCAACAAAAGCTGTTTGGTTTCTTTGATGCAGTAGCTGTACCTCATGGCAGTTGTACCAGTTGGCAACTGGGCCTTTTTGTGGGCTCTTCAGTTTTCTTGCATGTGTGTAGCAGTCTTGTCTGTAACATCAGAGATCTTAAAGCAGAATGTGTGCAGAGTAGGGGAGGGAATGGTCTGTCATGCATAAACTGTGTGATGATGTGTGTATATATATGGTTGTATAGTTTTGGTTTTTTTTAAATTATATCACCCTTTTATTTCTTACGGAGATGGAGGAGAGAAAAGGCAAAAGAGTTCTGGGAAGGGAGACATTGAAAATCTCTTTTTTTATAAAGGAGAAAAAAAGAGTGAAGGAAATAATGGAGGGTTAGGAAAGATGAAAGAGAAAGACAGATGGCGGCACTGGGCAAACAAGTTGCTAGTCAGAAAGTCATATGCGGAGTTAAAACTGAAAAGTTTAAATACTAATTCTACCATGTCTTGTGCCCAGGATCTCTGAAGGTTTGTGAGTTGGAGGCTTAGGTGTTCCTATCTACCCCATTCCCTGCCTTGCTGGAATTACATCTCTTGACTGAAATGAAAGCATTTCTTTTATTTCAATGTGAGACTCTGCTGTTGGAAAGGGCTAGTAATAGTTGTTGTAATTTACTGCTTGCTGATAAAGAGGTATGGTTATGAGCACAGCTGCCTGCCTGCTCAGGGTTTTCATTGGTTAGTGTATTTATATACATCTTTTTCAACACTTGTGGAAGGTTTACAGTTTTTAACGAATGTTTATAGTAACTCTTGCTTATGTAATTTACTTTTCAAATGTTTGGGAAGTTTTAAAAATGATGAAGCACTTCAGTAATTCGTCTCTCAGCTCTGCAGACAGCTTATTGTCTGTCTTCCCACTCATCTCATTCACAGTTTTGATTGTGTGACTAGCATATCATAAATGATACATTAATATAAATGTAGTTATGTAAATATATTCAGTAGCCAGAAATTACTATTTTTCATATTCATAGTTATTTTTCAAGAGAAAATGACCAACATGGACAGTGTGACTGGAGACCATTTTAAGATTTTGTCAAATCTTAACTGTTGTGCATTTCTTCTTTACAGAGTGGAAGGACTGATGGACTCATACACTCAGGGATTTGAAAGGTCTTACACTGTCAATAGCAGCATCTTACATGGTATTGAACCGAGGCTAAAGGATTTCCACCAGCTGCTGCTCAGCCCTCCCAAGGTAGGGCATCCCAGCATCTCTCAGGAGCAAATGGCTCCTGAAGTGTGTTTCAAGGTTTCCCTTTCTTTATACAAAGGCTTCCTGGATATTTTCTTAAAGCACCCTATGCTGGAACAGGCAGATTACTTCTGAAGAAGGATTCATGCTTAAAGTTTATAATTCAGGTGCTTAGGGACTAGGCGGTAGGAATTTTGAAAACCATTGTATTCGAGTAGAAGTAGGGAAGAGGACTTCTGTAGAAGAAGAGAGAAGAAATAGAGATACATTGGGACTGTTGTAAAGATGGTTAAGGGGTGAAGAGAAAGGAGCTTTCAGTTAGTGGATATTTTGATGTTAATCTTCAGTTTTGGAAGTAGAAGTCTCACCATGATTGCATGACACTGTCCTCTGTATGGGAAAATGGTTTTGGTTTACCTGAAGAGAGTATTTATGAAATTAACTCGTTATGTTTAGTCAAATCGTTGTGCATATATGCTTGAGGAAATGTTGATCTTTGCTGAGGTACTCATTATCCATTTCTCTGATAGAAAACAGCAATCCTAACTACAATTGGTGTCTTGGAGGAGCCACTGGGGAATGCTCGTCTTCATGGATCTCGTTTAATAGCTGCTCTGCTTCACACAAACACTCCCAGTATTAATCAGGAACTATGCAGACTCAGTACCATGAATTTATTACTTGTAAGTGCAACACTGTGACTAGGGAGAGGGGGAATAACTTTACACTGGAAACAATTTTACTTTCCCTTTCATCTGTTCAGTGCAAGGTAGTTTGCTTCATGTGTGCTGGTGTCAATTGTTTTTCTAATCTACTGAAAGGAGGAACATCCGTCCTCAGAATAGTATTTGTAATACAAATACAGTTGCTTAGTATTTTGAACTGAACCTTTTGCTTCAAATTTATTGTTACAATAATTAGTAGTTGTATCAGCTCTCATAATACAGAGAGCTGATCTTTTTGTCTAGCTGTGAACAGGGACATGTTCTGAAAACTGCTGATAGAACCTGGACAATCTTTCAGAAAATTATTTTCATACATAGAAATTTAGTTAATATTTTTCTTACGATGAAGTCAACCACAGAATAGATAACTTTTTTTTTCAGCATGTCTGTGCTGTGAGCCCTAGCTGTGTAGGAGAGTATTTCCCATGTGCTCAGTTTGTTGGAAAGTATGCATTACAGCAGAGCAAACAGAGCACATTCAACCATAAGTGGATGCTAAGGTGTACAAGTAAAATTGTTTTAGTGGAATTGCTGATTATACAGCTAATTGAGCAGTGTTCAAATATCATTTGATTGTTAAGAACGGAAAGATGTATCTAGAGTGAATTCTTTTGTTTCTCTTTTTTTTTTCCCCAGGACTTATTTTTTAAATACACATGGAATAACTTTTTGCATTTCCAAGTGGAATTGTCCATAGCAGCTATCCTCTCGCACTCTGTGCAAGAGGGAAAAACTACTACTAATGACCTAGAAAGCAAAGAAGAGGTGCTGAATGGAAATGTGGCCACAGAGAACTTAAAGACTCCAGAAAACAATACCGAGAATATCATGGTTACTCATGTAAGTCTGGTCGTGTCACCTGAGAATTTTAGACTGATTGATTCAGTCTGCATATGCATTAACAAGGAAATGGTATGACGAACTGTTCAAGAAGATGGAGTTTATTTAAAAGTGTCTAGCTATAACTTGATTCTGTCAGTTCTGGATGGAAGTGTACTTGCTTTTGTGCATTTGTTGTTAGCATCCAATTACAAAATAAACATACCACCCATCTCATTTAATGGGCTTGTTGAATCTATTTTTATTTAATTTTTTTAGTAAAGATGTATATAAACTTTGGACAAAAAAAATAGCAACTACAACTAGCTGACTATGTTTTAGCTTCTGCATGGTGGCCCTAATGATGAAAATTTTTTGTTGTGTTTGTAACATGACAATGTTCTTCATTGCTGCTTATGTGAAGCCCAAAAGCAGGCTGAAGATGTGTGTAGGTATTGCTGTTTTCCCTGGATCCTCTGAGGAAAAATTTGAGAAAGAAGAAACTTGAGCTCTTGGGAAAGATAAGTGCTGAACTTTAAGTTCTTGTTCAGTAGGAGTGAAGGAATGAACAAAAGTAACTACAGTTCAATACAGACTTTTTAAGGCATGAGTCTTACTTTGGCAAACTTTTGAAATGTTCTTCCTATCTCTTTTTTTTTCTTCTTTGTTTTTTTTTCCCTCTAGCTGTTCCAGAAATGCTGCCTAGTGCAAAGGATATTGGATGCCTGGGAAGCCAATGACAAAATACAGTAAGGGATTTCGGGTTCAGAAGGCTGCAGATTTAGAATGTTGCCTTGAAATATTCTTTCAATTATTTGGATAATTTACAATTTAATGGTGTAAAAAATGATTTGGATTATGATTTGGAATTAGTATTATTTGCATGTTAAAAACCAAATTTACTAAATAGGCATATGATTTGAAAGCATGATTTTTTCAAAGTGTCTATAATGTCTCAGCCCAAACACACAATATGCCTCTTTCTTGCTTTCTCAGGAAATTACATGGCATAGAACTTTTTTCTTTCTTTCTTTCTTTTTTTTTTTTTTTTAAATGCATAATTATATTCTCCCTAGAGTGAGCAGCTATGTGGAAACTGAGACGGGCAAGCATTTTTGCCCCAGATTTGCCCCACATTTAATATTCTAACTTTATAAACTACTTGGATTTCATGCTGATTGCAGCAATCATAAGAACAAGTTAATTTTAAAAACCCTAAAACACATTGAAGTGAAGTGAAAACACTATCTAGACTTCTGTTTCTTTGTCCATCTAAATGCTTTGGTCCTCTCCCATTATTTTGATCTCTTTATGGCTTCAGAGTGCCTTGTAGTCCTGCTGTAATTGTTTTAGGCTTACTGTCAGGCCATAATTGCTGGGTTGAGTTTTGGTTTGACTTTTTTTTAAATTTGGATTTGTTGGGTTTTTAGGGGTTTTCCCTCTTGCAGCCCCTAGGGCTGTTGATAAAAAATTTCACTGATAGTTTAATTACACAACTATCATTGTGCACAGTCTTGTAGGTAACAAAAATATCTGTGGCTGCTGCTTAAAAGTTTCCTAATTAAATTAGACAGGAACTAGAGCTCATACATATTTTATGCCAAATAGTTCCAGTCACCATATTGGAAAGAATTTTAATGGCAAGAAAAAAATACTGAGTTAACAAGAGGTATCTCAGATGGTGTGCTTTAAGGAGTTTGATTTATATGAGGTTTATTGTACCACTCAGTGAGGAGATGGAGTCAAGCACTGGGAGCCCCAGGGTCAGCGATTCCAAATTAAGAGCTTGGGAATTATTTCTTAAAAATCATCAGCAAGAATGGTGGTAATATATTTTCCTGTTGGAACATGGAATTTCTCCCTGGGTTCTCTTAGTTTTAGTCGTTCCATATGTTCTTGATGAAGGACTTTGTAACTATTAGAATTTAACTTCTAGGTAACCCACATAATTCTTTTACTGCAATCCATTTGATCTGCCTGCATAATTAGAATTGAAAATAAAGTAAGCCTGGTCATCAATGTGAGCTTATAGGAAACGTCAGTTTCCTGCAGCACATCTTTGCCTTCCTACTGATGTAAGTGTAGTAACCACCAATTGTGGCATGGTTGATAAAAGTATTTGAAAGTGTTGAAATAAAAGTTAATTTTGCATGTTTGCTGTCTTCATTCTAGCAGTGTGTAGGGTCTGCTCAACCAAGAAAACATGTTGTATAGGTACTTCCACAGGACCAGGCAGATACAGCGTTGCTGTATGCTGCTCTTGTCACCGTAGGCTTTAAATTTTTGAGAAAGCTGAGCTTTGCAAGTTTGCTGAAAAACATACATTTTTATGGAGAGCAGTAGGGCACTGCCATGTCCCTTGGCCCCATCCACCCGTGGGTTTTGTCCTCCAGAGCTCTTGTGCAGGTCTGTACAGGGCCCTTGTGGATGCTGGTGTAACCCCTTGGGTGTGCCTGCATGGCCCTGGGGGTCTGGGGGTACCCCAGCTGCAGGTGGGCTCTAACCTGAGGCTGGGGGTGCTGGAGGTGGCCTCAGGCTTGCGGCAGGACTGCTGCAGCTGAGGTGCTCAGCAGTGTTTTGGGTACGGGCTGGAGCTGTTCGCTGTCTTGTTGGGTTGGGGTTGCGAGAGAAATTGCCATGAACCTGTGTGCAGAAGGTTGTAGCACGGCAATGGGAACTTGTTTCCAGGTGTTCAGTTTGAGTAGTTCTCAACCCTGAATTTTGGGGTTAGTGCTTTCCTTATTTTAGGATGTCTGCTATGAAGACAGGCTGAGGGAGCTGGGGCTGTTCAGCCTGGAGAGGAGAAGGCTCAGGGAGTCCTTAGAGCGGCCTTCCAGTACCTAAAGGGGCTTGTAGGAAAAATGGGGACAGATTTTTTAATAGGGCCTGTGGCAATAGGATAAGAGGATATGGTTTTAAGCTGAAAGAGGGCAGGTTTAGATTAGATCTAAGGAAGAAATTCTTTACTGTGAGGGTGGCGAGGCACTGGCACAGGTTTCCCAGAGCAGCTGTGGCTGCTCCATCCCTGGAAGTGTTCCAGGCCAGGTTGGACGGGGCTGGGAGCAACCTGGTCTAGTGGAAGGTGTCCCTGCCCCTGGCAGGGGGTTAGAACTAGATGGTCTTTAAGCTCCTTTCCAACCCAAACCATTTTGTGATTCTCTGTATGTACAGATACAGTTTCTATTGGCTTTGTACTCTGGTTTTTGGTGCAGGAACATGTGGAGGGATGAGGATTTGTTTTCTAAACCATCTAGTCCCCTCACCTGCAAATGTTCAGCTCCAGCATTAGGAGAAAGCCCGAGATAATTTCACAATAAACTTTTTAGAGATTCAGGAGATGATTACACTTTTCAAGGGGTGTGTAGGACATGCAAAAAAAAAAAAAAAAAAAAAGCTTAAAATGTAGCTGTAAGTGCATGTGATCAGGAGAGCTGATACTGTCTGATGGCTTTGCTGTATTTGACCTGTCAGCTTAGACTGCTGCACACAGATGCCCCCGAGCAAGGGTAGAGAAGAATTTACATGAGCACAGCATGCCATCTCAAAATTAGCTCTGATGTACTTAGTTCTTCCTCTCTCCCAAGGAAAAATGAAAGTCTTTATTATGCATGGACTCTGTTAGCATCTAGGAAAGAAACCTTTGTTTTACAGCTGGAGGCTTAGTGACCTGAGGTGGAAACTTACTGTTACCCTGTTTGTAAGGGGATTATTTTTGTTCAGTTTGATTCCAACCCACCAATTTGATTTGTGGTGGCTTGAGTTAACCTTGGATGCTCCTTGGGCTACATCAAGAAATAATAATTTCTGAATTTGACTTGAGGATTTGGGAGTTTCGTTTGGGTTTCTTTTCAGCACCTGCCCGTTTAAAGGCAGAAATGCTGTTTCTAAACATGGTACTGTGAAATTTCTTGCCAGGAATCTGCCACTGGATTTAGGTTTTTGTTCTCAAATCTCATCAGTCCTTCTTTGGATACTGTAGAAAGCACAATTAGTTCAGGCTTTTCATCCCACAATTTTTAGATTGCTGCTTTGCTATTTAGTGAAGGAGAACCAATGAAGATTCAAAGAAAAGTGACTTAGGAACTGCCTGGACTTAATGGTGGCTTCTTACACTTTTTTTGTAAGGGGGAAATCTAATAGTTGTAGATTACTGTCTTTTGTTCTCTTGAATTCATCTGCTTAATACTTCAATTGCAAGTGAAACTCTCTAAAGCTTTCTCAGTAGTAGTGATGTAAATTCTTACTGCTGTGAGTTTTCTTTAGTGAAAATTATAATCAGATTATTTATTTCTGCAGCGGTCTTTCAGTATACCCGATTAGCTTCCTCATTGTAACTGGCTTAAATTTTATCACGTGTATTCTGAACTGGATGAGCGATCTCTTCCATCTCAATACATGAGAAAATGCAGAAAGGTTCAGTTCTAGCTAAACTCCTCCTGTGCCTTGCCTGCATGAGCAGAGGGTGTTCCTGCTGAGTCTCTGCTGCATCTTCTATACTAACTCTGCTTGGTGTAATGTGTACATATGTCAGACTGTTGCAACAGTGGGGAACTCTTAGCATGGCTAGGTTATGAAGGCGGTTATGACTGTGACCCTGGGATTCCTGCTGCCTGGTTATGTTGCTACTGGCTGTTTTCTCTTTTCAGGGCAGAAGGTGGAATGAGGCGAGGCAATATGGGCCACCTCACCCGGATAGCCAATGCTGTAGTACAGAATATGGAGAAGGGCCCCATGCAGACTCAAATTAGTGAGTTCATTAAAGGTACGTGCTCCTTTCTCTAGTCCTTCTTTTTTTTCTTGATTAAATAATACTTTCAGGCCTTTTGGAAAGACTTTTATTGCACGTATTTTGTGAGGGTCCCTTTTATAATGAAAATAATTTCCAGTTAAATATCACAGTTTCCCGTAACTTAGAAATAATGTCTAGGCCAAATTTGGTTGCTCTTTGTTTTCATACAATCATATTGAGATGGAACTTTGTTTTTGCAGCCATATACTGAAGGTATCCTTTTAGAGCTAAAGAATACTTCTTTTCTTCCGGATTTATGTATATGTTTATAATGCTTATTTACAGCATTCTAGGGTGGTGTTCCTCTACTTCCTTATTATTGTATTTGTCTGAAAGGAAGGGAGACACAAGAATAAATGATGACAGAGACCCTCCATCTTCACTTTGTTGGAGATATTCACATTGCCAGGCTTTGTCCATCATATCTTCATTGGATTTAATTTGAGAACTAATTCTAGCTGACATTTTTGTGTGAGAGGAAATAAGATTTTCCATCTGCATCTATTAAGGGAAATAATGAACGCAAATGTGACTTGAGTTTTCACTTTTGGCATATAACAAACATATCAAATGGTAATATAGTAACTCGGTGTGTTGTCATATCCACATGAAATTTGAGAAGTTATAAATATTTTAGTAAAGACTGCAAGTTTCACAAGTCCTGGTTATTTCTCTCTCTTGTTTTACTGTACTGGGTCTGGCTGGGATGAGGATAACTTTATTCATAGCAACCATGCGGTGCTGTGTTTCAGAGTAGTGACTAAAATGGTGTTGACAACACAGCAATGTTTTAGCTCTTGCTGAGCAGTGCTTGCACAGCACCAGCACCAAGGCTTTGTTATCCACTCTGCCCCCCTGCAGCAAGTAGACTGGGGGGGTGGACAAGAGGCTGGGAGGGGACACAGCCAGAAGCCAGACAGCTGACCTGGACTGATTGAAGGGCTATTCCATGCCATATACTCAGCAGTAGGAACTGGAGGAAAAGTCTTTCTGAGGTAGCTCCTGCTCAGAAACTAGCTGGGCATCAGTCTGCTATTGGGAGATGGTGAGTGAGTGCCTTTGCATCACTTGGTTTGGGTTTTTTCCCCTCTTTTCTCCAGTTATTAAACTTTATCTTAGCCCATGAGTATTTCTTGCTTTTGGTCTTCCAGTTCTCTCCCCCATCCTGCTGTGGGGAAGACTGAGTGAGCAGCTGGGCGGGTGCTTAGTTGCTGGCTGGGGTCAACCCACTACAATCACCATGAAAGAAAAGGAAGGGAAAAATGTAGAACTCAAGTCACATGTTTACAGTTTTCAGAAAGTTGTAGTAGAAATTTTGCATCTTTAGGCCACTGTAATTCCACAAGTGAGTTAAGTCCAGCAATATCTTACTGGTTGGCCTGATGAAAGATGTTCCTTTCTCTGCAGAATTTACCATTTTTAGAAAATCATGAGTAAAATTTAATTCACTTTGCAGAATGTTTGCATAATGCATGCATTACTTAGTTCATGTGCAGGTTTATGTGTCTGCTCAAAAACTTGTAGGTAACCAGTGGGACTAAATGACTGGCTTTGATCCCTTCTTATTGAGATGTGGTAATCTTTATGGTGATCTTTTTATTACAGAGCTACCTGAAGATTGCAGAGGGAGATGGGAGAGTTTTGTAGAAGAGACGCTGACAGAAACAAACAGGAGGAATACAGTGGATTTGGTGAGAACAGTGATATGGTGCATATTTCAGATAGATGTACTATTTTCTGGACTTAAATTTTAAAAAGTGATATCCTGGGTTTTTTCTTCTTTTGCTTGTTTTTACGAAGAAGATGTACAAGGGTAGAGCGTTTGTAGAAAACGTACTCCATAATAGTTTTTCAGGTAGCACAACTCTGATAAATGTTGGAAAACTGGTGCATGTTTGTGTGTTATTTCACTGGGACAGTTTCTGCCTTCTGAGGAGTCTGTTTTTTGTTTGTGTGGAACAAAAGTATTTGAGCTCTCTCTGCTTTGTTGTGCTTATTGTTTTGTCCTTTTTTCAGGTGAGCACTCACCATCTGCACTCTTCCAGTGAGGATGAAGACATTGAGAGTGCTTTTCCCAATGAACTCTCTCTCCAGCAGGTGAGCTGACAACATGCTTTTCACTATTCCTGGGAAGCTTGCTTCTCTGATTTGCCCTTAATCCTTCCTAGTATAGAGCAGCTTTCTAGATTCTACTCTGAGTCAGTGTGTGTTCAGCTTTTTTGTGTTTTTCCAGTATAGTTACTTACATGGTTTAGACTCCAATTTGGAATAAATTTGGCTCAGACTGCATTCAAGTCCCAGATACACGATGTGCCTCACATTTCTGTGAGGCACTGCATATTTCTTGCTCTTTTCCTGATTCTCTTCACTCTGGGTGGTCCTGATGTTGTAGACCAGTTGCAGCAACTTGCTGTAGTTCCCAGCCAACCATGTAGTGTGCATCACCTACCTGCAGTAGAATGGGAGCTGACAGAGGGGTTCTACTTCCTCTTGGGCTATGCAGACTGTTAAAAACTGAAGGAGCCATACTAAAATGTTAGCAGTAAGCGGGAGCAGTAAGCAGTAAGCCTTGACTTAGGAGGAAACAGAGGTAATTAAAGGTTCGCTTGCATTTAGCAAAGATCTCGGGATCCTCAAAATCTGAGGTATTCTGCTAAAGGTCCATCAAATTATGGAAGCTGCTTTTCAGGATGAAGCATTTGGACAAGATTCTCCAACCTTTCTTGATACTAAGAACATAAAGAGCATTAGTAGAACATATTTAGTAGGAAGCTACCTATGTGGAATAAAAAGACAATCTTGATCTGAAATCTAATTAAGGGTAAAAATGAGCTGAAAGTAGTTTATAGTTACTCTGTTGTCCAGATACTCTGGCTGCTCTTGACGTTATAAATACCTTTCTTTTCGTCAAATGAGACTTAGAAAGTACATTAAAAAGGAAAAATGCGTTGCCTTTGTAAAAAAAAAAAAAAAAAAACAACCACCAAAAAAACCCACAACTTTTTTTTTTTCTTTTACTCTGATAACTGTTACTAGAAATACCGACAGGAGCCCACAGGACTCCTCAGACAGGAACACAGGTCCTTCGTATTGCCTCCAGCGAGTTCACAACAAAAGTGCAGCTGCAGAGATGCGTGTTTGAATTACTTAGCTGTAACTGGAGTGGGCTACCTACCAGTATTCAGAATTATCCTCCAAATAGGAGAAATTATCTGAAGGGTTGGGGGGGAGCAATGCATAAGAGCAAGTGTGAGATTCTATTTAGAGACAGAAGCAATCCTTTTCATAAATAGAGAATGAGGCATGGATGAGTAGGCAAGAATGTCGCCAAAAGCGTATCTGTGCAATTATCCTGGGGTGCTAGCTGAAAAATAGAAGACCCAAGCTGCTGTGGGAAACCCAACGTAATATGTGGGAGTGTTGTCTCAAAGACCTGGGGAATAATTTTTCCATTCTCCTTGGTAAATGTCCACTTGGAGGTAGTGAACTTCAGAAGTGATTTGTATTAGCAAAAGGTAATCTAAAGGATAGTAGTGAGAATGATCAAAGGTGTAGAACGTTAACACAGGAAGAAAATTTGAAAGAATTGGTCCGCTTTGTCAAGAGAAGACAAGGTCATATGAAGACATATGCCTCATCCTACAAGGAAGAGGATTTTCGAGGAATTGAAGAGTACCTTCTTGGTGTCCATGGTGGGCTTAATTTGCAGCAAGGTGAATTTCATATTGCATTGGGGAAAATAAATGAAAAGCACCAATACAATGTTCTAATAGAATAATGAAGCCAGCAAATGGTTTCCTAGAAAAATGTCATTAACTCTCTTTGGAAGAAGTTAAGAGCAGATCAGAGAAGCATCTGTCCAGGGCTTGCAGAAATCTGTTTGATCCTGCTGTGAGAATGGGGGATGGTGTAGGTGATTTCTCAGAATTTGTCAGTTTTGTATGATACCAGTGTTTTTCTAGAACATGTGTTTTCAGCCAGCTTAATTGAGTATCTTTGAATATCTTAATGATAGCTCTTTTGGGGTTCTGTTGCTCAGGCCTTCTCAGAGTACCAGATCCAGCAGATGACAGCTAACTTCGTGGATCAGTTTGGCTTTAATGATGAGGAGTTTGCAGACCAGGATGATAATATCAAGTAAGTTTATAAAACTTCAAAAGCCTTATATTTAGCATGTAAGCCTCTTTGCATATAATCTTGTTCTGGTTCAGGTTTTAAAATGAACCGCACTGTATACCTCCTTCAGTTTGAAACAAAAGACTGATCAGTGGCTTGAAAAACAGCTGACCTTTTTTTCCTTTCATAGGAGTCCACCCTTGATCTCCAAAGACCGTTTTAGAGCTAAGGAGAAGTACTTCTTCATTTTGAAGAGAAACATTAAATAAAACATGCAACTATTATCTGTCCATATTCTAGAATAAATTTAATTGCACAGAAAGCAAAGCATTACAGCAAACGCTAGGCAATTACAGAAATATTTTCCAGTGGCATTAAGTCTTTATTGAAATTAGGAGTAGAAGAGAATAGCGTTCTGATGAAGTCCACAGGAAAATTTAGCCATTATCTCCCTTAAAAAAAGGAAGCATAGATAAGGCAGGAGCAAATAACAGTTCAAAGAAGGCAGATGTAGGTGGATTTAATGATACGTGACTTGCTGAATTCAGTGTTGGAATTTGTGCTGCTTTTACAGAATAACTACTATAATCTAATTAAAACTGCAGGTCATTGTCTCACCTTGAAAATTGTACCTAAGGAAATTACTGGGACTGTAATTATCCTGCTTGTCCATAATGGTTCAGAAATTGTAACCATTTAGTATAGTTACTGGTAGAAAAGTGCTACAGGAGGATAACCCAGTGTGTTTCCTGCTCATCAATTTTGCCCATTTGCCATCATCTCATTGCAATGTTCATCTCAATCAAAGGAATTATTTGTCATCCAAGGTGACAGGGAGAGTATGTGACTGCCATACCCACTGTGCATACTGTCCTACGGCTGACACTCATAGGCCAGCAAATGTTGAGTCTGTTCTCTGAAGAACTGCAGGATCCTGGTGTCTTGGAATCCTGACAGAAACTGGAATCTTTTAGCCCAGAAAGCTCAGGGTATGCCACATGGCTCTGACTCTTCGGCTGCTCCAGATTTGATTTTTTGAGGATTTTTTTTCTGGTTCTGCTCAGACCATATTTTTAGCAACCCTTGGCTTCCATGAAATACCTTAAATGAAGTTATGGTGTGGAAATAGTTCCGCTGCTTTAGAGTTGCTTTCAGGCATGAATCAGAGTAGAGTCATAAGATCCTTAGGGTCTTAGGAACTCCATTAAGGTGTTTGCCAAATAGTTGGGAACTGTATTCTAACATGGAGAAAGATTTTGGAGTCCACCTTTCTGAGCATTGTAGATGTCAGAACTTCAATAAGGCCCAGAAGTTCCAGACTAGAATGAGAGTTAAAATGAACGTGGATTACTCTAGTTCTACTCATTTTTAAAAAATAAAATACAATTTTAACCTCTGTGGGACAGCAGCAAATCTTGAACTTGTTTGTCTGCGTGGAAGGAAAGAGTTAACTTATATGAGGAGCTGCTGATGGTAGCTAATGTCATTTTTAAAGTGAACATGAAACAGAATGAAATCTGTAACTGGGATGTTATCCCTCTATTTGTGATTAGAAAAGGAGAAGAATACACTACAAAGCGGTTCCGACACTGAACTTTCTGAGAGTGGTACTTGTCATCTCTTCTCCAGCTCTTGAAAACTGTTGCAGATACTAATTTGAATATTTGAAGAAATACTAATAATGATTCAATGTCCTGGTTATTTGCGCGACAGTATTTTTTGCTAACTAAACAGGCATCTTTAAAAAGAAAATAACACTGTCCAAACTTAGAGATGCGTAGATGCGGTCTGTTGCCCCGAACTGCCAGTCGGTTTGAGTTTTTTGGCCTGTAGCACCCTCTGCTGTTCTTCCAATAGATGCTCTTAGGTCTGCATCAGAAATTGGGTTATTTACTAATTTTTGCAGCATACATGTCTTAGTAATGCATTGGGGTTGTTGAGCCGCTCGTATGCTAAGATTCCCTGAAGTTACTGTAATTATGTTAAAACAGGTGGGTGCAGTCCCTTATGGATAATTCTGGGTGTATGCCTACCGTGCAGAGTTTGGTCCTGTCTCTGGGTCTTGTCTCATGCTGAGGAACCCAGTGGAATTCCTGGGCGAACGCAGGACTGGAATTCCAGAGCAGCTGGGTGCAGCTCCTTCTCTTTTTAGTTAATTATGAGGTTTGGGGTTTTTTTCTATAAGATTTGGATCAGCTGGAGAGACCTGGTGAAAAAATTAAGATAGTCTTTATGTTCCATAGGTACCATGAGAGTTGCAAAATAACAGCCAGACATTGCTGTGGTTGCCATGAAGCCCCAAAATATCCTATCAACGTGATAATGACAAAAATTTTTCAATTGAGTATTGAATCAGACCTAAGAATGAAGATCTGAAATATTCTTTCATCTCGAAGAGAGGAGACCATTGTGCATAATACAGAAGTGAATATTCAGGGAACAAACACAGAAGGCATTTAGTGGTCGTATGAAGTGTCTCTGTGGTTAGCTATCCTCCAGTCTTGTGCTGGGGATGCAGAAGTGCTTTGTTACTCCATGCCATCACTAAAGTTTCTTTCCCTTCTTTTTGCAGTGCTCCGTTTGACAGAATTGCAGAGATAAACTTCAATATAGATGCAGATGATGACAGTGTAAGTGGGTATTTTGGTATGAAACAAATATTTGGGATTAAATAATTATTTATTTAATAGAGCAGATCTGCCAAGGTTATGCTTGAATCAGCTGTTGTTGTTTTGAAAGAAGAAGATTTGGTATGTTATTTTGGTCAAGGAGAAGGTGTCCTCATGACTGGGTTCATTTAAGGAGCTCAGGGTGTTACATGTACCCTCAGAGAATCTCCCTACAGTTTACAGCTTTGGTGAGGATGTTCAGTAATAGTACTCTTTACATTGAAGGAATCTTCACACCCCCCCCAGCAGTGTCAATCTGTTTTCCTTATTTTCACTCTGATCATCTTCTCGTAGCCAGACTAGGAAAAAACGCAAATAGAGAGCACTGGGTTTCTTAGGGGTCTAAATACTGCCATGCTGTGCCTTGCCTTTTCTGTTTATTGACTTAAAATCAGTACTCACTGAAGAAGCTGGACAGTGGCTAAAAGAGGTGATGCCAGGCTCATTCTCCTGACCAAAGCTTGGTTTTGTCAATACTAAGACTTAGGTTTCCTTAGTCTTAAAATACTTCCTTTTTCACTTAAACAGTACTACAGAGAGTTTTTCTTCTCTCTTCTGGTGCTCTGTACAGTGCTTTGTTGATAAAGAAAACTTGTTTTCTTTTTGAATTTGCCAGCTAAGTCTACAGCCACCAATAGCTATTTATATGCTTTGCTTAACTTGCTTTTTTCCTGAGTAGGCAGTTTTTGTGTGTGATGGAATTCTAATGCAGTTCCAAGATGGTCAGTTTGTGAATGTATTCCTAAGGCAATTACTTCCAGACCTCTTCTACAGTGACTTTATATTCCTGCCACTGTGAGGGATACAGAGGGGAACAGCTATGAAGCAGCATGCAGGAGTTCCTGCTGTTCTGGAAGCAGTGCTGGCTGAGATACTGTTGTGTTCCTTTCTTGATCTATCAGCTGGCTGCTTCTGAGCATTCTGTGCTATTGTAACTGTTCCACAGCTGAGTGTTGCTTGTTGCACAACTTGGGACGTAAAATGAAATAAATGCAAACACCTTCATAGTATTAGTTGTGTACAAATGCTGTTCTATGAACTTCCTATTGCTGAAGTTCTTGTTTCCAAAGAATGAATGGAACTTGATTTCTTCTTAATATTATTTTAGCCTAATGCTTCCCTCTTTGAAGCCTGCTGCAATGAGCGGATCCAACAATTTGATGATAATGAGGAGGAAGAAGACATCTGGGAAGAGAAGGAGATAACCTATGCAACGCAAGTTAAATCAAGAACACGGTAAGGTGAAAACAAAAGATCAAAATCTTTTTTTTTTTTTCCTTCCTAAATGCTATGAAACTGTACATTTCAGTTAAGCACATGCTTATGTCATTTATGTGCTGTGAGGCTTTTTTCTAAAGTCTGAGTACTTTCCATGTCACACTTCTGCAAAAAGAGATGAGGGTTTGTTTTGAATGTGAAGCAAAGATCCAGTTGGAGGAAATGCAGTAATGATTGAAACACCTAGTTACTGAGTCTATTATTAAAGTTAATTAAAAAAAAAATCCTTAGTTTGAAACACTTAGGACTTATTCTTCTTCTATTTGGAGAGAAGGAGGTTGAAAGAATTGTAAGACTGAGGGTAATAGACAGTATATTCTTTTTCAAGATGTAAAAAAAAATAATGTTTTGCACAAGCATGAGTGACCTCCTGTGGTGCATATCTGACATTGCAAATAATTTACAAATTTTCATCTCGTTGATATAGTCAGTTATTAAATAAAGTTATTTCTGTAATTCCAAGTCTGAAAATATGATGAAATGAGACGGGGAAATTGTCAGGACCTTAACATTTATTTGCCTAGCATCAGTAAACTGATTGTCTTGCTCATACACAGAATTGACACCACACTAGTATTCCCCTTGTTTACGACTGTTTTGTCTGCTCATATCACTCTCCAGTCCTGAATATGTCACTGCACATATTCCACATTGCAACTCCGCAGATGCATTCTGACAAGTGAAGCACTTAAGGACCTTAGTGTAAATCTCTAGAGGAATGCCTGCTATTACCTGTCTGAGCTTTGCATCTTTTTGGGAAATAAGCCCTGTAAAAGGCATTCAGACTTGGTCAGCTCACAGTTTGTGCTTTCTGCCTGGGGCAGGGAGCAAGCAGATGAGGAATGAACTGGCTGCTCTATGGGTTTTTCTAATTCTGAGTTCTGCAATTTAGATTTGGAGCGTCTCAGACTTCAGAGAGTTCATCAAAAAGTGATCTTGAGAACGGAGATCATGATGGCAGTGTAGACTCTGAAGAAGAGGAGGAAACAGAACAGCAGCCACCTCTTTCCTCAGCAAACAACAACAAGAACAGTGTTTCTGAGCAGAAGGACTCTGACTCCTCTGAAGGTAAAGAGTTTCAAACAGCACCATCCCATTTGAACTGAGATCTGTAACATCTTTGCAGAACAGCAGTTTGCAAATTGCCAAGTTTCTATGGCTATTCTTTAATTCCACCTGTGCAGCAGATGAGAAGTGTGAATGTAACTATTTGCCTCTGAAATACTAGTGAGCTTGAGTCCTGCCCAGCTGCTTCAGAATAGCAGTGTGATGCTTCAGTTATGCTAAGACAACCACACAGGTACAAGTACAGTAATAATACTAGCTTTTGGTACAAATTAGCGGAGGATTATGGCATTAACTCCGTACATTATACTACAAGAGTTTTATGCAGACCCTTGCCAAGCATCTCCACACACCATGCATCTGCATTCTCTGCCTAACTGCCTTTCTGGTTTTCATGTGTGTGTTGCAAAACCATTCTTACACTGCCTCGAAGGAAGGCTGTAGAGGGACAAGTTTTTCCCAGATCACAGTGCAAACAATGTTAACATAAATTCATGTTGTCAGTAGAACAGATTTGGTCAACTAAAATACAGGGACCAAAATGTTTTCCCAAACATTTGTTTTTCATATGGTGCAAGCATTTTCAGTTTTAAAACGTTTCTTTTTCTCGGTGATGTCTTTGTATTGCAACTATGAGCGTAATGCATATTTATTCCAGTAATAGCTCTGTACACCCATTTGGTAGTGTCAGATATTTTCAAGTCTTGCCAGGAAGAACCAGTATAAATGACACAAAAGGCAACCTGTGGATAGTGTACATTAATTTAGTTACCCTTTGGGTCTGGCGGATCCCCGTAGCAGCCCTCCTAGTGTGCTTCTACTGGTAGCTAGAAAGGTGTTGATAAGACACCAGCATTTTGACTACTGCTGAGCAGTGCTTGCACAGCATCAAGGCTGCCTCTCCAATCTTCCTCCCACCCTCACCAGTAGGCTGGAGGTGAGCAAGATCTTGAGAGGGGGACATAGCCGGGACAGCTGACCCAAACTGACCAGTGCGATATTCCATACCGTACATCTGTTCAGATGTAAAAGCAAAGAGAAAGGAGAAGTAAGGGGAGGACATTTGTTACTTATGACATCTGTCTTCTGGAGCAACTGCTACATGTACTGAAGCCCTGCTTCCCAGGAAATGGCCAAACATCACTTGTGGATGGGAAGTAGAAAATATCATCTTTTGTTTTCCTTCGCTTCTGCACATGTGACTTTTGCTATTACTTTGTTTAATTGCCTTTATCTTGACCCACAAGTATTTTTTCCCATCTTATTTTCTTCCCCCCATTCCATTGAGGAGGGGAGTGATAGAGTGGCTTGGGGAGCATCTGGTGTTCAGCCAAGGTCAACCCATCACATCCTTCTAGAGACATTACTTCAAATTTTGGTTCAATTTTTGAGTGAGTGTAGACTTGGTGGATCTCTACTACTCTCACTTTTGTTGGATGCAAATCAGTTGGCACAACAGATCTCTGCAACTCATTCCCTTTCTTGAGAAAAGGTAATTAAAATGGTTTTGTAGAATTTGTGATTTGTAGGAATAGAAATACATTCTAATGAATAGGGCTGGAACTGTAAAAAAAAAAACCAAAAACAAACCCAAACTGTCATCTTAGGTTTGCTCAACATCACTTCTGTGATAGTAAACATTTTAATCCATGTATCAATTCCTCACTTGTAATTGCCAAAATTAAACAGTTAGTGATTGAAGTTGTTGAAAGCCATGCCTCCTAGTTTTTGACAGGAAACTAAAGTGCTTAAGAGTTCAGCTGAAAATCACTGGCTGGAAGAATGAAGACATTCATAATATCATTTTATTTAATTGATGCTTCTCTCTTGTGGATAGTACATTCATACTTACCAGAAGAGGGATTGTCAAGCTGGTTGTTTATAATTTGTGAGACAGGCAGCTTTCTGTAGGTTTCGAAGGAGTACCGTTGGATGGTCTTTCCTTTTTTGTCTCTGGGATCACTTCAGAATATTTGGGGGATTGCCAAAGATTCTGAAAACTTGTGGGAACTCCAGTCTGTTGCTCTGTCTCCAGGGTCTGGATGGACAGCTGTGTTTGAGCCCGTGAACTCTAAGCCCCCCACACCCTGTGTTGCCATGGATGTTGGATCAAGTGTATGGGATTCAGCAGCCCCAGAGAACACTGCACCAGAGGAGAAAGGATGGGCAAAGTTTACAGACTTCCAGCCGTTCTGTTGGTAAGAGGGGCACACGTTTTTTTCTGTTTCTTTATAACTTCTGGATGAAGGAATACTTGAAAGATGGTTTGGAGTATATTGACTGTAACTTTTTCTTCTTCCCTTTCCCTTTCCCTTCCCCTTGTGTTTTAATACTTTTGTGTTTTAATACTGTCCAAGTGTTCGGATCAGGGCTTCATACTTCCCTTTGCCTTCCAGTGCTTCTAAATGGTGTTAGCATTCATGTCTTATGATACAGTAAATGACTCATGTCACTGCTGCTACACTGTGAGTATAAAATAAGTAAATAAGTTTTTTAGAAGTTAAAAATACTTATGTAAAGAAAGAGTTAGGCCCTAGTGATTTCTTCTGTTGGGGATATTTAGAAGCAGAATCAAGGTATCTGTACTTCATTCTTAAGACTTTTTCCCCTACTTTAGCTCAGAATCAGGTCCACGATGCAGTTCTCCTGTCGACACAGAAAGCAATGATTCAGATGGAAACCCAAAGCAGAGTCAAGACAAGAACTGTAAGTGAGAATGTTACAAGACAAAGCAGATGTATTATTTAAGCTGTTTGAAATTCTGTGTAGTGTACCATGCCTACAAGGGAGAACTTCCCTCCAGTGTCATCTGCCTTATCTTACTTGAAAGTTCTCTTTCATACAGAAATCAATCTATTAAAATATTAACTCCGAAATCCTGAGCGTTTGTTGGGATAATATTTAGCAAGAAAAGGATGAAATTTAAGTTAGTAAGAGTTGATGTCACAGAGATGATTAATTTATAAACTGAAAGCCCTATTTTAACTGTATGCTTGATTATAAAATTACTTGCTAAAAATTAAAAGGCTAGGGTAAGTTATAGTATCAGTAATTGTGCCGAGCCAGTTGGTAACTTCAGTCTGATGTTTTTTCCCTTATCCTTTCTGAGCAAGGAAAAATAAAATTTAACAAAGGACTTGGTTCCGTTGAAATTAAACTTTTGTCTGTGGTAACAACCAAAAGGTGGATAATACTGAAAGGGACAGTATGGTACCTTTATCTGCTACATACATTTTCTGGGATACTCTCCCAGCAGAGCTGGAGATTCAGCTCAGTAGAGTTCAGACCAGCTGTGATGACCTTTTTATGTATGTGCATCGTTTAAGTCTACCCAGGTAGAGGTCTTCAGTCAGGCACTGGGTGTTACATCAAGTCATGTGAGCAGATGCCAACTTTGGCAAGAAAAACACTTTCTGAGACAGCAACACTTCTTTGCCACTTTTGTGAGAGGCTTTCCTTCCATGTGGAATTGAAACCAATGAACACTTCAAAAAGTATAGCTGCGTACATTATACCACAAGTTCCCAGAGCTCGGGTCACAGTCCGCAGGGACCCCAGGAACTGTCTTAATCATCCCTTCAGAGTTGGTACCATTCAACAAGTGAAGAAAATAGTCTCCTCTGCTGTTTCTATTAAATACAGACATGAGATGGCAGGTGGAGAACGCTCATTTGTGGGGTTGGCCTTGTTTTTTCTTATTTGCAGCAATAATACTGCATGTGGTGGGATCTGCACAGAAATCATAATCTCAAAATCTGCCATAGCTGTGAACACTCTGGTTTACACCACCCTGCTTACGGGAGGTTGTACCTGGGGAGTTGTTCCTGTGGTTTTGTTCATTTTGCAATGCAAATTATTTACTTTTCTCAGTCAGCGCTGCCTCTCCCTGTGTTTGGAACGTCTGTGTCACAAGGAAAGCTCCACTGGTGGCCTCAGACAGCAGCTCCTCTGGAGGTTCTGACAGTGACGAGGAGGAGGATAAAGCTGATATCGTCACAGAAACCATCAGCACAGGCTCGGGCCAGGAAACCATCAAGCTGACTATGGATGCTAAAAATGAGAAGGCTGTTTTCACCAGGTGCGAAAGGAATCTCCTTGGGCTGGGGTCCTGCTCTGCCCTGGTTTTAGCCCCCGTGTCGCTGGGGTTGATGTATTACTTTCCCCCTTCAGACAGCGCTGTCCCAAATGTCCCATGTGAGGATGTCTTACAGCTTTCTCGTCACAGTGGTTTTGTTTTAAGAAAATACTTATCACGGGTTTATTTTAAGAAACATGCATGGCTTGTTTTGGTCACTCGGCCATCTCACAGAAGCATGGCCCGGCTGGCTGGCTGGCTGCACAATAGATCCAGGCTCAGGTCAGGGATGCCAGGTCCGATAGCACGCAAGAGTAAAGCAAAGCCTCACATGATGGCAGTGCAAGGTCTGACATGAAATCAGTGTGTGGTCTTGGAGGGGGAAGATTTAAATGAGTCAAGCTGTCATTTTGCCCTTATTGTCAAAGTAGTAAGTTACAGACAATAAATGATAAAAAATGCAAAACGCCAGAAAAAGATACAGCAAATCTCAGGTTGGTTAGCTTTTGGGCAGCAGTGTGGTTGGAATTGCATGTGTTTGAATCTAGCCTACTCCAATCATTTGAGATAGGAAGTTGGTTTTCAAAACATTTAAGCATCTAGTTCACTGTGGTGCATGCAGGAATATTACCTAATTCTAAAATATTTGGGTTTCTTCCTCATATTCCTTACAAGTTTGTAGGGTGCGATTTAACAACTTGGAGTACCTGTGTTTTATGCATCTAGTTCAGGAACAGGTATTTTACTTTTTAGAATACACCATGTTTGTTGTTTGTGGGGTTTTTTTGAAAGTCAGTGTGAGCTGCTTGCATGCGTACACACTCCAGCAAATAGCTACTAGGAGTTAAAAAGCAGTGGCTCAGGAAACAAGTGGGATTACAGAGCTAAGTGAAATGATGGGAGGCAGTTAGTTAACCGAAGGTACGCTTGGTTAGGCAACTCTGAATTAGTTTTTAGTAATGTGGCTGGGTTTTATATTTGATGTCGACCTCGGATGCTCTTTACTCTTCATACTTGGAATGAGTGAGATGCCTGAGATTTCTTTGCTTGCAGTGATTGCATCTGAAGAGCTGTTTTGATAAATGGAGTTAGTTTGTATGTGTAGGGATGGCATGGCCAAGCAGACTGGCTTCACAGAAAATGAAAGATGAGGAAAATGCAAACACTGCTTGCTGTACTAAAAGCAGCATCTCCTTTTCCACTTTTCAGTGCATTTGAATTATATCTAATTAAATCCATTGGCATGTGTATCTAAAACAAACTGTGCTCCAGATGTTTTTCCTCTCTGAATGCATGGTGTGAGCAGAGTATACACACGTGACTGTCTGGATTCACAGTAGCGGTGTAAATCTTATTTGGCATGTTCTTACATTTTCCATTTATTTCCTAGTAGGTAGGAATTTTTTTTTTCCCCTGATTTGGCTGGTTAGATGTTGTGGGCTATCCTGTGGTTTCAGGCAGGCATTTTGAATGTGTTTTTCTCTCAAAGTAAGTGTTTTTATCTTGAGCACTTTCAATATGGACCAGACTTCGAGAACCTGCTTGGTTTTGCATGACTGCAGTTCTACAAGACTAATTCCATTTTGGCAAAGAAAGTAAATACTTGAATAACCACAGTCTCCACTTAAAAGGTGTCTGTAGCTTTCCACAACTATAATGGCAGCCAAAAATCGAAATAGAAGCTGTAGGAAGACAGAAACCTGTTTACATAGATTGTGATTTCAGCTGCTTCAGATCTGTTTAGTGTCCAGGTTTCTCACAGTATATGGATTGCAGTCTTGACCAGTGACAGTAATGGAAACTTCTGGTATCCTCAGCTCTTCCAAACCAATCTGCCTTCTGTTAGAACAGATGCAGTTAAACTCTGACTGCCAGTAGTGAACATAGTAATTTTTTTCCATGTTCCTTAATGATTCCAAGGAAATGAAATATGCTGAAAGTTTTAAGAATATTTTGGATTGACTGTGGTTCTTGATCACTTTCTACAAGCACTTCCCCACCGGTCTTCCTTCTCCTTTTTTCCCCCTCCCTGCAATACTGACATCTACAGTGGAGATCTTTAATACCTGGAGCTACACAAGGACTCTATAGATTAAACAATCACTAGGGTCATGAAAGAACCAGATGTTACAGTAAATGCTTCCAGATGTTGCAGTAAATGCCTCTAAATACCCTCCATGATCATCTCAACTGCTAATGCTTCTCTGCCTGCCCAGACCACCCCAAAATTTAAACTCTGGAAAGTTAATGATTTGTCCTTGCATGGCTTAGCAGAGTGTTCTTCATGGCAGTTTGCTTAAACTACTGCTATGAATATTGGCTACCTTAAACAGCATACAAAATAAGGTGTTTCAGATGTATTTAGCTAACTTCCTTTCCCATATCTGATTCTATATGGTAGTTTCTTGTAAAATAATGAGTAGCTTTGCAGAAATTCTCCTACTAAAGATCTTCCAGTATTGCCAAATCTCGCTCTGTGATAACTTCAGAATGTGTGTGTTAGACTTGGGAAAGATGTTTTTTACAGTGTATTAAATCATCTGCTTTTTTTGTATATTGATCTGAATTTTGTGTGGAAAATGCTGTGTTCAGTGATTGTACTCTTTGAAATAGCTTTTAGATGTTCCTGCATATTCTCCTGGCAGGAACACCGCTTGAGGACACAGTTGCAAAGTTAACACTTTTGTCTGTTTTTTCAGCAATCTTTACTGTTTTCTTTTTCTTCCTTTCTTTGCTTTCTTTCTATCTCTGTCTCTCTTGCTGCCTTTCTCTCTTGCTGTGGGTATCTCTCAGAGTATTTAGACCTGCAGTCAGAGGGTATGTATGACGGTGATCTTCTCAGGGTTCCAAACATCCACCTGACAAGTAGTTTCTCCCATTAGTTACTTCATACTGGGCTGGAAAAAAGCGCTGTTGGACCATTGGACTGGGGAAGCTCATCTTTTTCACAATCAGATAAAACAGATCCTAGAAATTATATTTCCAAAATGTGCGTTTGAGGTTGTGTATAGTCCTTTGTGAAAGTATGCGCACAGTCAACATAGCCATTGATGAACTGTTAAAAAGCAAATAGTGTTTAGTGGTTTCATGCATCCTGTCCTTGAGCTTCTGCCATTCCACCTGTTTGTGAGCTCTTTCTGCAAATAGGATTTTTTTATTATTTTAAATGGAAGGTTCACGCTCTGGTCAAGATGACTGTAGGAAAGCCTTGCTGACTGCAGTTTGCTAGTGCACACGCTACTAGAATTGCTGCCTGAATTAGGTGGGGTAATGGTCAAGACTCTTGAGACTTTCTCACAACAGCACTAAGAAATACCCTACTTGTATGCCATAAAATAATGGTTGGTATGTTTTCCAAAGGGTCTTTGGTTGGGGATGGGTGGGTTGGTTTTGTTTTGGGGTTGGTTGGTTGTTTTGGTTTTTTTACAAAATACTTATTTTTTCCCCAACTTTTTCTTTGTTTTAAATTGTGGGGTTTTACTAATTATTTTCCAGAATGAGTTTCCTCAGTCACAGTATGAGCTTGCAAGACTTGGCTGTAATTTCTGGATGAGATCAGAGACAAAGAGAAATTCACTGTAATAAGCATGTCTCATAACTGTTGCATTTGAAGGAGGACTATGTTACAGCAAATGCATAAACTTTCAGATCTAGAAAGAGCAGTTACCTGATGAACACAAATACCATCCTGACTTCTCAGGGCAGGAGGTTCAAGAGACGCAGCTTAGCATGTGCCTGCAGCCTCCGGAGACTAAGGGCTTTCAGAATTGTAAGCTGTGTGGTATTTTAAAATAGTTCTAATTGTAAGATGTACTGACTTAACTTACTATTTTAATAATTGACAATGCCATTTTAACAAACTTTGGAAAGTCTTCTGCCTCTTCCATAAGCAGGCGAGTACGCATTGCATTTATCTCGCAGTACGTGCTATCAGGCTGTATTTTTTTGCCAGGAAAATGTAGTAATATTCAAGCTGTTAATGAGTGATCCGAGAGGTGTAGTCCATGCCAGTATTGACTGGCCAAGTATTCTCGAAGCTGTTCAGAGCAAGTGCAAGCTGTGAAGGTCTCAGAAATTTCTGCAAGGCTTTGCTGAAGTTGTAGAGGCAATCAATGAATGAGAGAGGTGAAATGTGAGGGCTCTGAAGCAGTGTGAGCCTGGTCAGCTCCACGCTGCTCATGTTTATCAGTCTGTAGGTAGCAGAATAAACAGTATGAGACTTGCATTCAATGGAGAAAGCAGAATAATGGATGCAAAAGTGTATACTTTTTATGGGAAATTACTTGCACTTCCATGTCTGTATGCTTCACTTTTAATTGTATGATACTAACTGAACCTAAGCTTTTGCATTTCTTCTTTCTGATTTTCAAAAGCTATCTGAAGTATTTTGAAGCTGAATTGTTCTAATAAGGTTTCTGAGCAGCTTCTTAAAAGATGAGCTGCTCTTAAAAAAAATAATCCAGCTTTTGCTGTGTATGGTGATAGTGGACATGGAACGTTGTAACTTTGGATTTCTTTTTCAGTTTATTAACTTCACCTGAAATGCTTTTTTCCTTTATTTTTTTTTAAATGTATTTAATGGTTAAATAGGTTTACTGTCCCCCTCTCCTTAGTGCCTCCTCACCTGACTAGCTTGGATAAGCAACTGAAAAAGAAAGTTTAGAGGGGAGGCTGGAATCCATCTGAGCAATAGTGCTTGCTGTCTGTTAAAAAATGTATTTCTTCTGTGGCTGTGTGATACCAACTCTCATTTAGTACATTTGTCACTTCTGGAGGCAGACGCTGTAGGTGCTGCAGCGGTTTCCTTAGAACTGAGGTGAAAACGAGACAGTGCTAGCGATTTCTTCACTTTGCAGAGATTTCTGCAATTTCTGTGTTACAGTGTTAAACCACTGTAAAAGTCTCCTCTTGTTTCTGATCATACACTGTTCTGGGGTGAAAGCACTTAACTGGCATTCTAACAGCAGTGACAACCCTAAATTGCTGAAATAGCTCAGAAATAGCAGCTGGCAGTGGTTTGTCCCATTGCTCTGGGCATGGGGGCTGGTGGGGCAGGGGCTCCACACTGCACGGGGGGTCCCAGGGGCCAGGCTGGCGCTTGTGCAGGGTGGCTGTTGGCATTGGCCATCACTGAGCAAGGGGTTTCAGTGCAGGCAGCTGCTTGCACTCAGAAGAGAAAGTAATCCTCCAGTTTCCCCAGCTGAATGGAGTGACGTTGTCACAGTGGATGTTTTGAGCTCTCCCATTTTGGGATATGTTTTTTCTTTTCTGTGCCTGCCGACTGTTTGTCTTGCATGACGTCATGTTCGGATTCACCGTTGCATGTGACGAGCATGGAACATCAGCACAAGAAATGGTTCTCTTGCTTCTGTCTCCTTTCTCTGCCTAACTGCAGGGAGTCAAACAGATGATGAGGGGAAATGGGCATGCTGTGGGAAATGGGGCACGGAGCATGACACCACTGTTTTTGTAAAATTTGGCTGCATATCCATGTACATTTATTCAGAAAGAAACATAGAAGTGACAAATCTGAGGTCCCATTTCACCAGAAAACTCTTCCAATCTAAGGTGAACACTTAGTGCAGTAATTGGCATAGATGGGATCTTCTAAGCTGACCTAATTGTTGGCCTTTTTAATGCAGGTTGTTTGTAAATTTGGAAGCTGTGTTGTGGCTTGGTCTAATAAACAGCCAACACGTGATTTTCCAGCGTGTTGAGAAGTATGTATGTAGCATGGCTGCCCTTGCATCTCTTGCTTTGTCTTTTGGTTGGTTGTTGCAGAGCCTGGTGTTTAAGAACTTGCATGTGGGCTCAGCATGAGACGTGTTTAGGTTTTGCTTTTCATACATGTCTTGCTTCTTTGTTAATAGTACCGCTGTCTTTCCTAGTGTGTCTTCATCATGTTTTATTGTCTATGATACTAATTGTTTACCAAAGAGACTAGAGGATATCTAAAGTGTATCCCAGGAGCCACAGTAGTGAGCTTCAGAGGTGGGTAGAATTGAACTCCAAGGCTGTTTCACTCGGTATCAAATCCTTCTTTCCCAAAATACCTAAAGCTCTTTGATCATTTGGGACTACAGCCTGAATTCTTTATAGACCTTTTGGCAATGAGATGTAGATCAGCATTGCACTTATAGTCAGGAAGAGCCACATTAGGTGCTGTGGCACGTGGATTTCCATCTGGCGCTGCAATTCTTAGTCAGCTTGGCTTATTTGAACCAGCAGCAAAGCTGTTACAGCTTAACTTCTCTTGCTAGATCCAAGAGGCTCTCAGTAAACAGACCAGTGGAAAGACAGGGTGAGAGTGTGGTGTGTTTGGCAGCAGTGCTGTCGAAATGAGTGTCAAACAGAAGTTTGTGTGGTGAAACCGGGCAAGAGAGGTGTTCAGAAAAATTGCAGCATTGAAGTATTTTCCTCTATAAAGCTGGTAGAAACCTACAGGAAGAACTGAATTGTTATCAAAAATCGAGATCCTGATGTTTTCATCTTCATAAATAGAACAGCATATCGCTTTATTTTAACTGGGTATCAGTTTTGATTTAGAATGGTTTTATGACAGCTTCAGTGATGATGAAGTGTGAACTGTGTTGAGTCCTGTTTTTTCTAAGAAGAAATTGCGCTTAAAGGAAAACAGTTGTGTTGTCAGCTTTAGGAGGCTTTGCATTTGCAGGATTTGGGCATTAGAGCAAAAAAGAATGAACAACCATTTTGTAGCACCTAAGGTCTGGAATGAGGATATATAATGCTTCTTGTTTACATGTATTATATTACATGTGGTAAAAGCTGAGAACTCCATGCTATCTTTGTAGTGGATTTTTCTCTAAGAAGTTTATGGAGTCAAAATATATGCATTGAGAGTGCTGCAGGTTTGCAGTAGTTTGTGAAAAGCAAATCTCTGCAAAACATTCACAAGTGCAGGATGACCAAGTCCCACACCCTGTGCGGGCTCATCCCAGTTGGGCTTCCAGCAGGAGGTGCTTTGGCAGCTAGAAGCCAAAGTTCATTTTCTGAAGTCCCTTGTCTGAAACAGTGTGTGTGCATTTAGGAAGGGTCACTGGAAGTCTTCTTGAAACCAGATATGATACTGTCACAGCTTTCCATCTCTTCTCGTTGTTGGTGTAAACAGAAGACCTGTTCACATTTCCCGGTGGTGAGGCAGTATACATGTACATGTGCATCTATTTTGCACAAGCATCAGTGACTTTGACCAGAACTGTTTCAGTAACCTTCCTTGTCTAATACATGTACACATCAGTTAACATAAAATAAAGCTTTGGAAGAAGCAGCATTTAAAATACTTAAAATTATTATTGTAATTTATTGCATAATTATTCTAAGTGAAATCAGAGTGCTTGGCAGTACACATCACCCAGAGGAGATGTGATTGTACCTGCCTCAAGGAATTTGCTGCTTTAGAAGACAAACCATAGATGATGTTTTAAGATACGAAATGCATCAGGATGAGTAAACGAGAATAACTGACTTGTTTCCCATTCACCATCTTTACGATCCCTTGCCGTGCCTCAAAGCAGTCTGTGAAATGTCATTGGAGGTTATTCCTCAGTTCATCACCCTCAAGTGACTGTAACCAAACCTCAGCAAATTTCACATTCTGAAGGTGGCTGCTGCAGGAGGTATTCCTTGCCAGGGTCTGTAATAGCACACAGGTATTCACACCTCTGGAGATTCCCAGCTGATTCATTGCTTGCTTGCTTCACTTTGCAAGACCCTAGGCAATAGTCCACTGCTGCTACAAAGTTTCTTTAGACCCCAAGATGATCTCCTTAAAGCTCTTCTGCAGAAGCCCTGTTGTATGAAGGTCAAGACCGTCCTGCTCAGAATGCTTTGAGCTCAGCTGTGTTACATGTACAGTGAAGCAAACTTGGTCAGCTCTGTTAAGCTTGATGTTCACTGAGCACCCAGGTGAGGAAACCACCACCAGACTGTGCCGGGGCTGTCTGGAAGCACCCAACCAGTGGTTAGGAGGAGGTATCTCCCATCTTATTTTACGCAAACTATGTTTGAACCTTCTAGAGGTGAAGATGGCTGGGCCTGGTAGTGCGGGTCATACCTTCTAGTCTTATTTTCTGACAAGACTGAAGAGTATGGACATTCAGCTTCTGCACTGGAGGTGGTTGGATAACTCAGCCAAGCATAGCAGTGCTGGCGAGAAGAGAGGGGTCTCTGTTACAAGTTACCTCCAGAGTAGTATTTACAAATTTGGTGGTTAAGTTGCAGAATTTGGCTACGATGTTGAACTTGATGAACATAAAGGAAACTTGTCTGGGCACTCATGTCAGAGAGCCCAGTGGGCATGACTGTAGGTGGCATTCACAAGTTGTTTGTGCTGAGTGCTTGTCCATTTTGGAAAAAAGACACAGTTCTGGACAGACTTATGCTTGCTGTTGGGAAAATTTGTACAAGTGGCTTTGAGTTGGAGCTTAACAATTCCTAATTCTTTCTGAAGTGGGAAGTATTAGAGATCTGTTTGCAGAGCTTAACTAAGGAGAGTCTACAGTAGATATAGAACTAGATGGTCTTTAAGGTCCCTTCCTACCCAAGCCATGCTATGATTCTGTGCTAACTCTTCTTCCTTAGCATGCCTTAAGCAACCTCACAAGAGGACAGTTAGATTCTTTGCAGGTAATGTGCTCTCTGTGCCTGCTTTCAGCCCCGTCAGGGTTTGGAACATGTACCCAGGTTGTTCGGTGCTGGGGAAGTGGACCATTTGATGGACTGCACTGGCAGCAGAGTCATACCAGACTGGTGTTTAAGGGATGCAACTAGCTGCTAAAAATAAGCTGGCCAGAAGAATACTAATGCAAAATATTTATGGGTACTAGAGTTTATTCTAGGCTAGAATTAGACACTGTTAGTAACCCTCCTGCCTGTGCCATAGTATTCTGTGTTCCCCATGAACTCCCTGTTTTGTTTTTACCCAGTTCGTCTGGCCCGTAAGTGTCCTTCTGCAGAGGTTTGCCTGTCCAGCTTTGCTTTTCCATGAGCCTGTTGAAGAGAGAGAAATTTCCCTGCCCTGTTAGTGGTCAGAGAGCCTCAGGACTTCATAGCATCGGAATCCTTGTGTCATGGAAATTTTTGTGTTGAATTTAAGAAGTTTATCTTTGAGCAATTTAAATCTCATGAGCTCCAGCTTCTTGTGTGGAAAGTCATTTTCTAATGACATTTCTGGCAACTTAGCTCAGTCCTCTGCTGTCTCATCTATCCCCTGCAGTTTCTCTAAGGTATATTTTTGTACTTGTGGTATTTCTTTTTAAGAGCATGTTAGCCCTTTAGGAAGATAAATGTTTTGATCTCCTTATTCCTCATTTTTTATGTCTTTTTTTTTCAAGAGCACACAGAAAAGTGGCTACAGAAATAGAACCTTGATCTCAAAATCTCTGTCACATGTCTTAATTACCAGACTGTGATTATATGTATGCATTATAAACTCCCCTGGCAGCTGGTGGCAGGCTTCCAGCTCAAGTCATCTACTGAGTTTTCCTTCCATTTTTGTAGGCTTGCTCTCTGAAAGAAGGAGAAGAAATCATTCTCAAAACTAGGACTGAGTTAAAACTGTGAGGAAGATCATTCACATGCAAGCTTGTCTCTGCCTTGGAAGGCAAAAAATAGATACGTTTGCAGAAATCATTTCTCCAGTTAGAAATATGGGTCTTTTAAATACAAATGTAGATTTGGATGTTTTGTGCTAGCAGGTTTTTTTCCTTTTTCAGGAATTGAGCTTCTGTTTTGTTGTAGGGATACGTCATTGGAAATGTTATCCCTCAGGTGTGGTAATCTTGTCACCTGATGTGTTACTGAAAGCAAGTTAATTTAACTGTGTTTGGCTTATGAAGATAACCACTCATGGACATCCAATCAGCTCTTTTTGTCTTCCTCGGGATTTTAGGTTCTGTACTTAAAGTCTTTTCTAGGTGCACATGGAAGTATGAGGTGCCACTCGGGAAAAAAGCCTGTAGAGCAGAGAGCAGCGTGGGTGCCTGTATTAGATCAGAAACACACTTGCCGAAATCAGCAGCTTAAGGAGCAGTGGGCTTGGAAATGTGCTTGGTGGTGTTGCGTAATGGAGGGCAATTCCAGGGGAGGTGAACTCCTATAGGCTGCCTTTCCCACCAAAGGCTGCACTGGAGGATCTTCTGGGGTCCCATCCAGCCCAGGCTGTTCTGTGGTCCTGCGCCAGGGGTACTGCCAGTCTCCAGTTACTGCCAAGGCAAGCAGTCTGCTTTTGGGTTGTTGCTCCCAGTGGTACTGCTGACTTTCTGGACCCTCTTTAACTTGCAGAGTCTTGGCTGAACATACTCCACGTTTGCATCCTTCTGGTGCTTGTTTTCTGTGTTTGTAGGAGAGCACACCAGCCAAGGTAGTGGTGGAGGGCTGTAAAACATCTGGTTTGCAGACAGTGGGGATGTGAGGGAACTCTTAGGCCAGATTTGCTGCAGGAAATGGGAGTGCCTTTCTTGAGGAGCTGTTCTCATGCATATTTGATGTCTTGTTGATTTTTAGGAAACATAGCCTCCAGGACGTGTATGCTGCTTTTTAATTCGTTTATTTTCAGTCCTTATTTCTTTATGGGATTTTTGTGGCCTGTGCTAGGAGAGGAAGGGGAATATTGTATTTTCTCTGTCAGAATTTAAACCCCATTAATTGACATTTTAATGTGAACTTGAATTCTCCCCACACAGTGATGCAGACTGCATGGTTATTGATAAGCTGGCCATCACTGACATTGCAACAACAAAAGCATCCAAACCCCTGAACAACATGGCCCAGCACTCAGAGGAGCACCAGAACACCGCCGCTGTTGTCACAGCTGTCACAGAAACAGCCACAAAAGACAGGTAAGATGGTCAAAACCCTCCTTTACCAGCCTGTGACAGGGAATCTGTTTTTACCATGTCACTGAATGTGGTTATTCTACCAATAGTGAATAGTCAAAGTTACACAAGTAGTACATCTGGAGTGTCTTGAAGAGTGTTGCACTGCAGGTAGAGTAGAGCTATTACTGTGTTATATTGCACATGTCTTTCAGTTTCCCAAAAGTGCTGTCAAATCATCTCTTTTATTAAAACATCAGACTTCTCATTTCTTACTTATGCATAACAAATACTCAGATAGTATGTGTTTCTGTGTTCAGGTGAACGTACAGACAGTTACAGTAAAATGTTATGAGGAAATGTGGGAATGTGTTTTGATAACTGAAACTAGAAGTAATCTCAAGGAGAAATACTCATAGTTCTTTGCAAATGTGACAGTTTAAGTCTTTTTAAATTCAGAAAACAATCCTTCTGCGTATCTAGTTCTGTTACCTCCATAGTTCTGCTCTGGCTCTAGAGAGGCATGTATCAATAACGAGGTGCTTCTGCTGTTTTGCTCAGACAACCTCTCTTGAGTGTCTCAATCCTTCTGGAGCACGTTTGCTATTAGATTGAGTCTCAGATGATGGTGCTTAGCTGAAGCCGGACATCTGGACCATCCTACAAAATTTCTTCTGTTTAGGTACTTTTGGTGAGAGGAAGAAGTTCTAATGAGCACTTTGAGCTTCATGCCACCAGTCCACTCAACTGCACTATATAAACATCTGTCCTGGTTGTCAGCACTATTGCTTCTTGTATAGAATCATAGAAACATAGAACAGTTTGAGTTGGAAGGGACCTTAAAGACCATCTAGTTCCAACCCCACTGCTGTGGATGGGGACACCTTCCACTAGAGCAGGTTGCTCCAAGCCCCATCCAACGTGGCCTTGAACACTTCCAGGGATGGAGCAGCCACAGCTTCTCAGGGTAACCTGTGCCAGTGCCTCACCACCCTCACAGTAAAGAATTTCTTCCTAATATCTAGTCTAAATCTACCATCTTTCAGCTTAAAGCCATTCCCCCTTGTCCTGTCATCACCCCTTGCCGTATTTCCCCAGTACAGCTACTGCCTAGCATTTGACCGCACAATTTACAACCAGTCTCACACAAACTCTAGTGCTAGTGCAACTTGTACTGGGTAGGAAGCAGAGTATCCCACCGGATCATTGTTCTCGCCACCACACACCAGGTACTGTCAGGGCCTTGAGTGCCTTGAGGCAAGAGAAGCTGCACTGGGACCCAAGGGTGACTGCGCACTCGGGGGCAGAAACCCTGCAGACAAGGTGCCCAGTCCCATGGGACCACATCCAGTGATAGTAATTCATGTCCTTGTCCTGGGACAAGCCACAGAGTCAAGTCAGCAGGTCTGCAGCAGCAGGGTGTAAAGCTGTGCGTATGACATAGCTCTGGCAAAGACCTAAACCCAGCGCCCAGGCTGCTGGTGGAGGGTGCCTGGAGGGGAAGAACCTAGATGATCCTGATCAGGTCAGAGCCTTCTGGTGGACTCGGAACCCTGACAGTCATGTTCCAAACTTCTGCTTCAATAAAGTAATGAATGTTGTGTAATTAGCAGTCAAAGCAGACTTCTCAGTTTCTGTTTTGAATTTTAAATGTAGTATTCTGTAACAGAAATGGAGGAGGTTCTCATTAGGAAGATATTAACATTTTAGCAGGCAGGAGAAACAAAAATAGAGGAAGGATGGCTCGAGTATTACCAAAGAGAAAAGTTTCCAACCAGGTTGAAAGTAAGCTTTAGGAGTGCATATGTTCCAGTAGTTGTATTTCTCTAATACTGCTCTTTGGTTTTCTCTAGGAAAGAAGAAGTCTTGCCCTGTGCTGAAGCCACATTAAATGGCCCTGCTTGATGAAACAGATGCAATGGGACGTGTGTGATCCAGGCCAGGCTGCTACCTGGTGATGCAATTTGTCAATTTTTTTTTTCATTTTAATTTTATTTTTTAATAAATGCTGCATTGATGAGAGAGCTGGCATTCAGGACCAGACACACAGTTTCAACACCAACAATCTGTTCTGAAAGACACTTGCATTGTCTAAATGTAGCATTGATCAGTTAGTCATCACAGGAATGATGGGGTTCTTCCCAAGCAAGCCTTCTGCCTAATTTTAGTTCCTTGTCCCCTTCCCTCTCTCCCTTGTTTTTGTTTTGTATTTGGGGTTCAGTCCTATTTTCTTAGTGTTATTGCACACAGTATTCAGCTTCTCTTCAGAAAGGTAGCAGGTCTAACGCTGGGACTTGGACAGTGCACAAGAGTCCCGCAGTCGTGTGACCAAAGTTCCTGATGGAGCTGTCTTTGGGCAGCATTTGCACCGCTTTTGTATAGCAATAAAGCCTTATCAGAAACATTTCATAGGAGGAAAAGATGCAAACACTTTAAATGGGATGAAGCAGGGAGGGATTTTATTTTACATTTTTTTGGGGTAGGAGGGAAGTCATTGACATTGTCCCAAGCCAGAGGCCAAGTAGCTAACTTGCTGTAATGCTGAACTGTCTTGAGAAATGGGACGTCTCTGCATTCCAGTGAATTGCTCAGTGCTCTCTCCTCTGGAGACGTGACAGTTCACTGCAGGATCTTGGGTCGGTTAGCAATTGGTCTCCTCTGTCCGAGCCATCAAAACTCAACTTCCCGGATGTCATCCTCCGTTGGCTGGAGAGTATGCAAAGAAGGTAGCATGTTGTTTGCCAGCTAAGAGGATAATGATCCACTGGACTGCTGCCATGCAGGAGCGAGAGCAGATATGGCACAAACAGGTTATCAGGTGTTTGCTGGCTTTTTGGAGACTAATGTATTTTCAAATTATTATGGAAATCCTTTTCTGTTTGTTTTGTTCTGTTTTTAAAGTTTTTAATGGATGCAGGAACAGCAACACTTTTGCACTTTGTACCTAGTTGACAACATTGGAGAGTGACATGGCCCCAGCACAGGACTCCTGCTGTTACTCCCCAGGTAGTTGGTCATGGAGAAGTTTGGGGCAGGGGGACACACATACCGCTGCCTCGGGATGGTAGAGTAAAACAGTATGGAGAAATGGACTGCGTTCCAAACTGCCTGGGAGCAAGGTCAGTTGAAGGTGTGTACTTGACTCTGGAACACAGAATCTTCTGCGTAGGCTGAAGGACCTACTCGTGTAAAGACTGTACCAGTTTCAGACACAGGTCTGTACTGAGTGGTGCTGGCCTCTGCATTGAGCTTGTTCCCAGACTGGACTTGTGCACATAGATCATACGGGTGTAGATGTTGGGCCACTTGCAGAAGCAGGCTTGGGCTGGTAACAGCAGATTGCCACGACCAGTGCTCCAGTGCTTATTCTCTACCCCTGTAGTCTAGATACAGAGCTGGGCCTGCTTTTGTGTGTAAGCTGTATGCTGAAATCCACCTGTCAAATGTTAAATGCCGCTTATTTTATTAGTCCAAGACCTAAGCTGGAAAATCATTCACTTTGGAATAAAAGCATGAAGCTTGACACATAGGTAGCCAAATAGCTTATTTTCAGATATATTCTCACTTGTGCATAACGAGGGACTTTACCCTGTGAGTATGAAAAAGTACCTCACACAGATCTGTTGTTATGAGCAAAGGCATCCTAGCCGGACTTCAGTCTTTTTAAAAAATACTTTATTTTTAACTGTGATATGTATGTAGTGCATATGAAATTTTCTTAACTGTATTGAGAGGTGGGGGCGGGGGGGGGAGTGAGATGAACAAAATGTTTTCACTGTTAAGAGTCAGTCTGTTCTGCTGGATCAGTATCCGACGGTGACGTACCCGCAGCACGAGGTTATCCTTGTGTGCCCAAAGATAACGTATTTTAATTTTTGCTCTTAGGGAAAATCGAGGATTTGCTTTGCTGGAATACCAGGTATGGAGGTTGCAGTGCAGGAAGCAGGCTGAGATTACTGTTTGCATCATGGAAGTGTGTGTGCTAGGGTTGTGGGCCGCTTGTATGCTGCTGACATAGCTGTGATTTCTCTCAGCTGCAGTTACTTGGTAAGCAGGTGCTTTCACGGCACAGTACTGTTGTTCTGGAAGTCTTCTCACTGCTTGTAATTTAAAATAAATAATTTAAAGTTACGTTGTGCTGGGAGGAAAAAAAAACACCTCACTTTCTGCTTTGGTTACCCTGCTTGCTGTTTGGAGATCAATCCCATTCTTAGCCAGGATTATCGGAAATGATTAGTGGGTTTGAGTTCCTAATTGGAGACACATTAAAGTCTTAATTTTCAGAGGATTGGTGCTAGAGTTTTTCTGAAAATCAGGTTCTCTTCGGGCATTCTTTAAACACACAAAAATGATACTATGAAAACTGAAAAATCATTTGTCTTAACACAGTATCAGTGCAGCTTATTCCAGCAGCTGGTTGAAGACCATGTCTGGACTTTGGTCCCATTAAATACCAGGTGATGGCAATAGTTCTCTTCCAGTCTTCTCATTCACGGTTCCTTGACTGGTGCTTGCAGGTTCCACCGTGCTACAATTATGACCAAGTCCATTTAGGATCAAGATTAAGGGGAAATGTCTGTAGCAGGCACAATTTGATCATCCTTCTGGCTTGATACATTTTCAGCCACCTTGTGAAACAGATAAATGATCTTTGCTTTAGGTTACGTCATGGACAGGGGTCACTTTGCATCACCTCAAAGCTGTGCAGGCTGATGTTGCAAGAATACTGATTAGCTGTACCCACCTGATCTGTTCATGATGCTTTCGTTTGGAAAGCAGCAACCTCCACCTGAAAAGTGATACAGAACAGCTGGCAGCAATACGTCCTAAAATGTTTCAGAGAGATATGCAAGGTCATGTCTGTCTGTGCCTTCTGTTGCAGATTCTGAACTTGTCGTTCGTTAGCTTTTGACTTTTGAGTCCATAAATTTTAATGAAAGCTTTACTAATCTATTTAAACATATCCAGTAAGCAGATCTAAAACCACGTTGTAGTTACTGGGGGACTCATTATCTTAGTTTATTAATTTGATTACTTGTGTCCAGTTACTTTTGTGATAAGATGTTTTACTGGTAGTTAACTACATTGGTAGAAATGCACAAGCTCTCTTGCTTTTGTGACAGTGAATGATTCCTCCACGTTTGGGATTTAAGCTCTGAATTGTACCTCATCGCTCCCATAGGATTGTCCTTCACAAGCAGCCAACAAGCTGATCTAGAAAAAGTTCCTTATGCATGGTACGTTGGAGTTTGCAGTTCAGAAAGATCCAGGGTCAGATGATGGTTTCCTTGCCTGGCTGAAATGATTTTTATAGGTAAAGTGTGCATAAATTTCTTTCTCGTAAGTCTGAGCTTCCCATCTACCTGGAGTCACAGTGGATATGTAGAGAGGCTGGAGGGCCCTGCTGCCTGTAATCTGTGGCCTCCCTCGGTCCCCACTGCTGTCTGAGCTTCCTTCCTTGCCATCCCAGACTGCTGCCCGATGCTCTGCAGGGCATCTGGGCTCTGTCACTGCTTCCCGTTTTCGGGTGACTGTAAGGCAGAGCATGAAGTGACTTGATGGAGCCCTTTCCGCCGGTCAGGCTGTGCCTCAGGCGGTGCCAGCACTGTGTCTTCATGACTGTTGTTCACAGTGGCATCTCGGGGCACACTGGCTGCTGGAGAGCTGCGTTACCTTCTCGCCAAGTAAGCCATGTGCTCTAGAGAAAGCCTGCTACCCTGGGCGGGGGGAGTGGGATTTGTCTACTGAAAATGGATTTATTTTAACCTAGCTGTACCCTTTAAAAAAACCCCTCGGCTTGCTTAGGTACTTGGTCAGAAAGCAATGAAGACTAAACTGAAGTTATATTCAGCACTGTCCTTCCTCATTTATATGCAGTATTTTGAATCTGTCCATATCAATATGGTATGTATAATTTTAGGTTTGATTATGTATACTGATGAGTGTGTATATAGATATATATTTGCAATATGTATTATTCCATGTATATTTATACACACACAGTTGGATATTGTGAGAAACCTAGTGAAGCAGATGCTCAGAGCACAATGAGCCTAACTTTTGTATCTATGTACAGCTCCATGATCAATAGCAAGCCATCGACAAACATTTCTTTGTACAAGACCAAAACCAGCAAGGCATACCTTACCAGGGGGAAATGGCTGTGCTGGAACATTCTAGTTCAATGATTTTACCCAGCTGGGCATTGATGTGGTGGATTATAAGAGAGCAGCAGCTTGTCCGGTCATCCCGCTGTTGTTGCTGGCATCGCTGCTGCTGCAGAGCCATGCCCACGTGCTGTCACTCTGGCAGAGGAGGGGGCCTTTTCTGCACAATTAGCAGTTAAAAAGTGATCAGTCATTGGCTGACCCTAAATAATTCTTGAATCATAGCACATTTGTCTCTGGCTGGTTGGATTGTGGGAAAAATACATTCCTTTGGATGATACGGCTGTTCAGGAGTCCTGCCATCATCTCATCAGATGACTGTTTCCAGATGTCCAAACTCCTGTGTTCAGTACCTGGGTATTAAACTGGGGTTGGAGCACAGCTGTAGGGCTTGCAATCAGAAAACCCCTATCCTGCAGAAAGATCAAGTGTAACTAGTTTGGAGCCATGAAGATGCGATCTGATAGCAGATAAAAACTCAAGTGGTTTGGATTAATTTATTTTTGTTGCTTACTGGGGGAAATGTGGAGTTGGGTTTGTGAGTTTGAATTCCCTTGCTGTCCCAAAGAGGTGAGGCACTCTCTAAAATTGTATCTGCTGGCTTCAAATTAAAGTTTAGGTGAGAGAGTCTTTTGAAGGAAAGCGATCAAGGAACATGACTGTAGTTTATTCCGCAGTTTCACCAGTCTTCTAACAAAATTTTCCCACGCACGTAAATAATTTATTGCTTCTTCTCTTGAGTCATAGCAGTTATGGCAGACAAAATCGCAGTTATTCATCTGGATAGTACGTCCTCAGCAAAGCCTGATAACAATTTCCTGAGCATCCTGACCAAGGCTTTGTTGCCCATATTGCTTTTTAGAGAGCTGCAGCTGGCAAGCAGAATGGAAAACCAGTGGGTGCACAGATTTAAAGAAAAACAAAACAAAAAAAGAGGGAAGGAAACCCCACCACCACCCACAACAACAACAAATCCCACAGTGTTCCCCTTAGCATCTATTCAAAAGGCTCATCAGACATCCCAGTTTGCCATCAGAAAGGTTTTGGGTATGGTGTGGTATGCAAGGTGGGTGAAAGTTAAGGGACATTCCTAAATAACATACCTAATGGAAAAATTTTAAAATGGCTTTATTGTTGTGTGCTAGCACCCAAAAGTAATTTTTCCAAAAATTAGCTGGTGAGCTGTAACTGGAATCGTTATTTATCAGTGGCATAACTTAGAGCAAATCTCAGTGCCAGTCACTAAGATTTATACCACACCATGTGCTCCTCAGTGTTTCAGTCAGCTTAATCCTTCCAGCCACAAAGCACCTTGATTTGCCTCCTGCCTGGTTAGAGCTGTGCCGGAGAGCACAGCCTGTGCTCTGGAGTCCTATGCTAGGACTTTTTGGGTTTTACACTTCTTTCTTTGCACTTCTTTCCTGACATCTTAACCCTCTTCTGTAGTATTTTTGGCAGCACTTACTAGTAAGTTGGTGTTTCTTTTCAGTCTTCACCTTCTGTTGTGCTAAGCGCTGTCTTACTGCAGTGGTAACCACATGAAAGCTGGAAGAGCTTCATTTTCTTCAGCTGTTCAGTTTATCTGGAAACAGCTGCTGTATGTCAGCGTCCTAATTTCTGCAAATGTTAAAGACCAAACTGGTTTGCAAGTCACCGTGTAAGAGGTGCAACAGATTCTTGCAAGTATTCGGATACTGACTCTGTGATTTGATGTCCCCTGAGACTTCATGGGAGAGGAAAATCCTGTGTCCTGGCTGCCAGGTTAATTATACTTGATCAGTAAGATCATTTGGTATTTTTGCAATGTAATACTTGACTTTTTTGATGCCATATCACAGCCCATTTTGCAATTTTCAGTCATTTAAAGAACAGGTTTTCTTTTCCTCTTGCTTTTCCCAAAGCAGTGGTCTCACCCTGAATCATGTTTGGGAACTATAAACAATGGATTTTCTTATTATGAGACATTTTGTTGTCATTAGAAAAGAGACAAAATGAAAACTGCTGTTTACAGTGGCATGCTAATTTTCTTTGTTTGCCTTTTTTGGCATCATTTCTCTCTGAAATCCTATTCTGCTGTGTATGCTGTTCTGGAAACATCTGTATCTCCAGTTGCAAGCTCTCACAAGTCAATCCTAATGCACTTACCTGATCTTTTGCCAACCCGAGCTTTAAAATAAAACATTTTTAGATGCTCCTCCCTGAGGTGAAATTCAATTTCTTAATCTCATCCCATTTCCTTGATGTTAGGGGAGAGCACTCAGGAGAGGAAAACACCAAAAGCTGTGCAGTACAAAGGCGGTTCATGATTTAGGAGTGTGGCTGTTGAGCTGTGCTGCAGGAGAGTTTTTCTCCAGTTTGGACATCACGGGCCATTAAAAACCAACCAAACGGGTGAAAGATACCCCCTTGTTCTGAGAAGACCTTGCAGCTTTCTGTTCAGATTGCATTAGATGGGGGCTTTATATTAAAAAAAAAAAAATTATGCATAGGAAAGAGCTGAAGGAAAATGGAGAGCTGTACTTGGGTGTATCACTCTTCATGACATGTCTTTTGGGGGCTTGCTATTAATTGGCTTAAACTGGGACACGTTGCACTCAGTACTGTACACAGAACATTCGCCGTGGCCTCGTAACTGTAAATTGATGCTGCACACTTCAGAGTGCTTTTAGAAATGCTGTTGCTTTTGTTGCAGAGTACATTTCACATCACTGCTAGCTTTTGGCTCTTCAACGCATATCGTGCTACTGCTTCTTGCTTTTCTAGTCTTGTCCTAACTTGAGTGGTTTCCCTAATCAGGGTGTAAAAGGATTTCTTTAAGCCTTGTTACTCAAACCACCATGTAATCCAGAGTATGGTTGTGTATGATGTCGTTAATGCTACAGTTGGAAGAATTTAGTTTTGTTTTCAAGAGCAGTGTGGGCAGGGCAGAGCTGAAGGCTGGCTGAAAGCTAAATTAAAACCCGGGCTTTGGAGGCTATCAAGTGTATTGACGTTGCATGCAGTAATATGTATCTTGAAAAAATTTTGGGTTTAGGCATTTATTTGTAACTGTTCTCTGTTGGATTCGATAGCTAACTAATCAGGTTGCAACAGGATTTTTTTTCCCTTCACTCTGCTGAGATTAAACTTGAGTCTGCGGCACTTTGCAGCTGTGATAGGTACCTCTTCTTTTTCAGATCGGAGCCCCTCGCAGTCTCTGTGCTCAGGAGCTGGAGCTCGAGCAGAGCACAGTTCTCTCTGTGGAGCTGCCTACCTTGCTGCTGGCACAGGCCACGAGAGGGGAGAGCTCTGCGTTTCCGAGACGAGACGGATGGTATAACCATTGTAAGATGGGATAAGGCTAACATTAGGCGAGTGATTTGTTTTCCTTTTCCTTAATAAACGTGCTGGTTTGGTAGCTTTGTGGCTAGAAGACACCTACGTTGTTAGTTTCTCCATCAAAGCAACAAACCTCTTATAAGCCAAAAAAAAAAAGTCCCAAACTCAAGAACAACCCAAACCACTTGGAGCCTGTTCAGTCTTAGAAAGAGACATTTAGTAAATATCATTTCTTGGTAAGGTTGCACCAGTGTGTTCGCAGAGTCAGAAGAGAGGGCTGTGTCTCAGACTTAGACTTGGGCGTTGTGAGTTCTAAACACATTTCCATTATTACTAAATTTTAAAGTAACTTGGGATGAGGTTTGAAGTATTAATTTTACCTTTGTATGACAACTTGCAAAAAATAAATCCTTCTGGTCAGGGGAACTGCGTGTTTTTAGTTTCATTATGGACAGTGCCTTAGCCTGTGTCTGGAATTGTGCATCGTTAGTTCTTTTTATAGGTCTTAGTTAGCAGAAGTGGACACCCTAGAGGTACTTGAAGTATTAGACCATTTTCAAAATTCAGTTCATCGCAAGTTTAAGATTCTTTGGAAAATGGGTTTGATAACAATTCCTGATGATTTTTTTACTGGCTGAAGTTTCCAACTTTATGGGGAATACTGTTTTGTTTGGGGTGAGGAAGTGATTTTTTTTGCTGATGGTTTCCCTCTGTGGTAGCTGCTGACAAAATGCCAGCTGGTAGGAAGCTTCCAGTAAACCTAAGCAGGCATTTTCTGTTTACATTTACATACAAGCTTTCTGACAAATTTGAATGCAGAAAATAAACAATTTGGCTCCTATATGTTAACTTATCTAAAACTCTCTTACCTCATTACTGGAAGGGCATTGTGGTGACCAGTCTGACCTCCCTGTTCATTTTTGTACAAAAATTAACTGTATTTCTTAGTGACTGTTATCTGTCACCCTTCACAACAGAAGTATAAAGATGTTAGTGCATTATGCCTATATGTAAAATGTATTTTTATACTTGATGCTGATCAGGCGAGAAGAAATCCTTCTCTCCCTGAAGTTGGGGGGCTTTTATAAAGAACAGATCCTTCCCTGTCTATTTTTTATTTTCTCAAATTGTTTGAACAGATGTAAACTACTAAAAAAAAAAACTTTTATCATGTAATTTTGATGCTCATAGCTAGTTTTTCAGAACTTTTTCTAGAAATGCTTAGAGAATCTCCCACTGCTGGTGGATTTTGAGTAAGCTTGTCTCCTGCAGTAAGGCATGCTGTTGCCAGACGCTGCAGAAGTGTCTTCTAGGCTAAATCATTAATGGAACTAAACTTGAAATGTAATTAACTACAGGCACAGCAAATGCTAATTGAAAACTTCTCATCGGGTACAGCATGGAGCTGTTTCTCACTCATCGGTAAGCCCCCAGAAATCCTTTGCCAAAATGCTGAACACTGTGTCTGAGCCAGCCAGCGCTGAGTCGCTGGCAGTGAGGGCCAGCTCTTGCTGTGTCCTCATTTGAGCGCGTCCTAGGGTGTGTGTAGCCAGGTCTTTCGGATGCTGCATCCGCGTGGGCTTTGATTTACAAAATAGGTATTGGAGAATCACCTGCGGTACTTGCACTGGAGGCTGTGTGAGAGGAGGGTGGTTGTGCTTCTGCCGGGAGCCCCGAGCTGGCACCCTGGTGGCATGGTCAGCAGTCCTCAGGTTTGGTGGTCCTCACCGCCTGGCAGTGACTTTGCACTGAAGCTTTTAACTCTTTTTTTTTTTTTCCTGCTCCATCTCATCTTCAGACTAAGGCTTAAACACCAAGCAGTGACTGATTTGCCAGGACAATCTGGAAAAATGGCTTTATGCAGGAGATAATCTCTTCTCACCTAAGGTCAGGTGATGTCCGTCTCTTGCCCAGCAGTATGTTCTCTCTGTCCGGGCTCTCTCTACGTATCAGCACCTCTCCAGGTGTGTCTGCTCAAACTGTTCAGGCAAAGCGGCTTTTGTTCTCAGTGGCACCTGATGGAGCAGGGACAGAGCCTTTTTAGGGGATTTGTTGGTTATCCAGAACGTGCCAGTATCGGTTAGGATAACACAGGGCACTAAAATTGCCTTAAAGTGCATTTGCCACACATGTAATTTAAAGTTCTGCGTTCTTACTTTTTCAGAATCAAATAACATAAAGAAAACCATTAGTTACCTCATGCTATAAATCTATGTAAATTTTGACTGTAACATACAGATCACATGAAAATATGCATGCTATATGAAAACATTAGAAGTTAAGAAAAAGCAAGTAGAGTATTTAGGAAATAACACAGTAAGTTGTAATAGTTAATTCAGTGTTCAGTTCTATACATTATTTGACATAAAAACATTATCTTTGTAAAGAATATCTTCACATTCACTTTCAAAGCACCATTCTCTTTTTGCCTGAGACTTTGGACAGACTTCTTTCTTTCTTTCTTTCTTTCTTTCTTAAAATAAATTGGCTAAAGCACAGGGTGGGAGGGTTCAAAGTACTGAGGAGTCCTTTGTTTTCTTTTAGGAACTTCTCTTCATATGACATGTATCCTATTAATTTCTAAACAATTTCCAATTTGTTGCATCACATTGCTCCTGCTTGTAAATCTCTGAACTCCTTTGCCTCTCGCAGTGTATCTGCTGAAACTTTACAAGGAAAAGGCATTTGTGCTCACTTACTTACCCACTCCTAGCTGGGAGCTTTGTTTTTTTTCTTGGTAACTTCAGTTTGTCTCATTTCTCACACTTTGATACTTTACCTTTTATGGTACCAATCCACAAGACCATCCTTCCCTGGCCTGCCTTCCCCTGAAGTGGTGTCATGGGGATCAGGAGTAGAATCGCATCATCTTGCAAATACACGTGTCGTCTTTCTTGGTTCTTGCAAACAAACCAGGTTGTGTTTGCAGCATCTACAGCTGCTGCTCTGATGGAAACCTCACGTGAGTGTGGGGGTTGGGATCACCTGCTCTGCTGTGGCCAGGTCAGGTTTGTCTCCCCTGTTGCCAGCACTGTCGTGCTCCCACCCTGAGCCCCATCCTCGCTCCAGCGGAGAGCTCGCCCCGTTCACATTCCAGCTGATGACCTAGTGCCCTTGAAGGAGTGAACTGCCTCTAGGGCAAAACAATGATCAGCAATAAAAATTCCAGATGTAAAAACACCGGTGCCTTTGGTTTAGTTTGGAAGGAGTCATCTCTTCTCATTCCAGCTTTGGAACTAAGTCATGCTTCATCTCCCGATAGCCAGGAAACAGGGAAAGAGAATGTGATGCGCAGAAGGATCCCACCCTGTAATATTAGTAATAATTTCCAAATACCCTGCTGTTGTTCCGAGTGCCTTATCTCCATCCAGATCCCAACAAAAGGTATTTCTGTTCCTTGTGCTCTTTTCTCTTATGCCTCCCTAACCTCATAGCTACTTACGATGCTTTGTATATCACCTGCTGTGCGCCACCAAGCTTCCCGGCTGTGTTCCACGCGTGACAAGTGCCAGGCTGAGGCTGCTGAGCTCTCCTTCACTGGAGGCTACAGCCAGGACCCCTTCCCTGCCTTCCAAGGGCTTTTGTGTGGAGTCTGGCTGTGAAGATGGTTTAAGGACTGTTACTAAAAGAGCAAGTGCTTGTGGCATCAGGAGATACTGTAGCATTCTCGTTGCCAACTTGCACGTCAGTATTTCACAGAAGAGAAGGAAAGATGTGGTTTGGGAAATGTGATCTCCATGCAGCAGGTCCACAGGTTGCCTTTGAGGATGGGGCTATGCAAGGAAAACAGGCTGCTTTTTCTAAAGGGTAATAGAGATCAGACGATGGGGGCTAGTGCAGCAAAGCATTTAACGTGGAGTAGTAAAGGTAGATTTGATGTACATCCTACTGCTTATTCAGAATGTTTTATTGATATCCAGCTAAACAATGTACATTGAATTTGTCCTCCAGGTGTTAGAGAAACTATGCTTAAAAGCACCTAAGAAACTGATTATACATAATTTTGTGTTTAAATATAACTAATATTTAATAATATTTTATTATTTAATGTGTAATTTAAACTAAAACCTCATTTGTCAATATGGGCATGTAAATATTTTCCCCTTACGAAGTATAAATATTCCTTATCTGAATTGTTTGTTGAATGAAAAGCAATTTTTCTGCAAAACAGTCACTGAGAAATACTTGGACAAGCTTTTCCCTTTTATTCATACCTTTAGTAGTAACATGGTATCAGTATAACTGAAAATAATGGAAGCATTAAAACATTCTGTGTTAAATTGATACATGCTGAAATAGGACCTTGCTCTGACCATTGAATTCATCACAAGCCAGTTGGGCAGTTGGGGCTGTTATTTATGGATCATTTTTCTTCGGTGGGATCTTGCAAATCCACAGCCTCTCGGGTGAGGGGAGGTGCAGGTCAGGTCCAGAGCTGGCTTCGCCGTAAATCAGAATTTCTAAAGGAGCAGTAATACGACAACTAATAGGTGTACTAGGAGATGCAAGAATATATATTTACCTAAGCCATTCTGTTGCGTCAGTTGTTTGCAGGTTGTTGACCGGGTGGCACTGGCAGGAGCTGTGCTGTTACTGGTGGCACTGGTGTGGCACGACTCGTCCTTGAGCGTTCGCTGGCCTGGCCTGCGAGAAGCCCAGCAGCAGAAATGTCGCTGGGCTGTAATTACTGAATCATTGGAGCGTGGCTTGGGTTAGGAGTCATGAAGCAGTAAAACTTCTTTGTCCTGCATGATGCGCGTGTGTGCTGCTCGCCGCTGCTCCCAGGGCGGTGGCCAGGCTGGCGTTCCCCACACCCAGCCCTGTGCTGGCGGAGCCAGAGCCCGCAGGGAGCCCGGGTGATGGATCTGCCCTCAACTGCAGGGCAAAGGAGCGTCCGCCTCTCCTGCAGGGTTCTGATGGCAAAGGCTTCACGTAGGTCTGTAATCCACCCTTAGAACTGGAGCCTGACACAAAGGCAGCAGCTGGAATTAGGTTTTCCCTGGGCTGGGCTGAGCTTGCCGGCTGGTTTGGGTCAAAGGAGGCGCCTGGGGGAAGCAGCACAGTGTCTGTGCCGAGGCAGGTGCTGCAGGGATGTCGGAGCAGCCTGGAGGCCTCGCAGCCAGAGCAAGGGCCAAGTTTCAAATAGCACCTGAGCACCCCACCCCGCTTTGTCAAGACTTTTAAGCATCCACGGGGCCGTTTGCTTTTCCTGTTGGTTTCCTATTTGGCTGGGGATGTAAGCAACTCAAGACGTGGGGGACTTGGACCACGAGACAGAAGGGAACAGAAGAGACCTTTTGATTAAAAGAATTACTGGGATTTAAAGGAAGAAAATAATTTCTCCTACCAGCCTTGTTGTTAATTTAAAAAGCAGTTTTAGAAGTGACAAATATCCTTCTGTTTGCTTCCTGTGCCTGAAATACTTTTCGTGCGTTTTTACAAATTCTCCTTGAAGCAGCAGCTCTCCTCTTTGCTTGCAGAAGGTTGTGCCCATTTTATTTGTGAAGTGGGAGTTGCTGGGACAAGGGCTGCACTGGCAGGTGGCTGCAGAACAGGCAGGAGCAGATCCTGCGCAGGGTAAGGGTTCGGTGGAAGGAGATGCTGGCCAGAGTGCTGGCTTTGTATGTCCTTGGCTCTTTATTCCCTCCGTCTGCTCTTCATCTTCGGTTATTAATGTATATAGGGTCTATTTATATATATATATATTTCTATATATATATATATTTCTAAATTCACTTTAAACTTATTTTTCTCCGAACTTTCAAGTTTGCATATACCTTCTTGATTAGTAAGCGTGCACCTTCTAAAACGGCTTAATCATTGGTACAAATATAAAAATCAAAGGTACTGGGCACATGGAGGAAGGTTTCTGGAAGGGCAGGATTCACTGGGGACTCGCTTCCACAGGGTTGAGGTGTGAGAACAAAGTGACTTGATACGGCTTTTTCGGTTCAAGATAAAATACTATTTTATACTTGTTGCCATTTTCTCTAGGTAGGTAAAGTTGTATTTTCAGACTGAAAAAAACCCACAAACGCTTAAGGGTGGTTTTTGTTTTGGCATTTTTCTCAGTGAGGCTCATGGAAGAGGTGGTTATTGATTTTTAACTTTTGTTCCGTGTCTGTTTCTGTCTTTGCCTTTTGTATCCAAACCGGGTTTTGACAGTGTTTAAAATTTAGATGAGCAGCTTCAGTTGAAATGTAAAGTTTTATAGAAACCTTTTTCTTGATCTGATATTTTGTAAACCATTTCTTTAATGCAGCCCAAGTACTGGCACTAGATCAGTTTGGCAGTGCTTAAGACAGTTGTCTCAGATTATATATGTGTGTGTGTGTACAGGTATACATGCATACATATATGTATGTACATGGAGTGGGTAATATGTATTATTGCACATTAAAATATCCATGATTCTAATTATATTTTTTACTATAGGGCGTATCTGCTTAGACAAACGGACTTCCTTTTTAGGCTCTGATTTTCCTAACTCGACAGGACACCATCGTTTAACCAGTTAATTTGCACTTAGCATATTTAAAGCAATCAGAATATTAAATATTCTTTGCCACCTTATCTTGGTCCACGGTCTGTTGAATTGGAGCTTCTGGAATTGCTTCTTTTGGGCTTTTCCGTCACTTCCATCGGTTTCTCTTCTGTTTGGCATTAGGCTGCAGTTTAGACTCGAGGCAATTGGAAATATTTGGCTTTTTGACTGTTAGCACAAACCACTTATTTAAGGCCTGTCCACCCTAGAAGATCCACCAGTTGCCACCTTAGGCTAAAGGACCCAAAATGCTTGTTTAAACTAAAAATAAACCACACCGTTGGGGTTTGTTTAAATAATGACTTATCTCCAGGAGAACTGGGAAGTGGTAGTGACTGCAGCAATGCCGGTTGGAGCCTGGGAGCTGGCAGGTTCATCCAGGCATCTCTGAAAGGGAATGGAGCTCCGGCCAGGGAGGCTGCGTGACCACCCCGGAGTGCCCACGGCCGTGCCCCTGCTCCTGGGCTTTGCTCTCAGCTGCAGCTGCTTTTGGGAGAAGACCGTGGAGACGGCCACCTCCGCAGTCCCCGTGTCACAACCAAGGTAGAGCTGAAGCAGGGGCCGTGGGGGTTGTGAGGTGAAACCTTCCTGGACCCCTGAGAACAGGAGATCCTTTAAATCCACTGGCCTGACGTGAGGGAAGGCGCTGCAGCTGTGGGCAGGGTGGGGATGGGGGCGTTCGTGTATCCGAGAGCTCAGTACCCAAACATGAGCCCAGATTTTCAGCGTAGCTCTGCGCCTGCTTATCTCCGCTCTTCTGAAAATCCAGTCGTTTTGTTTCAGTGTCCTGGGAGCTCAGTTTCCCTGAAAGAAAATCTGCTGATGACCTGTCGGGAAGTCCAGCTGCTGTGCTTCCTGGTGGAGCGGCTCAGGGACGGGTTTTATGCGCAGGCACCCAGGTGGCCTGGAAAAGCAAGCGTTAGGGGCTGGAGTGATGCCTTTCTAAAAAAACCCAACCCATAAAGCGGTGGCCGGTAGGTAAGACGCACTCTGTATAGCAATAAGAAACACTCGCCTGCACAGATGGTGTCCTGGGGCTGTCACGGTGGCCGTACTGGTGACGGCTGTGGGATGAGAGTGTGGCTGCTGTGGGGAGGGTCCTTGCGGAGCCCAGGACCCTGGGGCTTGACACCGGGGAATGTGGAAATCCCATTCTAGCTTCACGTGGCCTTTCCTCTAAACCGGGAAGGGGTGGCAAAGGGGGGTGCCCAACTGGGTTAATTAATTTAGTGCAATGACATAGGGGAGCCTTTTTTCTCATGATGCCTACTGCCCTTAAATGTTGAAACCGGGTCTTTGTAAGCAATGTCTGTGTATCTATGTGTATATATGAGGGACAAATTTTAAATTACTGCCTTTTTTCCCTGTTTATTTTTCTGAGTAATTCCAGATGTACTTTAGTCTCTCTACTGTCAAAACTTTTATATTGTAAATCTGATGCTGGTGGCTTTTGGTTATTTTGGTTTTTGTTTTTGTAAAAAAGAAAAAAAAAAAAGAAAAAAAAGAAAAAAGAAAAAGAAAAAAAAAAAAAGTCTGCATCTCTCTATGTTGTCAGTTTTAGGCTGTAAATTCCAACTACCAATAAAAGCTCAAAATTCACGTGCCGGTGGTGGATTCCTCCATCCTGCAAGACACACTCAGCCTCTGCTGTGCCACATCCCACCCTCTACTCGCATGAGCGGGACGGCTGCACTCCCCAGCCTCGGCCCCGGCGGGCAGGGGATGAGCGAGGGCCGGCAGCCTTTCGGGGTGGTGCCGCAGGGTTCTCCAGCCCGCGCACCCAGGAGGGCTGCCGGCCCTGCTGCAGGAGGGCCGAGGAGGAGGTTGGGTGGCTTCCTGCAGCCCCCAGCCCATGCAGAGGCCGGGGTTGCTGGTGTCCAAGTTGGCTGTTGGTGGCATAGGAGGTGAAGGTGGCTTTCTGGCCTACGGTGTCTCACGGGAGGATGGGCCCGGTGACACGCTGCTGTATGGCAAACGTGGCTTTGGCCTCCAGAGCGTGAGTGGTGCTGTTGACCGGGGGAGCGGTGCCGGGGCAGGTTGTTGCTGGTTCTGGATGAAACCCCCAGCGCCTGCGGGCTGTAACGGCTGCCTGGCTAATGGGGGAGGCACTGAGGTTCTCCCTGCCACTTGGGATGGTGCTTTCGCTGACCCCAGTTCAGACTTGGCCAGGCCCTGATCGGGGCACCTTGGCCCCTAGCGACTTTGCCAGATGTTTGCCTCTGTACCTGACTGGTCCCCTTCTGTTGAACTGTGTAGCTGCACGGTGGGAAGATCTCAGTCCTGTGGCTTCTTGTGCCAAAATCCTCAAGTTTTCACCCTGAAGAAAGCTGCTGGTGGTGCAGGTAAGGCTGCAGCAGCAGTCGGCGCTGAGGTGGAGCAGGGCTGGTCCCCCTCACTCCCCCAGCTGTGGGCATCCCCTCCGCTGGGTCTGGAGTGACCTTTCAGGACTTTGTGATGATGCTGAAGCGTGAAGCCTGTCATTTTTTAAGGGTGCCTGTCTTGGTGGCTGCAGCCAGGAGCAAGTTTGAGAGCTGCATGAAGCCGCTGCTCCTGTATTCAAAAAAGCATTTTGGTTGGTTCTTCAAGGGGAGCTGGACACAGGCTTGGTACCAGGTGCCTCCTGCCCTGGTCCCTCACTGTGCCTAATGCTTCCCAGCACCGGCTGGTGATGGGGGCAGCCCGCACCATTGAGTGTGGGTTTCTTTCCAGCTCTCCTTTAACACCGTTTTGCATCCCCAGCTGCAGCGCAAGGCAGCTCTCGGTGTGCATCACGGCAGCAGCTCCACGCTGGCCCCAGCACCATGTCATTGTGCTGCTGTTGCTCCCTGGGAACAGTAGTTTGCCCAGCAGGTACCTGCATGATGCAGTGGAGCCGGGTCAAGGGGCCACCCCCAATGGTGCATCAAGGCCAGAGCCCACCAGCACAGCTGAGCTGTGGGGATACTGGGGTCACCAACCCAGTGTCCCACGGAGAAGAGTAAAACTTGCCAGCACAAGCAGGGGCAGGTACGACACTGCTACCTCACAGCACAGGACAAAGGTCCTTGTTTGCCACAGGAAGGCAGCGACTAGTGTGGCCTCTGCTTGGGTGAGTCCCCAGTGCTGTGCCAGCCTCTCTCCATGAGGGACAGCTGAGTCCCCGAGGGACAGGAGCTGTGGTTCCCGCAGCGCTGGCCCGGTGCCCTGAGACATAGCTGGTGTCAGTGGCAGTGAGGCAAAAGGGCATGTGTCATATTAATTTTTTTATTAAATTCAGTTAGTTTTCTCTTTATATAATAACCTTTTTCCTCTAGGCACAATACAATACAAGGACTCTTGTATGTTTGACACAATGTACAGAAACTTCAATAATCTACAACTGCTCAGGTAAGTTACAAAAACCTCCATGTTACACCAGCTACCTGCCACAGCCATTATTGTACAATAAAACAAAGAGGGGAACCGGGGGGGGTTAAGACTGTACAAAGATCTCTGCACTGAAATAAAACATTGTACTCCTTTAAAAACAAGACAGGTAGAAGAGCTGGCCGAGCTTGCGGGGGCAGCTGGGGGGTCGGGCCCCAGGAGACGCAGTGGATGCAGGCAGGGAGGGCAGCAGGTCCCGAGCGCCCCGGCCCTGCCTCTTTGCACCTCCTGGCAAGCAACGCTCGGGTGGAGCGGGGCCAAACCTCACCGTGTTCACACCAGTGCAGGGAATGGATGAGGTGCTGCAGGATCTGTTTCTGTACCGAGATTCCCCTTTTGCACTGACACTGTGACAGCGACAAGCAGGGAGGTGGCAGCGGGATGTGCGGTCCCCAGCAGCACCACTCGGCCGCCAGGCTGGGTGTGACGGTGCGGGCAGAGCACAAGCCGGGGGGGCTCAGGGTGGGGTGGCGGTAGGGAGGGCAGTACTGTGTGGTGCCCTCGGGGCTGCTGCCCCCTCCTTCCCGCAGGAGGGCTCAGGGTTGAGGGGGTGACCTGTGCAAAGAGCCCGGGTGGCACCTGCCAGCACAGCTGTGACAGCTGTGTCGCAGCCCTGGCATCGCTGCCAGTGGGGACCCTCAGCCACAGAGGCTCCTGGCTGCAGTGGAGCTGGACCCCTCATCCCAGGAGCCGGTTTGGTCCTCCCCCCATGCAAGGGGACAGAGGGGACTGCACCAGGGCAGCAAGGCTGTGGCATGTGGCACCCCCATGGGGAACGGGAGCCCCGGACACAGCCTCAGCCCGCAGCTGCCTGCTGGGAGCAGAGCGGCCACAGCCACGTCCCCTCCCAAGACACAGAGCCTAGTGCCTGCAAGCGCCATCCGCCAGCGTCCCCGGGTTGGCAGCGGCATGCGCGTTTGTTCTTGTCCAGGCCTGGGACAGCTGTCCGGGCCGCGCTGGCCCAGCACTCGGGCGAGTCACCTCCACCAACACCAGCACCCTGAGCTGCACATCCCCGGTTCCAGCAAGGCGGGAGCAAAGCCCAGGACACGCTTAGGCCAGCTACTGCGCTATGGGGCGGTGGGCGCCAGGTCAGGTGGGGGCAGGGCTGGTTCTCCCCCGTGGATGCCCTGGCAGACATGCAAGCCGCGGGGAGGACGGGGCAGCAGCTCCTGCTTTCTCCAGCGGCGTGGGGTGTGGTGGAGGCGAGGTGCCCCCCCTCCACCGGCTGAGGACACCCCTGCTGCCACAGAGAGCCGGAGCGGGGCTACCCAGCACGGGGGGTGCACAGAGGACACGCAGTAACTACAGGGCTCAGACAGGCCTGGGAGGACAGAGCGGGACAGGCTCCCGCCCGCACCCCCCAGCCGGCTTCAACGCAAAGAATTCCTCCACTACACAGTCCTACCATAGTGTAACATACCGATCCTGCCCCGCTGCCGCCTGGGGGTGCGTGGCCGCAGGCCGCCCAGCACGGCACGCCTGTGGCAGGTGGGAAGGAAGGCCATCTCCTCCTCTCCAGTCAGTTACAGCCCCGGCTCAGCTGCGAGCATGGGTGCTGCCCGTGCTCCACGTGCTGGGGCCCGGGAGACGCTGTGCCTGGAACAGAGGCTCCCCTGAGCCGGTCTCACGCGTCCGACAAGCAGCTCTGGATGCGGTCGATCCACTGCTGGGCTAGCTGCACGTCCTGGGCACAGAAATTGTAAACTCGTTTTGTCGTCTTCAGCTGCAGGGGAGGAGAGGGGAGGTGAGCGGGGCCAGGCGGCTGCGCCCAGGGAGCCAGCAGCATCCCCCGGAGCAAACTGCCGGGCTCCTTGCCCCAAGGTGCAGCTCCGTGCCCCACTCACATCGAAGAAGGCTTTCTCATCCACCGTCTTGGGGGCCCCCATGGAGGGGGTTCCTGGGGTGATGGACTCCACCTCGGCCAGGTCGATGACCCCTTTGCACTCCGTGTCCATCCGGCTGTCATAGTACCGCAGCTGCAGGGAGAGGCCCCGCCCCTGTCAGCACGCCCAGGGGGAGGGAGCGATGCCCGGACAGACCCTGGGGCTCACCCGCCCCTCAGTACCTGATGTTTGGTTTTATCCAGCACGAACCAGCGAGGCTTCCACGGTTTCATGAAGGCTCCTTTCTTGTACAGCGACCCCTCGTAGGACCTGCAGGGGCCAGGCAGCGCGTTAGGGCAGAAAGGAGAGAGGGGCCAAAGGGCAGTTCGGTCTGTGGCACCCCAGCATCAGTGGGGACAAGAGGCGCTTTGGGTCTGCACTCTGCAGAACCCACACACCCTCCCCCCGCCCCAGGGAGGGAGCCCCCTCCCAGCACCGCGGGCAGCCCCTGGCACCCCAAGCCCCCCTCGTGCCTGTTCTCGCTCTCTGACATCTGGAACTGGCTGTAGAGCGTGCTGGTGCTCTTGCGGCCACCCTGCTTCCCGCTGGAGGGGGTGGAGGTGCTGCTGGTGTCGCTGTCGAGGCTGAGGTTGAGGGTAGAGCCCACGCCGCTCTCCTGCAGGTACACGCCAAGCGAGCGCCGGTGGTGGGAGAGGCCGGAGGACATCAGCAGAGAGCTGGGGGTCTGCGGGGAGCAGACAGCACAGCATGAGGAGGGGGATGGCCCTCAGGCACATCCAGCCTGGGGGCTGAGCACCAGCAGCCCCCCTCAGCCCCGGGCTGCAGGAGCAAACACCTGCTTTGCTCAGGGCGCCCTTGGGCAAAGCGGACGCCTGCCCTCCAGCCCTCCCCGGGAGGTCACACAGCCCCCACCTACCCGGTTGCCCTCCTGCCGTGCCTCGGTGCGCTGGGAAGCTTTGACCTTGTCCCACGTGTCCTTCCAGCGCTCTGGGACCTGCCCCAGCTCCATCTCCAGGTTGTGCAGCTCCTGCGTGGGGATTCAGGCATCAGCCCAGGAGGGGCTAAGACTCCTGGGACCACTGTCCCAGGAGCTCAACTGACTCCAACCCTGCCACAGCCCTGTCCCACTGTGTGCACGGGGCAGCGCCACACCTGTGGGGACACCATGGCAAGTCCAGGCCAGGGCCAAACCCAGTAGCAACGCGTAGAAGACGCTGCCGCCAGCCACGCTCTTACCTCCAGCAGTTTGGAGATGGCATCAGGCTCCACGCGGCTGCGGTTGTCATAGCATGGCCAGATGATCTTGCGCTTTGTCTGGGGGGCACTGGTGTCCTGCCGATCCGCCTCCTCTACGTGCTCCGGCTGCCCCTGCGTCAGCTCCCAGTCATAGGACGGGCCCTCAGAAAGTGTCTCCTCCGTATAGTAGTCCCATACCTTCAGGTTGGAAATGTTGCTGTACGGCCTCAGCACCTGCGGGAGAAGTAGGGTTATGCTCGGGGAGGGCAGCGGGACACAGCCCTGGCCACGCTGCAGGGACAATCTGCCCAGAAAGGTGATCAGCCCCTTCACAATGAGCTCTTCCCAAGGGCGATGCTTTCTGACCGGTAACAAGAGGCAGCTGATGCTGGAAGGAAAAGGCAATGCTGGGCCAGAGAAAGGCAGAGCTGCTCCCAGCTTTGGGCCAGGACTGGGCTCAGACCAAATGACAGCCCTGAGCTGCTCCGCTGCAGCCTGGCCACATCAGCAGAGCGCAGCGCCCCACCTCCTCCCCCACCCGGCCCCAGAAGCTCCTGAGGATGGATGTTCCCAGCTTGTGGCGGTGAAGAGCAAAAAATGAGACCCTGACAGCTCCAGCTGGGGACCTGCGCTCTGCAGCGTCACCTGCGTCACCCCAGCTCCTCTGCAGGGACACGGTTCTAGCGCCTGACTCATCCCATATGCCCCCCGCAGTGGCAGACACCCTCCCCAGGGCTCCGGCATGGCAGCCAGGCAAGAGAGCCCACCCGGGTGGGCGAATGCCATGGTCCAGCCAACAAGGGGATGCTTGCTCGGCTTCATGCAAGCAAGGAGACCCTGGAGTGGCCCCGGCAAGCCCTGTCCAAGCCCTGTGGCGCACGGGGGCTCAGCTGGGCTGGACGGACACAGGGCAGGAGCGCAGCTCTCACCTCCCCATCCTCAGGGGCATACATGTAGTTGAAGAAGATGGGGGCTTTCTTGTTCAGCCGGTCAATGTAATCCCAGATGGACTTGTAGACCTGCTGGCTCTTCCGCTCACCCTTCTCCTCGTACAAGAGGCCTGTGGAGAAGAGGGTGAGGAAGGGACATTATTTGGGGCAAGGCGTGGGGCTGCCATCCACTTGCAGGCCCTGTGCACTGTCCTCACCCAGCTCGATGCGCTCGTAGTCAGAGTCCAGCAGGAATGTCCGGAAACGGTTGGAAATGTAGTGGTAGCTGAGGAACTTCAGGTAGTACTGGCTGAACTCAAACTCCATAGGGAACTGCAGGTGGATCTGCAAGGAGCAGCACGGGTGAGACCTCCCAGGACCCACAAAGTGCAGGCTGACTCCAGACTCGTTCCCCGCACACGAGGAGCCAGCCCTGGTGCGGGGGGAGAGCCAGCTGGTGCAGAGCTGGCGCACTTGGAGCTCACCTGGTGTACGCAGTCCAGGAACTGCAGGAAGATGGGGGCAAAACCGCTGCTCTGACTGGCCAGGGTCTGGGCTCCGCGATGGCTGAAGCGGTGCCCAAAGGACAGCCACTCCTTCTCCACAAGCAGGCGGAAGCCCTCCAGTGTCCGGTAGTAGGGGTCCGACAGCAACTGCACTAAGGAGACCACCTGCAGGGACAGCGGGGCTCGAGATGCTCGTGGGGAGACGGCCACGGGTAGCTGTCACATTGGGCAGCTGTCGGGCTCCTACCTGCGTGGTGATGTCCCAGCCGTCCTCCAGGCTGACCAACACAGAGGAACCCGTGTCCAGCAGCTCGACCACCAATACCGAAATCTGCAGGATCTTATGGATCTGCCAAGGTAAGGGCCAAGAGTTACTGCAGTGCAGGAAACTCCTTTGCTGGACGTCGTGCAAAGCCACCTTTTCTCGTGGAAGCGGATGAGCCGAACGAAGCAGAGCACAGAGGTTATACAAGGCCTCCGTGTTCAGGCCCTGTGCAGCACCCTTCGTCAGCAACAGCAAGGCCAGCGGGGCACCACCGCCGCACCCCAAGCAGAGCTGTGGGTCCCTCGCTCCCTCCAGCAGCCAGAGGGTCCAGCCCCACAGCAGCTCCACAGTGGGACCAGTCCCACAGAGCAGCAGCTCCCTGGGTCACCCTGGCTACTGCTGGCACGGCCCTACACCAACCCCTTCACAGCGTTCCGCCGTCCTGCAGATCCTGCCCCGCTTCCCCGGCCGGCAGCTGCCGCAGACACCCGCAGCTCTCGTGTCCAGCACCGCAGAGCGGCACTCTGGGCTATTCTATCCTCATTTCTTGCACCAACCTTGTTCCCTTAGTGTCTCCCACTTCATGCCACAGTGATGCTCTGGAGAGGGCACCTGGACCCCCATTCTCACTTTGCCAAGAGCAACAGTCAACAGCAAAGACTCCTACGGACGAGAGCCCCTCCAGGCTTTGGGTGACAACTGACCTGGGACAGCCACTCGGACTCCTCCAGGGACCGCAGGTAGGCGACACTGGGGTCAGTGGAGGGGCAGCCAGGCACGCAGGCCTTCATCAGCTTCTTGAAGCTGGCCTTCACCTGCCGCACGTCGAACACCTCGATGGGAACCACCTCCCAGTGCTGCAGCGGGTCCGGTTTCACCCCCTGAGGGAGGAGAGGATCAGCATCACCCCGAGACACCCCCTGAGCAGACCCACCACCACCCATCCTTCCCAAGGATGCTGCTGCCAGGTGTCAGGGTTACCTTCAGCTGTGACTTGTCCCCGATGATGTAGAGCGAGGCCCGGTGCTGCCGCAGGAAGCTGGCCTCCGAGGGGGTGCCGTTGTGCTGGGCACCCAGCAGGTCTTTCCCAGCCAGGCGTGATCCGATCTCCATGTTCAGGGCATAGCTGCTTATGCGCCCGCCGGCTCGGATGCTGCCCCACTTGCCTGCAAGACAGCCAGCAGTTAGGCTGGGGGCCCCTGGCTGGCTCAGGGGCTGTGCTGGCATCTGCGTCCCCCCAGCTGGGCTGGCCCAGGGGCCAGCAGCTCGCCACGAAAGCAGGAGCCGAGCTGCTGTCACCCCAGCACCCTGGGAACACATGCCGGGAAGGTGCTGGGAACCAGGTTTGCTTTTGCTCCTTCTCCTTGCTGGGTGCTGTAGGATTTCCTGCCTGGTGGATGGAGAGACCAACACCAGCAGCTCCACGCCCCATCACCTGCGCAGCCCACAGCGCACTCCTGCGCCCACACCACCAGGACCGGCCCCTTCCCCACCAGCCAGACCCCGTCCCTGGCCACCACCACCCAAGCACCAGCAGATGCGCAAGGAGCCTAAAGCAAACCTGAGAGGACACTGCGGGGTCAGCTGGGGACTGGCCCGGTACTTACCGCCGGCACCGCGGGCCGGACCAAGCTGGCGACATGCTCAGTGGAGGCGTTAGCGGGCTGCGGTGGGGGGTTACTGGGGCATTAGTCGTGTGAAGGGTTGGAGTGTGTGTGTGGGGGGGTCAGTCGGTGAGGTTAGCACCCGGGTGGCGGTTAGGCGGCTGGCGGTACCGTACCTCGGGGCGTCTCGCGGCCCTTCGCTGACACGCACTTGGGGGTGGAGAGAGTGATGACCCTAGCTCTGTGACCGAGCCCTGAGAGCACAGGACGAAAGCAACCTCAGCGAGGGCAGGGGGGCGAGGCGGACCCACGCTCTCGCTGGGCAGATGCGGGCCGGGCGGGAAGAGGCGCCCGGGGACCCAGATGAAGCAACTGGAGCAATGAGTGGGATGAATGAGATGGCTCTGGGGTGCTGCAGCGGGTCCCTCCCTCCCTCCCTGCAGCTGCCCCACGGCAGCAAGCTCAGGGGGAGCAAAGGGGAAGCATCTACTCTACAGCAGCTGCCCCGAGCCGGGGGCCTCTGCCAGGCCCCCACGAGGCAGAATTCACTCGCATGTCCTCACCTCCGCGGCTAATAGTACCAGGCCCATCGTCCTTCCCTCCCATCACCTGCTTCATGAGCGATCCCAGCTTAGGCTGTCTCTTGTCGGAGAAATCTGTAGCACCAACAAAATGTCAGCTCTCGGCCTCTGTGCTGCTCCAGAGGGGTCCTCCCTCCTTGCCTCCCCACAACTGCTCGGGAGGGAGGGGAAGGGGCCAAAGAGAGAAAGCAGCAGCAAGCAGGAGCGCCCGGGGCCAGGACCAGGAGGCCAGCGCGCGGGAAACACCTTCCAGCTGGAGCCACAGCAAAAAGGCACCAGGCGCAGCAGTGTGAGCAGGGGCCTGTCCCTCCTGCAACTCTGCCCCGGGCACTTTGCCCTGCGGGGGGATCACCCAGTCACTGCCACAGTCCGGCAGCCCCCTCGCCAGGTCTCTCCCCTGCCACCCCCAGTGCTGCTCCGACCCTCTCTCCTTCAGCCGTGGCTCCGGGCACGTCCCCCCACGCCAGGGAAGAGGCCTCAGAGGGGCTTTCAGCAAGCTGCCTCCTCCCCGGGCTGCAGGGAGCCCTCGGCTGTTCCCCCCCAGCCCCCCTGGCCCTCAGTCAGCTCTGCAGCAGCAATGGGGTGGAATGGCTGAGACACAGGATGAATGACACCCGAGCACGGCAGGGCAGCACGGGCAGCTTTGCCCCGGCAGGGAAGGACAGGCTGCTCGGAAAGCAAGGGAGGCAGAGACTTACCAAGGCTTCCCGTGGCAGACCCCGAGCACTGCTGCTCGCTGCGCTGGGGTGCAAAGGGTGCCGAGGTCGCAGCTAGCAGGATCTGTCCCCACCCTGTCCTCAGCGAGCACCTGGATCTGAGCACAGTCTGGGGCTCCCAGTGCTCACAGGTCCAGGGCTACCGGATTTCCCAAAACCCATTCCCACCACCAGCCACGGAGGCCCAGCTGGAGCTGGGAGCTCTGGAGAGCGCGCTGGAAAGGCTCTGCTGCCTCCTCTGATGGGAGTCTGGAGACAGCAGCTCACCTGGCTGCCCAGGCTCGGGGACGGACGGCACGACCCATGACGGGGGCCCTGCGCACACCAGCAGGAGCCCTCCTGCATCCCTGCTGCTCTGCAGCGGTGGCCGCGCTCCTCACCTGAGCTGTTCATGTGCGCAGAGGTGAAGCCGCTGAGTGTGTTGCGCCCGCTGGCGTCGGCGTAGTGCGGCATGGAGTTGATCACAGCCTGCAGGTACTTCTCCTGCTCCAAACTGGTGGAGTCCGTCTGCGAGGGGCCTGGGAGGAGAGCCACGAGCGTCACCACTCTGCCACCGGCACGGGACCCGAGGAGGGGTCTGCAGCCCACTCCCGGCACGGGCGCTGCCCAGGGGCAGAGGGGACAAGCACCTGCAGTGGGGGCGTTCTGGGACTTGAAGAGGCCCACCACACCCTTGCCATGCAGCCCCCCCGAGCGCAGCAGCACGGCCTTGGTGCGGGAGTTTCGCCAGCACACGACAGGGAAGCGGTTCTGGCGGTAGCAGCGGGAGATCCGCTGGATCGTGTTGTCCTGGATGCTCTGCGGCACGATGAGCAGCCCGGGGTAGCTGCAGGAGACAGCGGAGGCTCTGCAGAGCCCAGGGGGGAACGGTGCAAGCCCTGCCCCCAGCTCCCACAAGCCAGGAAAGACCCTCGCTGTCCTCTCCTGACCCTGCGGACCCCCCTCCTCGGCCACGGCCCCACTGAGGCTCACCTCCGGCAAATGGCATACATGCGGTTCACAGTGGAGATGCGGAAGGGCTCGTTCTTGGAGCGGGTAAGGCTGCTGCTGAGGGTGCCCAGCCCCATCCGCTGGTAGTCGCGGCAGCAGGCTCGCTCTACCAGGTGGTTGATGGTCATCTTATCTGAAGGTTTAATGGTGGTAGTGGGGGTCAAAGTGCTTCGGTCCATCTCCTCAGACACTGTGGAGACAGAAAGGGAGTCTGGGTCTGCCCTCGGCAACAGGCACGGTGTCCCACATGCAGCTGGAGGATGGGCTGGAGGCATCTCCCAGCCAAGCAGAGACAGCACAGGGCAGGAGCTCCCTCCCACCACCTTCATCCGAAACAGGAGAGCTCAGCTGCCCTGTCCAAAGGGCTGGGCACCGAAGCTTAGAATCAGAATGGTTTGGGTTGGAAGGGATCTTAAAGACCATGTAGTTCCAGCCCCCTGCCATGAGCAGGGACACCTTCCACTAGACCAGGTTGCTCCAAGCCCCATCCAACCTGGCCTTGAACACTTCCAGGGATGGGGCAGCCACAGCTTCTCTGGGCAGCCTGTGCCAGCGCCTCACCACCCTCACAGTAAAGTTTCTTCCTTATATCTAACCTAAGCCTGCCTCCTTTCAGCTTAAAACCATTCCCCATTGTCCTGTTGCTAAAGGTCCTACTAAAAAGTCTGTCTCCCCCTTGCAGCAAGCATCTTTACTTGTCAGGTTAAAAGCGCAGTGTCAGCTGCCTGGGTACTGACTGTCAGAGCAGTTTTCTTTGGTGCTTTCACATCGCATGATACCACCGAGAGATGAGGAACAGCCCAGCACCAATCGGTCCAGAGCTCCTCCACCACACTGGTCTCATCTCCTCCCTCAAAGGAGAGCAACCACCTGGGAGAAGAGGGCAACACAGGTGAGACCTCGGCTCCAGCAAGGCTTTCAGCCTGCAACACTTCCATCCAGGCAAAATCACTGTCAGGTGGACACAACCCTTGGTGGCTGCCCTCCACACACAGCTTTCCTAATGCTCCTAACGCATTTCCTAATGCCAGAACTAGAGAACAATGATGGATCTGAAAGACCTCTCTCTTCTGGGCCTGAACACAGCCGGTGTTTTTTGCTAATAACTTCAATGATGGACACACCAAACGCTTGTGTAATGGTTGTGGCAGAACTCGAGCTGAAAAGCACTGCAACCAAACTGGGGAGTGAACAAAGGGAAGTGAACAGAAGGAAAGATCAAAAATCAGCCACGTCAGTCGGCCAGACCTGCCTCACACGTGGCAGGGGGAACTGGTCCCCACAGACACCACTTCCCACTGAAACCCTAAATCCCATCCACCACATCTTCTCTGACAGGCCTTCCCACCTGGAAAGGTTGTAGTCTTCAACGCAGAGGACTCCTGTCTCTTCCAGTTCTTTGTTACTCTCAAACCAGTCAACCTCTTCTCACATGTAACCTAACCTGCCTTGCTGCAGCTGAAATCTGTGACTTCATCAGAGGAGCTGAGGCCACAGACCAAAGGACTTGCTCCTTTCTGCAGGGCTTGCTAGATATTGGAAGTATGTCGAGTGGCCACCACCAGCAGATGAGAGCTGGCAGACTGTCGAGAACTGGGAGAGACAACCCTAGTGGTGATCCTCTGCACCAGGGAAGCTCCCACGTCTGCTCCTCTGCAGAGTGATGGCCGAGACCTCTCCTAGCTGGAAGATGCTCCTGCTTCAGCAAGTGCCCCGCTCCCCACAGCCTCCCTTCCCTGCTCAGGGTGCTCCCAACCTGAGATCTCATCCTCGTTGTCCTCTGGGAAGTGCTGGCTGCTCCGCTGCTCCCACATGGGCGGCGTGTATTTCTTCCGTGTCACGTACTGGCGGCCAATTGTTTTCTTGGCATTTTTCACCAGGTTTTTGGAGAGCGTCCTGGAACCAGAGAAGAAGTTGAGGCCAGGTGACACCACCTCCCCCGCGTGCGTGACCACAGCCCAGCACGGCCAGAAGAGCAGCCCCTGAAGGGTTAGAGACACCAACACTCAGTCACACCGAGAGCAAAGCAGAGACAGAGGCATCCCTCACCACTGGCTAGAGGCATGGGGTCAAAATCACTGTCACCACAGGAGGGGAGATGTCACCTGCTAGCTCCCTGGTAGGGAGAAGATGGCTTCTCAGCTGTAGGAGGCCACCAAGCCAGAGGCAGAGCCTACAAGAGCCTACAGTGCTTGCCTTCTCCTGGCTGGATGGCGCAGCCAGGCTGAGCAGGTGCCCCAGCCTCCCGACCCGACAGGAGGCCAGCCTTGTCCCGAGCTCTAATGCCATCACCTCCACATGGGAGCTCCCATCAGCAGTGACCTGGCCTTGTCCCGAGCCCTAATGCCATCACCCCCACATCGGAGCTCCCATCAGCAGCGGCCTGGCTCAAGTCACAGCAGGGGACAGGGGATCCACCCCGGGGATGCTGCCAGCCTGCCCTGACACAGGGCTGCTCCTCACCAGGCAGAGGGGAGGCAACTTGTGGAAGGTGACCTGCTCAATGCCACATAAGGGACAGGGAGAGAGCGCAGCTGGGCTCAGCCACTCCCGAGGGCAGCCTGGGGAAAGCAGGGAAGGGACACCTTCCAAAACCCACAGGTGATTAGGCTGCATGGCTACAACAGGCTTTGCAGACAGAGCTCCAGCAGGCAGGAGTTGCTGAAGGCAGGAATGGCCTGCCCGCACGCAGGACCTCACGCTCACCACTGTCTCGGTGAGCCCCTGGGCTCGAAGGGGAACAAACGCAGGACCTGTGGGACATACATTAGCCAGGGAAGAGGCCACATCCAACCCAGGATAACAGCTACACTGATGCAAAGATCTCTAGAAATTCACCTTTATCAAGACGGGCCAGAGTGAGAGCAGCAGGTCCCTTGTTTTGCTTCACAAAGCAGATGGTGAGGAAAGCCAACTGCTCCCTACATTTACCAAGGGAGGGGAAGCCTCAGGACCAAGGGAGAATGCCGTCCTGAGAAAAAACGCTCAGGTATGGAGGCTAGGAACGGGAGGGCTTTCTAACCGGAGGAACAAGATTTGCAGATAGTGTGGGGCACTGGAAGCAGACTCGGAGGGGGGTGACAAAGCACACCTTGAAGTTCAGACAGGCTTCTGAGACTGTGCCCAGGCCCAGAGCTGGACCCGGCAGCTCTAGAGGTCTCTGGAGGTTAGCAGTACAGGCACAGCTCCCTCAGCATGTCCTGGGATCCACCAGTGCGCCACAGAGCACTAGGATGACTGACCAACCAACTGCCTCTGGAGGCCACGGTGCTGCGACGGTGACAGTGCACACCCCAAACCTGAACGTCAGACCGGCAGCTTGGAAAAGGGCATTCCCCGAGTGACAAGCCCACAGCCCAGGTCGCATGCAGAGCAGGTGAGAAGAAACCCTGGGAGCAGTGAAGGCTGCAGCCTGAGCCAATGCCACCTCGCAAGCTCCCGCCCAGGGTGAAGGCATCTTACGTGGTTGAATGGCCAAGGTGCCCAAGGGACATGACCCCCACTGTCAGGCCCTGGAACATATCGGTCACCTGCTGGGAGCTGAGTCACAAACACACGGGAGAGATGCTTAGACTCCAGGGCACACCAAGCGCGAACACAGCACCAACCAGACCCCAGCGCTACAGCGTCGCTGAACCTAGCCACCACGTGCCGGCACGGGGTCTGGCCACAGGTCAGCACCATGCACAGAGCTTTGCCGCTGCCCCTCAGCACTCCCCATCCTCCGGCACAGCAGAGTCTGCTCTCGTGCCCACTGGAACCTCTCCCATGAGACGTCTCCTCGGGGCTTGCACTGTTTTGGCCTGGGCAACAGGGCTGGGAATGCCACTGAAGCAAACACCCTGCTCCTCGAGTTTGACTGGTCCTCTGCGTGGAGCCAGGAGACCGCTACCACACGTGCAGCATGTCCCCCCACAAACAAGTGGAGATCCTGAGCAAGGAGAGGTCTGAGCAAGGTTGGCTCAGGGACCCTGACCTCCAGCTCAGGAGTCCACGCCCCAGCTTTTCTTGAGTGACCCCTGCTCAGCAGCTTGCTCTGGGTGGACTGGAGGAGGGAGAGGAGAAGCCCTGCAGTGCCTCAAAAGGGTCAAGCGCATCCCCACGTGCTGGTCTCCCCACGGCACGATGGCGCGGGTACCTGAGTGAGGGGTTCTTCTCCTTGGCCTTGGGCTGCATGGCTTGCTTGGGTGACTGGCCCACAGTGAAAGCAAAGGTGCCACGCACGTGCTGGGGGTAGCGCAGCTTGTGCAGGTGCTTCCTGAAGATCTCAGCGCTGTCTGAAGCCACCTCCTCATCAAAGGCAATCTTCAGCAACTGCAGGAACAGCAGAGAGCAGTCACGGCGCACAGCTGGGCCAGGGGACTGGGAAGGGCTCTTCCCACAGCACAGGGCAGAAGAGCTCAGATCCCAGTCGGGAGCAGCGACTGAGACGGGCACAGGCCAGGCTGCCCTGTCTGTCCGTCCGTGCCAGTTCCTCTGTCCCACACCCTTCCTCCTGCAAAGCACTCTGTATCCAGCACCTCCGCTCCTGTTGTGTCCCTAGACTCAGTCACCGCGGCTCTGAGCACGCAGACAGTGTTTTAGCTGCTCTCCTCCCAGCATTGCTTTACCTCCATAAGTCTCTCAAAGATGGAAAATGTTGAGTAACTACTTGCATTGTCACATCTCACCCTACGGTATCTCTCTCCAAGATGTGCTACAAGGTTTTGCAGTACCACCTCCCAGGGTGCTGCGTGGGGACGCCTCGCGCTTTTCTCAGGGTTCCAGCAGCAACTGGAGCAGCTGGAAAGGAGCCCTGAGCTAATGAGCAAGAAGTTGATCCTGCATACAACAGGACTGCAACTGGAGCACCTCCCCTATGAGGACAGACTGAGAGAGCTGGGGCTGTTCAGCCTGGAGAACAGAAGTCTCGGGGAGACCTCAGCCTTTCAATACTTAAAGGGGCCTACAGGAAAGATGGGGAGGGACTCTTTATCAGGACCTGTAGTGATAGGACAAGGGGGAATGGCTTTAAGCTGAAAGAGGGCAGGTTTAGATTAGACATAAGGAAGAAATTCTTTACTGTGAGTGTGGTGAGGCGCTGGCACAGGCTGCCCAGAGAAGCTGTGGCTGCCCCATCCCTGGAAGTGTTCCAGGCCAGGCTGGACGGGGCTTGGAGCAACCTGGTCTAGTGGAAGGTGTCCCTGTCCATGGCAGGGGGGTGGAACTACATGGTCTTTAAAGATCCTTCCAACCCAAACCATGCTATGGAACACAGCCTACTGCTTGCTCTGCAAAGGGGCCTCTGGTTCCGCCCCTCAGGTGCCCTGTCACCCGCAAGGGGTTGTCTTTAATCCCCCCAAACCACCTCAGCCTGGGCAGTGCCTTGTGCCAAGGGATGGTGCCAGCCGTGGTCACATACCAGCTGGGTCTCCCCAGCAGCGTGCTCCTCAGCTGAGACAGTGCAATGCAAAGGAGCAGCGCACAGCCCCACGCGGTCTCACCTGGAATGTGCACGAGCGCAGCTGCAAGCCCTCCTGGATGAACTGATCCACCTGGGCCTGGATATTGATCTTCTTCTCTTTGGTCAGTGAGGCGATGGGGAAGGATCGGATCACCACCTGCTCCCCCACTGGGCACAAGCACGGGAACAGGTTAGCCGCATCCCACTGCCTCGCTCCAGCACAAAGCCAGGCCACGCTGTGGCCTCAGTCTCCTCAGTGGCCATCACCACAGAGAGCCCCACAGGATAAAGCAGCCAGGCACACTGCAGCCAGTCCATGGCGACTTGCAGATGATGCCTAGGATGGGCATGAGTAATTTATTGTCTGCCAAAGGTGGACAGCAAGAGCAACCACCTCCTTTGTGGTACTGGGTGCAACCATCAAGCTTGCGGTGGTTGCGGCAGACCCCAATAAGACCTAGTGCTGGCTGGTCACTTGCCCAAAGCAACCACCTGAGGCCCTTATCGGCAGCTCCTGCAGCAAGGTGAGCTGCAGCCACTGCTCCAGGAGAGCTACCAGCCACCTCCTCCCCAGGCATCATCAGCCCCTGAAGACAGAGGATGTGGTGCAGGCAAGACCCTTACCCAGAGGGTCCGTGGGAGTGCCTTTGAAGATGATGCGGTAAGTGGTGAGGAAGATGGCTCCTTCTGCAGGGAGAAGAGGTGGACCACCAATATTCCCTCCAGCAGCTTCTTCCCGTCCATCAGGCATGAGGTACACGCGGAGCCCTTCCATCACACACTCCTCACCCACCAACAGGTTGGGACGCAGCAGCTTTGGCTACAGGGATGTACAATAGGAAGTTCAGACCAGTGGAAGGGGACATGATAGCCACACACAGCACCAGAACCTCTCCCCGGCTGCGGCAGGCCAGGTCCATACCTTCTGGATGGGAGGAAGCCTCTTGCTCTCCCTGTGCACGGCATCCAGTGTCTCTATGTGCATCTGTACAATATCTGCGGACAAACACAAAGGTAAGAGACTGTGAGCGAAGTCCTGCCCTACACACCACCCAGGCAGGCTGCCAACCTGCCCTGCAGCACTGCGTGTGCCTTCCCTTGGCCTTCCCACCGCTTCTTGCAGAACCGTCTCTTGAGCAGACCCCCCGCCCCGTTGATACGGAAGGGTCCCCAGCGAGGTGACACAGCTGCCCATTCCCAGCACTGCCGCAACGTGTATTACCAGGGATCATGACATGCAGCCCCTTGAGGTGGTCGTTGGTGACTCCACTCTCTGTGCAGACTTTGTCCACAAAGCGGTTGATGAATCGCACCACGTAGTTGGCCACATCAGAACTCTCTGCATCCTCAAATCCACTTTCTGTGTCATAGCTCTCAGCCACACTGCCAGCAATGCTGCCGTACAGGAGGAGGGAAGAGTTAACCCAGAACATCTCTCTGCTGCTGTAACTCACACCAAGCAGAGCCCAGAGGAGTTTCCACTCCTAATACAAAACACCCCTGGGGCACTGCAACCTGCATCAAACCCCGATGGCAGCTGAATGATCCAGATGCCCCAGGCACTGCACCGAGAAGCTCCCATCCCCAGCTCTGGTTGCTCTGGTGCCCCTGCAGCACAGCCCTACCAAGCCTTCCAGCCCTGCTCACCTGTTGGTGACGAAGCTGTTGCTGACACTCTCCACGTCCCCCAGCCCAGAGCTGCGGAGCAGGCGGTTCTTGCTAGTGTCAAGAGGCAGCAGCAGGTAGCTCATGCGGTTGGCGTAGTGGATGGCCTGGCTGAAAACTGTGCTCTCCTCCTTCTGGATGAGCTCCTGCTGTTTCTCTCGGCTCATGGTGGGCCAGAGCCTCAGCTGCTCCGACGCTATCTCCAGGGCAGACTTGGCTTCCTGTGGCCCCTCTGTGCTCTCCTGAAGGAGTTGGAAGCAGATGTTAGCCGTCTGCACAGACAGGGGACCTGCCAGCCTTCACCCCACTGTTCCCACAGGAATCTCCCAGAACCAGGATGTAGTCCCTCAGGCTGGTTCAGCACCCTTATCAGCCCGTGGACCTCTGGGGAGAGCTGCAGCAGTTCTGCAGGGACACTGGCACTGTGGCCACTTCCTCACCTCATCCGTGTGGTTCTCCTCGTTGTTGTCCAGGTACAAGGCTCGGATGTGGTTCTGCACATCGCAGTAGAACATGGCCTCCCAGAACTGGATGTTGGTCCACACCACATGCTCCTGCACACAGCTGTAGGCAAACTGCGTGATGCCCGGGCTCAGTTTCTGAGGAAGCAAAAGGTGGAAAAGAGCTTCATATAAACACGGCCTCTGTGCCAAGGTCTCCTCTCCAGGCAATCCTTGCTCTAGCCTGTTGCTGGGAGTGGCAACATACCCTTGGGCCTGCAGGAGGGACATCTGCATCACAGCTCCTCCAAGCATCCCCTGCAAACTCTCCTCAGACTTGCCCAGCACCCACCCAGAGCCCCGCAGGGCCTCACGCTACGGATGCTTTACAGGAGGTAGAATCTTATCTCAGCCCAGCTCGACCAACAGATTGGGCTGGCACTTCGGAGCAGCCCCAGTTTCTGAGCGCCCTTCCCGCAGGTGTTCCAGCTATCTTTGGAGCCCTGGGTCCAGAGACTGGTGCAGCCAGCCTGGCCAGCCTCGCAAGCGGTTGAAAGCTACTGGGCAGGACGTTGTACTCTGAGAAGCAGCGAGGGGACAATACGCCCTCAGGCTGGCTGCAGCGCAGGCTCCCTGTCCTTCAGCCTGTGGCCTCCAAGGCCTTCCGAGTCTGCAAGGGCCGCACAGGGGGTCAGGATACTGCAGGTACTCACTCGGCAGAAAGCGGTGACCAGCGGCAAGAGAGCGGCTGCAATCCCATGCTCGTCCATGGCAGTGCAGTCCTGGGGAAGAGCAGAGATGTTAAAAGGGGATTCGCTGCAAGACCCCCTAGATCCACTCCAATTCCTGCGCGGTGCTGTCTCCCACATGGGGAGACGAGCTCCTTCTGAAGCGATGCGCTCTCCCCAGCTCTCTCCTACCTGCAAACAGCAGTTCATCATGCGGATTATGAAATCAAACTGCTGGTGATCCAGCACCGCCCGGTTCTGCTGCACGTGCAGGTTCAGCTCCTGGGTCAGGCAGTGCCTGGCTGCTCGGCCCTTCATGGCACGCAGCACAGCAGGGAATAGCTGCAGAGGAAAAAAGAAGTCATGTAGCAGAAAGACAGGGCCCAGCGGAGCTCTGGTCAGGCAGTGAGTTCAAGGTCAGCACACAATGAGGAGGTGCAGGACAGGCTTCATGTCCTGGTTGTGCTGGCTGACACCAGGGTGTTTACAGACAGTCATCCGCACTCGGATGTGGAGGCGAACCAGAGCAAAATTCCGCATCTGGCCAGCTGGAGCACAGCCCTGGGAGGTTCCTGCTCAGGACCTCAGCCCCATTATCTCCGCGGGACAGACCCTTGGGGCACCGGGAGACACAGAAATAGTGCTAAGCTGGTGCAGTGGAGTGATCAGCCAAAAGCCCAGGAACACAACCAGGAGGAGCAGTGGAGAACATATGGCAACAGAGCTGGGCAGCAGAGATCGGGACACAGGCAGGGAATGTCCACTCCAGCCTGCCAGGGAGGAGCAGCAGAGCAACCCCCCGGCTCTACCCCCTCAACCACCTTCAGGGGCCCCCTCACCTTTTTGGCTTCTAACATTTTGTTTTCAAAGACGTAGGAGATGCAGTTCCTGACCACCTCCAGGCGACGGGCACTGTTGGCCAGGGCGTTGCCGTTGCGCTCCATGATGGCAGCTGGGGAGAGAACTGCCTGTTAATTCCATCAGGGCAGGACTTTCACCCCTGGGAGGGAAGAGACGGGTGCCCCCTCCCCTGCTCCACAAGGGCAAGGGTCTAGGCTCCAAGAGCTCATGCTGGAAGAATACTACGGGGCCTTCATCCATCCTCTCACACTGGCTGGTAAGACTCCAAGGAGCTCTAAGCAGCCCAAGGGGCAGAAGCCGACAAGGACAGTGCTGCTGCTTCTCCAAGGCACATTTTGCTCATGTGGGACCCTCAGATATGCCGTAGTATGAAGAGGAGCCAGCAACACCATGGTAAAGCTCCTCCTGAGCAGGGTTTCTCACCACAGGGAAAGGCCCTCTGCACACACGTACCAATGGGGGGTCCCGATGGCACCATGCATTTCTTCTCTGCCTTCACAGCAGGAGGAGCTGTCTGCAGCTTGGCAGTGGCCTGGTCGATGATCCACTGCACTGTCCCCTCATCCAAATGGGGAAAAGGCTTCTGGTGGAGACGCAGATGACAGCCTTCTGTGGGCTTCTGCACCTTGTGCATGGTCACCGCGGGGTACGGGTTCTCCTGGCACAGCAAAGACAGTTTCTTTTCAGGCGTACGTCTGTATCATGTGTCCTCTCCCAGGCCAGGAGCTACAGCAAGGCAGCCTTCAGCAACCTCGTCTGCTCTGAGGCCAAATGGCCTCCCAGCTGGTATCTACAACCCCCAAAAACCTACAGCCCTAAGGGCAGGATGTCTGGGCAGCAGTGCTGGCATGCTCTGCTCCCAGAAGCTGCAAGAGCAGCTCGCTTTGGCCCTGACCACAGCCACGAGCAAAGCACCATGCAGGAGCTCCATCCTGAGATGGCCAAGAGCCCCACAGGCACTGCTCTGCTTTCAGAGGACCTTCACTGGCCTGCCCTGGATCAGACGAGCACAGTTGCTGCTCTGGAGCAAAGGCATGGAGTGCATGATGCCCAGGCCACCTGAAACCGAGGAATCCCACTCCTGGGAGCAGCTCACACCAGGCCAGACACTTCTGCACACATCAGCAGGTGCCCTGCCACATGTGACAGCACAGGGTAGGACAGGATCACACACCACAAAGGATCAGTCCCAGCAAAAGCTTACAGAGGGAGGACAGACCAACCAGGGCTCCAACCCAAGCTCTCCCTGCCCCATCCCTTGGGTCTCCAAGACTCACATTTTTGTAAAGTTTCTCCGCCAACTCCTTGATGTGCCGCAGTATTTTCTGCTTGTTCCCCTCTTCTGCACGCATGCGCTTCACTTCGTAAGCCACAAGCTGGGAAAAGAGATGGGTGAGAGGGGCAGCTGCCTGCTGGACAGGATCTGGCCACCCTTCCCATCCCCTGGCTCCAACCCACAGCGCAATGCCGCAGCCAGAGTGTTACTGCAGATTCCTGGCTCATTCCCTCCAGGGGAAGGGAGAGCTGAGCGGAGCAAGGATGTGCGGGATGGTCAGGCAGGGGGTACTGCTCCCACACTGCTGCTTACCTCATCGAACAGGTCAATCGAGCGGTACGGGGCCCCCCGCTCAGTCACAAAGCCAGCAAACGCCATGCCCTCCAGCACCTTGGTGAGGAAGTCATCCTCCGTCAGCCCCCTCTGCCCAAGGAAGGCTGCCTGGAAGAGGGGAGAGTGCACACTCGTCAGCAGCGCTGCCCAGGCATAAGTCACTCCAGTTGACATGGCAGTGTGGGTGATGCTGTTACTGCTGCAAAGAGCGGGTGCCTGGGTGGCAGTGGGACCATGCCATCTCCTTCCCTGCCCAACGTCAGCACAGGGACAGAGTTTGCACAGAAACCTGTGCCTCTGGCCTGCAAGCGAGAGGAGCATTTGCAGCAGGACACAGTTGATGGCAAGTGAAAGGCACAGCATCAGCCCCCGTGTGCACCCCAGGGGAAGCAGGGCCACAGCGTCCTTTGGGAGCTGTGTTAAGGACCTCATCCTGAGCAACGCTTGTTCACCTCACCTCTCTCCTGACCATGGCTCTGAAGGCACCTCTCACCATCCCCAGGAGCCCAAAGCACCAGGTTTCCCGTGTCTGCAGAAAGCCCTTAGGACTTGCCCCTCAGCTGATGAGCATGGGAGCTGACCCCACCCAGAACCACCAGCTATGGCACATCACTTGCCTTCAGAAGCAGCTGGTGGGGAACAGCTTTTGGTCCTCCAAACACCCTTGCCCGCTCGCTGCACACTGACTCACTGAGTGGGACAGGATGAGGATGCTACGCAGGGACTGCTCTTCCGCAGCCCTGACGACACTACGGACCTCTGGACCACTATGCCACCTACACTCGCCCTCCTCACCCCTCTGCAGAGGAGCTGGAGCAGCCTCTTTCCAGGGGAAGGAGCCGAGAGGTGCAGAGCTTGGTACTGGAGTCACAGGCACTGCACCAGAACATGGACTGCTGAGTGCCATGGCCCTAAACCCACTGTGAGAGAAGCACAGATGTTGCTGTGACCAAAGCAGCTAAATAAGTGAAACTCAGGTTATTCTGTACCGCATACTGTTGCTACACAGAGTGATTTTTATGAAATGGAAGTTCATTATACTTTATTCATTGTAAAGCAGTTTTATGAAAGGACATTTTCTCACATTTACTGCATGTTTATGATTTTATGGCACTAGTGAATCTTTGTCAGGCACCTGTTGGGAATCTTTATTGAGCATAAAAATATAGCTCAAAACTCCTATGAACACACTGCTGACTCAGAGACGAGGCATTTTACAGCGCAGAGCAGCACTGGTGATGCACGAGTCCAGGCCGTGCACAGTGCGTGCGTGCTTGCATGCGCTCTCCTGGCACACTTTTGTAGGTACAAGGTGTTGCCCCCTTGGCCTTACAACGGGCTGGGCAGAGCAGGCAGGCACAGGCAACAGGAAGGCTCCTGCCTGCTTGTCCTCAGTGACCTTGACCATGCAGCAGGGAGGGCACAGATGTTTGCAGGTTGTGTGATGTGGCCACGGCAAGCTGCAACACTTGAGTCCCTCTACTCTTGCTCCCACAGTCTGTTGCCTTCTCCTGTGTTAGGTCTTCTCCATGGGTACCCAAACTTCTCCCTGCTCTCCCTGCCCTCCCAGCCTTTCTGGTACAGCTAACACCCCAAAAGCACCAGGGGAGGCAGGCCCTGCCTTTGTCCTCTTCCCAGATCTTAAGAAAATCCCTAGCTCCAGGCCAGGATGTGAAGGACAGCTTCCCATGAGCCTCAGAGGTTGCTTGACACCAGGCACAGGGGACACCAGCTGCACTGCATCTGACCACCCACAGGCATAAACAGGGAAGCACTGTCTTGACCCATGAGACCTGGGGATGGTCAAGGACAAACACGGGATGCAGGTGGACCCAGGATTGGCGTAGGACAGGTCACTTGCTGGAAACACAGGACTGTCTTCAAGATACAGCTGTATTAGTGCACACCTCTCCACAGATCAGCTCTCCCCAACCTCTGCCCAGCCCACCTCAAAAAGTTATTCCATAGGACAGAATGAAAAAACAATTCTGCCGTGTGGACAGGAGGCCGTAGAGCAGGTGGAGCCAAGTCACTGCAGAAACAAGCTCCCTGCATTCCCTTGCTCGCCAGGTCCCAAAAGCTTCCTCCCTTCCCCACCACACAACTCCCAGAAGTGGCTCTTTTCCCTCTGGGAGCTGCTTCCCATCCTCAGACTGAGGCCAGGCTGGTGGACCCGGCATGCCAGAGGTGCCTGCACACGTGTGCCCGTGCCAGCACCTCACCTTATGGAATCGGATGACTGGCTCAGGATGGATGCGGATTATGTGCAGACACCAGCGATAGCCTTGAAGCAGCTGTGCAAACAAGCGGAGGAAGACAGCACGGATCTCCTTATCCTGTGAAGAGGGAAGGACAGCATAGTCAGTGTGGTCAGGCAGAGGGTGCAGACAAGCCAGCTCATGGGGGCAGGAGTTTACACCCAGCAAAGAGGCAAGGGGATCAAACCACGTGTCAGGGTCAGGTTCTGCTGAGCAGGGCAGGAAACTCAGCAGAGATTCCAGAGAAAAAGGTTGGATTCGCTGTTCTGTCCCCCCTGCACAGCACCCCCGATGCTGCACACAAGAGGAAAAAGGAGCTCTCACAGCCCCAGGCTTTGCTGAAGTGCCCGAACATTTGGTGTCTGTCTCCAGTCCCTTCTCCAGCGCAGCAGTAAACCCGGTAGCCCCTGTCCATGGGCCAGCTACCGAAACGGCACTGCTGGCTTCCAGGCCATGGCTCAGAGCTGTGGCCTCAGTGTCCTGGCTGTACTGCGCTTTGCCTCCTAACCTCAGCAACATCAAGATGGAGATGGGCTTGAAATTGTGCCTGTCTGCTCCACACCCAAGAAACAGGGTGTCCCAGGAAGGACAGCAACCTCGCAGGAGGGGTCCCCCTTCCTCCCCGCTCCGCTCACCTGCATTTTGAGAGAAGAGGCAGAAATCGTTGAAGGGGGGAATGCAAGATCTGCCACCTCCAGCTCTGGGTCCAAGACCTGCACAGACAAGGCACAAAGCACACTCAGGCACAGGCCTGGGAGGGGGTCTCTACCTTCACAGCTGGAAAAAGCAAAGCATCATTCCCCAGAGACCCAACAGCACCCACAGAAAAAGTCCAAGGGGCTTGAAAACAAACCTACGTGGCTGGAACCACCAGGTATCAAAAAACCCTCTGCTGTGCAAGGGAAGCCTCAAGGCCTGACTCTTTCCTTGTGAAGCCCCGCTGCCCAGAGCCCAGACCTGGGCACAGCTCGGTGGGCTGAGGGCAGTGGGGAAGGGGGAGCCACTCCAGCTCTGCTGGGGAGACGTATGCCGCAGGAGGGCTGGGGGCTCAGCACAGAGAGGCTGCAATAGAGCCACCCCCCCATCTCCCCCCAGCCACAGGCGAGGAGCAGAAGCTGAGGCATGCAGCATTTGTTTGGCACGGCTGTCCTGGGCCCACTCTCACATGGCCAGCAGTCTCTGGGAAGACATGAGCAGCCAGAAAAGCTTCAGGGCGGCAGCTGCTTCCTGCCCACAGGCTGCGAGCCAGCCGCCCGATTCCCAGAAACCTTTGGCAGAAGAACCCCCGACTCCAGCACTACCATGCACCGAAGACCATCAGGATCAGGAAAGGTCTCCTGTGACACGGCCAGCAGGACTCCCAGGGTATGGACCTCTGCTCTCAGAGGAGTCCCTGCTGCTCCATTCCCAGCAACCCCTGGAAACGTGTCATTCCCGAGGTGCTCACACCCCGTGGATGGGGGAAAGGCTGCAGCACTTACCATAGAGAGGGCTTCCCGGGTCTGCTGGAGCAGTGGTTCAGGGAGCAGGGAGATATGTACACATTCTGGGACATTGACTGTCCCACCGTCCAGGTCTGCGATAACAACATCCAGCTGGAAGAGGCAGGACAGGCATGAGAGAAGGCCAGGCTTTCTGAGACACCCTCCCCACCACCTCCTGCTGGGTGATGGAGAGCTAGCGAGGGAGTAAGCCCAGCTCAGGAGAGGAAGGTTTGGGAATGGTGTCTGTCTCCTCTCCCATCTTCTGTGAGCAGTCTACTAGCCCTCAGTGGTTATTTTCTCTTATCTATCATCGCCAAACCCTTGCATTTGCCAACACACAAGCTATAAAGGGAACCCATCGCTTCCTGCAACGAAGGTGGCAGGGGGAGGACAACCTGGCAGGAGAGGGATGAAGGTCTGCTCAGCAGGTACATGCCACATCTCTGTGACACCAGACCCCTCGGTACCTTATCAGCCTGGGTGAGCTGTGAAAACACTGACCCTGGCCCAACACAGAGGCGATCCTGCTTAACCAAAGTGGCGCGCTGCAGTTCGTTCAAAAGGCTGCACGAAAGCTTGCTTCAGTTTAGATCAGACTCATTACGCTTTGCTTTAATTCAGTTTCTAAACTGAAGTCTGAAGTGCCAACACAGCCTCCTGGACCAGCGCTGCCAGCTGACTTTCCAAATCCAACCCTCGGTTAACCCCAGCTGTTTGCGTGCAGGCTCTGCAGCCCAGAGCCCCATGATGCAGGGCCCAGCCAGCCCTGCCCGGCTTGTGCAGCACGCCTGGACTGCAGCCCGGGCTGGCCAGCCCGAACAAGCAGAGCCTGTGCAAGCCGGTGCGCTCAGCCTGCTGACCCAGGCACTCTCAGAACAACATTTGCTGCTATCTGAGACTGTTGGCACACAACCTCTGCTGCTTCCTTGAACTGCTTCTGCTCCTGGCACAAGGGACAGGGTACACAAGTCTCACCAGCTCCTGCGTCTCCGACTGGAAGATGGAGTGGACTCCGATAATGAAGGGTGTCGGCGTGCTCAGTACCTCAAGGAGTTGTGCAGGCAAGATGGGCACGTACGTGAAACTGCAACCAAAAAAGAGCATCGCTGTAGCCAGTTGAGCCCTGCTCTCTACCCAAGCATCATCCTCAACACTGGCAGATTTTTTAGTAGGGCCTGTAGCAATAGGACAAGGGGGAACGGTTTCAAAACAAAAGAGGGCAGATTTTGATTAGATATCAGGAAGAAATGTTTTGCTGTGAGGGTGGTGAGGCACTGGCACAGGCTGCCCAGAGAAGCTGTGGCTGCCCCATCCCTGGAAGTGTTCCAGGCCAGGCTGGACGGGGCTTGGAGCAACCTGGTCTAGTGGAAGGTGTCCTGGCCCCTGGCAGGGGGAGTGGAACTAGATGGTCTTTAAGGTTGCTTCTAACCCAAACCATTCTGTGATTCTAAGATGCTCTGGCCCTGGTCTTATAATCTAAGTCTAAGCGAGGGAGAAGTTTCCAGCAGAGCAACTGAACTCCAAAAGAAAGCTTTCTTTGAAATACAAATAGCCTTTCTGCAGCCTCAGGGTACGGCAGGCCAGTGTGGAAACAGTGCAACAGGCACTGGCAGCAACAGTGGCCTGTCTATCTTGGCTGTCCTACCTGGGTGATGTGCAAACAGCCCCAGTGGTGCCCAGTCAGTGAGCCAGTGTCCCCTTCCCTGGCCAGGCCCCGTGGGTCAACAGCATCACTCGTTCCCCAGGGTTGGGGCAAGGGGGGTGCCAGCCATCCCATAGGAATCACCGTGGCAGCTTGGCCACCACCACCGGCATCTTAACAACAGCCCTGTATGCACGTGTCCTTTCTAGGGAGGGCAGAATTTGCACCACAGCTTTCTGGAAGCCTCCCAGTGTTCAGCCCCTCCATTCAGCAAGACTTTGCACCTGGGGCTGGAATGGAGGGCTGCCAGCAGAAGCGATGCACTGGGGCTCTGTGCTCTGCTGCAACACAGCTGAGAGAAGGGAAAGGGGATGGATTCTGGAGAGATAAGCACCTCTGGCCTCTCCCACACGCACCATGGGGTGATCACGCACTGCTGGACCATGTCCCACAGCCTGACAGGTTTGCTTCCCTCTGTCAAGAGCTGCCACAGCTCAGAACAGTGCATGCTAGCTGCTCCTGGAGCTACAGACACTGCTGATAATGCCTCACTCCACGCTTCCAGTGCTAGAGCTCCAGTCTTGCCCTAGAGAGGAGGGAGGGCAAGGGTGGGAAGTTCACACCCTTTCGCTGCTGTGGACGCACTCTGGAATTACATGGCTGTGCATGCCAAAGGCTTCGGGAAAGGGGCTTTTAGCACAGCCAGGATCTGTGGGCATTCACCTAGCTGACGCTTTGCCAAGAGTGCCCAAAACGCAGTTATACCAGCTATGAAACTAGGAGGCAGCAAGGGTGTGAAGCGAAGGGGAGTCAGGACAGCCAGCACGGGCTTGGCAGGCAGCTGTGCCCCAGCTGGCTCTGGGGTGCTGTTGGAGCACCAAGGGGCTTCAGGAGCTGTGGGTTCCCTCACCTGTACTTGAGGGGGAACATAAGTGCAAGGAGAGCCCGGCAGGCATCGGTCAGCCTCTGGTAACTGCTGGAGAGAAACAGGATCTTGTGTTCAGTAAGCGCTGCACAGAAGAGATACAGCACATTGGTGATGCCTGGGAAGAAAGGGAGACAAGAGCACTCAGAAACGAGGGTTCCCCTCTCATACCCCACCAGAGACTACCAATCCCCACCCCCCATCTCCACATTCTGCCCAACAGAGGAACTCAACACCCTCCTGAAGAGCCACTTTGGGGCCGCCCAGGTACACGCTCCCCCAAGGAAGCCCCTCTTCTGAGAGATGCTCAGCAGCTCCCTTGAGCTGCCAGTGTCCTTTAACCAGAGGCGCAGGGCTACCAGCAGCACACCTCTGGGCACTCCCTCCTGCTACCCAGGCTGTTTCTCATGAGATCTGGCCACATGTCCGCAGCCGAGCTGCCAGACTCCTGCCCTCCTGGGAAAGGGAAGGCAAAGCGGGGCCAGGGAGGGCTCAGTCTGAGGTGGCTGCAGCTGGAAGAGAGCCCTGAGCTGGCAAGCCAGGCTCAGGAGCACGGTGGGAAGTGACGTGCAGGGAACTCCAGCCCAGGACTCAGCCAGCTGGCTTTGGCACTGGATGCGATGAGAAGGAGGCATGGGGAGAAGTCTCACCAAGCTGGCGGAAGAGCAGGGCCACGCTGCAGCTGCTGACAGGAAGCGAATCATTGATGGGTGTCTGGATCACCTGCCTGTCCCCTGCTCCCAGCGAGATCGTCCTCTGCAAGAGAAAACAGACTCAGTCACTGGGCATCCACCCAAGCAAGAGGCGACCACAAGTGTGAAGGACAAGCCAGCTGTGTGCCGCCTCTCCAAGCCGGCAGCAGCCTGAATACCTGCCGTGCACAGGGCCAAGGCCGCCGTGCCCTCGGCACAACCCTCGCAGCCAGTGGGGCAGCGTGTCCTACCACGGCACACTGCCTCATGGCAGCACAGCTGGAGCAAGGCTGCTGCAGGAAGAGGGAGGAAGACCCTGCAACAAACACACACCGTGTGCCTGACTGGGGCCACAGGCTAAGGGGAGGGATGAGACCTGCCAAAACAGCTGGCATGAACAACTCCTCAGTGGCTGACCACGAGACCTGCACTGGAATGTAGCACACGAGAGCTCTCCAGGACCACGCAACCAGAGCGGAACTGTTCACCTGTGCCATGCCCAGCCAGCGCTGCCAGGCAAAGGAGCAGCACCAGCTCCGCAGCCTCTCCCGTCAGACAGGGAGTGCCCAGGCAGTGCCCAGGCAGTGTGAGCAGGCCTGATGGCTCCTGGTAGAAGGGCTGGGGACAGACAGACTAGGCACAGTCTCATTGCTTCTTCTCCAATACCATTTTTTTCCCAGACCTAAGCTCATTCCCAGTGGCACAGGGAACACAACACATCCCCACCCTCTCTCCAGGCCGCAAGGACTGGGGCAGGACCAGATCACTGGCCCTCTTCTCCTCTTTCTACACCTCTCTAGGGAAAACACTCCCCTGCAATAGCAGGTTTCGCCATGCAACCCACCTCCTTGCTCAGCCCCCTGCAGCCGCAAGAGCTCACGCCACCACAACAGCCCAGATATCTGCTTCTGAACCGCCCTTCTGGCAGAGCAGAACAAGCACCCCTGACCTGGTCTTCCAGACCTTCCAGAGCAGGTCACCATGTTTTCACAACCCCCAGGGGAGCGTGCTCATGGAGAGGCAAACAGTGCACAGCCAGCCTGCTGCGGGGCAGGAACGCATCTCCCTTCCCCGGCGCCCAGGCACACGCTCCCCGCTGCCCATCAGCGTGACACAACGCAGACACACGCACAGCTGAGGGTGCTCTGAGACTAACAGTGCCCGAGCGTCCACCGCTGCACCAGTGGCAGCCTGTGCCACCCTCCAGAAGAATAAAAGAGAGGTCGCTAACGAGGAGAGAGACCCAATGAAAGAAAAGGTGTGCGTACCGCTGCTTCGTCGTCCGCGTCAAGCTGAGATAGAGACAGACAGAGATAGCACAGTCAGTTAGAAACACACAAAGACAGCAAGACAACAGGGAAGACGAACACAGGCAGAGGCCAACAACAAGCAGGGACCAATAATCTCGGAGAGGAGAGATGCACACACGCACAAAGCAAAAGCAAGAGCTACCACACTGGAAAAGGGTGTCTGGACACAGCAGGAGAACAGGTAAAGCACGGGAAGGGAAGTGCCACCAACAGACTGTCCTTCCCGTAGCACACTACTTGTTCCCACAGCATGAATTGATCCTGCAAGAACCGGGAAGTGATAAATAATTGTGCCAAAAAGCACTGTTCAGCGAGCCACAGTGGCTCGAAAAGCCACCCTGTCTGAACAGTCTCTCCTCTCCCGTAATGCTGCTTACACGTCCCGCTGGGGAAGAACCAGATCTGGGCAGATCGCGCAGGAATGCTATGGCTCTCGCCCTCAGCCAGAGCAAACCCAGGATGCTTGGCACAAGTCACAGCCCCCTGGGTGTGGGCAGCACCCTGCTTTCTTCTCTGGAGGACTCAGATATGACTGGCATCCATCCCCCTCCTGCAAATACCAGGACCCGCATTGCTCTGGATTATTAAAGGAAGCACCGAACCTATGGCGGGAGCCCAAGGGGCACCGCTCCTGCCCAGCAGAAAGCACCAGCCCAAGAAGCCTGCACAGACACACAGGTTCATGACAGCAGCCTCCTCTCATGGTCACGGGCTGCAGCGGTGGAAGAAAGCTGTCTCTAAGCACCAGCAACCTGCAGTGCTGCCCCAGCCTTGCAAAGGCTCCTCCACTTGAGTGCAGCCTGGGTGAGAGAATTAGATGGCATTTCTTGCTGGGGGAAGTGGAGCTCAGCTGGAAGTGAAGCCACTGCAGGAGACAAGTGCACATCCACAGTTACGTTCCAGGCATTAGCATGGCAGAAGAGCTCCAGGGCATTACGCTGCTCTCTCTGAATGCTTCCTGCCAGAGGGTCCAGCTGGGCTCTCTCCACTTCTGTCAGCTCCGAGTCAGCTCCAGTTAGCACTTCCCTACCCATCCACTGCTCACACGAGCGAGTGAGCCCAGCTGGCCTTCCTAGAGCAGGAGGAGGACTGCTAGAGGAACACATGGCTCAGAGGGGAAAAAACAGGAGGAGAAACTGAGTTCTGAGCACAAGCGAGGCTGTTGCTCCTCAAGGCCTGTCCATCAGAGATGCTGGCCATACACAGGCAGAAGCCAGCGGTTTGGAGAGCTCCAAGCTGCTCATCTGGCAAACGTTAGCCTTGCTTGGCCCGTCTCCCTACAGCTGACTCGTCCCTGCTCTCACAGATGGCCCGTGACCACTTGGCTCTGGAGCAGCTCTCCAGGCAATCAGGCAGGGCTGAGCGGAGGCGCAAGACCTCCCTGAAGCAGGAATGACCAGAGGCCATGGCGATTGTTTGCACAGATCGATCAGTGACTACGTAAGCCAGCTGGCAGTCGAGCCACCCAGTACTCCCTCCTGGAGAGAGCAAGGAGCCCAGATCAAGCTGCCTAGTCATGGCAAGCTGCAGCTAAGCAAAGCAGCAAGATCTTCTCAGCTGATGTAGTTGCTGAGTGGCTCCAAATCACAGAGGTTTGTTGTTTCTACTTTTAAGCACTTGGGAAGGCACTGCCTGTGCTAGCCAAGCACTTGTCAGTAGCAGTGTACTGCAGCAGCTCCTCAGTTGCCAGTGCACCAAGCCAGACTCTGCCCACGAGTCAAATCAACCTTGCTCAGCTCACCCCAGCACAGCAAAGCCAGAATACAGCTGAGCAAAACATCCCTGCTTCTGTCAGAGCTGCTCAGGAGGCAGAAGCACAGATAGGTAAGAGGGAAGGGGCAGGTGACCCACCTGAGCTCCGCCAGTGATGGGGATGGTACATGTCAGGAGGTTCCCGATGACATTCTCCAAGGACACACTCAGTCCGTCCACGTAGATGGTATAGATCAAACCCAGGCTGTTCTGGAGAGGAAAGCACAGCACAGCTGAGCGTCGGGGTGGGAAGCAGATGCATACAGGTGCAGCTGGGGAGGCCCTCTAGTTTGGAGCACCATTGCATGGAGGGGTTCCTGGTACTTGCTTCCAGACAGAAACACACCCTGTGACAGTCAATTCTCAGGTGTAGTGCTTGAGGTCTTCCCCCTCAGACCTCTCACAGTGAGTCCTCATCAGCAGAGTCAGGATATTAGCACGTGCTCAGCTTGCTTCCAGCCAGCAACACCTCCCCATTCCAGCACTGACCCCACCAGAGCTGTCCCCAGATGCGTCCCTGGGCTAGAGCTCAGAAGGAGCAGTACAGAGGTGTTTCAAAAAGCTCCACAGACAGAGGTGCCTGCAAACAGCTGGACTTCCCCAGCACCCCCAAGCACACCCAGTCTCTGCAGATTTGCATCGGGTCTCCCAGAAACCCCAAGTAAGGGATGGGAAGGAGACTGACCTCTCCACACAGGGCTTCCCAAGACACCTGTCCGGGCCCTGCTCTGCTTGCGGTCTGCCCAGCGTTTGGACACTGCCCGTAACAACATGCTTTAACTTTTGGTCAGCCATGAACAGGGCACTGAGACTAAATGATCATTGCAGGTCCCTTCCAACCAAAATATTCTATTCTATTCTGGAAGCAACACCAGCTCCAGTACAGAGGGAGTTAGGGGGCACAGGCACAGGGCAGCATTCAACAGAAGCTATAATACACAGATGAATAAGGAATTTGAGGAATTTGTCTTCAAGGCATCCTCTGGGTGTTGTTTTTTGTTTAACTCAAACCATCTCCCCATGTCAGTAAGGAAAAGAGAAAACAAAAATACTGATGCTTTGGAGAGAAGGGGCCAGGCAGGCTACAGATTAACCGAATGAAGAGCAAGCTCACACTCCTGCACATTCACAAACAGTGGTGAAGGCTCCTGGGGTAATGTGTGTATGGCTTGACCTCACCCTGAGCAAGAGGGATTCTCATAGTTCAGCATCGTGCTGACCAGAGGACCAACGGGTCCAAGTCTCGGGCTGCACAGACCTCTAATCAGAGAAGGGAGGGAGCCACAACAACCCAAGTCTTACGCTGGGGAAGTAACAGGCTGCACTTCAGACTCAGCCAGTGAAACCTGTCCGTTCACCCAAAAAGCAAAGGCAGGGTTTCCACCTGTTGACCTTCTCCTGGCAGGGACAGGGAACAGCGACAGGAGAGGCAAACCCTGCTCAACAGTCAAACGCAGCATGTCCTGCCATGAGCTGAGCCTGAAAGTGGGGCTGCTTTGGCTCCCCTCAAGCAGGTCAGAGGTGTGTGGCACTCTCTGCTGCAAAGCAGACCCTGCTCCCACAGCTGCCACACTCAAGAGACCTTCAGGGGATACCCAGGGACATTTCTGGTTTTGTATCCCAGCTAAGGGGGAAACGACCCAAGGCCCAGAAGAACAACAGGACAGTAGTGCTCTTGGTGCTCATCTGTTCCTCAAAAAATCCCGAAGGCAAATAATTCAAGCAACTGAGCAATGAAATCAGGCAGCTAAACGTGCAATGCAAATGTTACGGGGCCTCCTAACAGCACCAGCCAGGGAAGACGAGCAGTCAAGTACACAAGGACCAAAATGAGCCAGGAACAATTTCAGCGCAGTCCCCAGGGGAGAAGCTCTGACAGGAAAAGTCTGTCCTTTGGAACAAGTTAGCTGATCCACTTTCTTCCAGAGTCATCCCCAAGCAGAATGGCTTTTGCCACAGCCCAGCTGACCTCACTCTGCTCGCCCAGGCTTGAGAAAATGAACAGCTCCTGTGTTTCCAGTTCTACAAAGGCCAGGTGTGGTAAACCCCATCCCAGATGTGAAGATGACCATTTGATGTAACTGCTTGCAACAAGGGAAACGGACTGATGATGCAGGCTCATTTCAGATCACATGCTATGCTCCCTTCCATCTCAGTCTTACTGTTCCTGCTTGCTGGAAGGGAGCTGCTGTTTTAACACCACCCATCTGCCAAGACAGGCTTGACTTAGGCTCAGACAACTTCCCCAGTAAAATACCTAAGTGTACAGACTTTTTTACTGCAAGGGTGGATGAACGCTGATACAGGTTGCCCAGAAAAGCTGTAGTCTCCATCCTTGGAGATACTCAAAACTCAGCTGGACGATACCCTAGCCAACCTGCTCCAGCTGACCCTGCTTGAGTAGGGGTTAGTCCAGAAACCTCCAGAGGTGCCTCCAACCTCAGGTACGTGGTTTGGAGCTGTGAGTCTGTCAAGCCCTGATTTTCTGCTGTTTGAAGCAGCTCCAGGCCAGAGAATGGAGTGATTTATTTTTTTCCCTGTCAGTTATTAATGCCTTGAGCACTGAATGCCCTGAGGGAACACCATGTGCTCCCATTCAGAGAGCTGGCTGTGAACAAGAGGTTCAAGAACAGGGTAGAGCCCAGAATCATATATCCTCACAATGGGAGGGGAAAAAGGAAGGACATAGCCTGGCCTGATGGAGAACACTGCCCTCCTACAAGCCCAGCACCTGGACAACCCAGCAGAGAGCCCACAATAAATGCTGGGGGGATTCTCCCTTCGAACCAAGGGAGCAGCAAGGCAGGCAGGTTGCTGGGTCCAGAGGCTGCTCACACCCCACCTGCCCCAGAGCTGCAGGCACAATATGCATGGAGGCAGTTTGTAAACACGCCAGCTTGCAGCCTGTGCCCTACCGAACCTTTTACAGCCACATAATGCAGCAGGTTTAAAGAAAATAAAGATGGCAAAGATAAACGCTCCCACAGGAATGGGCTGTTTGTCACAGTTTCTCTATTAAAAAAACTGGGTCAGGGCCACCAGCTGCTTGGCGTGGCTGAGTCCCTGGCTTGCTCTTCTGCAGTCAGCCGTTCAGGTTCAGCTGCTGACCCGCCTTGTGGAGCCGGACCGGGATGCAGAGAGCAGGCTGGGGACAGGCTGCTCTCCCACGGGGTGCTGTGCCAGGGTGCTCCTACAGTTCCTGCTCCTGGCAGCGACTACCTGGCTCCTGGCTGCTCCCAGAGCCAGGAAGTCTTCACTAACGTTGCTCTCCTCTCCTGCCCAAGCAAGGGCCCTGCTCCCCCCTGCCCCAGCCGCAGTGCATTTCGGACTTACCCTGAACACCTCTGCATGGTCCAGCCGCGACACCAGCACCAAGCTTTTGGGAGCAAAGAGCTGCGCAGGTTGAACGGGAGATGATGGTTCCTCTTCCTCCTCCTCCCCCTCACCATTCCTGGGGTGGCTCTGAGGCTAGAGAGACACACATGAGCCAAGTCCCAGGGTTAGGAAAAGGATGCTCTTCCCTCTCCCAAGCTTCTGACGCCAATGCCCAGATTCCTCCAACACAGGGAAAGCAGGAACCACTGGCCAAAGCCAAAGGCAGCCAGATGCTGTTAACCACCCCTCCCAATCTGACCCCCGCAGCCCACAGTACCTGTGCACTTTCAACAGCCTCCCAGAAGGTGAAGCAGGCACAGTAATGCCGCTCTGAGTTGATGTCGGTCAGCACAGCCACAAAGAAGGTGGGGGGGTTCCTCTCCGTGAAGAGCTGCCAGCCGCTGGGCTGGCAGAACTGCAAGAGAGGGCAGGGAAGGGCAGTCAGAGGGGCTGCCCTGCCCGCACCGCTGCCCCTCGCTCCCCCGCATCACTTCAGCAGCGGGAGCCTGGAGCTTTGGTGGGCTGGACAACGTGAAAGCAAACCACCAGGTGCCAACACCACCGGGTAGCAACTCCTGGGGACAGGGAGCTTGGTGTGGCACCACATCACCTATACAGTATATAAGAAAATGGCTGTGCCGACTTTCCCAGCAAAGGCTGCGGCACCCACAGCCGCCACAGTCCGGGAGCAGGGAGAGCACTGGCCAGAGCATCCCATCCCCTCGGCAGGGGACAGCCGTGCAGGCGCCTTCCCCTCCTCTCCACAGGGACAGCAAGAGCTGCTTGGAGAAACCTAAGCTGGGAGGAAGAGTGATGGGACACCCTGGCCAAGCTGGGCACTCTCCACCACCTTACACCCATCTTAGAGCCGCAGGAGCTGCCCCAGCACAGGGGCCGTGAGGAGCTGGGCTGCGCTGTGCAAGGCAGCCACCTGCAGCCGGCATCAAGCCTGCGAGGCTCGCTGGGCTCTGCAAAGTCCCCGCAGCCCACCACGGTGCCAGGCAGCCGCACACGGACACTGCACAAACTCTAGGAAGGGAAGGAAAGGTGACCGACACGCTGCCAGGGCTGGGCTGAGCTCCCCACTGGACAGGGCTGCCTCCAGGCACCGGCATCTGCTCCGGGAGATGGCACTCCTCCCTCGGGGCCAGCAGCTGGAAAACACCCAGCCCAGGCTGCACCCACACCGAGCTTCAAGCAGCTCCGAACACATTTTACCTGTTTCTGGGGACTTTCCAAACACCCTCCCAGGGCTGGTGGGTAATTCCAGCCAGTGGCCCCAGGACTGCCCCTGGATTTTGAAGTCTCAAGGGATTTTTCTTTATTTCCTCAGCATTCTACATTCGGCTGGTGAGGAGCGGTGGAAAATTCCTGACACTTTTGGGACCTCACTGTGAGCGGGACAGCTCAGCTCCTTCTGAGGCTGCAGCCCAAAGCACTGTGAGGACAAGGCAATTTGAGCAAAACCGAGGATGAGAATAAGGTAGCAATGAGGCCAGAGCGGCAGAAAGGATGCCACAAAGCTGCAGAAATCACTGCTCCAGCCCATACCCCTTGCGAAATCAAAGCTGGTTTCAACCTGTTGAAGTTTTCCGACTGTTCATCCCTCCACGTGCAGGCACACACTGCCGCACGGACCCCCCTCTGCTCCCCCGGGCAGCCTGGTGCAGCCACAGCCGTAGGAGCCGGACATCCTCCACACTGCACAAGCTCGGCTTTCTTCAGCTGCCCAGAGGTACGGCAGCGGGAAGGTGAGGCAAAAGCATTCGTGCAGCTGCTTCCCAGAATCTGCCACAGATGTCCCTGTAAACATGAGTCCCACGGCCTCTTCTTCCTGGTGCCATTTTCAAACCAGCCTGCCTCCTGCCCAGTTCCCCTTGTCGGCGCGCCCAAGGGGTATGGCTCAGCAGCTATCAGGGCAAGCACACAGCGTCACTCTCCCAACAAGGGGGTTCCTCCCTTCGCTGGGCTCTGCAATGAACCCATAGCTCACCGCTCTGCACAAACATTTCCGAGACATCACAGAAAGGATAAGACCAAAGCACACAAAGCTTCTGCCCTCGAGGAGTTTGCTGCTGGGTCCCACCCAGCACCTCCCGACTGCTGCATCCTGGTGCAGAGGGATGCACTTCATGACCGTGGTGTCATGAAGTGCATCCTGTGGAGACAGGTATGTGCAAGCCACATCTCGGGGGCCAAGTGTGCTCATCCTGAGGCCTGAGAAACGGAAGTCCATATTCCCTGGAGTGCTCCTCTACCCAGGATGACATCAACTTCACCATAACCAGCAGGCACAGGCTCAGCTCCACTTGCCTTCTGTGCCAAGGAGTCTCAGCCCATTCCAGAGGCAACTACACCACCGCTAAATAGGTGCAGGGAAATGATGGCATGACACAAACGTGAATACACTTCAACCTCTTCACTCAAGGTTACACCTGCTCAGGCCAAGGCATAGCTCCACCACCTCCTGTCCCTGACGTGTGAGCTCAGCAAGGGCCCCCAGAGCCCTGGGTCCCACCATGAAAGATGCAGGAGACTCCTGACACCCACCTGGGCTCCAAGCCGCTCTGGGACTCTTCCCAAGCCACAGGATAAGAAGTCAGCTTCCTAAAAATAGCACCTGCTGAGAGCACGGGTCACTTCAAACCACAGCAGGTGACACCCCAGATCAGGTCATGCTGCTGGGGTATACGCCCAGGCTATGGCCTGGAGTCATTTGCAGCCCCATTTGATTGCACTCAATGCTCCTCGGCCGATTTATCCTGCAGAAGTCCCTATCCCTGCCCATGACAGGGGGGTTGGAACTAGATGGTCTTTAAGGTCCCTTCCAACCCAAACCATTCTGTGATGCTAAGTCAACATAAAGCAGCCACATGTTTGTAAAGCACCAGGCACACAGACATCTGACCTCCACAACCACTGCCTCATTTCAAGCTAGATCCTCTAGAAAGGACAAACATTCTCCATGAAAGACAGGCACAAGTTGGCTGGTGATTAGAACAAGTGACCCTCAGAAGCAGCCTGACTGTGACCAGCGGTGGCATGCGTCACTCTGCGACGCGGAAAGTGCCATAGTTAAAGGAAGACAAAACTATGCCCCCCCACACTGAACTAAAGATCTCCGTGGGTGCTCACCCCATACCCATTCCCCCCACCACTTGGGCAGACCCAGCACTCCCAGTGGTCTGCCCCAGGCGGTATGACCCGCTGCCCACACAGCCCACGCCTGCCGACGCAGCGGCGTGGTGCAGTAACATGGCACATGCTGCCAGGGCTCCATGCTGCCGCCGGGACGTGCAGGACCTGCTCCGCACAGCGAGCACTGCAGCAGCCATGCTCTCTCTTACAGCACATCTCGGTGCTGCTGGGTGCCCGTGGAGAACAAGAGCGAGCTGTAGAAGAGAAGAAAGTCTCAAATCTTGGATGAGTGAGGTGTTGATGGAAGTGACAGACCCGGAGGATGGGCTGCAGCTCCCCTACAGACCAGTGCTGCTGGATGCCCCAGCTGGGATGCACCAAAGCCTCTCCAGAGCAACAGCCCTCCGTTTATTTGGAAAAAACCCACAGGAAGGCAGAGCTGCGTGCCGGGCTCTGCAGACACTGCCTAGAGCAGTTTTAGCAACAAAACCAACCTCTCATGACAACATGTTTGTGTCTGTCTGGCAAGCCTTGTTTTCCACAGCATTGCACGGATCAGCGCTGCTTTACCACCTTTTCTTCTTCCACCAGTTACATCACAAACTTGGTCTTTCCCAAGTTTGCAAGGATCCATTTGGCAAGGATCTAGCCTACCATGTCCCAAGACATCCTCCTAATCATTTATTTCCACCCTGGAAAGCTAAGGGAGGGCAACACAACACTGCAGCAGAGCTGGCTGCCAGGCAGGAGGGATGACACGAGGAGCCACCAGTCACCACCACCAGGACAAGGAGCTGCCCACTCCACTCCTGATCAAACCCACGGCGAAGCGTGGGGACGCCTCTCCTCTCTCCTGAGAGCAGCCAAAACAGCCGCTGGCTGCACGGGCTCAGCTGCTGGCTGCCCACCTCAGGTCCCTCCATGCCAGGGGCAAAGAAAAGATCTGTTGGTTGAGATGGATGCACCAGATGAGGCTCCACTCAACCACCACCATCTTACAAACACAAAGCAAGAAAAGAAGCTTTTCTGCGAGCAGCCAAGTACATTACCACCCCCTGGAATTACAGACCCTGGCCCAGGCCTGCAGACCCTGCCCCACCAAGACCCCCACGGGGGGCCAGGGCAAGGATGCAGCGTTCTCCTACAGATGCCTCTGCCCAAGTGCTCCCGGCAGCCAGGCAGCAAACCCGGTACAAACCTATGCTCACCGTCACCAAACAAGGAGACTGAAGCTGCAAACACGCAGGCAATTACCTGCTGGTTGGAAAACAAAAGGCTCTCACTGTTTAACCTCAGAGAGAAGCAGAAACCCCAACACTCTCCAGTACGCAGGTGCCAAGAGGGAACACTGGCATATAGAATCATAAAATGATCGGGGTTGGAAGGAACCTTAAAAATCATCTAGTTCCAGTCTCCAGTATGCTGGCTCGGGTGCCAGTGCATACTGGCAGAGGCAAAGCGTGTCTGGAGGCTTGGATGGACCCAGTAGGTGTGATGACACAGTCTGCACTACGTAACAACCGTCCACAAGCAGCCTTAAGACATGGGAAGTCCCAGAGTCACAGAATGGTTGAGGTTGGAAGGGGCCTCTGGAGATCACCTAGTCCAGCCCCTGCTAAAGCAGGTTCTCCCAGAGCAGGCTGCACAGTCACGTCCAGGTGAGCTTTGTCCCCAGAGAAGACGACTCCACAGCCTCTCTGGGCAGCCTGTTCCTGTGCTCTGTCACCCCCACAGTAAAGAACTTCTCCTCATATAAATATAAATAGCACACTGTGTTAATCAGACCTGCGGGGCTGTGGTACAGAAGGATGTAAGGACCAGTGCTGCAGGTGGGATGTGAAAGGGAGAGGAGGAACTGCACTAACTGTGGCCAGAGCAGAAGGAACCAGTGGGCACAGTGCACTGCAGCACACACTGACAGCCACTGGTCCTAGCAGGGATCACCACCCCTGTAACACACACCTCGCTCGGTACCGCCGCAGGCACTGCAACCAGTAACCCCGGTTACCTGTGGCTGGTATACTGCAGTTCCACCGGCAGTAACAGCCCAGTTCTCCCAGATGCCCCAGGGCCTGGGATTCTGCTCCCCCAGGCTGCCCGCACCAGGCTGGCGAGGGCAGCTAGCACAACCCACCGCGGACTCGAGGGCTGCCGGGAGAGAGTTCTGGCCTGGGAGGGAAGGATGCTGCCACAGAGGAGACACGTTCACATCCTGTGTCTCTCTTCAGAGGAACTTCCACCCATTAAAATGAGATATTTTTGTTTGGAAATGCTGTCAGATGGCGCGCAAGGGCAGAAGCTACAAATCCAAGCTCCCTACACACTCCAGAAAACCTTCTCCCCCAAAAAGCTGTTAAAAAGAAACATAGCAGTGACTGCAACGTAACGTACCATGCAAAACCCCCCAGAGTGGGCTCAGTCAAATTTTTGGAAGCTGCCTTAATTTCAGCCGTACGTGCTGTTCACCCAGGATGCCTCCTGACAGCTTGTGGGAAGCCTCAGAGCCACCCCTGGCTCCCAACAGGACGGGGCTCCAATTGTTTAAATTCCAGGGATTTTTTGGCTGGACAGTTTGACCCTTGGGAAAAAAAGCAGCTTTCCTCTTTCTTGGGACAGTTCCCAAGTCCCCTACGGACAACCAGGAAACACTAACCAGAAAAATAATATATATTTTTGCCTCAGACAAAACAGCACATAGAAGTCCAAAATTGTGCTGGAGTTACAGTGAGCACGCAATAGGAAGATGAGCTGGCCACCACCGCTGATCCCAGTGACTTGCCATACTTGCTGGTGGGCACATGGCATGTGGTGGCTGCAGTGGTAACTGCTGAAGCCAAGTGCCCAGGACAGGGCAGAGGAATGAGGACAGGGATCAGAGATGTGTCCCACTCCGCTCCACAAGCTGGTTGCACACAAAGATGGAGATGACCACCAGCTCTGGATAAGGCCATGAAACATGGTGGGCAGCCAAGAGCAGGATGAGTCCAGATGGGCAAGCAGGGGTGGCCACAGGTCTACCACTCAAAAAACGAGCAATAAAACAGCACAGGGAACTTGCCCAAGGCCATGAAACGAGACACTGGCTGCGCCACCAAGGCAGCCCTCACATGGACAGTGCACGTTCAGAGATTCCAACTCACAGTCCTCAAGTGCCCATGACACTTCTGCTCTGAGGAAATGAGCTCCCAAGGCCAAGGCCATTCCCTCAGCAAAACCCCGGGGAAGCACAGGCACCTGGAGCAGAAACAGGGCAGGTTGCTCTTCACTATAGTGGGTACCCAGGTCTCCTGGCCAAAAGAAGTGCTCTGGTCAGGGCTGCAAGCATGCCCTTCAGCAATTCCTGCTCAAACAGGGAGGTGCAAACCCTCTGCGCACACCAACGGAGGCAGAAAGGGCTGGCTGCTCCTGGCTGCCTGCTCCAGGGGAGGACAGGGGCTCTCAGCTGGCCAGTGTCCCCGCACTGACCATCACATGCCGGCCTTGCAGGCGCCCACACTTCCCAGCATGGAAAAGGTACTTGCAAGGCCTCGAGGAGCCTTGGGGCGAGGATAATCCCAGCACCGCGGGGCTCGTAAGGCAGCGAAGGAAGCTCTAAAGCCTTGTCTGTGTCTGGGTTTTGTACCTCAGCTGGAAACAAGGAAGCAGGGACAGAGAGAGCAGCAAGGAGGAGGAGAGCAGTTTAGAAGGGGACTCAGTTCAGGGGTGAAAAGGGGCCTGGACAACGGGCAGCCCAGCCCACTCACTTTTGCTGGCAGTGCGACACCAGCTCATCTCCTTCAGAGCTCCTCAATAGCAGCACCAATGCAGCAGGGAAGGGTTTGAGAAGAACGTCCACTCAAATTTAGCAGCTGAGGAGAACAATCCTATTATCCTTGTTAGTTAAAAGCTGGTTTGCAAAGAACCCACGCAGTGCCAAATTAGACTGGGTGTGTCACTTTATGGGTACGACCCAGCAATGATTGCAACCTCAAAGGACTCACAACAGCAGGCGAATGTGTCCGGACGGCTGCGGAAGGGATCTAGGGCCCAGGCACCCTCCTCACCGGGCGGATGCAAACAGAGCACACCCGGGCCTGCCGGAGGGTGAGCCCATGCTGCCAGCCCAAGGAGGAAGGCGGTTTGCTCGGCAAAGCACTTGGAAGAGGCCTGACAACGGCAGAGTCCTGCTGTTTGTGACGGGGCTATTTATACTGACACTGCATCTGTGCAGCTCCTCTAGGAAGCATTCCAGCGTCCCCAGCAGCTGATCCCAGAGGAGGAGGGGGAGCAAAGTGGCTGGGAGCGGAGCCAGCCCCAGGCGGGGTGCACAGCAGCGACTGACTCTGGATAGCTCTGCCGCAGCATGGCTGGGAGGTGGCATGCTGGATCCCACAGTTTTCCAGAGCTGGAGCTGTGTTGGGGGGCAGGTGGGAACCCCTCTCTCATGGGCTCCCCCAGTCAGACCCAGCAGTGCCCAGTGATATGCATGCACATAGTGCCATGACATCACCTGCCCCACATGCTGGTCACACTTCCCCAGGGTCCCAGTCCCGAGGGACAGCACACTCACCAGCTCGATGCCTTGGGGAAAGGGGTTGTCCTCCCAGTCCTTCTCCGGGAAACGCTGGAGTATCTGTCCCTGTCCATCCCCACTCCCTGCAGAGACAAGAGGGGGATTAGAAGGCAGGCAGCAAGTACCCAGCTGGCAATTTCAGCTTCCAGTAACGCCAGGCTGGAAGCAACACCAGGATGCTCTGGCACTGTGTCAGCCCAACACAGGCAGCACAGAAGAGACCCTGGCCCCTTCCACAAACACAGCTGTATGGCAGCACTGCCCCTGCTGCAGCGAAAAGCGCTGGTTTTAATAGAGTCGAGAGCAAACAGATCACAAACTTGTTATCTGAAAGTGTGTAAGAGGCAAAGCAGAAGTGCAGCAGATCTCTGGTCACGTTCAAGTTTCCTTCCTTGTGTCGCTAACACAAGATCATACATACAGATTTTGAACTGTAATTCATTGCTCGTTATCTACAATCCGGCACTTGACATTTTCCCCGAACAATGGCATGACGCTGCTCAGTTTTACTTTCAGGTTCCCCCAGAGCTGCCATTTCCCTGTGGCTTTCTGGCACCTGAAGCCTGCCCCACTGCTGGGGGGCGCGCTCCCACCCACGCCTGTCCACCACCCCACATAACCCAAATAAAGAAACCTGCTGTTCTCCCAGATCATGCCCTTATCTAGCTGGGCAGGCAAGCACAGGGAACAGCACCCTGGGGAATGGGCCAGCCCTTCTGGTAGCAGCCAGCTCTTGGGACAGCCTGAAGCAATGGCTAAACCACTGCTGAAATTCCCGCTGCGTTCACAGAGCCTGCAAGGCTGGGGAAGCACTTCTATGCTGGCCGTGTCCTTTCAGCAATGAAGCTGCTCATGGTAAAATCCTCCAGTGGATCAAGCTGGAAATCCTGAGGAGGATCTTGCTCCTACCACAGGCTAGGCACAGCCAGGGAGGCAGGCAGCACCTGGAAAGGGGGGCTGTTTCAGTCCCTTGCAAAGCTGCTGAGGGACTACTGCATCCACTGCATTGTCCCGGGGGACCACCACCTCTCCTGTCCCTTACAGCAAGGCCTGCTGTCTTTGCGAAGACAAGCACCACCAGCCTCCCTCTGGCACAGTTGGATTTTGGCCTTGGGACTGCTGATGGGTCCAGGTAACAGGAGAAGCTTCACCAGAAGACGTGCACCACCGAAGGACTATTTCTGGCACTGAGACCTGTTTCTACCACTCCACTTACCACCAGCCAGCCACAGCTGAATTTAGCAGAACAAGGCATCAGAAAAGTTACCACTTATAGTCTGATGACCAAAATGGAAAGGTCAGTGCCAAGCTGTGAAGAAAATAGCATCAAGCATCAGGTTAACCAAGTCTCCCCCCTGGCCAGGTCCCAGGGACACTGACAGCATCAATCGCTGCACGGTGCTCACAGCCAAAAGCATTAAGACCTGCCTCCTCCAAGTGCAAATGACCTGGCTCAAGCTTCACAGACAGGAAAAATCCTTTTAGACGCACACGTCAGAATTACAGCTTTGCAAGAGTCTGCCCCTGGCGAGCACCCCCAGACCTGTGCCCTCTGCGACAGCTTGCTCCAGCAGCCTTGATACAAGTGCACGTGTCTTCACTCTCACTCTCCTGGTTCCAAGGGAAACAGATAGAGATCATCCTCAATGCAAACGTAGAAATTACTCCAGAAGTTGTTTAGAGCAAGGGGAAACATGATCTCCTTGGTTTTCTCAAAATCAAGTGCTGCCACGTTATTTACCGATATGTGAGCTAGGCACATCCCGATTTTAGCAACTGTCATTAACAAGCAGTCTGACTTACAAATTCTGGCCACCCAAGCCACCTGGTGCCTCCAGAGCATCACAGGATGTTTGGGTCGGAAGGGACCTCTGGAGATCTCCTAGTCCAGCCCCTGCTAAAGCAGGTTCTCTCTCCCAGAGCAGGCTGCACAGTCACGTCCAGGCAGGTTTTGAATGTCCCCAGAGAAGGAGACCCCACAGCCTCTCTGGGCAGCCTGGTCCCATGCTCTGTCACCCTCACAGTAAAGAAGTTCTCCCTCATATTCAGGTGGAGCTCCCTGTGCTGCAGTTTGTGCCCGTTGCCCCTTGTCGTGTCGCTGGCACCCCTGAAAAGAGCCTGGCCCCATCCTCTTAGCGCTTGCCCTTAAGGTGTTTGTAGACATTGACAAGATCCCCTCTCGGTCTTCCCCAACTGAAACAGGCCCAGCTCCCTCAGCCTTTCCTCAGAAGGGAGATGCTCCAGCCCCCTCATCCCCTCCGTAGAGCTGCTGGCCCCTCTCCAGCAGCGCCCTGTCTCTCTGGAACTGGGATGCCCAGCACTGGACGCAGCACTCCAGGTGCAGCCTCACCAGGGCAGAGCAGAGGGGGAGATCCCCTCCCTTGCCCTGCTGGCCACACTCCTCCTGATGCCCCCCAGGGTCCCAGGGGCCTTCTTGGCCACACGGGCACACTGCTGGCCCAGCGGCAACGTGCCGCCCATGAGACCCCCCAGGCCCTTCCCCGCAGAGCTGCCCCCCAGCAGGTCAGCCCCAGCCTGTGCTGGTGCACGGGGCTGTCCCTGCCCAGGGCCAGGACCCTACACGTGCCTTTGCTGAACTCCATGAGGTCCCTCTCCGCCATCTCTCCAGCCTGCCCAGGCCTGGCTGAATGGCAGCGCAGCCTCTGGTGCGTCAGCCGCTCCTCCCAGTTTGGTATCACCAGCAAACTCGCTGAGGGTGCCTCTGTCCCTTCATCCAGGTCACTGATGAGCAAGTTGAACAGGACTGGACCCAGCACTGACCCCCGGGGAACATCATGAGCTACAGGCCCGCAGCCAGACTCTGCGCGTTGATCTCAGCCCCCTGAGCTCTGCCGTTCAGCCAGTTCTCAACCCACCTCAGCGCCCACTCGTCCAACCCGCACTGCCTGAGCTCCCCTCCGAGGGTCTTGTGGGAGAGTGTCAAAAGCCTTGCTGAGGTCAAGGCAGAAACATCCACTGCTCTCCCCTTGTCTACCCAGGCAGGTATTCCATCACAGAAAGCTATCAGGTTGGCCAGGCATGACTTCCCCTTGGCGAATCCATGCTGACTGCTCCTATGACCTTTCCTCATCAGCTCCTTAGGCAGCCTGTTATGATTACTCCTTGCCTTCCTACTTCCCATCATTCAACACACGCAGCGTCCAAGCCGCTCACTGGCCATATCAGGCTGTCCGATCAGTGTGTCCCTTCCTCTAAACGGGAGCTGAACCAGCCCCGTCGATTCTTCTGCTGTCCCTAGCCGAGATGCCTGGGAAAGCACGTGTGCCTGCAAACATCAGCTTTCACACAGCTGCTTCACTTTGCATCTTCCTTCCTGCCTCCTCCTGCCACTGTGCTGCAAAAAGGCCGGCACAACTTAAGGTGACACCTGTTCACTGCTCCTGGGGCAGCCTGTTATGGTCTAAATTAGCGTTAAGTTATATTTGGAAGCTTATGAGATGTTATCATAATACAGGAAATTCTAAATAAGCAAAAAGTTAAACACTCAGCTGACACAACACAACCAGATGACCTTAACTCTCGGGCAGGCCAGCAGCAGTGAGCACTGGCATGCCAGGGATGCTCTCCGGGAACGGATGGTTCTCAGTCTGGTGGGGTCGTGGCCAAGCGAGGGACTCCCCATCGCCTCCCTCACTCCTGGTGTCTCTTAACTGATGTGACAAGAGGAACTGGCTGTGAACACCGTGCAGAAAGACTAAGCCAGGACTCCCATCTCCTGAGCCACGGGGCCCTGTTTCCAGAGTGTTTCCAGTCCCCTGCAGAGAGGTGTCCACCTCCCCTGGAAAACTCACCCAGCAACTGCCTACCAGCTTGCAGGAAAAAAGCTTCAAGGTTGTGCTGATTCACAGCAAGGTGCACAGCAGCCAGCACAAAGATGTCACAGCCCCAGCTGCCCAGCACAGGTGATCCCGGTCTGGCTCCCAGTGGCCAGGCTCCTGGGAAGCCACGGGGTCTGGCCACAAGGAACCCAACCAGGCAGCAGCTTCTCCAGCCACTGCGGGAGCTGGACTTTTTCTCTGTGGAGATTGCTGCAATGACAGGGTGAGAAGAGTTGCAGGAAAAGTTAATTTTCACATGCTTTTTAGGCAACAGATCTTGTCTGGAACAAGTCCTTTTCCAGCGCTTGAACCTGAAGCCCTCTGCTCTCAGGTTACTGAAGCACAGGAGGGTGTTTCACCAAGCAACACGGTACACCCAGTACAGTCAGACTCCAGAAATCAGTCCTTCTGCAGGCTCAGACACAGTTCCCACACCCCTGAACCTCACAAATTCAGTATGATATAATACAGGGGAACGCGAAGCTCACAAGTCCTCAACACGTGAGCAAGATGTGCTTCAGGCTTCCTTCGCTCCTGGCTTCCAGCACAGAGGCTGGGGGTGCGTAGCTCTGCCAGGAGAGAGCAGGGGGATCGCTCCAAACACTAAAACGGTTTGCCAGTGCACCCCAGGTACAGGGAGATGGACTTCAACTTCATCACCTCTTTGAAGTGGTGTTAAGCAGAGGCTTCCAAGAGCTGCTCACTATCTCAAAGCAGAAATTATTTTGAAAGTTCAGCTGTTTTAAAGCATCGTAAAATACTTTACGCTACAAAGCACTGACTGTAGTTACTGAAGTGGCTTCCTGCAAAACAGATTTAACCCCTAAGGCATGAAGCCACAAAACACAACCTGCAAGGGGACCTGAGAACTTACTGTTAAGATCTGTGGTAAGTGATGCAACATACCCAAACCATGCCTGCAAGCCTGCTCCATCAGATGCAAATGGACTGGACTACTAAGAAAGTCACTAATGGTGCTCTTGGCATGAGCAATGATCCACGTAAGCCTCACAGGGCCGCAAGCAGGATCAAACAGTGGTTGGGCAACCACCCCACAAGAAATAGGAGCTATTGCATCAACCAACTTTACGGTCTGACTAACCTGCCAGCACACCCTTCAGCAATGCTCCGTTCCACCTGCAATGCGAGGTGGTGGCCCCTGGCACAAGGGCACAGGAGCACAGCTGCCAAGTGCTGGCCAGCAAGAAACGGGGCATTGCAAGGTGTTGGGAAGAAAACAAGCACTCTCTCTAGAGAAGCCCTGGGGGAGCGATTCTCACTCAAAACGTGTAGGTTGTATTTAATACAAACCAGCACCTGACTACCCAGGATGGCTGGAAGTAAAAACCAAAAGCACTAAGTTCAGCTCCTGTGGAAAACTAATGAGACTGTCGGGAACAGCGTGATGTGCAGAGCGAGGTCCGGGAGGCTCTGGCAGGCTCTACATTCCCCTCTGCAGCTTTCCAGGGTGACAGGGAGCAACACATCCTCGTTGCAGTCCATCAAAGCTGAACCCAAGCCAGATCATGCTTCAGCACCTGGCTGCATGACGCCTGTGACAAGAAAGCAAAAGCAGGAAGCTCCCCCTGTTCACGCCCGCTCAGCAAACAGGAAAGGTCTGCCAGGAACAAGAGAGGGAACAGTCCAAGGCTGCAATCTCTGCAAAGCCTTGACAAGCATCATCAGCTCCCCAGGCCATGCCCAGCTGCATCATGGCACAGAGCACTGCAAACGTCGTGGTCTGACCTGCAAACACACAGCAGCGCATGCTGATGGTGTGGGAGCTGCAGGTAACCCTCATATCCCACCACCCCAACCCACAAATCTATCAAACCACGTGTGACAAGCTATGGCAGTTCTTATAGCGAAGAGCTACAACCACCTTCCCCATATCTCTGCCTCTCTTCCCCTGTGTAATGAAATTCACTTTGTAGGGAAAAATAATTCAACAGCTTAAAAAGGGAAAAAGCCCACACAATCTTAGTCAATAGCTTCCAACTGTCCCAAGTGGAGACGAGCAGGAGACAAGCTGCTGCAGCCGCCAGAGCTGCGGGAGGACGGTTCAGCAGGATCCTGTCCTAGCCAGAACAGATGAATCCTCACGGGGACAGACACCTGCCTACAGCCTAGCAGCTCCCACCAAGCTCTCAGAGCTGCGTGGTTCCCCTCTCAAGCATGCCAACCAGGAAATACCACTTTATTTTTCACTTATAATATCCATATCTGCTGTTTCACTTTCAGGTACAACCTCTACAGGCCAAGTTATCACTAGCTCTTATTTCTGCTGCTCTACCCATCACACCTCACCCCAGAAGAGAAGTTCCAGAGGCAGGCTACAGACCAAACCCCTTCTCATTTCTTTCACTCTTAGTAAGAGAGAAGCACCTTTGAGATCTTCCATAGTTGCAAGATCTTCACATCCAGGCTTCTGCATTCATCCTGCTGGCCTCAAAAGTGAGAACACCTCTCACGCTGACCTGATGAGAAAGGCAGGACTACCACTTAGCACTCCTGTTAACTGCATGAGTGGAGAAGTTGGGGGGCTGGGGGGTAGGGTTGGAGAATAAGGCAGAAATAGAACCGAGCACAGCAAGGCATCCTCATTCTAGAGACCGAGGTCCTCCCCCAGTCCCACCAAACCCACCGCACCAGCGGGCACAGCAGCCCCAGAACAACACGACGAGTGTCTGCTCAGAGGACAATGACCGTACTGTTCCCTCATTACATATTTATGAAAGGAGCACGAAGAATGGCTTTTCTATGGAGGAAAACAAAAGGGCTGTGTGCGGTGCTGGTGGGGCCAGGGCTGGCCTGCTCCTCCCAGCCACCAGGGCAGACCCACGTCTACATCCCGGGTGCCCTGAGCCCTCCCCTGGGGAAAGCCCACCCACCCCAAACCAACCAAGCAGACTGCCCTTGTCCCCGCGCCCCAGCAACATCCCACCAGCACGGGAGGAGACGCCCCAGTTCCCACTGCACCATGCCACCCTGGCGGTGCCGACCACAGCGTGCCATCCACCCGTGAGACATCTCAGGGGGCACAGCTCGGTCCACACAGCTGGTGGGGGAGAGAAGCCGCTCTGCTGATACATGTGTACATGAAGTGGCACTTTCTGGACTGTCACTGTCCCCCTTCCAGCCGCCCCCAGGAGACCCAGCCCCTGCTGCAGGCATGGCCGCCTAGTCTGTCTGCATGGGAGCAGGGGGTAGCAAGCCAGGCAAATAAATAATCCACTCATGAGTCTTCATTTTTTTTTAGTGCAGTTTCACAGAACAAGAAACTGGGGAAGAGACAAAACTCAACCCTTTCTCAGACTGCAGGAACACCAGATGCCTGCACAGCAGCCAAGGCACGAGCACCTCACACATGGCCATGGGCCAGAGGCAGATGTGAACCAGATACAGAACATGCGCCTGGCAGCAAGTCTGCAGGACAGGAGCAGGATGACACAGAAACTTTCAGCTCTTACAAAGGTCCTTTTTGTGGTATCTAAGGCAAAAGTCTCTACAAAGAGACAAAGTCGCACGCAGAACACCAATTCCTGTCCTGTCCTGAGTAAATTAAAAAAAGCAAAAAAAATTAGGGAAAAGATGAACTCATTCTGTGTTTAGCCATCGCCTTGGTGATGTTTGAGGACACGTTTGATTCTCTGTAAACACAAGATGATAATGATCAGAAGGACAAACAGTTTGGAATGGGACAGAACTGGGTGGTGAAGCAAACTGTCTACATGCAACTCCAATCAAAACACGACCAACTCATTGTTGGGAAAGCTCCTTACAATGATGGAACACCTCCCTTCTTGGGTCCCTCATTCCCAGATAAAACATCCTCAAGTAGAGTTATTGGGAACATCTCTTCCCGGCTGGCGCAGAGTGGTAAGGACCCACTCGTGTTTTCCCAGCACGGCGCTTCCACTGAAAGTCACGACTCTCGGAGGTTCTTCTGGATGAGCCGCTTAGTAATGAGATGTTTATAGAGAGCTAAAATTAAAGCCTCTGAAGAACTGGACGGCACTGTTCTCCCTTACAGAGCTCTTCACCATTCTATTTCCACACCGCTCCTTCCCTGGGCCCCCACTCTCGAGCTGTCATTACCTTCCTCAAACCTGTTCTTACTCACTCTCAAATTAAGGCTGAGAAGTGTCGGTGAGACACTCCATCTTCCCTCAGCTGGCGGGTGCATGGCACCAGCGTGGCGAGCAGGCAGCCTGGGGGTGGCTGGGGACTGGACTCCCCGCCCTGGGCAGCGCCGTGCTGCAGGGAAGCCAGCGAAGCAGCACCAGGACCTGCAAGGTAGTAACTTGACAGGGTCGGGCATGCTGGCAAACCCCTGCAGGGCAAAGAGTTGTGGCTGGAAAACCCCAGGAGCTCCCACGGGGCTGCAGGGATGGGGAGCTGGTCGCTCTCCCACCACCCCAGATCCCTGCAGAAAGGCCCGCTCAGCAATCCCAACAAGGTGGAAGCCTCTTGGTGCTCTTGCCCAAGCATGATGCTTTCAGGATGACACTCAGCTGCCTCCACACATGCCCCAGAGCAAACAGCTGAACTGGTCAGGAAAGATCCCAGGATCTAGGACTGGTCTGCTGAAGGAGGGCCCAGCTCAGCAGGACCTCTTGTTCAGTACAAAATAAATCATCCTGGGCAAGGAGCTGGAGAGAAAGATTTACTACCACGAAACAAACTGCAGATTTAGAGACTGGGCACGGTACATGCTGATATGGAGCGTCACTCCTTTGTAAAGCTTTACTGTTCTTTGAGCAGATGCCAAGAGGAGAGCTGTATTTATCTTTAGAAACATTAAGGCATAAGAGGAAGTCATTAAAAAAAAAATATCCATCTGTTTCCGAGAGCTCGTCCCAGGAAAGTGCTGTTCGGGGCCCGGAGGGTTACTGGCAGGGAGACAGAGATAAGCGTTTTACAGCTGCCTACCACTTGTTCACCCATAGCCATTTCTGGAAATGCTCCCTGGCGGTGCATAACAGGAAGCCCTTCATAAATACTTCAGGCTTGACACGACCAGCGGAGCCTCCACGCAAACACACAGCCCCCAGCCCACCCAAACCACCACGCACTGTGCCTTGGTCACTGCCGGCTGCTGCAGAGAGCACCCACTCCTCCCAGCCTGCATCCGGACCCAGAGGTCCCTTCGGAGGAGCCCTCCACAAAAACAGTCCCAAGCTGCAACAGCCCAGGAACTGCTTTAAGGCATAAACATGCTGCAGAATCAATAGCTGCAATGTGACAGCGCCAGCCGCTTGGATGGAGAAGGCAAGACGGGTGTCCAGGGGCTGTCTGCAAGCCCGGAGGGACCAGGAGTGATGTGGAGCTATGGAAGGTGCTGAAGGCACTGGGAGCAGCATCCTCCACCCAGTGCCACCAACTGAAAACACTTGCGTGAACTTTGGCTTTTTGTTTTTTAATTCTCTCTTGAGGAAGGAACTGGCTCCAAACGGCAGGTCCTGGCTGTTCAAGCTGTGTGCTCCACCTGGAGCATGGAGGCAACGGCCACACAGTCTGAGGCACAGGGTGACCGGACACGGATTCCCCATCCCACTCCTGGAAACATTGCAAGGCTCTCCCTTAATCTAACCTCACTGAAAACAACTTCGCCTGGCTTATACTTTGCAGGCTGAACTCCCAAATCTCTGTAAACCAGAACTCCAAAGCCAGCATTCTAGTGAAAGTTTCTGGAGAATCCAGCTTGCTAAAAAGAAAAAAGAAGTTGTATCCCAGCACAGCACTTGTGCTGCAGAGGGAATTCCCCCATCTAGCAGGAATGCTCCAACATCTTTTCAAATGCCTCTCTGGAAGGACCAAGAGCAGCAGCAAAGCATCAGACCTTACCCAGGGGCCTGCACAGGACTCAATGAGGGGGAACATTTCCCGACACTGACTGCCCCACTTGGGCACACTCCACTCACCATGACCTTACTGACGTGGAAAATAGTGGTCCCTAGTGCAAGCAAAGCACTCCAAATGAGACCGCCTAACACAGGGCATCTTACAAATTCAGGTTCACTCATCTGAAAAAAAAAATCATGGTTCTCAATTTCCCACAACTGTCATGGAGCATTTGAAGATTGTCTCAAGTACTGCTTCCTCAGCAGAGCATCATCGGAGCAGGACAGCTTTGTGGACTGGCACACCAAAGCAGGCACGCCTGGGTGGCTGGGCAGCAAGCACAGGCAGGGATGCTGCAGGCAGCCGGACCAAGATACACCAGGAAGATATTCTTCTCCTCCAAGCTATTTTAGGGTTGGTACTGCCCCACCGCTGATGCTCACAGGGCTGTGCCAAACACGTGCTGTGCCAGCTCAAGCAGAAAGGAGAGTGGTCTGACTCAGGGTTGTCCACCTGCAACAGTGGGTTGATGGCCTTTTTGGGGTTTTTGCAGTTGCGGGAAGCAGCTCTACCTGATTTAGACCACTGCTGGCACAGGCTCTAGCTGTTTGCTGATGGGGGGGTTAGCAATGCTCTATGCAGATCGAACTGCTATGCAGGCACTGCTCAGCAGCTGGAGGAACAATACAGGACAGCGGGGACAGTTCTGGAAAGCACCTTCCCCTTGGCAATGAGCACATTGGTGGGCCTCCAACATCTTCCTCACACAGGGTGAGCCTCACCACTTTGGGTGCCCCAGGACTGCCTTGCACGTATTAAAGGTGGATAAAGGTTTCAGAGCAGTGTGGAGAAGGGAACAAGGCACAGCAGCTGGGAGTCAGTTACGGCTTCAGCCAGCATGGTGCAGGGATGAAGGGAGAAATTTATCTTCTCTCCCAATAGGTATTTTCAGTGCACAGCTGTTGATATTTGGGGGATACAAACCTCATGATTTACCCATGTTCCTAATCAAACACTCCACGACCTATTTTAGAGCAGAGCTGCTCTCCCTGCCACCCCTCAAGTCATGCATGAACCAAAAGGACAACTGCCCAGGCAGCACACTCATCTCAGCTGGTGCAGCAGGGGGGACCCTGTCTGCCCAAAAAACTATGCCCACTCTAAGTGGGAATCATTAAGAAATCCACTAACAAGCTTTATCAGCGCAGCACTGAGTTTGATCCTCACCCTTCCTGGTGCAGAGGAGCATGAACCGAGAAAGCAGAAGCAACATTACATGCCAGCGTCACCTTAATGATCTTTTTTTACCCCACTTCCTCCTCACCCCAACGAGGCTGTGGTGAGATGCTCAGAGCTGAAGAGCAGGCACAGCAGCCAGACGAGCTCAGCTGAGTTGCAAGAGCTGCTCAGCAGCACAATACGCTCCATCCATCCCTTTCCTTGCCCTCCCCAGCACCCACAGGTCGATGCCTGGAGCAGGGGCTGTGCAGGACACATCAGCACTCCTGCTCACAAACCTTGTCGTGGAAGCTGTGGCATTCACATGCAATACAGGAGCAGCGTGAGAGTCAAACCAGGTCGTAAAAGGGCTGTGTTAGCCAGATTGCTGCTGTCTGGACGTGAAGGGGCTGTAGGTCCAAGTAGATGTGGGGTTATTTACATGAAATAGGCCCAAAATGTGTCTCCTCTCCAATACAGGCTAAGCAAAAAGAAGATTTTTAGACTGACATGGTGCCAGCACGCACAGCTCCTGAGCACATTGGTGTTTAAGGTATACTGGGCCATAATGTGAGAGGAGACCTTGCTGCATATAACCAAATTCCATGCTCACAGCAACACACAGCTTATAAAGCCCTGTGTCTGAAATGGAATTAGATTCCACAATTAACCAAAGGTTAACCTCCGAAGAATGGAGGTGGCGTTTGGATGCAGTCCAGGGCTCAGGCTAAGCTGAGCAGCCAGGCAGCAACCCTGGCTGTGACCACATCCCCAGCTCAGCCAGAGGAGCAGGCTCATGGCACAGGACGTGCCCATCATTATCCCCACAGCCCAGACTTTCACCCTGCAGCAAAAATAATGCCTTGCTGGGCTAAATGGGATGGCACTGAGCGCCGTGGCTGGTGCAGCACCCATGGCAGGTGCTGCTGTTCAAACCCTCCTGGGAGGAGGGGACCCAGCGCCCATTGGGAGCTCTGCACTAGCAAGTGACTGCATTTGGATGCAGAGACAGAGCTGGTTTCCCCTGTCCCAGTTTTAGCATCCCTCCCTTTGTGCTGTCACAGGGCTGGGATGTAGCACCCGCTCGGCCAGCCCAGCCGCAGCCAGCAGAGCTGTCCTGCCGAGCAGCACTGTGACAATCCCCAGCCATCACCCACAGGCGCAGAGCAAACAGCGCAGCCCACGCACAGCTCCACGGGCACGTGGCGGGGTGAGAGGAGAGCTGCTAAAAGTGTTTTGGGGAGGAACCTGTTCTATTTTTACCTGATGCCAAATTCCAGTTACCTCCCAGGGGAGCTATCAGCCGGCTCCACTGGCACCCTGTCCCAATAATTACAGGGCCACACCACCAACATTTACCCAAGACCTAAAAACAGCACGTGCTCTGCCAATGGCTCCTCCTGCCCCGTCACAGCCCAGCAGTGCCAGCAGGGACCGACCAGTCCCTCCACAAACCAGCTCTGGCCGTGCAGACGGGACATGGCAGCTGGGCACACCCCAGCTCACGGGCCAGCCGTGGGCACACACTGCGCCTCTGTGACCCACCATTATGTTCAGTCTTCAGCTATAGGACCTTACAGCCCTGCTGGCAGCAGGGGCTTTCCAGCACTCCGGCCCACTGTGCACAGAGGTCCTGGGAAGAATCACAGAAAGCAGCACAGTCACCTCAAAAACTGCACGGGAGCCATGCATATCCCAAAACACTGCACAGCGCTGCTGAGCTGTGTGGGGTATTGGCAGGTGTGCCGACATGCCACGTCCTCAGCCTGGATCACAGCTCTATGGCATCAAAGCACATCACTGGCAGTAGTAATCCAGCACCAGAAAGCAAATTTGAAGTTTTAACGAAGAGCGTCCAAGTGCTTCAGCACAGTTCAAAACTCGGTGTTAGATAACCCCCAGCCACGCGTCTGTGATGAACACTATGACACAGGCATTACAGGTTTCCCACTCATCATGAGAATCCCCACTTCACATTTGACTGAGGTCTGTTTGCTTTCCACCCTTGCTGCCAAGGTCCTTCTAACAGGGCTGCATCCCCAGTGGGAGTGAGCACAGCTCCATCACTGGCTCCGGCACAAAGCAGCCCTGAGGATCCTGCTGCAGCTCCTCACACTTGCACCGGGGCAGACAGTACGTGCTGCTGGGGCACAAAAGCTGCCACAAGTACAACAGCCACCCCAGGACAGAGCTTTAGTCCCTACAAGGTGGCTCCAGAAAGGAGGAGCACATCCTGCTCAGCTCAGCACCAGCCAGCTGAGTGCCGTAACACTCTGACCACCAGCCGGTCCCGTCCACGTGGGTCACACATGCCCTGCTGCACCTTGAGGCTTGCTGGATAGCACAGGCTCTGGGAGAGGCTCCACACCATCACCTCCCAGTGCCTGGCAGGGACGGCCACCATGCTCCCTCTCCTGGGACACTAGCACTGGCTTCCTGCAGGGATGCACTTCCAGCGTAGCTCTCAGCCTGCAGAGGAAAAGCTGAAAGCAGCCTCTGAGGTTCCCAAACACCCGATGGGGAGTGTACATCAGCCTGCAGCAGCTGGCTGACAAGAGGTGCTGAGCTGCACCCTGCTCCCGGGCGAACCCACACCACCCTGAAAGCAGAACCTGACGGGCAGCAGTGCCCAAGCACTTGCAGGATGGCCCTGGCATGAACCCCTCCACACTCTTGCTTCAGTGCGATCCTAAACCTGAAGCAGCCCTCACTTCCCAAAATCCTCCATGAATCCCTGTGCACTGCCTTGGACATGCAGCCAGTGACCTGCCCTGAGGTCCACACCTTCTCCCAGCACCATGGTGGAAACGACCACCGAAACCATCCTGCTGCTGCAGCCAATGCCAGTGGTGTTCAGCTCCCAGCGCCCAGCAGCACAGGGATCAGGACCTAGATGAGAATGGGGCAGCTGAGTGCTGTGGGCCAGACAAGTAACACTGCCAGAAGGAAAACTCCTGTTGCAGGCAGTGGGCAGCAGGAACGGCAACATGAACAGCAAGTGAGAACAGCCCTCGTGTCACACTGGGCCCCTTCTGAGGCACGCCACAGGCAACGACGGATGGGACAAGGGCAGGAGCTGCCCTGACCCCCCACTGCTACCCCTGCTCAGCGAGGGGCAGCCTGCTATGAACACTGGTCAGAGCAAGAGGGGACAGGTACGTTCCCGCAGTGTCTCACCCACCTGCAGCACTGCCCATGCTGCCCCGGCCCTCCCTGATGGAGGCTGCGAGCTCCTGCACGCAAAGTGCAGGAGCAAAGGTCAAGGGCAGCTCGTCTCCCCGCCAGCCCAGCAGGCACTGCTCGCTCTCCTCGCCAAGAGCAGGAGCTTACAGGAAGCTCACAACTGCGGAGCGGGGTTTAGGGCACGCCAGGCTTTCCCCACCAAAACGCCTGTCAGCACCACGCTTTCCAGTGGTAGGTCAGCCCCGCTCAGTGTCACGTACAGTGATGAATTTTCACTGTTCTGAACTCTGACCTAAGCACAGGCTTCTCCCATTGCACTAGATCATTCTTGACTTTATTCGTGTTTTGAGACGAATCTGCTTTATTCCACTCCCTGATGCTCTCCAGAAGCATGCAGTCAGTGGTGAAGCATCACCACACAGATCACAGACTTGACGCACTGATCAAGACACTTCTACATCTTTCTATCATCAAAGCCAGCGGAGGGTTTGTTTAACCCCAAGGACTGAGAAATGAGCCAAACATGCCCCATGCCTATGGAGCAGCAGGACCTGCCCCTCACCAGAAGCCTCTGGATTGCAGGCGTCCTTCTGCTGAACTCCTACAGCCCATCCCGTGGCCATCTCCAGGCAAGCATCACTGTCTGCCAAAACCGCTCGTTAATTACTGCCTCTTTTTTAGTCAGTGCATTTCAGTCCCTTCTCTAATAAGTTCAGAGCATTTTTTTTGTTAGATATAATCTCCTTGTAATCTCACTTCCAACACATTTCACAGATCTGAATGAAAAGGCACACATTAGGCCAAAAGAAAGACCAACCAAGTTGGGACAAAGCACGGTGCATTTAAAAGTCACCCTGACAGAAGCACTGAGGATGGGGACCCCCAGCTGCAGCCACAGCCAGCTTGGAGATGGAAAAGCGAGCTGAAGACATGGGGCCAATGCACCAATCAGGGCCAGGTCACGCAGGTAAGGACATGCCAGCCTGCGCTCACTCAACTCCCCTCTCCCCAGGGGGCCACCACCGGCCACCTTCAGCTGCCAGGCTCAGTTATCCCTTGTAAACACCATAAACACAAATCCCTGTTACATGCTCCAGCCACTGCTTCAGTATTCCCTGCTCCCAACAGCTGGTTTGTTGGGAAACTGCAGTGACAAATACATGGAAATCCCAACTGGCAAAGAGATGCAAAGGGATAGTGGGAGCAAGATACAGCCACACGTGCACAGCAGAGAATGCAACTACCTCCAAGTTTCAGGACAAAATGACCAAATGCCAGCACCTCTCCTGTCTTAAGGGCACACTGTCCATCCTGCTGGGCAATACACTGTAAAGCAGACAAGGACAGAGGGGAAAAAATCAAAGAAGATCAAAACCCAAAGAGATTGAAATGTTCTTCACTGCCTCTCACACATGAATACCCGATGTCCCTCCTTTTTCAAGCATGCCAGGAAAAAAAGAAGAATGATCTGAGCACTAGCTCAGCTTGTCTCGACCCTACAGAGATCATTTACATCCAGAGTTTGCCAGGATCAACATCTCCCACAGCAGCAGAAGGAGCTTTTGTTCGCAGTGCCCCGTTCAGGAGGCGGCTGCAGGGAGGAATGAGGGGGTCAGAGCTGCTGTCAGGCTAGGGAGCACGGCACCTTCAGAGCAGAAAAAACACACTGTGAGTGACAACACCAAGAACTGCCCGGATACACAATACAGAAACCAGAATCAAGGTTAGTGTCCCCAGGTGCCTCAGCCAGCGAGCTGGCAGTGCTGGTACTACAAAGCAACTTGCACTGAGTCTTGAAATGGGAGGCAATGTTCTTATAAAAATGTTACTAACCCTGCTAGAAAGCACTGCCATTAGCATACTCACTTTTCTGGCACAACTTGTGGACGACTGACTGGCCCTGCTGAACATCCACAGCAGGAACTGCCATCGGGAAGCCAGAGCTCCGTGGTGCAGTCACAAAGGCTCTTCCAGAGATCACCGTGCTCAGTGCAGCCAGCGGCGTTTCACCTGCCCTGGAGCCATTGTATGAGGCAGCCTTGCAGAGATCCTCCATCAGCTCTCCAACTCCAATCAGCACTCGAATAAGAAAATAACCTGGCCAGGTGGCGCAAGGTGAACCCTCAAACAGCCATAATCTGCACAAGTCCAATACAGTCTCCCACCAAACTCCTCTGCAAACGCCTGGTGGGGAATGGCAAGTTATTTTGGGTCAGAAGGTCTGGAGCATGGTTAAGGCAGCAGGTGCTCATGGGCTGCATAGGCTGAGGCTGCTGCAGGTGGACAAGCAGGTGGCAGTGGTGGAGAACCATCCTGCTGCTGGCCAGCACAGCCTCCAGCTGCAGCAACTGCAGACCAACAGACCAGCTGAGATTGCTTGCAGGACTGAGTATTTCAAGTTACAGCACTTACAAGCAGCAAAGGCCGGGGTCTGCAAAGTCAGTGCTCAGGCCAAGCGCTAAAGAGGAGACCGGGATGTGACAGACACCCGCCTGCCTTGCTGAAGAAGGGAGGGGAAGCACCATCCCATAGCATCTGCTACAGGGCATGCAGGAACTCACCTGCCAGCAGCCAGCCTAGAGGGGAGCAACCCAGGACTGTGGTCTTCCTTAAACTGGAATTTATTTCAGATGGATCCAGTTCTTCCCCCATCTTCTCCAGCCTGGTAATGACAATCATGCCCCACACCTTCCTTTCTCTTCCTCCTCTTCCCACACTGAGAACTGCGCTAGCTAAGAGATGTCGGGATACTCTGCGCACCGATCATCACCAGAGTGCCACAACTAACAAGGACACAACTCTCATTGTCCCACTGGACTGGAGTATCTCCCTGATAAGGAAAGCCTGAGAGAGCTGGGCATGTTTAACATGGAGAAGACCGAGAGGGGATCTTATCAATGTCTACAAACATCTTAAGGACAAGTGCCAAGAGGACAGGGCCAGGCTCTTTTCAGGGGTACCCAGCGACACGACAAGGGGCAACGGGCACAAACTGCAGCACAGGGAGCTCCACCTGAATATGAGGGAGAACTTCTTTACTGTGAGGGTGACAGAGCATGGAACCAGGCTGCCCAGCGAGGCTGTGGGGTCTCCTTCTCTGGGGACATCCAAGACCCACCTGGACGTGACTGTGCAGCCTGCTCTGGGAGAGAGAACCTGCTTTAGCAGGGGCTGGACTAGATGATCTCCAGAGGTCCCTTCTGACCTCAACCATTCTGTGATTCTGTCCATGGGGAGGGGACGGAAAGCTGAGGAATCACCGAGCTCTGCTGCTTCAGCACAGACCCACAAGCAACACAGCCATCTGCTTCACGGCTCCTCGAAGCTCCGAAACACAGACTTTCTGTGCAGTGCAAACCCTTCCCGAGGGGCCTCCTGCTGGGGCAGGGTGCAAGGAGCAGAACAGCAGCTCACTGGCAAGGGCAGAAGAACAGGCAGCGGCTCAGCACCTTGCCCGAAATGCCCATGCTGCCAGCCTTAAGCCCAGGCTACCAGCCCTGTGTGCAGGCAGAAGGAGCACCTCGTGAAGGAGGACCTGCCTCGGGGGTTAACTCACCCAGGGGCTGCCAGCGCCAGCTGGGCAGCAGGAATAAGGGAGCTGGGGCAGAGCGGAGGGCTAAGGAGAAGTGAAGCAGAGCTGTTCCTGCAGGAACCTCTTGGGATGAGCCAGGCAGCCCAGCCTGAGGACAAAGGGGCTGATGCTAACGAGAACTGAGAACACCATCGACTACAGACTGCTCTAGGATGGAGAATTAACAGCCCCACTTTGAGCCTTCAGCTTCCACCTCCACAGTTTCCCAGCAAACCACGCACCTTCTGAAGTGGGTAAAGCCCTCCCAGAGGCAGCAGCCCCCTGTCCCCAGAGCCGACCCAGCCGGGCTGACTGTGCAGCCTAGGTGCAGTGCCCCTCTGGGAGAGGAACCCTACTCTTCCTGGGATCAAGACTGCAGGATTGCTGTTCCCTTGACCCCACAAACACCTTGCCAGGGATGGGATGCAGCAGAGAGGCATGCACCTGGACTGGCGGTCTGCCCCTCGCAGCTCAGGAGCAGCAGGCAGCTCACCACCTTTAATCCCTTTGTAATTAGCAGACAAGCAGGGAAACGGCTGCTGCAGCAGGCAAATCCAAGCACTGCAGTGTGCCAGCCAGCCCTGAGCCCTGTGAGGAAGATTACCAGGATTAACGTGTCTCCAGCAGCTTCTGCTACCAGCTACCTATGGACATCACCAACACGCAAGTGGGGCTTGCAAGTCCTGGGTCCTCCCAAACCCAGCTAGTGTTATGTACACAGCCTCATCCTCCACACAGAAGGGATTACCTAGAAAGCCTTTAAGAGGCAGGGGTGCCTTCTGAGGTCACCGGAGCTGAGAGGGAAGGACAACAGCACCACACCAAGTGTGCCCTACGGGTGTCTTTCCCCAGAACTGGTCCCAACCTGACCCGGCTGCCAGGTCAGAGCCACTGGTGCCACTCAGCTCCTGCTATGCCAGAAGCAGGGACCAGCACCTCTGGGCCAGCTCCTCAAGATCAGCAGGGCATGCAGCTCTTCCCAGCTTTATCCCAGACACTGGCCAGCAATCCTGTAGATGGTGACTGCTCTCTGCTTGGGGAAATCAAAAGGCATGCCCCGTGCTCAACCAGCACAGTGGATCCCAGTGATCCCAGCAGGAACAGCCTCCCCTCTTCACAGACTCCAGACTAGCAGAATGACTGATTCCAGCCCCAGGGGAGAAGCTCCTAGGCAATCTGAAGCATGTGCATCATCCCCATTAGTGTGGGAGACACACTGATGGGTAAGGCAGGGTAACACCATTCAATCTAATTCTTACCAACAGGAAACAAAATTCTCCTCCTCCACCCAGAACCAACAGACCTGAGGCACAGGGCAGGCAGCAGAGCAAGTCATTCATTCCTGGTCTGGCTGCCTGTCTCTGGCCACACCTGCAAAACTGGGTGCCTCCCAAAAATTTGCTCCTGGAGAGCAGAGGACAAGGCTAGAAGAGTTTCCATGTGGCTTGAGGAGGTCCCCCATCTCCACAAGCCTAAAATGCCCCATCTCCTCAGAGAACTCAAATGAAATCCTAAGATAATTCAGAATTGATTTTGAGGGCAAGAGAAGACAGGAAAGTCTAAGAGGAGTCTTAACAGATTAAGACCTGCCCGCTGAGTTTGGAAGAATGACTGTGAAGCCAATACACCATCAAGAGAGGGGACAGGAAAGTGGCTCAGTGCAAACATGGGCCTGGCAGATGCTCAGAGGTGATGTCGTGCTTCGCAAGAGTCCCAGCTGCCCTCGGTTCGGTGAAAGACGCAAGAGATGCCCCCAACCCCAGGACAAAAGCTGGGCTTCCCCCAAAGAAATCCCCACAGCCAGTTCAGCACCAAGAGCTTCTGCCACGCAGCTCTGCACCCATGCACAACAGCTGGCAGGGCTCACACCCAAGCGGATCATACCTCTGCGGCAGCCTGTACCGCACTGCCACACATGACCCCAAAGCTCAGGGAACAGCTGTAATGTTGCTTTTTCATTGCTTAAGGCAGGAAGACCCAGACCAGCCTCAGCACAGTGTGTAAGGATGGGCACGAACCCCTGGACTCCAAGCCAAGGGCCACATCTTCTACTTGTGAGAACTGAACTCTTTAAGAATATGGAAATAAAACACTGCTCCAATGGGTGACAGTTCAGGCAGAGATGAAATCCCCATCCTGTAAAGAGCAGAGGGGAAATTCAGCTGAAGCAGAAGTGCAATTTGCTAAGATGCCTGCCCTGCAGCTTGCTCACTGCCTACAGCCACGCAAGTTGAGTTTTGAGCCTTGAAATAACTGCTCAGACTTGAAACAACAATCATGTATCCTCACTGCTGTTTTGCTGGAAAAATTAAGCAACAAACTGCTATATGGACAGCACACTCTGAACACCTCCATGATCCAACTCATCACTATGCCTGTCCTCTTTCCCACAGCATCCCACTGTGCACGGCAATGCTGGCAGCGAGCGGGGCTGCTCACCAGACGGTGCATGCATGCACTGCAATGGATCGAAGTCGGCAGCATACTTCCTCCGGACCTAACTGAACTCTCTGTGGTCCTACAGCTGTGGCTAAGCTACAGTCTGTCTGGCAACCCATTTCTTAACTATAAAAAAAGTATGGCTAATGCCAGTATTGAAAAGTCTTGAAGACCTTCAGGGTTCCCTCAGCACCCGAAGATGCCGTGACCATGCAGGCCAGGCAAGACCTTGGTCCCTGCTTCCAGATCTCCTACCTCACTTCAAGGCCACCATCTTCCCTTGCAGCTCCAGGACTTGTCACCTCAGTTGCTCTGCTCCCACGAATCCCTCTGGACATTCCCACGTTAACAAGTTTTTCATCCGTTTCTCTTCACTAAGCCTGTTCCACCCCTGAAGACAAAGATTTCCATGAGGGCAACTAAATGCAAAACAAAGCAAGTAGTATCTTCTGAACTCCCCTTTCACCCAAGCTTTATAAAGCATTGTGAACACTCGAGGACACAGAGTTACTATCCTGTCTCCAGCAGCATCAGGCACACAATCAGCTGTTAGTTAAGGACTTTTTGTCCTGTTAGTGAAGTACAATCTAGGTTCCAGTCTATCCAAACTGAGCTTATTTTCAAAAAGGAAAAAAGTGATCACAGTCTCTTAACTCACCAATGCAATGCCTAAATTCACAGAAATAATTAATCTCAAATTTTTAAGTTACAGCAGTTTTGCCATCAAATTATATGCAAGCCTGAACTACTTGGCAGCATCCCTCCTACACATACTATAATGCCAATTATCTGAGCCATCGGTGGCCTTAGGTCACTGTTACAAACTCTCGCAGCTTAGATGGGCAAGGAGAGCTCTGGGCACAGAGTTCTGTACAGCTTCTTCCCATTTTTAGTAATGCCCCGTCAATGAAAAATTACTACACTTAGTCCACAATCTGGGCTGCCCAACTGTGCTCAAGATCCACGCTGGCAGCTTCCAAGGAGTCCAAAGGATGCCTTGCCTCCCCTGCAGCCTGCAAAGGCCAACACCATCCATCCGTGCTGAGCCAGCTCCCAAGGGCTGCTGCAACCTGCTGCAACACAGGGCGTGAGCCAAGGGCCTGTCGGTGCCTAGATGCCCAAGTCCCCGTCGTTACACTGCTTCCATGGAGAACCCTGGTGTACAGGAGCAGCAGCCAGGACACACTGCCTGCAGCCCATGCCAACCCCCGGCTCCCAACCCAAGCCCCAGGGCAGAGCTGCGAGCCCCCACTCCCTGCCATGGGAGGCTGCCCAGCCAGGGAAAGCCATCAGTACAGAGTGCCACCCTAACCCTGGCCTTGGGCACAACCTCAGGCTCCCCAGCCCTTCATTTAAAACCTTTGGGTAGCCATGAGTCTACGGCAAATAACATGAGAAAGGAATTTTATCGTGGCATTTTATTGTCCTTTTCTCTCAGGAGAGAGCCCAAGCCGTGGTTGCCCACCTGCCCTCCCAACAGCTTGTACTTTAACTGCAGAAAGGGGCTGTTGAGACCCTTTGCTCCCAGAAAAAAGCAAGTTCCAGAAAGCCCCTCAAACGCTTTCCTAAGCTTTATCACAGCGCAAAACCCAAACTTTCCAGCAACCAGGTAAGCTTACGGTGACAGACATGAAGCTTTTTTTAATCCAACCCATAGAAACAAGATGTACGTGGGCACACGGGGCTGGGAGACAAATCCCACAGGCAGACCTGCCATGCACAGGGGCAGGCAGCGCTGCTCTGTGCACCTGCAGCAACACTGGGCCGGAGAGGGAGCAGGGAGTTCGCATGCCTGCACAGGACTGGGATTCACAACACCCAGCACTGCACAAAACTTGGTCCAAAAATCACGGGGAATGGGAAATGTGCTCAGCTGACTCCGAGCAGCTGCAACATACCCGACCATCACCACTGGCAAACTCTCTTACATTTGCTCCCCTAGATCAGATTTCACAATATATCCCAATAGACTTGAGGAAAATAAATTGTCCCCAAGACGATTCCAGTAGAGACAGGCCACAGCAGGATTTAGACCACGACAATCAAAATCCCCATGTTCAAGCATTTTGGCTGTTTATAAGGAGATTCTCACCCTGGAGGGGCCAAGAGTCCTATTACAGAGAATATTTTCATCAGCTGGAACATCACCAGTGGCAAAAATGGCCAAATCAAAACCGAATCTGCCTAAAATAAGAGATTAAGTAGAGAAACTGCATGGGGAGGAAAACCTCCATAGCAGCTCCTTGAAACAGACCCTCTGCCCCATCACCGCCTCATTCCCAGTGCCCAGCTGGGCTCTGGTGTTTATTTTGTGACCATTACAGCACAGAAACACCTCCTATCACACAGGAACAGACAAGAGTTTGCAGGCAGGTTTCCTCAGACACATCTGAACGTTGCTGTGCAAAGAGGAATCTCCATACAGCCAGGTTTACAAGCAGTGGCCACCGCAGCAGCAGTGCTGCAGAGGGATGGCCTCCGCACTGGGGGGATCTTGCTGGCTGTCTCCAGGTTACGTGGTTGCTTCAGGGGGACCACACCAAGCCTCCTCCTCCTGAGAGTACTCCCACTCCCCAGGCTCTCACCCCAAGCTCCATCGATCAGCACTGTCCCCAGGGCTCCCCTCTGCTCAGACCACAACGCCAGAGCATCAGGGCCACCCCAGCTCCCCTCTTTACCCCGCATACTGCCTGTACCAGGCCATGGATCTGCCGGGAAGGATGCTTTCCACACCTCCTCCCGGGCACCCAACTCTGAGAAACAGTGCAGGCTAGATAAAGGAGATGGAAGAGGTTAAGAGAAAAGCTCAGTGAGACTGGGAATCTCCTTTAACACAGCAGCTTTTTAGTACTATCAGCAAAGCAAGCATTTGGGCTGGAGGCTGCACATGTTGTCCACCCAAGAGCCTACAGAGCCTGCTGCCCACTCACTGAGGTTACTCAAACCCCACACGCAGCCCACCGAGCCACGGCAGCAGTCAGTCCAGGCTGGAGCAGGAGCTCGGACGAGCCCACTGCCTCCCCATCCCTCCGTCCAGACCCAGGGAGGGGAGCCTCCATTTTCCAGCAAGCACTTCTGGGAAGTGATCCAAGAGCAGTGAGCAATCTTCCTACTCTGCCCCTGCTCCAGAGCCCCTTCCTCATCCTCATTTTGCCTGATGCCAGGGCAAGGAGACAGGTTTTTGCTTTTGGGGTGGTGTACAATGACACTCCCAATTTGAGATTCATGGGAGCTCACCCCCTGTTTGCAGACACCATGGGGCCAGGGGAGCTCTCTTCCAGCCACCCTGGCGCTTGGAAAATTCCAAGAACCCCAAAGCCCTCATGGGCTGAGACAAAGCAGCAGAGCCAAGCAAAATAACCTCGTTGCAAATGATTTCAGTGAAAGAAAAAGGGAGGGCTGCAACAGGAAACGCTCTCAGGCCAGCTGCCGGTGGGAAGGACAGCGTGCTCCCCTGGGGATGAGGCTACCAGCAGCCACATCGGTGTCTGTGCATCAGCACGGCTCCCGGTGCTTCCCAAACCTAAGGTGACAGGCAAGGCTGCCAGACCAGGTAATCAATGGCACCCAAGTACGCACAGCAATGTGAGATGCAGCAGTTTCCAAGACCCCAAGAATTCCCATTTTGGTCTGAATTACTCAGTCGCAGTTTGGGGTCTGACTGGGCAGCCCTGGCCAAAGCAGTACAGCCTCATCCTCACACAAGGGCTGCCTACAGGCACTCACACACATTTTGGACTTCCCTCACCCGTGGGTAGTAGCCACAACCTCGTGCTGAGCTGAATGGGTGCATTACGTGCCTTCCTCAAGGCCACACAGAAAATGAAGACTATGTGCACAGTACAGACCCTGCAGGACACTTCCCCAGAGCAGCCAGCCTGCTGCCCTGCTTCAGCTGTAGCCGAATGCTCACAGCCTGGAGCATCTCACCATCAGTAGCACTGATGGGTGTGTGGAGGAAACCACAGCAAACACAGCCAGACTGACTCTGAGGGACTAAGCAAAAAGAACAGTGAGTGGAAAAATAACTTTTGTCCTTAATACAACAAGGGGAAAAGAAAACCAGAGTGAAACATTCATGCTACAAGAAAAAAAAATAACCAAAGAAAAAAGAAAACCCAACAACAAAATGAAATAAAACAACAAACCAACCACATCGTAGTCCCACATTAACCCTTCATCAAGACAGCACTGCTTAACTGACATGAGTGCCACACACCCGGCCGCAGACAGACACACGCAATGTGTCAGAAGGAAATGGCAGTTTCGAGGGACTGTGAAAACCACCTCTGCTCACCCTGGAGGCTGACTGCTATGCTGCTTCTCTCGGGCAGGAACTGGCCTGAGCATCAGCTCGGAGCCCAGCCCCAGCCTCACCACCCTCCTGCATCCCACACCTGGCTCCTGCCCACAGCATCAGCAACTCCTGCGCTGGACGGCTTCTCCCAGAGCTGGAGAAGCCAGACCTCGAGTCACGTCACCCTTTAAAAGCTGCAGCTTGGTAAAAAATTATGTTCCCCAATCTCTCAAACTGACGGAATTGATTTTAAGTAGATGCAGGGGTTGGACTGCCCTGATAAAAACTGCAGTAGAGCAGGGCTGAAGGCAGGGAGGGGGGCAGCAGCTGTGAGCAGGCCGGCAGAGCATCCCGCAGCTCCCCGGGGAGGCACAAGCTGTCCCTCTGCTGCAGGAGGCCAATGCCGCCAGGCTGCCGGGTGCACGAGCCAGGCACTCCCAGCAGCACCAGGGAAGCATCCACAGCCGAAGACAGAAGCTAAAACCAGCAAATTAAGAGCGAGCAGTGTCACAGCGCACGCAACAGTATTGGCAAGTGAAATAACACCCGTGCTGCACGAAGCCACCGTGAAGACAGGTCTCCTCCCGAAACAGAAAGGAAACGGCTGCCTGCCAGGGCAAGGAGCAGCCCCGGCGGGGGCACAGCACGGCACGCGTTCGATTGGAGCCCCTTCTTCACAATGCATTCACTCAAGCACACCAGCTCTCCATCTAGCCTCTCCGGGTGCTTTCTGCTTGGCCCGTCCATCCCGCCACACAGCAGGAGCTGCAGCACCACCACCCCCCAAGTCAGAGTTAGGCGGGGGATTTAGGGTTACCCACAGCCACACGGGCAAAGCCTTCACTGGCTGACGCTTCAGAAGCGGCACTGACTGCTGCACTGCTGAATGCTTATTTCTGAGACGCTGCCACAAGTCAGGGAGCACGAGACTCGTATGCAGGGATGTTGGGATCCTCCGCTGCCTCCAGTAAAGCATTGCACAGTCCCCTCTGTCAGTGCAACTGAAGGTAAAAACAACAAAGAAATCAGATTGCTATATTCTCCTGTGGCTTTAGAGAGAGGTGACACACAAGCCTTTTACTGTGGCTTTTTTTCAGCCAAGCTTTAAATGGTTCAAGAGAACTTATTTCAGGTTATCACGGGAATGCCCCGTACAACAATGTGCATGGCTGCCTGCACACTCAGCTCCGCAGAACTCTTCTCTCCAATCATACTTGGCACCTTCATGGCCCTGGACCCTTCCTGAACCCAAGGCAACGCCAAAGAGGCAGCAGATCTCCCTGGATCCTAGGGGAGAGACTTGGCATTTGCGATGACATTTTGAGATCCACAAACAAAACACCTTGAGAAACACAACAGACTAAATCCCTAAATCATCTCTTAAAACATGGACTCAAATATCTCACCACTGTAAGCCCCGTAAACCAGCCAGGGATGGGGAGCCTGGCCCAGGGCTGCAGGACATGCCATGGGGTACAGAGGCAGATGCTCCCATTTGGTGGGGAGCATTTGGAGGGCTTACAGAGAGGAAAAGGAGCTGCCAGAAGGTCTAGGGTGGAGGGAACGTGGGGAAATGGGGATGAGGAGGCAAAAGGGGCCAGCTGCTGGTGAGCAATGGCTTGCCCGGTGCCCAACCAGTACAGCCCCTTCTGCCCTCTTATACACCCTATTGCACCCCCCTTCCCAGGTGGGGATTTCTGTTGCGCACACATGGGCATTCAGGTGCCAGCAGCTGGAGTCAGGCCATGAGTGACAGGCCAAGCTCTCACCACAAGTGACAGCTCGTACGCTGGCATGAGCAAAGATCACAGGATGTTCGGGTTGGAAGGAACCTCTGGAGATCTCCTAGTCCAGCCCCCTGCTAAAGCAGGTTCTCTCTCCCAGAGCAGGCTGCACGGTCACGTCCAGGCAGGTTTTGAATGTCCCCAGAGAAGGAGACCCCACAGCCTCTCTGGGCAGCCTGTTCCCTGGCTCTGTCACCCTCACAGTAAAGAAGTTCTCCCTCATATTCAGGTGGAGCTCCCTGTGCTGCAGTTTGTGCCCGTTGCCCCTTGTCGTGTCGCTGGCACCCCTGAAAAGAGCCTGGCCCTGTCCTCTTAGCGCTTGCCCTTAAGGTGTTTGTAGACATTGACAAGATCCCCTCTCGGTCTTCCCCAACTGAAACATGCCCAGCTCCCTCAGCCTTTCCTCAGAAGGGAGATGCTTCAGTTCCCTCCTCATCTTGGTAGCCTCTGCTGGCCCCTCTCCAGTAGTTCCTTGTCTCTCCTGAACTGGGGTGCCCAGCACCAGACACAGTAGCAAGTCAGACCAGCCAACACGGTTGAGGACACAGGTGCATGTATGCTCCAGAGTGAGACACCACCAGGGTCTGGGGGTCCTGGTCAACTGCTAAGACCATCAAGGCATGGGGTTGCGCGAGACCCATTTGCACACGCGTGTTATCTGTGCACAGGAGGCAGCTGGGGGGAGCCAGGACCTGGCTGCAGCTGCTGGACGGGCTGTGTGTCTACATCCAGCTCCTGGCGGGATGCACAGGGTGGGGGTACACAAAAAGCTAGCAGACAGGGCAGTTCCTCTTTGTGCACCCAGTCCCAGTGCTGCTCTTTCATATCCCCTTCTCGCACCAGCTGCGGCAATCTTCACACCAAGCAGGCAGGTACAGAGGTTGTGTCTATATAAGGGAAGACAGCTAAAAGCAACACGCTACTCTGAAAACCCCAGCTTCCTTTTCAGTCCCCTTCAACACAAAAAAGCTTTTTTTTTTTTTTTTTTTTTTTTTAACAGTGACAAGAGCAAACAATACCAGGAACACAACTTCATTCGGCAGTGCAACAAGACAAACAAGGGCTAGGCAGGAGCAGCGTGCCAAGTGTCCCCTGAGCTCAGGTGGCACAGCAGGAGGGTACAGGCTACTCCATGAGTAGCCCAAGACAGGGAACCCTCTCTTGTAGGCTCCCCAAATATTTCCCCAGTCCCTCATAACTCATGAGGAGCCTCAGGATAGGGGAGGTTGACAAATCCCTAATGCAAAAGTACTGGCAGCCGATCTATAGGGAACAAGCTACTACAGCAAGGTCGTGTTACTGCCTAAAAGCTGTCGTGCATTAGCACAAAGGAATGAGCTGCTATGATGGACGTTCATCATCCTGTGAAGTGGGAAATAAAGGAGGAATAAAGCATAGTCACTCTCCTTTATTTGTATTTTTAAAATGCAACAATGCAGATCACTGATTACCTCTTCCCAGGAGAGATGCTAACCTTATCCTGTTAGCAAAGTTATCTTTTTTGCTTCAGAAATCTCAGTCCTGGAGCAGGACACACTGTCCTATAGGGGACACTGGCACAACCAACAGGAAGCCACAGTACTGAAATCCCCCGAGACAAGACCAAAACCCGCCAGGAGCCTGAGGAAAAGGAGAAGCTATGGATGGGGGAGAGCTCCAGGAATGAGGTGTTCCTACTGCTTTCTACCCACAGAAGCAAAGAGCAACCCAAGTCACGGCAGTTTCATCACAGAAGCCTTCTAGAAATTTGAAGGCCACCATGCTTCAGAGAAAGCCTGCTGTCATCTTCAGTAAATACAACAATTCACCACAGAGTCCAAGGCAGCGCTGGGGAAAACATGCTGCCTTTAAGCAAAGGCCCTCTATGAAAAACAAATGGTGACCTCCACCATGATGGAACCACTGGTCCTGGGTAGGTCTGCACTGGCTTGGATCTAGAAAAACTCCTGAAGCCAAGCTCCTGCTGGTCACCACTGCCTGCACATTGGGTCGCACCATGGAGCATGACTTGTGCCCACTCTGCATCCATCTAACCTTGAAAGTGCAGCCCGGTCATTGCATGGTGCTCAGCCAAAAAGTCCATGGCTGGAGCTGGCACGGTGTGGAAGGGGATCCTCAGTGCCCATGCATTCAGCTACGGATCTGCTCCTGCCACACTCCCAGCCTTGCTGACACCGGCACCCGCATCCTTTCCTGTCACCAATTTGCCTGTGCTGTTACTTCCACAGCACCAACTCAAAAGCCCTTTGGAGATCAGGGGAGGATTTAAGAGCCCATTCTCCCTAAAAACCCTTTTGACCTGGTCAGGCTATTCCCAGACAGGGAACCCTGTGAGCCTGGATATTTAATTTCTGTCCACTCACCCTTTCCTTTCACCCCAAACTGGGTCTGCATTTCCAAGCAGGAGCCCACACTGGTAACTCCACTTTTAACTGCCACAGCCCTGCCAGCCCAGCAGGAGCCGGCTTTGTGAAGGACCTGTTTCTGAGGTTCTCAGTGATGCTGTGCTGGGGCTGGAGTGGGCTGTGACCATGGCGGGGGTACCCAGAGCCCCACTCCCCCATCCCTGAGGGTCAGGTTCCCAACCAGGGACAGCTGCTGGGCTGACCACATCCCGCTGTGGTACAGAACATGCTAATGCTCCCTCCCACCTGTCCTCCATGCCCATGTGTCTCAGCTGGCTGGCCAGAACTGCCAAGCACCGTAACAGGCTTCACTGCAGGAAAACACTGGTAAATCCTGGGATTTAACACCCAGTAGTCTCTCCATCTGGCAGAAGATCTGCAAATGCCACAACAGCCTTGCCCTCCTCATCTAAGCCTAAGAGTGCACACTGTGCTGCTGGCGGGGCCTGGCAGGACAGTCCCCTGGCTTGTCACTGCAGCCGGGGACATATCCACAAGGTCACCCAGCGCTGCTGCCTCGGGGGACCCACACATCCCTACTACACCTCTTTGGCTCTATGCTGTCCTGCAGGGCAGGACACGCTTTCTTCCCTTACCACCCCACGAGCTTTATCCTTCTCTTGCCATCCATCCTTCCCCACAGTTTTTAGGTTTCCTGTCCCTGTTCTCACCATGGTGGTGGTGGTGTTTCTCACACAACTCATTCACCTGCCCACAGCATGTAAGCTGAGCAGGTGTGCTGCTCACTCCTCCACCCTGCCAGACTCCTAAGGAGAAGGCAGGACAATGCTGGCAGGAGCCATGCACCAAGGTGCCACCCCATCCTGCTGGTACCTGCTGTCCGTGCTCCCCAACCCGCATCTGGGTGCATAAGGTCATCACCAGCGCTGCCAATGTCCCTCAGGTCAAGCTTCATGGGGTGATGATAAAGGAAGCCCAAGACTGAACATCCACCCGAAATGAAAGCCCAGCACAGCTGAGCACTGGAAAGAGAAGAAACCACCCGGAGCATCCTGGGACTTGGAAAGTTGACTGGTGGAGGAGAATTTCCTGCAGTCACAGCCCTGTGCACACAGCTGGGGGGAAATGCCAGCCACAAGTACTTTCTGAGACAAGATCCAAAGTATTTCCTACCCTCAGCCGTGGGCACTGCCCTCACCCACCAGCCTTCAGCTCCTCACTCAGCTCCTCACCCCCCAGCCCTGCAAGCCAACCAGTGCTGAAGATTGACTGACTGAAAAGAAAGCAATTTTAATAACCTATTTTAATATCAGTTTAGAGCTGTAATGAAGATCAAAAGTACTACAAGTTATTTTACATTTGTCCCTTGTTACTTTCCCACAGGGAAAAGGCGGCATGGAGCATGGTGTGCAGCACAGCGCGCTCTGCAACGTGAGCAAGCCGCCCAGTCAACTAACTTCCCTGTCCAGAGGAATAAATTACATCTATATGTATCAAAGCAATTCCGCAGCTTATCACAGATAATAAAATGCTGGATGTGCCATTTACCATTTTCTAATGTCTATCCAAAGGCTTTTTTTATTTGGGATTTCTGCCCAGCTACCTACAAACAGTGGTATTCAACCACAATACAGACACACATATAGATACATGTATATATAAATGAAGCCTTTCTCAAGCCCTGCAGGATTGGTTTCACTAACTTTGAGATGACTATTGAACTGTGATCTCTTGAGAGTATTTTGGGGTCCATGCAAGAATCTGCACTTGTCCAAGCATTTGATTTTAACATGCTTGGTTTTCAGATGGAACGCTGGTGTCACACAAAGAGATGGTGCCCAGGAGAAAAGGGACTGCTGCAGAACAAACACAATGTTAATTGTCACATGTGTGCTTCTGATGGGCCAAGAGCTACTCAAGAACCTCAGTGATGCTTTTATCTTTCACACTGTTACAGGGAACAGTGAGGAAGAGGAGGGACAGTGACACTGGTCCCCCTTACAAGACAAAGGGTGACAACCATAGTCCTGGCTGAAGGGGAAAGCTGATGAGATTCTAGGATTAACTCTTAATTTTACATGTAGCCTTCCTGGAGCAGAGGGTCTCCATTCTCCCCTTGGTGGGCAGTGCTTTGCTGTGTCCACACACAGATGACCTCGAGAACATCACCAGAACATATCCATCATCCACAGAAACAGCTGTGTGCTAGACCTTCAAGTTGACTAAAGTGAGCAGTTATTAGGATCCAGCTGGTAGATACCACCCTCCCTCCCTCTAGTATATATTCCCTGAACTACCAGGACTAGTACCCAGGTGAGCTGGATCATCCATCCTCTCCATTTGTACAAGTACAAATACATAAAATTGCATCTAGAACTGGGCCAACAGCTGAAAATCATGGTTGTGGACAAACCACCCAAGGTGAATTCACGCACACTGCACACACACGGCAGCCCATGGCTCACACCCCAGCAGCAGCTCTGTTCCCCAGGCACGACATGCATTCCCACAGCATTACTCTCACTATAAACATTCTCATCTTCTGCAATGAAGCTCTCATCAAGCAGCACTGGCCTTCAGATGACAGCTAGTTTTCCTTGCCCCCTGAGTGTGTCCCCTAAACCGCTGCCTCAGCACTGCAGGGACAACCACGGAGCCTGGGAATTGGAAGCAAGATTCCGGGATCAACAAGGTGGTGAGTAGGGTACTCAAGGGAGATAATACTGAAAATACTGTTACCCACTTCCAAACCGTACAAGCTGTCCAAGGAGGAAAATGATGGAAATGCTTTCAGGAAAATGCTCCATTTGAACTGGAAGTGCTTCAGCCCCACAGCACACCCACTCTGAAACTGGAAGTCAGATGGTATCAAATTCTATAATTACCTTTTAACGCCAAGGATGTGTCTCCTTTCCATGGGCGGACAAAACTAGAGCGAAGGGTGTGATTTTTTTGGGGAGGTGCAGTTGTTTGAGGGGTTTGGGGTGGTTTCTGTTTTCATAACTCAACAAAGGTATCTCTCCCCTCTGAGCTACTCCCAGTGCTCTCGTCGGATCATGGCTACAGAGAACCTTTCATCTCCCAAACCGAAATTACTACCTCAGACAAAACCCCCAACACCATATCACTTCAGGCAGTCACACCATTATCCTGCTGCGACGAGAACAATGCATTTACTTTCACACACACTTTCTCGACCTTCATTCCCAAGATGTTTACTTCTCACCTTCCACTTCACATGGACTCGCAAACACTTTACACACCCACAAGCTATGAAAGAAAACAGCACCTTTTATGGTGAAAGCCAGAAAGCCTGGGTTGGAGAAGCCCAGGAAGCGCTGATACCAGACAGCATCACTGCCCCCACACCTATTCCTTACCCTGCTACAGCCTGATGTATGATACTCACTCCTCACGCTGTTTGGCAGGACTCCATGGCTCTCAGCTGCTCGATGACTGAACAGCCTCAGCTTTCCACAGCACTTCCTACTGCATCCTTAGCTGGGAACAGATTTCTCTAAGCAAATGATTCAGGGGACCAAAGTCCCTGTCCTTTCATGAAATGCTTGTCTCATTACTTTACCCAATGACAAGCCTGCAGCATCTGAATTTCTAGAGAAACACTAACAGCGGTGCAGTTCCACCTCTTCATTCTAGCATGCTGAGACCACGTCAGATGACAGATTATATTTGTTCTCCTTGGCCTGATGCCACCTGGGATTTGTCACGTCCAAAAGAAAGGGCCAAGATATGCCCACAGACACATGGACGCTTATGAAGGGCCTTTATAAAAAAGTTGCCACTTTTTCTTGGGCAAAAACCTTCTCTGAAAAGGCCAAGACCATAATGAACTACAGGTTATGACACTTTTCTTGGGGAGGTCTGCCTAACTTCTGTATTGATTACATATAATCTGGGCAACACTCAGTCCATTTTTATAAAAAAAAAAAAACAAAACACAAACCAAAAAAAAACCTGGTTCTCTAAGGTTTATTTTCATTTGTTCTCTAACAGGTCTGGCACAGACTTCCTCTCCTTCAGGTCCTGGAGGAGCCCATGTGAGCCAGCCTCTTCTGCACCAACCTCCAGGGCTGCACTCCGAACAGATGAGAAAAACACCCCAAAACCCAGCCGTGTCATTCTGTACTCTGCCAAGAATAGGGAAAAAGCAGCATTAATGTCACTAATAAGAATGGTATTAAATGCCCTCTTGAGCATCCATCTCCGTGATCCTGCTTCAGAAGATGGCTCTTTCACATGGCTAGTCGCTCCACGGTGCTGAATTCTGGCCTTACGTGTCTCTCTCAGAGATATTACTTGAGAAAGTCCTATAAATAAAGCCCTGAAGCTGGCCAGAAGAAGTGGCAGGAATCTCTCCTGCTGCCAGCACCCACAGGCTTGGAGCGCTGCAAACTCCACAACCGGTGCCGAAGGATCACATAGGCTCAAACCACAGTGCCTGGGAAGCACCCACCCATCATGGAGCTGCCCCGGGGCAGGGCACTGCAATAAACGAGCTGGGGCTTTCCAAGTCCACATCTCACCTACTTCTCATGCTCCCTGCTATCCCTCAAACGTCACATTAAACTGGGAGACTGCAAGTGGGTAAGCAGGTTGCTGCACACTCGAGGAGCGCAGTATCAGAGCTGGTCCCGGGTGAACTAAGCAGCTCAAGCAGCAGTTGGAGCTGCTCCTTGAACAATTTGTTCTGACGAGACACAGGTCCAAAACATACAGCAAAGCTGGAGTTTGTACATCAGCATTTAAAGCAACGTACAAAATCCTGACATCCTTGATGAAGAGGAATTTCCAAGAGATGCAACATTTTTAAAAGGTAATTCTGTAAGATGACAGTTGTCAAGAAAACTTAAGGTCAAAAGATGAGAATCAACATTTCTATCTTCTACGTTAATATGATGGTAAAGTAACCTCTGTTACCAGGCTTGAGAGGGAAAAAAAAACCAACAAGGATGCAAAAGAAAGATGGAGATGGTAAGGTTAAAACAGTAAAGATGAAGATCATGATGTGAAATGAGCAAAGCAGCATTCAAACACAGCCAAACACCAGCCCAAACAGAGAGAGAAAATAAAAAGTTAAGTGAAAACATGGACCAGAGTCAAGACAGCTGAGAGAAACTTGGAGAGCCTGAAGCCAAAGACAGAAGATCAAGTAGTTTAATTTACTGAACCAGCAGCAGAAATCCCCCACAAAGAGAGCCATGCGCTGCTGGGCTGCGAGAAAGCAAGCACTTGGGTTAGGAGAGACAGGTCACAGCTTCAGGACGCACAAGGTTTGTTTGCAGTGCTGCTGTCCCCCTCCCCTCCAGCCAACTGGGGCCACGTCTGCTGGCCTCGCACCTCTGCCGGCACAGCACTCCGGAGCAGCGCTTTTGCTTGCCGGCCATGCTTTGCAGCACACACACACAGGACAGTCCAGCACAGCCTCGGCTTTATGGAACATTTCTGAGGAAATTCTCAGTCAGAACTTTATGCTTTCCCATCCACAGAGACACCCTCATTGTGCTGAGCCATCAAGGAAAGCAGCATGAGAACAGACTGGAAAATTAAAAATGCATTCAGTGACCAAAACCAGCCAGGTTTTATCCTAGAACTGAAGTAACAAAACACAAAAGATCTCCCCTGATGCCACAGAATTTTTGCTCCCAACTAATTTTTAAATAAATAAAATTACAAATAAAGGCGTTCCTCTGACTCAAATCCCCAGGACAAGTAGAAGACATGGACACTGGCTGCAGAACACGCATGTCAATTCTCTGATACACTCCCAAGAAACATCAAGAAATCTTCTTGGCTTGCCTGTACTTAAATCAACTTTAAGATGTCCACCGATATCCACGGTGCTCAATAAGGGCTGGCAGCTCAGCCGGTGCTTGCAGCCGAGACAACGCTTGGCTACCTTAACCCTCCTGGTGCAGCCAGGCCCCCGTGGCCGAACCCCTCTGTCGCTGGCTCCACACCCGTGGGAACAGCAGTCACCCGGAGCTGCCGCAGCCAGAACAGCATCACCCGACCCACCCCAACACTGGCATTTCGGGACAATCCTTCTGAACTGATCCCCCTCCCCAGCAGACGGCAGAGAGGAATGGCACAGATACATGCCTAGAGGAGGAGGAGGAGGGAGAGAGGACATGGATAAAGCAGCCAGACTGGCAGCGCTCCTGAGGCGAGTGCTGGGAGCAGCACAAGCTCTGGAACAGAACTAGATCCACCACTTGATGTCTGCTGACCCTGACCAGAAATGGTCACAGCCGACACAATGCCAATGGCCCGGCACACAAGTTAGATTGCTACAGCCCCAAAAGCCACAGGCCAAGTCGCTCAAACACTCCTCACATCCAATATGCAAGCTGCACTCCCCTTTGCCCCCAGGCTCACAGCTTCAAATACACAGACATTTTGCTCGGTAATAAAACCAAGACAACGTTGATATAACAGTATTCCAAGTGTTCAGAGATAGAAGAAGCCCATCCTCCTCTAGCCAAGCTCCTCCAGCCAAAGGCAGCTCCGTGGCTAGGAAGGTCTCAGATGCCAGTGGCACAAACACACTTACGAACATGACACAGAACAGACACACAACCTCAGAATTTCAGCCCAACACCTTGTTAAACACACTGGGCTACATGAGACTATATAGCGCTCACATGCTCAGATGCTTGCAGGTGTACATCATCTTAGTTACCGCTTAGCCTGCTTAAACACATTTTAAATTCCTTGTCATGCCAGATGCACAAGCCCACCTGAACTGAGCACCCCAAGCTGAGCATGACAGTGGAGGCACAGTCCCGGCACAGACAGTGCAGCAGTCCCGGCTCCAAGGGATTCAGGAAGCCCCATCCTCAGCTGTGTGCTGTGCCTGTTCCTCCTCCCCAAACACAGGCATCCCAGACTGCTCTCACCAGCCAGAGGCCGGAGGGCAGGGCTCTGCCCTGCTCCCTCAGAAAAATCCCCAATTACTATTACGGAAAATTTAGTTTCATTCTAGACAAATCACAGCAAGAGCTGAGGAGCTCTCCAAATATTTTTTGTGCTTTAAGATAGTGGCAACTCCTTTCTCTCAATTTCACATCAGCTGCAAATGTTAACAGCATATGGCTCTCCCCCAGCCCATGAAGGGAGGCTATAATTAACATCTATTCCAAAACCTGCTACCGTGGTGCCATACTACCCAACTCTCCCCTGCACAGTTTAGCATAACCGGTTGTTTACTTCCTTCAATTTCCAGCTCACAAAAGCACCAGCGCTCCCATTGCCACCGCTTCCTCCTGTGCAGCAACAGCAGCATCCCCCACCAAAGCGACTGCATGTGTCTGGGGAGAGACGGCTCTCAGCCCCTCCTCAACTGCACTATCCACGCTTAGTTTGTATCTGCCAAGGTTACGTCCATGATTTCACTTCAGAATTCAAGTATCCCTCAAAGGGAGAAGGACACGATCACTCCTCGCTTCTTCGGGGAAAAACAAGCACTTTGTGCACCCAGTCAGCTGCAAACTCCACAGACTCTGCTATGACACACGGCTCACTGATCTTGATCTTAACCACGTCATCAGCCACACTGTAGATGTCCCAAGGAACAAGGCTGCATCTTCTTTATCTGATTCAAAATCTCAAATAGATCTAATGAGCACAAACTATCATACTGAGAACAGGTGCCTAAGCTGGCAACATGGGCCAAGCAGCTGCACACAAGGCATGGACTTAACTGCCGCAGCCTGCACAGCAGCTTCCATCCAGTGATGAGCTGGTCAGTGCAGTGAGGCAGCACTCTCTTTCCTAGGCTTTCCCAACATCACTGCATACCTAACACATCACTAGACGCAATGATTAAGCTCCTTGCCTCACTGATAACCCATAGGAGTCACTCCTGCTGATAATTACTGCATAAATCAGCATGGGTCTCACTCTCCTCATTAGGAAGGTCAACTGGAGCAGTCTATCTCTGGTACACCATGCTTCACTATGGCACATTGTCTGATCTCCTTCCTAACTAGGTCTCACTAAGTTCATGTTTATCTCATCCAGGAGCCTATCTCCCCTCATTCCTAATCACCTGCCTTTCCAAAGGAACCCATGTGGTACCAGTCCAGTTGCTGACCAAGCCCAAAGTGCCATCCAGCATACTGCTTCCTCACCGACAACATTCATCCTGCGCCTCTCGGATGATGTGCGGCTCCACAAGAACTGTAGTTTTACTAATTTCTAAATACAACTCATGACGCATCCCCTTGCTGGTACCCCTGCTGCCACCGTAGCCACTCCTCCAGAAGAAACTGAAGCAAACAATTGTCCTCTGGCTTCACCCCGTTCAGCGCTGAAAAGAGATGTTGTGTTCGAAGGCGAGTGCGGAACTATCTCCACTCTCGGCTCAGCAGCAGACACGGCAGCAGCTGTGCTGACCGATTCTCCCACTCCTGTGCTCCCACAGCCTGTAGGGGAGTCCCCCAGCCCCACCAGAGGGACAGCCAGCACAACAGGGGCAGCCAGGACAGGCAGAAGGAGCAGAGGAGATGCACACACTCTGCACCATGTTACCTGTCCGGGGTTCAAGCTCCTCTGGCTCACCTTGGAGAAGTGCATTTCCAAGTTCACCAACTGAACAATCCAGCTGAAAACCTGACAGATGAAGACAGAGGTAACCAGCACCAGTTGCCACAGCTGTGCTCGGGCACTGCACTGGGACACGCAGCTATCCTGCAGCAGTGCACACTGCGCGTACTGACACGAGCATGTTTACACTGCAACAACTGCCAGGGTGTTACAGCCAAAGGGGTACCTGGTCTCACCACTGTGCCTCGCAAACACCTGCTGGCTCCCCCCACAGCTAGCACTCCCCAACAGCCTGACCAGGCAGCCTTGCGTGCAATTTACTACAGGCTTTTCCAGGTCTTGATTAACAGATGAACATCTCAGTTCTCAAATCATTAGATGCATGACTGCAGGTATCTAAAACAAAATCCAAACAAGAAATATTTGGGTAAGGTCCCTAAAATAAGGGCAGGAGCCTTTTCCCACTCTAAAAGAGCAACATTATCACAGTTTTGGAGAGGAGTGGACTTGGAGGCTGCCAAGAGGACCAGTGTCCACGAGGCTGGCTGGCGCTGCCCACAGAAGCAGTGTACGCAGACAAGAGACCCAGGCTCACCCCAGGCTCTGCAGGAGATGCTCCCCTCCGACCAGAGAGCTGAGGCCCAGCGGTGCGCCACAGCTGTGATCCCTCAGATCAGAAGCTGTCCAAGCTCAGGGCAAGGGGAACAGTAGTTCCAGACGGGCACTGGTCCTTCTCTCGGCTTCGATGCCAGAGCAGTTCATCCTTGCAAAGGGTGTGACCCCACCAGACTGAAAAGCGCAGCTAACTGGGCAATCAGCATGGTTCAGAGACCCCTGGTTTGGGGAGGAAGGTGCTGCACCGAGAAGTGGTAAGCAGCCTGACTAGTTTTCTGCTCTACTTCCTACAGCTACCCACAACACAAAAATACATCTAATGAAGAGACAGGCCCAGTTTGTCCTCCCAAAAAACTTCCTGCTGCATCATCTTGATCAAAAAGCATTCAGAAACATAGAGATAATGTGCAAGACTATCCAAATCTCAGTTACAAGGCAGCAGCAGCTGCCAAATATGCAGGCTGTTCCCTGCAAACTGACACGTGGCACTTTTGAGGCATGCCATAAACAAAAAAACTATGTGAATCAGTGCAAAAGAAAGGCCTTTACTCCTGGGAGATGAAGGGCCCTCACATGCTGCTCTTCCACGTGCCACTCTTCCACATACCCTGACATCCACTACCTGCCCCTCCTCACCAGTAACTGCTGCCACCTTACCAAACGCCCTGTGCCTCCTCTTTTACCAGCTACAAAACTAGAAGGGCTGAATATGCCTTGGATATTGGAAAGACAGGATGATCCCTGCCCCGAGGTGCTTGCAGGCTCTCAAATGTCTGGTTTGACATAACAAGTATTTAGTGGTCAAAACAGTTATAGCCACATAGAGGAAAAGACAAGCAGCCCAGCCCCGGAAGGCTTCATGCCACAATCACAGCAAGAGGCAGAGAAAAAGCTCCCCTGGCTCAGCAGTTCTGCCTCACCGCTCCTCCGATCCCCCCAGGCATCTTGGGGTAACCAAACCGAAGGGGTTTTCATGGTTATCTCCTCCTCCTGCCCCAGGGAGCTCCCACAGGGCGCACAGCTGGGCAGCCTGGGGAACTCCAGAGCACCTTCTACCTCATTTTTGATTGTGTTTTTAGTGTCCATTAAACTGCAGCTGCTTTTCAAGCCTAGTGTCCCAGTACTAGAAATGGGAAAATGAAACTTGCTGCAAACAAAGTCTTCAGATTCCCGCTGACATCGAAATAAACACAAGCTCGAGTGAGAAAAATGAAAAAGAAATTTGCAAAATTCTCACTACTGGTAAACAAAATATTACTCACAGTTAAAGAATCTGGTTACAACATATGTTTTAGACTGATGCTTCCTCCTCATGGCCACCTACTTTCCCAAAACTGTGACACAGGTGTCATGCAGTCACACAAACACCAGTTGCCCTCTTGGCGATGGTCACAACAACAGGAGTTTCTGGCAATGAAATCCAGCTGGCCATGGGAGCGTCTCTTCACAGAGGGGTAGAAACAACTAGATCAGAGGACTAAAGCATTTGTGCCAATTTATCCTGCACAGGTATTGCTCCAGGGCCAAAATTACTCATCCCACACCGATATAAAATACATTTGTTCCCCCATGAAAAAGGAGAATCACCCAAAATGGCACAGAGAGAATTTTCCATCTTGTCTTAGGAAACATCGCAGGTTTTCAACTCATAGAGGTGAGCCCGTGGAAAGCTTTACACCGAGATGCTTCTTGTGATGTATTTAAACCATTTCAAAGCATCATCCCACTCAATGACCTTTGAGAAACAGAGCTGCTGACCGCACAAGACAGGCACACGGGCTCCAGCTGCCCTGGCACCTCCAGTGAGGCTGCCAGCATGCATCGACCAAACCAAGCTCTGGCAGCCACAGGAAACAGCCAGAGAAAGCAGTACAGGGTAGGGAGAAGTGATGGCAAGGAGAGAAGAGAGACCTCGCCACTCCTGCACAGACAGTGATCCAGCAAGTAATAAGCACCCGAGCAAGGCCCGGTGCCAGCCAGTGTGCCATGGCACAGCTGCAGCCCGTGTACAGGCTGGCGATGGGCTCACCAGACCTTGCAAGAGCAAGGTTTCAGAAGTCACAAGACTATCACCCAGGAGTACCCACGCAGGCGCACGCTGCTGTGACAGCAGCAGAAGACAGGCTGTGGCTCTGCTGCTGGGACAGCTGGAGCGTTGACACCTATGCACTACCAACACCACACTGCCAGCCTGACAAGCAGGATGGACTTACACAGCCGTGAAGAAAAGGCAGCAGAGTCCACACGGCACAACTGATGGCTTTCAGGGCCTGCCACCTCATGAATCTTACAGCGACTGCAGGATTAATCTCTTCTGATCTACAAAAGTACCTCAAGGAAACTGGAAGTGCTGAGACCTAGTTAAGACAGGGCACTGCTTTACTAAACGCACCACCCTATCCATCAGACCTGGCGCTGGCTAAAGGAAGATCTAATCCCACGTCAGTCAGGCATCTGACTCCCTGGTGTTTGATCCACAGCACACAGAGCTTCTCTTCCTGGGCAAAAGTTCAAAGAGAACAAGACAAGTATTAATAAAGCATTTGGGATCAGAGGAGCTGCAGTTCCCAGACCGACCGGTGCAGCTGGGATGCCGTGATATGGGGGCTGGCGGCTGCCAGGAGTAGGGTGACCCCCTTCGACAGACATCCACCTAATCGCTGCAACGCTCTCTCATTTCAAGCAGCCAGGTAACTGGACAGAAGACAGGCATCTTTGCACATGGCATGCACAGGGATTACATCCTCTCTTTCCGAGGTCGCCTCTGCAAGTATTTATGTAGCAAACAGAGCTTGCTGTTCGCAATCGCTGGAGGCATTTCAACGTATGGGTTTTGGGGTTTTTTGTTAGATGTGCGTGTTACAAGAAGCCAGTCTGAGTCAAACCAATGAGTCACTTGGTCGGGTCCATGCACAACAGAGCGAAGCGTATTTTTACTGCCAGTTAGAAATGCCTCCCACTCGTGAGAGCTGCACAGACATCTTGCAGAGCAGAGAGCCTGGCACACTCGGGCTGAAAATCAACTCGAAACACAGGTGGGACAGTAGAAGGATGAGCCGAGAGAGCTCTCCTTGGCCTAGTGGGTTTACTTCAGCTTCTCTACCTCTGCACTCCAGGCATCAGCTCCAGCCACACAGTGAAAGCCTGAGACGCAGAGAAGCTGCGAGCACCTCAGAGGAACACAGGACGCATCACGCCTGCGTCCTCGTTACTCAGACCGTCTGCACAGGGCCTGCACCACCAGAAGCTGCGTCAAGACCTCACAGAAAGAGAGAGCACCAAGCACAGAGGCAGTTTCCTCTCAGCGTCCACCCTTACCTCCCACAGAAGCTCAAAAGCCGAATTAACATGTCCAAACCCCAGCCCTGACTGTGGGAGCAGCGAGGCATTCTGAAGGAGTAATGTTACAGAACAGAAAGAGTATGCCAAATGTGGCATGATGCTCCAGTCTGCACAGCTGCAAAGAAATACAGAAAATGCTGCAGCCTCCCCACCCCAGGCCTCCGAGCAGCCTCACCAGCCTCCACGCTAGCCCCTATGCCCTCGCAGAAAATCAGCATCCCTCCCAGGCTGTCCAGGTCTTGGGAAACAGCAGCAACTTCATTTTCGGACCAGAGAGCAGCAGGCATTGCAGTAGGGTCTGAATCTACCAGACCCCAGCACGCTACTCCCCTGGGGCAGCCAGCCCCCTGGAAGTTAGGTGGCAAGCGGTGCGGGGACATGCAAGGTTGCCATCCTGTCAGGGAGTGATGCCGCACGGCCTCGCCATCGCTCCAGGCCTCCAACAGCACACCCAAGGTTGGAGTAGATGTGGCAGTCCACAGGGAAAAACCCAGGGAGATCCTGAGCTGGGGGTCTCGGTCCCTGTCACCTCCCACCCACCCAGCTGAAAGGTTTTCCCTCCTCCCCTGCTGCATTTTACCTGGGGGGGGCGAACCTCAGAGGCTTGGCCAGAATCTGCAGCACCCAGCAAATGCCAGGGCTGGGGAGGCCTGCACAGCTGCAAACTCGGGACACAGATAGAAACAGCAGCAGATCATCAATGGCTTATTCAGAAATGCACGTATTCTAAATCCCCCTTTTTTTTCTGTTTGTTTGTTTGTTTTTTAATTCCCCGCAGGGAAGAGGCCATGCCTCATCCAGTGCTCCATACAAAAAACTTCAAGATAAGCCCTTCATCCATGCTAAACATGTTTTGAAATTGAGCTCTTCTGGACTCTCAGGCCATGAGGGATACACAGAGAAAAGTCTCTTGGATTCCGAGGCAAAAAGCAGCCAGAAGTCCTGGCTGTGCAAAGCAGTCATTTGTCTGCATCAAAGATAAGAGCCAAGAGATTTAAAAACATCCATTTACAGAGAATAATGTGAGCAATCATGACACAATATAACAAACACTCACATATGAAAAGACCCATTTCCCACTGCCAGGGTGCATTTAGCTCCATACATTCATCCAGAGCTGCGGAAGCACGAAGCCCCTCTCCCGACACAGGCGCAGGGAGCAGGAACTGCCTAGGTGTACAGTCGCTGTGGCTGCAGTCACAACTGACCAAGACACATGGACATCAGCATCAGGCAACTGCAGCTTCTTCTCACTGTAGTGTCAGTGCTCTGCTTCCCTGGATGCCATACCTGCAACTGAGCAGCTCGGCACACTTAGGGCTTGCAAAAACAGGACGGAAAGCAGGCAGACACCCACCTGCCTCATGATAAACACCAGACAGCCAGAGGATCTCACACTGTACTGCAAAGACATCACTTTCACAGCCAGACAACACGTTTCTTGAAAGAGTTAACTCCTTTTTTTCTCATCCTTCCAGATGACCACAAGGCCAGCAGAGACTCTAGTTCCAGCGGTCATCACGACTATGCACCACAAGCCTGCACGTGATGGGGAGGACCAGGCCCCTTCAGGCAGGTAATGCTCTGCACCAGTAGCAGATGCCAACTGTCAGCCCCAGCAAGAACTGCAGACTCGCCAGACTCCACCATCACAGCTCCCAGAGCCTCCAGTGAGCCCCACACTGCTCTGCCAAACCCTGCTTGCTGCTCCACTCCAGCCCTTGAGTCCATCTCTCTTGCTTTCAGTTTTGTTCCCACAAAACTGCGCTAAACTACATTAACATCTTATGAGGACAGGCTGGTAGAGCTGGGGCTGTTCAGCCTGGAGGAGAGAAGGCTCCAGGGAGACCTTACAGCGGCCTTCCAGTACCTAAAGGGGCTGACAGGAAAGCTGGGGAGGGACTTCTTACAAGGGCCTGTAGTGGTAGGACAAGGGGGAATGGCTTTAAGCTGAAAGAGGGTAGATTTAGGTTAGATGCAAGGAAGAAACTCTTTACTGTGAGGGTGGTGAGGCACTGGCACAGGCTGCCCAGAGCAGCTGTGGCTGCTCCATCCCTGGAAGTGTTCAAGGCCAGGTTGGATGGGGCTGGGAGCAACTTGGTCTAGTGGCAGGTGTCCCTGTCCCTGGCAGGGGGAGTGGAACTAGATGGTCTTTAAGGTCCCTTCCAACCCAAACTATTCCATGATTCTATGATTCTGTCTCTGGAGATGACGCAGAGCTACCTCAGGTCCCACCACCCCAGCAGACCTCCCATTCACCATCCCTGCCTGACCATTAATCCTACTGGCTCATGAACATCTCGGCAGCCACAGTGCCCAGCCACATGCAAACACGTCGCTGCTGCACACACGCATCCAGTTGCAGGCAGAGCAGAGCCCTCTCCCTGCCCAGGCGAAGGGTCCCATCCAGCTCCTGTGCAGCCAAGCCTCCTGGTCACCATGTGGGTTCCCCCCTGCATCGCTTGGCCCTGCTTTGTTTACATCTGGCAGGGAGGTGCTGGCACAGCACAGCACAGCCGTGGCAGCAGCAGCCTGCCACCCAGGCTACGGCTCTGCTGAGACTAACCCAACCTGTAAAGCAATTAGTCACTCACAGATGAGAGCGGCGTGCCCTTCTTCCAAACATTATCTAAGCTCCCTGTAGAGCAGGGGAACATGAAAACAGGACAGCACGCAGGGAACAAGCATTGCCATATTGATCCCAAAAATCAAATAACCGGCATCAATCTTTGCATCGTTACTGGACAGATCCTGGGGGAGCTCAGGAGGGCTTGGCACATCGCTCAGACACATGCCTTGCTTCAAACTGCCCCTCACACAGGTCAGGAGAGCACTTGGGCACCCGCACACTACGATGTGAAAGGGTTTTGCTTTAGATGTCACTGGTCAGAAGAGACATCTACGCGGTGCTCACCAGTGGCGTTCTCTGGGTGAGGATGTCAACTCCTGGATACCTCACTCTGGTGAGGTCACCTGTGACTACATTATCTCAGCACAAGGAGACTCAGGCTCTGCAGTGGAAGCTCCCCATGGTGGCCTGGACACATCTCCTCCCCACCTCGTAGCTCTGCCATGCTTGAGGAAGACAGCTGCATGTCTTCTGTCAACCACCCCCGATAGAGGTGCCAAATTCTCTGCCATGCCAGCAGCCAAGGGCAAAAAGCCCACCCAAGTTGTTATGAAGTGGAGCAGATCACAACCAGTTCTTACCACAGACAAACACCCTTGGCTGCAGAGCGATGACCATGGGCCCCGAGGCAGTGCTGACATCTCCATCCACGGTCATGGGGAAGCAGCAACCCCACAGACCTCAAACAGCTCTGCTAAGCTGAAACACAGCCTAGGAAAGGCCTGCAACTTTCAACTACATAGCTAATTAAAACAGGACTACAGTCTAAAAGCACTTGGCTGGATGCAGAGCTAGTAATGCTATACCTATGCCTGCTGGTTCAAGAGCCTCTCAGACCCAAGGCTGGCAGCTGAGGGCAGGTTCAGGGTAGACACAGATGCATTTTTACTGGGACAGCCACCACCAGACAAGCGCTGCAGCTGGCAGCAGGTTTTTATACTACCAAAACCTGCTAATGGTTTCCAAGTTAAGGCAGGATGTTTTGCCAGGTCTGTAACCAGCCCAAACACAAGCTCATTCAGTCCAGTTCTCTGGCCTGTATGCTACAGATGAGATTTAAAATTGAAAAAAGAAGTGAACATTTAAGTCAGATGAATGCAAGTCATTAACTGTAAGCTCTTTCCTTTCTAAGGTCCCACTGCAATTAACCGTTTCACCTTGCAGAACTGTCCAACTTCCCCAAACAAACCACTAGGAAGATGCATGGCATTTCCTGTTCCCTTCTGAAACTCAGGTTTCCAAGACTCAAGATAAGGAACACATGACTAAAGCACTCACCTGCTCCGTAAGCCCCACCGTACCCCATCACTAACCACTACAAACCACCACCAGGTTTACACCGCAAATATCAGCCACAGCTACAGGAGGGAGGCTGAGATGAGCAAGAAGATGCAGAAGAAAATGCTCAAAGGCCCCAGAGACAGCACTCAGTGAGGCAAAGATGGCACAAGTGTGAAGCATCACCACAGCCCTCCATTCACTCCCGAGAGGCCACCACATCTGCTCCCAGAGGGTGCAGGCCTGGGCAGCCCACCTCCTGCAGCTCCCCCAGGCAGAGTCCGACCTGAGGGCCCTGGCAGGAGAGAGAAACTCCTTCCCACTCTGATGCTACAGGACACTGTGACACTGGGGGAAACCACCTGCAATAACAATAACAAAAGACCCCACCATGTCCATCAGACACTGCTCAGAAAACACCAAAGCTCTGATCCAAGCTGCTCTCCAGCCCAAATGCCTTCCTGAACCTGAACCTTCAGTGGAGCTGCACACTGTGCTACCCGGAGCTCCTGCCTTCTGCAGGGCAGCTCCTGGCCTGCTCTGGAACCTGAGAGAGAGGATGAGTGTCAGGATCTGCGCCGAGTACTGCAAACACTTGTATCCATATGACTGTGCAGCCGCTCTGAATGTTAACTAAGCTCTCAGCCTCAACAACTTCCCATAATAATCAAATCCACAGCTTAACAGGCACTGCGTGGAAAAGGATTCCCCCTCCTCAGCTCCAAGAGCACGCTCAAAGCAACTCCAGGCAACAGCCTCTTCTGCTGCGAATGTGCAATTTGGAGAATAGGCGCTCTTGTGTTCTGCAAGAAAATCCTTATTTTAGGTAAACGTAGCCTCATTTATAACGCTGACTATGCTCATTTTTACCAAAACTGATCGGGTGCAGGAAGGCAGCAGAAAACATCAGAGAGAGCCCTCAGAACCCAAATTGAAACCCCATGACCAAGAAAACCAAGCCCAGCACCTGAAGACAAGAACAGACGTGGGCCGAGGTCTTTAAACAGCCCTGCGGGTCGGGAGCCTCCAAGGCAGCGGCGTTAAGGCCAAAGCCAGCCCGGCACCGTCCCTGTCCGAGGGGATTCGGGTCTGCCCAGGAGGAGCGGGGCTGGGGCAGCCTGGGCACTGCATCCCAGGGAGCAGGGGGCCAAAAACCCCCACCCCAGGCCAACGCCAGCCACCGGCTCCGGAGCGGTGATGGCTCAGCAACGGCACCGCTGCTGGGGCAGCCTCTAAAATGACAGAAACTGTAATTTAACTCAGCCCAACGACGCGCAGGCGTTCCCGTCTGCCGGTCCACGGGCAAACGCAGGGAAGCCCCGGGGAACGGGCAGCGGGAGCTGCGCACACCCAGCGCCGGTGCTGCTCCCTCGGCCCCGCTGCAAGGGGCGCCACGGAGGCACGGCACCCCCCGGCTGAAGGACCCCGGAGCCGCCCCAGCCAGGCCCGCCCCAGCCGCCGCGCCCGGTACCGGCCGCGGTCCCGCCCGCCGGCCCGGCCGCCACGTAGCGCGGGCGCGGCCCGCGCCCCGGGCCTGGGCCCGCACCCCCGGCGACGCGGGCCCGCGCGGGTCCGTCCCGTTGTCACCCCCTGCCCCCCGCCGGTACCCGGCCCCGGGCCCCCGCGCGGCGCCGCCCGCGCCCCTCCCCCGCGGCGGGTGACAGCGGTCGCGCCCCCGCCGGCACCGCGCCGCCCCGCGCCGCCGCTCACCGCGCTTGCCGGGGTCGTAGCCCACGAGGACGAAATAGTCGGCCAGGCGGGCCATGGCGGGGGCGGCGGCCGCTGCCCGCGCTCACAGCCCCGCCGCCGCCGCCGCGCTCCCTGCCCGCCCGGCCGCCCCGCCGACCGCCGCCATCTTGGCCCCTCGCGCGGCCGGCCCGGCCCGCCCCCACTGCGCCTGCGCCACCGCCACCGCGGGGAGCGGGCCGCTGCACCCCATTGGGCGCGCCGGGAGGGGCGGGGTGGGGCCCGGGCGGGGGGCGGGGCGTGTGGAGGGCGGGGCCACGGCACGGGAGTTCCCTCGGGGCGGGGCGGGGGACGAGAGGGGATGGGGGGAGCACAGGTGTGCGGGACACAGGTGTGCATGGAGATGCATGTGTGAGACACGCGTGTGCAGGGACACGGGTGTGAGGGGACACGAGTGTGCTGGGACATGCATGTACAGGATATGAGGGTGTGAGGACACACATGTGCACAGACATGAGTGTGAGGGGACATGGGTGTGCAGGGACATGGGTGTGAGGGGACAGGGTTTTGCAGGGACACGGGTGTGCCGGGACACGGGTGTGCAGGGGATACGGGTTTGCAGGTACATGGATGTGCAGAGACTTGAGTGTGAGGGGACACTGGTGTGCCAGACACAGGTGTGCAGGGACATGGGTATGCAGGACACAGGTGTGAGGGGACACGGGTTGTCAGGGTACACAGGTGTGCATGGATGTGCATGTGCAGGGCACGTGTATGCAGCGACACAAGTGTGCAGGGAGCCCAGGTTTGGAAGGGCCTCTGGTGTGCACAGACACGTGTGTGCAGAGACCCCTCCTGAGTGCACTGAACCCCAGTGTGTGCAGCCACCTCGTGCTGTGTACAACCCTCCGGTGTGCTCAGCCCCCCCGAGTGTTCATGCCCTCCCCGTGTGCATGGCCCGCTGATGCACACACACACAGAGCTGTGCACGGGCCCTTAGGTGTGCATGTCCTCCCCCCCCTCCCCGGTGTGCACAGCCCCCAAAAATACCCTTCCTGCTGGTGTGCAACCCCCTCCTCCTCATTTCACAGAGCCTCCTTTGCTCTGCACAGCCCCCCAGGGAGTTAGCCCCCCCCAGGGAGTTTGGCCCCCCAGGATGCCCGGGTGTGCATGCTCCCCCCAGGTATGCATGCCCCCCCCCCAGGTGTGCAGGACCCCCAAGGTGTGCATGGCCCCTCGAGGTGTGCGCTACTCCCCCAGGGTGCCAGACCTCCATATGTGCACGATCCCCAAGATGCTGACTCACCCAGGTGTGCACGGGCCCCACCAGGTGTGCAGGACCCCCGAGGTGTGCATGGCCCCCCCAGGTATGCACTACTCCCCCAGGGTGCCCGACCTCCTCCCCAGGTGCACACGGCCTGCCCAGATGTACACGGTACCTAATTTGCCCAGCAGCCCCAGGGTGCCCGACCCCCCCCCCAGGTGCCGGACCCCCCCAGGTGTGCACCACTCCCCCAGGGTGCCCGGCCCCCCAGATGTGCACGGTCCCCCGGGTGCCCGACCCTCCCCGGTGTGCACGGTCCCCAGGGTGCCCAGCCCCTCCAGGGCGCCTGACCCCAACAGGTTTGCCGGACCCCCCCAGGTGTGCACCACTCCCCCAGGGTGCCCGACCCCCCAGATGTGCACGGTCCCCAGGGTGCCCGACCCCCCCCCGGCGTGCACAGTCCCCAGGGTGCCCAGCCCCTCCGGGGCGCCTGACCCCCCCAGGTGTGCCGGACCCCCCCAGGTGTGCACCACTCCCCCAGGGTGCCCGACCCCCCAGATGTGCACGGTCCCCAGGGTGCCCGACCCCTCCAGGTGTGCAGGATCCCTCAGGTGTGCACGGGCCCCCCCAGATGTGCACGGTCCCCAGGGTGCCCAGCTGCTCCAGGGTGCCCGACCCCCCGGGTGTGCGGGACCCTCCCCATTACGCACAGCCTCCCAAGTGTCCCCCCCAGGAGGGACGGGATCCCGGGGCGCTGCGACCCTGTCCCCGCAGCCGCGCGTGGGGAGATGCCGCAGGATGCCGTCTCCCGGGCGGACGCCCCGGCAGCCCCTACTTGCAGCGTAGCCGTCCCGTCCCGTCTCGTCCCACGCTGGCCCCGGGGCTCCCCTGTGCCACCACCCGGGGGTCCCGGGGCAAGGTCCGCCCGGCCGTGGCCGTTCCGCGGCGAGGGGGTCGGCGGGCACACGCCGCGGCACGGCCGCCGCTGGAGCGGGGGATGATTCATCGGAGAAAATCCCCGTTCCCACTCCCACGTGGGAGCGGGACGTGGGGTGCGTGCGGGATGGGGGGGCAGCTCGGCACCGCCGAGCCGGGCACAGGTCGTCCCCCGGGCCCCCCGCACCGGCAGTGGGGGCAGGAGCGGGGCAGCCCTGCCTGCGGGCAGCAGCCAGCCCGGCAGCGCCCGGCCCTGCCAACGCCAGCGAGTGGCAGCGGCCCCGGGGGGGTCCTCACCCCCCCTGGCCCCGCGGGGCTCTCCTCGCCCCTCACCGAACCCGCCTGCACCCACTGCTTAGGGGAGCAGCGGTAGCTTAGGGCAGGGGGCTGGGGGCAGAGGAAAGGTGTATGGAACATAGAAACCATGCGAGCAGTTACGGGATGTAGGAAAAATATCCTACAACACCCCCACGGGCAGGGAGTGCAGGGACTGGGTGGGCTGGGCAGGCTTTGGCAGATGGCATTTCCCCTCCCCAGTGTCCCCAGGGGACACCAAGCTGGGAGGGGTGCAAGGAATGGCGAGCCCTGGCAGCCCCCACAAATAGGGTCCCCTCCGCACCCCCACTCTTTGGCTGGCATCGGTGTGATGCAATCCTGCATGGTTCTTGCAACTCCTGCCGGTCCGGCGTCACTGGCCGCTGTGTGCCAGGGCCTGTGCAGCTCTGTGCCACAGGCACCAGCCCGGTCCCCACCTCCCCACCCCGGGCACCACGGCGGGGTCCCACCAGAGCCCACTGCCAGACTGGCACCGCACTGGCTGGAGCATTCCCAGCACCACCACTGCTCCTCCAGCATCTGTGCCATGCCGGTGACAAGCACTGTCTGTCACACCATGAGGGGTGGCGGGTGGGGGCACCCTCCCCAAGGGCAAACTGGGATGAACCCTGCTTTGTAATGGGGGTTTCTGTGTTTTCTTCCCCTTCCCCACGGTTTCCCCGTTGGCTTTGCTTTCCGGCGTCACCAGTTTGCCGCTTCTCACCCACAGTGCCAGCCTGGTGGGGAGGTTCTGTGTGCCATGCTGGGATGAGCCACTGGGAACGGGTCCCCCATGCTGGGATAGCACTGTGCTGCTGTGCAGACCCCACTCCAGGACACGGCCATGGTCCCACAGCACAAGGGTATTCCTTGGGGACACCGGGTCCCATGGTGCTGATGCAGTGGGTGCCCAGTGGCAGAGCTACAGGCACCCTTGTGCTGTCTGCAGCAGTGTTGCTCTGCCACTGGCCTCTTTCCAGGCCTTGTGTTAGTTTTACCACAATGCTCCCAGTCCTGGGGCTCCACCACTGCCATGTCGAGAGCTGCCTCCCCAATCCATAGACCCAGGCAGGGATCTGGCACCAGGGTGACTTTCCCCACATCCCCTTGTCCCCACACACTTGTGTCCCCATGCACAGGGACAGGTGCTGCCGTGGACAAACCCCCTGACTCTGATGGCAGTGCCAGCCCTGTCAGGGCTGTGGGACTGGTGGGCACCCACTGGTGCTGGAGCCACGGCCAGATCCCAGCCCCAGCTCAGAGGCAGCAAGGTCAGCCCTGCAGCAGCTGAGGAGGAGACACAGGTCAGGCAAGACCCAGTGCGGACGGGGCTCTGAGTGCTGCCCTGTGGAACAGTGACATGGGCTGGGGGATGCACCGAGGCATCCATCTGACCATTGGCAGCATCTTGGTAGCTCGGTGACAGCCTTGGGGACGGGCAGCAAGAACTCCCTGCCGAGGACAATGGCAGGGACGTGGAACCAGAACAGTGCCGGAGGGTGGGAATGGGGAAATTGAGATGAGCTGCCCTGGAAGTGCCTGAAGGTGAGATGCACGTGGGGTGCATCTTGCCCTGTGTCAGGGTGGAAGGGATGCGGGGCTACTGGTGGCAATTGGCACTGGCAGGGATCAGCACCAGCAATGACTGGTGCCAGTGGAGTGGGCCATGGTCTTGCCCACCTGCAGGGCTGCGGTGGCAGTGGCAGCAGCTGCTGCAGGGAGCCCTGCGGCACAGGGCATGGGTGTGGGGATGGGCACGGGGACATGTGCAGAGGGGACCCCAGGCACATGCAGACCCCAGCCACAGCTGCATCCAGGACCCTCATGGTTGTCAGGCCGTGAGCTGCTTGCAGTGCAGCTATAATTCAGGTGCCCCAGGGCTCTGCGGACAGACCTGGCTCCCTGCCAGTGGTGCCCCTGGGAACGGCCACAGCCAGCCTACCCTGGCAGCCCAATGCCCCGAGGTGATGCCATGGGGTCACATCCTGTGGTGGGGCACATCTGGCTGGGCACTCACCGTGGGAGTGCTGTGGTGTGAGTGATGCTGGACCCGTGGTCTCCCCACCATGCTGTGAGTCCCCAGCCCTGCTGCACCCATGGGTGCCATGTGGCTGGGGGCTCCCCATGGCCCCACAGCCCTGCCCAGAGCGAGTGACACAGGGCCAGGGTCTGCGCTGGGGTCCTCATCCCATCCCTGTGACAGAGGGCAGGGGATCACCAGGCTGCAGCCCTGCCCAGGGGTCTAGGTCCCAGAGCTGCTCCCCATGGCAAAGCTCAGAGCAGGTGCTGCAGCAGGGAGGGCCCTGGCCACAGTCCCCAGCCATCTGCTGTCTGGTGCAGCCTCAGCTGCAGGCTGTGCCCACATCCCCCATCCCACGTGTGGTGGGACCCCCCAGTGCCCAGGCCAGCATCCCACCACTCCCTGCCCTGCACCCCGTGGCTCACTCTCACCAACAGTGCTCTGTGCCCCTCTCCCTGCTTTCCTCAGGGCTGGTTTCTGCTGCGGGAACACTGGGGACACTGGGCATCCTGTGGGCCCTGAGGACCCTGGGGATGCTGGGGATACTGGGAACCCTGAGGATGCTGGGGACACTGGGGACACTGGGGACCCTCCCCATGTTTGCAGGGCCAGAGGACATGTTCCTCCCCTCTCCTATTTCTGGCTGTTTCATGGAGCCACGGCACAGAGCCTAGCACTGTCAGAGCAGCTTTGTCACAATTTTCCTGGCCAGAGCACAGATCCAGAGCCCGTGGCTGTTGCGAGCAGCATTTCCCAGTACACCCTGGCAGTTCAAACCTGGATGGGCTGGGGAGGCTCTGCCCTGCACCCCCTTATCCACCACCAGTACCCGAAACCTTTATCTGGGATTAAAACGCCTTGAGCCGGGCAATGGCAGGACATCCCTGTGCCCGGTTGCTGCTGTTCCCAGCCCTGAACTGGGAGCAATCAGGTCTGGGGAGCTGCCAGTGCAGAGGAGCCTGGCATGTCCCAGTCTGTGCCAATTCAGGCAGGGAGAGCTCTGGAAATGCCAGAGGGAGGACATGGTAGACCCTGGGTGCCCCAGGGACCAGGTATACTCCCAGGGGGCTCAGCACCTCCCCAGCAGTCTTGTGGGGGGTGGTCCTGGATGGGGCAGAGGTCCTGGCCATGCACGCATCGCTGTGGGGCTCTGACCAGCTGCTGCTTGGCCCCGCAGCCCCCAGCTAGGGTGCTCGGAGGGTGCATTTCGGGCAGCAGAGCCCTCACCCTGGGCACTTCTCCCTGAGCCGGGCAATGTGCCATGCTGTGAGCAGGCAGGTTTTGGCAAGGTGTTTGCCGCTTGTTCCCTCCTTGGCTGAGCCTGCTGGCAGGTTTCCACATAGCTCCTTGGGAGAACTCCCCAAATTCACAGCTCAGAGGGGAATTCCTCAGCGAGCCCTCCCCATACACCCCCTCCATGCCCACAGGGCTCCCCTCTGCTGCCCTACATGTGGGGGTCAGTCACAGAGCAGGGGGCTCTGCCATGGTGGGGGATGCTCAGACATGATGAAGGATTGCTGTGACGAGGGGTGAAGCCATGACACAGAGTGAAGCGCAGCACCCATGTGAGGACCAGGAGAAGCCCTGGGTGCCCAGGCACAAGCGTGGGTGACTCAGCACAGCCAGGACAGGGTGCTGCCCATTCCTGCACCCATCGCTCCCAGCCTGGCAGCTGCAGCAAAGGTGTTTACCTTCATGCTCACTGGTGTCACATGTGGAACAGTGCTGCCAGCCCAGGCAGGGGCTCTGTGGCTCTGGCCCCCCATCCCAGGCAGCCCCCATCACCCACACTCTGCTGACCCCCAGGCAATGCTGCCACCCTGGAGACTCATGGGTGCCTAGGGGACATGGCAAGGGTCCCAGCAGGGCTTGGGGATGGTGTACTGGCCCCTTGGCATGCAGCCCCTGCCTGGGGACCATGGGGCAGGGGAGTGCAGGGACCTTGCTCTGCCTCCCTCCCATCCCTCCAGGGGTGCAGCAGGGGCCTGGGGGCCATGCTGGGGTGCATCCCACCCCACTCCTGTCCCATACACCTGCCCCCAAAAAAGCACTTTTTGGCAAGCAGGAGAGCAGAGCGGGGCTGCTGCCACTGCCCACAGCCCCTGTCCTTCCCTGGGGACTCAGCTGGGAGGCAATTAAGCTAATTGAAACTTAGCAATTGATTCCCATGGCTGGAAGCCAGGCTCAGTGGAGTGGAGAGGGCGAGTGCTGCCCATCCACAGTGGAGAGCCGGGGTGGGCAGGCAATGTCAGTTCCCAGCGTGGGTCCGGCTGTGGCATGACCAGGCAATAGCAGGTCCCAGTACAAGTCTGGCTGTGGCATAGTCGGTGATGGCAGCTCCTGGTGAGGGTCTGGCTGCAGCACGTCCCAGGGTGCGGGTAAGCCCCCACACCAGGTTACCCGATGCAGCAGCAGCGGTGAGCTCCACCGGGATGGCTGTGAGCTGGAGGCTGGATCCTGCACAGCTGGGTTATGAAGCAGGACCCAGTGTCCTTCCCAGTGCCCCAGGAGCAGTGATCCCCAGAGGAGGAAAGGGAGACGGGTTCTGCCCTTGCTGCAGAAGCCCCAGGGCTCAGCCATGCCTCTGCCATATCCCTGGGGCAGCACAGACCTCTAGAGCAGGGGCTTGTGGAGAGACCAGCTCCTGTTTCTACTACTGCTCCATCCAGGAGTGCTGGAGCTGCAGAGCTGAGATGTGCCAAGGGTCCCAGCCGAGCCCTGGCTTCCCACTCACCCCCGGACCCATGCTCCCCACCCCACATGGGAAGGGGCAACCAGCTAGCGAGGGCTGCCCCCTCCCCAGCAGCCTGTATTAGGCAAAACGGTAACTAGCCAGAGCCCCCTCCTCCTGTCCAGGTTCATGGTGGTGACCTGTGTCTGTCTCCCTGGGGTGGCAGCGGCTGGGGGAACCTGCACTTTGGAGGTGCCAGGAGTGACCCCCAGCCAGGACCCCCAGCAAGGCACAGCACAGCACTGCCCAGGGTTTGCTTTGGGGTGCTGGTGCTGTGCCAGAGCCGTCCTGGGCAGCTCTCATCCCTGGAGCCCGCAGGCTGACATCCCACCAGGGCAGGGCCCATGGGGATGCTGCAGCGGTGGCGGGCTGTGGGCAGGGGTCTGGTGTGTCAGATGGCCCCCGGCAGCGTGTGCCGTGCCTGGTGCTGACCCCCACCACATGCCTCCCCCCACCCCCCACCCCCCCCCACCCCCCCCCCCGGAGCTCTGCTGCCTTGTTTTTGTGCTGGGTTTCTTTCTCTCCGGGATAATCCAGCAACAAACAAGCGGAAGAGCCCGGCATGCCACAGAAATTCCCCCTGGGGAGACATGCCGAGAGCTGGGGGCCGCGGCACTGGGGAAGGCTGTGCCACTTCATCCTGGGATGGACCCGCAGCCCTCCTCAGGGGGGTCTGTCCCCACCGCCCCATCATCAGGTGCTGCCACAAATCCCCCTGCACAGGGACCCGCTGTTTGAAGCCTTTGTGTCCTGATAATGTGGAAGAATCCCAGCGATTCGGAGCACGCAGAGGCCCCCTGGCCCCGCGGCCTGGGGAGGCTGTGGCAGGAGGAGCAGGCAGGGGAGAGGGCGTGGGGACCCCCACCCTGGGGCCGGATCCCCGGCTCGGGCACCCTGGGATACCGGGGGCTCCTTGCCCCATCCCCATCTCAGCAGTGCTGGCACTGGAAACACCCAGTGCCAGTCCTGGAGCTAGAGGCAGGGGGTCCCGGTGAGGTGGGCTGGCAGGGACCCCCTCCCCTCCTGAGCTCTGGCTGACCAGCTCCAGCAGCAGCACCCTGGGAGCACCCCGAGCCCCAGCACCTGCCACCCCTGTGCCCCCCGTGCCCTGACGGCAGCGGCTCCCCACCACCCCGTGTTTCGGTGAGCTTCGTCCCCCACGGGGGAATGCCGGGACTGGTCTGACCTCTGCGGATTACATTCCTTAATTGTTTTAAAAGGCCTCATGTGATGTTTAAAAACATTAACCTAAATTAGCCCTGGGAGAAGGTGCGTGCAGACACACGTCCCCGGAGAGTGGCTCCAGCTCTGCTCACGGGCTGTGCCAGATGCCGGCTGCAGTGCCTGGGGGTGCTGCCCCCCGGCAGGATGGGGCTCCCGGGCAGTGTGGGCAGCCGTGGGGCGCAGGAGGGCTGGCCGAACCGGGGGCACTGGGCTGCACTGGGCTTCCCCCTGAACCCCGGGGAAGGGAGGCAGGATGCGGCCCTGGCCCTCCAGCATGGGTTTGCCCTCTGAGTGTGGGGACCAGTGAGCGGAGCCACAGCAGGCAGGAGGCAGGCAGTGGGGCTTGGCAGGGCTGAGCATGTCGCGACGTGGCACAGCGTGGCTCCCGGGGCCTGGCAGGGCCCAGCACCGCCGGGCCTGGCCCCAGCTGTCACAGCTGGCCTCGAAGCACAGGGGCTGGCTGTGGGTACCCTGACCCCCCACATCAGCCCTGCCTAGATTCCTTGGATGGGTCCCCCAGCTCCATCCCGGCCCCAAACAATTTCCCTCCAGTGGGTCTCCCAGCCCAGCCCTCCCCGGACTGCTCCCCCAGCCTCATCCCACCCCAGCGCACCCCCCCCCCAGGACCACTCCCCCAGCTCCATGCCATCCCAGCGCCCCCCGGACTGCTGCCCCAGCCCCAGCCCAGCCCCCCCGGACTGCTCCCCGAGCTCCATCCCAGCTTCAACCCGTTTACGGCCGAGTGGGTCCCCCATCCCATCACGGCCCCCCAGGCCGCTCCCCCGGCCCCATCCCATGCCATCACGGCCCCCCTCCGGGCGGGGGCCGGGGGAGCGGCGGGGCCGGGAGCCGGTGCGGAGCCGGGGGGGCCGGTGCGGGGCTGCCCCGGCCCGTGGCTCCTCCCGCGCCGCCCGACTCCTCCTCGCCCGCCGCGCCGCGCCGAGCCCGGCGATATTTAACCTGGGCCGGGGCGGGGAGCGGCAGCGCCGAGCGAGGCACGGACGGACCGAGCCCCGGCCCCGAAGCCAGCCCCAGTCCCGGCCCAGGTACGGCCCGGCCCCCCCGGGACCTCGCACCGGCGCCCGGGCTGCGGGACGGGCATGGGGCAGCTGGAGCCGAGCCCCAAGCCCAGCCCCGGCCCTTCTCTTCTCCCCGCAGCCGTGTCCCGGCCCGGTCCCGCCATGAGAGCCCCGGCGCCGGTTGCGCTGGGTTGCATCAGCCTGGTGCTGTGTCTGCTGGAGCTGCCCGCCTGCCTGCCCCTGCCCGACGGCCGCTCGCCCAAGCGCAGGTGAGCCGCGACCCCAGCCCTGCCCCCTGCCCAGCCCTGCCCCCTGCCCGTGCCGGCTCTGTGCCCCCTGCCCGCACCCCTGCCCGTGCCGGCTCTGTGCCCCCTGCCCGCACCCCTGCCCGTGCCAGCTCTGTGCCCCATGCCGGTTGCGTGCCCCCCTGCCCAGGGCAGCTCTGTGCCCCGCTGCCTGCCCCCTTGCCCAGGGCACAGCCCTTGCACTCTCCAATGAGCCTCAAGCCCCCCGGTCCCAGCCCCTGCCCCGGTGAGGGCTCCGTGCCCCCTTGCAGAGGGGCCCGCCCCCCCCCCCATCCCACGGGCAGCCCCCCATCCCCGGGCAGCCCCCCATCCCTCAGTCCCAGCAGCCTCTCTCCCTGCCTGCCTGGGGTTCGGGCAGGGCCCGGCGTGGCACCGCCTCTGTGTGTCTGTCCCACTGTCCCCGCAGTGTGAGGGGACATGCAGCCCCGCACTGGAGCCCCTTGTGCTGGTGGCAGGTTGTGGGCAGGTTCCCGGGGAGGGCAATGCCCTGGAGAGGGGGGGGGGCTGCACGGAGCGGCTGGGCTGGGGATCCCCTTGGGCACAGTCTCCTGCCTTGACCTCAGCCCTGTCTTCTCTGCATGTCCCGTGCCTGTCCCAGCAGGGACCTGGGGTGACAAGGCGGTAGGAGCATGGCAAAGGGTCCCCAGCCCTGTGCTGCACCTCGTCCTGGTGGGAATGGGGGAACGGTGCTGGGAGCAGGCAGGATGTGGCCAGGGCTGTAGGGATGCAGTGTGCTGGAGTCGCTGAGGCTGGTCAGTGGGTTTGGGGGGGGACAGAGGTCAGCATGGTAACCGTGCCTGTGCACCGGGTGGGCAGGGTGTGTGGGCATGCAAGGGTTGGGTGAGGTTTCCGTGCACAATGTGATGGAGAGCGCGCGTGTGCCAAGGTGTGTGTGGCTGCACTTGTGTGCAAGGTGAGGGGCAGCTGGGGGCTGCAGGGTGCCAGAGTCCCCCGCTGAAGGGGGCACCTCGGGTCGGGACTGAACCTCTGGCGCGCACACGCTGCGTGCACCGCATGTGTGTGCATGCAGCGTGTGCGTGCACAGGCTCTGCGGGTGTGCATGTTGCTGCTTGAGGAGCGGGTTTGGGCTGTGCCCAGTGCCGTGGGAAGCCTGCGTCTGGCTCCGGAGGGATCTGCGAGCAGCTCCTGCCTGCCTGGCGCCTCAGGCAGCCATCAGCCAGCTCCCAGGGGTCTGGGGGGGTGGGTAACGACCCTGCCCGGGCTATGTGTGGGGCCACATCCTGCTGCAGGGATGGACGGGGGATGGGGTGGGGCAGGCACCCCGACCCTGGGCATAGGCTGGGCAGCTCTTGCCATGTTTGCGGGATGGGTGTGGGCTAAGACATGGGGGTCCCTGGCATGGGGGTCCCCGTGGGGGAGCTCTGTGCCACTGTGGGGGTGTTCTCAGGCTGGACCCTGCTATGCAGGGGCTGGTGGCCCAGGGTGGGGATGCCTGCAGCTGGGGAGCGTGGGTGCCAGCTCTGCGCCAGTGCAAAGACCGTGGGAATGGGGTGGGCGGCAGTGTGGGGATGCTGGAGGGGGCCAGGGGCTGGGCAGGAACCGCTTGTGGGAGCCGGGGTGAACTGTTGGGAGGCGCTGGTGCAGCCAGTGGCAGCCCTGGGGTTGGTGGGTGCTCCCCAGTGTGTCCAGTGAGGCTCGCAAAGCCCAGGATCAGGCATGGCAGCCGGAGTGGCGGTGATCCCACGCACAGCCGGATAGGGCCGGAGCTCAGCTGGGGCAATTGCACGCCATGACAGGGCCAGCTGGGGTGAAGCCAGGGCAGAAGCCAAGCGTGGGGAGGGAGGGGAACTCCGCTGCTGGCAGCCATCCCACAGGATGCCAGCACGGGGGCTTTTCAGCCTGGGAGTCTGGCAGTGCATTTTGGCTTGGGGACACTTGCCGGCTGTGGGACAAGAGCTGGCCGGGAAGGGCCTGTGTGCCACAGCCTGGGCAATGCCAGGATGGAAGGCTGAGGCTGCCGGTGTTTCCGGGCACTGGCCACCTCGCGTAAACACATCCCAGGACGGGAAGGGGCTGCAGGCGCTCGCCGGCCCCCCCCCCCGGTGCTTCCCGTCTCTGCAGCGCTGGAGGAATTTGGCCTCTGTCCCTGCTCCAGCGGCTCGTGGCCAAGTGGCGTCCGGCCTCGACCCGGCTGTGCCGCGCCGGGATGAGCCCTCCAGCACCCCGGCTCCCCGCAGCCCTGGGCAGTGGGGGGCTGTGGGGCGGGGGGGTCGGTGTGGGGCGTGTCTGGGCCTGTGTGTGTGCCGGGGCACCTGCGCCAGGGTCATGCCATGGATGTGCCCACACGCTGGGCTGGGGGCATGTGTGTGCACACTGGAGTGTGGGCGTACCTGCATGCGTGTAGGGGTTATATAGCGTGTGTGTGCTGGGAGATGTGTTTGCCTGCATGTATGTAGGGGTTATGGAGTGTGCATGCATGTGTGTGCCAGGACATGTGTGACAACACGTGTACAGGGGTCACTGCGTGCCTGCCTGCACGCACACTGGGCTGTGGGTGTTCTCTGTGTGTGTACAGGGGTTACAGAGGGAGGGAGCGTGCACGTGTGCGCATGCTGGGACACGCGTGTGCCAATGTGTGTACAGGTAGCGAAAGGGGGGGTGCACTCAGGGATGTGTGTATGCAGGGTGGTGCGGGAGCTTGGGCCACAGGGCACAGCAGTGGGTGCCAGTGCAGGGTGTTACCATGTGTGGGCAAGGCCAGTGTGGGCAGCAGATGGGCTCCTGCCAGCGCTGCCCCAGCCACACGCCACCCCTACAGCCACCTGGGTGCTGCGATTCCTCCAGGGCAGTGATCTGGGGGGCAGAGCCCCAGGGCCACCATGGTGGGTGCCAGGCATGGGGCCACTCGCTCCTCTGCAGGGGGAGGCTGGCCCGGAGCCAGGGATCCCCGTTTGCACACCTTGGGGGGTTCCTTGCAGGGGGCCACAGGGCTGGCGCACCCGGGGACCCCGGCAGTGCCTGTGTTTGTGGGTTGGCAGCTGGCTTGGTGTGGGGCTGGCAGGGGTGTGTGGCAGGGCTGCCAGCCATGGTGGGCAGTGCCATAGTGGGCCGTGGGGTCCCCTCTGCCCAGTGGGATGGGGGACACACGGGGGGTGTCCCAGCCCTGCTGGTATGGGTCAGAAGGGGCTGGCTCGGGGCTGCAGCCCTGGCGGTGGCAGGCAACTCCTACCAGCCCTGCTGCTGTGGCATGATGCCGACGCCAGAGCATGGAGTACGTGTACAGCTGCAGGTAGCAGCTCCCCTTCCCTGGCTGCTGCCGCCTCCTCATCCTCCTCCTGGCCCGGCAGGCCTGGGGCCCAGGGCAGAGCTGGGCAGAGTGGCTGGGAAGGGTGGCTGAGGCGCCCACAGCTGGGCTGGGGGGGCTGCCTCCCCCCAGCACACCATGGCATCCCTGACATGGCCCCACCAACCCCTCTTATGCCCGCTGACACGATGCCTGCCCCTGTCCAGGATGCCACAGCTCAGCCCACTGAGCGTCGCCCCCTCTGCTGACACTGCTGCCATTCTCTTGCAGGGAGCCCCCAGACCGGAGACCCTCCCCAGCCTCACTCCTTGGGGACCACCCAGGACCGCAGCCCCCGGCCCTGCCACAGCCTGCTGGTGGCCCTCGGCAGAGACCACTCATCCCACGGCATGGCCCCAAACTCATGCCACGCCATGGATCCCGGCTCTCCCCCCGACACGGTGCCCGCCTGGCCCCCCGGCACAGACTGCTTATCCCACGGCAGCACCCGAAGCTCATCCCCCGGCACGGAGCCTGCCTGTCCCCCCGGCACGGCCATCGTCCTGTCCTGCGGCACAGCCCACGGCACGGCCCCCAGCACCCACGGGGCCGCCGGCACGCCTCGGGGCGGCTGCAGCACGCACAGCTGCTGCGGGTGGGCTGTGTGCTGGGCACCTGCCAGGTGCAGAACCTGAGCCACCGCCTCTGGCAGCTGATGGGCCAGTCGGGCCGCCAAGACTCGTCCCCCATGAACCCCAACAGCCCCCACAGCTATGGGTGAGGAGGGGGGGCATCACCACACCGGATCGCCTGGCCCTGTGTCCCCAGCTCTGCCCCGCGGGACCCCCCACTAAAGCGCTTCCAGAGTCAGATGTGGTTGGGCTCCCTCCGCACCTTTTGGGGGTGACTGGTGCTCCCCAGGCAGAGCCCGGCTCTGGCCACAGCTCCACCATGGACACGGAGCCCATGGGAGCATCCCTGTGGAGGGGCTCCCACCCCATCGCCAGCTGGAACCCCATGGAGAGCAGAGAGGACTGTGAGCCGGTGGCCCATGGTGGCCCGTCTGGCCAGGTCTGGTGACAGTGGGTCCAAGGGGCAGCTGGGGATCCTGCTGACCGCAGCAGCGCCGGCACCTTGTGCAAGAGCACGGGGCCAAGCCCCTGGCCATGCTCCAGCCTGACTCAGCAGCTCAGCACCCATGGGTGGGGCAAGCTGTACCGCGGCACCCCACAGCACCCCCTCGTTCCCACCTGAGACCCCTCCTGTGCCTGCCCAGGGTGGCACAGCTGTGTGGGTGCGGGTCTTGCTCCAGCCCAGCTTCCCCCAGCCAGGGTAGGGGCATGGGGCAGTCCCCAGCACCATTCCCACTCATGGGTCCCTGACTGGGCTCAGCAGCTCAGGGGGTCCCTTCCCAGGCCAGAGGCTGGGGAGGTCCCATCCTCCTCAGAGAGGATGCTGTCCCCTTCCCCTGGCACCCTGTCCTGTTCCCCCGAGACACTGCCCACAGCCTTGTGATGAGATGGGGACTGAGTGCTGGGGGATGGTGAGCTGGGCACATTGGGGGCAGAGGAAAAGCCAGGGTCCCCCTCCTGCCCTGTCCCTGCCTCTGTCCCCTCCAGTCCCCTGGTGCAGGCTCACATGTGGCGTGGGCAGACTGGCAACAGCCCCTGGCCCCGCTGGTGACAAGCTGTGCCCCTGCAGTCTTAGGGGCTAGCCTGGGGTGGTGGCCCACAGGCACAAGGGGACGCAGGTATCCCTGTCACCTCATACCTTGATGTGTCACCCTGGTGGAGCTGTCGCCCCCCTGTTCCCCCCCATCCTGGGCTGCACCTTGGCTCTGGCGCAGGGATGGTCAGCTGAGGGGGCACGGCATGGATCCAGCCCTCCATGAGGGCAGGGAGCCTCAACCCCCCAGCCCCCTTGTGCCCCTCCTGAGCACCCTCATCCCTCCTTCATCAGCCCCTCTGGAGCACCCCTGTCCCCAGGAGCCCTCCAGAACACCCCCAGCCTCAGAAAGACCCCACCACAGGAGCATCCCTTTTCCCCCTGGGACACCCCCCCCCCCCCCCGAACACCCCACCCCAGAAGCACCCAGCCCACAGCAGCACTGGGTAAGCATGAGGGGAGCACCCAGGGGTGCTGCTCCTGGACTCTCTCCCCTTCCCCAGGGTCCCAGCCCTTGCTCCAGCCAGCTGACAGGGCAGGAGGGGACTGGGACAGGGAGTCTTGTGGCCATTGTGGTGGGTTCCTGGGTCGGGGCTCCCCTTTCAGGTGCAGGAAGGGGCCACTCCCAGCATCACCCAGTACTCCTGGAGCAGCCCCCTGCCCGCAGCCCCCATGTCTGGTGCTGCCCATTTGGCAAAGGGCTAGGGGACCTGGCACTGTGCCATGGGGACAGGAGGCAGCAGCACAGTGCCATGCTTCCAAGGGGTGCATGGGGACCTGAGGCCTTTACCCCCCCTTCCCTTGGGTGCCCCCCAGGCTGCAGAGGGGCTGTGCTAAGCCTCTTGGGTGCCCGGGCCCCATCCTGCCCTGCAGCAGCACCAGAGCACAGAGCACTCACCTGCTCTTTTCAACCAAAAACCTGTTTTTGTGCAGAATAAAGTGTGTGAGGAGGGGTCGTGGCTGGTGCTGGCCGGGCAGTGTGCCCAAAGGAATCGGGCATGGAATGGGTGGCTGGGCAAGTGGCTGCCTTGGGCAGGGCATGGGCACCTGAGTTCCATGGCCACTGGCCACAGAACATAACTGGCACTGTCCACTTCTTGCCGCAAGCGCAGAGATAGCCATGCAGCGGGGACAGTTGCAAGCGCAAGGACAGCCGTGCAGTGGGGACAGCCGTGCAGCGTCCATCCCAGTGGCAGCAGCAATGCCCACCTGGCACCCACAGCCATGTGGGGCCGGTGGGTCTGAGCAGGACCAGGGCAGGAGGAGGATGATGAGGGGGAAGAGGAAGCTAAAGGGGAGATGTGTCAGGGGCTCCCCAGGGAGGGTGCAGGGACCATGCTGGGGGGCTGCACCCCCAGTACCAGCACCCACTGGGCATGGCAGGGCTGCCCAGGGCCCCTGCCCACAGGCACTGCGCCTGCTGCTGCCTCTGCCCTGGCACACAGGACCTGCAGGGGGACAAGTGGCCCAGCCACAGCACAGCAAGACGCTGCTTCAGTGCACATGGGCATGCATCACCCCTGCACATGTGTGTGCACCAGCCACACGTGGCCGCTGGGAAGGGACGTGCCAGCTGTGATGCCCCTGCCCGCCCCTGGGCAGCTCACTTCTGGGGTCCTGCTCTGCATGGCCTCAACATCGGCAGGCGCTAAGTGTCACGTTCTGCAGGGCAGCCAGCGTCTATCCTGCTGAACATGGATCCTGCGGGAGCACTCACGGCCCTGGGGCCATCAGTGGCCAGGTGGTGACCCCCAGGGTGCTTCCTGCAGCCTCCCAGCCCCTCCACACCACCTGCCCACAGCCCTGCCTGCCTCCTCCAGCCCCGATGCCCTTTCGCTCGCTCCCTCACTGCTGCCCACAGCCCCTGGCCATGCCATCGGGGTGCCAGGTCCAGTGTGTCCCGATGTGGGGGGTCACGCTGTGGCTCTGTCCTGCGGGGTCACCATAGCTGGCACGCGCAGCAGGGTGGGGGCATTCCTTTGCCCCCCATGAGAAGCCCAGCAGCCCAGGGCCACCATCAGCTACTGGTGGGGCCACCCATGGCCAGGGCTCCCCAGCCTGGGGCTGGGAATCCCCGGCTCGGGGGGCTGCAGTGTGGAGCACCCCAGCTCGGGGTGCCACACAGACTCCCTGCCAGCCCCTGCCCACCCTCGGGAGCAGCATCCCCCCAGGCTGGGTGCCCCGGGCTCAAACATTAACTGCGGTCAGGTTAATGGTGACCCATTGCCCCCCGCGCCAGTTGGCTCAGGCTGGGCCATCCCCGCGCCGCCCTCCGCAGGGATAAAGGCCCCCCAGCCCAGAGCCCAGGCACCCACGGCCCCTCACCCCCACCGGCATGAGGAGCCTCCAGGCGGTGAGTACAGGCAGGCGGGACCCACCGCATTGCCCCACACCTCGGGGTCAGACCTCATTCACATCCCCCTACACCTCAAGGTCAGACCCACCCACATCCCCACACACCTTGGGGACAGACCCCACCTGCATCCCCCCACACCTTGGGGTCGGACCCATCCACATCCCCCCACACCTCAAAGTCATACCCATCTGCATCCCCCCACACCTCGGGTCAGACCCCACTTGCATCATCCCACACATGGGGGTGCAGGTCCTCCCAGGCACACATAGACCGCACTTGCAGCCCTTCTGGCCCTCGGACCCCCTGCGGGGTCTGTGTTGGTGGGGAGCTGCCCTTGGGGACCCCCCAGCTCAGCGCAGGGTGTGGGCTGCACAGCTCAGCACTGGAGCTGTTGCCTTCTGGGGAGCTGGAGGAGATCCCCCCAGACCCTTGGCAACATCCTCCCCACCGTGGGGGTGCCAGCCCCATGGGGACAGCACCCCAAGCAGGTGCCGGCCCTTCTGTGGCCCTGCCCCAGGGGGGACCCAGCCCCAAGAGAACACTCACCCCTCAGCAGATGACACATCGTGGCGGGGGGAAGGGGGATCCCACAGCCAGGGGGCTGCTGTGCCCCCCCGGCCAGGTGGGCAGGGCTGGAGCTGCTCCCCTGAGAGCTGCTGCCCTAAAGCAGCAGAACCCAGAACCAGGACCCCCCCCCAGCGGAGCGGGCAGCTACCCCCCAGCCCCCTGCTCTGCACCCCGACAGCACGGCCCTTGCTCTGCACTGGAATGGGGCAGCAGAGCAGCACTAAGAGGTGCTGTGTGGTGCTGCGCAGCACTGTGCAATGCTGTATGGTGCTGTGCAAAGCTGTGTGGTGCTGCGCAGCACTGTACGGTGCTGTGACATGCTGTGTGACGCTGTGTATTCAGGGCTCTCCTATGGAGACGGCGTGTTTCCTTAACCTTCAACGAACACGCTCTCCCCAGGTGTTTTTTCCCTGTGCCCTGCTGGCGGCAGGATCTGGCCCCCTGACCCAGCTGAACCTTTCTTGTCACAGGGAGCCGACCCCCCCGAGGGGACCGAGCCTGGCAAGGCCAAGTCCGAGTACCGAAACTACACGGTGAGCCCAGCCAGGCACCCCCGGTGCTGCGCTGGGGTGGGCAGTGACCCCGAGGCAGCAGGGGGTGTCTCAGTCCTGCACCCAGTGGGCTGTCGGGGGGTCCTGCTGCGCTATGCTAGGTGCTATGGGTCCAGTGGTGTGAGGCCATGCATGCCGGGGTGGGGGTGGGGGCTGCTCCTGGGAGAGGCAGGGATGGATGCTGAGGGGGCTCTCCCTGAGCACCCCCGAGCCTGATGCTGCTCTACAGGAGGGGAAGCTGCTGGACCGTGTGTACAACACCTACCTGTTGATGCACACCCACCAGACTGTCGACTTTGTCCGGAAGAAGGTGCAAGCCCTCCCAGGCCAGCCTATCCCACCTGGGGTCTGCTCACAGTGTCGGGGTGGCGATGCCACAGCCCACCCCCCCTCCTCCCACCCCAGCACTGCAGGTCCAGCCCCATTGCCCCATACCTGGCTGCTTGGGGGGCACCTGCTCCCTATGCGGCTCCAGGGAGGGTCCTGGGGGGCTTCAGGGTGGCAGTGCAGGCGCATGTGTGGGGGTGTCACTGTCGCCAAGGGTCCTCGTGTCTGCAGAACGCCGAGTACAGGAGCTGCTCCCTGCGCAAGATGAGCATCATGGAGGCACTGGAGCTGCTGGACCAGCTGGTGGACGAGTCGGACCCGGACGTGGACTTCCCCAACTCCTACCATGCCTACCAAACTGCCGAAGGCATCCGCCGGGCCCACCCCGACAAAGGTAGGGCCAGTGTGTGCCCCCTTGCTGCTGCTGCACCCGCATGGGGTCATGTTCCCCAATGGGTGACGGCCCTGCTCGCCCCCAGACTGGTTCCACCTCGTGGGGTTGCTGCATGACCTGGGGAAGGTCCTGGCACTCTTTGGGGAGCCCCAGGTGAGCAGGATAGCAGTGAGGGAGCGGCCGGGGGTCCCACTGGCCAGGGGTCAGTCCCTCTTTGGGGACCTCCCCCCTGAGCTGGCAGGACATCTGTCGCACCCCTCCGCAGTGGGCTGTGGTAGGGGACACCTTCCCGGTGGGCTGCAAGGTGCAGAAGTCCGTGGTGTTCAGTGACTCCACCTTCCATGATAACCCCGACACAAGGCACCCCCTTTACAGGTGAGGCTGGACCCCCAGGCATGGTGCCACGAGGTGCTGTGCCCCCCCGGCCTGGGTTACAGCTGGGGAAGGGGCTGCTTGTGTGTGTGTGTGTCCAGCTCTGAGCCCCCAACCCGGTTCCATCCCCAGCACCGAGTATGGGATGTACCAGCCTTGCTGCGGCCTGGAGAACATCCTCATGTCCTGGGGACACGATGGTAAGGGCCAGGGGGGCCCGACCAGGGTCTCCTCACCCCTAAACAGGGGACTGAAGCACCTGGACTGGCTGTACCCAGGCCCTCCCCCCCCCATTTACTGTGGGCTTTGGGCCTGCAGCCTTTTCAGTGGGGTTGGGGGGCTGTCCCAGCTGGGCATATGGGGAGGCTGCTGTGGCTCTTGGGCTGCATGCCCCGTGTGGGGGTCCAGCCCTGGCCCTGCAGCCCTCCCCCCCCCCCCCCCTGCTCCCCAGAGTACATGTACAGAGTCATGAAGTTCAACAACTTCACACTGCCCAAGGAGGTAAGGGCTGGGAGGGGCAGTGTGTGGGACAGGGACTGCCGTAGGGTGGGCAAGCACCCCAGCGTGGGCTGGCACATCTCTGTCCCCCTAGGCCTTCTACATGGTCCGCTTCCACTCCTTCTACCCCTGGCATACGCACGGGGACTACCAGCACCTCTGCACCGAGGAGGACCTCCGCATGCTACCCTGGGTCAGGGAGCTCAAGTGCGTAGCCTGGGGGGGATGGGACAGGACAGGAGGGCTCGGCCAAGCGCCGCCCCTCCAGGGAGAGCAGCCCCCCAGCATGACCCACCCTTGCTCCCCGCAGCAAGTTCGACCTCTACACCAAGCAGGAGGAGCTGCCTGACGTGCAGCAACTCCAGGGCTACTACCAGTCCCTGATCGACAAGTACTGCCCTGGGCAGCTCTGCTGGTGAGCAGGGACACCCCAGCCTGCCCCCCTGGAACACCCACCCTGCACTCCACACTTGGCTCCAGTCCCACAACACAGCCACCTTGCTATGGGGGACACCGGGGCTATACAATAAATCTGCTTGTCACCTGCTTGTCACGCACCCCTGGTGCCAGCCGCAGCCTGAGCACCCCCAGCTCCGTGGGGCAGGACCCTCAGCCCCCAGGGATGTTGGCAGGGCTGGAATGTCAAAGGCTTTATTTAGAAAATTATAGGAAACCTCTGTGCTCAGGGCCGAGCCGCTGGGAAGCATGTTACAGCCAGAGCCCTCGCACAGGGACAGGGGGCTCTGTGGGGGACAGCACCCCAAACTGCCCTGAGCACAGGTCCAGGGGCAGCCAGGCAGGATAACCGTGAGAGCTGGCACTGCCTTGCTGCAGCTGCCCAGAGCTGCTCCCGCCGGCACAGAGTGTCAACCTGCCAGCACAAAGCACCCTGCCGCAGCCCGGCATAGCCCCCTTCACAGGGTCGGGGGACAGAGGGGCAGCTCCAAGCCCAGGGGAGCCCGGCAGAGGTGAGGGAGCTGACCCACTCTGCCCCACACTGCCGTCCGCGAGCGATGACCACACTGTGTGCGAAGGCACTGGCAGTGGGGGAGAGCAGCGAGCTTGCCCTGGGGTGGGCAGCATGCTGGCAGGGGTGGGGACCAGTCTGCTGCACCCCAGCCAGGGACCCCCACCCCGGGGAGGGAGGCAGGGGCAGGCAGCTGGGGCAATTGGTGGCAGCAGGGCACGCAGGCAGCGCCATTAGTCCGTGGGTGGATGACAGGGCCCTGGCCAGTGGCTCCATGCGCTACTTCTTCTTCTTGGTGCCACGGGAGCCATCACCATGGCCATCGCCCAACCCCCGGGCCCGGCCCTCACCTTTCTCCTCCATCTCTTTTGCCTCCTTCCTCCGCACCTGCCCGTTCTTCTCACCACCCCCTCGGTCCGCAGGCTCCCCCCGTCTGGGGCCTTTGTGGCGGGCAGGGGCTGTGCCCCCCCGGGGCCGGTGTCCCAGGGCTCGCAGGAGACAGACGGTAGCCACCACGAGGTACAGGGACCAAAGGACGATGGGGCCGGAGAAAGGGTGGCTGAGCTGGCGGAGGGACTGCAGCAGCCAGGGCAGGAAGGCGTCCACCGAGCGCTTCAGCGGCGTCTTGTCCTGTGGGGTGAGGGATGGGGGTCAGCACTGCTGCCCGGCCCCACCGGTGGCTGGGAGTGTGGCACAGCTGTGGCACGGGGCCCTACCTTCAGCCCATGCTGGCGGAGCAGGCTCTCCAGTGTGGGATCACCCAGGGAGACAGTGGGGAAGAATTCCTGGACATGCTGTCGCCGCCACCATCGTGCGGGGTCCTTGCTGTGGGATGGGAGAGCTCAGTGCCCAGACCTGCACCCTGCCAACCCCGGCAGGAGCTGGCCAGGCTTCCACCACCCCACAGGCAGCCTCACTGCAGCCCAGGCAGCAACCCAGCTTTGCTGAAGCAGAGCTCCAGGCTTTGATGAGCTGCGGGCACATGCTGAGTTGATGAAACAATTAGCCAGGCAAGAAGCAGCTCCCACATTCAGCCGTCCCATGACCCCGAGCACTCAGCACATGATGGGAGTATCTGCGCATCAGTATGGTGTCACATCAGGTTCACGGAGCAGGGAGTGGCTGCAGAGGGGGCGCAGGTGCTGCACAGCCATCCCAGCCTCGCTCACCTGCCCTCAGCACTGCTGGTGAACCAGTACTTGTAGAGCTGGGCGCGGATGTAGACAGGCGGCTGGGCACTGAAGGGATACTGGGATTCATCAACCTGCACCAGGCGGATCACTGCCAGAGACACAGTGTTACCCCCTGCTGGGACCTCTCACTGTGTAAACATCCCAAACCACTGCAGGGCTGGAGCCCAGCAGCCCCAAATCCCCAGGGAAGGGCCTGGAGCACAGACCCACTGCAGGGGGGTAGAAATGGCCCCCAGCCTGCCTGCTGCTCTGGGCAGGGGCAGCCCCTGCAGCAACACCTCCATCCCTGCCACTGTGCAGGACAAAGGTCCCTGCAGCAGTGCAACTGGCTGGTGCAGGGCCTTGGGCTGCGTCTGCCACAGCGGCAGGCCCGGGAAGCCCCCTGGCACAACCTGCCCCCTGGCCCCCAGTCCCACTTACCGTCCTTCTTGCCCTGCAGCAGGCGGTAGACAAAGCTGGTGAACCAGGGGCTGCTGCTGTGGGGGCCCAGTGCCGCAAACCACATCTGCCAGTCAAGGCGGGGCTGGTGTGGGGCAACCACAGGGGGGGCCCTGCTGACATTCCCAGGCTTGTACATGAACTCGATCTCCTACAGGCAGAGAGCAGAGTGGGCTGCGGGGGGGATCCAGCAGGGGGGACCCAGCCTGGACCTCCCCTAGCTCCACTGTCCTGGGGGCAGGGCTCCCCCAGACTCGCCTCCCTTGCTGCTGTTACCAGTTATGGCTTGAGCAACACAGCCCATGAGGGATGGCCAGGTGCCCCAGACAGACTGAGCTAGTGGGACAGGGATGCTTGGCTCCACTGGAGTCCATTCCTTGGTGCCTGTCCCTGACCACCCCACCCAACTGGCCACAGTTCAGCCCTTCTGCCACAAGCACAATTGTTGAACTGGATTCAATAAGGCTCAGTGCTGGGTCCTGCCCCTGGGTCACAACTACCCCACGCAAGGCTACAGGACTGGGGCAGAGCAGCTGGAAAGCTGCCTGGATGAAAAGGACTTGGGGGTGCTGGTCAACAGCCAGCTGAACATGAGCCAGCAGCGTGCCCAGGTGGCCAAGAAAAGCAACAGCGTCCTGACATATCAGAAACAGTGTGGCCAGCAGGACCAGGGCAGTGATGGTCCCCCTGCACTGGGCACTGGTGGGGCCGCACCTCGGATCCCGTGTGCGGTGTTGGGCCCCTCACTGCAGGACAGACACTGAGGGGCTGGAGCGTGTCCAGAGCCGGGCAGGGGCTGGGGCAGGGGCACAGGGCTGGTGCGGGGCAGCGGGGGGAGCTGGGGGGGTTCAGCCTGGAGAAAAGGAGGCTCAGGGGGGACCTTCTCGCTCCCTACAGCTGCCTGGGAGGAGGTTGCAGTGAGGTGGGGGTTGGTCTCTTCTCCCAAGAAATAAGTGACAGGACAAGAAGAAATGACCTCAAGTTGCGCCAGGGGAGGCTTAGATTGGGTATTAGGAAAACTTTTGTTACTGAAGGGGTTGTCAAGCATCAGAACAGGCTGCCCAGGAAAGGGGTGGAGTCATCATCCCTGAAAGCATTTAAAAGACGTGTGGATGTGGTGCTTAGGGACAAGGTTTAGCAGTGGACTTGGCAGTGCTGGGTTAATAGTTGGACTCAATGGTCTTAAAGGTCTTTTCCAACCTAAACAATACTGTGATTCCACAAAAGGGCAGCTCACCGTCCACATCTGCTTGTCGTAGCTGCCCTCCAGCACCACCTCGGGCCGCCCACCAACACCAGTCATCCTGCGGAAGAGCCCATAGGAGTTCACCACCTGGAAGCGTTCCACTGCGTTGAACATCTGGTAGATGCCAGGCCACAGCTTGCCACTGGACTCATAGTCAATGTAGGTGAAGGGCACCTGGGGAGTGGCAGAGAGCGGCTCTGTCACCACAGCTAGGAGTGGCCTGGGGGGCCCGGGCTGAACCTCCCGCTCCCCCATACCCCAAGACAAATCCATGCTCCGCTGTCTCCTGCCCTCCCAGTGCTTCCTACCCACTCACCAAGCTGATGGCAAACATCCCCATGGTCGCGGTGGCGAAGATGGCCCACTGCAGCGTGGCCCAGAGCTTCCAGAAGCAGCCGCGCACACAGGCACACCTGCAAGGGGCGGGGAGAGAAAGAGATCAGAGCCGCGCAGCTCCATAGTCCAGGGCTCTGGCTGTGATCTGCAGGGTTCAGAGCTGTCCAGGCTGTGCCCAGTGCAGTGGAGAGCTCAGCCCTGCTCCAACATTGCAGAGGAAAACTCCTAATACAGCCAGCACCCCCTCCCAACGGGCTCTGGACACCTGAGTTCTAGGTGTCCCTCCATGCATGAATCACACCCTCAAGGGTGACACCACCACCTCCCCGCAGCTGCCCCATTCCAGCTGAGGATTCACTGCAGAACAGCGAGACTCAGGGGGACCCTGGCTCCCCCCATCACCCACCTGTACATGGCAGAGAGAATCTCCCAGGAGAGTGAGAGGAAGGCCAGCCCCACCAGTGGTAGGGTCACCGCCCGCAGCCATGTCATGAACTCATGATAGGTGAAGGCTGAAATGAAGGAAAACACACAGGGTCAGAGGGGAGCCTCTCCTGCCCCAGGAGCCATAGGGAGACAGGGGCTGCCGCTGGGCTGCTGGGACAACAGGCCAGCCGTGACATACCCACTTTGGAGTCCAGCAGCTTCTTCTCCCAGTTGATCTCCAGGCCAAAGTACTGGACACTCCAGTAAAGCAGGAAGCCATAGACGCTTAGCTCCAGCAAGGCAGAGAAGAGGGACTGCAGGCTGGGGGGCCAGGCTGTGGCAGAGCCAGGCAGCTGAACACTGGGGACTCAGCAAGCCCAACCCGCTGCAGCAGGCTGAGACCTGCGCCCCAAGAACCCAGGCAGGGAGAAGGCAAGCAGGCAGCGCTGAGCACATTCCCACAGCAGGAGCCAACACGCTGCTTCACAGGGGCCCTGGCTTGAGTACCCCACAGGCACAGACCCCCGTGCTGGCAGCAGGCACAGCCAGAATGATGCCTCTTGGTGTCACACCAGGACAGGAGTGGTCAGCAATGGTGGCCTGTCTCCTCCCGACCCCGGGCATGGCAGAAACGGGATCCCCCCCCCCCCCCCCCAAACAGGGTGCCTGGGGACTCACTGCTGGTGTGCCTCCGCTTGCTGCGCCCCAGCCAGTGTCCCACGTGTTCCTCATCCAGCAGGGAGAAGGCCAGGACAATGGTGAGCATGTTGAAGAAGTTGTAGTTACCCGTGAGGATGATGAGGACCTGCAGTAGGACCTGCGGAGGAACAGAGGCAGGGCTGGGGCGTCATAATCCTGTGGGGGCAGAGGACATCAGGCACCCCACCACCACAGCCACCCCAGCTCCCAGGGGAACCTTGCCTGCAAGGGCCTGTGCAGTGCAAGGAGCCTGTCCTGCCCATGACCAAGCTGGTCCCCTGCCCTCGGGCAGCCCCACGGCACCTGGTGGCATGAGGGATGGGTGCGGGGGCCCAGCTCTGCCCACCCACCTGGCTGTAGAATGCAAAGAGCCGGAGGCGGCGGATGGGTGCAAAGAAGAGGAGTGGGATAGCTATTTCGATGACATAGGTGGCCACCACGCTGAACTTCTGGAACCAGACGGGCAGCTGGTGGGCAAACCAGGCGCTTGGTGTGGGGATGCACTGGGTCTCGTAGTGGTAGATGAGAGCTGGGGTGGACAGGAGGGGGTCAGGGGCACAGAGAGGAGTGCAGGGACATGGCTTGGTGCAGGCAGAGCCAGCACAAAGGTGTGCCAAACATGTGAGAGATGCCAGCAGCAGCTGGCTATAGGGTGCAGGAGGCACAGCCTGAGGCTTGGGGCAAGACCTCCAGCTCCCTGTGCCTGGCAGGGGTGCCCCAAAGCCTGCAGCACCCCTCACCTGTGAGTCCCCACCAAGTGGGGCAGCGGCTGCTCAGCTTCACCACACCAGAGGCAAACATCAGCCGGAAGAGGAGCCAGCGCACCAGCCAGAAGGTGATGCCATCATGGGCACGCCACGCCGTGGACCGCCACTTCAGCAGGTGCAGGGGGGCCACCAGCACCCCCAGGAATCCCGCTTCCAGCAGAAGACTATCCCTGTGGGGAACACTGCTGTCCCCCACTGCCACTCTGGGCTGCAGACCCCTTGGGGGTGCTGAGGGGCTGGCTAGCTTGCCACCGCTTCTGGAAGGTGACCCAACCCCCCATATCCTTGGGCTTGAGCAAACCGAGGCCCAGGTGCAACTGGGGCAGGATAGCTCCCCCAGCATGGAGCCTCCCCGGCAACCCCCCCGGCTGCAGTGCACTGGAAGGGCTGAGGAGGGGCTGACTTACCACTGGAAGTAGAGGAAGACCTGCCCCACCTGTGGAGGGAGAGAGTGAAGTAGTGAGCAGGGCAGAGGCTCTGCAGAGGTGCAGGTTTGGCCCCCAGTCCCTTATCACAGAATCACAGAATGGTTTGGGTTGGAAGGGACCTTAAAATCATCTAGTTCTAACCCCCTGCCAGGGGCAGGGACACCTTCCACTAGACCAGGCTGCTCCAAGCCCCGTCCAACCTGGCCTGGAACACTTCCAGGGATGGGGCAGCCACAGCTGCTCTGGGCAACCTGTGCCAGTGCCTTGCCACCCTCACAGCAAAGCACTTCATTGTAATATCTAATCTAAATCTGCCCTCTTTTAGCTTAAAATCATCACCCCTTGTCCTGTCGCTACAGGCCCTACTAAAAAGGTCCCTTCCCCACACCCACCCTGTGGAGAGAGGGCAGACGGGCTGAGGGACGGGCACAGATACCTCCCAGTTCCCTGCTGATGCTCCTTTCCCATGACTGGGCTATGGGCCAAACCTGAGGAGCAGAGCAGCAGCCTCAACTCACTGCCAAGAGCGGCACCGCCTGGGGTGGGGAAAAAAAGAGGATGCTTCCAAGTGAGGCAGCCGTGCTGGGAACCACAGCCCCAGACCATTCATCGCTGGTGCCCAGGGCTATGCCCTGAGCACAGGAGCGTCACTTGCAAGGGGAAGGAGGTCACCAGGCCAGGGCCAGTGGGCTGCAGGGAGCTCTGCTCCACACTGTCTGGGTGCTGCCCCTCCTGCCCACAGCCAGGCCCAGCACAGCAGCTGACAGCAGAAAAGGCTGCAGACGTGGCTGGTGGCAGGGTAGAGGGCTGGTGCTGTGGAGGAGCAGGGACTTTTGCTCCAGCATCACCTTAAAAGGCAGCAAGGGGAAGGAAGGAAGGCCTGGCCAGCACACAGGCTGGGAGGAGGGAGAGCTGTGAACAGCAGCCCTGCCAGGAGACAGCCCTCATGGGTGGGAGTCACCCAGGGCTTGCCAGCCCCATGCAGCTGCGGGTGCTGCCTCCTCTCCGTGCTGAGGCAGAGAGTCACCTCAGGGACCCAGCTCCCACCCTGCTTCTCCTCTGCCCTGAAATATGGGTCACACAGCTTGGCAAGGCTGCCTGTGCAAGGGGAGACTGCAAGTAGAACAAAGGGGTTGGGTTACAGCACTGCAGGGCAGTACCCCAGCACAGGAGAAACCCTGCTCCCACAGCTGGTACCTCGCTCTCCTGGCCTCCCTGCAGCCACCAGTGCCGGACACTACCCAAGCCCTGGCAGAGGGGACTGGCGAGGGCTGCCAGCGCCACCAGCTGCCCAGGCTGCCTTCCAGCAGGGCAAGACAGCTCCTCGGTGGAGTAGGAGCCACCCAGGCCCGGAGGGATTTCTAAACACAGGCATTTTTAAATTCTTCAGTTCCCCAGGTTTCAGAGGGAAGAGAAACTTCTCCCCCGGGCTGTCAGTGCCAGCAGACTCTGACTCACCCGAGCTCCTCCACATGAAGCTGCCATCCCCGGCAGCGACCACAAATGGCTCAGGAAGATGGATTCATGGCTGGAGGGCACACAGTTCTCACAGGGCACAGGTGCCTGGGACAAGGGTCCTGGGTGGACAGGGGACAGAGCTGCCCCCACAGTGGCACAGGAACTGGCCTCACAGGCAAGTCTCAGAGGGTTTTATCCCAGCACCAAGTACTGGCACAAGGATGGGGTTGTACCCTCCCAGCATGAGCCAGGGAGCTGCCAGCACCTACCCCCAGCTGCACGCGGGAAGCTGAGCATGCCAGGAGCTTGTTAGGTGATGCCAATGCAAGAACGTCCGTCACCCCCACCTTCCTTCCCAGGTCCCAGCTCTGACTCCTCTAGGGCACCGCAAGCCTCTGCCTGCATCTCATACCTGGTAGAGCGAGAGATAGAGCATCCTGAGCAGGGCGAAGAGCAGACTGTCCCGCAGGGGCTCGAACAGCAAGGCGCCAAAGGAGGCGAGCACACCAAGGAGGCAGAGCAGCTCCATCCCCAGCTCTGTATCCAAACCCAGGTGGGGACTGAGCCACAACAGGGTGGGAAAATCCCGCAGTTGCTCCCACAGCCCCTTCCCGTTGAGGCGCAGCACTTTGCGGGCCGGCAGGATGCCATCTCTCCCATACAGCCCTGGAAAAGGAATGGTGACAGTGGGGACAAAGCCTTCCCAAGCCCCATAAGGCTGGAGCAGCAGAATTGGGAGCCCCCCAGCTACCGCCTCAACGAGCTGGGGTCCCAGCTCATCAAGGTGCTGGCCAGGGGGGCGCTCCAGCTAGTTCCCCCTCCACCAGTGGCTTTCTCAGTTTCCTCATGAAACTGGGAACGGAGCAGAATTGGGAATAACCCACGTGGAACCCAGCGGCTGCCAGAGCCAGCCTGGCCACGTGGAAGCGAGCTGAACACCCTGCCTGCTGCAGGCAGCTGGGATCAGCGCGGGCAGAGCTCTGCTGTGGCGCTCGGGGCGGGGGTACAGGGGGCTAGAGCAGCCCCCGGCCCCCGCGGGGGTGCGGAGGGAGGGCGGGTACCCTCTCCCGCTGTAGCCGGTGATCACGGGAAGAAACACCTCGGCCCCCCACCAGCCCCGGGCAGGAAAACGGGACGCGAGCAGGCACAGAGCCGCCAACCGAGGGCCGGGCCAGGCAAGCCCGACAGCGGAGCCCCCGCAGTGCCCGGGGCAGCCGCAGGGATGACAGGCGGGGGCAGCCCCGCGGAGCCCCCCGGCCCACGGCCCCGCTCGCACCGGGGAGGCAGGGGGGTGACCGGGCACCCAGCCAGGGCCCGCGGCTCCAGCCTGGCCCGGCCCGCGCCCCCCCGGGACCGGCCTCAGGCTCGGCTCTACCGGCCCCAAGAGCAGCCACCGCCGCAGCCCGGGCTCCGCTGGCCTGGCCGCCGCCGCCGGCAGGGCCTACCCACCCTCCGGGCCCGGGCGGACCCCAGCCCCACACTCCCCCACCGCCACCGTACCGGGGATCTGGACGTAGAGCGAGGCGAAGGCGGCGAGGTAGGCGGCAGCCAGCCCGGCCAGGAACAGCGACCGTGGCCGCAGCGGCGGGTCCCCCATGGCAGCGGCGGCGGCACCGGGCGACCCCCCGCGCGGCCCCAGCGTGCACGCTGCGCCAGCACGTACAGACGCTGTCACGCAGTGACGTCACACGCCCCGCCCCGCGCGTTCCGCTGGGCGGGAAACACAAAATGGCGGCGGGAAGGGGTGGCTGGCGGTGCTTGGTGAGTGTTGGGGCCAGCGTTACCTGGGGTGGGCGAGCTTGCTGCTGGTGTCCATCTCGGAGCGGCTCGGTTGTCCGGGTGGATTTGTCTCCTGTCTCTCTACGGCTGCCTCACGGGGTGAAAGACGGTGTTAAGTTTTGTGATTCTGGGTTCTGAGGTGCTGCTCCGGTAGTATTCTGCTTTTCTGTGAAGCTGAGGGGAGGTCTTGTCGCTCTTTACAGCTACCTGACAGGAGGCTGCAACGAGTCGGGGATCGATCTCTTCTCCCAAGTACCGTGGGAGAAGAAAAGGCCTCAAGCTGCACTAAGGGAGGTTTAGATTGGATATTAGGAAAAATGTCTTCACTGAAAGGGTTGTCAAGTACTGGAACGGGCTGCCCAGGGAAAGGGTAGAGTCACCATCCCTGGAAGTATTTAAAAGATGTGTAGATGGTGCTTGGGAGCATGGTTTAGTGGTGGGCTTGGTAGTGCTGGGTTAATGGTTGGACTCGCTTTTCCAACCTAAATGAGTCTATGAATTTGTATTTCTACTGAAATCCAGTTGACTTCAGATATCTATGCTAGCCAGCTATTGCCAGATGTCACCTGTACCTAACTGGAAGTGACCTGTAACCTTCAGCTATCACCTGTGGGATCATCTGTCAAGAATCAAGTGGTTTAAAACTGTTTACATACCCTTGGGGCTCTGTCTGGCTGCCGAGGGTGCTGTGAGCTCCTCCACCAGGAACTGCCACCATGGAGGAGGTGGAGTCACGCTTCCTGCACCTCCTGCAGCCCATCCGTGACCTCACCAAGAATTGGGAGGTGGATGTAGCTGCTCAGCTCGGGGAGTACCTGGAGGAGGTAAGGGGGGCCCCCTGCGTCCCATGTGCTGGGTTGGGGAGGTTGGGGTGATGCCCTTCAACCCTGCCTGTATGGGGGGACTTTCTGTCTGTGCCCCCCCAGCACGCTGCTGATACTCCTGACTCTTCCCTGTCCTGCCCTCAAAGCTAGCCTGTGAATCAGCGTGTCATTTTCCTTCTTTTACCTGTTTTACAGCTGGATCAAATCTGCATTTCCTTCGATAATGGCAAAACAACCATGAACTTCATTGAAGCAGCTCTGTTGATCCAGGGTTCTGCCTGCATCTACAGTAAGAAGGTGAGGAAAGCAGCAGCGGCTGCTGCATCATGGCCTTGCTCCTGTCACCCTGCCTATTCTGCAGTCCCTCAGCCGTTAGTCCTGAGGCTGAGCTCCATAGGGGCCACTCTGGGCAGTGCCCCTGGGTTTTGAAGGACGTGAATGTAATAACAACTAATGGAAACAAAAGGATATAAATTCATAATTCCTAAATTCAACCTCTTTATGCGTGTTGGCTTGGCAGCTTGGAAAAGGGGAAGAATTTTGTGTTTAGCGGTTTCTTTAGAGGATCAAATACAAAATCCCTGCTGCCCCAAATCTGGCCTCAGAATGGCTTAAACAGTGAAAAGAGTAACAAGATTATCAAGAAACCAAACTCCGGCTGCCTGGGGATAAGATTAGGGCAGTGGTTCATCCCAGCATCAGCTGGAGTAGCTTTTCTGGGAGCTGCTTTCTCCTTCTCCAAGTCTCTGGCTGCTCATTTGCAGGTGGAGTATCTCTACTTGTTGGTCTACCAGACACTCGACTTCATCTCCAATAAAAAGTAAGTAGAGTTCTCCCTGTGCCACAGAGAGGGATCTCTGCCAGGGCTTGGGGCTGTTGCCTTCCAGTACCTTCACTGCCTTGGCAGAAAATGCTGCTATGTCCTTCTGCCTTGCTGCTCTTGCCCTCCATGTTGCAGTAAGGCCCGAGCCCTTCCCCATTTTCTTTCCTGCTGAGGTTCTGTTGCTTCTGCTACCACTGACCGCTCTGCCGCTAGGCAATCGTTGCTTTAAAAAAAACCCAGACCACTATTGCAGCACCAGTCTCCAGCCCTGTAAAAAGTTCTTGGAAGCAGAAGGACTTTTGTGGCTGTAGAGAAGGCCTCTTGTGTGATTGCCTTCAGCGCAGGGAGCCTGGAGCAATGCCTGTCCCATGCGCTGCGCTCCTCTTTCAGTGGCATCATTCTGCAGTTTTCTTGCCGCAGCACTTTGCCATTGCGTAAGGAGAAGGCAGTGTCCCACAGAGTCAATCTTGGCAGAAAATGAACTGTCCTGTGTGACAAAGCAGCTTGTGATTTATTTTTCCCCTTATTGCTGAAAGTGAGGCTCTCCTGCTGCAGCCCCCAAGCTGCCTTGTGTAACTTGCCTGGTGCCGGCTCTGAGCATGCTCTGCGCTGAGGAGAGGTCAGCTAACAGCAACCTCCTGTGCCTGGCCTGGGCATTTGGGGAAAGACAAGGTTTTTGTGCTGCACTGCACTCCAAACAACTGCTTGGCTCAAGCCACGCAAACAAGTTTCCTGAAGGAGCCATTCCGCCTCTGCTTTGCCCAGCACTGAGCCCCGTTTGTAGGAAATATTGCCAGCTGCACAGGGAGATTGAGTCAGAGGACATGAAAGAGGCTCTGCTTGGGCTGGAGCAACATGAAGCTGCTGTGGAAGGTTCCAAAAGTCTCTGACAATTATTTTTGTGCTGTGGGATCAAATGGAAGCGTTCCCTCCTGTTCCTGTAATGGAGCTTGCAAGCCAGAATTGGCAGGATGTTTTTGTTCCAGCTGGGATTTGTCAGGCAGGCTGAATCCCCTTGTCCTGCAAGCCCTGATTCCTTTGCAGCCCCTGCCCCCCTGCCTCCTTCCTGGGCAGGTGCAGAGGAGCACTAAGAGCATGTGAGCTCACCCTTATTGGGGGAGCATGCTGGTGGTGTGGCCGTTCTATGGTGCTAACAGTCATACCATCACCTCTCTGTACTGTCTGTAGCACCGTGGGATGCTCCTGCTTAGGGTTGCTGCAGCAGGGTTGGGCAGAACCTGCTGCCGCTTTGCCTCCAGCCCTTTGCTGCTGCCCCAGGCATATCCTGACTGTGTGGTTTGTTCCCTGACTCAGGCGTGAAAAACAACCCAGCTCTGTGGGGCAGGATGGCAAAGACACCGACACAAGCTTTAGGACTGAGGAAGAGGTGGAGGTGAGTGTGCTGCGTTGCTGTGTGGGGAGCAGAGTGCTCGGTGGCTTGTGAGTGTGGGCAGAGCTGGTCTCTGCTGTGAGGGTACGAGGGGGCTGCCTCCAGCACTCTTGACTGCTGCCACCTCCTGTGCATGCTCCCCTGCTGTTCCCTAGCAGGGAATGTTTAACCCCATGGCTTCCTGCTCTGCCCTGGGCACAGCAGAAGCGCTTGGTGAGCAATTTGTCGCAAGACTTCTGGACTGATCTCTGAGGGACGGGACCTGCCACCTCACAGCCCTCCTGGAGAAGAGCTAGCTCCTGTGCAGCACGTGGGGACCCCCCTCTTCACACTGTGGCTCAGCCTTCCTTCTCTTAATCCCGAACTCAGGCTGTTTCCTCAGGACTCTGTCCCCCAGGGTTGAAGGAGCTGTCGGGGCTGGACCATTTCCATGGAAGTGGGCACCTTCATTCCCTCCTCGCTTGTTTCCTGCCTGTTGGGTGCTACCCTTGCAGTGCTTGCACACCCCAGCCCCACTCCTGTTCTGTGACAGCAGTTCAGAAGCTGCAGCTCTGTTGTCTCTCCTGCCGGGTCTGTCCTGCTGGCACAGTATAGCCGTGGGGGCACCCCATGTCTGCCCCCTGGCTCCAGTTAGGGCCCCTCAGTGGCGGTGTGGCCTAGCAGACCAAGCCAAAGTGACCACTGTTGGGGCTCTCTTGGCAGTTCCTCTCCCTGGATGACCTCAAGGACACCAGCCAGGCAAATGTGGACATGAAGAAGGATCATCAGCCCAACGTAAGAGAAGCCATTCTCCTTTTCTGTCCCTCCCCACGCTGGGGTTTCCCCAGATGAATCCCAGAGGTGCCTGGGGCCAGCCACTGGACTGGCCAGGCTCTGCGGGAATGGTGGCTGTGCTGTGCTGTGTGCCTTCCCCAGGCTCTGTCCCAGCCTGTGTGGGGGCAGCCACCCTCCTGCCACCTTACTTTTGCAGGCTGTGAACATTGTTCCCTTGACTCCGATGTGTTTGGTCCCTCCAGAAGAGGCTGAGAAGAAAAACAACCCTCTGTTCAGGTGAAAGCTCCCTTCGCTATGCCCCTTGGCTGCCCCTGAGGCTTTAGTTGGTGTTCCCCCCACCTCATCACTGTAGTAGGGTTGAGCTTTCCTTGTGCCTTAGCCAAGGAAGTAGCGCTTTCCCAATTAAAACTGGACAGCGGGCAAGAAGGATAATCCCACAGGTGTGCGGGTCCTCCTGGGAATGGCCTCTGGTGAAGGCAGGGCAGGAAGGTCCCCAGGGAAGGGACAAGCTGGGGCTCTGCCAGGAAATCCAGGCAGGACTTTGTGCCAGAGAAGCTGACGGTGGCCGTTGGGAGGACTGGGACTGATCCCCCCCCAACCCTGGAGCTGGGGGGCTCTGGCTTTGGAGACGCCCCAGCAGGGCTCCCCCTGAGGCAGACCAGCATCCCCCTCCCTGGGCCCATGGAGATCCCCCTGGTCTCAGGGAGTCCCCTGATGGGTTTTTGCCCTCAGCCGGAAAGGGGAGATCCTTGCCAGCCGGAAGGATTTCTGGATGAACACAAGCACTCCGCACGCCACTGGAGCCTTCTTGCTGGAGCTGTCAGGCCTCTCCCCCATCTGCCTGCAGAAGCAGCAGCACAGGGAGGGCCCCAGCACAGAGGCAGGTACGAGGGGGCTCAGGGTGCGGGTGGTCACAGAACTGCCAGCCAGGAGGCAGTGCTGGTGGGGAGGCAGCCTGGGGTGCGTTGCTGGCTGCCTGCCTCCAGAGCCCAGCTCCCTGGGGCAGGGGAGAGGTGGCTGTGGCTTTCCTCTGTGGCTTGCCTCAGGCAAAACTACCTGCCAGCAGAGCAGGGCCCCTCATTGCCCGAGATGATCAGGTGCTGGGCAAGAGCAGGGTGCTGAATGCCAGCAGCTGCCCCCTGGCTGCAGGGGGGATGCTGCCCGTGGCTTTTGGCCTCACCGGGGCTCCTGCAGGCAGGGGCAGCCCGCCTACTGGGGCGGCAGCTTACCTCTTGCCTCTGTCACCTCAGCAGTACTGTCCTGCAGCCTTGACAGAGGGAAGGAGCGTGTGAGTGCTGGCATGGCTCCCATCCAGGCGCTGAGCTTCTCTGAAGGCAGAGGTGAGGTGTGCGTGGTCAGCGGGCTGAGGGGAGACCCGGCCGTTCGTCCTTCCTGCCTGCGCGTCGGGCAGGGCCGGGTGCTTTCGGGCAGCTGCTGCTGCGCAGGGTGCTCCTGCCCTCTGCTACATCGAGGTAGTCCAGTCCTCTCAGCAGCTTCAGCTGGCCCCTTGGCCATGAGAAACAAAACTCCTCAGGGGAACTCCTTGGTAGATGGGGTGGGAACGGGAGATCCCAGAGGCTTTTACAGCATTTACCCATGTCGTTCCCCCACCAGGTGCTGCAGGTGATGACAGCGGCGGAGAGGGTGACATGCCTGGGGCCCTGGAGGATGATTCAGAAATGATTCCAGCTGCTAACACACACGTCGAGGCCCAGATGGTAGGTGTGGGCAGGGGCTCACGGGGGCACTGCCTCACTCCTTCCCCAGAGCCCTGCTCCCTGCTCTTCGAAGCCTGGTGCCACAGGAAACTCACTGGCTGTTCTGTGTCTGCCAGGGCCTGCCCCAGGCGAAGAGTCGCATGCTGCGGGAGCGAGTCCCTGCTCAGGATCCTAAAGCCCACATCAAGGTAGGGGGGCCCAGAGCCAGGGAGCCTCTCTGAATCCACGTGGGACACTAGGGAGCCCCAGGACATCCCTGCCCCTCCCACTGTGCTGCGCTGGTGCCGATGGTGGGGGGACGCACCGGGCCAGGTGGCTCCTGTGCACCCAGCCCGGGGTGCTGCAGGGAGCTTTGCTGGTTTCATCTGTGCTGATTCTTCTGCCAGGAGATGCTGGATCCATGGCAAAGCCTTGACCCTTTCAGTGACACTGAGGACAAGCCGTTCAAGAAAGGTATTTGAGGTGGCGCTGGGGATGAGGGGCTGCTCCCTGGGTTTTGGTTTGCCCTGGAGGGGCCAGGGCCTAGCTGCATAGGAGCAGGAAGGCTAGCTTTCCCAGTCACTTGTCCTTCAGTGTCCACAGAGCCACAGCAGGTCTTTCCCAGCCCCATAATGTGCAGAGGGGGCTGGGAGCGGGGCAGTTGCCCTGTCTTGGAGCCTCAGGGGTGGCTGGGCTGCCCTTAGAGCAGTGGCACAGGACTCCCTGCATCACCCAATGCTGCTTGCAGGGCTGCTGATCTCTGCCTGCTTCCAGGGAGGCCCTTCTTGGTGCCATATGGCCTGGATGATGTGGTCGGTGGCAAGCGGAAAAGGAAGGGAGCGAGGAAGCTCCAGGACTTCATGAAATGGTTCTCTGCAGCCTGTGAGTATCGTGGTGTGAGTTTCCTGCCGTGATCTGGCCAAGTTCGTGGCAGGATCCTTCTCTGCCAGGAAGCGCCTTGCTGAAACCCTTCTGCCGCGTGTGCTCTGGTGCTGGCCAGCCCCGTTCCCCAGTGGCTTTGGTCCTGTAGCAGTTGGTGTCTCCGCTCTTGTCCTGGTCTCGCGGTAAATGGCATCCCATTTACTAAGCAGGATGCGAATCACCTTCCTTGGCCCAGGATCTCCTCACCTGGGCTCATACCTCAGCCTTAACCAAAGCTTTGAGGAGAATGGGGCAACTTATCTAAGAGGGAATAGATTGGCCAGAGCTTTCCAGCTCAGCAGGGTGTTAAGCAGAATGCGTTCATAGCTGGCGCAAAGAGAGTGTTGCATAATAGCAGCTGAAATAATGGTGGGTAGCTTGTGCAGCAGGGTTTGCTGCTGGGGGAGGAGGAGAGGTAAAAGCAGCAGTCCCTCCGTCCCCAGAGGTGGTGGGGCCATGCTGGGCAGAGCACGCTGTGTTAGAACTCAGGAGCTGCTGAACTGGAACTGTTGGTGGCCATCCTGGGAACTTTTAATTGTCTCAATTTTCCCCAGACAGCAATGTCACTGACAGCAAGAAAACCAAGAGAAAAGGGCCGACATTCACAGGTGAGCAGGATGTGGCAGGACCCAGTGGAGAGTCAGCACTTTGCTTCCAGCAGCCATGTGCCTCCCTGTGTGGGTTTGGGGCTGAAAAGCAGCAGGGCACCTCACTGGGGCAAGTTCTGGAGACTGGGAATCTAGAACAATCTCAGTCCTGTAGCTGCCCCTCTTTATTTGGAGGGCAGGCTTGCACACTGGCTGAACGAAACTTCCCCTCCACCGCCTGCAAAGCCCCACCTGCGCCGGGGGTCCAGGGGACAAGGGCCTCGGCTTTGGCAGCAGTGGCAGGGTGGAGGGGAAGGGCAGAGCTTGTGCCACGTGAGGAGCCCAGAAAGGCACCCTGAGGGCCATGGTGTGCTGGGATGGGGGCCGGGAGGGACGCAGAGGTATGCTGCCCAGGGCTGAGCCCCATCTCTGCGCAGACCTGGAGGTGCTGTACTGCAAGCAACTGAAGGAGCGGGCAGCGGCACAGAAGCACCTGCAGCGCCGAGGAGTAAGTGAGCATAGCCAGGGGGAGCACCTGGTGCAGGGGGGGGTGCTCCTGGCCTCCTGCCTGCACCCCCACTCCCACCATCCTCGGCCCTGGGGGGGCTGGGTAGCCAGGGTGGGGGTGCTCAGGGCTGTTCTCCACCAGGGGCTGCTGCTGTGCGAGGAGCTGGACCTGCTGGAGGAAGAACGCAGAGCTGACTGCGATGAAGGAGCAGGTACTTTGGCACCCCGCATCACCCCCAGCCCCAGCCAGTGATCCCGTCCTGTCCCCTCCGGCAGTAGCAGCTGCTGGGTGGCCCTTGGGAGGGAACCAGGCCCGGCAGGTGCTGAGTGGCTCTCCCCTCCTGGCAGATGACTCCGTGGAGTACAACGACATCCTGCCTGAGGCCCTGGAGGAGCTGAGGGAAGAAGCCCTAGGTGAGCGCTGAGGGTCCGGCCAGTGCCCTCCCATTGGCACGAGCCCCATGGCCTCAGTGGGACATGCTGCCAGCCAGGGGGGCTGCTGCTGTAACCCCTCCCAAACACCCCTGTCCGCCCTTGGGAGCCTCCCCTGTCCCCACTTGGTGTGGAGGGGGTGGCTGTGTGGCCTCGCAACAGGTGACACTCTGCCCTCCTGCAGGTGCCCCTGACCTGGGCTTGCTGGGCTACGAGGAGCTGGTGCACAGGAATGTGGTAGGTGACTGCGACGGGCTGGTGTGGGGACAGGGCAGGGATGCGCCGCTGGCAGTGGGCTGGTGTGGGGACGTGGTGGGGATGTGCCACTAGTGGCAGGGGGCTCCAGCCCAGGGTGGGTGCCAGGTGGGAGCAGGCTGCAGGAGCGTTTGGGTGTCCCCTCTCCCTTCTCCCCACAGGAGCTGTTCATTGCTGACTCCCAGAAGTACGCACAGGAGACGGAGCTGTCCCAGAACATCCGCTGCTGGGAGGAGAGGATGGGGCCACTGTTGCAAGAACAGGCAAGGATCCATGCGGGCAGGGGGCCGGGGGCAGGCAGGTACCTGTGCGGGTAGGGGGCTGGCAGCCCCCTCCCTGTGCTTAAACCTGCTCTGCCTGCAGGAGGAGCAAGGCGCCTTTGACATCCACAGCTACGGGGACATGCTAGGGGACAGGTGTGGAGCCCTGGGCGAGTGGCAGTCCTTCGCCAGCCTGGTGGCAGGGCAGCCTGCCTTCGAGGTGTGCCGCTACATGCTGGCCTCACTCCAGCTGGTGAGTAGGGGGGCTGCAGGGGGGACTCCTGGGCTCTGCTGCCCCCCCCCAGCCCACCCAACTGTTTGCTCTTCCTCCCCTCTCTCCCCAGGCCAACGACTACATAGTGGAGCTGGCGCAGGGCCCAGGGCTGGAGCAGGCAGTGGACACCATGCAGCTGCGGCTCCTCACCCAGCAGCGAGCACACGATCGCTTCCACACCTTCCAGCCCCCCTCCGCCTGCCCCTGAGCAAGGGTCTCCCCTGAACATACCCTCCCCCGCACCCTTGGCAATAAACCCAGGGGTTGGTAAATGCTCTGCTGTCTTGGGGGATCCAGATGGAGGGGGAGGAAGCTCCACCCCTTGGGGCTGGCAGCTGCTCTGGGGGGGGTGGCCAGGGTCCCCGGGGCTGCAGGAGGCGTTGGTGGGGCACAGGTGCGTTTATTGTCCTCACTCCAGGACCGGCTCATAGCTCTCCATGTGCCGGCGGACGCTATGGGCGATCTGTGCATCCGTCTTGTTGCGCCCGTAGTAGTCGAGGAAGAGCCCGTCAGGGCCCAGCAGGTAGATGAAGATGGTGTGGTCCACGATGTAGTCGCCCTCCTCGTCCTTTGGGCCGGCGCTGGCGTAGACGCGGTAGGCGCTGCTGGCCGCCTGCACCTCCTCAGGGCTGCCGGTCAGTCCCAGCAGCCGTGGGTGGAAGTCCCGCACGTATCGCCCCACGGCTGCCACGTCATCACGCTCGGGGTCGACGGTGATGAAGAGGGGCTGGACGGGAGGCAGGCCCGGCTCCCGCTCCAGCAGCCGGACGGCCCGGCTCAGCTTCTCCAGCTCCTCGGGGCAGATGTCGGGGCAGTGGGTGAAGCCGAAGTAGAGCAGCACCCACTGCCCACGGAAATCAGCCTTGCATCGCCGCCGCCCCTCCTGGTCCAGCAGCTGGAAGTCACCCTGGCCCAGTGCCAGTGCCCGCAGCTCCTCCCGCCGCCGCGCCCGCCGCCGCCGCGCCTTCTCCTCCCGTAGGTACAGCCAGGATGCCCCCGCCGCTGCCCCTGCCGCTGCCACCACCGCCACCCGCCGCCCCAGTGGCAGCCGCTTCGGGGCCGGGCTGTGCAGGGCCCGCAGCACGGGCAGGCGGCACGGCAGGCGGAGGGCCGGCAGCAGGGCCCGGAACATGGTGGGGCTGTGGGGAGGGGGAGTGAGCCCCTGCCCTTTGCGTCCCTTTTGAACCCACACCTCCAGCCTCCTGCCTTCTGACCGCCCCTGCTCCCCTGCCACGCTCTGGCCTCTGCCCTCTGACTCCTCAGCCCCCTGCTTCTCCCCTAGCCCTCTGTCCCCCTGCTGCCGTTGGACACCTCAGTGTATGTCCCCACCTGCCCTTTGACCCCTCACCCCACCGCTCCTGCCCCCAGCCCTCTGACCCGCTGCCCCTGCTGCCCTCCGACCCCTCCTTTCATCCCTTTTGCTGCTGACCCCCTGCCCCTCGCCTCCAGCCCGCCGCAACCTCCCACTCGCGCCCTTTCACCCCTGCAGGTGCCCTCCGCCCGTCGCTGACCTTTGCCCTCTGACCCCGAGCCCCGGCCCGCCTGCACGCCCGGTGCGCTCCGCGCCGCCACAAGCGGAAGGGGCGGGGCAGAGGAGCGCGCACGCGCACTGCGCCCCGCCCGCCGCCGGCTCCCAGCCTGCACGTCCCGCCGCGCCGCCGCCGGGGGCGCCCGACCCTCACCCGGCCGCGGGCCCGGCCCGGTGCGGCGCAGGGCGCCCCCCGGCGGCGGCGTCAGTGGGGGCGCGGGGCCCCGTCGGGCAGGATGGTCGCGGCCAGGCGGGGAGGCGGGGCGCGAGGCGGGCCCGGGGCCAGGCACAGCGCGGCCTGCAGCGTCCGCCGCGCCGCAGCGCACAGCGCCCCCTCGTGGTGCACCCGCAACCAGGGCTCGCCTGCGGGCGAGGCCGACCGTGGGCGGGGGCCGTGGGCGGCCCGGCCCGGCCCCGCCGGCGCCCCCCGGGCCGCCCCCCGCCCCTCCTCGTTACCTGCCCGCAGGCGCTGCCCCACGGCCACCAGCAGCTCGGCGCCCACCCGGGGGTTGACGGGGTCCCCGGCGCGCGTCCGGCCGGCCCCCAGCTCGTGTAGGACGTGGGCCAGCGGCAAGGCCTGCACCCGCTGCACCCAGCCTGGGGGGGATGGTCACGGCGGCGGCAGGGGCCGGGCAGCCCCCGAAACGGGGGGGGGGCGGCATATGGGGTGTGGGGCTGGGGGTCAGGGACCCAGAGGCATGCAGGGGGGCTGAGGTGTGCGGGGTGCCCCGTGCACAGGGATGCGGGGCAGGGGGTGCAGCCAGGGATCCCAGGAGGCAGGAAATAAGCCAGGGAAGCCCTGGGCATCCCAGAGGGTGCTGGGGGGGGGCGACAGGGGGGCACAGGGACCCCGGGGCACTGGAGGAGCCCTTGGCCTCTCAGAAGGGGTATGGGGTGGGGGGCAGTGTGGGGCTGGGGAGGGCAGGGTAGGGGGCTGGGGAGGGGGCTGTGAGGCAGGGGAGGGGGCTGTGGGCCTGGGGAGGGCAGACCCCATCTTTCGTGGGCAGACCCACGGCTTACCTCCGTGCAGTGCGGGCAGCTCCTCACGGGTGCCTGCCTGCCCCAGGACCTGGCGACGCTCCGGGGGGGTCCCGGCACAGAGGCGGTGGGCGATGTTGGGGGGCACCCCCTGCGCCCCCAGCATGGCCTCGAAGGTGCGCAGGGCCGAGCCGTCATCCAGCACCCGTGCCAGCTGCTGCCGGCCCTGCTCCTCCGCCGGGGCCAGCCCGCACTGCCACAGCAGCAGCCCACCTGCGGGCCCAGGCTGGCACTCCACCGCTGGGACCCCTGTCCCTGGGGCTCCCCCCTGTCCCTGGGACCCTTCCCCACCATGCCCCACTGCTGGGACCCCTGCTCTACCATCCCACTGCTTCTGGGGACCCCACCCCACCACCACCTGGGCACAGGGGGGGGCAGAGCGTGGCAGGGGTGAAGCACCAGCTGTGGGGAGTGGGCTGAAGGTGGTGGGGAGTGTGGGTGTGTCAGGGGATGGGCAGGCAGGCTGGGGGGACATGGGACAGGACCCGAGGGGGGGACGACAGGGACCAGGGCCAGACCCCAAGGCTGGAAGGGACAGGGCTGGGGGTAAGAGGGACCCTGAGGTTGCAGGGGGTGCTGGGCTGGGGGAAGGGACTTGTGTGTGGGGCTGTCCCCCCGCCAGGCCCCCCCGTGCCCCTCCCACGCCCCCTGTGCCCATGGCTGACCCAGGGCAGTGACCAGCTCCCGCAGGTCGGGGGGGCCCCCCCCCTCCAGGCATTCCAGGGCCTCCAGCACCTCCAGCGAGCTGCCCACGCAGCGGCCCAGCGGCTCGTCCATACGGCTCAGCACGGCCGCCGTGCGGATGCCCAGCTGCTCGCCCACCACCACCTGCGGCAGGCATGGCTGAGCAGGGGGCACGTGGCCCTGAGGCTGGGGGTCTCGGGGGGAGCAGGGGCTCACCAGGCTGTGGGCCAGCTCCTGCGCGCTCTCCTGCGTGGGGCAGAGGGCTGCGCTCCCGAACTTGACGTCCAGCACCAGCGCCGAGAGCTGCTCTGCCGCCTTCTTGCTCAGGATGGAGGCTGGGGCCGGGACAGCCTCTCTGGGCTCACTGCCCTCGCCCCACTGCCTGCCCCCCCACCCCCCCCATCCCCACATGCAGCCAGGGTGCCTGCCTCCCCTGTACCTGTAATGAGGGGTAGGCTGTCCACGGTGGCAGTGACGTCCCGCAGGCTGTATAGCTCCCGGTCGGCTGGCACCAGCTCCTTGCTCTGCCCCACGATGCAGCAGCCCACCTGCTCCAGGATGCTCTGCATCTGCGGGACCACTGGTGCACTGCATCCCCTCGGCATCCCACACCCCATCAGCATCCTGTGTCCCATCGGCATCCCACATCCCTTCAGTGTCCCATGTCCCGTGGCCATCCCACATCCCCTTGGCACCCTGCATCCTGTTGGAGACCCTGGCCTCCTCGAGTTGTGCTGCAGGGTGACTGTGGTGGCAGCCGTGTCCCCATCCCTCACCTGCTCAGGGCTCTGGGAGACACAGAAGCCGGGGATGGCCTCCAGCTTGTCCAGTGTGCCCCCTGTGTGGCCCAAGCCCCGGCCACTGATCATGGGCACCTGCAGGTGCAGGGTGGGTGAGTGGGTGGGTGGGTGGGGCATGAGGACCCCTGCCCAGCCTTGTCTGCCTGGCCCAGCCCCCCCTTCCCCACTCACCTTGCAGCCACAGGCAGCCAGGGCGGGGGCCAGGGCCAGGCTGACCTTGTCCCCCACACCACCCGTCGAGTGCTTGTCCACCACCAGCCCCCACCAGGCGCGGGGCCAGGCCAGCACCCGGCCCGAGGCCACCATGGCCCGCGTCAGCGCCAGTGTCTCCACCGCATCCATGCCCCGCAGCCGGATGGCCATCAGCATGGCGCCTGGGGGGCATGGGGGTGGGTGAAGTGATCCCCCCCCGCTCCCCCCCCCCGCTCCCTTTTCTGGGCCCTGCAGCCCCCCAGCTCCGGCACCTCTGCCCCATCCCAGGGGTCTCCCCCTCATCCCTGCAGGGCGGTCCCCAGCTGCATCCCCTGCCCATGAGCCCCTTCTGCATCCTGGGCCTTGCCTTGCTGTCCGGTCCACCACCCTCCTCTGGGTCCCCCACTCCAGCTGCAGCCTCCCCCCCGCCTTGGCCGTGTGTGCCCCACTGTGCTGGCCTTTGCTGTGTCCCTCTGCCGGGTCCCCGGCCATGTCCCCAGCCCCCCTCCAGGTCTGTCCCAGCCATGCCTCCTCCATGTTCCCCACCATGTCCCTGTGCCACAGCCCCCACTGTGCCCCTGGCTGTGCCCCTCACCATGACCCCTCCTTCTGCCTGTCCCCAACTCCATCCCCTTAGCACATCCCTGGGCCCGTGTGCCCACCGATCTGGCCCTGCTGCACGGTGCCCTCTGTCACACCGCGCACAAAGCTCTGGATCTCCTCATCCTCCAGCTGCTCGCCATCCCGCTTCTTGCGGATGAGGGCTGGGAGGGAGGCCTGGGCAGCCATTGCTGGTCTTGCACAGCTGGCACCTCTGTCCCACGCAGCTGGCACCCCGGTCCTGCGCAGCTGGCACCCAGTCCTGCACGGCTCGCAACCTGGTCCTGCACAGCTTGCACCTGCTGCTGCGGCAAGGAGGAGTCTCCGGTGCTGGACTTTGTCCCCAGGGCAGTGGATGAGGCTCAGGCCAGGCGGGGAGAGGTCGGGGGCGGGGGGGGGCTGGGCCCCTCGGGCCCCCCACTCCCCACATGACAACCCCAGGCGATGCCTGAGGGCTTTGCATGGCCACACCTGCCCAGCTGTTGGCATCCCCACCTGCAGTACCCACAGCTCCCACAGCACCCATGGCACCCACAGTTCCCACAGCACCAACGGTATGTGCAGTACCCACAGGTCCCATGGCACCCATGGTACCCACAGCACCCATGGTACCTGCAGCACCCACAGCACCCTCAGCACAGGGGGGAGTCCCATGGCACTTTACCGGTGAGTGCCCCCTCCCTGGCCGGTGCTCCCAGTGCCAACCCACACCCTGAGGTGTACCCTCCACCCAGCCACTGGGGTGGCCTGCCTAGGGGCTGAAGGCTGTGGTGCCACGGAGGGGGCTGAGTGCCCAGCATGGGCACCTGTGGTCAGAGCCAAGCCCAGGTGGCAGCAGGATGGCCACAGCGGGGGGACACCAAGGGAGATGCAAGTGGCAGTCCTGGCACAGCAGTGGGGCCACGGCACTGTGGGCAGAGTGCCCCAGCGGAGGCTCACTGCTGTCCTGTGCCCTTTGCCCAGCTGGGACAGGAACAGGACGGGGACAGAACAGGCAGTGCCTGTGGCAGCCCCCCTGCTGCTCAGGGGTCATGGCTGGGCAGCTGGGGATGGTACAGGGGTGGGATGGGGACAGGAACAGGATGGGATGGGGATGGGATGGGACAGCGTGACCAGCCAGAAAGTGCCAGCTGGGTGCTCTGGGCAGGTGGTGGGGGTGGGGCTGGAGCAGGGACAGGGCTGGTGTGGGCAGCAGATCCTCCATCCGCAGCATGCACTGCCCCAACCGTGGGGCTTTGTGGCCAGAGCTCAGCCCTGCTTCCCTCCTCCATGGCCTTGCCAGGGTCTCCTCCAGGAGAGGAGGGCACTGCTCATGGGGGGCCAGCACTCCCCACCCGCCCTGGGATGGCCGCAGTGTCTGGGTGCTGCTGCCCAGCCCCAGGTGGGTGACACAGCAGGACACGAGGACAGCAGGAGAGCCTCTGGCTGCAACGCATCGATCTCTTGGCACCGGTTGTCTCCATCGCTCACTGCCGCCCCACCCCCCCCCTAGTCAAGCACATCCACGATGAGGGGAGCCAGGTAGTCCGAGTGCCGGATCCCGAATGTCAGCCCCCGCTGCTGGCCCTGCTGGGTGGGACAGACAGTGACGGTGAGGGCCGGGGGTCTCGTGGACCCTGTCCCCCCCATTACTGGCATCCTCTGTGCTGCCCGTGACACTGGGACCCCTGGCAGCCCCTCACCTGCTGGAGGTTGTAGGCACCGGGTCCAGGCTTGGTGGTGGTGTCACCAGGGATGGGTTTGCGTGCCAGCATGCTGTACTGTGGTGCCCGCTGCTTGTAGATGTCGGTGTCCACCACGCGGTAGCTGCAGGGCCCCGGTGTCTGCAGGCAGAGGGTGTGGTGACATGTCCCCTGGTACCCAGCCCCTGCACCCGTCAGCTCCCCAGCACCCCGGCACCCAGCCTCTGAGCCCCTCAGCCCCCTGGCACCCCAACACCCAGCTCCCCAGCACCCTCACACCCAGCCCCTGGGCCCCTCAGCCCCCTGGCACCCCAACACCCAGCTCCCCAGCACCCTCACACCCAGCCTCTGAGCCCCTCAGCCCCCTGGCACCCCAACACCCAGCTCCCCGGCACCCCAGCACCCAGCCCCTGGGCCCCTCAAGCCCCAGCACACTGGCACCCAGCACCCAGCCACCTGGCACCCAGCCCCCAGGACCTTCAACCTCCTGAGCCCTAACCCCCTGCCGCCCACCTTGCACAGGTCCTGGTAGAAGGCACCAACGTTGCTGCGTCCCGGTATGGAGTAGTTGGGGGCCGAGCTCTTGCTCACCACACGGGGCCCCAGCATGGGGGGCAGCTGGTAGGCTGCGGGCCCTGGGGGAAATGGGGCTCAGCTGGGCCCTGCTGGGGGGGCAGGTTGAGGTGGGGCAGTGGGGGGTGAACCCTGGGGAGGTGGGGAGGGAGGGCCCTGCCTGAGGGTGACGGGGAGCTCAGCCCAGGGATGGTGGGGGACCCAGCCTGGGGACGATGGGGGGCTCAACCCAGGGATGGTGGGGGATCCAGACCAGCCCAGGGATGATGGAGGGCTCGGCCCAAGGATAATGGGGGGCTCAGCCCAGGGAAGCTGGAGGGCTCAACCCATGGATGATGGGGGGCCCAGACGACCCCAGGGATGATGGGGAGCTCAGTCCAGGGATGGTGGGGGACCCAGACCAGGTCAGGGACAATGGGGGGCCCAACCTGGCCCAGGGAGGATGGTGGGGGGCTCAGCCCAGGGATGGGGGGGGGGGGGGCAGACCAGACCAGGGATGATGGGGGGCTCGGCCCAGGGATGATGGGAGGCTCAGCCCAGGGATGGTGGGGACCCAGACCAGATCAGGGACAATGGGGGGCCCATCCTGGCCCAGGGAGGACGGTGGGGGGCCCAGCCTGGCCCCCATCTCTCCTACCTGGTGTCTGCTGTTTGGAGCCCTGCTGGGTGCGGGAGCGGAGGGAGCAGGCGGGCACGGAGGGGAAGGCCACCCTGCTGGCCCTCTCCGGGGAGTAGCAGCCTGGGGAGCAGGGGGGAAGCTGGGCCATGGGCACAGCTGGGGGGTCCCCAGCCCTGCCGGCCCCCTGGGGGGCTCCTGGCCCCTGCCTTACCTGGCCCAGGGGTGCGGATGGGTGGCAGGTCACGGGGGCGGCCATAGATGGAGAAGGCGGGGGTCCCGTCCTTGCCCTTGGTGGTGGTCCCAGGGGGCAGCAGGTATGCTGGCCCCGGGGAGTGCTCCTCCCGCTGCCCCCCCGTACGCACCCCGAAGCTGTAGGCAGGTGCGCGGCCGCGGGAGGGGTCATGCAGATGGTAGCCTGCGCAGGCAGGGTGCTCGGTGGGGTGTGGGACCCCTGGCTTCCCAGGCCCTGGCACCCCACTGGCACTGTGGCCCCCCAGGCCCCCTGTGGCCCCAACTCACCGACGTTTGTGGGAAGCCCATACTTGGGCCCAGGGCTGCTGTAGAGAGCGGCAATGGGGCCCCGGGGGCGGTGGGGCCTCCAGCTGCCCACCCAGGCGCTGGCTGACATGGCAGACCCTGCTGGCAGAGACGATGTCCCCTCAGCCCCAAGTCCCCGTCCCAGTCCCACCGCCTGACGGTGCCCACCACCCAAGTCCCCTTGGCGGAGACGTGGGTCTGTAGCCTGGGCACCAGCAGCCATCTGTGGGCAAGGAGCTGGTAGCATAGTGACAGTGGCATAGGTGTCACAATGGTTGGGGAACTCCGGGGCCTTGCACCCCCCGGCACCCCCTGCTCAGCACCCAGGGGCAACAGCCCTGACAGCCACAGGGAAGAAAGCCCAGCACCCTTTGGATACAGCCCGCGGTGCCCCATGGATGCAGCCCCCAGCACCCCATGGATACAGCCCACAGAGCGTCATGGATATAGACCCCCCAGTGCCCCATGGATACAGACCCCAGAACCTCATGGATACAGCCCACAGCACCCCATGGGTACAGCCCCCCCAGTGCCCCATGAATTCAGATCACCCAACACCCCATGGATGCAGCCCGCAGCACCTCATGGATACAGACCCTAGCATCCCATGGATATAGACCCCCCAGCACCTCATGGATACAGCCCGCAGCACCCCATGGACACAGCCCCCGGTGCCCCATAGGTACACCCTCAGTGCTCCTTGGATGCAGCCCCCAGTGCCCCATGGATACAGCCCCAGTGCCCCACGGACGCACCCACAGCCCCTGGGGTGGTGGTCCCGGCAGAGCTGAGGCGCCTTACCCCAAGCGGTGCTGAGCTCTGGCCGGGCACTCCTATCCCAGTTACTATGGCATCTGCACAACAAACTGCACTGGGCAGCCAGGACGGGACCGGGAGGGGGACAGGAACGGGGGCAGCACAAGCAGGACATGGGCACATGGGGGATGCAGGCAGCCTTGGGCATGGGGCTGTCCCACTGCAGGAGAGGCTGATCCCAGGGCACAGGTGTCCCATGGGGCCATAGGGGGTCTGTGGGATTGGGGGGCTTTGCTGGGGGTGTTGGGGGTCCCATGTGAGCCATGGGAGTCCTAGGAGGGATCGTAAGGGTCTCAGGGGGGCCATAGGGGTCCCATAAGAGCTGTGTGACATCCCACATAGGATCCCTCCAGTAGAAACCATGGGGATCCTCTTGCATGGGGGTCCCACGTGGATCACCTACCGCCTTGGGGGACTGTTGGGCATCACAGGGGTCCCACACAGGCCACTGGATCCCTCTGAAACTACAGGAGCCCCACTGGCGTGATGGGAGTGTCCCAGAGTCCATGGGGGTCCTGTGGGGTGTGCCACAGGGCTCATGTGCCAGCCCCAGCTCTTCCTCCAGTAGAAGCTCTCCCTGCCCTGGGCTGCCCAGACCCCTCCCCGTCCCTGTCCCCGCACCCGGTGCTTGGTGGGTGACCCCAGCACCACCGGCCCTGGCTGGGTCCCTCCCTCCCCAGCCCCATGGCACTGTGGGGCAGTGTGGGATCCAGAGCCGGGCAGCGAGGCCCCAGGCGCAGGGGATGAAGGATGTGCAGACCAGGTTGGGCTCAGGGACCTTTACTATGGCCAGCAGCCAGGCTGCACAGGCAAGGGCAGCTGGCAGGAGTGGCAGGCAGGGGTGGCAGACAGTGGTGGCAGGCAGGGCAGCGGGTAAAGGCAGCGTGGCTGGCGCTGGGGGACTGCCCACAGCTCTAGGCGCTGGACTTGCAGACGAAGGGTTTTCTCTCAGAGCAGGCGTCACTGTACCACGTCATGAAATCTGGAAGGGAAAGGGGCTGTCAGCCTCCCGGGACCCCCACGGCCCCTTTGGCATGGCCACCCTGCGGCCCTGCCATCCAGAATGCAGCGCAGGGCACACAGGCTGCGCGTGTGCATATGTGTGCAAGGGCTGTCTATGTGTGCGCATGGCGTGTATGTGTGCATGTGTGTGTACGCACTGTGCATACATGTGCGCACAGTATGCATGTGCGCACGTGTGTGCATGAGGTTTGTGTGTGCATGTGCATGCAGCATGTGCGTGCACTGTGTGCATCCATATGTGTGCACAGGGTGCAGGTGCGCATATGTGTGTGTTTGCTCCTGCACAGCACGTATGTGCACGTCTGTGTGTGCGTGCATACCCAGGTGCCACCTGCCACCAAGGGCTGCCCAGCCGTGGCTGGTGGCTGGGGACCCTGATGGCCATGGACAGTGGTGGCTGGGGTCACCTGATGGCCGGGTCCCCGATGCCACCGTCGGGGCCATGCTCACCGGCGCCATCCTGCAGCGCAGCACAGGCTCTCCTCCTGGGGCCGGGCTGCTGGTGCCAGGAGCCATAGTCCACCTCTGAGCTGTCTGACCACTGCCAGCGGCGGCTCTGTGGGGCGGGCAGAGGGTGACGCCGTAACCCCTTGGCTGATGCCACCAGCCCCACTTGAGGCTGCTGAGAGTGGGTCTTGGGGGTCCCAAGAAAGTCCCAGCTCTGCCCCAGGGCCACACTCACCCCCAGGGGACGGTGGAGGCCAATCCATATGCCATCATCCTCATCCTCCTCCTCGCTGTCCTCGCCAGGGTAGGAGGAAGAGAGCAGGGCAGCAATGGCCCGGTGCTCCTCTGCGCTGTGCACCGAGGCCAGGTGGGTGCTGGTGCCAAAGCGCTGGCAAAAGGCCTGTGGCAGTGACGGGAGGGTGACACTGGATCCTGACCTGACCTGACCTATGGTCCACAACCCCGACCCCTGTTCCCAGACCACAAACTGGGGCTTGGAGGCTGGTCCCTGACCCCAATCCTTGGTCCCCAGCCTCCAAGCCCCAACCCCAGCCCCCAACTCCTGGCCCCTGACCCCAAATCCTGACCCCCTAGCCCTGGTGCCCAACCGCTGGTCACCCGCTCTTGGATCCACCAAGGATGAGGATGGCAGGAGTGATGCTGTGGCCACATGGGTGCACAGGGTGCCTGGAACAGCCAGAGGCTCTCCCTTGGCACAGGGAGCTGTGATGCCACCATGGTGGCAGCTGATCCCTCATGGGGCCAGGACATCTTTGGAGAGGAGTATCACCACCCTGGGAGGCGCTGGCACCCCAGTGCCTGGCCCTGGAGGGTGACCAGCAAAGTCCAGACCCCTCCTGAGCACCGTGGGGCACTGTGGCCATAGAGGGTCACCCCCAAACCCATGTCCCCCCCGCCCCTCATTCCCTCACCTCTGCCCTTCTCCAGCTGAGCTCCCTGGGGAAGAAGCTGTAGCACCCCTCGTTGAAGGGCACCCAGCCCCAGGCGCAGGCAGCCAGCTCCTGCCCTGTGGGGAAGGTAGGAGGTCAGGTAGTGGGGAGGAGTGGGGGGCACTGCGGTGTCCCCCCCACCCCGGCACTCACCGCGCAGCCAGGGGACGAACAGCAGGCAGCCCAGCAGCCCCAGCCTCAACGTCCTCGTTGGTTCCATCAGTCCCTTCCCTAGGGAGGGGCAGCGGCATGACAGGGGGTGCTCAGGTCCCTGCTGAGCCCCCCACCCTATGGGTGCTCTAGCCCCCTGCCCAGCCCTCCTGTTGCCAGGCTTAGCTGGGCTCTGCTCTGGGGGCTGTGCCTGGAAGCAGGAGGGCCAGGCAGGACGCTCAACAGGGGTGCATGGGCCCCCCCCCCAGGCTGGCAGTGTTGTGGTTGCTGCAGTGGGTGCAGGGGAGCCCATAGGGTGCAGCTGGGGGTGTGTGTCAGGGTGCTCCAGCGGTGCTCAGGGGAGCAGCAGTGAGATGGCATCAGCAGGGAGGGGAGCAGGGTGCAGGGGTGCGGGGGACGTGGGTGCAGAGTGTGGGAGGGTTTGGAGTTACAGGGATGCCGGGTGCAGGATGGAGAGTGTTAGGTGTGGGGATGCAGGAATGCAGGGCGCAGGGCTGCAGGGTGCTGGGTGCATGGGTGCAGGGTGCAGGGCACAGCGCAGGGCTGCAGGGTGCAGGGCACGGGGTGCAGGGGTGCAGGGCGCAGGGCACAGGCTGCAGGGATGCAGGGACTCCTGGGATGCTGTGGCTTGCAGGCTGAGACAGGGGATGCCTTGCAGCCAGGGCACCCAGATGCAGGAGCGCAGCACCCACCCACCCCCCGCCATGTGGCCGCAGGGACTCACCTGTGTCCCTTCAGAGCTTGCAAGGCAGCAGGGGCTGGCTCGGACCCTCTGGGGAGCTGGGCAGCAGCCCTGAGGGATTTTATCCCCGGGCAGGTGGGGAGGGGTGGCTGGCCCGGTGTGCCATGAGACACCCAAAATGTCATCCCTGCCCCAAAGCAAACAGGGCCGACGCAGCCAGGCCCCATCGACGCACACGGGCAGCTCAGCAGTGCGTGGCCCCCGCTGGTCCCTTTGATGGGGTGCCCATGGTGGGGAGGCCCCGGCTTTGCTTTCATCGTCACCAGGGTGGCCGCGCTCGGGTGCCGGCGCAGGGCCGGGGATGAGTCTGGCCAAGATGAAAAGAGCTTCCCCGTCCCTGCGTGTCCTGCTTTCGCTCGTGAGCAGCAGGAGCGGCGTGTCCCCCAGTGCTGCTCACGCAGCCACAACGCCACCACTGCCACGTGTTCCCTTGGCCCTGTGCTGGCACCCAGGTGGTGGCAGCACCCTGGCCTCTGGCATAACCAGGGAAGGGTGCTGGCAGCTGCCATTCCCTGATGTGGGCTGCCCTGGCACAGGGAGGGGCACCCACAGCTTGGGCTGTCTGGGGGGGCTCTTCCTGGCTGGGCAACAGGGTGGGCTCCCTCGCACCATGTACTCCTGGGACACGGGGCAGGGGATGCCCAGCTCCATCCTGGGACACAGGACAGGGGATGACCAGCTCCATCCTGGGACACAGAGCAGGGATGCCCAGCTCCATCCTGGGACACAGGGTAAGGATGCCCAGCTCCATGGCAGGACACAGGGCAGGGATGCCCAGCTCCATCCTGGGACACAGGGTAAGGATGCCCAGCTCCATGGCAGGACACAGGGCAGGGATGCCCAGCTCCATCCTGGGACACAGGGTAAGGATGCCCAGCTCCATGGCAGGACACAGGACAGGGATGCCCAGCTCCATCCTGGGACACAGGGTAAGGATGCCCAGCTCCATGGCAGGACACAGGGCAGGGATGCCCAGCTCCATCCTGGGACACAGGGTAAGGATGCCCAGCTCCATGGCAGGACACAGGGCAGGGATGCCCAGCTCCGTCCTGGGAGACAGGACAGGGGATGCCCAGCTCCATCCCAGGACACGGGACAAGGGATGCCCAGCTCCATGGCAGGAGACAGGGCAGGGGATGCCCAGCTCCATCCCCGGAGACAGGACAGGGGATGCTCCACAGAAGGACACATTGACAGGGGTCCTCCTCATCCTGGCTGCAGCCCTGGCCCCTCACCCTGGCAATGACACTGGGGGCTCCTGCAGCTCCCTGCCACTGAGGCCACCCCCAAAGTGCCAGCCCATGTGAGCAGTCCCACAGCCATTCACAGCCCGGGATCAAACACCTCCGCACAGCATCAAACCTGCCGCGGGCCCTGTGCCAAGGCGACCAGCACGGCAGGAAAGCACCAGCACTGTGGGCTGAGGGGGGCTCCAGCCCCTGCCCATGGGCTTTAACACCCAGCCAAGGGGTTTGGCACCCAGCTGTGGGGCTCAGGATCCAGCTATGGAGTTCAGCACCCAGCCGTGGGGCTCGGCATCCAGCTGTGGGGTTCAGCACCCAGGTGTGGCATTCAGCACCCAGCCACGGGGTTCAGCACCCAGGATTTGGCACTGCCTAGGCAGCCTAAGGGCGACCCAGTTGTAATGGAAACATACTGGCAGGGAAGGGTCCCCACTTATCTGGGAGCCTGCGGCATCCTTGATAAGGACAGCAGAACTGGTGATAATGAAGAGCCCTTTCAGGAAAGTGGAATTTGGTAACAGCCGTGCCAGGAGCCAGTGACCCTTCTCAGGCACAGCTCGAGCTGGTGTGGAGGGTGTGACTGCATGCACAGGGATGTGTGGCAGTGGTGGGGGGACATGGAGGAGGCCACAGGTGAAAAACAGCCGGGTGGGATGGAATGGGGTCACAGAAAGTGGTGATGGAGAGGAGAGGCAGGGATGTGGAGGGGAAACCAGGGATGTGGAGGGGAAACCAGGGATACAGGGGGTGGACACAGGAAAGCAAATGGGAAACAAGGGATGCAAAGGGGAAACTCAGGGATGCAGCAGGGGGAGCCAGGGGTGCGGGCAGGCAAGCAGCTGCCTTTGGGTCTTGGTTGTGTCAGAAGGCAGCCTCAGCCCTGGCCTTTCAGGTGTGGGTGTGTAGGTGAGCATGGCCAGTCTCAAGGGGAGATGATGGAGGCGATAAATGTGCCAGGAGCTGGGGTGGGGGGACACCCTGATTTCAGTTGCAGTAGTGGGATTTTGTTCCCCCCCAACCATACCTCTGCCTGTGCATCCATGGGCAGGGTGCTGGAGCTGGGCCAAGATGGTGGTGATGGCGATGGAGGGTGTCAGACCCACTGCACAATGGCCCACGTGTCTGAAACACAGCGGGCAAGAGGGAACAGCCTGGCCAAGCTGCGTGTGGTTGTGCTGGCTGCCAGGCAGGCCCATACACAACATACATGGGCACCTACACAACATATACAAATGTCTATACAACATATGCTGGCCCCTACACAACATACACAGGCCTCTACACAGCATATATGGACCCCTACACAACACATACGGGCTACACAACATATGTGGGTGCCTACACAACACATACAGGCTTCTACACAACATACACTGTCTCCTACACTACATATACAGGCTTTTACACAGCATCTATGGGCACCTGCACAACATACGCAGGCCCCTATACAACACATATGGCCTCCTACACAACATATGGGCCCCTACACAGCATATAGGGCTGCCCATACAGCGCACACAGGCCCTGAGGCACTGGGGGCTGGGGCTGCCCAGCAGCTTCCATGCTGGATGGGGAAGGGTGCACCAGCCCAGGCGGGCACTCAGTGCCCCCCCAGTACTCTGGGGCACGATGGGCTCCGTGTGTTCCCTCCCAAGCCCCCTGGGGCTCCCCAGCTCCTTGCTTGTCCAGCACATTAGCATGGGGCCAGGCAGTGACATACATGGGCAGCAGGCAGTACCAGGGCTAAGAAGCCTTTCCCTTGTAATTAATTTTAAAAATTTATTTATTTAGTTATTTATGCATATAAATATAATGATTGGGTCATGTCTAGTGACAGCAGTGATGCTCACTCCCTGTGCCAATCACACCCAGGCACGGCTCCAGCTCACATGTGAGCCCCAAGCACTGGCCTGCGCTGATGTGGACCTGACACCTCAGGGACCTCTGGTAATTAATTCCTGATTACAAGCAATGATAGTTTTGACAGTCCGGAGCTCTGGCCCCTGGCATGGGGTGGGTGAATAACAAATCACCAAAGGCACCGTCATTCCATGGGTCCTAACTCCGCACACTGTGGTTCACAGTGTAACAGTTGGCCAAGCACTGAGGGTAACTGGGACCGGCGCGGCAGCGGGCTGGGGGGTGCAGATCACAGCCCTTGCCGCTCTAAGCGCTCACTGCTCTCCCAGCCCACTCTGTCCACTTGGCCAACGTGGTGATGACCCCAGGCAAAGCTGTCCCACTGGCTGCAGACCCGGCCAGTGCTGGCTTGGTGGCACAGCCCCTGCAAGAGCCACCCCGGTGTCAGACCCTGGCACGTCTTGCTCCTTTTGCACCTCAATCTGGAAATTTAACATTTCATTTCTTGACTGTTGGCCCACGCGTGATGAGCATGGAGAGTGCAACCCCAGCAGAAGGACCAGCCGTGTCCCACCAGCATGTCTCTGTGAAGCCTCCAGCCTTGGCCATTGCAGCACACAAGCCAGCTGCTGTTGGCGTTTCAGCTGCACAGGAATGATCCAAACTGCTCCTCCAGATCCTCGGAAGGACCCACAGCCTGAAGCCCAGTCCCTCTCAGAGCCAGCTCACTCATGACGCTGGCCTTGGGCCATCTTTACGCTCACAGCGGGGGGTTGTGTTAATGCACGCTGCCCACTGGTTTCACACTAGCGGATCTCACCACACGCAATAGGAGGGACGTGCCAGCCAGCAGCAGGTCTCACCAAGCAGCCCAGGGTGGTCCCTGCCTGCAATCTGGCAGCTGCCTGGTCATGGCCATGGTGGTGACTACCAGACCTGGGTGCATGGCCACGGTGCGGCTCGGCAGGGTGAGCACTTGTTTGTGCTGTCGGGTGGTGCTTTGTGGTGTCGCAACTCAAATAGAGTCACTGCCCATAGTGCTTTTGTCCCAACAGGTCCTGTGTCCCTGTGGGTCGACTGGTGGGACCTCGGGGGTCACAGGAGCAGCACTGGGCTGGGCGTAGGTACAGGTCTGCACCTGTAAGTGGTCCAGCTCCATGGGGCAGCCAGCCTCCATCCACATGGATTGGGCTGCAGGATGAGGAGCATGTGAGTGACCGGGGGAGCTGCGCCTCTGCCCAGGAGGTGCCCTGACCCCCTCAAGCACCTGCTGACCCCCATGTGCCCACCCCCCCCGCCCAGCATCCACAGACCAGGTGGTGGAAGTGGTCCAATAAATCTGTCTTCAACTCCAAGCACTGGGCATTGGGACAGCCCGACAGCCAGTGGGATGGACAGAGAGCGCTGTAAGGGGCTGGACAACTGGTTGGGAGGGCCAGGTTCTGTGGGACAGGGTGGGGCTGGCCTGGCCAGGACCCCCGGGTGCTGCTGGAGGGTTGGGGTGGCTGGTGGTGAGCGGAGGCTATGGAGGGGGGTGATGGAGATGGGGGTGATGGAGGGGTATGATGGAGATAAAAGGTGTGATGAAGATGGGGGGTGCTGGAGGGGGGTACTGGAGGGGGGATGCTGGAAGGGGGTGCTGGGAGGGGTGCTGGATGGGGGTGATGGAGGCAAAAGGTGTGATGAAGGTGGGGGGTGCTGGAGGGAGGGTGCTGGAGGAGAGAGATGTAGAGGGGTGATGGAGATAAAAGGGGTGATGGAGATGGGGTGATGGAGGGAGGGTGGTGGAGGGGAGGTGCTGGTGCTGGGATGATGGAGGGGGGATGATGGAGGGCTGCTGGAGGGGGGGTGCTGGAGGGAGGTGCTGGAGATAAAAGGTGTGATGGTGATGGGGGGTGATGGAGTGATGATGATGGAGAGGGGATGATGGAGGGAAAAGGGGGCATGCTGGAGGGGAGTGATGTAGAGGGGTGATGGAGATAAAAGGGGTAATGGAGATGGGGTGCTGGAGGGAGGGTGGTGGAGGGGTGGTGCTGGTGCTGGGATGATGGGGGGAGGATGATGGAGCAGGGTGCTGGAGGGAGGTGCTGGAGATAAAAGGTGTGATGGTGATGGGGGGTGATGGAGCGACGGTGATGGAGGTGGGATGATGGAGGGAAAAGGGGGTGTGCTGGAGGGGTAACAGGGCTCAGGTGAGTTGCTGCCCTCCCCCCCCCATGCCCAGGTTTCTATTACTGGCATGACTACCCCTGCAACTACAAGCTCCCCTTCCTGTGCCAGCACCAGCTCTGAGGGGTGGCTGGTCCCATGGGGGTCTGAGTGTGCCCCCATACCACCCTCCCTGCCCACTGCCCTGCAGGGGCCCCCTCATGCAGTAATCTTGGCTGGAGCACCCAGCACCTGCCTGCACCTGTCCTGCTGCCCTGCACACGTCTGCACCGGCAGTGCCACCGCCAAACCCACATGTGCCCCACACATCCAGTGCCCAGCCCCACAGCCAGGGACACCCCCTACCCTGGGGACACCCTCTGCCCTGGGGACACCCCCTGCCTGGGGGGCACCCTCTGCCCTGGGGACAGCCCCTGCTCCTTGGACACTCCAGGTGGGTGGCAGCAGCGGGGACCGTCTGGGCCTTCTGTACTTTGACCATAAAATGGAGAAAAATCTGTAGAAAACTGATGGAAGACCGAGGGGGGCTGGGGACAGCAGGGTTCCTGCTGCGAGTTTGCACCCCCTGCGTGACCCCTGGGCACACCCAGGCGAATGCAGCCGTAGGCACCCCACCATGCCCCCCCCCCCTCCCCATACCGCTCCCACGTGGGGGCTGACACTGAGGGGACGAAGACGCAAGGCCAGGGGTGCTTGGGCACACTTTATTGTTGTGTCCACCCCCGCGGTCGGGGGGCATCTGGGGACAGTGGGGCAGAGGGGTTTGGGGGTCCAGGTTGTGAGGATGCACCATGCCATGGGGCGCAGGGATATGGGGTACGGGTCGGGGGGGTGATGTGCAGTGCAGTGGGGAAGAGGGGCTTGGGGGTCTGGGCTGTGATGGAGCCGTGGGGCACCAGGGTGCAGGGTTTGGGGGTCCAGGATGCACTGGTGCCGTGGAGCGTGGGCTGGGGGAGTGGGCTGTGGCAGGGCCATGGGGTTTGGGGGGCAGCGTGGGGGGCTGGGCCCCCCTAGGCTGCGTATTTGCAGATGAAGGGTTTCCTCTCGCTGCAGGAGTCGTCCTCCCAGGCCATGAACCCTGCGAGACACGGGCAGTGATGCTGGGGAGTCGGGGGGCACACGACCCCCTCCCTTCCCCTACCTGGAGGAGACTCCCTCCCAGCCCCTCCCCCAGCCGGGAGATCCCCTCCCCCACACAGGCACCCCTGCCCACTCCAGACCGGGGGGACGCCTTCCCATCCCCTCCCCCACCCGGGGGGACCCCCACCCCCTCCGCTACCCGGGGGGACCCCTCTCCCGTTCCCCATTTGAAGGGATCCCCTCCTCCTACCCGGGGGGACACCCCCGCCCTCCACCACCCGTTCCCCACCCGGAGGGACCCCTCTCCCGGCCATCCCCACCCCCACCCGGGGGTACCCCCTCCTACCCCCCCGCCCCCCTCACCGGCCGAGTCCTCCAGCGCGGCGCAGCGCTGCCCCGCGGGGGCGTCGTCCCCCTCCCAGGCCGGGGCCGCGGCCGCGTACCGCCCGGCCGAGCCGTCCGCCCACCGCCAGGCGCCGCGCTGCCGGCAGGGCGGGCCGCGTCAGGCAGCGCCGGGCAGCGCCGGGCAGCGCGCGGGGGGCGGCAGGGGAGGGCAGGGCACAAGGGGGTGGGCAGGGCACGGGGGCAGGGCAGGGGTGGGCAGGGACTGGCAGGACGCGGCGGGACGGGCAGAGATGGGCAGGGCACGGGGAGGCGGCCGGGGCACTGGAGTTCAGGCAGGGGTGGGCAGGGACTGGCAGGACGCGGCGGGACGGGCAGAGATGGGCAGGGCACGGGGAGGCGGCCGGGGCACTGGAGTTCAGGCAGGGGTGGGCAGGGACTGGCAGGACGCGGCGGGACGGGCAGAGATGGGCAGGGCACGGGGAGGCGGCCGGGGCACTGGAGTTCAGGCAGGGGTGGACAGGGACAGGCAGGGCACGGGAGGGCGGGTGGGGCACTGGAGTGCAGGCAGGGGTGGACAGGGACAGGCAGGGCACGGGGGGGCTGGCAGGGCACGGTACGGGGGTAATCAGGGGCGGGCAGGGACAGGCAGGATACGGGGAGGCAGCCAGGGCACTGGAGTTCGGGCAGAGGTGGACAGGGACAGGCAGGGCACGGGGGGGTGGGGGCGTGAGCAGGGGTGGGCAGGGACAGGCGGGGCATGGGGGCGTGTGCAGGGCACGGGAGTGCAGGTAGGGTCAGGCAGGGACTGGCAGGACACGGCAGGATGGGCAGGCACAGGCAGGGCACGGTGGGAGGTGGGCAGGGACAGGCAGGGACTGGCAGGACACAGGGGTGTGGGCAGGGGCGGGCAGGGGCAGGCAGGGCATGGGGAGGTGAGCAGGGGCAGGCATGGCACGTGGGGGCAGGCAGGGGTGGGCAGGGACAGGCAGGGAATGGAGGTGTGGGGGGGGGCAGGGGCAGAGCACGCCTCGGGGGTGGTGACCCTGCCAGGAGGGGGGCAACTGCAGGCAGCATCGCCGGCAGCACTGCGGGCGCGCGACACCAACCTGGTAGTAGAGGCCGATCCAGACGTTCTCCTCCTCCTCCTCCCGGCGCTGGTGCTGGGTGATGAAGGTGGCGAGGGCGCGGTGCTCCTCGGGGCTGTGCAGCGAAGCCAGGTGGCACCCCCCACGCGTGGCCCGGCACCAAGCCTGGCACAGACATGCAGGTCAGGGGACCTGGCAGCACTGCCTGCACAGGGGGGGCTTGAGACCCCCCAGTACCCACCTCTGCCTTCCTCCAGGTGAACTCCTGGCCGAAGTACCCGTAGCACTGCCCACTGAAGTCCAGCCAGCCCCGGGGACACTTGTTTGCCTGCACCCCTGCTCAGGGCGAGTGAAGGATGTCACCATGCCCGCCCCCCCCAGCAGCACCTGCCTACCGTTGGCACCTGGCAGGTGGCAGCCTGGGGGGCTCACGGCCCCCATATGGGGAGCTGATCCCCAGCTGCTGCATTTCAGGGAGCCCCCAGTGCCCTCCCCTGCCCACCCTCAGGCCACGCAGGGAGCTGTGGCAGGTAGGGGGGTGCCCTGGGGGTGGGTAACATGGGCAAAGGGCCGGGGCAGGGGGGGAAGGCAGGGGGCAGGCAGGGGCTCACCTCGTAGCAGGGGGTGCAGGGCCAAGCAGCTGAGCAGGCAGAGCGCCAGGAAAGCAGCTGGTGCCATCCTCTCCCTTCCCTGCCGCAGTGGGGGGGTTGGAGCGCCTAATTCCCCCCCACAGCACCCACCATCCACCCCAGCACCCGCCCAATGCCCCAGCACCCAGTGCCCCAGCACCCACTGCTTGTCCAGCACCCACCACCCCATTGCCTGCCCCAGCCCAGCACCCACCACCCCATTGCCCGCTGCGGCACCCACTGCCCGCCCAGCAGCCACTACCCCCTTGACTGCTCCGGCACTCACTGCCCACCCAGCACCCATTCCCCACCCCAGCACCCATGGCTGCAGCACCCATCCGGCACCTGCGGGAGCGACGTGGAGATGAGCCCGGCTGGAGCAGGACGCAGGCGTCCCAACACCTTTATAGGTGCTGCGGCCGGGGCGCGGGCATCAGATAGCGTGGCAGACAGGGCGGGTGGCACCTACTCCTGGGTGCTGGCACCCAGATCAAAGGGGAGCGGCAGCTTGCCCACGGCTCCTGCTTGCCACATGCAGGCGGGACCCCCCAGTGCTGGTGCAGCCCCGTGGCAGGACGCCCAGCCCAGGCCTCCCCTCGCTCCAGCACTCCCAGAGGCACCACTCCCTGGGTGGATGCACTGTCGTCCCCGGTGGTGCCAGCACCTCATGCCACCTGGGACCCCAGTGAGCCCATGGCAGAGCCTGAGGCCACCACCTCTGCCCCCCTGCCAGCTGTGGGTGATGCTCCGAGCCATGCCAGGAACCCCGAAACTCCATGCCCTGCCAAGCCCCACGGTCCCAGCCCCACCACCGTGAACCCCCAGACACCCTGGGGTGCTGCCCTGGCTCTCCGCGCTCTGGGTGCCAGGGTAGGGCACCCCCTGGGGAGGCAATGCTGACCGGCGCAGGGGAGCTGGGCTGTGCTGGGGTGCGGTGTCAGTAGTCTGCGGGGTCACAGTGACTGGCAGAGCCCTGTCCATGTCGGTGCTCCTCAGGCAGCAGCTGGTGCTCACCCCAGCGATGGTGCCCAGCCCTGGGCTGTACCTTGCCAGGCTGTCTCCTCTGTGCCCAGTCGTGGCCATGGCCTCCTGTGGCATGCACCGCACCAGCGTGAGTGTGCATCACACCAGTGTGAGCACCCACCACACCAGCACGAGCACCCACCATGCTGGTGTGAGCACTCACCGCACTGGCGTGAGCACCCACCGCACCAGCATGAGCACCCACCACACTGGTGTGAGCACCCATGGCTCCAGCATGACCACACGTTGCACTGGTGTGAGCACCCACCACTCTGGTGCAAGCACCAGCCAGCATGGGGACGGGGTCACTGCCCCATGGGTGGGGGTGGCAGCAGCCAGGACACCTGGGCAGAACCGCAAACCAGCAGGACAGGAGGCATAGGCCAAGTGATGGACATGTGCCCGTGGGGAGGGACCTGTGAGGGGACAGGGGGTGCTGGGAGGAAGCACCCTGTTTTAGGGGTGCCATCCCCATGGGAACACAGCCCCCCAAGCAGGGCCAGGCTCAGGGGTTAAGGTGCTGCATTGTTGGGGAGAGGGCCAGGGCCAGGGCTGGGCATGCTGCCCACATTGGAAATCAGATAAGGGAGCAGGGACCAGCGGCTCCCGGAGTGGCTCCAGCCATGGCTCCTGGCGTGGCTCCCGACAGACATGCATTATGGCTCCTGACACGCACCAGCAGCTCCTGCTCCACCTGGGGTCCTGGCACAGCCCCTGGCAGGGGCACCTGCCTGTGGCCTCCGGAGTCCCCACCGCACTTAGCCACCAGGTCCCAACTTTAAGACCCCCATCTGTGGGGCTGAGCTGGACTGTGGGGCCAGGCTGTGGGGCAGGATGCAGCCCCAGTGAAGGTGCAGCCTCGATGCAGGGTTAGGGTGCAGGATGCGGCCCCAGTGCCCCAGTTCAGGGTCAGGGCACAGAATGCAGCCCCAGTGTGGGCTCAGGGTGCAGCATGCAGCCTGGGGTGAGGGTAGCCCCACACCTGGCCACAGGAGGGACCCCGGCTCAGCAGCTCATGGTGGGTGCAGAGTCCATGCCAGCTCTGGGGATGTCACTGCGGTGCCACCTCCCCATCACCTCCTCACTGTGTCCCCCAGCATGGGGACATCAGGCAGTTCTGGCAGCCCAGGAGGGGAAACAGGCAGAGGTGCAGAAAGGGGGTGTAAGGCAGCGTGTGCAGGCAGGGAGTGGGTGCCAGGTGGGGTCTTAGGCTGCATCCCAGGAGAAGATGCCCACAGCGGGGGACTCTGAGCCCCATGCTGGGCCTGGCTGTCCCCCAGCCCACCGGGCAGCTCTGGGCTGGCCAGCCATCCCAAGTCTCGATGTGGGCGGGCGCTGGCTGGGTGGCACCAATGCTGTGTGAGCTCGGTGGCTGCGGGCAGCTGGAGGGGGAACGGTGCCAAGTGCCTCCAACTGCGGCGTGCTGCACGGGGCGAGGTGTCCCGCCGTGCTGGACACGGCCAAGGGGCTCTGCGTAGCGTGTGTCCCTGCCGCCGTGCCCCACTGCACACTCCTCGTCATCGCCACGCAGGCGGCTGGTGGGCACGGCTCACCGCTCACCACCTCACCACCCCGTGGAGCCTTTCATCTGCTGCTTGACGTGTTGATGATGCACCTGCTGCCTGCTGGGGGGCTGCCAGGACCCCCTGGGGACGCCATGGGTGCAGGGGAGCACAGCCTGATGGAGGGCACGGAGCTCACACCAACAGTCTTTATTGGAAACGTGTACAGAGCAGCAACACCCTTGCTGCCCCCCAACCCCCTGCCCAGCACCAGGGCTCAGAGTGGCCCCTGCTGGCCCCTCCAGGCTGGGGTCTGAGCCCACTCCCCCCTCATTTCCCCGCCTTCTCGGCTGGCTTGTCGAAGAGCTCAGCGATGTCCAGCATGGCCTGGCGGATGTTCCTCCCAAAGCGCTTTGAGTCCTGCAGGGCAGCACCTGTGATCTCTGTGGCCTGTGGCCCCCCCAGCCCCTAGGCCACCCCCTGTGGCCTACCACAGGTGGGACACCTGGCAGGTCCTGCACTGGCAGCACCATGAGCCTTGAGCAGGGTGGTGGTCCCACAGGAGAGGGGCTGGGTCACAGTGGGGTCAGGGTCAGGGTCGGGGGGCTGGCTCAGACCCATGGGAACCCCAGAGGAGATCCTACAGCATGGATGGCAACTGCAGCACTGGTAAAGCTGCTGCTGCCTGCCCTGCCTGCTCTGCCCAGGGAGCCCCCAGCCCCTGCACCCCTGCTCCAGGGAGCCTCCCCAGACCCCTGCCCCATGGCTCTCACCGTCTCAGAGCTGGAGAACTTGCTGGAGACATGGAAAGTGATGAGGTTCTCACCAGCGATGATGTAGGAGACACCGTAGCCATCATCTGCCACCTGCAGGGGGAGGTGAACAGGGCCATGGCACCCCCAGGGGGTACCTACCTGGGCCATGGGGCTGGGGGCACCCAGCATGGGGCATGTTCCGGCCCCAGAGCTGCAGGCAAGGGGGATGGGCTACAGACCCCCACTCCTGCCCTTGCACACTCACCCACCTGCCCCACCATGCACATTATCCCCCCACCCCCCAGCCTTGCTGAACACCCCTGGGATGCTCACGGGGCCAAAGCCGCCACCACTAGAGACGTGGTCGGGGTACTTGTTCAGGTCGAACATCTTCAGCTGCTGCTGTGGTGTCTGGCTGGTGGAGAGGCGCCAGGGCTCCGACAGCACCTGCCCCAAACTAGTGTTGGTGCCGCCAGCCAAACGCCTCGCTGCACCCCACTGCACCCTGTTCAACCACACCATGCCCCACTGCACCCCGCTGCACCTTGCTGTGCCCAAATGTGCCCCGCTGCACCACACTGCGCCCCACTGCACCCTACTGCACCCTTACTGCAACCTAATGCACATTCAGCCCTTGTGCATGTGTGTGCTGGTGACACATGTAAGGGTAGTGCCCACACGGTGTCCCATGTGCTATGCATGTTGCTGGCATGGTGTGGTGCTGTGCGTGCCCCTGTGCCCACCCCAGCTCACCTGGGCCAGGAAGGGGGACTGTATCCCCAGGTAGCGGGACACCACGTAGAGGCAGAAGAGGTGTCGGTCGATGCCGGCCCCGGTCATGGCCAGGCGGTACATGTGCTGGTGCTTGTCGGCCGCCACCTTGAAGAGCCGCTGGCGCTCAGCTCGCTGTGGGGAGAGCCAGGCTCAGGGCTGGTGCAGGCTGGGGTCCTGTAACCCCCAGCCTGGCCACCTGGGAGCTCCGTGCAGGGCAAGTGCTCCCTAGTCCTGCCTGGGAGAGGCAACAGCTGTGTAGCTCCAGGGGAGACGGTCCTGAGGGATGGGGACCTCCCAAGGACAGGAATGTTCCCCACAGATAGGGACCAGCATGGGGACCTCCCCAGGGACAGAGATGTCCCCCAAGGATGGAGACCTCCACAGGGACAGGGACCTGTTCCAGAGGTGGACACTTTCTCCGGGGATGGCAATGTCCCCAAGGAATAGGGACCTCTCCTAGAGATGGGGTCCTCCCCAAGAGATGGGGACCTCTGTGAGGGATGGGGACATCCTTGAGAAATAGGGACATCTGCCACAAATGGAGCCTTCCCTGAGAGAGAGATCATGAGAGATAGGGACCTCCATGAGGGATGGGGACCTCCTCCAGACATGTGGATCTCCTTGAGGGATGAGGACCACCAGAGAGAGGGGAGGTGCAGACTGAGCCCCGACCTGGCTGGGGACAGCAGGACAGAGCCAAGGTCTTGGAGGGGAGATGTGGGGGGTTGGGGTTGGGGGGCTGCAGACCCGGACCCTGGCGCATTGCTCACGGTCTTCCGGGCATCCCCCATGCTGCGCACGAAGGCGGTGGACTCAGCGGTGCAGGACCTCACCGTCTCTGTCCGGCCCTCACGGAATAGACGCGTCATGGAGGCCTCGTAGGTGAGGCAGAAGCAGCCCTTGTCCTGCAGAGAGGCTGGGTCAGACCAGGGCGTGCCCAGGGGATGTTGCCCCTGTCCCCATCCCCATCCCATCCCAGTCCCTGTCCCCAACTCCAACCCCATCCCATCCCCATCCCCATTCCTGTCCCTGTTCCTCTCCCCATCCCATCCTTGTCCCTGTCCCCCTCCCTGTTCCCATCCCCATTCCTGTCTCTGTTCCTGTTCTTGTCTCCATCCCCATACATGTTCCCATCCCTGCCCCCATTCCCATTCCTGTCTCCATCCCCATCCCATCCTGTCCCCATCCTGTCCCTCTTCCCATCCCTGTCCCTCTTCCCATCCCGTCCCTGTTCCCGGCCCGGCCGGGGCAGCTCACACGGAAGTGTGCGAGCTGCAGGGAGATCTGGATAAAGGCGTCGGGGCTGGTCCGGCACTTCTTGATCAGCCCCTTCCCAAACTCAGAGAACTGGAAGCAGCAGAAGTCCACATCATCGGCCAGTGCCTTGGCCAGGCGGTACGAGCTCTCGATGGTGTCACGGCACTGCAGGGAGGCGCAGCCATGGCAGACAGGGCGTACAGCCCCAGCCCCCCATTGCCTACGGTGCGGGGACACTGGTGGCTCAGCCCCAGCCCAGGGCACACATGCACCCGGTGCACTGGTGCTGCGGGGCCTGGGGAGGGTGATTGGGGTGCAGAGAGCCCACCGTGATGCCGTGGGGCACAACAGGGGTGGCCAGGGTGCAGAGAGCTCACCCCAACGATGTGGGGTGCAGGGGATGGCTGGGGTGCAGAGAGGCCACCCCGATGCCATGGGGCAGGGGGGTGGCTGGGGTGCAGAGATCCCACCCCAATGGTGTAGGGTGCAGGGGGTGGCTGGGGTGCAGGAGAGCTCACCCCAATGACATGGGGAAGTGGGGTGGCTGGGGTGCAGAGAGCCCCATGGGGCGCAGGGGACTCTGAGAACCTGCCTGCAGGGCTGCGGCTGGGGGGCCAGACCCACCTCCTGGGGGATGTCCCACTGGAGGCGCTGGGGGGGGGCGAGCTGAGTGTTGGGCTCGCCCCGGCAGTGTCCCCGATCGGTGTAGCCCAGCTGGAATTTTTCTGTTGCCAGTGCAAACTGAGGGGAGAGGTCCCTGAGTGTGGGGCACCGGCCCCCTGCACCCCCCCAGCATTGCTCCATCCACCCCCAACTCACCACCCGCCTGCCCTACTTGCTCAGGGCTGCCCCACACCCTCCCCCAGGGCTGCCCCACACCCTTCTCCAGAGCCCCACTCACCCCAGACTGCCCCCTCTGACTCCTCCAGACCCCAGGAGAGAGGTGCTCAGCCCGGGGGGTGCCCACCTTGGAGTCCCATGCCCTGGGGTGCCCAACTAGGGGTGTCAATGTGGATCCTCAGCCCCAGGGGTCCCCCTTGGAGCCCCAGGGTGCCCAAGGAGGGTGCACAGCTGGGGTGCCCCCTGGGGGCACCCCTTCACCCCCCGTTACCTCCCAGAGGTGCCCGATGATGGGCGCATCAGCCCAGGAGTGCTCGGCATTGGCCCCCAGCTTCCCATTCTTGTAGACCACCAAGGTGAAGGACTTGTCAAACCAGCTGCAGGGAGCCGGGTGGTGAGGGCAGGGTGGGCACTGGGGACTGGGGGGAGCTGGGGCAGGGGGGCTGGGGGGCTGCCCACCGGTCATAGCACTGTCCATGCAGCAGGGATTTGGCATAGGTGTCCATGCAGCCCTCCTTGCCCGCGACATAGCCGTGCTCCTCCTCGTCCAGCGTCAGGAAGAAGGCTGCCCGCTCGATAGCATCCAGTGACACCTTGTTCTTCCCATGGCTGAAGAACCGGGCTCGAGCCTCAGCCCAGGGCACCCTGCCGGCACCACCAGCATGAGGGCCCGGGACTGGTGATGCCCTGATCTGCTGCCCCCCAAGCCCCCCAGCCCCACCTGCACTGCAGCACCCACCCATGGTGGCCACCACCACCATCAACAGCATGAGAGTGTGGGGTTGGTGATGCCCACTGTCCCACGGAGCCCCTTGAGCCCACTGCCCATGAAGCCCCAACTCCCACCCATGGGTGGCCCTTGGGTCCGCCACTGGGAGCCAGAGAGTGTGGGGCCGGTGATGCCCATCATCCCACAAAGCCCCCGAAGCCCACAACCCCAACCCACATCACAGCCCCCACCCGTGGGTGGCCCCAGGATCCAGCACTAGGAGCCATGAGGGTGTGGGGCAGGTGATACCTACCATCCTGCTGAGGCCCCCAAGCCCACCACCCCCATGCCCCGACCCACACTGCAGCCCCCCCACCCATGAGTGGCCCAAGGTGGCCCCCCCACCCAAGTGACCCATCCCCAAGCATCTCCTTCATCTCCCTGCGCCTGCTCAGCACCCATAGTATACACGGTGTGCCCGGAGCACAGGGACCCACGGGGACATCAGCACCTCTCGCCAGCGGTGAGTGCTGCCAGCCGCTCCTCGCCAGGCTGGGGGGGGGAGGGGTCATCCAGGATGCGCTGGAACTGCAGCTCCAGGTCACAGGGCTGCAGCGGCTGCCCCCCATAGTAGAGCCAGACCTTGTAGAAGCGGCCCTTGTGGTAGACAGCCAGGTGCTTGCTGTCCACCAGGTGCAGCAGCGTGTCTGAGGACACACACCAGTGTTACGGCCACTCCATGCCCCGGGACCCCACCTGGGACAGACCCTGAGGAATGGGGACCCTCCCGGTGCCCCGTACCCGTCTCCTTGCCGGGGATGCGGGTCGTGTTGAACATCCGTTCGGACTGGTAGGAGCACATGGGCACGATGCCCAGCGCCATCATCTGCATGGGGCAGTGGTGAGTCGGGGCCAGGATGCCTGTGCCCTCACCTCTGCCCCCTGCACCCCCCAACCCCAGCCTCCCTGAGCCTCCCTGCAGCCCCAGGACCCCATGCCAGCCCCACAGTGACTCCACCCCAGACCTACCCTTCCCCAACACCCCCAGCTCCCCCAGTGCCCTGGGTGCTCACGGGGGGGATCTCCCCACGGTCCAGCTTGCGGCGGTACATCAGGATGGCATGCACCATGTTACCTGCCCGAGCAGCCTGGATGTGGCTGGGGGTCACGTAGAGGAAATCCTGGGGACAAGGGATGGGGTTCGATGAGGATGCCAAGGGGCAGCTGGTGGGGGTTTTGGGCATGGCAGTGGTCACCCCAACCCTTACCATGGCATAGTAGTTGCTGTTGACCATGAGTGGGCTGCGGCCATGCAGGTAGATGTACTGCTCCCACCAGTCGCTCACCTGCAGGGATGGGGATGGGGATTGTGAGGGGGTGCAGGACCCCCTGCCTCTAACAACCCAGCTGCGGCACCCAGGAGGACCCAAGTCCCCCCCTCTCATGATGATGGAGGACAGCAGGGCCACGGGCTTGAGTTTGGGTCATCATCCCTGGTGCTGGAGGGGGGGACCACCACAGTAGTCCCCGCCTCCAGCACTGGAGAAGCCCAGGATACTCACATAGTTGGTTGTCCACCAGGACTTGAGGATCAGGTACTTCTGCAGCCGTGGAGCTGTCTTCTCCTTGAACTCCTTGGCCAGGGCCTCCATCTTACTGTACTTCTCGTCATCCATGAGCGGGCGCACCGACTCCAGGTACTGCAGGGAGGGGGCTCGGTGTGACACCCCCATCCTCGGCCCACTGCAGACAGACCCTCCAGTCTCATCCCAGCTCCTTACCCGGGTGATGGTGGCCTCCACAGGGGGCACAGGGAGCTTGGGCAGAGAGGTCTGGAAGCTGTAGAGCAGGGGCTTGCGGATTGACAGCACCTTCATCAGCGCCTGCCAGGCATGCCAAGGGGATGGGGGGATGAGGCTGAGCTGCAGGAGTGTGGCATGGCCATGCATTGCCCGCGCACCAGCTCCTGCTGCTGGCACTGGGAGTCCTGCATGTGCCTGCTGCACTGCAGCCAGGTCCTAATCATGCACGCTGGCTGGTCACAGCCCTGCATGCTGTCGCTGTCCCTTTCCCAGCCCTGCATGCTCCCCTGCACCGCAGCTGGGTCCCAACTGTAGTTGCTGCCCCTGACACCCTGGCCTGGGCAGCTGCTCCTGCCCATGCCCACCCTGGGCAGAGCAGCCCAGAGCAGCTCGTGGCCTCGCTGTCCGGCTCCTGCAGCTCCCCTGGGCCCCTGGCACCCACCGCCTCCAGGTCACAGAGCGGGCTCATCTCGTCCCCACCACCAGCAGCTTCGCAGCCCTGGCCGGCGCCCCAGCACCCACTATGCTGCACATGTGCATGCACTCATGCATGCAGATGCAGACACTCTGCACCCTATGCCTTAGCATCCTCCTGCACCTACACTGGCAGCACGCCACTCAGCACCGCTTGCCCTGCCGTGCCAGGCCAGTGATGGTGCCAGTGCCCGTGTCGGTGCTGGCTGTAGGTCCTGCTCACCACCCAGATCCTGGTGCTGCGGCTCATCTTGCCATGCGGCTCAAACATCCAGCCATGGTAGGAAAGGAGCAGCTTCAGCGCCTGCCGGAAGAGCAGGACGGCAGAGAGCCAGGCGCCGGTGGAGAAGATCACAGTGCTCACCATCGTCCGGCTCTCATAGCTCAGGAGGCGGCTGTGGGGGCAGACAGGGTGAGGGGGGACATGGCGGGCTGGGGGGACATGAAGGGTGGGACCTCTGGGGGATGTCCCCAAGTGGGGCTGTGCCCGTGGGATAGGGGTGTGTGGGGTGGGACCCCCAGGGGTTGCCACAGGCTCCCATCGCCATCCTGGGGCAGCAGCAGACATGCCGGGGGGTCCCTCTGCAGGACCATGAGTTGGGACATGGGGGGTGGTCCCCAGCGAGGGATGTGGCCAGCGGGACTATGATTATGGGGGAGTGGTCCCCCCTGGCCAAGCCGCCCATGCTCACCTCTCAGGCAGGCAGTGGCGGATGCGGGCAATCATCCCCAGGGAGGGGTCAACCTGGCAGTAGAAAGAGCCAGCGGTGGCCATCACGACCACCATCCAGCTGGAGGGGGAGGCAGGGTAGACGCCGGTCAGGAAGCTGTTCTGTGGGCACAGGTGGGGTCAGGGTGGCGGGGACGGCAGGGACAGGGGGGTCCAACCGTCCAGCTGCCCCTGGCCGAGCCCACCTTGGCGCGGACCAAGCGCTTCTTCCAGGAGGAGATGCCAGCAAGGTACAGCTGCCTGACAGCCTCGCGGCTGAGGTGGAAGTCCAAGCCCTCAGGGGTGACAGTGAACTGGAAGGCCACAGCTTGGTGAGCCTCCGCCATCCTGGGTGTCTGCTGGCACCTGCTGGGGGACACACATGGGGGTGCTGAGTGCAGCGACAGCCACCTCCGGGATATGCTGCCCAGGATGGAGCGGGGACCCTTGCCCAGCCCTGGCACCAGGGAGCAAAGACATGGGGGAGGGGGGGGCAGTGGGTGCCCTCACCCACGGGGTGGGGGTTCTGCCGTGGCACTGCCCGGGCCGGTGCAGTGCACAGGCACTGGTGCAGCCCTGGAGGTGGTGTGCTGGCTGCAGTGCCAGGATGTCCATGTCCCGTGGGAGCCTGCCAGCCCAGTGCGCGTGCTGCGGCCCAGTCACGCGGCGCTGGCCGGGTGCCCACTGAGAGAAGGGTCAGTGCCGCCTCCAGTCCCCGCAGCGTCCCCAGCGCTGGGAGAGAGGGGACACACCCCTGCTGGTGGGCAGCTGCCGGCCCCTGCCCGTGGTGAAACCCTGGGAGGACGAGGCAGCACGTGCCCCTGTGCCGGGCGCAGGCAGCCGTGCTGCACCGGGAACGCTGCCCGCCAAGCCAACAGCCGGAGCCACGGGGCGAGCAGGGACCCTGCTGCAGGCACAGCTGGGATCCCGGGATCCTGCTGTTGTGGGTGCCGGTGGTGCCAGCCCAGGGCTGAGCCCGAGGGCCGTGGGGCCCGCGGGTGCTGCTGCTGCAGCCCAGGCCTCAGGCAGGGGGAGACCCCTAGGTGCCTCAGGCACCAGTGTGCTAGTGGTGCCCTTCACACAGGCACCTTCGGGCTGAAGGCAGAAGCTTGGCAGGAACCGTGTCACAGCACTACTGCTACATTGTGCTGCACTGCACCGTGTTGCACCGCACGGCTACACCGCACTACACTATCTGCACCGCACAGCCATACCATGCCGCACCACACTGCACAGCTGCACCATGCTGCACCACACTGCACTGTGCTGCACCACACAGCCACACTGCACTGCGCTGAACTGCACCGCACAACCGTCCTGCGCTGCACTGCATGGCTGCACTGCACTGCACTGCACTGTGCCTGCACCACACAGCCACACTGCGCTGCACTGAACAAACTGCAATACCACACAGCCATACCATGCTGCACTGCATCGCTGCACCGCACTGTACCACACTGCACTGCTCTGTGTGGTTACGCAGCACTGCACTGGTGTGCATTACACTGCACTGAACTGCATTGCTCTGCACTGTGCTGTTACACTGCACTGCACAGCATTGCCCAGCACTGAACCGTACAGCCTGGCACTGCCTCATGCCGCACGGCACTGCATTAAACCGCTATCACCCTGCACTGAAGTGCTCTGCAGTGTAGTGCACTGCCCGGCTGCACTGCACTGCACCCTGCTGCATGTGATCGCCCTGCACTACACTGCAGACCACAGTACAGCATGGCACAGCACAGCACTACACCGCATGGTGTGGTACAGCACTACACAGCACAGCACAGCACCACACAGAGCACTGCACAGCGTGTGCATGGTGTGGCAACACTGCACACCACTGCATGGTGTGGCAAGGCTCAGCATGGCATGGCACAGCACTGCATGGCACTGCACAGCACCGCATGGCACTGCACAGCACCACACAGCATGGTACAGCACTCCATGGCCCCTCACAGCACCGCATGGCATGCCACAGCAGCGTGTGGTGTGGCACAGCACCGCATGGCATGGCCCTGCACTACATGGCATAGCACAGCAGTGTGTGCCGTAGCACAGCACCACACAGCATGGCCCAGCACCACATGGCATGGCCCAGCACTACGCGGTGCAGGATAGCGTGGCAGGGCACTGCACAGCACGGCCTGGCCCCCCGCGGAAGGGCAGGGCAGTGCCGGCCCGTGCCCCCGGGACCCGCAGGCCCCACGCCGTGGGTGGGACGAGGCTCCCAGCCCCGCGGCCAGCGCCGCAAGGTCACCGGGGCCGGGGCCCCGCAGCCGCCTGGAGAAGCCGCTGCCCGGCCCGGGAGCCCTCGGGCCCCGCTGCCGCCGCCGGGACCGGGGCAGCGCGGGCAGCCGCGGGGCCGGGGGTGCGGGGGGGTCTGGAGGACGCTCCCTACGGACACGGGTGGGAGCCGGCGCCCGGCGCGGTGGGTAGGGGGCCGCGGGGTCCCCCGGCGCCGGGGGGGTGCTGGTGCCCGCCCTGAGCGGCTCCCGCCCCCGCTGGGCTCCCCCACGCGTGGGTCCCCCCCGCCCGGGTGCCCGGTACCTGCTCGGGGGCGCGGACGGCGGGCGGCGGCCCCGGGGACGGCGGCTCCCTGCGCCCCGGCACCGGTAACCGGACACCGGCGGCGGGCGGGACCCGCTGCATGGCCCGAAATGGCAGCGCTCGCCCGCCGCTCCACCCCCGCACCGCGCTCGGCCCCGGCGGGGGCCAGCACCGCGGGAAAGGGCCGGCACCTCGGGAAGGGACCGGCACCCCGGAAAAGGGCCGGCACCCCGGGAAAGGGACCGGCACCCCGGGAAAGGGACGGCACCCCGGGAAAGGGACGGCACCCCGGGAAAAGGACGGCACCCCGGGAAGGGGACCGGCATCCCGGGAAAGAGACGGCACCCCGGGAAGGGGACCGGCATCCCGGACGCCGGGGGAAGTAACTGGCAACCCGGGATAGGGACCGACACCTCGGGGAAAGAGACCGGCAGCGCGGGGAAAGGGCCGGCAGTCCGGGAAAGGGACAAACATCCCGGGAACGGGGCCGGCACCCCGGGAAAGGGCCGGTACCCCGGGAAAAGGGACTGGCACCCCGGGAAAGGAGTGGCACCCCAGGGACAGACCCGCACCCCAGGCAGGGACTGTTCCCCCCCAGGCAGGGGCCGGTACCCCGAGAGCAGCCCGTTGCCCCAGCCCCGCACCCCAAGGGCAGGGGCCCTCCGACCCGCTCTGCCGCGGGCAGTGTGCCTGGGGGCTGGCCCGGGGGTCCGGGCGCGGGGCTGGGCTGTACAGGGCCCGTTCCGTTCCCCGGGGCCCTACGGGGCCGGATCCTGTCCCGCTCCCCGGGGCCGTACGGGGCCAGCTCCTGCCGTGCCACAGCAGCGGCACAGGGCAGCGCTGGGCAAGGGCAGACAGAGGAGTGCCCGCTGCCCGCCGTGCCCGGGGGGCTTGACCTTCCCCTCCCTGTTCGCTCTACCGGAGGCAGCTGCCTGCAGCTGGAAGGGCATCTGGAGGAGACTCCAGTGCAGCGTGGTCCCCCCCGGCAGCCCCCATCCCAGGCCAAGGGCTGTGACCCCAGTGCTGGCAGTGGTACAGGAGGGGCACACATGTGCGTGACCCCTGCTGCACCCGCACATGTGCTCAGGTGTGCGCCCAGCGCCCACCACGGCCAGGGCTCAAGACACCCTGTGCAGCTTCAGGGTGACACCCCTGCGGCCTCTGCCCCCGCCCCCCCCAGCTCCGGGAGAGGGTCCCGGGCCAGGTGGCCCATGTGGAAGGAGCTCCCACAGCTGCCTGCCGGTCACCAGCCACTGGGCTATAAATAGCCAGTATGTGGGTGAAAGAGGAGCTGGGTAAGCATGGAGCGGGATGCTGGGCCCTGGCCCCTCATGCTCAGCTCCAGGGGGGCAGACCCTGGCCAGGGCAGCCGGGGCCAGGCAGAAGGCAGCGTGGCACAGACCTGGTCAGGGGGCGCAGGGGAAGGAAGGTGAAGCCACAAGCCCCCACTGCTGCCAGTGGGGAAGGTGCCTGTGGAGAAGCTGTTCTGGGGGAAACAGAGATCATTGGGCAGAGGAGCGGGCCGGCAGCGAACCCACACTTGCCTGCTTCCTCCCCGAGCATCAGCTCTCACCGGTGGGGCTGCGGGGGGCAGGACAGCACCAGCACCAGCCATCACCCCAAGATGCAGACAGAGTAACTGGAGGCTGTGAGCAGCGCAGGTGGGAGGAGATGGGGCAGCATCACCTCTGCCATAGCACAAACCAGAGCTGCTGCCATGGGTGAGACCCTCCTGGCTGGCCACAGGGGCAGGGTGGGGGGTGGCACGTACCCTACAGTGCGGGGTGAGGAGCATGGTGAGGAGGGGGTACAGCCTTGGTCTCCTGCATCCCGTTGCAGCCTGTGCCCGATGTACCCTCCCAGCTTGGCCCTGGGCCAACATAAGCCGTGGCACCCACTGCCTGTCCCAAGCCACAGCTCCTGCAGACCCCCTGGCACCGGCAGAGGGGTCTGGGGAGAGGATCAGCGCATGCTGCTGTGGGGCAGCCTCACTTCTGCTGCAACAGTCTGGGACGGCCCAGGGCTGTGGCAAGCCCCTGGTGAGTAGGGAGGAGGTGGTGGCAGCAGGGCCACCTGTAGAGAGCAAGCAGGTACCGTGCACCAACCGCAGCGTTTATTGGTCTGAGGACAGTTTACATTCTGCTGTCGGGAGGGGAAGGAAGGAGCAGCCCTCGGCCCCATCCCAGCAGCCCAGAGCCACAGGGAAGCCAGGCAGGTCCTGCCTTAACCCCAGGGGTCTTGGGAAAGCTGTCAGGGGAGAATGAGATGCAAGCATAGGTCCCCTACACCCCTTGGCCCCCAGCAACACCCTGGGGCCTCTCAGCATCCCTGCCTGCACCCCTCTCAACTTGCAGGGCCACAGCTCCAAGCAGGACTGTGCAAGGGGCTGGCAGGACAGCCAAGCCATCCATGTCTCTCTGGTCCAGGCTGTGCCTGCCCCCCTGCTGCTGGCAAGGGCAGGAGGCTCCCACCAGCCAGGACCTGCAGCTCAAGCCCTGCTCAGTGCCAGCAGTGCGGAGACAAGGGACAAGCCACCACAGAGGGGCTGTGCCAAAGGCAGCGAGGGGGCAGCCACAGTGGCAGTGATGGGGCAGCCACAGGGTCAGGCAGGGACAGGGCGCTGCCAGCAGCCTCTCCACTCTGTCAGGGGCCACCTGCACACGAGCCATGGCAAAGACACAGCCCCGTGGCTGATGTGCCACCTCTCCAAGCACGATGTCCCCTTCTCCAGGAGGCATGCACTAGGGCAGACCCACCTCTCCCCCAGCTCTGCTGCATAGCCCTGGGGAGCAGGGGCAGACACTGGCCCCCTGAACCGTTCTATCACCTGTCTGGGCAGCCCAGGCTGGAGGGCAGGCCGCCTGGGAGGGGACACTGCATCCCTGGCCTGCCCCATAGCACGGGTGTTGCCAGGGTGTGGCAGAGGGAGGCTGCGGAGTTGAGGTGGGCACAGGCAGGGCTGGGGCAGCTGCTCTCAGGAACACTGTGCCTTGTGCTGGAAGTAGGCTTCGAAGCGGCTCTGCGCATAGTCCTGTAGCAGGAAAGAGTAGTCAGGGACAGCCTGTGTCCTCTGACACCCCCAGCCCACCTCCCCCGCTCCCAGCATCAGAGAAGGGGTGATGTGCAAGGAACCCCAGGGCCCAATTCATGGCCCTTCCAGCACTGAGAGGCAGTGCTCACCAGGTACCCGAACTCGATGGTGGAGATCTTCGCCTGCAGAATGGACCACAGGCCCCAGAAGAAGTGAGAGGCCAGAGCAAACCTGATGGAGAGCAGCAGTCAGCCCCATCCATGCCCCACACCAACAGTGAGCAGGAGGGAGGGAGACAGACCAGGATGATTTTGGGGATGCTGCACTCTCTGTGCAGCAGGAACAAGGAGATGTGCCCCTAGGGTGTCCCCTACAGCCACAGGGACACCCCCCACCCCACCCCGGCATGCCCCTCACCGGTTGATCTCTGTGAGCATTTCTTCTTCAATGTGGGCCTGCTCCTTGTGTGTGGTGTCCCCGCATCGCCCCGAGTCCTCTGAGAGGTAGTGCCGGATGAAATGCAGCTGGAAGAGGGACAGAGCAGGCTGTGATGCTGCGGACTGGCACTGACACATCTGGTACATCCCTGCCAGCCTCCACGAGGCTCCCCCTTGCTGGGAGCACCCTATGACTGCTGCCGAGGGACGAGGCAGCTCTACCTGCTGCTGCCGGCTGGGGTAGTTCTCTGGGGAAGCCTTAAAGAACGGCCAGGAATCATGGGTGTAGTTGTAAACCCACTCGCAGAAATGGTTGCCGATGTCAAAGCCCCTGGAGAAAGGGGAGGGTGAGCAGGGCCCCAGCCTCTCACAAGCAGGAGACTGGCCTCTGCAGCAGCTGCCGCAGGGACCCTGGCATGGCGCTCAGCCCAGCAGCCCCCAGACCCACCGGTAGTTGTAGCTGCTATACTCAAAGTCAATGAGCATAAGCTTGTCAGAGGAGGAAGCCTCGCGCCCAGCCAGCAGCAGGATGTTCCCTGTGCAGACACGGGGTTGGCTCAGGGGTGGCTGGGGGGGAACCCACCAGCTCTGTCAGGGCTAGGGGGCAGCTGCAGGCAGGGGCAGGAGGCCGAGCCTGTGCCCAGGGGTAGGCAGGCAGGGAGAGCAGCTCCAGGTCCAGGATGAGGCCTCTGCAAGGAGAAGCAGCTGCCTGCCCACTGCACTCACCTTCCTGGACGTCATTGTGGCAGAAGACCACCGGCGAGGGGGTGGACTCCAGCAGCTCCCTGCAGTTCAGGGGACAGACACCTCAGCAGGGGCAGGACCTGCCGGCCCTCACCCACCAGCTGCAGGGTCACAGGGACCACCACTGTTGCTGCAGCCCATGGGTGGACAGAGCTATGGACACAGTTGGGATGCGGAGCTCAAGAAAACTGGGAGAAACCCTGCCCTGGGGACACAGGGACCCCTCTGAGAGCCGTTCCCCAGAGTGGAAGGCTCCCTCTCAGGACATGGAACAGAAGAGACCAGTTTCCAGAGAAGCTGAGTCACCCCAGGCTCCCTGTGAGGAGGCTGGCAGTGAAACGGGGTCAGCCCTTGCCCTGTGCCATGCCAGTGGGCAGCTCAGCTTCACCTGAGGCTCTTCATCTCTTCCTGCAGGTTATAAGTCTTGAGGTGGTTGAACTTCTTCAGCTGCTCTTCCTCGGGGAAGGTGAGCTCCGAAATCTGCTTCAGGTACCTGGAGTACAAGAGACAGCACTGCAGTGGGACAGACATCCCTGGACACTGCCACCCCACCACAGCCCCTCTCTCGCCAGCCCAGTGCGGAGCCGGGGCTACTGAGGAGCTGCTCCACACCCTGTTCCTGTGGGCCCTGCTGGCAGCCAGCCGGGAAACATCCCTGTGCTCTGGACCCCGTAGGATTTTGGGGGCTGAGGTGATCCAGAAGCCTGCAGCTGCCCTCACCACTCCATGGTCCCAAAGAGCCATTTGGGCTCCTTGTTGAAAGGCATCACCATGCCGTGGAACCGGGACATCTTCACCGCAATCTCCTTGGAGATGTCAGGGTCTCGCAGGTCCTCAGTCCGCAGACGTCGGCTCTGGGGTGGGACACAGCAGTGAAGTGAGTGGCGTGCCGGCCCTGGGGAGCCAGCCCTGCCCTTGGCGGCACAAAAAGCACCGTGTCATGTCTCTTCCTGTGGTCGGTAGCTGCCTGGAGTGAGGGGAAAGCCTGTCCCATACCGGAATGTATTGCTCCAGCCGCCCCTGGGGGAAGACACCGTAGAGCCGTGGCCCCAGTGCCCGCTCAGCCAGGATGGCGAACATCACACTCTCCAGCACCAGCGAGTCCACGCCCTGCGGACGCAGGCAGTGAGCCCCGGCAGCTGCCCTGGTCCTGCAGCCCTGCAGCAGCTGCCAGGCCCAGGCCAGGAGGAAGACACTGGCAGAGCCCTAAGCCCTGCAGCCATCCAAGGGCTGCTGGTCGTGGGGGGCTGCTGGTCAGGGGGGCCGGTGCTGGCCATGCTCACCTGCAGGATGGCCCCATAGACGCGCAGCAGCACCTGCCGGGGCTCGTCCCCCACGCTGAGGATGTGCTCCGGCAGTGTGCACTTGAACAGCAGGTTGCTGAGCCCCCCGCTGCAAGTACAGGCTGGTCAGGGGCTGCAGGGGTGCCACCGCAGGGCAAGGTTGGGGGGCGACTAGGGCACCCGGGGTAGGAACATGACTGGGAGAGGGCTGGGGCATCTGGGTGGGGGCATCAGGGGTAGGACTGGGACACCGTTGCGGGGACAACTGGGGCACCTGGCTGGAAACAGGGCCACCAGTCGGGGGGACAACTGGGGGACACTGAGGTAGGAGACTGGGTTACTGGTCAGGGGAACAACTGGGAGACAGTGGGAGGGGGGACTGGGCTACCGGATAAGGGGGAAACAGGGGCACTGGGGGCGACGCGACCTGGGGGGAGACTGGGGCACCCGACAGGGGAACTGGGGGGAGGAAAGGCCACTGGGGGGGCGGACAGGGCCACCAGTCGAGGGCAGACAAGGCCACCGGGGAGGGTAGGACAGGACACTGCGGGGGACAGGACAGGGACACCGGGTGGCTCAGGGGAACCCGGGGCGAGGACACCGGGAGGGGCCGGGTTACCGCACCGGCGGGCAGGTGCGGCCCCCGCTTCCGGCTCCTACCTGACGGGCCCGATGCTGAACTCCTCGGGCCCGATGAGCTTCCAGGAACCGGCGAGGAACTCCCGGCACCAGGCGTAGGCCTGCAGGCGGGTGGCGGCGGGCACAGCCCCGGCCGCGGCCCCGCTGCCCCGTCCCGCCGCCGCCATGGCTCCACCGCCCGTCGGGGCGGGGCGGAGCGCCTGCCGGCCCAATGGCAAAGCGCGCCCGGCGATGACATCACGAAGCGGAGCCAATGGGCTTGAGCGGCGGGGATGCGGCGGAACGTGGAGGTGAAGGCGCGGCTGCGGGCGCTGGCGGCGGCGCGGGGCGCGGCTGAGCGGCTGGGAGGAGCGGCCCGGGCACAGGGACAGGGCCTGGTCCAGGCCGACACCTTCTTCCGCGTCCCGCGGGGCCGCCTCAAGCTGCGCCGCACACCGGTAAGTGCGGGGCCGGGGCCGTTATCAGGCCTCGGGTGGGGGGTGCCCGGGCCTGTGGAGCGAAGGTCTGTGGGGATGGCCCGGCCTGCCTGGCCCTGACTGCCCCTGGGCCGGCCCCGCCTCCCGCCGCCTGCCTCCCCCGCCCCCCCCCTCCCCCCATCCTCTTTGTCCCTGCCATGCCCTGCCCACCCCTGCCTGTTCCTCCCTGTCCCTGCTGCCTTCCTAGGATGGGCGGGGAGAGCTGATCTTCTATGAGCGCCCCGACACTGCCGGCCCCAAGCTCTCCCACTTCACCATCACCCCCACGGATGACCCTGATGGCCTGGAGGTGAGCGCTGGGGGCCCCTCTGGGACAGTGTGCCCAGGGGTGCTGGCTGCTCCCCACCACAGGGCTGCTTGGGGTGTCTGGCACCTGTGGCCTGGCCGGGGCCTCGCTGGGGGAAGCCCTCAGCTTTACCACCCAGCATGGCCTGCTGCTGTGGCTGCCCCTTCCCGGGGTGGCTGCCAGCTGCAGGCAGCTCCTTTCTTGGTGCGCAGGCAGTGCTGACTCAGGCGCTGGGCGTGCTGGGTATGGTGAGGAAGGAGCGTCTCCTCTACCTCGTGGGACAGACCCGGGTGCACCTGGATAGTGTGGAGGGGCTGGGGGACTTCGTGGAGCTGGAGGTGAGTGGGGCATGGCTGGGGCGAGTGTGCCAGCCTCAGGGCACCCCGGGGCTCACCCTCCCTGTGCCCACAGGTGGTGCTGACTGAGGAGCAGACTGTGGAGGATGGTGAGCGTGTGGCCCACCAGCTGATGAAGGAGCTGGGGATTGAGGAGGAAGACCTGATCTCTGGGGCCTACCTGGACCTTCTTCTGGCCAAGGGGGACTCGAGCTCGTGAGGGCTCACAGGTGTTCCCAGAGTCCCCTCACTGCCACCCCTCACCCAGGCTGTGACAGCACAGCCAAGAGCAATGGGGACACGGCTGCCCCACCGACAGCTGCTGCCCCGTATCCACCCCATGGATGGCTGCCCAACCCCTGCCCTTTGCTGCACAATAAAAGCTGGGGACTGATGGCATCTGTGCCTGGGATCGGCTGATCTGGTGGGTGCTGGAGCCTTGGCGCTGAGGTCAGGGCACCCATAATTGCCCTTTGCCACCCTTTCTGTGCCAGTGGAAGGGCCAGGCTGCAGAAGGAAGGGGGTGTGTGTGTGCCAGCCCTGGGGAAACTCCAAGCTCTCCTCTTGTGGGGCATGTTGTCCTGGGGAAGGGGTGCAGGAGGGGCTGGCTTGGCAGTGATGGGCAGCAGTGCTCAACCCTGAGCTAGGATTGCATCCTCTCCCCATACTCGGTGCTAGCCAGGGCCATGGGCTGTGCCAGGAGTGGAGCACGATAGTGCTGTGGGCAGAGCTGGAGGGCTTGGGGCTGCTGCTGTGGCAGCAGATGAGTCAGTGGCAGCGGGGGGAGATTTGGGGGGCCAGAGGCATCTGTGCTGCTGTGCCATCTGCTTGCTGCCAGCTAGCTGGCGGGCAGGTCCCCTAAGCCGTTGTTGTGGCTGACTGATCCTGCCCAGGGAGAGAGACAGGGCAGGGCTGGGGAGTCTGTGGGGCAGCCCAGCTGGGCAGAGGAGGCAGGGGCTGGGGCAGGGCTTACCCATGGAGCTAACATGGGCCTGTGGCCAGAGGGCCAAGAGGCGGGGGCTGTCACCTGGGCTGCTCCTCTGCCCTCTCTGGGAGCCTGGCAGAGACGGGGCTCCTGGGCCCTGTGCACCTGGCAGCAACTGCCACAGCCCCCACCTGTGGTGCCAGAGCCCCGTGCCAGGGGATGCCAGGAGGGAAAAGGCCTGTAGGGAGCTGGGGGCAGCAGGAGTGGCCAGTGAAAGGGGAACGGCTGTGGCTCCTGCTCTGCCCAGGAGTCTCTGTGCTCCTGGCTCTGAACCCACACGACTAATGGGGCACTGCTGAGCCCCTCACTTGCTGTGTTGTCCAGTATGAGCTTTGCTGGGGACGGCTTCTCCTCTGCCAGCGCCCTCCCCAGGAGCCCATATCTCAGGGTGCTAGAAGGGCCGTGCCAGGCCATGCCACAGAGTCAGCCCTTCCCCAGCCACTGCACCCGGCAGCCTGCCGTGCCTGTTGCTTCCAACCACAGACCACGAGTGATTCCTGGGAGGTAACAGCCCTTTCCCAGGAAAGCATCTCCCCCAGGGAAGCCACAGGTGGGCAGTAGGCTCACTGTAGGTGCACTGCTGCCATTCTATGGGCACAGCCCCACTGTGCAGCTGGAAAGGGGCACCCACTCCTGACCAGGCACCCAGCGCAGAGCAGGGGTGTCTGTCTGCACCACGCAAGGCCAGTGGGACAGGAGCTGGTGCAGGCATTGCCTGTTTGTGGTGGGATAGGTGGTGGCTGCCCAGTATTCTATGTGATGGGCAGCTGCTGCCTGCATCTGGGAATGGATGAAAAAAACCCCCTAAGGCTCAGCTAACTGCCCTCAGCCATTTCCCAAGTGGGTCCGCTCTGCCTGTGAGCTGGGGGCTTTTGTCTGCACGGATATCTGGGGAGGCCATTTCCCCTGCACCCCCAAGCACCCCTGGGGTGAGTGGGTGGAGAGTCAGGGCCAGCGTCTCTCCAAGGGCTGGGGTTGCAGGGTGCCAGCTGGACAGCTGTCCCCCTGTGCACACTCTGGTGGCACAAAGCTGGCCTTGGGCTTGCCTGGGGCTCCCCAAGCAGCTGGGGAGGTGTGTGGGTGGGTGAGTGGCTAGGACCTGGTAGGATGGGTAGCCAAGACCTGGTGGGATGGAGGGGGCCAGGAGGAGCTGCAGGACCCCACGGGGCTCAGCACCTTTCCAGGGCCAGCATAAGCAGTGAGATGCAGGGGGGGCGCACTGAAGGATCCACTAGCCCCTGGGATGGTGTGGGGGTGGGCGGAGGGTAGCGGTGCTTGTCCAAGCCCTCCACCCAAGCCCAGGGCTGCGAGGAATGGTTGGGGAAGGGGAACTGTACGGTGGGTGCCCAGGGCATAGGGCGATGGGATGGCTGGCGTGAGGGGAGCACGGCCCAGACTTGCCATGAGCCATTCCCAAGCACAGACCAAGGAGCTGTGGAGAGGGGCTAGGGTCACAGTTGATACCATTCCCCACTGCCTTTGCGCCCCACCAATGTAATTTGTTCCCCAGTGCAAGGATTCCCCCAACAACTCCAGGTCCTCATGGCCCGCAACAGCTCCGCCCCCCCTGCATTCTGTTGCCTGCTGCATGGGCCCCCAAACACCTACTGTCCCCTATGGCCTCCTGTGCCCCCCCAACTCTGTGCCCCCCCGTGTGCAGACCTCCCCTGCTGCCCTGTCCCCCTCTCTCTGTGCCCTCCCCTACTTTCCAGCTCCCATGGTGCAGTGTTCCCACTGCCCCTGAGCCACCCCACTGTACCCTCTTGCACCTCAGTGCAGGGATGCTCCCTTGCCCAGGTCCTGCAGGGCCCCTTGCAACTTCTAGAACCCCCTCACCCGCTCTTGTCCCCCCAGTCCCCTCAATGCACAGAACCCCAAAAGCCTCCTGAGCATCCACTGCACCTCCCACCCCAGTGTGTGTACCCCCAGTGCGCGTAGCCCCCCTCCTCCTGGACCCCCCCTCCACCAGTTTCCCAAAGCACGCACATCTGCTCCCCCCGTACACCCTCTGCAACGCCCCACTGCCTCGTTGGCCTCCACCATCTCTTGTACCCCCAATGCTCTCTGCTCCCAAAGCGGGAGCCTCCGTGATCCCCTGGATCCCCCAACGTCCCCTGCCCGCCAGCACCGGACAGCTCCGGGCCTTCAGCACCGGGCACCGGACAGCTCCCGCCGCGCGGCCCCGGGGCCGCCTCCGCCGGCTCGGCTCGGGCTCGAGCCGCCTCCGCCTCGCCGTACGGCTCCCTGACCCCTCTCACACCTCCCTATAGAGCCCCTGACCCGTCCTGCCCCTCCCCCATCGCCCCCGTGCCCCCCTGCGCTGCCCTGCGCGGTTCCCTGCACGTCCCTGTGCAACCCCCTGCATCTCTCCCATACCTCCCCCTACCCCTCCCTATAGGGCTCCGCAGAGCCCGCCGTGCAGCTCTGCCCCTCCCCGCGCAGCCCTCTGCATTTCCGCGGTACCCCCATGTACCACCCGCTCCCTGCTCCCCCCATACAATCCCTGCGCAGCCCCCCACTCCTTCTGCTCCCCCCATACGGCCCCAGCCCCCTCTCTAGGATCCACCAGCACTTTCCTGCTCTCCCCCTATACAGCCTCCCCCTGCTCCCCTCCCTACACAGCCCCTCTCTGCTCCCCTCCATACAGCCCTTCACCCCTCTCTGCACAGACCCCTGCCCTCCCTAGAGACCACCGACCCGCCCCCCCCCCCCCCCCCCCGTTCGGCCATTCCTGCTGCCCCCAGCCCCTCTCCCCTCCTTGGAGACCCCCATCTCCTCCCTGCTCCCCTCTGGTCACCCTCTGCCTATATCCTCCCCTGACCCTCCCTCTACCACTGCCCGCTCCCCTCCCGACACACCCTGCCCCCTCCCATACCCCCATGCCGTCCCTATAGCTTCCCCGCTCCCCTCCCATACCATCCCCTCCCTATACTACGTCCATCCCTTCCCATAACCGCCCGATCCCCTTCCTATTTCACCCCCATCTCCTCTCTATACCACGCCCCGACCCACTCCGTATACCACCGCCCGCAGCCTTCCCTACACACCCCGCCCTCTCCTATAGCCCTCGTCCCCTCCCTGTATCACCCCATCCCCTCCCATACCCCCGCCCGATCCCTCTCATACCAACTCCTCCCTATACCGCCCCTCGTTTATAGCACCCCCGGTCCCCTCCCACCGCCCATCTCCTCCCTATACCACCTCCCATCTCCTCCCTATAGCCCCCCGCCCCCCTCCCTATACCACCTCATCCCCTCCCATACCTCCCGCCTCCCTCCCTACAGGCCCCCCGCCCCCTCCCCTCCCCCTCCGGCCCCTCCCTCGCTGTAGGGCTCCGTCCCCCGCCGCCCCCCCGCCACAGCGCGGCTCCCGCCCCCGCGCCCCGCCCGGCCGCGCTGCCCGCGCTCCCCGCGCAGCTCCGCAGTCCGGCGCAGCCCCGGCCGGGAGAAGATGGCGGATCGCGCCGAGATGTTCTCGCTTTCCACCTTCCACTCGCTCTCCCCGCCCGGCTGCAGGTGAGCCCGGCCCGGAGCGCGGGGAGGGGGGGCGGGATGCCCGGGGCCCGCCGCTGCGGGGGGCTTGACCGCTGCGGGCCGCGCCGGAGGGGCCCGGGGCCCGGGGGGGGGGGGGCGGCGGCGGCATGGCGGGCCCGGGCCCCCGCCGCTCCCCCGCCCGTTCACCTTGGGATGCCGGGGCCGCGATGCCCGCCCGCTGCTGCGGGCCCGGCCCGGGCAATAACGACGCAGTGCTTCCCCCCTTCCTCGGAGCGGCTCCATCCGCTCCCTCCCGGGCCCGGTGGGGGGGCGGTGCTGGGGTTCGGGGGTCTCCTCCGTCTCCCCCTTCTCACGGAGGGGCAGAGCCCTTCTAGGGCTGAGGGCCCCCCCGCCCCGGCCCGGCCGTGCCCGGTGCCGCCGCATCCCGCCGCGCGGGGGGAGCCGCCGCCGCCGCCTCTTTGTCTCTCCCGAGGCGCCGCAGCGGCCCCGGCCGCGGCCGGGGGTGCTGGATGCCGGCGCCGGGATCGGGCCCCGCAGGGTCCGGCGCCCCCGGGAGAAGGGGTCGTTCGGCCCCCGGGGCTCGCAGGCGGCCCCCGCCGGGGCTCGGTGCGCCCCGGGCCAGAGGCGGGCGAAAGGCCGGTGCGTGCCGAGGGCCGTGTCCCCCCCCTCCGCCAGCCCCCGAGGGAGCTGCGCCAGCGCCCGGCGGTGCCGGTGGCGGGTCACCTTACCGCAGGTCCCGCGGGAGCCGGGGCCGCAGGACCGCGGGCCACCTGCCACCGGCCGGGCCGTCCTGGCGCATTCCCCGGGCAGCGGGGAGGGGGACGCGGCGGGGCCCTCACCCCGCTTCCCCGCACCTTGCCTGACCTTGGCAGGACCCCCTCCGGGCTGGGGTCCCTGGGCGAGCAGCGGGGTGCGGGGCCGTGGGGCTGGACGGGAGCTGGGCACGGGATGGGCTGGCTCGGCAGGGGGCTGTGGGGTGGCGAAGGGTGGGAGATGGCGGCGGGGGGCATCTGTCTGGGCGTGCGGAAGCTGTGGAACCAGGGGGCTGGGGTCTAGCGGGGGTGGGGGATGTGCCCTTGGTTGGTTCTGGCCCACACTGGGCAAGTCTCACGTCCCCTTCCCCGGGTGTCCCCTTCCCCTTCCCCAGCCACGCTGCACAGCGGAACCCTGGGGCGTCCCGGCTTGTGGTGGTGCAGGGACTGGAGCACACGGCCTCTGCTGTGGCTGCCCGGCTCCTTCCCACCTCTCTTCTGGGATGTGGGCAAATCTCTGGGTGTCTCAGCTGTGTCCTCCTCACAGCGCTCCCCGTTCAGCCCCCAAGCCCTGCTGTGCAGGGTCAGAGCTGGCCCCGGCAGGTCTGTGCGCTTTGCTACCAGGGATGTGTCCCAGCCAGGGCAGTGAGAGGCAGGTGAGGGCAGACCCTCCAGGACCCCCAGCCTGACCCAAATCCACCCTTCCCCCCCGGGAAAGGAGGCAGCCTGGGGAGTGGGCGCAGCACCCCTGCACCAGCCCAGGGAAGAGGGTCAAGTCTGCAGGGCAGTGAGTGCACCTGGGTCTCACTGAGCACCTGCGGGTCCCCAGAGCCTGGCAGGGCCTGGTGAGGGAGAGTGAGGCCCAGGCTATCACCAGCACCAGGGCACAGCACCGGCATGCCCAGCCTAGCAGGGGCTGCATCTGGATTGTGCCCTTTTCAAGGAGGCCTGTGGGGAGGTTGTGCCCAGCCCAGGGGTTGGTGAGGCTGGTGACCAGGGTGGGATCCCCTGACACTCCAGGAGGGGAAGGAGAAGCCGGTCAAGGTGATGTGGTGGGGAGAGATCACTGTGGAAAGGCCATGGTGCACATGCTGCGGGGCCTCAGCAGGGCTCCTGTGAAGCAGCTCTTGTCTCCTGGTCCAGGGCACCAGCCCCATGGGGGATGGCTGCAGGTCTGGCCACTGGGAACCCTGGGTGCCAGTCAAAGGTTTGGGATGGGGGATGCTGGCTGGGACCAGGCCCCTGAGGGTCCTCACTGACCTCCTTGTGACCTTCCCTGCCTTGGGAGCAGCTGGGGGTCAGTGAGTGGGGTGAGGGCACATCTGCTGGCTGGGTCCCTGGCCCATCCCTGTGGGAGAAGCCATTGCAGCACCACTGCCGGGGCAAACTGTCCAGGGAGCTGGTCTGAAAATAATGAGGAAACTCAATCTTTCTGTGGCCTGCTGGGTTGTCACTCCCTCCTCGGGAAGCCCAGCCCCTGGCAGCTCCCATGCAAACACTGGTGTGCGTGCAGGTGTGTACCCCACTGTGTGCCCTGCTCCCCATCCCTGCACCACCCTGCTCCCTGTGCCTCAGGGGTGGGTGATGCCCCATTTGGGTTCCAGCTCCTGGCCCTCCCCTCCTCCAGCCTGTCCTGGCTCAGGACATGTCAAAGCTGGGGTGGTGAGGCTGGCCTGGGGTGCGCAGTGGGGTGCTGGGTCCCTGCATACCCTGTGGTAGGGCGTCCTGCTGCCTCCTGTCGTTCCTGACCACCCTCTCCATGTGTGGGGCTGGGGAGAGCTCCTCCCTCCCCAAGCCACTGCTTTGGCTCCACTTCAGCTCTGGAACCTTACTCAGGTGCTTCCCACCCACATCACTGTGGCTGGCCATGGTGTCCCATGCAGCCATTGTGGGGATGGACGCCATCCTGCCTGCCTGCTGCTCGTCACCAGTGTGTCTGGGGTGCTCTTACTGTGTCCTTGCACCCACAGCAATGGTGCTGCACCTTCTCTGGCTGGAGCGGGGCTATGGCCAAGGTCCCCAAGGGTCCCCTTGGGGTGGCTGTGGGGCTGGGCTGGCTCTCGCTGGCAGCCCTATCCCACTGTGCCCGCCCCAGCTCAGTAGTGCCGTGACCTAGAAATTTCAGCCGTAGTTTGTCGCGGCGGTCGCTCCCCACTGAGGGGGGACAGCATCTCTGGGCAGCTGGAGCCTGGCTGAATGCAGGCAGGAGCCCTGTGTGGGGCAGGACTGCTGTGCCATGCTGGCCCGGTGTGCATGTCCCCTCAGCTGGGATGGGGGATGGTGGAGGAGTTTGTCCACTGGGTGAGGAGGGTCCAGGGGCATGGGAGCAGAGCCTGGCTGGGGGTTTGCAGGACCCCAGCAAGTCTCCATCCCAGGAGGACCCATGGCCGTACTGTTCCTGCGTCTGCCCAGGTGGCTGAGGGACCCCTGAGAGCCCTGCTCACCTCAGGAAGGGTGGCAGGTCCCAGCAGTCTGGCAGCAGGAGGGTTCTGCCCCTGCAGGAGAGCAGCCCCCAATGTTCTCTTGGGCTGCGGACACAGGCTTTGGTCCCCACCGCTCTGAGGGACCTGCTGCCCTACCCCTGGCTGGGGTCTGGGGTTTGGCCCAGACCTGTGCCCCACTGCAGGCCACGGCCATGGTCCCACCGCTGGCTCTGATGCTTTTGCCACAAATCTGCGAATATTTGATGCAGTCTCAATGGCCTACTTCTGGGAATTATGTGATTAGGGGAAATCTTTCTCCCTGTGAAATGGGAGTAAGTGCCCAGCCTCCGTGCTGGGGCCAGGGGCTGGAAAAAGGGAGCTCAGGGCAAAGGGAGGGTGGCAGCCCAGGAGGCAGCTGTGGCTATGGGGGCTGTGACCCCCCTACCCTGTGGGGGTCTGCTCCTGCTGCCAGCTGGGTCCCAGGGCTGGGCCCCAACAAGGCCCCAGTGAGAACCCAGACCTGCTCCTGCAGGAGGAGCCCCACCTGCCCTGGCCCTTCCTGGGGTGCTGCCGGGCTGTGGGGGGCCCTGGGTGTCCCCCGACGCTGTGGGGGTGGCCAGAGGGTCCCTGCCAGCTCCCGGGCGCTGCCGCACCTCCCACCTTACAGAGCCACCAGAAACGTTTGGTTTCCGTTTTCTGACACCAAATCCTGCCAAGAGTTGTCTTTTTCCTTTTTTTTTTTTTTTTTTTCCCTTCCCTTTCCCTGCAGAAACCGCTGGTTTCCATGACACCCCGGTTCCCAAGGAAAGGCTGGGCTTGGTTTCTCGGAGTGCCCTTACCCTGGGCAGGGGCAGCCCTGGCACTGCCTGTGGGACAGGCAGGGAGGCAGCGTGGGCGAGGCTGGGGTGTCAGGGCACGGATCCTGCCTTGCCATCCCCATCCCTGCCTGCATGGGGTTAGGCGTAAAATAAAGGTTACACCTAAAATAAACCCCCAAGGCCTGGGAAGCAGCCCTGCAGCACGGGTCATCCCCAAGCTGCCAGTGGCAGCAACTGTCCCCTCGCTGCCTGTCCTCCAGCATGTGCCTTGGGTTTGGCTCAAGGGGTTTTGCCGGGCAGGAAGTTTGGGGGATGTGCTGCCCACCATGGTGGTGGTCTCAGCATCTCCACTCAGCCAGGGGCAACCCATGGCTGCATGGCCCTGAGCCACACAGGGCTCTCACCGCCCCATTGTGAGGCCGGTGGTAAATCCGGGCAGTTTGCAGCGAGCCGGGCGGGAGCAGCGTGGCACTGAGGGTGGCCACCCCGGGCACTGCTGTGGCTATCGCCCTCCCCATCGTCTCTGGCCTTGCCTGGCTCCCGGCATGGGGCAGGGCACTGGGCTGTGGCTCAGGGTCCTGGGCCCGGTGCCGCTGGTCAGAGCGTGCCATGTCGGTGTGGCTGGTGCCGGTGCCCTGGCTGATGGTCTTAGGCTGGCACGTCCCTGCAGTGCTGCCCAGCTGGTGCGCCCATGCTGGCACCTTGGGGTGATGGCGGTACAATGCCAGTGTGTGCCTGCAGTGCTGCTCAACTCTCCAGGCCCTCCTGATGCTGTGGGGAAAACGGGAGGCATTTCCCTGAGGTCTGTCATCGTGTGGCCCCTGCCCTGACATCCCCGTCCCTCTCCCCAGGCCCCCCCAGGACATCAGCCTGGAGGAGTTTGATGATGAGGATCTGTCGGAGATCACGGATGACTGCGGCATTGGGCTGAACTACGACTCGGACCACTATGAGAAGGTGCAGGAGCTGAGTGTGCCGAGCCCCCCCGTGCCCCGGGATGCGGTGGCTGCACAGAGTTTTGGTGGGGACTGGGTGGGGACATTGACCCAGCAAAGGCCCTCCAGGAGCAGAAGGTGCAGGGCCCCCTGTGTCAGGGCACTGAGGGGATGCGGTGCAGAGCGCAGGCAGGGTTCTGAGCCCAGGAACCCCTGGCATGGCTGGACACCTGTGGTCTCCCACCACCTCTGGCTAAGCCCCATGGAGTGGCTGAAGGGAGCATGGGTGGCTCAGCAGCCAGCCCTATGCTGGCCCCACCAGCTGGGTGCCTGCCTGCCACTGCACTCCCGTGGCTCCAGTGGCTCCTGTTTACTCAGCTCTGCCCAGCTTCGGGGGAGAAGTGCTGGGGAAATGGGCAGGGGCCAGACAGGCTTCCGGGTGAGATTAAGTACTGGGTGTTGAGGCCAAGAGAGGCAGGGTGCTGGCAGAGCCAGGAGGGGGCCCTGGCACTTTTCTCTTGGAGACCCTCATCCTGTTGGGGCAGGAGTTGGAGCTGCTTCCAGCCCAGTGCCGGCAGAGCTGCTGGGGAGGGTCACACCGCTGCAGCGTGCCAGCCTGGGGAACGGGGCCATGGCCAGGATGAGTTTGAGTGTCGTGGCTGTTAACTCAGTGCTGCATCCCCAGGACTGCCTGGTGTTGGAGCGCGGCGAGCAGCCGCACCCCGTCTGCACCTTCCAGGATGACTTCCAAGAGTTCGAGATGATCGACGACAATGAGGAGGAGGAGGAAGAAGAAGAGGAGGAGGAGGAGGGCAACGAGCTGGAAGCACCACCATCCCCTTCAGCCTCACCCATCCCCTCACCTGCCCTGGAAGAGACGCAGAAGCACCGACCTACCACCCTCAACCTGACAGCCCCAGGCACCCAGGTGAGGGCCGGGGCAGCTGGGAGGGCTGTCAGCACCCCCTGCCCCCGGGGTCTCTGCCCCCCTGCCGCCGGGCTGGCAGAGGAGGAGCAGGGCTCTGGGGCGCAGCATGGGAAGGGGTCCCACAGAGGTGGGCTCTGCCCAGGGTAGAGGGGCTGAGGACTGCACCAACCCCAGGGTGGTGAGCACCAGCAGGAGCAGAGAAGGGCAAAATGACGCCAGCTCTGCAGTGGCGGGGCTGAGCTGAGGGCGTTGGAGATGTGTCTGTGCGTGGCCCCTGCACTCCCCCTGCCAGGCCCTGGCCTGAGGGTCCCGGAGGATCCAGGGGTCCCCAGGGCGAGTGGGGTGTCTGTGAGTGCTGGAGGGATGTGGGCAGCTGCTGGCTGTGGACACAGTAGGTGTCATGTGCTGGCCCTGTGCATCGCACGTGCGTGTGCACTGGTGTGTGCATGCGTGCATAGGTGCTCGTGCATTCTGTGTCCCTCCTTTTCCATCCTTGGAGCTGGGCTTGGGGGCTCCCCCGGGGTGTGTGGGGGTCCCTGTGTCCCCATGCGCACGCGTGTGCGGTGCTGGCCCCGAGCTGCTGCACCACCGCAGTGTGTGGGAAGCTGCGTGTGGTGCTGCCTGCATCCGGCTGCGTTGCCATGGTGCTGGGGGGCTTTCGGGATTCTCGGCCCCCCCTCCTGGGAGGGCACCGCATGCTGTTGGGGCTGTGGGGGCTGTGGGACTTGGCCGGGCTGGCACAGGAGGGTGACAAAGCCCCAGGGCTCACCCTCAGACTCTCCCAGCCCTGACTCACTGCACCCTGGTGGGATGCACCGGCAAAGCTGGATCCCACCAGCCACCCTGGTCCATCGTCTGCTGCGATGTGAGCGAAGACCCTGGTGATGGCTGGATTTAGCCCCCACCAGTGTGCCTAGGGTGCAAATCCCGGTCGGTAACCCTTGCTTTGTCCTGTTTGCACTGGCCCCAGGAGGAGGCAAGACCCTGGTCCTCGGGACCCGTCCCCTCCCAGCACCCTTCCCCGTCCCTCCCCAGCACCCATCCCTGGGGCTGTGGCACAGCCTGTGCGATGCCCGACCCTCCCCACTGTGCTGGGTCCCCACCGCCATGCTTGTGCATGCCCTGTGGCACATGGCGCCAGCCCCACTCCCTAATCTCCCGCTCGGCAGGATTATTGCTGCCTGCACTTCCCGCCAGGACTAATCCACAGCTGCCGCCATGCCGGACGGGCAGCCCTGGCCGTGCCCGCTCCTGCCTGCACCACGGGGCTGGCAGCTCTTTGGGGGAGGCAGAAGGGTCCTACCTGTGGGGGTTGGGCTCTGCTCTCTGGGAGGCAGGGTGCGGCAGGGCCTCATGCTGGGGGTCCTGTGGCATCAGCACCCGTGCTGGCGTGTCCCCTGCCAGGTGTTGTCCCCAGGGCCCCGTGGGACGGGCAGCGTGCCATCCCTTGGTCCCGCTCTGTGGCAGGTGCTGCCGGGCATGCATCTGGCTGGGCAGGGGAGCTGGGGACGTTGCGGCCCTAATCTGGATAAGCTCCTGGGCACGTGGCCTGGGTGCTGCCAAGCCAGCGGGGAGCACTGAGCTGTGCCGAGGGGCATCCCCGGGCGGGCCCAGCCGTGTTTGGTGTCCCTGCGCAGCCCCTGCTGGGCACACCAGCTCTCCCGCCTTGCCGCGTCCCCAAATGTGCCTTAGGACTTGGCTACCCGCCCCCCGCCCCGTCCCCTCCCCGGGGCTCGCCCACCCACCCTGGCTCTGCTTTTTCCCCAGGACTCCCTGAACAACAACGGCAGCTTCGCACCGCCTGCTCACCGTACCACCTGGCAGGACGCCCTTCTCCACTCCTCCTCCTCCTCTTCCTCACACACTGGTGAGCATGGGGACCCAGTCCAGAGTGTGGCACTGGGTTGGGGGGTCCCTGCAGCCCTTTGGTTAAAGCCTGGTGGGTTTTGGCCCTGGCACAGGGGCAGAGAGCTGACGTGAGGCTCTGCCTTCCCTTGCAGGACACTCATCTCCCCACGCCTGCATCCAGGATGGACCCTGCCTGGAGAGCCCGAAGGGGCCGAGCCCCAGCGGGGCTGGGCAGGCCCCCGCCTTGCTGCAGCCCTCCCCCTTTGACTCGCAAGGCAACAGCCACGAGTCCCTGGCACATGGTAACCCATCGCCCCCGAGAGCCGGGGAAGATTATAACATGAATATCATCTCCTCTGCGCTCCGAGCACCGCACTCCCCGTCGCGCCTCTGCCAGCTGCCTCCTAAAAGATCTCTCTCTCCAACAGGGCCTGCGGCTCCTCCTGGCCCCCCCACCGGCCCCGACGCAGGCTCACTGCCCCAGGCCACCACGGCTGCCGATGGCTGCCCTGCCCCACCAAAGCACGAAGCGGCTGGTGGCTGGGAGAGGCCAGCACCCGGCGAAGGGGGTGCCCTGGGGGCTGGGAGCCTGGGGTCCCCCACGGCCCCCGGCAAGCAGCCTGGCTCCCTGCAGTCCCAGGAGGAGCTGGCAGCCAGGGCCGTCGCCGAGCGGCACAACGGGCAGGGCGCCCGGCTGATGGGCACCTACATGTGCCCTGTGGGGTCAGCGGAGCCGCTCAGCTCCGATGGGGAGGGCCCCCAGTCTGGCCGGGCGGCCAGCGTGCGCGGGCACCCCTCAGGCTCCTCGGAGACCACCTCGCCCTCCTCAGACCCTGGCATCGAGGCTGACCTCACCAGCAGGACCACCAAGCCCTTCCTGCCCGGCAGCCGGCACAGCGAAGACCTCAGCTCGCCCGGCTCTGACTCGGACGTGGAGGGGGAGATCGAGGCAGCCTTTGCTGGTGGGCGCCTGGTCAGCAACATGATCTCCTCCATCTCTGAGACGGAACTGGACCTGAGCAGCGACAGCAGCAGTGGCAGGTCCTCCCACCTCACCAACTCCATCGAGGAGGCCAGCTCGCCCACCTCGGAGGCTGAGCTGGAGACAGAGCTGGAGGCCCCTGGTCTGATGGGCATCAAGGACTCCTTGCTGCTGGACAAAGGCGAGGAGGAGGAGGAGACCCTGGAGAGAGAGCTCCCAGAACGCAGCATGGTAAGGCGGGAGAGCCTGGCGGAGCTGAAGATGGAGGGCTACTATGACAGCCTGAACCCAGTGGACTCCTCCGCGCCTGTGGGCCAGACAGATGTCTCCACCTCCAGCCCCCTGGACCTGAAGATCGACCCAGACCACAGCCTGGAGAGCATCCGGCGCTCCTTCTACCTGCCTGTGGGGCCCAAGCTGATGCCCGAGGCAGATGAGGAGGACAACAGCGAGTATGACTCCGACTCAGAGTCAGAGCCTGACCTGAGTGAGGACTCGGACTCACCCTGGCTGCTCAGCAACCTTGTCAACAAGATGATCTCAGAGGGCTCCTACCCCATCAAGTGCCCAGATGAGTGCTTCCAGCAGACCCACTCGCTCTGTGACACCATCTCCCCGGCCTCCGACTTGGAGCCTGAGATCCTAAGTGAGGCGTTGGATGGGGAGCCTGGCTCGCGGGACTCGCCAGTGGGCACGGGGGAGCCGGCTGCCCTGCCCCACTGCCAGCGCACTATTGAGCTGGTGGACATGGAGACACTGCGCAGCTCCCTCCAGCGCGCCGAGGACGAGCGGGCCCTGGGAGCTGGGATGGAGCCGCTGCCCGAGCTGCCCGCTGACGAGCCGGGCCCCTTCCTCTTCCTGAGCAACCCCACCAACGACACCATTGCACCCGTCTTCCCGGGGCACCCCGTCACCCTCGACAGGCTGGGCGCCTCTGAGGTCCTGGCCACCTTTGGTTGCCGCCCTGGGCCACCCCGTGCCTCCCTGCGCACCTCCCCCGGCACCGAGGCCACCGCTGAGGAGCACCGTGCCACCGCGGTGCCACCAGCCACCGGCCCAGAGGACTGGGCTGTCAACAGGGACCTGGACTCGGGGGTTCTGGAGGCCGACGACATGATCGACGATGTCCGGTTAGCGCCCCAGGGGCAGAGCCCCGACACTGGCCCGCCTGCCCTGGATGTCTCCACCGCCAAGACCAACCGTGGCTTCACCATGGCCTACTCCACAGACGAGGACGAGGTGCCCTACCTGAAGGGCTCCCCCTTCTCCGAGGACCCGCTGCGGGGAAGCTTGGGGGGGGAGTTGCCACCTGCTCCCGGGGCGCTGGAGCCACGGGCACTGGATGAGTCCCTGGCCTACGATTCGGTGAAGTACACGCTGGTTGTGGACGAGCACACGCAGCTGGAGCTGGTGAGCCTGCGGCGCTGCACCTCGGTGCTGAGCGACGACAGCGACCTGCTCCGCGCCTGCGATCGCTGCGACCTGGAGGACGAGGCGGCCTTTGGGGATGGGCTGGTGGCCCCTGATGCCCACAGCTCCTCCGAGGATTCGTCCCCTGAGGCCGACCTGCAGTTCTCCAAGAAGTTCCTCAATGTTTTCGTCAACAGCACCTCCCGCTCCTCCAGTAAGTGACCCACGCCATGCTGTGCTGCACCATGCCGTGCTGTGCTATGCCATGCCATGCTGTCCTGGGCTGCTCTGTGTGCTGTCGGCCAGCTGGCTGCCCTCTGCCATCTTGCCCCAGCCATCCTGGCCGTGGATGGCACCATCCCTGTGTGGCATGGCATGGGAGGTGGGACAGGGGCAGAGCAGCTGTAGGGGGTGTAGGCCTGGACCCGAAGGCTGTCAGCTCTCCCCGTGGGGCTGTGAGATTTTGCCCAACATGCCTTCACATCAGCGCCCTGTGGGGTCCTCAGTGCCTTGGGTTGCTGGGTGGGGGGCACAGGGCCAGGGGCTCAGATGTGGCCCCCCGAGGAGAGGCCTGAGTCCATGGGTGATGGCCATCTGCTCCCTGCTCCCCTCGCCTCAAGGGTTCTGCAGCACCCCGGGGTAGGCAGAGGCAGGGGGTGCCCCCTGGCCCCACGGCAGCCCTCTCCTCTGCAGGCACGGAGTCCTTTGGGCTGTTCTCCTGCATGGTGAACGGGGAGGAGCGGGAGCAAACCCACCGGGCCGTCTTCAGGTGAGCAGCGAGCCCGGCCATGCCGGCCCTGGCCATGAGCAGGGGGGGGTCTCGCAGGGCCCCCTCTCCTGCGGCTCTGCCCCTCCCTGTCCGCATCTTCCTTCTGGCCATCCCCCCCAGGTTCATCCCACGCCATGAGGACGAGCTGGAGCTGGATGTGGATGACCCCATCCTGGTGGAGCTGGAGGAGGATGACTACTGGTACCGGGGCTACAACATGCGAACGGGGGAGAGGGGCATCTTCCCCGCCTTCTATGCCCATGAGGTTGTTGGCCAAGCCAGGGATGCCATTGGTAGGAGTCTGCAGGGTCCCTGGGGCTGTGGGGGGTGGTGGGGGACATGGGGGGGCTTGGGGCACTGTTTCCTCGTTCCCTTCCCTGCGCAGGCCTGAAGAGGAACCCATGCTGGGTGGAGCGGTTCAATGTGCAGTTCCTGGGCTCGGTGGAGGTGCCGTACCACCAAGGCAATGGCATCCTCTGCGCCGCCATGCAAAAGGTGAGCATGAGGGAGGGGGCGTGGCAGCTTGGACCCCCTCCTCATCCCCATGCCAGCGTAAGCTCTGCCCTCGCATGCTCACCCTGCCTTGCCCCCAGATTGCCACCACCAGGAAGCTGACAGTGCACCTGCGCCCGCCGGCCAGCTGCGACCTGGAGATCACACTGCAGGGCATCAAGCTCATCCTGACTGTCACCGAGTACAGCCGGGAAGAGGAGGTGAGGGGCACGGGTGGGCTGGGGGAGGAGCGGGTGCCTGTCCTGCTGTGAGCCAGGCTCCCAGACCTCGGCTGACCTTTCTCTTCCAGTTTGAGCGCTGCAGCCACTTCTTCCAGATGAAGAACATCTCCTTCTGTGGGTGCCACCCCCGGAACAGCTGGTGAGACCCCCTCCTCCCACAGCCCCCTGGGTGCTCCCAGCCCCAAGGGACTGCCCCCTCCATCCCCTCCCTGGGGCATCACACTACTGTGATCCCTGCTTGGTCCCCACCCCACCATGGCTGCCCCAGCCCCAGGCGTCCCCTCCACAGAGCCCCCCAGGTCCACTGGACTGCCCCACAGGGCAGGAGTGAGGTGTCCCCCGGCTTCACCCTGCCTCTCCCTGCAGCTACTTCGGGTTCATCACCAAGCACCCGGTGCTGAGCCGCTTCGCCTGCCACGTCTTCGTCTCCCAGGAATCCATGCGGCACGTCGCCGAATGCGTCGGGTAAGATGGGGACAGGGATGCGTGCGGCTGCGTGGGGCACAGTGTAGGGCTGGTTGTGCCAGGGCTGGGGGTGCAGCAGGGCTGGATGCCAGAGGCCTGGCTGTGCCAGGGCTGGGGGCACAGGAGGGCTTGCTGCTGGGGGTCTGGGTGTAGCCAGGCTGGCTGCTGGTGCGCTGGGTGCAGGGGGGCTGGCTCTGCCATGGGTGGGGGTGCCAGGGGTCTGGGTCCTGCAGGTCTGGGTGCAGCAGGGGTCTGTGCCTGGTCTGGGGGTGCAGGGGGTCTCAGTGTAGCTGGGCTGGCTATGCCAGGGTGTGGGCGCAGGGAGCCTGGCTGTGCCAGGCCTGGGGTGCAGGGGGTTTGGGTGCGGGGCTCCGGGCCACAGCCCAGCTCTGAGCTGCCCAACGTGCTCTTCCTTGCAGACGAGCATTTCAGGAATATTACCAGGAGCACCTGGAGTACGCTTGCCCCACAGAGGACATTTACCTGGAGTAAGGGGGCAGGCATCGTGTCTCCTGCTTCTGCACCCCCCTCCAGCCCCACAGACGGCCAGAGACTCTGTCTGACCCCACAACCAGCCGGCTTGGCCCCCCCTGCACATGCTCCAGCCCACGCCCCAAGGACTCCCCGCACATCCTCACCGCTTCTTGGGGGGCCAGGGGCCAGGCCACAGCTGCGGACCATGGGTGGGTATCTGGGGTGTGCCCAGCACCACCCTGGCCCTGTGCCCAGGGGACTCCAGCCACGGGGGGTGACGCAGCTGAGCCTCAGGGCTGGGGGAGAAGCTGCCCCCCCTGCATGAGCAAAGCCAGCACAGGGGCCACAGGAGCGGGGACCAGCTGTGACCCTGGCCAGCCGCTGTCGCAGGGGATAGCGATGCTAGGAGGTGAATGGGGTTGGGGGAGCATGGGGGGGCAAATGCTTGAGGGGCCCGTGAGGTAGGGGGGGTGTCAACGGGATGAATGGGGCGGGGGGAGGCTGTGGGGGGCTGATGGGGGCATGGGGAGATGGGGCTGCTGGGGTGAGCACCTCCAGCCATGAAGCCTCTGAGTCCATCCTGTCCCCCTGCACAGTGGCAGCACCCACCCCCCCCAGCCTCCTTGGGGGGGCTCCCCCCACAGCTGCAGGCCCCCAGGAATGTGCCGGTCCCCTCCACAGCCCCAATGCTGCAGCAGCCCCCCGGGGAGCGCAGCATGGCCCCTCCTGCCCCCAGTCCCCTCGCCTCCATCCCTGTCCCAGGCCCCTGCCCCACTGCCATCCCCTCCTCCCCAGGGGGCCGTGCTCCTGGGGGGCTGTGCCAGCCGTGGGGCGCAGGACCAGCGTTCGGGCCTTGTTTGCCCTGCGAGAGGAAAACCTGCAGCTGGGGCGGCTGCCAGGGTCCTGGGCACTGGGCAGGTGGCCGCCCCCGCTCCTCACTGCTGTGCCTGGTGATTTATTTTGCTTGCCGGCCCCGTATATCTGACCAGTGCTAGTTTAGTGACTATAACTCCACTCCGCTCTATGTACCAATATTTATCTCGTAACTCGAACAACAAGAGGAGTCCTGAGCAACTGACACTTGTACAAACCCTGGTTAAAGGTTCTCCCCTCACTGCCTTGTCATCCACTTGGTCTTTCAATAAAATATATGCTTGGTGTGACCGCGAGGCTGGGGAGGCTCTCTTGGTGCCACAGGGGCAGCTGGCCCCTCTCCCCGCCCCCCCCACAGGGCTGGGGCAGAGGGTGGGTCTGTGTGGGGTGCAAGGTAGGGGCACTGCACCGAGGAGTGGGGTGCACGGAGGAGAGTGCCTACAGGGAAGGCAGGGTGTTGTCAGGAGAGTGGGGAATGCAAGCACGCACGCGGGCTGCTGCCAGGGGCATGGGACTGCCGCGGGGTGTGCAGTGTATGGGTGCATGTGCAGGAGGAGCAGGGGGTGTGGGTGCATGTGCAGGAGGAGCAGGGGGTGCATGGGTGCATGTGCAGGGGTCATGGGGACCATGGTGGGAGGTGCGTATGCAGGGCGTGTGTGCTGCATGGCTAGGTGTGCAGGGTGGAAAGGGGTGTGTGTGCGAGCGGTGTAGGGCATGCATGGTGCATGGGCGTGAATGTGCAGGAGCACTGGGGCACGTGGAGTATAGTGGTGTGTGTGCAGGGTCCAGCAGGGTGTGTATGCAGAACGAACAGGACATGCAGGGTGCGTGGACGTGCATGTACAAGAGGCGCAGGGTGCATGGGGGTGTGAGTAGGAGGTGCAGCACACACAGGTGTGTGTACAAGAGGTGCAGGGCATGCGGGGTGCATGGGTGTGTGTGCGGGAGATGCAGGGCGTGCAGGGTTCGCAATGTGTACAAGAGGCCCAGGACATGCAGGGTGCACAAGGGTGTGTGTACAAGAGGCGCTGGGCACGTGTGGTGCACGGGGGTGTGTGCAGAAGGTGCAGGGTGCACGGCTGGGTGTGCAGGGTGCTGCAGGGTGCACACCAATGTGGCATGGCCCCTTGTGCTGTCCCCACTTCCTGGTGCCTCTTGCAGCCCATTTCTGCCTGAGTGTTGTCATCAGACTGCGGTGCCCTGAGGTCTGGGGTGCAGCTTCCCAGCTTGGTGGGGGCAGCAAGCCATGACCAGTGCAGGAGGACCCAGCCCTCGTGTGCCAGCCTATGGTGCCCCGTAGCAGAGAAGCCCCACAGACACACACTGGGTCCCAGCCTGTGCCTGTAGCTACCAGGAGAGAAGGCATCAGTGTCACTGAAATGGGCATTGCTGACATGGCATAGCAACAGGAGTATCAGGCATGGGGACAGCTGGGCTTGGGACCAGAATGACACAGGGGCTGCTAGGTTCAGGCTGTGGGAACTGGGATACTGTGGATACTGGGACCTCAGGGTGTGGGCACAGTGTTGCTGGGCTGGCAGCAAGGCTGTGGGGGACATGGGGCTGCTGTGGTGCATAGGACACAGCGGCAGCCCCACCACTTCCGTGTGCCAGTGCAGAGGTGACTGGTAACATGCTGGGGGCTGCTGTAAGGCACTGACTCCCCTGGCCCCAAAGCCCATACTCTGTGCCCAGTTCCATGGGCTGTGTGGGAGGATGGCTCTCTGTGGGGGCGCAGGGCGTTTGACCCCAGCCCGGGCTACGCTCAGCTCTGGGCTGCAGGCCATAGGAGCAGCAGTGAGGGGGGTGCAGGAGCTGTGCTTGCCTCCCCAAATGCATCCCGGAGGAGCAGGACAGGCCCCAGAGAAGGTGCCTGGGCATGGGGCTGAGGTACCAGCCAGTTCCTGGTGCTTCCCTGGTATCCAGAGCGGAGCCACTGCCACAGGAAGCGAGCACAGCCATCTGCAGCCCCATTGCATCCCCTCGCTGTGCTGCCATCAGGGCCCCAAAGGCCCAACCCTGGGGTGACCCTGGAGGCTGCTGCAGCAGCCCCTTGGCCGTGTGGCTCTTGCCCCTGCCTGTCCCCAGCACCTGGATTGCGCCCTTCTCCTCCACCCTTGCCCCCAGCCCCCCGCCGGGGTGGCGCTGCCTCCTGGTGCCCCTCAGCTGCTGCTGCCACACAGGTGACAGGAGAATAATGGTCACTTTATTGGCTGATGCATCTCGCCAGGTTGCATGTGCACGAGGCGCAGCAGCCAATCTTTATGCTAACTGTGCATTTAATTAAGTGTATTCCAGTTGGTACCACTAAACCCAGACCACTGCTGAGCAGCCCGAGCATGTGCCAGTGAAAGGGTCATGGTCCTGGGGAAAACTGGGGAATGATCAGGGGGACTGTGGGTCCTCCCATACTGGAGAGGCTGCCCGGCGCGGGTGGTCTTTCTCCCTCAGCTGCTGTTTTTCCCCCAAGGCAACCATGACGTCCAGGTTTCCTGGCAGCTGCAGACACCAAGTGAGGCTTTGTGTGCCTCCCTCAGCTCTTAGCACCTGGGGACCCCAGTGCCATGTGGACGGGGCCTGGTAACTGCCCTATGCCTCTGCACCCGCTGCCAGCCCCACTAGGACCTGCGCTGGCACTGCTTGGCACTGGGGGCTCTGCCTGGGCCTGGTGGGGTTGTGCCTGGGTGGATGTGGCTGGCACAGGTGGCCCTGTCACAGTCCCTGGCACCTTGGCCAGGGGCTGGTGGGGGCCGGGGCCATCCCAAAACGCTGCCACTGCCCCTGGGGCAGGCAGCCAGAGATGGGGCAGCGTGGGCTGAGACAGGCACCAGCAGCAGCTCTGTGGGGTCCTGGCTCATCCTGCCTGTGGCTCCAGTCCTGCTGCAAGAGGAGCTGCACGAGCCAGTGCCAGGGAGGAGGAGATGGGAACGAGTGTCCCCGAGGACACCTCAACACGATGTGCCACGGGCCCTGCACCAGTGTCACTGCTCCCAAGAGCTGGCATGGCCCCAGCCCTGCAGCGACACAGCTTGGGGCGACAATTTTGCCTGGGTAAGTCCTGCAGCAGCCTCGGGGACAGCGAGTGCTCCCATCCCCTCCACAGTCCACCCACCCAGGGAGCAGGGGCCTGGCCATGGCTCGGCTGGGCACCCTGGGGCAGGGCATGGTGGAGACTTGGTGCTGGGGAAGGACACGGGCACTTACTGCCAGGGCAGAGGCCGTAGGATGGGGTGGTCACAGTCCTCAGGGGTGCTGGGGCCCTGTGTGCAGGGTGGGACAGGTGGGGGACTGTCAGGCTGTAGCCACTGGCACGCTCCCCCGCTGACCACCATGGCTAGTTTCATGCCATCGCTTGCCAGCCCCATGGCTGTGGGCTCCCCGCACTGCAGCCGGACACTGCCCTGCACACGTCTGTCGTTCCAGGGCTCCCGCCTGGCCCTGGCACCGTGTGGGGTGAGCCCCAGACATCAGACCTGGGGCAAAGCAGGGGCAGGCCAGCACAGGAGGGGATGTTGGTCACCGCAGATCGCTGCAGGGCTGGGAGCACGAGGGTGGCCTCAGGACTGCACGGGCAAAGCCAAGCCTGGCATGGTGGCCCTGGGAGAGCCTGGCTTGGGGCACCAGCCCTGGGAAACTGCCACCCCCAGCCAGGGAGCCTTGGGGATGGGGGGGTGATGGCTGCAGGTCTGTGCTGTGCCACCCTGCACAGACCAGCATATGTGGGATGTAGCAAGCGGCCCCGGTCCCCCCACCCTGAACACAGTGGGACATTGTCACTGCCCAGCCCCACACCCCCCTCGCTGTCCCTGTCACTGGCTCAGGCCCAGGGGAGCACACAAGCCCCTGGTGAGCAGGAAGGCAGGCTGCCCACCCCTGCCTGTGGCTGGGGTCCAGGGGTGCTGTTGTATCCCCCCCATGGAGAGGGGGTGGAGGGGCCCTGGACAGCAGCCCCAGCCTGGAGGCTACTGAAGCTGAGAGACACCATGGAACAACATGGAGCTTTCTTATAAATTTATTACATAATAATAATAATAATTAATAATAATAATAATAATATAATATAAGAAACATAGATCTCTGTGGGGTATGTGTATCACAACGTCAAGGGCGGGAGGCGAATGGCCACACCTCCATGACTCTGGAGAAGGAGAAATCTCCTCCAAAAATCCATACAAAATAAGGGTGAAGTCAAACTGACCCTGTAAAATTAAAAACAGAACAAAAACCCACAGGTGAGTCCGTCTGGGTAAGAAACAAGAGTGTGGATGTTCGAGCCGTGTGCGTGCGCGTGTGGCCGCACGTGTGTGTGCGAGGGCGGGAGCCGGTATATGCACATGCAGTGGGTGTGAGTGCACGCCCAGGGGCGTGCGGGGGTGTCTCCGCGGGTGACACATGCATGCGGCAGTGAGGGCTGCCCATGGGCGGACAGAAAGAAAACCCTGCCGCACTTTGTCGCTGTTTGGAAATGGTTTTGGCTGGCGAAGCTCTTCACCACCAGGAACAAAGTGCTTTGGGTTTTGTTTTCTCTTCTTTTACAGTCAGAATTACAGACAGGAGCTGATGGAGAACAGGGATTGATGATGTTAGTCTGGTCAAAGGAAAAATACCAACAACTTTTAAAAAAAAACCCCTTCAAAGCAAAAAAAAAAAAAAGTGTATCCCTTTTTACAGAAGATAACCCAAGTCATTGAGAAGCCATGAGAATCACAGTAACTGCCGCGCGCGGCTGGTCCCGGTGCCACCGGGATGGTGCAGCCGAGGGGTTGGTGCTCGCTGCCGGCCACGCTGCAGGCTCGTGGGGTTGGTTCCTCGCCCGCTACCGCTCTGCCTTCTCCTGGATGGCTTTTCAAAATGAAATGTCTCACTGGGTCGGGAGATGTTTGGAGCGGAGATGCCAATGCAGCCAGAATAGATACAGAGTCAGGAAAGGGCTATCTACACCTGGGGAAAATCCTCTTTGCTTCAGCTGAGAAAATAAAAGTAAAGTAGCAGCAGCTGTGTTAGCTGGGGGTTACGGTTCTGCCGAGGGGGTGGGAATGGCCACGGGGCAAGAGCTTGGCCCTTGGCCTTCGGGCAACCCGGGGTTCCCAGCCAAGGCACCACACCGCTGTGGCGAGTGACGGGACCCTAGCCGGATGCTGCGGGTGCTGGGGGTGTGCAGGATGCGGCTGCCCCAGAGCCGGCGGTAGCACGGAGCGCAGGCTGTGCAGCTGCCCCAGCAGAGCAGGCTCGGGGGGTGCAGGTGGGCACGGGGAGGGAGCGGGCTCTCAGTGGCTGGGGAGGAAGAAGCAGGTCAGTTGAAGAGGCCTCAGCACCCAGCACAAGACCACCCCAGGCACTGCCCCCAAGCGAAGACGTTCGCCTGGTGACTGTACTGCTGCCTGGGAATGGTGTTGTCTCCAAAGCCCTGAGCCCCTGCTCATCTGCTGTGTGTGTGTCCCCGTGGTGGGGGGACAGGGAAGGTGAGGAACTGGGAGGGAGGATGAAGCTGTTGCTGCTGGGGCAGGGGAGCAGGTTTGCGGCAGACCCAGGCAGCCCCTGGGGATGGGGGTGATGGGGCAGCAGTGCGGTCGGAAGTCGCCTTCTTTCGTGTTATGCCTGACTGGGACGAGCCGTGGTGTCCCTGGGAGCGACGGCCGCAGCCGCCATCCTGCAGGAGGGATCACGCAGTGTTTGCCAACACAGGTACGGCTGCAGCTGCTTTGTGGTGGAAGCTGGGATGCACGCAGGGCAGCACAGCCGCCGGCTCCGCTGGGGCAGAGCAGTGCATCCACCATTTCCAGCCCTCGCAAGGAGGATTGGGGCAGTGGGGGGAATCAGGGAGGGGGAGGAGGAGGGCTCCTCTAAAATGGCAAGAAGGCGTCCAGCTTTCCTGGTCCCAGACCGAACTTTCTGCAGAAAAGTTGCGCTCTGCAGACTTCTGGCCTCTTGCGGCAAGAGGCGGGTGCAGGCAGGTCTCTCTTGGTCGCCCCAGAAACAGCTGCGGAAGGGGCAGAGACCCTGGGTTCACCCAGCGTGAACCCACTGAGCAGCCTGCACTCAGGCTAACACAGTCACACTTCCACCAGCAGCGCCCGCCAGCCGCCCCGAGGGGCTCATGCTGGGCGGGAGCGAGGGTCGTCGTGCCGAGGGGCCACAGCGGCTCCTTGGGGGCAGCACTCAGCAAAGCTGCCCACCACCCCGAGGGGGGACAGGGCAGCTCTGCTGGCCATAGGCCATGGGGCTGCGCCGGGGCACGAGGACTGCTGGGGTCTGAGGGCTGCCGGGGTCTGTGAGGGCTGCCGGGGTCCCCGCTACCCTGCGGGTGAGGTGAGGAAGGAGCCAGCAGTGTGATGAGAATGAAACACAGCAGGGGAAGCGGTGAAAGGGGCAGTGGTGGGATGAGCTGGCTGGGCAGGCAGGGCTGGCAGGCAGGGGTGGGTTGAGCTGGGGCTTGTGGAGGGGCTGTGGGGTGCTGGCAGTGCCAAGCGAGGCAGGGGATGAGCCATCAGCGGTGCAGAGGCTTGGACAAGCTGCGGCGCGTGGGCACCCAGTGTGCTCTGGCGGATGCTGCTCTGTGGGGCTACTGTGCCCGCTGTGCTCCCGCAGCAGGAGCTGGCCCCAGGGCCCCAGGGGATGGAGACCGAGCAGGGACGGCCAGGGGCTCTGCAAGCATGCGGCAGCAGGGGCCAAAGCCAGCCAGGCAGTGGGCACAGGCTCCCCGTGGCACACCATGGGCAGCACACAAGCATTTCCACAGCAGTGGGTGGCTCCAGAGCAGCCTCGTAAAAGCAGCATGAGGAACAAACAGCCAAATAAATTCCTAGGAAATCCTGTCTCTACAGTTTGGGAAAGAGGCTGTGTGACACCAACCTGGGGACGTGCCCAGGCCTCTGTGCACGGTGGGGCCTCCTCGGGGGCTGTGCTGTGGCAGGCCGGGCACATGGTGTGCCAACAGGGTTGCAGAGGAGCTGGATGCTCACTGGCATCCCAGGACGTGCCGATGTTGCTTCGCCAGGCGCAGAGCTGGCGAAGCAGCATCACCCCAGAGAGCCAAGCTCCAGCTGCAGGGGACAAGCAGTGAGTTTGGTTGGCGGCTGGGCGTCTGTGAACAGCAGTGGGGTGTGGGCACTGTGAAGCATGCAGGAGGTGGTGCAGGGACAAGGTGAGGGGACAGCAGGAGCTGGGGTGCTCTAGAAGGTGCGAGCATGGGGCCAGGGGACGCGAGGGCAGTGGCTGCGCTGGCAGGCAAGATGCAACCGTGCCAGTGGCACAGGACGTCCCTGGAGTGGGACCGTCCCTGCCTGTGCAGGACCATGCCAGCAAGCCCTTGCAACGGAAGGGTGCCACATAAAGCCAGCGTGGGCGGGAAAGCCAGAGCCTGGGCAATGGAGGGTGGTAGAGGGGTGCAGGACGGTAGGTGGGTGCATGCATCTGCACATGCTGCTGCACATGCTGCTGCACATGCTGTGGGTGAGGCATGCGGGTGACTGCAGAGCAGATTCCAGGGGTGAAAGTGGGAGGTAGATGGGAGGGCACATGGCAGGGGGCCCTACGGGGTGAATGGAGGGGCCAGGGTGCACAGTGGCAGAGGGGTGATGGACCGGGCTGCCACTACGGATGGGGCAGGGAGGTGGAAGGGGCAGGACCCGATCTGCAGCATCCTGCCCCAGGCCAGACAGGACAGTGGCAACGCTGGCACAGGCGGAGCTGGGGGACGCCTGATGGGGTGTGATGGCACACCTGGTAAAGCAGGCGGTGGGTTCAGGCAGACGCAATGGCTGCTATCGCGATTTAGATGCCTCTTGGCTCACCAGGTTATGGGGCACGAGGCCCCAGCTACCCTGGGGCACAGACCGCAGGCTGTTTGCTTGCCGGTCTAGCTTGAAACCCCTCTTGCCATCCCCAGGTGCGTGCCCCAACTGGGAGCAGCAGGATGGCGGCCGGGGAGGAGGGGGGACACGAATCCCCAGGGCCCAGCGGCTTCTGGAGAGTTCTGGATGGAGCCACTTGGGCATGCACCCAGTGAGAGCTCAGGGAAAAGGAGATGGCACCACAGCGCATCAGGATCCATCCCAGGGAGGGCCTGGTGTGCTGGCATGGGTCAGGATCCATCCCGGGGAGGACCTGGTGTGCCGGCACGATCAGGATCCATCCCAGGGAGGGCCTGGTTTGCAGGAGGGGGACTGCCGCCCCCCGCCCTGGGCCTGGGCCTTTTCCCTGGCTGAAGGTTGTAAAGGTTCAGAGATGTGTGAGGGTCAGAAGGAACCTCCTTGTCCTTCCCTCTAGCACCAGAAGAGTTAATGCCTTTGTGGGGGACTCAGCTTTTTGGGAACACCGGTCACCAAGCCACCCCCTCCTGAGCTGGCTGGGCAAGCCCTGGCCACCCCTGAGCTGGGGCAGGGAAAGGCTGGGGACAGTGCGGTGAGGAAGGGGCACGCGGGGCACCAGGCACCACGCTGGGGGACAGGGACGCCACCTCCTCCAGAGCCAGGGCTGGCCTGGGTCACTCTGGCTCCCCTGAAGCTGTTGGGTGACGGAGCGGCTCCCACCCAGCCCTGCTGCCCCAGTGACCCAGCGGCCAGGCCGCCGCAGCACTGCCAGCCCCTGGTCTTCAGCTGCGTGGCGGGAGCCAACCTGGTTCCCAAAGCCACAGGCCGGCCTCCTGCTGCTCCCGATGGCTGCTCCAGAGGAGCAGCCCCACCAGGACCCTCGTGACCAGGCTGGCGGTGCCCGCGCAGGGCTGTGCCGGCAGTGGTGCGGTGCGAGCGCTGGGCGCGACAGTGGCGATGGCTTCCCGGGAGCGGAGGCGGGAGAGGGACCTGATGCTGCGGGGCCTGCGCCTGCCAGAGGCGCGGAGTTCTGTGGGGCGGTGGAAGCGCCAGCTCCGTGCATCTCTGCCGGGAAGGGGTGGAAGACTCGGTGTGTCCCAAAAACCAAGTTTTGTTTTGTGTTTCTAAATCTTTAAAATCCAGAGTGTCTGAAAGGAGCTGTTGGTTTTTTTTTTTTTTTTTTTTTAAAAAGACTTTAACATTCAGTCAGTCAGTCGCTAAAAACTCCCATGAGCCATGGGCATCCCAGGGGAGGGGTGCAGGCACCGCCTCGCCAGCATCTCAACAAGTCTAGAGATATATAGATTTAGTAAAATTATAACAAAATCAGGTGGCTATAGCTATAGATATAGATATATAGATATTTGTTCTCTCTTTTCAAATATATAGCTGATTAAAAAGATGCAAAATAAGGATGACTTAGGACGGAGTGGGAATCCTGTAGTTCAGTATCATCTCTTGTAGATCATCAGCTGCTCTCTATATAAATGCACGGAGATTATATATTATCCATCAACGTGTCCCCCTTGGAAACAAGACCCCAAACCAAGAAGAAATAAAACATCTCCCTCCCCTCCCCTCCCCCCTCCCCCCAAATGTTGGCAAAGCGTTTTCTGCTGGATACCCCACCAGCCTCCCTCCAACATCCCCAAACATGCTTCTATCCATGCGGTTTCAGTCCCTCTCTCACCAGGGCAACCGAGGGTGGCAGGCAGAGCAGCAGCACACAGTCCAGGGCTAGTGTCTCACGTGGCAATCACTCTTCTGGCTTGCACGGCATGGCTGGCTGCTCCCTGGGGTGGCTCTGCGCGGGAGGGAGCAGGTCTGGGCATCACCACCCAGCCACCGTGCCAGCGCTGCCCCTCCACAGACACCTCTCCATGCTGGAGCCCTTCCCCTCCGGGCACCGGTGGGACGAACCAGCTCGGCCGGCCACCACTGAGCCTGGTGGGGACATCCTGCACGGGGCAAGGGCCACCACCACGGCTGTGGTGCCTCCTGCCTGCTCTTCCAAACACGGGCCGAGCGCCGGCACTGGCACTGGCCCTGCCTGCCTCCTGCTGCAGCCCCTGCCCTGCCACGCTCCTGCCCTGCCACGCTCCTGCCTCGCTGGCAGCTCAGGGTCTGGGTGCCACCGGCTGCCCCACGCTGCCCGAGATGCAGCCGGCGGCACGCGCCCGGCCTGCTTGCCTCCCTGCTGCGCTCCAGCCGGTGCCTCCCTGCCTGCCGCACCGGGGCATCGTGGCCGGCGCTTGGCCGACAGCAGAAGCCTCCTCCCTAGCCAGGGCTCAGCTCCTCACTGCACTGCTGGCCCTGCCCCGCTCCCCACCCCAACCAGGTGTTGCCCTTCGCCCACGGGGAGCCTGGGCTTGGCAGCACATGGTGCCTCGGCCCCTCCGGCCACCAGCGACGCCCCCGGGAAACAGCACATCAAGCGATATACAGGCCAGACTCTCTGGGAGGAACAGAAACGAGGATGTATTTCATGCAACATTCCTTGTCCCGAAGGCGTCGCGGGGCTGGCAGGGCCGAGTGGGGGTCTGCGTGTGCATGGCACGCCGGGGCGGTGTGGGAGCGGGTGGGAGCCTCTCGGCTCCACGCCCTTCAGTGCAGTGCTCAGAATAGAAAGAGAATCAAAGTGGGTTTTATTAGTCTAGTAGAAATGTGCCCCCCACCCCCACCCCCCTTCCCCGTGGTGGCTCTGGAAGAGGCCAGTGCTGCCTGGGACGGTCAGCTGTCTACCAGCTGCTTGAGTGCCCGCTCAATGTTCATCCGGTGCCCGACTCGGGTCACCCCCAACTCCACAAAGTCCTCCTTGGTGAGGGCGGGCAAGTGCGTGCCCTCTATTTCATGGTCCTCAAACTTGTCTCGGTGCTCCACCAAATTGATGCTTTCCAGCCAGTCCCCGACGTCGTACTTGTTCCAGAGGTGGAGGGGTTTCTGCATGAAGGGCCGAGGTGGGTGAAGAGTGTGCAGGGGCGGCCCTGGAGAGGGGGACGGGGACGGGGAGCGGCTCCGGGCACTCACGCTCCTCACCACAAAGCGCACCTCCTTGGGCTCGTGTGGGATGGAGAGGCTGGAAGATTTGAGGATGGTGGGAGGGGTCAGACCGTAGGGCCGGACGGTGCTGAGAGGCTCTGTCCGATCCAGAGCCGGCTTCACGGGGCTGGGGGTACGTCGGGTTACAGGGTAGCGACTGCCAGGTCGGACTGTGTAGGTGGTCCCGGAGCTCCGCTGGGAAATGGTGCTGAGTTCTCCTAAACTACTGAAAAGTCTGCAGAAAGAACGGTACAGCGAGAGAGAGAGGAGAGAGAGCAGAGGGCAGGGGTGAGGCGGAGGTCCCCAGACACAGGAGCACACACACAATATACACAGGGGGGGGCCACTGGAGGGCTGGGCCAGCCTGAGATGGGACAGGGCTCTGCAGCGCGCAGGGGACACGGCTCGGAGCACTTCAGCCAAGACTTTCTTGCAAGCCCTGCCAGGGCTGTTCCAGAGGAAGTAGAAGAGGTTCAAGCAAGTATCTCCAGTGTCTCCGCTTCCCAGCCAAACCTGCCCTCGCTGCCACAGCTCTGAAGCCCATTGAGGCCTACCAAGGAGGGAGGTGGCCCTGTAGCCCGGTGGGTCTACACAAAGACTTACTGCAGCTGAAGACCCTGCTCCTCGGCCTGTCTTGGCTGGTCAGCAAGAAGCTGCGACCCAGCTGTGACCAAAGCCACCAGCCCCACCCTCCCAGCGGGACCCCCCCAATTCACCCTCGCTAACTGGGCTTCCATCGGCGTGCTCTCGGGTCCCACCAGACTCAGAGCAACCCAGCGCTCCCCAGCACATGCCCAGCTGGGGCAGAGGAGCTGCCCAGGACAAGAGGGAACCTTCTGGCATCTCCCCAGAGAGTAGCGTGGGGACAGGACCGTCATGCCACCCCAAGGATGGAGGCAGCGAGGTCTGATTGTCACCCGATGGTGGTCAGCTCGTTACCCTGGGCTGAGGCAGCCCAGAGGTGTCTGGACTGGTCTTTCCCCTTGCACTATGCCACGTCTGCCTGCCTGGCTGCTACCCTGCACGGGGTAGGCACAGGCCGTGGAGCTGGGCAGGGGGCAGCCCCTCCGGCAGCACTCGGCTCTACCTGCTCGCCACGAGGGCCTCTGGCCTTTACTGCCTCCCCTGGCATGAACAGCTAGTCTGGGTATGTGACAAGAAATGGATCTAAAACCTGACAGGGCAAGATCATGGAGGATGAGTCCTCTGGGTGCAATGAGCAGAGCGAGTGCCTCAGCCCAGGAGGCCTGGGGAAGGCATGCTGCACTGCCCGTCTCTGTTCATGCTCTGCTTTGGGGGTCTCCTTCCATAAGCACCCACTGCTGACTGTGGCTGAGGATGTGACACTGACCGGGAGGGACTCGGGGGCCCTGGGCAGTCTCTCTGTCCTGGCAGAGAAAGCAAACACAGCGCCCTGAACACACCCCAGGGCTTTGGCTGCTGCTTCCTGGCAGCCTCTGATTGAGCCTGGCGGGGTCTCGGCCCCAAGGAGGGCTCTAAATGGGGGTCCATGTCCTGTGGCGGCTCAGGGGCTTGGATGCTCCCACAGCAGAAGTGCTGCAGCCCTGACCGAGCAAGAGTGGGGAGGACAGGGAGGGTCCACTGGTTCAGGGCTGCACAGCCCCGGGCCAAGAGGGACAGCGTTACTGGGGCTGGGTGGTTATCTTTTTGCTAAACAGTCCATGACCGCTCATTTGGGTCACACAGTGTCAGTTTGCTTGTCCTCCCAACTAACCAATAAAATGCAACGGAACTGCAGCTCCCTTGGGCTTGGATGTGACGCTGGTTAACAAACCAGCAGTCCTCTGGGCTGTCTGCATGGTGCCCTGCGTGCAGCCCAGTGCAGTACAGTACCTCTGTCTCCCTGCCATCCTCCAAGCTCTGCCCTCACATCTCAGGTCTCTCCTGGAACAGATGGACACTCTGGAAACCTGTTGCTAGCAACAGGGGTCCAAGGGCTACAGTTAACAGCATATGCCCGCTGCCACTAATGCGCACACCACAAAAGACTCAAGCTTCTGGGAGGTTAATAAGCACTAATGATTCCTTAGAAAGGGGGCTGTGAGAAGATGAGCTGAACAGGAATACGAAAGTCTGTCCATGTCTCTGGGCTTAGGCATATTTCTTCTTACTCTTATTTCTTTGCCACCTTGGCACAGAAAGCAAGAGGGTTATAAAGAAGCATGATGATGAATCACATTTGGGAAGCTCCGTCAATACAGAAGAGGAAAAGCTGAATGACCTTGAAGGCTGCGGCACAAGAAACAGAACGAAAAGTGACAGTACAAAACACAGCGTCCTGCTCAGAGGGCTGGCAAAGGATCTCTGCTCTCTACTGGAAGTGGTGAAGGGAGAGAAAGTTCTGGACCTACTGACAGACCCCAGGAGTGGCTGGCTCGGAGGTGCCAATATAGCACAGCCATGGAAAGGCTAAAGAAGCACTGCAAGATCTAAGGTGTGTATTTCTCACGGACATCAGGACGCATTCATGTCACCACAGGACACTGCTACACTCTCATTTGGAATTCTGAGCACAGTTCTGGTCACTCACGTTCAGGAAAGTTGAACACGAATAGGAATGGCTGCAGACACAGCAGCTGGTGTGCCAAAGGCTCGTTTAACCTCACCCAGGTGGGACAGAGGGGGAAACTGCTGTTGGAGTCTGTGAAAGGAGAAGAGAGGCTTAAGCTGGAGGGCGCTGAGACCCGCAGCAGCCCCCTGCAAGTGCACTCCTTGCCAGCGCGGTGGATGCCTGATGGGTGCCTGGCAGCACGGGCTGTGCCAACAGTGGTGATGCAGGTCCCACAGAAACGCCCATCCCACGTCAGGCTGCGCTGCAAGGCCTCCCTGGCTCTTGGCACAGGTTCTGCTTTGTTTGGTGGCTTACAGGGCCTGGGACATGGACTGTTCCTGCTCTCAGGGAACCACGCGAGAAATCAGCTGTGTGCCCAAGCTTCCACGGATGGCGTGTCCTTGCAATGGCGAGTCAGTGGTGCTATGGCAGATCTTTCCGGGCACAGCTCGTCAGCAGATGTAATCTGTAGGTCTGCTCTCCTCTGCAGAGCACTGGCTTGGGCAATGCAATGCACTGTTGGCAATATGCTGTTGTGTCTCAACACCTTCTGCCAACCATGTGTTATGCTGCAGTCAGCTCACCAGTCTCTGATGCCCTGTCCAGCTTTGGAAGCTGACTTCATTATGGCCCATCAGCCCAATTATTTGGTCACAGGCACTTCATCCTGCTCTGAAGCCAGCTAAGTTTTTCTGGATGTCATCATTCACAAGTGGCACCTCAGCACAGTATCCCTTCCAAGGACTTGCACATTATGCACAGTGACAACATCTGCTTAGAGGGTTTTTTTTTCTCTGGATCACTGCTCTTCTTCATTGCAGGTTCATGTTGGCATATCATGCGTTTTGCCCAAGGAATATGCACTGACCAAGACATGTACCAGCCAGCTGTAGCCAAGCTGTGGCCAAGTGCTGCTATGTTTTAGGATGTTCCTATTGAGGACTTCAGCTTTGTCAGGTTTCACGAACACTATGGCATTGTCTGCTTCTCCTTTGGGCAACATCAAGCCAATAAAACTAGGGAGCTTAATAAGAAAAACGAAATGCTTTCTTCACTTTCTGTTTCTGGTGGTGCTCTAACTAGTCTTTGGAAGACAGCCGTCCAGAGATGCTGGGATTGCTGGTTGCCACAGGTTTCTCTCTGAGTTGGGACGAGGCAGCTATAATCACCATTGCAGGGTTGCCTTCAAGCTTGTCTTCTCTGAACACGTGAAATCCAGGTTCTGGCAGCTCTCAACCCCTGTCCTGCAGAGCTCGGTGGTGGCAGTCTGTCAGCACCAGCAGTAGCAGTAGATCGGTTGCTTGGGTTGCTTCTTTGGTGTAGCCAAAAAAACCTAGTCTTTTGATTTGTGCACTACGAATGGAACTGACTGGAATCGGCAAAGAGGAGAACAGGTCTCATGGGAAGCAGTCTCAGAAGCAAAGAAACACCAGCGTGATGAAAAAGGAAGTTCTAACCAAAGAAAGAGGGATTATGCATTTGTAGGGCAGCTAATTAAGCCTTCTGGAAATACTTTTACTGAAGGTATTAAAAAAGCAGATTTCTTGAATGTGTCACAAATGAATGAGGATTCTTCCTTTGAACTCTCTATCTCAGTCCAGATTTCTTCAAGAGTAACAAAGGCGAGGACAGATTCAGCAACAGAGGTAACACACTTCTCATCACTCCAAAGGGAAATGCTTCGCTTTTGCTCAGCAAGTCTTTCGTGTTGCTGCTCTTGGTTTCCAGATGTTTTCATATTGGCCTTCAAAAGCATCTCCATTGCTTTTCACTGCATGAAGGACTTGCCTCCTGTGATTAACAACCTTTGCTAACTGATAATATACAAGACTGCTCTTGTGATTCCCCACTGGGGCTCGGTGCACCCAAAGGCTCCAACGCAGAGCCTGACGCTATCTGTGACCGTGGCTAGGCTGTGCTTTAGGGCCAAGGGCTGGAGACTAATCCTCTCTCTCTTTGCTTGAAATGCAGATAGACACTTTGAGCCTTCCTGCCTAGAATGGTGCACGCACAGATGATGTGACACCTCTACAGTTCCCATTTTGAAAAGATTTTGTCTTCCAGAATTGTCTCATGAGAACTGTCCCTGAAAAGGGAGGACAAAGGAGAGGAGTACAGAAAGGAAAGAAAGTCTCTCTGGATGGCTCCCAAAACAAAAATCAGAAGCATTCGTGCTATGGGTCGCCATGGAAATAACACAACAGCCAAACAGGACATAAACTCACTGGCAGGAGCTGGGTGCTCTCACATGCCACTTTGCAAGTGAGAACAGTGTCCAGGAGAAAGCAGCACTTCCCACCCCCTACCTGCACTCAGCTCTCACTGCCAGGTGCCGTTCAGGTGAGTTTTTCTTTTGGTGGGTGGCTGGTGAAGGGCTACGGGCCTGTTTCAAAAGCTGGAAGGATATATGCTTCTTTACAGAACCTTGAAGAAGTCCCATCAAGCAGAGGGCCAAGGGAAGCCTCATCACACAGGGGCCAGGGAAGCCCTTTTCTCCCCAGAGCTGGATGCTCTGCCCAGACAGCGAAGTCCCAGGGCAAGAGGTGACATGGCAGCCACCCTGCTCCAGCAGCGTGCACAGCACCAGTGGCAGACACAGCTGCATTACTGGGAGATTGATGAGCTCTTCTCAGGGACCATTTGCCAACCCACTGCTCTTCCTTAACTACTGAATTTCGGCACGAAATTTGTTCCTGGCTCTCAGCAAAAGAATCCAAAGAGAGGATAAGCTTATCCCCATAAAGAAAGCCCACAGGGAAAAGGGTGCCCAACAGCGTGTGAGACTTATCTGAAGAACTACTGAGAATTTCCTGCTGTCATTTTTCTTAGGACTCTACTAGTGCAGCCAGAACTTTCATTAGGGAAGATAAATCTGGCACTTCTGAGTTCTTCTCTTTCACAGTAGAAAAACAAAGGGATGCTGCAAGGAAACATCTGCAAAACTGATACGAATGAGTGGGGTTAATTGTACCCAGTGTATTGTCCCTCCCGAAGGCAATGCTGTAACTCCACCAGCATCTGGAGGGCTGATGATGCTGAAGAAGCATTGGAGGAGTTTCTCTTCAGATGAACAAAAGAATGAGCAAACCTGGAGACAACTGTTCAATTTTGTAGCTCTAAGAGCTGTTACTCTTCTGTATGGAGCGTCCTGAGCAGAGATAAATGCGGAACTTATGGACAGCACTTCTGCACGAAGTCCTACAAATCAGGCAGCTTAGTCCCACAGATCACGGTCTACAAAGATCAGTTACTTCAGGCACAGCCCTTGTGTTTTTGGCACATGTTGGACAGACAATGCACAGACAGCTCAGCAGCACCGAACATGTGCAGCGGGTCTAACGTTTCCTGAAAAAGCTTTCACAGGGGTCAGAGACTTTATGAAGGGGCCCAGCAACTGCATTGTACATGAGCAATAAAGGTGACGTTTTCTGAAAGCAACAGATGTACTGCATGAGCACGGTATAATCAACATGCACCCCCATGCAGTGGCAGTGCAGCAGTTCGGACTAGTGTGCCACCTGCCTAGGAATCCCAGATCAACTTCCTCAAGTTTCAGATTTTGGCCAGACATTTCCATTTGAAAGGTACACATTTTGGGGAGAACTCAGAAGCAGGGTACCTCTACACCCCTCTTCTGAGAAGGATGGCTCCTTTGGATCAGACTGCAGGTCTGTTCCCTTCAGGAAGGTGGCCAGTAAGAGTGCCAAAAGAGATCAAGTGGATAACCTGTTAACTTGGTGTTTGGGAAAACAGCCTGTATGGCACCAGGCAGGAAAGCTTTCCAGACACTCTGCAGGGTGGTGGGTAAGGCGAGCTCTGAGGCAGTCGGGCAGAAGGAGCCTAAGGGGGGTATCTGCAGGGGCTTCACCTCGTGCTGGCTCTCCAGCAAAGCAGCTGCACCTCGCCTGTGCCGGGGGTCAGCTCCCTCGGCTATCAGTGAGGAGGAAGCTCAGCATCCAGAAGGCAATCCCTCTTCTTTTCATTCCACATCGAGTTGTTATGGCAACCAACATGCTTAGGTCTAAGCCGAATATTTGGCAAGTGGCAGCCCACTCTTGATGCCTGTCTTGGCTTGCAGCCACTGCCCGGGTGCTCAGCAAAGTGGTCTCCGTAACACCACAGCAACTCCTGTCTTCAGGGAGGGAGGACCCAGGGAACGACAGACTGGCCAGCTTGACATCAATCCCCCCAAAGATGGTGGAGCACATCATCCTGGAAACCATTTCCAAGCATATGAGGACAAGAAAGTGACCGGGACTAGACAGCATGGCTTTATAAAGGGGAAATCACACCTGACCGACCCGGCAGCCTTCTATGACTAAATGACGAGGTTAGTGGGTGAGGGGTGAGCAACAGATTTTATCTTGGCTTAGCAAGGCTTTCAAACGCCTCTCCCATAACATCCTCACTGACAAACTGGTGAAGCATGCACAAGACAAGTGGAAGTTGAGGTTGACTGGGAACTGGTGGAAGTCCCACGCTCTAAGGGCTGTGGTCAGCAGCACAAAGTCCGGCTGGAGGTTAGTGACTTGTAGTGCACACAACCCCCGGGGTTGCTGCTGGGGCTAATACCACTTAATGTCTTCGTTAAATACCTGGACGATGGGGCAGAGGGTACCCTCAGCAAGTGGAGATGACACACATTTTGTGCAGATGACGCAAAATGGAGGAGCTGCCCCCCAGAACACCCCGACTGACTGGAGGAACAGGCCAAGAGCAATCTCATGAAGCTCAACAAAGGGAGACGCAAATTCCTGCAACTGAGAAGGTGGCAACAACCTCACCCACCAGTATATGCTGGGGGCCGACCAGCGGCAAAGCAGCTTTGCAGAGAAGGACCTTGAGGTGCTAACAGACAGCAAGCTGAACATGAGCCAGTGACATGCCCCTGCGGTGAAAAAAGGCGGTCGGGTGCCCTGGGCTGTGTTAGGAACAGCATTGCCGGCGGGTCGAGGGAGGTGATCCTTCCTCTCTGCCCATGGAGCACATCTCTCTGCTGATGGAGCACATCTGCAGTACTGTGCCCGCTACTGGGCTCCCCAGTACAAGAGACATGGACTCACCGGAATGAGAGCCCAGTGAAGGGTCACCAGGATGATTAAGGTATGGGAACATCTGACACAGAAGCGGAGACAGAGAGCTGAGACTGTTCAGCCTGGAGAAGGTTCAAGGGGACTTCATCAGTGTGTACAAATGCCTTGGTGGGGGAATAAAGAAGATGGAGCCCAACTCTTCTCAGTGGTGTGCCCATGACAGGATGGGAAGCAATGGGCACAATTAAAACACAGGAAATTCCAGCTGAACACACGAAATTCCTTGTTCACTGTGAGGGTGACCGAGTACTGGCACAGGCTTCCCAGAGAGGTGGTGGAGTCCCCATCCTTGGAGATATTAAAAACCTGACTGGACGATGCCCTGGGCATGCTGATCCAGGTGTCCCTGCTTGAGTAGGGGGGAGGACCAGATGACCTCCAGAGGTCCCTTCCCGCCTCGACCATTCTGTGAATTCAGACTGCGGAGGACCAGCGCAGACCAGCAGTCAGCCAACCGCAAATGCCCTGATGAGAAAGTGATGACGCACCCAAGCCCGTTACACCAGGTCACTCCTTTTTGCTGGAGCTGCCCAGTGGCAAAGCCCTCTACGACGCTTTATGTAGAGAGTGGTTGAGCTGATGGACCTTCCTCCATACCTTTCTGCCAGTGTCCTCAGCCTTCTCTGGTGCACATGCAGCAAGCAAACGGCAACATATTCCTGCAGCACCATCAATGTCCAGCTTTCCCTGCCAGCTCTCACCTTCAGTATCAGCTTTCACTCCTCACTGCCTGTGGTGAACTCGAGTCATCAGGAACATTGCCAGCATCAGATGGCCACAATTTATGGGGACAGTGATCTCTGGCCTGCAGAATCAGTTTTTGCCCTCAGCTGCCCATCTCTTTACATTTATTAGCACTGAACCTTCTTTGCTGTCATTCAGGTCACTCATTTAGCTTGGCTAGTTTCCCTCGAACTCTTCACTGTCCTAAATTCAGTGTCCCTCAAAACTTCCTCTTTTCTGCAAATCAGGAATTTTCATTAATCACGGTGTTTTTCATACAACTATTACATCTACTAAATGAAATGGGACCCTACTGCAAGATACCTGTTTGCTATTAAGCTTTTTCTACAATGAAGACTGACAAGCTACTTTGACTTTTCATTTCTGGTATTTTTTTCTCTGTAAAACACGTCCAGACTGAAGTCTTACTTCTTGCACTGAAAGAATTCCTCAGTATTAATAATCCCTCTCCTACGCCTCTGATGCCCAGCTCCTGAACGGCAGTCTGGAACGAGGACTGCTGACTTTGCTCCTGAGAGAGGGGCGGCTGGCGGGAGAGCACAAGCTTGCCTGCCCAGAAGCAGCTCCCTGAGGGGCGCTGTGTGAGGAACAAACCCAGCGCCCTCAAGCCAAGTGTCTTCAGAGCCAGAGCACGCTGCCTTCAGCTCGGTTCTCACTGTGGGGTGTCCTGGTTTCAGCTGCGACAGAGTTAATTTTCTTCTTAGCAGCTGGTGCAGTGCTGTGTTTTGGATTTGGTGGGAGAATGATGTTGATTGCACATGGATATTTTTGGTTGTTGCTCAGTAATGTTTATACTAAGCCAAGGACTCTTCAGTTCCTCGGGCCCTGCCAGCAAAACTGGGACGGGACACAGCCAGGACAGCTGACCTGAACTGGTCAAAGAGGTATTCCATACCATATGATGTCATGATGAGTATATAAACTGGGGGAAGAAGGAATGTGGGGACATCTCGCATTATGGCGTTTGTCTCCCCGAGTAAGCGTTATACATGATGGAGCCCTGCTCTCCTGGAGATGGATGAACGCCTGACCATGGAAAGCGGTGAATGAATTCCTTGTTTTGCTTTGTGGCTTTTGCTTTACTTATTAAATTATTCTTATCTCAACCCTCAAGTTTTACATTCCTTTCCAATGCTCCTCCCCATCCCTCTGGGTGAGGGGGGAGTGAGCGAGTGGCTGCATGGTACTTAAGTTACTGGCTGGTGTTAAACCATGACAGGGTGCCTAACCACTAATAAGACAACTAACCATGACCAACCCACTTGCAATTTTCTGTCTGGCGAGAGGAATGTAAAGGAACCCAAAGCATCGATGGAGGCGCTCGGCCACCACGCAGGCAGCACACCAAGGCAGCACTTCTCCGATGAGTGAGGACCTGCCAGCACTGAAGAAGTGAAAGATACTCAGGGCAATGAGACGGGCTACAGCGGACAGACCTCCTGCCTGATGGCAAGTGTACCGCTGACACACCTCTGCGCTGGGGACTAGTTAGAGCCAGTGTCTCCTGCATCCATGTCACACCATGGTACAATGCAAACCTTTTTGCAGAAAAAGGAGGGGAGCGATTGTAGTTTTTACATCTATGAAGTGAAGTCCTTCTAGATTTCCTCAGTCTGCTCAGGATCTGATTTCCTTCTGTTTACTGCAAGAGCAAGCAAGGGAAGAAGTCCTAGAACTACCACAGATTCAGCATCTTCCTTGACACCGGGGATGACAGAGATGGGAAAGCTGCAACCAAAAGCGTGAATCAGGCCAGTTCTACGCTGCTATTCAGATGTTCAGCAAGAGATCCTCATTTAACAATGCAATTTTTTAATAAACCCCAATGCCAGACCACGCAGGACCAGTGAAGTTTGCAGCTCACACTTAGGACTGCATGACAGTAGTGCAGTGATGTGGCCAGAAGCTCCATGAGCACAGAAGCAACAATTGGGAGAATGCTTTACAGTACAGCTGCAGACAATTACTTTTTAAAACCGGAGTAATATATGAAGTTGCTTAAGCCGTGACTCCCTACATGCCATAGCATGAGGCAGTAACCTCTAAACTGCTGCTGGGCTGAGCTGCTACGTCTACACTGCACAGGCAGCACCTGGCAGGCTTTCTGGCTGGGGTGGGCACTGGAAGCAGCCTGCGTGTGTTAGTCAGGTGTCAGGAGAACATCCACCACAGCAGATCCCAGCAGCATGGGTCAGATCCTGGTCTGACCTGCACAGCCAGCTCAGCAGGCCTGGTGCATCAAAGAGGAAAGTCAGGGTCAGGGAACACCATCACGCACAGAAAACACCGACTACGAAACACTCTGTGCAGTCTAGCAGCGACAGGAAAATGAACAAATCCGTGAAGGCAAAGGCAAGCAGACATGAATGGAAAGTAAGGCACATGTGTCAGGCTGGAAGATGATGCAGACCCGACTGAAGTGACAGGGGAACACCTGTCTGTTCCAGTTTTGGATGCCTTCAAAGCACAGCAGTCAGCTCTGGGTGCACTTCTCAGAAATGCCTGAAGGGACAAACAGTGGGGGCTCAAAGCTCTTCTCACCTGAGGAGCATTGCAGACTGACATAGAGGAAGCTGCACTAGGTTTAATATGTGATTTTCTGGATTTGTGTTTAATCATTTCAAGCAGAGTATGAAAATCCACTCCAGAAAGCCATGGTGATTGTCACTGGTTTACCTTGTTATGGGAGGACAAAGCTGAAGATCTAAGCAATGGGATGGTATCACTGATGGAACTGTTGCTTCTGGTACTATTAATTTACCCTCTTGTGACAAATAACAGTTTTTCTCTTCTTCACTCTACATAGATTACTCTGCATGGGAATAGGTGTGCCACTGATGGAAAAAGAGGCAAGAAATTGTGACTTTTCCTTCAGCTGATGTGGGAAAGCAGTGTGCGTGTGTGGAGGGGGGATGGGTTGACAAGATGGGGAACTCTGGCTGGTCCCTGGATAACAGCAGCATGAAGCTGCTATCCCAAGGCTTTGGGGTTTGTTGCAGTGCAAGGTGCAACTGAAGACCTGAGTCCTGAACCAGCGCGATACTGAAAGGACAATATTCACCTATGGACTGCTCACCATCCCAGGTCCTTCTACAAATGCAGCACCTTTCTTATGGAGAGTTCCCACATCAGCCTGTCATGGTCAGATGACAGCAAATTGCACTTCTGCTGGGTTTGTTTGGGTTTTTTGCTCTCCCAAACTGTGTATAAGACATTATCCCAATAAAATACAGAGGCTGGATTTGGAAAAAAGCCAGCCAGCCATGAAAACCCTGGAGGTATATTCCCTTTTGTGGCTTCTCAATGTGCTGGCTCCTTCTTGTTTCAAAATTGCCTTTTTTTCCTCTCACTCTGTATCTTCCCTCTTCTCTCTGATCCCATTTCTGCAGCCAGAACAGAAGCCACTCTTGCTGTTCACTGCTACAGCCTCTTCCCTTGACCTCGAAAGACTACCTGACCTTCCTAGCTCACTGCACTGTCCTACAAACTTCAGCAGGACCTGTCTTGGGGGCCAGAACAGCCTGTCCTATCTTCTCCTGAGCTCCTCTCACAGTCAAGGCTTCTGACCTGGAGCAGAGTGCCTCTGTGCTCAGCAGTCTTCGCACAGAAGATCATGGGAAGGTGAAAGCTGCTGGCAGAACTGTGGCATTTGATGCCCAGTTGTCATCTGCTGGGCCCCTGCTAACACCTGAAGGCTCAGAAGTGAGGTGCTAGTCCAAAAACTGCCCAGAGAAGGACTCGGCACTCTTCCCTTTTGTTGCTCCTTGCTGGTCTCAGATGAGCGTGCGTGTGTGCGGGGGGCACGTTTGTGTTTGCTTTTCAGATCCTGATTCCAAGCACTGAGCTCCAAAAGCCAAGATGGTGCATCCCTTCTCCCATCATCCCCAATAGTGGGCACCGTGTGGGCCATGTGAAGCCGTGGGGACATCCCTGCATGTCCTGCACTGGAGCGAAGCATGCATGGGAGAATGAGTAAACTCAACTTCAGGCAGCCTGCATGGAGCTTACTGCCAGCGGTGTCACCTGAGAAAGCTGGGGCTTGCCTCGTGCTGTGCCCCAGGACAGTCCCCTGAGGCTTGGGCAGGGCAGAGGCTCCGTGGCTGACTGGACATGGAGGGTTCAGTGCTGTCCTTCAGACCCAGCTCTCCTTGTGAATCTCACTGACAACTAAAACCTGAGCCTGGGTTACAGGCTCTGCATTCTGCCTGGTGCCAGCACTGGGCTAAGCGTGGGGCTGAGTACCACGGCTCGAGTGGGGCAGCGCTGCCCAAGTCCCAGAGCCCAAGCTCTGCCACCCACAGAGGAAAGCAGGTCTGAAGTTTCACATTTTAGGTGACAAATTTTGTTGCAGGGGAAAATGACCACAACCTGCAGCGAATGCCTGACCCTTTGTGCAGCTAATGAGAGGGGAAGCTGGCCCATCAGCGTTTTAGCTGTGATGACACAGGTTAAACTACAGGGTCAGAAGACAGCTAATTATGTACACAGAGCTACCCCCATGCCTCTAGCCAGCAGCAAGCACTTGTGCATCTAAACTGGTGGTGCCTTAGATCTGTTGTAGACTTGAGCCTCCTTGCTTGTGCACCCTAAAAATACCCTGGGTTTACAGCACCCCTCCCTTCCAGGGAATTAAATGCAAAAAACCTGTGCTAAGAAAATGTTAAAGGTGGTCAGCTAAGCAGGCACCTGTGAAAGCCAGGCATATCCAGGTTCATCGCTGATCCTTTTGGACTAAGACAGCAGCTAACCCTAACACTAACCCCAATCCTAACCTCTGTAGGCAGAAAATGGGAATAATGCCACTTGTGACAGGCCCTGGGCAGAGGCAGTGCCCACTGTTCCCCGCTCCTGCTCATGTTTACGCAGCTCACTTGCATGCTGAGCACAGCTCCTGGCAAGGGCTCCCTCCGCTGCAGGGCAGCGTGGTTGGGGGTGGGGAGCGGTGGGGAGCGTGGGGGGCATGCGGCCCGCTGCAGCACCCTGAGCACGGGCACGGGGCCGCAGCCTGCAGGAAGGCACTAGCCAAGGCTCTGATGCACTGGTGCTCACCCAGCTGGAGCTGAGCCACAGCCCGTGGGCAGCCTCTAGCCCCTCGTCTGGGCTGCGCTCGGGGCGTGCGGGGCTGGGCTGGGTGGCTGCAGCACACGCTCAGAGTCGAGCAGGGGTGCTGGGCACAGGCGAAACAATGTCCAAAGCTTTTGCACAAACAGGGCTGTGCATTAGAGAGGAAACATCAGCTGACAATCACGGTCAGTCAGATGGTGCTGGACAGGAGCAGGCACTGCCATTGTCCGAAATGCTGGCTCAGCGGAACGGGGACGAGCCGGTTCCCATTTAGCGCAGCCAGCCATCATCCCCATGGTGCTGCCACTGGGGCTGCTGGGCTGTGTCCTAACGACGTGGGGGCAGAAAACAGACTGAGCAGACTGAATCCACCCTGTCCTGTGCCAGGTAGCACAAAGCCGAGCGATGAGCCAAGCGCTCACAGTGCTAACACGGCTGGCAGATCTCCCCTGCTGCAACCCTGAACACTCAAGATGCTCTGCGACACCAGCAACAGGACTGAATGCATGAAGACATGGGCATATGCAATGACATGAGGACCCTCCCACCACTGACCACATGCAAATGAAGCAAGATTTGCTGTGCAGAACCTGAGGCACAGCTCTCTCTGCCCAGCTCTAGCAGGAGCAGTGCTCCATCTCCAGCCAGATCTAGGGGCTCTGCAACCTTTTGCTCCACCAGAAGGACCGAAGCGGGCCAGATGGCTTCTGAGTCTCCCACACCTCTGCTTCCACCAGCCGTGTGTTACAGCCTGGGACTGGAGCAGAGCTGATCCCTGGGGAAGGCATCCGCATGGCTGTCTGGAAAGCGGTACGGCAGCCACAGCCAGCCCCACGGTGCTGCAGGGCATCTGGCAAGAGGACTTTCCTAGCGCTGCTGTTCTGCTTTCCTGGGACTGGCCCTGTCCAGCTGGGCACCGGGCAGGGGATGCAGACTTGGAAATTCAGCACTTGGCAGGAAGTGACAAGTAAAATCAAACACGTGAATGCCCAGAGGTCTGCGTAGGCTCTGGGGTTGTGTTCACACATGGAAGCGGCACAGATGTAGGTAGTTAAGTTTCATACACGCTACGGGTAAAAAAAAAACAAACTAGGACAGACAGACAAACACGGAAGAAGCACAATCAAGACCACACAGCCGGCCATGCACACTGGGGAAATTCGCCTGGTGAGCACCCAGATCAGGGGCATGGGCTCAAACCCTCCAGTGCCCACCCAGGCATGCAGATCACTTCTTGGAGAGGGGGAAGGATTCTGCCACTCATCACTGGTGACCTGGTGCAAACAGTAACGGCCTCTTTAGGGTCTCACTGCCTGGTCCATCTGGGTGAATGCACACAGCTCATCACCCACAGGCTTGCGAAGGGATTCCAGCAGCTCCAGTAGCAACTGAGACCTGCCGGGGAGATGTCCAAGGAGCTCTGCCAGCAAGGACACTGAGACCTGCTGAGTTGTGGGCCAAGGAGCTCTGCCAGCAAGGACTACTCCTGCAGCAACCATTAACCAGTTTGGGAGAAGGTGAGGGGTCAGTTTTCTGTACCCTCATTTCCCTACAGCTGTCTGAGGTCAACACTTATCCATGGTTTAAGTTTGTGTGCCAGCAGTGACTTCCCTGGGGACACCGTAAGTCACCTGCTGTGGGTCACCAGGCTGGAGTTCCTGCAGCTCTGGGGTGTCTTCCAGAAGGCAGCACTGCTGTCCTGCTCTCTTCCAGGCCTCCCCTTCCTGCTGCTCAGCTGAACCCCAGCCTAGGATGGCTGCATCATCTCAGGGTAGCAAAGGCGTAAGATGCTGCCTCCCCTGCCTCATGGGATTTTTGCTTCAGAAGGTGACCTAGGGATACTCCGCCGCTGGGAAGTCGTAAACCTGCCTGGTGCATCAATTGCACAGGGGGAGCTTCTGGGGCTCAGAAAGGGCATGTTGCTTCCCAGGGTGGCAGCCGGCTCAGCCCACCCTTGCTGGGGTCCCTCCCCACGGGGCCAAGTTGTGCCAAGGGGGCCCCATCTCTGCACAGACCTTGCTGGATTGTCCCCTGGGCAGCCTTGACAGGGGCACATGGGCTTGTCTGGGCCACAGTATGAATCCCATGGAAGCCCGAGGGAATTTCCTCAGTCGTCACCTACGAGCAGCAGCACACGACATCACAGCACAGGGACACGGACATGCTACCGGGGCACACCAGGGCAGGAGGGGGACACTCACATGCCAGAGCAAGCACCGCTTCCTGCTCTCAGCCAGCTGGGGCTGCGGGAGAGCGGGAAGCGGGACCAGCACCGGCGCGGGGAGACAAGGTGAGTTTGCTATGGGATGAGAACATGCTCACTTACACAACTCGCCCACCCTCCGGAGGCCAGAGGCGGTTCTAGACAGAGCAGCGCGGACATGCAGATGGAGAGCAGGAAGAGAGGCAATGAGAGAGAATGTTAGCTCCAGTCCGGGGCGGCAACAAGACGGAGAAGAGCGAACGGACTTCATCACGCTGCCCGAGGCTGGCACGGGGCCGAGGCTGAGCGGCGCCGCAGGAGCCCAGCCACGCCGTGGGGCCCGGGCACCTGGGCAGGGCATCCCGCGGCAGCGCGCACAGCACAGCGGTGGCCCCGCAGCGCCAGCAGCGCCGGGCAGAAAGGCTTCGCCAGCTGGGGTGGGTGGCTGAGCCCTGGGGCAGCTTTGGGAAGGGGCTATCCCAGGGGCAGTGAGGGGACCCGGGACATGGCCAACACGGGGCTTTTGGGGCCAGTGAAGGTCGGGACGTTCTGCACTGGCTGAGGGTACGTCCGTGTGTTTACTACGGGAAATGGGACATTCATAATTGCATGAATTCAACAGCCAAAGCCTGAAGGATTCGACAGTGCTATTTGTAACAGCTGGGAGGAGAGGGAGGAGGAGGGGAAGAGACAGGGAAGGGACAGGACAGAGATTGGGGAAGGGCAGAAGAGGGAGGGGAAGGAAACAACATATGCATGAGAAAAAATGCCCCACAGCAAGAACAAGAAAGAGCGGCAAATACAGTTCAACATCTTTTCTGACTTTACCCAATAGCTGCGTGAAGTGTTTTGCTTTCATGAGTGTGAGAATAACAGCTACGGCTAAAGGTCGATGCAATATTATTGGGGCCTTGCAAGTGAGTTAGTGTCTCCCAGAGGGGATAATCACAGTGCCTCTGGTACGGAGGCTTGCTTGCTTCTGTTGCTGAGGTCTCTGCTGCGCCAAAGGACTTGCCCAGGCTGGCAGGGGAGAATTCTGCATTTGTAAGCAGGTGGGATATGTCGCATCTCCTCACAGGAGCAAGAGAGACCTTGCACCCACTGCCTGGGTGCTGGGCTGCTCTACCGAGCTTTCTCAAACTTCATCTTGTGCATCAAAAGATCCCTCAGCTGTGGCTACCAGGAGGGAGCAGGAAGCCTCATCTCACCTAAGTGACACGGCCACCTCCTCTGAGCAGAGACTCCTTGTCTCCCTGCTCTCCACTGCCAGGGCCCGCGCTGTACCAGGGGCTTCCAGCAACGGTTCGGTTTCGCAAGGTGGCTACAAACGTCAAATGACCACTGCTTCTATTCAGAGTTTCGTCCCTTTTCTGCAGGTGAAGCGGCTGCAGGCAGAATGGGAAGAAACGGGCAGGAGCTGCGCAGAGCACACTGCCGTGGTCAGGCAGCCGTGCTGCTCCAGGCAGGGTTTGCTGGGCCAAATGGGACTGCAGGTGGCCAGCATTGTTGGGTGGCTGCCACATGTCACCCAGCGCAGGGCCAAGGCTGTGCTGTTTCAGCTGCAGGATCCAGCTCGGCGCTGCGCAGCTCACAGTGGAGACACTAGGGCAGCCCCAGGGCGGGCTGGCTGGCCGAGAGGGACTCGTGGTTATCCCCTGGGGAACGGCAGGCACCTCCAGGGACAGTGTCCCCACAGTGTCATGGTGACCAACCCGCTACGCTGCAGGAGTGATGTAGAAGAGCAATAGGACTTCTAAACACACTTGGAACACTCTCCCTCTCGTGCTTCTCCATGCAGGAGGGTCTCAGCCTCCAGCTACATTTTTTCCTGGGCAATTTTGCAAATGGTGCTGTAACTGGGCTGCGAGTCCTTTAGTCATGACTGCTTGCCTGCCTGTGCTCTGCCACAGAACTGGGAGAACTGGGAGCAAACCTGGGTGTCAGTAAACGTTTACAATAGGGCCAGAGCATTACCGACGTAAGAGCTGCTATGCCTTAACTAAATGTTACATCTCTTGCTGTGGGAAGCCTGTTTTGTCCTCCTCTGATCTCTTCTTTGTAGGAAAAGGAAATTGAGGGCTAGTACCCGTAGGAGACTTCCAGCCTCCTCATCTGTTGCCCCTGGGACTCTCCAAGCCAATCTTTCTCTAAGCTCTCACTGGAGTGTGCACAACTGTGCCAGACTGCCTGCAGAACTGCTCCGAGGTAGCAAGCAGGCCTCTTTCCATGTGGTTGTTTTACCTTCTGTTTGTTGACAAAAGAACTGGAATTTGAATGGGTGCCTTTGTATTTCTCCATACAAGAGGAAAAGCCCTTTTTCTGTGACTTCCACTTCTAGTCTGCTAAAGCCTGAAAGAACAGCCCTTACGGCTCTTCTGTGCTTGGGTGATAACCACAAGGTGGGACCTTCCTGGAGCTAAACTCAGCAATGCATGAACCTTCAGGCTTTAATTTTTCCCTTTTTTGGGCCACTTTGGCACTGACACAGGCTTGATGGGACCCAGAGCTCTTCTTATCGAGGTCTAGTCAAACCCCTCACGGCTCTTCCCAAGTCTCGCTCTGGACAAGCATGAGGCAGAGTCATGGTTTGCTCTTCTACTCACTCAGAGGGATGAGTGGATGGGCTGTGATTAGTAGATGTTAGTGACCAGATGAGGTGAAGCCAGCTGTGCTTGCTGTGACATTGACACATGCTGAGACTTGCTACCCACAATACCCCTGTCTCCTTGTAGGCAATGCACATCAATGGCAAAAACAGACCCCCGCCAGTCACCAGCGGCAGGAAGCACTGAGCTGGTGTCAGATCGGTGGGTCACCTTGAATTGAGCGGAGCGTCTCCCTGCAGTAGGTAGGTGCTCTCTCAATTGCTACATTTTTCACAGCAGCCCCTAGAAACTTGCTTTTCCACATACCCAGCCTCCATCAGGTAATTTCTAACCAGCCTGTGTTTCCCCACTCCCTTGCTGGCTGCTGAACCATGTCTACGTGGAAAAGCTGCAGAGGTGGACTGGGCTCAGGAGTGCCCCATCCTCAGCCTGACATCCTGCGGTGAACACTGGGAAAATGCCATGGCAACCAGGAGGGAAGAGCATCCTCCAGCCCGCTGCTCTGAGCTGCCAGCAGAATGTGTGGCGAGCCCTCCTGCCACCCGGGAGCCCCCACCACAGTGCCGGTGGCCCCGCTGCAGTACGCCTCCATGAGCAGCAGCCTCCTCCCACGGGGAATCCATGAAGCGAAGGATGCGTTTTTACAGTTACCTACAGAGATGCATTAAGCATCTTTAAATCCAGCTGCTGCAGGAAAGCAGGACGGAGACCTGCCAAGCCTCCATCACGGGACTGTAGGTTTGCCTTCCTCTTTGGTGGCTGCACCCAACACGTGAGAGGCGGGGTGCTCAGGGGACCCACTCGGGGGCTCACAGGACAGCATGCTGCTGTGAGCACCAGCTGGGACTTGCTGGCTTTGCGGCCAGTAGCAGCCTAGGGGCTCCAAGCAGGGCTGTAGGGATGCCCTGCATGGTGTTGCCGAAGGATGCTGCTGTCACCCTGCTCAGGACTCTGCTGCTCAACTGGAAGGCCACCTCCTCTCCAAAGCTCAGTGCAGTACAAATAACTTCCCGTATGCCCCAAACTCCCTCTAGGGAAGACGCTGAGAAGCGCAGATCTCAGCTGGCCTCATCAACACCCATCTCCAGCTTTTCACCAGCTCTCCATGGACAATTCCCTTGACGGTGGAAAGCAAGCTCAGCTCTGCTTTGTACATGAGTTTAGACACCATGAAAGACAAAAAGCCTACAAGGAAACAGGGGGTTTATCTGCAGCGGCTGAAAGCTTGCACCAGAAATGTTACACCATTTAACTGAAACAGAATTAATTGATGAGTTTATATAGAAAGAGGTAGCTTTACCCTAGGAGCTAAATGCCTAAAGGGCTTATTTTTCTTCTCTCTCTCTTTCAGATCTGTAGAAATACAAAGCAGTTGTGGGTTTCCAGAACAGCACCTGAAAAACTCAGTTTTGCATCTAAAATTCTGCTTCACATGATACATTTGGCACATTCGGCTGTTGCTTAAAGATAAACAAACAAGCAAACAACAAACAAACAAACAAACAAGAACCCTTTGCAAAGCACCCTCTAACCCAGGTTCTTGGCTGTGTTAGCTGGAGCCCCAAACTGGAACCGTGGTGACACTTCAGATGCTTCTGGCTTGAGTCAGTATGAGCTCTCATTTAGCTTTACGGGCTGGCTGATCAGCATCGCACCAGCCCTGTCAGCAGAGGTGGGAGGTTGAGATCTGAGTGTGACTATGTGCAATGAGGAATGACACAAAGCCTGATGAGGCTGGATGGCCATGGCCAGTCACAAGACAAGGGGACACTGAACACAAATGCCATCTCACACACGGTTCAACGTTGCACATTTAATGCGTGAGTCACCCTGAAGCGCATGAGTTCAGCCTCTGGTACTAATGCAGTTCTTCAGCTGGCATTTGCATCGCTAGCTATGACTCACTGGATCACTAATCAGAAACGTACACCTCTCATTAGTTAGCGTCAGCTTTATTGTGGTAATGGATGCCACACAATGAATCCATTTCAGTGTTCAGCAGCAGCTCTGAGCTGCGGGGTCCTTGCACTGCTCCTGCTCAGTGGAACGACTGCTCGGCATCTGCTGCTGCATGAGCTCTGTCCTGGGAATGGCTGTGAAGTTCAAGTCAGAGAGACGCTAAGACGTCTGGTCGCTCTCCTGCAGCTCAGCTTAGCAAAGGCTGCTGTGTGTTGGGACACCGGATCTTCAAGGATCCCGTTCATGTTAAACATGAAGATGGCTGCTGCTGGTCTCATGTCAGCCTTCAGAGACATGCTCTATCAAAGGAACGGTCAGGGTAGCTCCCAGCGGAGCAAAGTTCCTGCGCCCCCAACTCAAGAGTCATCGCTTATTCCCATGGGACAGTACAAATGGAAGTTGTCACTCTGCTGCCACTGTCACCGCCGAACTACGGCGTCTCAGTGAGGGCTGTGCGGAAGGCTGTCTCAGCAAGCGGGCACACTACTGCTTTGGGAGCAGAACCTTCCTGTGACAGCACGCAGTGCATGGGCACAGCAGCGCTCCCCTCCCCGTGCTCAGCCCTGGCCGGTCACACGGGGCCTGAGGAGCGGGGAGGATGGAATAAATGTTGTCTCTAGCCATTGCCTTAGCTCTGACCTTATGTTCTCATTCTCAGTATTTCTTGGCCTCTTTCTCAGTCCCTCTTGTCAAACGTCCTCCTGTGGAAGACCATCTTGGAAGGAGATACAGCCAGAGTTAGAGTTACGGAGAAAGCGGTTTGTGTCTTCTGCTCCTGGGGTCCCCAGCCGGGACCCTCACAGACCTCTGCAAGAGAAACGCACCAGGGCCTGCCCTACAGCCACCACGAGCAAAGAGAAGTTACCTGCTCTTAAGTGTAACTACTGTAAATTCAGAATTTAATGTGGTTAGAAAGAAGCTCCAGCCAGGAAACTGGCCACCACAGGCAAGCTGCTCCGCCTGCTTCAGCAGCAGCTGTAGCCCCCGGGGCGGGGGCACTGGCAGCTTGTGGATGGTTCCTGCAAGGGCACCTCATCATCCCTGAGGTCCGTAGAACTCCATGACACTGCTGGCTCTAGGTAAGAGCTTCACAACCCTTCCTGGAGCAGAGCTAAATGTAAGAATAATAGAAAAAGCTGCAGCATCAGGCCACAGCCCTCTGGTCCTCCAAGTGCCCTGCGGAGGGACTTGGGCAGGCTCTGGCTACAGCACCGCCCGGGCTTGCATGAGCAGTACCCTTCAGCTCCCGAGGAGATGCTTCAAGGGTGATCCTGGCTGGCAGCAGCGATCATGCCAGCACAGGCCCACCCTCCTCCCTAGCAGCACTGCTATAAATTTAGGGGTGGCTGTTGTGGGAGGTTTAGGCAATACTGTCGTTCTCAGGACAGGCCCAAGGACTGGAAAATGTGTCCTGAAATGGGTCATCTAAGCTTATTTAACTGCTCCTTACATTATTTTCTGAATTTACAGCAATTTCATAAAAGAGAGGAATTTTCACAATGAAGCAGAGTGGCTGACATCATTAAATATTCTATTTACAGCTGACTTCTTGGGAAATATTTCAAGTCTTTGACATCAATTGGGAGCATAAAAATTTCAGAGATGAAAGGCCATGACTTTCAGAAAAAAGAATGAGAACATTTAACTCCGCAGGACAGCTGGAAGTGCCAAACACTGGGTGGCAGGGTGGGCAAGGAGAGGAAGATGGACTGCACTTCCCTGGTGCAGGTGGGCAGGGTCTCTTACAGAAGGTGACATGCATCAGTACCATGTCACAGGGCAGGAGCTCCAGCACGGTCTGCTGCTCCTGGGAGAGACTGGGACGAGGACAGCACAGGAATCAAGGGGAAGCAGTGGTGGAGGACAGGAGTGGGTTAAAGAGAGGCGGAGGATGGAGAAGGGGAGTCTCCTAGAAATGGGGGGTACCTGCACATCTCTGTATGGGGAACAGCAGATCAACCATACACAGTGATCTGGATGGACATGGGAAGCAAGGGAAGGAAAGAGGGCAGGCAGTGGGGGCACTCCGTTCGGACTTCACACAGGTGTTTTTCACTGCTGGCTCTGGAGACCAAAGCGGGCTGAGGGCAGACAATTCAGCAGCCCCTCCATGGCCCCAAAACAGGTCTCAGCCAAGGGCTGATGCCTGGCATGGGTACACTGTTGGAGATGCCGTGCCTGGTTGCCATTAAAAGCTGATGACGCCCATGTTCTCTAGTGTCACTGAAGATGTGCACAGTCAGTGCTTTTTAGGAGAACGAGGCTTGGCGTGCCTGGTTTCAGAAGGGTCCCCAAATGCAGTTAAACTAAGTGCATTCAGCTCAGGACCCCGTGGTTCCCGACTGAGCAGCGCAGGGAGAAGGGACCACATGTGAGCCACCGGTCTCCAGGGAACGGCCATAATCTGCATTTGGGGCTAAGCCCAGACAGATAAAACTGTGTAGCTGGGCAAGATTATTCCACACTGCACCATTAACTGGGAGTTGGGTTACCTACTGAGAGGTGGGTCACTGGTACAGCCAGGCTGGCACTGCCAACACAGGCACCAGCAGGGAGATGTGAGCCAGCTGAAGGATGGAGCTACACAAACACTCACTCCCCTGGGGGTATGTCAGGATAGGACACTTTGTCCCCACTCTACAGCTTGAAATGTCACCAGCTGTGCTAGCACCACGTGGACTTGTAACCCATCACGGTGATGATCTAGTTAGAAAAACCTTTCCAAAACAAGGGCTCCCCTTGGCTCAGAGCTCCCTGCTGAACTGGCACCTCGCCGACCCCCAGCAACCGCCCACCAGTGATGCCAGTGGAGCTGCTCACTGTGGCTTTGCTACTGCGGGAGGTGTGTGGCTGCACCCTGAAAGGGTAGAGCGAGGTGGGACAGTTTGGTTTGCTTCCTGCCGTAACTTTCCATTTCAAAGCCTTGCAAGGGTTCACTCTCAAATCTGGGGCGCTAATTTAGAGGTTTTTCGTTTAGTTTCACAGTTAGGTGGGTAAGTCAGGATGAAGGCGTGGGGCAGAGGGGCTGCTGCTGCCATGGGGACAGCAGCTCGGAAAAAAGGCTGGGTGCCAGCAGGTCAGTGTGTAGCCTGGCGCTGAGGATGTGGGGCAGTGCAAGGGACACCAAGAGGTCAGCGCTGCTTGGGGAACGTAACGGTCACAGCTCCAGCGTGGCAGAGGGAACCGGCGTCTCCTCAGTGCCGTGAGGGTGAAGGAACCCACACAGGGCTTTGTAAGAGAAAAGAGGCTCCTGCATGTCCTGGGGTCCCTGTGCTGTGACCTTTCAGATCTCCTGGGCTGCTAGGCTCCACGCAGGTCTGTGTGGGGAGGAGAACAAGGGGTGAGAGGATCTACCATGCTTAGCGCTGCGTAGATGCCTCTGAGCTAGCAGCCAACTCACCAACCTGGAGATGTGTGCGACCCAGTACTGTGCTCTGCAGGACACAGCTGCTGTGAGCACCCGTGGGAGGGATGCCCAGCCGCACCCCCTGCCTGGAGCCACGTGTAAGACCCCCCAGCTGTGCCCTGCCAAAACACCTCCCTGCAGGTCACCAGAACTTGCTTGTTCCAGAAACCTCGCTGAGCTCTGCCTCAGCGAGCAAAGGTCGGGGTGGTGCTGCTGTGACCTTTCTAAGGGCTGTCACAGACCACCCTCATGACAGCTCCCACTCAGCCGTGACTGACCAGAGCTCTAATACATAGTCTGACAACATTTGGAGATCCTTTGAAATGAAAAGCACTAGAGAAACACACATTGTTATTAATTGTTCAGGAGCAAACATTTAGAAGTGAAACCCACAACTAAATACAGCAGCTTAACAATAGCATCGAGACAGAGGAGGGACATGAAACAACAGGAAGGCCATTTAAAGGGAAAAAGCAACAGTGAGAGCTCGCTACGTGTGCGGTGTGTAGAGAGGAGCCATGAACAAATCACACCCACTTCTGGAAAGCATGTCTCAGCATCGTCACCTCCCATGCAGCTGAGAAGTCCTGACATCTCTGAAATGCCCCTCAAAACACGCCCTGGATTCCTCGGCACAGTTACACTCTGCTTATGTACCTCCCCGTCCCCCTCACGGACGCCTAAGCCCTGCACCCCACCCCCACCCCTGGCCAGCGACCAGCTTCTTACCGTGCCGCGACCACAGGTGACTTCTTCCCGGGATCTAACGTGGACCCGGCTGGTTCCTCCCCCAGTGATCGTGTATCCTTATTCAGTTGCTGTAGTCGGGAACTTAGCTCACTGATCACAGTTGGCTTGTCATCATCAGCCCCATGGATTGGCCTGCTCTCCATGGGGTCCCCCCATAGCTTGGACCTTCTCTGAAAGAGGTAGCGTGGCCGGCCAATGCTGGCTGATGCCAGAGTGGCCGCATGTTGCTGGGAGATGAGCTCGCTGTCCGAAGACTGCTTCAAAAGTGGGTCCCTGAAAGTAACTGGCCCCTTGCTGAGCTGGGACTTGAGTTTTGGCTTTGGAGGCACTGGTGGCTTCTCGAGTATAAAAGTTTGTCCATCCGCAAAGGAAGTGTATGTGTCAGTAGGCTCCCCGCTTTCTGAGGACAACGTAGACATGCTGGAGACCGTAGAGATGGTGCTTGTGGTCTCCAGGTGATGGTCACTTGAACTTCTGGTGTCCACCTCTTCCACTCCCGAGTCTGCAGCAGACTCTGGGGCTACGGGGGCATCAGAGGGCTTCCCTGAGGGTGTTCCGCCAGTGGTAGAAGGTGCTACTGCTGCCGCTGGTATGGATGGCGTGCTAGGCGTAGCCAGGTGGCTGACTGGTGTGCCAGGGGTGGTGACCAGTACCCCGTTCGCAAACTCATCTGGTGGAGGCACCAGCCCTATCTTGGCCAGCTCCTCCCTGGTCTCTTCGTCACTTGAAGACAACTGAGCTGGCGGGAGGGTAACCGTGTAGGGCTCCACTTCTTCCTCCGAACTCCCTTGTCCCAATGTCTTGTCAGAGGCTGGACTGACTGGAGGCTTTCCCACAGGACTGGGCTGGGTCTCTGCTTTGGGCGACTCTGCTGGCTCTGTGCATGCTTCAGGGACAGCTGGTTTCTCCTCTTTTACCTCAAGACCTATCTCGTCTTGGCCATTACTTGTGGCATGAACCATGATGAGGCCAGCGGTCTTCTGCTGTGATGTATCCACTATGCTAATAATCATGGACTTCTTGTCTTCTTGTTTTTTCTCCTCCTTCCCAGGTGTTTCTGCTCTCACCTCAGTTTCTTTTCTCAGTGTGGACGGAGTCCCCCACGGGCCCTTAGTGGGGGCCAAAGTCCCAGAGTCTGTTCCGATTGCCCCTTTGCCTCCAGGTGAGTACGCAGGGGACACTAAACTCTCCAACTCCCCCCTCTCTGGTTCTTTGGTTTGGATGTCCACAAACAGGGGTGCTGCTCTGTCTGAGTCTGGGCTGTGGATCGGGGTGGGCGACCGGGATGGGACTTGAGTTGAGAGGGCCCGTTCCCTTGCGGCCAGCGCAAGCGCCAGTGGTGAGTTTGGATCCAAGGGCTTTCCTGTTAGGGGGTGGATGAATGTTGAGGATGAGCTGCTAATTAATGGCTTTAAAGCTGAGACAGGGGAAGGCAGTAGTACATCTCGGCTTCCTAACAACCGCTCATCGATAGACCTGGACTGCTGCAAGGATGGCATGTCGCTGCTGGGGGGGCTTCCTTCGATGGCCCCAACCGAGAGGAAGACAGTGGATTTCCGCCTCTCATCCAGACGACGGTCTCTGTCCTTCATGACTCCAGCAATGGCAGTGGCGAAGGGGATGCTTGTGGCTTCAACCTGAGCAATGCCAGTGTGGTGCTGATACTCCACTCCACTCAGGCGATGGCTCCTGCGGGTGGGAGAGGGCTCCCTTGTAAAGCCTCCGGTGATGGCCAGTGCTGCTCTCTCCTGCGCATCCTCCACTTGCAACTGCTTCACAAGGGGACTCTTCTTCCTCTGCGGCTTGGTGGGAGCAAACAGGCTGACATTGAACTGACCCATGTTGGCATAAGGGTTGTCAATCACTCTACCCTTCCTCTTCAGCTTCTCCGGGGGGGTTGCAGACGGGCCAGGCCGAGGGATCTCTGTTGGCTCCACGGGAAGATGAGAGGAATCCTGTAGGATTATCATGGATCGGGCCCTCTTCTGCCTTTCAGGGTAAGGAATGGAAGTCCTCGCCTGATCATACATCTCAGCTGCGCTAATGACCTGTGGGAGTCCATGGAGTTTAGCCTCTAGGCTTGGCTTAAAGCTTGATCGTATGGTATCATAGGCTCTTCCAGGGGGCGGAGGTGGAGAGAAGGATGGAGGGGGGCCTGTGTCAAAGTAATATGGAGAAGGAGGTGGGGGTGGGGCTGTCTGAGGTGGTGGTGGAATCCCATGTCCTTCCCTAACAGTGTCTTGCATTGATGTGCTCCGAGGAAACTTCCCATCTAGCAAAGAAGCAGCAAGTTTCTCGTCTTCACCTGGAAAACAAGAACAGTGAAGTCAGAGAGGACGTCTCCAGAGAACCCAGAGTGCAGCAGTCACCGCAAATTGGATATACGACATCCCTTTCTTCCCCCCACCCCAGTTCCTTTCCGAGGTGACTTTTCCCTTCATCTTTTATTTGCTCCGTGTAAGCGTTTGCAGTTCGGCCCTTTGCTCATGTTCACTTGGCACGGGAGGATGGCCACAGACTCTCACCATGTCTTACATTGTTTTAAATCTATCAGACAGTTGTGCCCAACACTTTCCAACCGGGCTGAATGCTCTGCAGACCAACGCGACAGTGACAGAATTGAACACTTGCTCGATCAAACCTCCCGACACCCAAGTGCCGATGTGCGAGACAGCTGAGCGCAACCAGGCTGTGCAACTCACAGCAAACAGTGCCATCTCCCAGGCGCGGGTTCTCGCGCTCTCCCGCTCGCTCTTCTTGTGTCACACTCCCCCCTTTCCCCCGAGGGGTTACATATGCTTCAGCACGCTAGACTGAATTCAGAAGCAGGGTCTATCCCAAACTTAGTTACATGATTCAAGAATTGGAAGTAGCCAAGGAAGCCAGATTCTCTCATTCTTACTATTAACTTACTACCTGGGTGCACAGTGAAACTTTTTTCAGGTACTTGTAATACTCAAGTGAAAGAGTACGAGAATCTTGCAAAGTAAAGCAATAGGAGGAAAAATCCATTAATATAGCAAGTACTTGTGTGGATGAGAGTTAACCAGCCTAGCCTGCTCCAGCCTTCTCCACCAGCCTGCCCCTCTTCACCGAGTCCCGCTTTGCTATGCTCATCACTTACTTGCCATATCTCCTTCTTTTCAGTCACAGTTCAGCAGTTTTCAAGGTTTCAAATTGCTCTTGAGAGAATGCTCAAGATGGCAGAAAGCCACGTTTTGGCACAGCAGCACATTGACCACCTGCTTTTTTGGCTCTAATGCTTTTTTCTGTAATGTCCACCAGCATTCAAAGTGCTTTGGCAACTGTGCCTTGTATTACGTTAGCAATTTCAGCAAATGCCTGCAGATGCAGAGTCCACTGGGTTCCCTGGAAAAAGGGAGCATTTTGGCCAGTGGGCACCGAACTTTACATCTCGTCACATTGTTCAGACTATGGCTGTGTTCAAAGCCATGCTATTTTTGCTGAACGCAGGCTTGGGGATTTTTAACACCAAGGTAGCATAATGAACTGGAAGCACGAAACAAGTTCAAAGAGAGACTGAACAAAGGTATGGAGGATGCACTTTTTCTGGGCTATTATGTGCACAGAAACCTCTGAAATGAAGACACAGCTGCCTGGGTGAGTATTCAGGAGAAACCTCCTACCACTGCCCTGTTTTCACTCTTTCCTGGGCATCCGCTTAAGAGCAATGCTTGAGACAGGATCCTGCACTAGATGGAGCCCTGGTTTGGTTCAGTGTAGACACTGACCTGTTTTAACAGTGTGAAGATCCAAAAAAACCCCCAAAACCAAACCCCATGCTTTTATGCTTATTTGTATTTCTCGCCTGGGAATGGCCAAGAATTGAAACAAGGAAATTTATGCAGCACTGAGCTCTGTTACCAGGCCCAGACTGTTACAGAACATGGTCTAGTGCCATTACAGCTTGTCTTACGGATGTGCTGACCATCCTGTAGCTAGGTACCACTGTGTCGAGTGCAGAGCTATTGCAGGAAATAAAATTTGAAAGCAGGTTCATCTTTCTTCGATCTCCGGATCTGCAAAGAGCAGACTGGCCAAGTGGCAGCCAGACCAGAGGAGAAACAGACACCAACAGTCACTCAGCTGCTGACCATGAAGAGTTACAGATTTAGTAGCTCCTGTTCTACCTGCTGGGGCTTCCACAAGCCTCAGCAGCACACAGCCCCTCCTGTGAAGTTCTTTTAAAGTGTTAAAAGCTAAGTATTTCAAATGAAGGAAGGGTGAAGGGGACAGATAACCTAAATGTATTCAAGGCATGGGTATTAGTTTTTCTTTTATTGTACATACCTGCTTCTGTAATTCTTTGTTTTATTCCCTCTATCGCCCACCTGTTACTTTCCTCTGCCATAAGCACCTGTCCTCTGTTTTTTCTTAAATGAGGTGGGGAACACTATGGAAAATGATATCCAAAGCACTACCAAGTTCAATGACCAGCTAAACATCTCAAAAGGACCTAGAAAGGAATGCACCAGCAGGGACTCCATGAATTTCAAGGACAGACACAAACTCCCACACCTGAGAAGGAAGCACCCCTTGCAACTGGACAGGCTCGGGGCTGGCTGACTGGGAAGCAACTCTGTGGAAAAGAACTCGGGGGGCTTGGTAGGCAGCGAGGTGAACATGGGCTGGCCCTGTGCCTTGGCAGCAAAGGCCAGCGGTGTCCTGGGCAGCGTGAACAGGAGCAAAGACACCAGACAGAGCGAAGAGGTTACCCCTCTCACTCCCACTCATGAGACCACACCTACAACACTGCTGCATCCAGTTTTGCAGCCCCCAGTACAAGAAATATATCAACAGCGTGAAGGGAGTTCAGTGGAGAGCCACCAAGATGGTCAGGGCTGGAGCTCTGGCTCTGTCTGGAGAGGCTGACGGAGCCGGGCTTGTTCAGCCTGTGGTAGGAATGGTTTTTGGGGGGACCTAACAGCAGCCTTCTGGTACCCATGGGAGGTTATCAAGAAGATAAAGCCAGGCCTTTCACAGTGGAGGACAAGAGGCCATGGTGGGGCGAAAAGAAGCAATGGGCAAAACCGAAATGAGAGGTTCTGACTGATAAAAGGAGAAATTTTATGATGAGGACAGTCGAGCAGCAGAACAGGCTGCCCAGAAAGAGTGTGCAGTTTCCACCCTTGGAGGTTTTCAAGGCCATACTGGATAGAACCCTGAGCAACACGATTTGATGTCATAGCTGACCCTGCTTTGAGATGGAGGTTGGACTGGAAACCTCCTCCTTCCAACCTCAATCATCCTTTGATCGTACGACAGAATAACAGTGGCTTCGTTACAGTCCTGGTTCCCAAGGTTGTAGCGGGAATAATACCTGTTCCCTGTGAAAATGAACGTCTCCTATTGCTTCTCAGCAAGAAAATCAACACTCAGGACAGATCACTGATGGGAGAGGTGGGAGGAAAGCAAATTCTTGGCAGGCTCTTTCCTCACTACCTGCAACTCACCATTTTGACGTAGCTCCTCTGCTCGCTGTATCTGCGTGCTTGTCATCTGAGTCCTGCATAAACAACCACATCCACATACTCACCTGCCTCTCCTCCTCTCGGTGCAGCTTGCTCGCTCCCTATATTCTGTTGACGACACTGCCTCAATACTCAGTAGTCGGCTTCCCCATCCCTCCTCCAGCCTCACGGATCAAAGGCACATCTAGCCCAGCGTGCTGCCTGGCAGTGGCCAGTAATAACTGCCTGAGGAAGCATATAAGAAGGCAGCAAGCACCAAGTGCTGCTTCGCCCCTCCCGAATACTCTCAGCTTCCAGCAATTTGCTGATCAAGAGCTGGCTGAGTCAGACTGCCTTTGTCTTTAACCCTTGGTGGACTTTCTTCTTCCAGATGCTTGGCCCTGCTCTTTGAACTGACTCGAGTTTCTTGCGCTCCCAATATCCTGCAGCAGTGGCTTGCCAGCCCCGCGTGCAGAATTACCTCCTTTTCTTTCTTTTGAAACTCTGTCAATCAGTTTAATTTGATGCCCACCTGGTCTGTAAAGACCTTTAACAAGGCTTTCTGTGAACTGTGTTGCTGTGTTATTATGTTCTCTTATTCAAATCTTTCACTACCCATTCCTACTGTGATAGCGAATTTTGTAAAATACGGTCTTCGTGATAGAATAAAAGGAAACTCCTCACTGATGTTTAAATGTGATCATGCTGGCAAAATGAAACCTCTCCCTTAACATGGAGAAGCATCTGTTTATAGTTAAGCATAAGACTAATCACTGCTGAGTTTTATTTACTGTCTGTGCAGGATATAGCTCTGCTCAGGGAGTCTCCAAAGTTGAGCAAAAGCAACCAGTAATCCTTTGGGAGCAGGCTTGAAACGTGATGTCTTGATTAAGTACTGAATTTATGGGTTGCGTTCAATCCTTGCAGAGCAGACTGGACCCTGCACAGATCCCTGCAGAGGTAATGAGCACACAGCTGGACAGAAATCCCCCTGCTGAAAGCAGTGCCAAGGACAAGGGTCCTCCCGAAAGGCAAGGGACCAGCTACAAGACTGGTGAAACCATCCTGGCAGTTTTTCACTTGAAATGGAGAAATAATCTATATGAGTTTGTCTAAAATGCTGGCAGCTGAAAGCACAGCGCTCTTTTATCCAACCCTATTCCTATTGACTGCAACGTCGACAGTTCGTTACTTGTAAATATATTCATTTTTCACTTTTATCTTAACACTTGCCTGTTGCTAAATGCTGCGTTGGGCAATGGGCAGGCCTCGGCCCAGGGGATGGGCAGGCTGCAGGAGAAGGAGCCTGGCCAACTCCTGCAGCATTCAGAGAATTTCTACACAGTTCAGGGGTACCCAAGCAATAGCAGAGCAGCCCTCCACCAATGCGCGCATCCACAGAACAGACTATCAGCCGACAAGAAAAGTCTCCACTGATGAGCCTCAGCCAGACTCTAACATGCAGCACAACACTGGGGGAAGGCAGTTCCTTTAAATTTGTAGCACCTGAACTACATTGCCCTTTCACTCCCTCTGATCTCAACCCAGCAACTACGCTGTTTGCCATTCCCCTGCGGTGCAGGACACACAGGGTGTCTGAGCTCTTTGCTTCCCAGCACACTCTGCCACCAGCAACCAAGCGCTCTCGCCTCCTCTACACCTCACACCGATGGTCTGCCAGATGAACGAGAAACCTTGTGAGCTATTCCAGGTTCTCAAGAGGGATGGTGGAGGTGAGAATGAGCAATGAGAAAAAGATAGCATCTGTCTGTCACAAATGGCATGACCCTTTGTGTGCTGCCCGTGACCTCCCTCTGTGCCTGGTCCATCTTCCATGTCCACAACTGGAAGATTAAACTTCAATGACAAATAAACAGACATGTCCCTTTGCTAACTGCCATTGAGATTTCATCTCAGTTCTCTTCAAACAGCGTATACTGTGTCTTCGTAGCAGTAGGGTGTACATGCTTCCTACAAAGAGCAACACAACATCACCAGGATCAAATGATGGAGGTGGGTGCATGCAGGGATAAGGAGTCTGAGTCAAAACAGAACCTCCAGTGACCAGCAAGGACCAGCAAAGAACCCCATCTCTGAGCACCTAGACTAACTGCTCTGAAATGAGAACCACGCTCCCTGATGCGCACCCGACGCGCAGCTTGGCAATGTCACAGGTCTCATGGCAACACCCCTTCTGCAATTCAGAGCATACTCAATGCATTATTAATCTCTAAGGAAAACACAAAACCTCTCCGTAATGCTTTTGGGCCTGTTGCCATAACAGCCTAAATCCCTGTGAGAATCTAACTCTGTGCATTAATTTGGGCTAGCTAATGAGGTGGCTCTCTCCAGAGCACGCCCTACCGTTCCCATCCTTGCTCTCCCTGTGCAGGGATGGCAGAGCAGCTCCCACAGCCTCCCCTAAGCTAGAGCAGAAAGATGCCAAGTGCCGTGGCTTTGCTCATGTCCGGAAGCAGAAAGCGGGTGCACATCACCATCCTCTGGTACACGGGGCTAGCATCAGCCCCAGGCAACAACAGAAGCAGCAGGAGGAGGAGTAAAGCCCACTGCTCTTCAGAGAGCAGTGAAATAATGGTACTGTTGTCCTGGTTTCAGCTGGGACAGAGTTCATTTTCTTCTTAGCAGCTGGTGCAGCGCTGTGTTTTGGATTTAGTATGAGCACAATGTTGATAGACACTGATGTTTTAGTTGCTGCTAAGCAGTGCTTACTCTAAATCAAGGACTTTTCAGTTTCCCATGCTCTGCCAGTGAGCAGGTGCCCAAGCAGCTGGGAGGGAGCAGAGCCAGGACAGCTGACCCAAACTAGCCAAAGGGATGTTCCATGCCACAGATCGTCATACCCAGTATATAAAGCCGGGGGGAGTTGGCCAGAGGCTGCCAATTGCTGCTCAGGGACTGGCTGTGCATCGGTCAGCGGGTGGTGAGCAACTGTATTGTGCACCACTTGTTTTTTTACATTTTACATTTTTTTTTTGTGTGTGTCTGGCCCCAACCCCCCTGCATTTTATTCCTTTCTCTCCCTCTCCATTTCAATTATTATTGTTGTCATTATTATGTTGATTTTACTTCAATTATTAAACTGTTCTTATCTCGACCTACATTTTACCTTTTTCCAGTTCTCCTCCCCATCCCACTGCGGGGGGGCGGGGGGAGCCAGCAAGTGGCTGCATGGTGCTTAGTTGCTGGCTGGGATTAAACCTCGACAACTGCGCTGGCTGCTATGGCACAAAGCTTAAATTGCAGCTAGGGTGAACATGAGAACCTGCATAGAGAGGGGAACATTGTGAGTTCACCCAGGATCAGGGAAGGACTGTCCCGGAGTGGGATGGGGGGGGCTGCATGCTCCCCCTCCGCTGGCAGAGCAGAACCCCAGTGCCTTTCTGAACACCAAGACACCACTTTGGAAGGTGCATCTGCTGCTGGCAGCCAGCGCCTGCAGCCTATCGTGTTTGACATGGGGATACACACTACTTCTATCCGTGCAAAACCACCATCTACATTATCCTGAATTTGCTCAGGGGAGAGACTTAGTGGGTACCATGACAGTTCTGCAGACTTTCAAGTGTTTTTAACTTCTGATGCTGGAGCAGATGGCGTGGTAGCTATCTTGGAAGCCTGACAAAGATTTTCTTTTCTATCAGCCTCCCCACTGCAATGCATTTCTTTTCTTCACATTTTTGTCAAAATAATTCTTCCATTCTGCTTTCTTTGCAGGCAGCCGAAGGTTAACAACCTTGGTCTCAAGAAATTTTTAGGTGCGAACATGAAATCTTTTGATCTTTTATCACAAGTCCCTGGGAAACGAAACCAGCTGTGTAATATATGCAAATAATTCAGAGCATTTCTTCACCAAAAAAACAAACCAACCAACCAACCCCTGCTTATTTTTCATCTAGTTCCTTACTTTTAGTAGTGATTTTTATCATGAAGTCAACTGACTGTACAGCGTATAAGCCTGTTCATTGTGGGAGTGAAATGACAGCTCAAGAAGGACTTCTAAAACAAGCCAGTTGCAACCCAATTTCTACTGTTTGGCTGTTTTCTATTTTAGCTTATCTGGAATTCCACAAAAATTAGCTGGTTTCTAAAAGGCAGCTGAAAACCTGCTTTTGATGTGTACTGTGGCAGGCAAACTGGAAACAAGAAGTTGCTGTCCCCTCCTCAACAGGAATTGGTCCCTTTCAGCGCAGACAGACACATGCCATCCTCGGACTGAACATCATCAAAAGCTACATGTTATTTTTTGCTGCATTTATTGTCAGGTTATGCTTGGATGCTGTGCTCGTGACAGCTGCATCGGCTGGTCTACAACAGGGCATCGCCAGGTCTACTTCTAATCCTCCCTGATGCAGATTAAATTTAGTGTTTCTAATCCCCTTGTTGCATGGTGTGTGTAGCTGTAACAGCTGGGAACCCCGTGCCAAGGATCAGGGTCTCCATGCTCTAGGTTCCGAACAAAATAGATGTACATGGGACATCACACTCTGTGCTCATGAGCATATAAACCCTACACACAACCCAACAAACCTTACCGTCGTATAAACCCTACAAACTTCAAATCTCCCTTCTCACAGTTCTCTGCATACAGAGATCCTTGACAGCGCACCTGCACGACGAGCATCACACAGCAAGGTGTGGGTTTAGAGGGACTTCCTGAGTCATTGACTCGGCCTTCACCAGCAAAAAGGAGCTCCTCACAGGCAAGTATTTCATATTTAATGTATACTTTTCCAGTTTATGATCTATTACTGGGTGAAGATGCTCTCTCACACAAGAGATCCCATTTAATATGCTGTTCAGCTGTTTGTGGCTTGATTGAACCTTGAACAACTTCTGCTTAGAAGCATCTTTCCCAGGCACCAAGGCAGTCAGCTCTGCTCCCTTTCTACCACGTACATTAAAAGTACTGCAATGCATGAGCAACTAATTAATGCCTACATTCACTTCCAACACTATCTCATCATCTGCTTGGCCCAGGTTCTATTGCAGCTCTTCAGAATTAGGGGAGCTTGCTGCCTGCAGATTTCATGGCAGGACAGCAGCTTTATCAACACAGTGTATAAATACACACCAGGGCAGTCCCTTAAACACCCACTCTTTTTTTTTTTTAAAGATTATCTCTCCTAATGTGTTTTTCAGATAAATCATACACACATTTTATTATCTCCAGCTATCTACTACGTTCAGATCAATCTCATTTGGCACTACAGGTACCAACTGCTCTCGTATGAACACGAACGTGAGGCACGTATGCACAGCAATTCTCTGTACGTATATTAAAAAGTACATTTTGAATGCTAACCCTTGCATTTTTCAACTAATTTTTGCATTCTTGCTGAGATTGCGCTGCTCTCAGCTGTAGCTCTAAGCAGAATTTACCTTCTACTCACTTATTTTGTGTGTTAAGACAATCTGTTTTGGCATTACCATTACTATCAAATGATGCCTTGGATTTACTTAAAATTAACCCTTGCCACACAGCACACCACCTTTCTCTCTGCCCCCCAGGTTCTCTAGCTGAGTGGTAATGCTGTCTCCCCAGCTCCGACCTGCACAGCCCTCAGACCTTACGAACACTGTGGCTTGGTGCTACCACCCAGATGAAACCCACTGATACACAAAATCAAGAGAAGAAAATGAGATGCTCATACTGCCATTGTGCCACCAGCCCTTGTTCACTCTGCCTCATCCTCCCGTCTCCTTCTTCCAGCGTATTTTCGGTTTTAGCTGCACCTTAAACCTTTCGGGGCTGCGTCTAAAGATCCTGACATAATCCTTAGATGACTGCCTGTTACAGACCCTGTCCTGTTTTTCCTTAGAAAAATTTCAGTTGTTACCTGCTCCACTGCCTCAGTCTGTGACAGCTCATGGTCACACACTCACCACCCATGTGCTCAGCACACTGGGTGTCCAGCCCAGCCACGACCACGGGCAGACAGAACATCACCCACCGATCCCTCATTAGCCAGCATGGAGGGTGGGAGAAACTCCCTGCTCCCTGACAGCGCTGTAAAGTGTAAAGACACTGAGAGAGCAAGGGACCTCTGGAGGTCTCCAGCCCAACCTTCTGCTCAGAGCAGTACCAGTGTCAGCGTTAGAATAGGCTTCTCAGAACACATGCAGCTTTCAAAGCAGAAATCATATTAAACATCCTCTCTTCAAAGATCTTCAGTTACAAGCCAGTAGAGAGGGCGGAGTTTTTCCTGCCGATTCCTGTGCAAGCATGAATGCTCCACGGGGATGACCTTTCCTCTTTAGGAAGGGATTTCCCCCCAGTTTGCCTTACCTACAGATTTTGTTCGTGGAATTCCTTTGCGCAGTGAAACATGGGGCTTCTCAGCTCCCGCAAGGACCCCCGAGTGTGCTGCCATACCCTGGCGTTCAAAGAGTGACTGGAAGAGAAAAAAAGGAAATTACCATTCTGGACATCAGCGAGACTCGGCTGAAAAGATGCCACACTTCCATCTCAGTCCACCTGATTCTTCTGACTAGGGGTGAAGCTGCGCAGCCAGGACTGCCACAGCCCCCAGAGGGGAGGCTTCCCTGGGGGCAAGGATGGGTCCCTTCCTCACCTCTACCTTCAGCAGTCCCTATTCTGTGCTGCCCCATCCCACGTGCCTCCAAAACCTGCGCTATTGCTCTTGGAAGGGTTAACCCTCCCTCCGTCTCTCCCCTGCCTGCTTCCCCTCTCTGCCTGCTCCCCTGTCTTGCTTGCCTGTTCCCCCTGCCCGCCTGCTCTCTCTCTGCCTGCCCGCTCCCCCTGCCTGTCCTTCTTCCCCTGCCTGCTCTCGGGTACTTTGTGCCCAGAGTGGGGTGGCACAGCGATGCCGACTCCAGCAGCAGCCTTCCTGCCGTGGGAAGGCTTCACTCAGGCCAGTCTCAGAAGCAGCCTGTCCCATTTTACCTCCTGCTCCAGAAGCTGCCTCCCACCGCCTGCAGCACTTTCACAATCCAGACAGCCTGGAGCTGGCAGCCCCACTCCTACTCCATCCATGCTTCCCCTCAGAGACGGCGTTTTTCTCTTGATTCCTCCTAATTTCCAGCTTCACATCCTGAACACTGCACCCGGACTAAGCTCTCCGGCTCAGCTTTCCACACTCCTTGAGATCTGCTCTTATGCCCTCCCCATGGCAATCCCCATACTGGTGAGCAAGTGCCAAACAGCCTGGGTCAGCTCCTCCACCACCGCCCCAGCTCCTGCTCTGTGTCTCAGCCTTTGCCCAGTATGTCCCCTTCCGCCCCCCTAGGGAAACCCGCTTCCCACCATGAGCCCGTCATGCTGGCAGTCAGCATCTGTCACAGCATGATGTGCCCTTCCCTCTCCCACCGCGAGCCCTCCTCTCTCACACTGATTTCTGCGGGCGTGATGCGCCGGCTTGTTGGTCGCTGCTTCACAGTGGCTGCCCTAGAATCTGCTTCAACAATGTCTGCTCTCAGTGCGGGCTCGGCTGCTGCCAAAATCTCATCCAGTTTCTCTGAAAATCCAAACATAAAAGCAAACAGGTTAGTAAGGGCTGCCATACCAAGGCAGGTCCCCTACGACAGGCCCATCCCCTGCGGCGTGGCTAAGCAGAAAGCGAGGGTCCCTGCAGGGAGAGCGCTCCCCAGGCCTGTTGAGCATGGAGCTGAGGAAGCTGCTGCTCAGTTGTCTCCTCCCCAGCCAGTGGCTAACACATGATTTTGGAGGTGTTGCTGGAGATGCACCGGCTGGGCACCCCCTGAGCAGCCTGCCTGACCCCTGGGGTCTGACCTGCCAGCACCCTGGGGGACCCCTCCGAGCTGTGCCACGCTTTGAGGAAGCCTTGATCCTCACATTACAAGAGCAAATTTTTGCCCAGATATATTTTTGGCATTCAGAATGAGACCGAGTTCCCCTAACTGGGTGATGAGGGTGTGGGCAGCGGCTGCAATACGGCACATGAGAAACCCAGGTGCTGCAGCGACCGCAAGCAACGCAGCAGTCCACGGGACTCTATGGGACTTGGGCTGGCTCCAGCACAACCAGTGTCACTCCACTGTCTGTCTGGGAGAAACTGGGACGTTTCCTTTCCAAGTGGACTCGTGTTCCCCAATGGCCCTGACAGAAGTAACCTGGCCCCGTGCACCTCTGTGTCCGTGGGTCCAGGAGCTCTGGGTGGGCGCAGGCTGGAGATGGCACTGCCTGCCTGGGCTGTGGTGCAGAAGCACCATCGGCAGAGCCATCACGGCCGTGGCTGTCACCCACGTGCTGACTCCCAGGCCTGAGCCGCGGTCCTGTCTCATCACTACAGACCTGCCTGACAGGCTGGGCTGGTGGCTGACGGCGAGAGACCCCGGTCTGCACTGCCCAAGGTGCCCATGGCAGGGGTCCCAGTCAGGTCCCGGGCCCATCAGTCATGCAACCACGTCTGTCCTTTGGGGAGCGGCTGGCCCCCCCCTGCTTCTCCCGCCTGCTGCTGGGAACATGCTGGAACACAGCACCAGACCCGGCTGCTGCTGGGGCTTTCTGTCTGGGGCTGTAAAGCATCCTGAAACTTGGGACACTGGGACGGGCAGCAGGCAGATGCTGGCCACCATCACCACTGACCCCTCCTGAGCTCCCTCTGCAGTGGAGCCAGACAGGTCCGGCAGAGCTGAGCTCACGAAGGTGGCTGGGCTGGTGCTCAGCCCGTGCAGGGTCCGCTCACGTGTGGCTGCCCCCTGCTCCTACAGCTGCCTGGGACAGGCAGTGTCCAGCCTGTTGGCTCCATGTCATAAATGGTGCCAGCTGGCCCTGGAGCACAGCTGTTGCACTGGCACAGTGCTGTGCTGGGGCTGATGGGTCTGCCTTGGCATTCACCATGGCTGGACGCCTCTACCCCCACGGCATCACCAATGCACCATCCTTCCTGGGGAGAGGGGACAACACACGCAGTGCTCATCCCATAAGGCTGATGAGCTCTGCCTGCCACCTTCAGATAAGGCTTGTAAAGCTCTGGGCTCCTTCCAGCCGGGCTGTTGAACTTGGGACTGCGAAATGTTGCCACTGTGGTGTGGGAGCTGCTGATCCTTATGATCTGAGTGACTGGGAGTGCTGTGACCATCAGGCCGGTATTCCTACAAAATCCTGCTGGGGGCTGACATGACTTATGGGCCAGCTTCAGCACCTCCACACACTGGCCACGGCAGCTGTCTGCATGGCAGCTTGCAAGCCAGCATTCCTGAGTTACAGAAACTAAAAACGAGTCCCAACTATTTCAGAAGCCCAGTCTGTGGGAGAATGAGTCCTACGCTAACACTGACACCAAGCGGTCTTTGCCAAGGGGACTTACATGCCCTCTGAGGCCAGCACCCTTGGTGGCAGGTACCCACTAAGGACCTGCACCTGCTCCAAGAAGTAAGCTTCCTTGGCACAAAACTTCTAGTAGCCAACTGTCTTTGTCTCTGGGGAACTTCATGGCTCCTCTTTCTCACTGCCATGTGACCCTTATGCTGTGCCCAGTGCAAGAGGCGCAGGGCAGTTCAGCTGGCTCAGTGGGGAGCTGGCTCATCCCTTACAGCCAAACACTGCTGGGCGACTGCGTGGACCTCTACCAGCCCAGCCCCAGGAGGGGACCACCCACAGCCTCACTGGTGTCTCTGGAAGCTGCTCAGGGCAGCCTTGTAGCGATGCAAGTTTGGGAACCCCAGTGCTGCAAGAGGAGTAACAGCGATGCTCAACCCTCTCCACCTGCCTCTACTTCCAGCTTTGTTCCACTTTCCATCTCTTAGTACCATTAGAGAATGGGGAGACAAATCATCACTAACTGTACTTTGTATCTACCATGTCTTTGCAGACAGAAGAGCATTCTGGAGTGGATCCAGCCTGCCTCCAGGCTGCTGGGGCAGGACACGAGGCAGTGTGGAGACACACTGAAGAGGGATCCCCCTGGAGTCGGTGCACCCTGATGGCCCTGGCTGCCCAAAGTGGCAAGAGCTCTCCACCACACACTTGGAGATGACCATCTTCAATGTCTGGACATCCCTGGTGACCTCCAGCTGATCATTCTGATGCATGAGAGGTCTGCTTTGCCTCCACCTCTGGGTACTGCCAGATCTGCACAGTACAGAGGAGGTCTGGGGAGATCCCTCAGAGATCTCACGCTTGTAAGCTCTGCTCAGCTTCTTCCCTATGCTATCACTGTTATGGTGGAAGAGTTGTCCCCTCACATTTCCTGTTCCTTGGGAAAGTTCTCTAGCTTCACATTACCAGGACAGAGAGTTTTGCTTCTGAAAGGCTAAGAACTGGGGTCAGGTCTCCAGGCTCTCTCCCCCCTACCCTGTGTCTGTGTTGGAGAAATGCAGGACTGCGTGCTGGCATGGGATGAGCCTTCCTGCTCCATTCAGGATTGTTCGTTACTGGCCCTCAGCCGTAGCAAAACCCTCCTGGTTTTGTACTGTTGCTCATGCAATATCCACACGGACACTGTGCAGTGCAGCTGTCACGTAAGGAGCCCTGCTGCGACCAGCTTTACCCCAGCTAGCCTGGGCACTGGCAATGTGGCCTTCATGGTGGGTGGCCCTCTCCACCCGGAGCCGGGACACTTAACAGCCAAAGTGGCTCTCTGCCACCTAACTGGGGTACACCCTCAGAGCTGCCACCAAACCCTGCCTGCAGTGCAGGTATGTCCTCAGGTGCTTCCTCGGCCCGGGACCGCAGGGAGCAGCAGGACACAGGACAGCCTGCGTAGAGGCGGAGGCAGAGGCAGCACCTGCACGGCTGGACATGGCAAAGAGCGTGGCTGACATTTCATCCGACTGAGCTCCAGAGGCCTGACCCAGGGGCTGAAGGAGGCTGCACCGAGGACCCCACATGTGGGGACATTTCTGTGCAAGGCATTTTCACCGTGGAGCAAACACAAAGCAAAGCGTAACACCCGGGGAAGTCAGCCCTGGGGATTCGATGGGCCCGGCTGGCAAACAGGCATTCCTGCCCGTGCCCAGCAGGAGCCCAGCATGACTGTGCCCATTTCTGCCTTTCTGCTACCCCGCCAGAGCCGCACGTGGCAGCTGCTCCCTGCGGCAGCAGTGCCGGGCAGGAGGCTGGCCCATGGAGCTCTGGTTCCCCTTGGGCTGAGCCTTTCCGTGACAACGACCTGGGCCAGTCCTTGGGGTGCACCGTGCGTGCCCGTGTGGGTCGGACTGGGTGCTGGCTGGGTGGCTGATGGGGAAGGGAGGAGCCCCAGGATGTGCGGTTTCACTCACCCCCTTTTCTTCTCCGCATGGAGGCTTGGAATCAAGAAACAAAAGACAACATGAATGGCATGCACAGTTCCTGCTTTCATTCCCAGCTCCAGCCTTGCTGCCTGCCTGCTGTGCCTCATCCCCGCACGCTCTCCTGCCTCCCAGCATGCTGGCAGGATCAGGCCTCGAGAGCGGAGCGTGTGCCTGCCTCGCCGGGGGCTCCTGGGATGAAGGCTCAGGCAGGGCAGTGGGTGTAGCACCTTGTGCACCCCCCTACGCTGCTGCCCCTCCACGGGAAGGCCAGTGCCTCTCCTGGCCCTGTGGGCAAGCAGGGGCCAACGCAGGCTGGGCTCGCTGCTGCCCCACTGCTGAGCCCTCTCCTCTTTGCTCAGAGCAGGAGAGCAGAGAGAAGGTGCAATGTCAGAAGGAAGACCAGGAGGTCTGGATGGCATTTAATGCCCAAGCCACGGAGAAATGCTCTTAAACCCTTTTAATCCCTCCCTGCTCTGAGGAGACATAGCAGTCTGCACATCTCCCAGAGCCAGTTTCCTTTGCATCCAGTAGAAGCCAGGACTGCAGGACAGGAGTGCTTTGTTAGCAGTTCGCTGGGAATCTGCTTTTCCAAAGGGACTGACACAGCATGGAGCAAGAAAACGTTAAGGTATGGCTGTGGGCACATGGGATGTTCTGCAAGCTGCAGGACAGGGATAGGCTTCAAGGAAAAAGGGGCAGGGACCATCAGACAAAGCTCCTTTTAAGAAGCTACAGGTAGAAACGTCCCTTTCACTAACATCACTGTCCCCTCAGAAAAGGAGATTAGGCTCTAAACTTGCATATCACTGAGGCGTGGGGATGCTGACCTGCATCAAAACTCCCCCTTTGCAGCAAAAGCTGGAGGATCAACCACCAGAAGACAAAGCACAGGAGGAGGATCCATCCCTTGTTTTCCCAGTGCCGTGCTCCCTGGGGATGCATGGTGGGACTGGCTATAGCATGCTCCCTGATCCACAGGACATGAAGTAGGGATTACCCACTACAATTTCCTGGAAAACGTGGACTAAGACCAGTCCCTGTCTACAAATCCCTCTCCTGGGAGACACGGGCAGCTGCCACTCCTAGCCCCTCTCCAGGTAGAAGAGAGGCACCGTTTAAATGCAAAATTCTCAGGGAGACCTAGAGGACTCATCTTTAATATATTCTCTGGCAGAGCTATTTCTCTGCTCTTCGTGACTTCCCTTTCCAGGAGATTGCTCCCCTCCCCCTCGAGCCCAGCAGCTCTCCTTGCCAAAACACATGCAAATGGGGCCCCCTTCCCTCACACCGCTGGGGGTTTCCAGGTCCCATGGTGACATTCCACACCCCACTGGGCAGTTGCAAGGCCAGGTGCCGCGGCTGGGGTGCCCGTCCCTTTGCAAAGGTGCCTGCATGATGCGCACCAGGCTCCAGCTCGGGTGTGATGTTCACCAAAGATGGGAGCATGCAGCTGGGGAACATGTTCTCACAGAGGCAACATGCATGTGCGTGCAAGCAGAGACCCATCACACCAGCTAGGAACTGCTTTCAGGGCCAGCAACCAAGAGCAAAGATATGAATGCTGGGGTCTGTGCAGTATCTGTGCAAAGGGATGAGAACAAGTGGAAGAAATGGGCTATTCTGAATCCTCTCCTAATGGCTACTAGTAAACACAGCACCTTCAGGCTTAGTAATAAAGGTCTGGAGAAGTGGGGAGCAAGGTGAATATCAAGGCAGTGGGCTCAGCATAAAATAAATCACAGTAGCCATCAACCAGCTGATGCAAGCCCTTAAATGCTGAGCTTTGTCCCTTCAAACCTGTATTTCAGTGTGAGCCCAAACCCTCAAGGTCTATTTCTTTCAAGAGAACCCTGCAGGGCTGTAAAGCCTGGACATGCATGTAGGACAGGGAGCAGAGCCGAGTGAGAAAGGTCATGGACATTCCTTCAACGCCCTGGAAAAGAGAGGGGGTGGTGGGGTCTCTGCTGAGGTTCCTGCCTCTCAGGCGGGTCTCCTCCCAGGAAGGACGGGAGTCTGCCACGCACAGCCCCTGCGCCATGGCCGGCAAGTGCATCTGTACACACCACCACATTCTCGTACAGCAAAAACATAAACACAAATAGCAGAAGCGTGAGCCAGGGCAGTGGGCAGTGCCGAGAGCGGCTCCTTCTTGCTGTGCTGATGCTCTTGGTGGGTGCTTGCAGTACATCCGACTCCCGCCCTGTGCCAGCCCTGAACAGCCCATCTCGGCAGAGCCAACCAAGCACATCAGAATGTGGCTGCCCCAAAGGCTCCCCCAGAAGGAGGGGTCCCTCCACATCTCCTGCCCAGCAGGCTGTGGAGGGCCACATGGCTGCTGTTCTGCTAGCCCGCCTCCCCGGCTGCGCCGGCGGAGCGCCCTGATCAGCCGTCCTGTGGGCTCTGCAGTGCATGGGGCACACATGCAGCAAAAATGGGCAAATCATTCTGTGCAGAGGGAAGGGACTGCTCTTTGGATGGTGTGTGAACACCGGTACTCCTACGGCCCTCAGCTGGTAGGATGCTACTGGGGGCAGCCCAGCGCACTGGGAAGCTGTGGGCTCAATGAGGTCACCAGAAAAGCTGGAAAGACTGAGGGGCTTCAGCACAGGGTACCTGGAAGCCGAGATGGGGTGGGGGTGGAGAGGCTTTAAGAGAATATAGGAACATGTAGATGCAAGCTGGGATACCAAAGCATCTGGAAATGTGGGTAGGCTCTGTAGTGACAGCAGAATGTGTGAGCGTGTGTGCATAGGCATGTGTGTGTGTAAGCAGGGAGGGCAGACCATGGGGATGCCAGCTAATCTGGCAGCATGTGGTATCTGCCTGGAGGCAGAGGAAAATAAAAATGAAGGGCTGTCTGTCTGGAGTGCAGGAGGAGCAGGGTGCCTGATGGATGGGGCATGGGGGCAGCAAGCCTCTCCACAAGCATGCGGTGCCAGGATCCTCCCCCAGGCCAGCTCTCCAGGGAGGTGGCACTGAAGGGGTGGACTGGCTCTATGGGGGGCTCCCGCGTCCCTGTGGCAGTGGGCTCTCAGCCCCCTGTGCCGCTAAACACGACAGAAACTTCAGCACAGGAGGCGTGTGCATCGCCTCGCGCTTGTGCTCATGCACCCCTCGGGAAAACGGACGTTGGGCAAGTGTGCTGCCTGCTCCGGCCACGGCCCTGCATGCTCCTCATGCACCCCTGCATGCATGCGCGAGCCCCAGCTTCTGCTTACCCAGCTCTTCCAGCTCGGCCGTCATGGACTTGGAACGCAGCGTCAGGGTGGTGCTGGGTGCTCTCTTGGGAGGCGGCGGAGCTGAAAGGAAGAGAGACGGCATTTTGCATTTCTTGTCCAGGAACTTACGAGGAGTGGCCAGATGCAGATGCCACTTCTTCTCCACAGCCTGGATCTCCTCGTACTCGCGGGATGAGGAGTCGCACTGCTGCAGGATCTTATTGAGGCTGCGCGTGGAAGCAAACTTCTTCATGGTCTTGGTAGCACAGTCCCGGGGCACGGGGCAGGCCCCGGCACTGAGGGGCTGGTGGCTCCCGCAGGCACGTGCAGGCTGCCCAGGCTCCCACAGCCCTCAGCAGAGGAGAGTCCAAGTCATGTCCCCGGGCTGCACCTGCCCCCCTGCAGCTACCGGAGATGCTATGGCTATGAACGCCTCTCGCAAATTAAATCTGTCTCAGGCAGCTGGCTGCCTGCCTGTGGGACTCAGCAAACAGCTTTGATGGCTGCTTCCCCTCCGCACACGCCATGGGTGGAGGGTAGGAGGGAGAAACAAGTCCAGCAGGCCTGATCTCAGTCTCTCGTTCCCGCCTCAGTGCGGCGCATCCCCCAGCGAAACACAGCCCACCCACCCTCCTCTGCTGGCTCAGCCGTGTCCAGGACGGGGTGAGGGTCCCGCGGCCCTAGCGAAGCGCTGGAGGCGGCCGGCTCCGTGCCGGGCAGCGGAGGCACATGGCCAGCACAGGGCGCGGTGCTGTGCCGGGGCGGGGGGCTGCCCCCGGGGGCTGCCTAGCCGGGCCGGCCCGTGGGGCTGCCCCGGAGGCGCTGCATGCCATGAGCCCACCGGAGCGGGGACGAGTTGAAGGCTCTTCCTCTTCACTTGGGGTGCCTCCTCCTCCTCCCGCTTGCTTGCTGACAATGCTGGATTCAACGCTCAGGCATTGCCATGGCAACCAGAGCTTCAGGCTTTGCTGGCGCTGCCTGCATCAGAGACCCCAACAAGGGCGGATTCAGCCAGAAAACGCCAGTCCCACACAGGCCTCCATCACCCCCAGGACCAGGCGAGCTCCAGCTGGGGGTGTCCGCCCCCAGCTGTGCTGCAGCCAGGGTCCCGCAGAGAGGGCTCGGCTCCGGTCCCCACACCCCGTGCTGGAAGAGCAGCTGTCCAGCTCCGTGGGCTCAGGGCATGGGCAGCACGCAGCGATGGGCAGCGATGGGCAGCAACGGGCAGTGATGGGCAGCTGCTCACCGGCTGCAGGGCTGGAAGCACCAGGAGAAGCGGCAAGCAGCACCAGTGGTAGTCCCAGCACTGATTCCCAAGCCTCAGCCTTTCCCACAACTCGTGCTTTTGCGCCGTGACAATATAATTGCAGCTCTTAGTGTCAGCGTGCAGAGCTGCCTCCCTCCCCCACGCCCCGCTCCCATCCCCCTGCGCCTCCCGTCCCCCTGTGCCCCGCTCCTGTCCCCCCGCACCGGGCTCCCAGATGCCCTCCCCCCAAAAATGCTCCTGCCCCACAGCCTGCCTCCCCACACATGGCCTGGCGCAGGGTGCTGCAGGCTGCTCCCAGATGTGCCTCTGCCTTCCACAGCTGGTTGCCTGTGGAGGGGTCCTACCCTCCACAGCCAGCTGCTCCCAGATGTGCTGCCAGCCTCCCCAGCTGGCCATCTGCAGGTGTGCCTCTGCCCTCCACAGCTGAATGCCATGTGTGTGTCCCCTCTATACAGCTGGCTGCCTCCCATCCAGCTGTCCTCCAGATGTGTCCCTGCCCTCCTCAGCTGGATGCCCCCCTACCCCGAGGGCTGCCTGCTCCGCTGTCCGTCAACACATCAGCCCACCACCAAACTGCCTCTTGAGCCCCACCGCTGGCTGCGGGTCTCAGCTCTGACCCTGGTGACCATGGGTGATGGGGCGAAGGCCAAGCGCCTGCGGGTGGCCCCATGGCTGCCTGGGCTCCCCTGAGTGAGGGCAAGTCCCACAGGTGGCCAGCAGCCCCCGGGCTGGCTGTGCCTGCAGGAGCTCCCAGCCCCAGCGACTCCCTGAGAGTGGCCGGGCTGCACCTGCACCCCCCGCCCCACCATGGGGGCTGTCCTCCACCACGGCACCCTCTGCACCCCCGCGGGCACTGTCCTCCACCCTGACACCCCCTGCATGCCCACAGAGGCAGTTCTCCACCCTGACAGCCCCACGCTTGGCAGGGGCAGCTCTCCGTCACAGCCCCCCCCTCCCCCCAGTGAAGCCGATTCTCCACCACGACCCCCGCCGACACACCGAGGCAGGGGCAGACCCCCACCACGACCCCCTCCAGGCCCGTGGAGTCTCTGCGCTCCGGCACAGCCTGCCACTGGCACCGCGGGCTGCCGGCACCGGCGGCAGCTCTGCCCGAGGCAGAGCCGGCTCCAACCTTCACTGAGCACACACAGCTCTGGTGTGAGAACGGAGCTGCTGGTGCCCTGAAGCCTGGCCACGGACAGGACCTGCAGGAGGCCTGGCCGGCAACCAGCTGTGCCCAGCATCCCCAGTGTCAGCTGCAGAGTTCCACCACAGCCCCTCCGCCCGACCACCGTCCCCCCACCCTGCTCCAGCCAGTGTGTCCGCACATCCCGGTGCGGCAGTGCCGTGTGTGCGGTTTCTGTGCCCGGAACGGCCAGTCCTTCCCCCCATGGTGTCCCCCCTCCTCACCAGCTGCAGCTTGGCAGCCTCACAAGTGCCCACCGTGCTGTGGGTACGTGCTGTGGGCTCCTCTGGGCAGCCCCGCAGGTTTCTGCACACCTGCTTGCATTTGGGCAATGCAACCCCCCATTCAGAGAACAGCAGGACTGCACACCTACCCTTCTTCCGAACAACTTCTTCTGATTCTGGCTTGCGGCTGACGGAAACAACCTTCATCACCAGGTGGTTCCCCCCTTGCCGGATCAAGGAGACCACCTGCTTGTGCCCCACCTTCACCACGTTGACACCATTCACCTAGGACAGAGGAGGAGAGCAGCGTGAGGGCTGGCTGCCACAAAGAGAGCAGGCAAAGGGCAAGACTGACGGATGTCAAGCCACAAAACCACCAGAGACTTTCCCTCTCTCTATCTGTTTTTAGTGTCTAGCACATTTTCATTTTTAAGCTGTGACACCTGTGGGGTGTCACCTACCTGTGGCCACAACCTTCTGGAGAAGCTGAGGAAGCTGCAACAGGTCAGTGCAAACCAGTGTGCACCAGGGCTGTGGCCGGGTGGCAGGAGCTGGACCTGCCCCTTCCTACCAGGCTGTTAAGGCAGATCACTAAAAACCGGGCATTGCCTCTTTCTTTTGGGGTAATTGGTAAGCACAGGGTGGGTGCCAGGATCTGCAAGCCTTGAGCTGTGCCACAGGTCTGCTAGAGGTGCTGGAAGAGCACAGGCACCCATGCGGAGCGGTGGGCAGAGAGATGGCCCCCAACAACTCAGCTGCCCCATCCCCACCAGCAGCAACCCGTGGCTGAGCGACTCCTGCGAGGGGTCTACAGGACATGTGCTGACACGCATTCCTGTTGTGGTTTTTAGCGATAGCATAACCTATTAAATTCTTGAACAACAAGCACTGGGCTGTGATGGCAGGCTAGGCAATCTCCAAGACACGAAACCAAGAAATAAGCTAGAAAATGCAACCTCTGTACTTGGGCATCTACCAAGTAGTAACGAACACAAGGTTCTCCATGGGGCATTAACAGATGGTCCCTCACTTTGGGTAGCTGAGGTTTAGGTGTAATGGGGAAGAGGATGCTGCAGTTCAGCTGCTTCACTGCTGGAAAAACCGGTTTCAACTTTTGTGGCTGAAGTTACCCACTTTGTAAAAAGAACCGGATATGTTTGCACACTTTGGCAGTCGCTTTTGAAATGCGCTGTGCACCCCAGGACTGTTGCCACCCTAGGCATAAGATAGTAACTGACGGCAAATAAGAGACAAGTGATTATCTACAGGCAATAAATATAGAAGCATGTATGTTAATGTTTACGTTAATATTTATGTATCCAGAAGTGGAACACTCAAAAGACAGGTAATGACAGGATTTAGGTTGCCCATGCAATATTGATTTTGTTATCCTGAGTTCAAGACCAGAAGCATTATAGCTAAGCTGTTACATGCCACCACATGCTTCACGTCTCAAAGACACCAGGAAGTTGAGAATTTAGCCTTTCCTCTGTAGGTCTGCTCCAAATGTTTAGTAATTCCCACCTTTTAAAAAAAGAAAACACAAAGCCATTCCTGTATTACTATCAAGAAATTGGTTTCCAGTCACAGGGTCTTGTGCTACCCTTCCTCACGCATTGTCCCACCTCCCTCACCGCCGGCACCATCTCGCTGCCACAGCGTGGGGGATCACAAGTACAACAGACTGAGATGCAGAATTATCCTGGATGCTGGAAACCAGTGTTTGAAGAATGTTTGGGGTTTATGCGTTTCAACTCCAGCTGGAGATGTTTTGTCTTTAGGTTAGACTGAACCGTTGTTTAAATGATTAAAAGTCTGTAGGTTGTAACATTTGCAATACCTGAGCCATAGTGCTGTTTTCCATGAAAACCCATAGAAAATATAAAAATGAAAAAAGGGCTTGAACTACATTCTGAAATGGAACATCAACATTTTCTAAGATGCAATGCTTTTCAAATGATCATTTTATTTCAAATATTCAATTATTCAACTGATTCAAGTGTGGTTATAATTGATTCGGTAATTATTCAATTTGCATGAAAACACATGTTTTCCTCAAAATTTGATTTTGATGAAATCAAACCTACTTTAGTTAAATTACCTCCTAATTTTTTTTTTTTTGAATGAACTGGATGGAATGGATTGAGTCCCAGAGCACTGTTATCCTGTATTTTCTCCTGATCCTAAATCACTTCAGCAGTTTTTCTTTCCAAACCCTTTAGATTCCAAAACACCAGTTCCAAAGCCAGTGCAGCCCAGGGCTGTGTGGCGTGTCCCCAGCACCACAGCCCCTGGGTCCCCTGTGCATCTGTTATTTATTACCTGTGATTTCAGCTTTGTTTCTAGAACATGTATGAAATCACTGAGCAGTACGAGATCTTAAGTCCTGGAGAGACCCACTAGAAACCCGGGCCAGCGACGATTCCTCTCTGACAAGTCCTTGCCAAGACCTGTCATCTGGCAAATTTGTGAACCGCTTCCCATGCGCTCTGCTGGTTTTGTACACCGCAAGTTTTGTAATTGGGATGTGGTACAGTGGTAAACAAAATCTATTAGATGTAAACGGTTACCTTTATCAAACAAATCTGACACCTCAAATAATGAAATGAAATTAGTTTTCTGCTGGTAATTATATTCTGCTCTAACTCTTTATCAACTGCCTACAGTATCTGGTTGCTTATTTGTTGCCAGCAACTGATCTCAGGCTCACAGGTTCATAATTAACCGGATCATCCCTTTGCCCCTTTCCAAAGGCCAGCACTCTGCCAGTCTCCTGGCATTGCCCCAGCATCATACAACTACAAAATGCAAATACTGAAAAATTACCACCTGGAAGATGCTTACAGCTCCAGTTACTAATGGCTTGGAAAGTGTTTCATCATCTGCATGTGATACATGCACATCACCCTGCTCTCTTCCAAATAAAGAACTGAAATACTGACAGAACATGCCTGTGCTTTCTGTTTGATTTTTAGTCATCCAAACTTGTCCACCCAAATGGGCAGCAGTTTATAGATTTTTTAGGTTACTCAAATGCAGAGATGCAGGAGTGGGAGGTTTTGACCCTCCGGGATGGAAAGGCAAGACCTTCTCCTCTGCTCCATCCTGGTGCAGCACTGGCAGCCAAAGCCTGGGTACATGGTCTCCAGGAGAGCACAGACTGCTGTGGCACCCACCGCCTGGCAGAAACATGACCTGAGCACCTGTATTCTGCTGGTGTTCTGGCAGGCTTTGATGTGTTTGCTGACAGTCAAGTGACAGATAGAAAATGTTGATTTTCAACTGTTTGTAACTCAGTGAGATCAGGGATGAGGAAGAGGTACCAACACGGTCAGACAGCTTTTTGCCCAACATGTTTCAAATGTGCCCATAGATGGACAACTCCTACGGAAGCCATAAGATTTCAGGTCAGGTCAGTATTGTGCAACTCCACCACCCATCGCCAGGCACTCTTTGGCTGTCTGGAGCTCAAAAAAGCAGCCACAGGGAGATCAACACTGGCTTTACAAAGCACACCAAGGACCAGCCATGAAAGACAAGAACATGACACTAGCCAGTAAGTGCACCGAGTCTCAGTGCCACACTTGCTCGGGACCACCAGCTGACTTGTCCCTGTGACTCCCCAAAACACCCCTGGCCGGAAGGGCATCAACCCAAAGCCACAACCAAACCAGCCAGAAATGTGCCAGAGCTTTGTGGGTTATAAAATCCACAAAGGAATGTGAATAATTTGGCCTATGGGAAAAAAGAACATTTCTGCTGTTGTTCAAAAGGGAGGGAACAGCACATTAAAGGTATTTCACAACAACCTCAAAGTATTGGTCCCATGCTGCCAGGTCTTTTCTGTGAAAGATTAAAACCAAGCAGGTGAGCAAAACCCAGGAAACTGTAGCTCAAGGAATGACATCTTGCAGAAAGCAGATAAGAAAAGCAGTCAAGAAGCTAAAATAACATAGGAGCTCAAGAATGAACGTTATACAGCAAGGCTAACCACAGGGGAGACTGGTCAGACAGTTGCTTGTACTATACAAGAATGTCTGGGGGAAAAAACAATTTCTGAAAAATCCAAAATTCTGATTCAGCCCCAGTTCCTGGTGATACCCAAGAAGATGAGCTACAGAACTCTGTAGCCACAAACAACTTCGATTAAACACTCATGTGAGCAAAGTTTCTCTAACAGTTGCTTCTGAAAAAAATCAAAATACAAAGAGAAGAACATATCTGATAAACAGGTTAGCTCACCGAGAAGATGGTGAGAAGGTTTTCCATTCTTTTCCAGCTTCAAAGCTGCACTGAGTCAATATGGCATGACAAACCGCGTGTGCTGAGATCACAGAGCCTGGCACTGAGGCTGGATTTCTAACTCACAGAGAGGTGAATGCTCATCGTCAGTGAGTGAACCACTGGTTCAAGACACTGTTCTCCAGCGGGAAGGGCTCAGGACGCTGTTCCACAGACACCTGCAGCCTACCCACCGGCTGCCAGGTGAAGCCACAACAGACGCCGGGTGTAAGATGCCCGAGAGAGAACAGGGGCTGCTGTTTGCTGATGCTGCTGATGCACCGAACAGGGAGAGGATCTCAGCCAAGCCATCCCCCACTTTCAGCAGCAATGCCACGTCAGAACTGCACTCTCAGGAGCACAATACCATCTCCCACAGGGGGAAGAAAAGCACTTAAGACGTAAAAAGAGGAGGTAGCAAAATGAACAAAGCAAACTTTCATCTCTCCGAGCAGACCCATGCAAGGAGGATCCCTATCATGCAGACAGCCTGGGGATGTCTGATGATGTTGGAGCGACACAGGGGAATTGCCTGAGACACACACAAAAAAATCAGCTTTTGGTCCCAGTCTACGAAGTGCAGAGATGAATCTTCAAGAAGGCCGGCAGCTGGGAGTCCTTCCCATTCAATTAAACACTCCAAATGACTGCTGGCCCTCAAACAGGGAGGTTTTGGAGTAAGAAAGATCAGACAGGCAGTGGTGGAAACACTACTGGTTTTCACCCAGCAACAAAGAAAAATTCCAGTTTCTTGGACACAACTGCCTAATGAGGATGCCCTGCTCTTGGATATATGCTTTGGCCTGGAAGAAGACAACAGATCAAGAGTCAAATCATGCAGAAAGCATCTACAAAACATAAAATAACAAACATAGAAATGTGATGATACTATGTCAGAGTCCAGGCATTATAAACTGCTGCAACTACCTTCTCAGTAGCCAAGTGATGCATCAGTGCTGGTGAGCTGCAGGAGGACTCCCAAACTGAAAGGGCACGAGGTGGCAGGTGGGTCACCATGCAGATACATGCAAAGTAACGCTTCTGGGGAAGAGCCATCTGAACATGCTGCATGATGCTGAACACGGACCTGGTGGGTACAGCTCCAGAAAAAGTCTTGGTGCCGATACTGACAGCTCTCAAAAATCATGGGATCAGTGCAAAAGAGCAGCCAAAAAAGCCGACAAAATATATCAGGGAAGAGGTGGAAAGCAAGGTAGGCAATGTCACTTGGGGCTATGCTGATCCTGCATGTGCATGCCTTCATGTGTGCAGGTCTGGTTCAGCATCTCAAGGAGGAAACAGTGGAACTAGAGAAAGGCCAGAGAAGGGCAACTAAAATGGTCAGGGGGATGGAGCAACTGTCCTACAAAGACAGACTGAGAAGGCTGGGACCCTCCAGTCTGGAGGAGAGAAGGCTGAGGGAAGCACAGGGCCAAGGCTTACAAAGCTCCCCAGGGCAGTGGATACCATGAAGGTGGAGCTGTGGTCTACCAAATCCTGCAGAATTAGGAGGAGAGGGCTCTCAGTGAGACTAGTGGCAGATCAGATTAAAACAGACAACAGCAAGATGACTTTATGCAGCAGGCAATGGTCATCTGGAGCTGGCTGCCACAGGAGGCCATGGAGGTGGGCAGCACTGGCAGATTCAGAGGGAGATTAGATGAATTCCTGGAGAGCAGGTCCTTGCACAGATACTAACAGGACTGAGCAGAGTCATTCCTGTTCAAGTTCCCAGTGCGATGACAGTGGATGCTGGAAGGCACAAGGGGAACGGACAACTCAAAACAGCCAGGCACATGTACTTTCTTTAATTAATAGCATCTTGTAATGCCACTGTCGAGGAGAGGGAACTGGGCTAATGGACCATCAGTCTGATCCCTCCCAGCAAGCTGGTAAGGATATGAAGCTTTAGTGGTCTGCCACAGGGGAAAAAGCCCCCATTCTCCTGATCATCTCAGTAGCTTTTCCATGCTCCTTTTCCAGCCTAAACGAATCTTTCTTGAACACAGATCTCTAGGGCGGTGGATATTACTCCAAATGAGCTCTTAAGTGACATGACTGATAGCCCTAATACTTCCCCGCCTTGTGACTGACCAATTAACCCCTACAGCAGAAGAAAGGTCTGAAAACATAGGCAAGAGCTGTGCCCTTGAAGTTCAGGGAAAAATGTAGGGAATGACTTCCCTGAGCTGTTGCAATGAAAGCTGAACCAATCTCAACATCAAAGGGACTGGAGTGCGGCCTGTGTTTTAGATCAACTGGCTACAGCAGCTGAGTGGATCATCCAGCTGTACTGGCTGAGGGGTCAACCAGCCCTGTAATTCCACCCTTGAATCAACGAGAAGAACGCAAAAGTCTTCCTGAGTTAGCAAGACTAGAATGGGGCAGAAGGACTGTATAACTGGATTAGCCCAACAAAGAATATAAAACCTGAACAAACAGAAGGACCTCAAAGACAGCAACGCACTTAAGATGGTGTGAACCCACTTACGCCTTCAAGGTGATGGGGGACAGCCAGTGTCGTGATGGTGAGCAGATTACTGGTAATGAGAATCACATCTGTATGGTGATTCAGCTGTACGCTGCATCTGCTACACTCTGCTAAGTGTAATTTACATTTGCATTTAATTTAAGTACATTGCTGTACCACTCTGCTAAATCAAAATCTTGTGTAATGGCAAGTAACTTCAAGCAAACTCAGTATGAAACACTGAATCCACCGGGTGTACAATATCTAAGAGCGGCTGGTCAGGGTACTGGACCGTGACCTGGGTTCAGCACATCTGGCTGTTCTCAAGCGTGAGAAAACTTACTCCTCAAGGAGATGCCACCTATGTGGAGATCCATGGGACATTCACGCAGTCCCTAGCACGGTGCTGGGACAAAGAAAATGTTCCCAGCTGAAGTCAGACTGCAGGAAAAAGAGAACAGAAAACCCTGTCCCTGTGCAAAGAAGGAATCCTTTCACAGCGCCCAGTATCTAAAGCTGTAACAATGCAGTGTTTGATGGTTGAAGGAGGATAAAGGCACTATTCCTGCAGCTTCAGCAAGCATGCTGTGGCCCATTCTGGACACTTCATTACTCGAATGATGTTAACCAGCGAGAAGCAGCTTTGAGAAATGCACACTGTTATCAGAAAATTACAAGGGCTGAGTTCTGAGGAAAGACTGAAAGAACCACGCGTTAGGTGGTATCCGTCTGTACCCTCATTACGCGGTATCTCTCTGTACCAAAGGAGCCTGACCTGACAATGAATAACCTGAATCACACACATTCCCAGCAGTAAGAAGTTACTTAGAGGAATGTAAGCTCTGAAGCCTGAATGAAGTTTGTTCTGCTCCGGAGCGCCGTTGTGGCCATCCACCAGAAGAACAATGGGTCCATCAACTAGGACATGCACACATCATCAGGCAAAACTCAGGGGATGTCGGGGGTAAATCTTCACCCACAGGAACCAACCCCTACATCACTCCAGAGAGCACAGCTCTCTGGATTTCTGACTGCCAGTTTCTCCCTTTCAGCATCTCAAAGCATTCACACTGGAGAAAGGCTGCAAAGACTATCCAGATCCTAAAATGCTCCTTCTAAGAACTTGAGCTCTAAGCTGTCTTTCCCACCTCTCCCAGGCAATCTCATTCTCTGGGCTCAGGATGCACTGGTGCAGAAATGCGTTGACATGGGATTTCACTCAAGTCCATGACTGTGATTATCCAGAGGATCTTCTGCACACGCACTTGAGATCTGCAACGAGCTGTCTCCCTCCAAGCCAGGCGACGGAATTCAATACCCCCACACCAGAGCTATTTCCCTCACCAGCCCTCCTTCAACACACTGAGCAAGATGGACTCCTTAAAACTCCAACCTTTTTTCAGCTTGTGAATCATTCTGAGGGCCTTTTAGAATTCCGCTCAGTAATGTCAGATTCATCCCGCAGTGTGAACGCCTGACTTGCACAAAGTGATGTTTCAGTGATCTTCCAAAGCTGCAACCAGAATAGGCAAGTTCACATAACTCTGGAAGTCTGTCCTTTACATATACAAAATCTCTCTGCCACATCCTACGCAATCAACTAACGGTAACACAATTATCTTGGAAAAACCCATATCCTTTGCCGAATTACATTTTTCCAGGGTAATTTCATATCCTGTAACCTACATTCTTTACTTGCAGACACGTCACCTTGCACGGTCTGCTGGAACATGGCTGCTTCAGCAGGAAAGTCAGATCATTCTGCAGCAGTTACTTTATTGTTAGCACTTCTCCCACTCTGTGATACCTGCATCCTTACAAACACGGGGTTTGGTCACTATTTTGAAACACTGATAGAAGCGTTGAGGTCCAGGGACCAAAAAACGTAAAGAGACCTTGCTGGTGATGGCCCCCCTCACTGGTACCTTCCCCTTGGTGGATATTTTCCAAAATGTGCCCCTGCGTGACTTCACAGTGCTACCAAGCTGCCTTTGTCTGTTATTTCCAATTATTATAAATTTATTTATACACAAGTCACATGGTTATTAAGGAAGTCAAAACACCTATGTAAACACAGTCCTCACTTTAACCAGTCCTGTGATGCTGTTGAGAAAGGACAGCAGGTTTGTTTCCACCTTCCATTGAACCACACTGTATGGTATTGATTGCATTTTCATTCTCTAATTCCTTGGTGATTATGCTCCAAATTAATCGCTTCGTTATTTTACCCAGCACTGATGCCAAGCTAAACAAGCTATAGTTTTCTGAATCACCTATTTTATATCCTCAGAATATTAGAATAGCAACAGCTCTCTACCAACTCTTCGAAATTCCATAGATTAGCAAGATTTTGAGGTATTAACATTAGTGGTTCAGACAACTCCTCAGCTAGGCTCTTTTAGACACTTGGGTATATGTTATTCAAGCCTGTTAATTTCAGTATATTTATTTTTAGCAAATACTATCTCACTTTCTCCTTGGTTACAGCTGGGAAACTTTCTGTTCCAAGCACATCATATGGATAGATACATCCTCCTGATTTGTTCCAAACTCAGAGCAGAACATTTCTGCCTTCTTTTTTTTCTTTTTTTTTTTTTTTTTTTTTCACCAGAATATACAATTTTATCATTTACATATAGAAATGGATCTCTTACCAGATTTTTTTTTCTTCTAATGCTCTAAAATTTCTTATTATCTTTACATATTGGCCTTTGATATTTCCTTTGGCTCCCCTTATCAACCTCCTACACACTTTAGCTCAAATTAACCACATTTCCTTCTCCTTCACTCGCTAACCTTTCCAGTAAGAAGGGGATACATGTGTCTATAAGTAATATTTAACTGCTTCTTCATTATCTCACTGAAGTGGGTGATGTCTTGCCCAGCAGATTCCTTCTCAGCCCCCCCCCCCCCCCCCCCCCCGATTTTTGGACTGCATTTAGCAGTGTGTGTCCTCAAATAACCCTTAGATTTCATTAATTATGCAAAATTTATGTTCTCAAATATCAAAACCGGAGGTTTAGAAAAACGGCACCCCTTCCTCCCCAGCAGACACTCACAGGTTGCTGACATGCCGTGCCCATGACAAGCACAGCCAGAGCCTAACCATCAGATCTGCCGCTGCACTTGTACATTTTTATTGGAGCCGTCAACTCTTTTTTTTTTAATCTGTCAAATGAAATTAATACTAGATTATATTACCTCACAGCAACAGTATTTCGTTAGAGGCAGAAGTCTTCTCCTAACCCACGAGAACAGGTGACTGCAGGGGTCTCTTCAGTGCTGATGCAGCCACTGCCCCAGAAGCCTCCTCACTGCCCTACGTGCCCCGCTGTTTTGGCAGCGAGATCCCACATCGGTTGTTCATTGCAATTTTCCTTTAACAATGCTTTTGTACAACTATGTAATACAGACCTAAATAATGAAAATATCCACAAATTTATACCCATATTTGTATTTCATGTCCGTAAGTCCTGTGTGTACATGCACACATGCTCAATGTATGTATGAAATGGAAGTGTATGTACAAAGGCTGTTGTCCACATCACTAGTTACAGACTCCTCAAGGGAAAAAATGAAGGATCTAAAACCTGCCAGGCTCCGAGGAAGACAGGAGGCTGGACACTACAGATTCGAGTCCTGGTCAGACAAGGAAGGGTTTTAAAATCCCACGTCCCAATATGTCTAAACTAGTCCTAAACTGCGGCACTGTCGGTGCTGTCCTACTGACTCAGCGAGCCAGGTGAGCGCTAACTGCGCAGCGGTGTAACTGTCCGCACGTATTTTGTTCTGGTGCTGGGCACGGAGGGACAGTCACCTGGGTACCCTCTGCAGCAGCAACCAGATTCAAACCCCACTTCCTTCAAAGGTACCTCAATAAAGCCCATCGCTCTGCATGACTGCCTGAATCTTTGCAGTTTGAAACCTTCCCTCAAGAAAAGACGTGTCTTTGTGCTACTGCATTTCACCCAGCTACACGACACTGCAACAGCCACATCCCCTTTCCTTGCCTTCTAAAGATAGTAAAGACAGTAAGCAGAGCATCTTCACAATGCATTGTCCACAAGCACTTTCAAACCCTGGCCGTGTGTATATCCCAGGACTGAAGGACAGACATGCTTCACCTCAGCAGCACCTCCAGTATTTGTTGACACAGGCTGTCTGAATGGGGCATAAAGGGGCAAAGCCCACCTACTCCTATTGTTCTGCCAAACCTTTCAGTTCCGAGTGAAAGAGCCCAGATGTTGTGACGGTGCACTGCATGCCAAATTCCTAGGAACATGCCAGCAGTCACCTTCGTTTTTCCTTCAATTCACTTACCTATGTGCACCCTCATTCAGTGATTCATGCCACACAGCAACACCGAAGTGAAGAGGTGACAACAGCAGGGCGAGTTCCTAGCTGGGGAAGTGACAGCACTGTTCTCTCCAACCCTGTGTCTCACCTAGAAGTTGCAGCACTAACAATGGTGTTACCTGTGGTACGCAGTGAACTCCAGAATGGAGACACTTCCCAAAGGCAACCTGGAGGACACCGAAGCCCTGCTGAAATACGCCTGGAGGGCTGCTGGCAGCTCCACCTCAGGTACCAAAACCTTGTCCTGTGCTGCTCTCCAGTAAGACTGTCTCTGCACTTGGTTACTGCCTCCTCAGCCACCTCTGCTGCGGAACACCAGAGGCACAGGGGTCTGCCTAACAGATCTTGCCAAATGGATACAGAAGAACAAAATGCATTTAAAATGGAGAGAGAGCTCTCACTTGGAAGAACAAAATTCAGGAAAGAACAGAGACGCAATTCAGAGGCCACCTTGGCTAAAAACCTCCAGTGGTTCTGCTAGGTGACTTTGTGCTGGGAAAGAGTGAGGAAGAGCACATAGGTCTTTTGCTATCTACCCCAGCCCATGTTATTGTCATGGGGAAGGCTGTCACCAGACATGGGACAAAGACACTGTATGTGGCAACCAGAAATACTGCCCTGGAAGGTTTGCTGCCTGCCCTCAGGTTTGCCAGTGTTGTGGAAAGACTGTGGGACTCCCCTGCCCTGATTACTACCCCTTGTTGCTCATCCAGGTGGGTAACAGCGATACACCCATGACAAACCCTGAGCAGCTCAAAGGTGACTGCAGGGCTTTGGGGTCAAGGGCGATGGAGACACAGCAAGACTGTGTTCCAGCTGTGTTCTCCACAGAGCCTGCCCCCAGTAACTCTTCTGTTTGAAATGAAGACCCACTGTGAAGTGCACACATCTGCCAGATTGATGCCTGGCCACGCAGCGGATGCTGCAGGCTGCAATTCAGCTTCCTTGATCCTGGTATCTCGCTGGAGGATGATGGAAGACTACCAGGGAAAGAAAGACCCTGTGTAACTATGAGAGGGAAGAACACCTTTGCAACCATGCTTACTGATGTGGAGAGAAGGGTTTTAAATTAGGGTCATCAGAGTGGGGACCTAAGCCCAGACATAAGAGAGGAAGGTATGGAGGAGGTATGCCAGTAAAGGTCCACAAGAGGACATTCATTTTCTTGTCCAGAGGACTGGGTATTCAGACCTTCCTTTGGTTCACAGAGCATGGACAACAAACATGAAGAACTGCAAGCCCTACTGCAGTCACAGGGCCATGATGTGGTCAGACTCAGAGACTTGGGACAGCATGCCTTGATCAAGATGTGGCCACAGCTGCCTACAGGGTGTTCAGGGAAGACAGGTGGGGAGGAAAATTGTCTCCGTGTGATGGAGCTCCCAACTGCACAGAGCTGCAACGTAGGAGCACAGACATGCCTTCTGAGAGTCTATGAACCTAGGCTATGAGCAGGAGGGATGCTGGGTCTGTTACCATCACCCAAGAGGAGGTGGTGGGTGTAGTTGACCATAAACAAATAGTGGAAGTCTTGCAAGCCTTCATCCTCTCCAGGATTTCAACGGTCCAGACTTCTGCTGGGAAGGAAATGGATCATTGGCCAGGGAATCCACGAGGCTCCGAGACTGCTGGTGACAATATCCTAACACAAACACTGGCTGCTAGAGGTGACCACCTGCTTGACTTGCCCTGCTTTTTCCAACAGGGAAAAAACTGGTGGCAAATGTGGTCAACAGGGCAGCTCATATTGCAGCAACTGTGAGGCGGCTGCACTGAACTCCTGGAGGAAGGCTTGAAAGGTGAGTAGCAGAGCTGGGATCCTGAGGTTCAGGACAGACTTCAGCTTCCTGAGAAGCAGCCCAAGAGGGAAGAGGGTGCTGGTCGTTGAAGAAAAATTTCTGAGATCTCAGGAACAACCCACCCACCCTGTCATTTAGGAAGACCGGGTATTTATGCAGGTTAGTGTGATAAGGTATCAAGCTTCTTAATGAACTTAATAAACTGCAAGAAGGAGAAACACTGACAGGTACGCAAACAATAAAACCAATGCTCAAGCACCAGGGACAATATCAGGAAGACCAAAGCCCAGCTGCAGCAAAGACTTTCAAAAGACGTTAAGCAGAACAAGGATATCTTCTAGTGGTACACTGGCACCAAAAGGAAGTTCAGGGAAAATGCGAGTCTGCTGATGTAAAATCAGTCATGGAAAATACAGACATGACCAAAGTGTTTAATTTTGGTTTATGCTTCAGCGTTCATGGATAAAGCATGCTCCAGAGCTCAAAGTGTAGTGGATAATGTAAGATGGGCAGCTACTAGTGGGGAAGCAACAGGTTGGGGACTTCTTAAAAGGGCAGCTGCATCCATTGGAGTAGGTTGAGAGGGGGAGCACAAAAATGATCAGTGGGATAGAACACCTCTCCTATAAGGAAGAAAAACCTCCTCACAGAGAGGAAGGCAAACTGCATGCTGGGGCAACATAACACACAGCCTGGTCAGCAGATTGAGGGACATTATCACCCTTTTTACTCAGCACTGGTGAGGCTGCACCTGGAATATTTTTCAGTGTTCAGTTTTTGGCCACTGAGTTCAAGAGAGATGGGGAGAAATTGAAGAGGTCCAAACCCAGATTGCACGACAAAAAAAAAGCAAGCAGTCTACAACTGCTCGCAGGGCACTTACAGAGATGGCAAAACCAAACTCTTTCTGGAAGTAGCAGATCATGTAGTGAATGTGGCCAACAGCTACAAACTGTGGTTTGGGAGCTTCAGGTTGGATTCGGACTTCAGCAAAACCAAATATCTCCCAGGAGCGCAGTGCAGCCCCAGAACAGGCCACCCAAAAGTCTGCAGCACCACCATCCTGCAGAAGGTTTCTAAAGCTTGGCTGGACAGATCCACAGCTGACCTAATGTAGTCCTTCTCAGAGAACCCTTCCAACTAGCACTTCTATGACCGTACAGAGAAGAGAACATACAGCTGTGGGTTCAAAAGCTGGCTCAGGAGGACAATCAGCCCAAACTTACGGTTTCACTGTAAAACAGAGGAATTCATTGCTAGAAAAACCCTCAAAGATCCCCAGAGAGCCCTCACAAGGAGCGATGGGACAATATTCTCTCCATTTTCCCACCAAAAGTTATTTGGAAACTGTACTGAGACACATGCTTGGGGAACTATGAGAAAATCCCTCCATTTTAGGATGTAAAAAAGACTCATCTCATGTGTAACAGGGACACAAGTTTCTACAGTGGATAAGGATTTGACTCAGGCTGAAAACAGGGCCCACCAAGCCACAAAAACCCATCTGCTAATTGTCTTTCTGTTATTAAAAGGAGTATTTCTCACAGGAAATGAACGGTCTCCATCTGACATCCAGGCCACTGACAGAAAAGCTGTGCAGTTTCCAGAGGCATCTAAGAAAAAACATCTGGGAGACTGGAGATGCTGCAGAAGTGCACTGGGCAGCCAAACAGAGGTAGCTGCAGTGATAGGGGGAGTAAAAAACCTGCATGTTCGTGGCAGAGACTGGTCATGTCCTGCCACCATTGAAGGTATGGCTGATGGAGGCATCTCTAGCAACACAGTCACAGTATGGCTTTCAGGACTTAACAGAATAAAGCCAGGCCTCCACGTGTACCACAAGGTCTGGGGTATGGTATAACACTCTTGCCTACAGCCATATGGCTCAACACACCTAGATGTGATGGGCTCCGCAGTGATGAACCTGAGGAAAGTCTTAGAGCTATTTAAGTTCCTGGTCCACCATGAACTGGCGATGACTTCTGTGAGACAGATGGACTGCAAGTCAGCGCCCTGGACACAGGGGGTACAAACCAGATCTCTTTTTGAGGCCATGGAAACACCATGCTCAAAATCATGTTCAAAGACTGAATCTACAAATGCAAGCACTGTGTCCAGGAAAGGCTTCCTTCTCCTGTGTCTGCTGCTGGAGGACAGCAGAGGACAAACTCACAGCAATCTCAGTGTTACTTTGGAGTCTGCAGAGAGATTAACAACTCAGAGCATACAGACACCACAGAATTCTCTGACTTCATGTTGAAGAGGCATCGCTGATTTGTTGTCAAGGCTTTGCCACCCATAAACCAGAGAAGTATCAGTGGCTGTTGCACACACAGCTATATCCATAGTGCTGACAGCACTCAGACTCCAGCAGTTCCTTTGAGAGAAACCCCTGGCAGCACAGAGAACAAAACCCAAACGCTCCAAGCTGCCGCTCCATGCTTGGTATTTCTGACCCACAGTCCTACAAAATAATGTACCTTTTGCCAAGAAACCACAGTGCTGGGATTCACCTGACAGAACGTGCTGTCCACAAAATGGGCACCTACACCGGGAAAAGTTGCCCTGAGATCCCTGTCTGGTCAGGGGAGAGCTAGTCAGCGAATCCACCACATCTGTCACATCTTAAGGCAAACCCCTGGCTAGGTCAGATGAATTCACTACTCCCCGAATTCCATCTCCATGTTTATTTGGCCTCCACAGGCAGAACTGGCAGACTAGACACAGGTAGGTGCAGGCACCCAGGTAACTGAAGCCTGAAGTGAGATGGGATCAATCCCACTGTAGATATCTACCAAAGGCTGTGTACTGAGATCAACTGTGGTGTTGCAGCAGCCCTGTGGACTGCAGGACCACAGCAGTATTTAGGAAATTGAAGTGTCCCACGGATAGCTGGCACCTGGATGTTGAAATGTGAACAAGAACACTAACAAGCCGGTGCTAACGAAGCCAACCAGAGAAAAGCTGCCACTTGGCTTCATGTTAGAGCTGTTCTCCAACCACTCTGCTCGGAGTGCATATGATGGAAATGCAGCTAAAAGAGATGCTGAGTAAACTTTGAGTTACTTATCTAGCTATTTCTATACATAGAAATACTGTGGGAGAGAGGGTGAGGGGTGGTGATCTCAGCACTGGAAGATCAAGGACAAAGCTTGATGCCTCTGATCCACCTGCCCTAAGCAAGCAGAAGCCCTGGGAATTTTCTGTCCTTTCTCACTGCTGGCACAGCCCATGTCAGCCAACACAACAGGCTAGTCTGCCCATGGCTGATCTGAATCACACTCATGTAACAGATGGGGAAGGTTAGTCACCAGGAAGAAAGGGCAGCCTGCTTATCGGTGATGAACCCACCATCTTTCTTTAGAAGGTCTGATGATACAAACTAACTTCACTTGGTTCGTGTATTTGTTTTAGCCTAAGAATCTGCAAAACAGGATCCTTTGGTTGCTCGATCAGCAGACAACAAAGATGCCAAGCGGTTACTGCTGGAGATTCACCCGGACTTCTTTTCTTGAAACCCAGGCAGATGCAGATTTTGGAAGTCTCTGTGCTTTTGCTAGGTAAATGAACAAAGCAGTGAGCATGCCCATCAGAAAGCACAAGCAGATGTACAGTTTGAGCCTGACAGAGCAGCCACGGAGAGGTCAAAAAAGGAAATGGCGAGGCAGGGGTTACAAAGTAAACAAAGGGGTTATATAAAATAAACACAAAAGGCCAAGAGCAAGCAGCAGTTCATGGGAAAATGCTGAAGGGCTGCAAGACAAATGCAAGTAACTCGACCAGATTCCCTTGCAGACCCTTGCCAATGTTCTGCCTGTTTTCTGCCTTCAGCCAGCCCAAAGCTCAGCAGTAAAGCAGGAAGCCTCTGTCCAGGCTCCTAACAGAGAGAGGCACAAAGAGGAAAGAGGTGCAGGATGCAATCTCTCTGCCCTCTTGTGCGTTATGCAAAATGACCTGAGCATCCCCACTGTCTTGCAGGCTTTATTCTCCTTGAGGCAGAATTCCCTCCCTGTGGGCATAGCACTAATCGGGTCAGGACAACCAGGTCTGGGCATCTGACAGCTCCCCTACAAGCTTACCATCTAGGCAGTACACAAAATCTTCAGTAGTAATAAAACTGGGATCAGATTTCCATACATTGCAGCAAGCAGGGGCTGAGTCAACATAAAAAGCAGGAGATTTAGCACCAGTGACCACTCCACATGGTTTGCTGGGATTAAAAAATGAACCTCTTTACTCCGATATGAAGAGAAGGCTTAAGTATCTAGACTTCCTGAGAGAGAGGATTTGAAGCATGACAAAAGAGAGAAGAAAAAGCAACAAGTCCAGAAGGTGAGGAAAAAAGAGATGGTATCTCTGCAGAAGGAGAGGAAGGGCCAGATATTCCAGTCTATTATGGTGCTTCAGAGCTAAAACACTTGGAAGACTGGGGTCTTGGCTGGTGTAAGGGCCTTGGCTTTAACTGTGAGGGCAAAATTATAAACGTGCTTCTTCTGATGCTTTCATTTCTGTTGGTAGGTGGCATTGTAGGATTGAGGTTACATCTCTCCACAGCTCCTGGCTCCCTCTGCTACAGCTCAGAGCCAGAAGACAATCCAAGGTGGAGAAGCATAAGGATGCTGGGCAGCCTGGCAGCAGGGATTTCTGTTAAAGCTGTGATCAGCAGGAGATACATTCCAACAGAGAGGGGTGAGCAGGCAGTACCAGCTGCAGAAGGGATGGGTTGTGATTAGGTGGATTAGGCGATCAAAGGCTAATCACCACAGTCATAACAGAGCAGAGCCACAATGAGAGCTGGGGCCCCCCTATGACCTGATCAGTGTCAGTGGGGCACCCTGGCTCAGCTACCCCAGGCCCCCTGCAGCAGAGGGACAGTCCCTGCTCTGTGTTCCAGACCCACGGGATAAGCTGATGGGAGAGGATCTCTCCAAGTCACCCTGCAGACTGAGGGGAACTACTGCCTCCAGGGGTATGGGACTCATTATGGGATGCCAGAAAGCGCATTCTGGGACTATGCCAGACCTACTGAGATGCTCAGTGCAAGAACAAAGGCAAGAAAAAGGAGGGATGATGGATCAGGCAAGAACAAGCACAGGAGAACAAAGCACAGGGGCGGAAGAGGCCAGCTGAATACCAGGTTGCTGTCAGTCCGCTTGCCTGGCTATGCCCTGCACTTGGCCACCACAGTCTGACATGTCTTGTCACTGCACTGCCTCTGTTGCCATTCTTCTGGGTGAGGGTGCGCTCTGTACTGTGTACCTCTGTGTGCATGTGCATGAAGGTATAGCTGCCAGCAAGTGGGGAAAGGGCTGTGGGTGGTAGAGCCCCATAGGTGTTGGGGTGCCAGCAGCTCCGGAGACCGGACTGCCTGCATATCATATGTCGATGCATGTGTAGGTGCATTTAATTTGTGTGGAATCATCAAGCTGGACTGGCCAGTGAGTAGGATAAGAGGCTTAGAGCCAGGGATCAGAGAGTCATAGACCTGGGGCAGATACTGGAAAGACTGGGGGTCTGGGAATTTCTGCTGGAGGGACCAGACTGACCAGTGGGTTTGAGAGTCAGCTACTGGTAAGGCCCAGTATCTGGAGCAGCTGCCAGGGACGCTGGTTTGTGTTTGTGCGTGCCTGTGCATTTGGCAGCTGGGGAGACCCAGGACTGGAAACCAGCTGCCGGACAGACCAAGAATCTAAGGCCTGGGGAACCCTGTGCACAGGTGTGTCAAGAGATCCAAGCACCAGTAAGTGGGTCTCGGGGGTTTACATGCTCAAGATGCCAGCAACTTGAGGGGAGACTGGGGGAGCTAGGGGCCAGCTACTGGGCAGACTGGGGGTCCAAGGCTAGCTACTAGAGGGATCCATATTGTATATACATATACGTATACATTCTCTTCTGACAGGCTTTCATTGTGATCAGTTGGGGAAGAACAGGGTCAGGTCATTTGTGCTGTTTGTGTTTGCATGATGCTGTGTTTTCTGATCCACGTGGCAGGCTGTGTGCTTATGTGTATATTGTGCTATGTGCATGTGTCCCCATTGGGAACGCATGTTCCAAACAGGGGAACATGGAGAAAGTATCAGGTGAGGACACCAGTGCTCATCAAATGAGCATCCTGTACTCCATACAGCCATCCCATGGATCCCACTGGCAAAGCCACCCCAACCTGCCAACAAAGCAGGCTCAGCTGGTCCAGGCCAGTCATGCCCTCCATTCATACAGAAGGTGCTGCAGAGAAATGGAAGGCTAAAAGGCTGGGGGATCTGCATGGCACAGCAGGCTTGGCCAGAGGGCTGGGATGTTGCAGTTTCAACACCGTACAAGTCAGTCAGGTCCCGTACTACAGTTATTGTAGGTTGGTATTAATTAATGAAAAAGCTTCAATGCTAAATGCTGAATTTGCCTGAAGCTCTGCTCCCATGTCAGGGGCAGATTCCCCTCTGCAGGTCTCCTTCTCTGGGTGATCTTTGATGTCTCTTTCAAGTCACCATCAGTTGGACTCCCAGGTCTAACCTGTCAGGTAGCTCTGCTCACTCCTCGTGACAATGCCCCACAGAAACACATCTCACTCCTTCCTGCAAAGGGGAGCCTCGCGGAGGAACGGGAACTGCTGGAGCACCCACCGGACTGCCTCCAGCACCCATGGCCACCCCTCTCCCAGCTGCTGAATTAGTGTGAGGAAGACTAGGGCAGGTCAGGACTTGCCTGGAGCTGTAAGCAGTGTCCCTGCCACCTGTCCTTGCATGAAAGAGCCATTCTGTGGTACTGGAGGAGATGCTCCACACCACCGGACAAGGTCAGCTCTCACAAGGTCAGTTTAGTGTCACTAAACACTTCTCTGCCTGCAAACATGTCTCAGGGCTTTCCACCTGTACTTTGTTATCTGAATTTGCTAACTCCAATGTGAAGGCAGCTTACATGTATCTGGCTGTCTAGCACTGATCTCCAATACCAAGATATCTTTAAAGCTAAAAACCTAAAGATTAATTGCAGCAAGAGATGGTCTCAGGCTACAAGTCACAAGGCTAGAAATGAAGTCTCAAACTTAAAATGCCCATGCACCTTCTACCCAAATTTAACACCTCTCTAATCCACACACTTGCACAGGATGATCAAAGTGGTCCCAGACCTGTAGAAGGCTTCAAGCTATAACACATCTACCTTTCCTAATACTGCCCTCCAATGTGGCTGTACATTAAGGCCAAAGCTGCTGTGCTCATTCTAAACCCACCTCCAGCTTCCCTTCCCAAGGAAACCGCACATGCTTATTGCTCCACTTGCCATAGACTTAACGATCACGCAGCCACAAGGGAAGTCAGCTCAGCTGTCTGGTCCCAAGGGAACGGTAACCCGCTTAGGGCAGGTTATCGGCTAAATACATTTATTCCGCAGTTGAACATCCAAACTGTGAGGGAGGGGAGAGGGCCTGCAAGTCTCAGCCAGGACAAGGCTGCTCCACTGCAGCACTAACCTGCTCCTCACACACTCCATGACTTTATATGCCTTTAACATTCTTCCTTGCTTTGTAATGATACTACGTATCAGAAAAAGAATCAGCTCTATAACCATTTTATCAGATCTATGACAATTGGTACTTCACTGGCTTTCTTTGGAGGCTGCAGAAGACACACCAACAGCACAAATAGCATTGCTGGCAGCAGGCTATTTGGGTCACGCAGCCTTTGCCAGCACCCGCCTGCTCGCAGCTTTTGGGGGACTTTCTGGCTGTAAGAACTGTGCCCACGCGCAGGATGGACAGAGCAAACGGCCCCACTGGGAGCTGCTCCCTAGGAGGTTTGCTGCAAGTACGGAGGGGAAATCTGGGCCCCACTAACCGCAGAAAGAAGTCACAGAATCACAGAATCATTTAGGCTGGAAAAGACCTTTAAGATCATCAGGTCCAACTGTTAACCCAGCACTGCCAAGTCCACCACCAAACCATGTCCCTGAGCACTGCATCTACATGTCATTTAAACACCTCCAGAGATGGTGACTCCACCATGTCCCTGGGCAGCCTGTTCCAGCACCTGCCAACCCTTTTGGTGAAGACATTTTTCCTAATACCCCATCTAAACCTCCCTTGGTGCAACTTGAGGCTGTTTCATCCTGTCGCCTGTTACTCAGAAGAGACCAACCCCCACCTTGCTGTAACCTTCTTACAGGTAGTTGTAGGGAGTGAGAAGGTCTCCCCTCAGCCTCCTTTTCTCCAGGCTGAATAACCCAAGTTCCCTCAGCCACTTCTCACAGGACTTGTGCTCCAGACCCTTGTTGTGCTCTTCCCATTGCAAGTAAGCCCAAGTGCCAACCTGTACCTCTGCTGAGAGGTCCTCAAGCCTGGCTCCCCCCTCCCCTTCCCCCTGTGGCTCACTGGCCACGGGATTCCCCGTGCTCCTGGCAGCACATGGCTCCACATCTCTGCACGTTGGCTGTCAGCCCTCCCACCTGCCCTGCTGCAGCCAGCTGCGTGGGCATGGCACCGTGCACAGGACTCCCTGCCTTGGACGAAGGGCCCAGCACAGCCAGTGCCTCAGCACGGACACACCACAGCCAGTCCCTGCTTCAGGCACAGGGTTTCCATCAACTACGCATTCAAGGTCAAGTCCATCACTGTGTCTGAGGTACTTGCTCCTGAGAAAGCGCAGCTAGAAAGATCCCACAGAGCAGTGATGGAAGCTCCAGGGTGCCTCAACCAACTGCCTGGTATGGTTGTGAGGACCACCCCTGGAAAACAGAGCATTTTTCAGTGTGAGCTTCAGACTGCAGAGAGATTTGCAGCAGCTGAGCTCAGCAAAGCCTCACCACCGGCCCAGGAGCACTTCCACAACCAGTACAACTTCACACATCCACCTGCCAGAAGCATGCAGCTCTGCTTGCCTTACACCACGCACAGCCACAACCTACACCACACCACCACCACCACATTGGACCAGTGTCATATACTGCATTGCTGGATTTAAAGCCTTATGATTTTTGCACGTGAAGATGCAAGAAAGCAAAATCCCACAGGATGCCAGCCCTTCCTCTGACTGTACAGACTGCCTGTTCAGCATGCGCTGCTCAGCACTTGCTATGAGGAGAGGCCCAACCACTCCGCCTACCTCAAACCTTCACACAAAGGTTCCCTTCCCATCCCATCTAAGCACGTATGGTGTCAATTCAGCCTCATTCCACCCCTGCTGCCACCCCCTTGGAAGGGGCAGGATTCACCTCACATCCCTTCCTGCACAGACTGTGTATACACCTCTGAAACAAATTCTCTGGGATCTCTTTAACAATTAAGGTACAGAAACGAGCATCTTGACCGAGTGATCCACCAACACTTTAACCACTTCTCAGCTGCCTTATTGTAACGGCCTTATCTCCGGCTTTAAGAAATGCATACTTGGCCTATTCATACCATATCCATTTGGCATGGATTCTGAACATAATTTTCACTTGCAAGTTATGTCTCCTACACCTTCCTCCTATAGAGAGAAGAGTCCCTATAAACACTAACAAATCAATGTTATTGCTCTCTTTTAAATCACTCCTTAAAACCATCCTCTGTTGCATTCACTAGAAGATGAAGCAGCTGATATGCCAAGACTGCTCCCTGCAGCATCAGCTCACTGTCCAGAGGCAGTGAGCATCAGCACGGGAGCATCCCATTGTCCCTGTGCTGGGACCCAGCTGTCACCACCTGCTCTGTGCAGGGGCTGTGCGCCATACAGCACATATCACAGTGTTGTCCTGACCTGTCGCTGACATTATGCGCATACACTGATACAAATAAGAACATAATAATAATAATAATAACAACAACAACAATAATAGTAATAAAATAATAATAATGCCAAGCTGTGGGAACAAGCAAGTGCTGTCACTGCTGGAGACCTGCCAGCCAGCTCCAGAGTCCTACCCCTGTGCTCTGGGGAGATTGCACCTCTGTGTCGCATCGCTGTGCCTTGCTGCCAAGCCCTCTGGCCACTTGTTCAACGTCAAGTTGCCAGTGACTCTAATCCTGGCTTTCCTTTCTTTTAAACATGCCCAGGAAAATCCAGTCAGCTGTGGCCTCAGAGCAGAGTGAAGGCAGTACAGAGCCCCCAGCATCGCCCTCTTGAGAAAGGGAAGGGGCCAAAGGGGAGATACAAGAGCAGAGCTCTATGTACCCAGTCAATGTAATCCTTCTCTCTAGATCCCCAATACTTGTGCCACATTGGGTAAAAGCTGTAATAAGTATCAGTACAAAACAATCCTGATTGGCCTCCAGAGAAGGCATCTAATGAGTCTTTTCTCCAACCTCCATTTTTCCCATAATTTCAGTCAGCAGAAGGGAATCTGTCAGCTCATATTCTAGCACAGACAGCCTGTATCTGCTTGAAATTATTGTACCTGAAGTACATTTTTTCATCAAGGTATCTAGGCAGCAGGCATTTCAGGAACAATTACCACCCAGTTCCCAAAGCACTTTATAAAGGAAAATAACTTTATGCAAACTGTAGACCCTTGCCCTGCAGACCAAGACGCTGCTGGCAGCCATTGGTCACTCTCCCTGCCGCATCCGGGCTCACCTCGATCAGAAAGTCTCCTGTGCGAAGCCCTGCTCTCCAAGCGACACCTTCCACATCCACTGATTCCAGGTACTGGAGTGCAGGGAAGGCTGGGGTTGGGGTGAACTCCTCAATTGGGGTTTCAGCTGCAAAACACAAAGAGAGAGAGATTGAGTGTGGCAAAAAGCAACCAAAAGGTGGACAAGAATGTTCAGGAGCCTAGGAAAATATCTGTACATTGGTTCAGAAAGAACACGTATGCAAGGCTTAGCTTGACATCAACGCAGGAACCAGAGGTAATGCTACATATCTACAGTATTCATCAGCTTTAGACTCTGAGAGAGCCCCAGAGCCTCCTGGACATGTGTGACTCCCAGAGTCACATATATTCCCACAAGGTCCTTAAAGCCTCATCCACCTCCCAGTACCACAGACAAAATGAGGACATCTATGAACAATGCCAAGAGGGGAAGAACTCACTCCTTCCATGTCTACATTTGAGTTAGCAGCTCCAGGCCTTTTTCTTAGTCAGCAGAGAAAAAGCCATGTGCACCATTCACCTGAGCTGCAGACATGGCACCTGCTTCCAGTGCCCCAGACTGGTGCCCCTCTCATGCTGGTCCTCTACAGGAGACCATTAGCTCAGGAGCAGAGAGCCACTGGTTGATGGACATCAACATTAGTCATATGAACCCCATTCTCCATCAGTGAGATATGAATTGCATTCCTGGTTGGAAAACCTGCTCCCACCCTCAAAAAAACCACCATTTCCAGGGAAGGGACTTTCTCAGATAGACCCAGGCAGCACGCCTACTTTATCCAGCTCCAGCACATCTTGCTTCACTGTCCATCCAGGATGAAGTAATTTTGCATGGGGAATGTCCTACTTACAGCAGAGAGATGCCCATGTGATGTATGCACCTTGTGCGATGCGACAAAGGAACAAGCTTCCTTTGCCTGTTTATCAAGGGCAGATCTGCAGATGTTCAGAAACACCCAATCCATTAAAGAAGTTAAGCAGAAAGGCCACAGCTACTTTTTATGTGCTGGCCAGACTCCGCTCACCCGAAACTGCCCGCGGTACCCTGATGGGTTGCTGTCCCCAGCACAGAATATATCACTGTGGCTGTTTCAGGGGCTGGTCACGATGCTCTGAGAAGATTTTTATTGCAAACAGACCTGCTGCTTGTGTAGCTGCTTTTGGCCAGAGGGGATTCACGTCTCGCTAGACAAGACCATAGCATTGGATCAGTGAGGACCTCTTCACTAGGCCTTATATGACACCTGAAGCTCGAGACATCCCTTTTCTAATGGCATGCAATCTCATTACTTGCTTTCAGGTGTTATCAGGCAGGCAGCTGTTCTGAATAGCTGGTGCCACAGATGAGGGAAGAGAGAAGTTACCTTTCCAGGAAAAGTGCTGCTTCTTGGCACTACGACACCTGGGCACTGACTTGTGTAGCCTTCCAGAGAGCAGCATCTAGAGGGTCATTCCAGCTCTTCCTCCACTTAGTGGCAGTCCCAGGACTAGCGAGGGGACTGTAGCACCTCTGTGCTACACTGGTTCTGGAGCTGTTCTCAGCTGGAGGCAGCCTCAAAGATGAAGCTGAAGATGGGCTACCAGATACTGGAGTATGCAGCAAGTGAGGGAGTTGGGGGGTGAAGGTGCAATCCTGAAACCACCTGTGCCAACTACTCTGTATTCCCTGCCTGCAGAAACAAGAGACTATACTCCACGTCACCTGACTGTCACCGACAAAGAAAATTATTGATGCATTAGCAGTAAGGGGCTGAAACCCCCAGACACACTCTGACAGATGTGCACTCTCCTGCCAAGCGTGATACACACTGGAGGGTCAGTGAGTGGGTTTTTCTCCTGCTCTCCCTGGGACAGCCCCTTTGTTCAAGGCTAGCTGTCAAGTAACAATCGCAGCTGTACAGCAGAAGTCCTCTCCTGCAACAGCAATACAGCAGTTATTCCGCTGAGTAGCTCTTGAACACACTTAAACCACCAGGAGGAGATGAGGCTAACAAGCCACTGTTTTGCTAAATGATGCAGCATATGTCATGCACCAAAGATGCCAGCGCCTGAAACATCCACGTTTGGGCTGCTGACCAGTGGCTGGCCAACAGCACGGCACTGCCACTTGCACAGCATCAGTTTAAAAGTGCGGTGCAGAGTTCCTGGCACCAGTGGCGGCGACATGGACTATCTCAGCCCCCTGCTCTACGCAAGCAGTAAGTTTAGTTCTAGTGGTCTTGACTGGGGTGCATACAGATTCCTGGCAAATGGTGTATGTGATGTTGTGATGCGTTACTTTGCATGACTTTCTCTAAAGTGTAATTAATACAGGAGCATGAAGAAGGGCCTGCAAACCAGCACCAACACCAGCACAAGGGACTCTCACAGTCTGGCTGTGATAGCTCGTACTGTCCCTGCCTCGAGCAGAGTAATTCTCACATGGGTAGGGGAGAAGCTGAAACTGGGTGGTAAGAAATGCAACAGTGAGGCCACGGTTGCATGAAACAGCTGGCTCAGATGCAGAGCTCAGGAATTCTAAAGAGAGACACGCTCCCCAAACCCTGGCCAGGCTGGCAATTTCAGAGCCAGGTGAACCAAAGGCTCTCACTCAGGGCTTTTCAGTGGATTGATGGAGGTGTCTTTTTCTCACAGGAATCTTTAGTCTGTGCAGGATTCACTGTCTCATCTTCATTCGGAAGAGCCATTGGTAAAAGGACACTCTTTGATAGTGTAGGGACAGCTCTGAGCAGGATGCACTGAAGGATCCAGGCTAACTTTCTATGAAATCAAACACCACATGTCTTCTTTAGTGGCTGGTGATGCTTGAAAAAACCATTTGCCTTAAACACATGCAAAAAGCACGTCAGAAAAAAAACGTGATTATCTAGTCTGATATCATGCATGACAACGGCCAGAGCCTTCAAGAAAGGTCCCTGCAGGTCTGCCTCACCTCAGCTGATGTATGCAGAAAGCATGGTTTAGTTTTGTTAGCAATATAGGCAGTGATGTACTGTATCAACAGGCCTAGGTAAATTAGTTTTCACTCTAAGTCAGGGGTCCTCGAACTTTAACCAGGGGGCTGGCATGCGGATGAAGTGGCATGCAGCCATCTGCGGCTGCTTGGTTCCCCCCCCCCCCGCCAACCCCCGGCAGGGGGGGTCTGTAAATACCGGGGGCTGGATTGAGGACCCTGGGGGGCCGTATCCGGCCCACGGGCCGTAGTTTGAGGACCCCTGATCTAAGTCTGTTATCAAAACAATGTATTTTTTAAGAGCTGTGTCAAAACCCTAATAAAGCAGTAGATTTAGTAACACAGTCAGTGGATGATCTTGCACATACATCTCCTTTGACATCAGGTCACTCCAGTAAATGTGACCTACATTCTTCCTTTCGTGTGAAATGTATAGACACTGATGTAACACAGAAAAAAATATTTCCATCATTTACCATACCACTTATTATTTTATTTAAAATTTTTATGCAAGATTTTTCTGCTAAATCAGATAGCCATTAGCTAGTACCGGACCAAGTTTGCCTGACGAGATGTTAACATGCTGAATGATCTGAGATGGTTTTTATCAACAGCTTTCCATGACTTCTTCCTTTGATGGAAACTAGCTTAAGTGGCAAACAGTTGATAAGTCATCTTACCTATTTTTAGAAATGCTAACGTTAACATCTGATTTCTCCAAATCCCTCAGGACTTCCCCCACGTTAAATTCAACTCTTTGGATCTGTGTTGACCAGCAAGTTTTTTTCAATAGCCTGAAGCTCAAAGAACCACAAACATGACCTTGCTGTAGACTGCAGCTGCAAAACTAGGTGCCCAATAACTTACGCTAGATGCAGGCCCAGATGGATACAAAGTTTAAGGTGAGAAAGACCTTGTATATTGCCTGAACCTCTGAAAATGAGAAAAAGGGGAGACTCAGGCTCTCTGAATGTCAAGTAAATTATTTATATAATTATAATGAGACATACGGTCTCTGTAGATTATCAGCACTGTACTTCACAAAACAGGAGCATCAGCATGACAACCAGTGCTGCCCTCTCATCATACATGCATCATAATTAAGTCATGAAAAGGTTAAGTGGAAGCCCTGGTCCCCGGGGAGGACAGAGTTGGACAGATGACAATTTAATTGGTTTCCTAGCCAGGAGAAGGAGCCTGATGTGAGCAAACCAGGTTACCACAGTGACTCCAGATACACCCATCCCACCAGGCTTGCCCCCCCTTGGATCCCACGGTTGCACAATTCAGCAGCACTGCCCCACACTTCCCTACCATGGGGCTGGTGACAGCCAGCGCATGGTGAAGGAATCCTAAGTCACAGCTCAGAAAAGAGTCACCTGAGGGATAGCTCAAGGATCCATTTTTTGTACTGGTCATCAAAGACACAAACTGATAGGGAATACAGATAAAATTAACCTAGGAAACCCAGCCTTATAGCCAATTTTGTCACCTGCATTATTGATGTGTTACATGAGGACTCCAGGCACATAATTTTCCGTGGGCTGGAAGCCATATATATACAGTAACTGCATGCCGTGATACACGATTTGTAAAGTGTCACTAGTGCCTTAAAGATTCAGTAAACAAGAAAATACATCCTTGAAGTTGGAACCGTATCCTTATGAAACAAATACGAGAAGCATAATTTAACAGACAAGGGGGAAAAACACCGACAGAGAAAGCAACCAGCTCTCCTCTGCTACCGCCTGAAGTCCCAGCACTTACAGGGAACAAGAAAGAAGCTCTAGTAATGGACAAGTCAACATGAACCAAACCACCCCTTTTCGATGCAGACAATGAGGTCTGCAGGGCTAACTGCTCTGGGTGTCTCCAACAGCCACGTCAGGCAGTGGATGGAGGAGCTGTGACTTCCAGGTGTAGGTGCAATCCAGCGCTGGACTGCCCATCTGCCTATATTAATCACAGACTCAGGCAATACGGAGGAAACCTACTGGAGTCTGCAACTGTGCTGCCTTGTTTCAGAACTTTCCCTTACAGCTGCTTTTAGTTACAATTTAGTCAAATATACCAGTGCTGTGATTGTACCTGGCCAGGCCAGTACTGACACTGCTCTATACTCTACTGCAAAGGGAGAAAATTCTCCTGCAGTACACAGTAATTAAAGCCTCCTGGGTAAGTACCAGAGAAGTCGTAAAATCAGCTTACCACCTGAAAGCCCAGCCCTGCCCTTACTTGTGGGCACCGGGCACATCATTTTCTCAGAACAGAACAAAACTAAATGAAATGTATGTTGACAGCAACCCTATGGAGCACCTGCAACAGTGCCATGTGCAGGAGACCCTGGTGGTGGGGATGTCTCTTTCCAAAGCACCAGAGTCTTCTGAAGGGGGCAGAAGCGCCTCTGGAAACTAATGCTCTGGCAAAGGCAAAGTCTGTGCAGCCACAAGCCTGATATGGGAAACCTGTGCTCCTCTGGGTCACAGGAGATGGAGCCCTACACAGAAGATGCTGCAGCACATGCTGCCTGAGCATGGCTGTAGGCAGGCACCCACGCGCTGCCTGCAGGCAGCATGCCTTTCAGAATGGCCTGTGGTCAGTACTGGCCACGGGGAAGGGACGGCTCCCAACAAACCTCAGGAGCTTGCTCTTCCCTAAAAGCCAGCTTTTCGGAGGTGGTAGACAGATGCCGATGTCAAGGGGACTGCAGTAGGCACCAGCCTGGTACTGAGATGCCCGATCCATCTGTAGGGCTGTTCTGCTGGCAGCTGGAGACCAAGGAGCAGGGTGGACACACAGGGGATGGTCAGAAGAACCAATATGGTTTATTGCCCAGAGCTGCCGAGCATACACCCCTGTCAAACAGCCCCAGTCACATCACTCACACACTGTTGTAACCTTTCCACTGGTTCCTGACGCTCCTTTTTGCTGCTCCAGTTTCCTCCCAAATGAACAATCTGCCTCTAGCTACTTTCCCCCCCATTCACCCCAGTTTTGCTACATCTGTGCTCAAACCTGGTATTTTTAATACCATTACCTAGGTAATCCCAGCTTTATCTGCTATCACTGGGGGGTTACCTCCTGGGGATCCCAAAGGTCTCTAGTATTCCCTGTCAGTTATCTGTGAAGTCTGGCCACTTCTAGCATCACTCCCCACTCCACACTGACGAAATCCAGCCATTCCTCCAGAGCGCTGCCTGTGACACTGTCAGCTCCCTCACCATTGTCTCAACACCAACAAAACAAGAAATATTAACCAGAACAACCTGCAGTGTTCAGAGCTGGCTCTAGCCCTGGTGATGGAGGAGGACACCAATACTTCTTACACAACCTGGGAATCCTGCCCTATGCCTCTCATGGAGGCTGAGAGGCAGGAAACCAGCCACCACAAAAACCAGCTTTGGACCAGACCCTCCAAAATATCATTTCCAGATCAGAGCCTGCAGGAAAGCTTTAGGACAGAAGTATGTAATTCAGTGACAATTCATCTATAGGTGCCTACCCAGGAAGAAAATAAAATTTGAGGAAGATCTCTTATCCAACTGGCAAAGGCTAAACTAAATCAAAAGGTTTGGAATTCAATTACAGAAATTCTTGCTGGTAATGAGGTAAAACGATCTAACAAGGAGGTCTACCATTCATTGTAAAAGCTCACGACCTTAAATTTCAGGAAGCATAATTTGTACCTCTCAAGGAGCCATTACATTAACATTACAGCTGTGGTTCTGCAATTTGATCACAGCAGCCATTACCTGGTCTTAAACACCCCGTCCGGGCTGTCTCACACCAGGGACACCAGCTTCAGCTGCACCTGGAAGAGCCAGATCACCAGGAAGCCCCGGGGTGGCTTTGACACCAGCCTCAGCACCACAGGTCAGAGGGCAAAGGCCCTGCGGCACCCCAATCCTGCCCTTTGGGCACGGGGGTGCTGACAGCCCCTCAGAAGCCAAGAAGAGGGGTCAGCTCTGCCTTTGCCACCGCAGGGAGGATGGCATCACTGCTGGCACACAGCAGCATCCTAAAGGGATGCCCATGCCACAAAACTAGTTCAGCGGTACCTGTCATGGCCACAAGCGCGCCCAGGCCTGAAGAGCCCGCTCTTCCCCTGCCACCCATGCTGCTTTTCCCCTGGGCTACCCAGCGTCATGAGGAGTTGCTCCCCAGGACCCGACACGGTAAACCCCAGCCTTGATTTTGGCTCTTGCAGCATCAGTTGATGGCACTTCAAAATACAGGCTTTCTGGGACACTTGGCAGCGGAAAGGGCTGACCATGTCCTGGCAGGCATCAAACACAGCATGACCAGCCCACCAAAAGAGGAAACCGTATTCCGCGCCGGTGCAGCCTCACCGTGAGCACTGTGTGCAGTGCTGGGCCCCACAACTTAAGAAGGATGTGAAGATCCTCAAATGCATCCAGAGGGGAGGGCAGCAGAGCTGGTGAAGGGCTGGAAGGCACGTCCTGTGAGGAGCAGCTGAGGACTCTGGGTTTATCTAGTTTGGAGAGAAAGAGGCTGAGGGGCAACCTCATTGCTCTCTGCGGCTTCCTGAGGAGGGGACGTGCAGAGGGAGGTGCTGAGCTCTTCTCCCTGGGATCTGGGGACAGGACGCCTGGGAACAGTTCAAAGCTGCATCAGGGGAGGTTCAGACTGAACGTTAGGAAACATTTCTTTGCCAAGAGGGTGGTCAAACAGTGGAACAGGCTTCCTAGCGAGGTGGTTGATGCCCCAAGCCTGTCAGCATTGAAGAGGCGTTTGGACAATGCCCTTAACAACATGCTTTAACTGGTGGACAGCCCTGAAGTGGTCAGGCAGTTGGACTAGATGATTGTTGTAGGTCCCTTCCAAGTGATATATTCTTTTCTTCTCTTTTTCCTTCTCTTTCCTCTCTCCTCTCCCTTTCCTTTCCTTTCTCGTTTCCTTTCCTTTCCCTCCTCTTCATCTTTCCCTTCCTTTTTTCTCCCTTCCCCTCTTTTCTTTTCTCCTCAGACAAATTACACTTATTACTAGCCAAGCCTGGCAGTGAAAAGTATTGCAAGTTAATTCAAGCAGAAAAAATTGTTAAGATCTGTGCTGGTTTTGGCTAGGATAGAGTCAGTTTTCTTCATGGTAGCTGGTGTGGGGCTGTGGTTTGGATTTCTGCTGGAAACACTGTGGATAACACAGGGGTGTTCTCGTCACCGCTGAGCAGCTCACACGGCGTCAGGGGCTTTTCTGCACCTCACCCCATCCCACCAGCCACCAGACCGGGGGGCACAGGGAGCTGGGGGGGGACACAGCCGGGACAGCTGGCCCCGACTGACACACGGGAGATTCCAGACCCTACGGTGTCATGCTCAGCATGTAAAGCTGCGGGAAGGAGGAGGAAAGCGGGATGTTTGGAGTGGTGGCACTTGTCTTCCCAAGTCCCCGTTACACGTGACGGAGCCCGGCTCTCCTGGGGATGGCTGAGCACTGCCTGCCCATGGGAAGCAGTCAATGAATTCCACGTTTTGCTTTGCGTGCGCACGCAGCTTTTGCTTTACCTGTTAAACGTTTTTTATCTCAACCAGTTTTCTCACTTCCACCCTTCTGAGTCTCTCTCCATCACCCTGGGGATGTTCACTGGGAATGAACATGCGGCTGTGACAGTCGGCTGTGTGGGGCTTAGTTGTTGGCTGGGGTTAAACCACAACAATATCCCAGGTACTTCACCAGAAACACATTTACAGAGTGAAAAATAAAATAATACCATAGCTGCCTCGGTACTTCTCACTTAAAATCCTGAAGGCATGTCTCAGTTTGAGGGCAGGGAGCCACACAGCACTGTTCTGACACCCAAACAGAGCACTGGAGCAGCAGGTACCTGCTTGCAGCTGGGTGGTCAACAGGTACCAGTACTAATGGAGTATGTGTGTTTGGGGGCAGGGAGAAAACTGCTACAGCAGTTATTTAAAATCAGCTCCTGAATTTTTCAATTTCTAAGGCTACTGTAAAAAGGCATGCCACAAGTAGCAATGGCCATATCTAGAATCTGCTGGGCCTTGTTCCTAGTTTTCCATCAGATCTCCATAAGGAAGACACCACCCTTAACAACACAAATGACAGACATGGTGTTTGACACGCTCTGTCTAAACACCTCCAGTCCTGACTTCTGTCCAACCTGAGGGTCACAAAGTGTCACACAGTCACAGAATAGTCAGAGTTAGAAGGGGCCTCTGGAGATCACCTAGTCCAACTCCTGCTAAAGCAGGTTCTCTCTCCCAGAGCAGGTTGCACAGAGTCACAACCAGGTGAGTTTTCAATGTCCCCAGAGAAGGAGACCCCACAGCCTCGCTGGGCAGCCTGGTCCCCTGCTCTGTCACCCTCACAGTAAAGATGTTTTTCCTCATATTCAGGTGGAACTCGCTGTGCTGCAGCTTGTGCCCGTTGCCCCTTGTCGTGTTGCTGGCACCCCTGAAAAGAGCCTGGCCCCGTCCTCTTGGCACTCGTCCTTAAGATGTTTGTAGACACTGATAAGATCCCCTCTTGGTCTTCTCTTCTCTAGGCTAAACATGCCCAGCTCCCTCAGCCTTTCCTCAGAAGGGAGATGCTCCAGTCCCCCCCCTCATCTTTGTAGCCCTGCAGTCACAGCACTCTGCACAAGAACCACATTCTGAAAACCATCAGTGAGCTCTTATTTCCAAGAAACTTTATGATACCACCACTGCATACAAAAACTTGCTGCAGGGCTTTAGGACAACTCTGCCCCGAGCAAAGAGCAAGATCCTCACCCTTTGACTGCACTTCCCTCACCGCAGCCTGCGGGGCAGGAGCTGCGGCTGTCAGAGACCCCTGCCTCTGGCCAACAAGACCCAGCACCAGGCACTTCACAGCACCCAAACTGAGCTTGCAGAGACTTCTGAGCCTGAGGTCCTCATACCAAGTGATGGACAGGAAACAAAACTAAAATGCTTTAAAATGATTCACTGATTGCTACAGACCCAGGCAAATTCTGGGCTTGGGTGGCCAGTTCACTGAATTCACCTAAGGCCATTAGTCTCAGTATCTGCAATGCCAGTCGCTCTGGCTGGTCTTTACGCAAAGAGTTGCAAACACAAACATCTGATGATGAACATTAAACTTCAACCGTCCTGTAGAGAGAAAAGGTGGCAAAAAACAAGCGGGAGTTTGTAAAGTGAGCAGATGACATCCACACAGAGATTCTCCCTAACCTGAGCCCCAAGCTCTCTGCGCTTTCCCCTGCAAAGCCCGTGTGGCCAGAACTCAGTCTCAACCACATGACCGAGTCATGGGTGAGCAGCTCGTGTGTGGCACCAGAGGAGGAACACAGCACGCCATGCATGAGCTCACCCATGGCCAGGCGTGGGCAATGGGCGCTGGCCATGGCCGCATGGGCTTCAGGCGCAGGGCTGGAAGCCGTGCGGTCACAGTGACCAGCTTTCCCGTGATACTGAAGGTAACAAGATGCTCCCAGAGAGTGCTCTGGAGCAACCAGGCAGCTGGGGACGGCAATGGCTCCTGGGGAGCTGGATGGGATGGGGCTGGGGTACAGACCGACCCTCCCTGTTGGCGAGTCCCATGGATCGGCACCTGGGTCACGAGCTGTGACCTGCTGGTTTTACAAGCGCTGCTTGACAGTTTGGCTCAAATGCAGGGACTGACAGCAGCCGCAGGAAGGGCACTGAGGGGCACAGAGGCCATGGCAGGCAGAGGAGAGCAGCAGGGCCTGGGGCTGTGGAGAGCCCACGGCACCAGGGCAGGTAGTGTGTCAAGGACACTCACTCCATGGAGCAAGTGTGGCGAGCTGGGCAGAAACCTGGAAAGCACATCTGCATTCAGCGTCAAGGCAGGTGCACCTGGTAAAGCAGGTGAAGTGCTTGCTTGGCTGGAGAACTGGTGTGTGTGTGTGTGTGCAATAAAAAGTTGATACTGCTTAAGAAAGAAGCAGGAGCAACTGACTCGCACACTGGATCATGGATCAGCACAGCATCTTCTCCCCAGCAGTGTACCGTATCAGCTGCTTTGGGAGACATGCAAATCACGGGAAGCAATCACCACGGGACCTTTGGAACTTCATGAATCACCTGCCCCACACCTAGTGGCTTCTCCTCAGACTAAGGAGACAAAGGAAAGCTCATGCCCTGAAGCAAGGACTTGGAGCCATTTCCTTTTCTATTTTTCTTCAACACTAGATTTGTATTATTTGCAATATCCTTGCTATTCATAAAATTATCTGCTTCTTCCTAGAGAGTAAATTCCCGAGTCAGGGACTGCCTGTCCCTCTCCTGCTTTCACAGAACCCACCATAACCAGATGCCCATGAGCATTAATTGGCCTAGACACAATATTCCTCGGCCCAGGGTACTGGCAACATGGATTTGCTGAGACCACGTGAGGTGCAGTCACTGTATGAGTGGTAACAACCACTGTTTACACAGACGGCCCCAGGGAAGTATGTATGAATATTTAATGACTCATATTACTAAATAGACTAAATAGACCTGATCTGTGGTCAGGTTAGCCAGGAAAAGGGAGGTTGCTCTAGTCTAGGCACAGAAGACTGACTGGTTGAGTTCTGGATATTACAAGCCAAGAAATATCAACCTTCCAGAATTTTGAGCACAGGTCTATCGTTTGTGTATGTGGAAGGTAGGGATGGCCTCTCTGGGCCACGAAACGAAGAAGTGAATCCACCTGCTCATCACTTTCTGTCACAGTGCTGAGTGAAGGGGCTGCTACATGGCTTCCCATCTGCTTCAAATGATTGCCTAAGGCAATGGCTGCAGGCAAGTCCTGTGTCCAAAAGGTGCAGATCAGGATAAAATACCCTTTGTCCAAATGCTCAGTTGGTTTGACTGGGACATCACCTCCTGCTGGTACTGGACGGAGGTGGAGATGGGACAAGCTGGGAAGGACTGGCTCTCCAGGGTGGTGGAGAGCATGGTCTGCCAGGCATGCAGGTGCTGAGACAGCTAACGTGGCCAGGCAAATTTGGGCTTGGGAAGGAATCAACCCTCAGCAAGACCGGTAGAAGCCATGCAAGATTTTCACTATCCTCTGCAGCACAAAGTGCAGTTTCCTTTGAGGATCATCCAGCTGAGTCTCACTTAATAACCAGCTCCCTCCCTCTGCAGGGACTTTGCCGATGTTCTGGTCCCTCCCATTTTCAGACCCCTTCTCCGGTTCACCCAATGATGCCTGAAGTGTTTTGCACAGTGTCTCAATGAAGTGTGAGTGGTGGTGGGCCAAGAGAGAGTCTCAGTGCTCCTTCCAGCTTAAACCCCATGGCAGCAGAAACCACCAGGCTGAGTGGCTGGGAAAAAAGGGGGTGACTCGGAGCCACCACATTCACCTCTCTGTAAAGAGGATGCTGCTCCCCAAGGGGCTTCAGCAGACTCCCCAGCACCCCTGTCCCAGATGGCAGCATGAGAGACCATGCCTAGCCTGCGAGGGCTCCCAAGCCACAACCCTCTGCAGCCACAGGCTGCTCAGTGGCCCCCGCAGCAATGCCAGGCTGTGGATCTGTAAGCCAGACCCAAGTCCCACACAGCCTCATGCCCACCGTTTCATCTGCTCAAAGTCCTCTCTTTCAGTCTTAGCAGACAAAGGAAAATACAAAGCCTACAAACATTAGGAGGGCAAACAAGAAAAAAGAAAGAAAAAAGGAAATGGGACAAAATTTTTCCCATTTTTCCTAACACAATAGCTGCAAGTCTGATCTGGCAAAAAAATGGATGCCATTTTGAGCCCTGAAGTTTCACTTCATGTTACACAGACTGATGTGAGCAGCACATGGACAGACACGTATGTCACATACATAGGGAAGGGGAGAAAGAAGGGAGTAAGAGACAGCAACCATATTCCGACAGGAACGCAAACACACCCACTGGCACACAGAGCCCTTTCGCAATATGGACAGAACAAAGACAAATCAGGAATCCCCACAGAAAATCACATCCAAGATTAAAACCCAAATCACAACGATCTCCAGCCACGCCGAGGTCCAGGAAAGGAGCAGCACTACCAAATGAGCTGGCAGCCACTATTCTAAGCTTTAACTCTTGCATCTCACACCCTACATGCAAGGAAGGGATGGAACCATGCACTGCTGTGCCTCTGCTTTCAGCAGCTGCATTTCTGAGATCCCCTCACCTCTCCCCAGCCTTCAGCCTGGAAGTGCTGGAGAGAGGACTCTCCAGCTGGAGGTGGACCTGCCTCCCGAGCACAGGGGGTGAAGCTTATTTCCTATGTGAATGGGAGCACATTCATAACCAGTCCCTAAGGGACTCTCTTTTTTTTGCAGCATAAAGACCAGTTTCTGGCACGAGGAGCCACAGGAACAACCCGGTCCGAGGTACCGGCTGCACGAGCACAGGTGCTCCAGGGCTGTGCAGGGGACACGTGCCCCAGGCACGAGCAGAGGCTGTCTGGCAGCACAGGGTCGAAGGCATGGTGGCAGCTGCAGGACAGACATCTGCTGGTTTGCCCTCATGCCGGGGCTGAACCCCAAGGCAGCCAGGGCTCCCAGAAGGACCCCAGCTCTACACAGCAAAGGTATAGTGAAATACTTCAAGCGTTGCAAAAAAAAAAATAAAATAAAAAATATCCATGGAGAACACAGGCCCTGCCCCACAGGGCTTACATCTGCACCTGAAACAGAGCAGATGCACTTTACACGCCCAGTAAACAGACAGAAGTGAAAACTCCTACAAATGCGAAGCTATGAATACCGGCATTTGTAGCAGAGAAACACCCCAGAAAGTGTGAGAGATGCATATTTGCAATGAATGGCATTTTCTGTACAATGCATGTAGCCAGAGACAAGCTGCACTCCATCTGCCTAGCTGCCAGAGGGGGAGAAGAGAGTCCCCTAAGAGACCCCGATGCACAGGGGCTTGCGGGCTGCTCGGCGCAGCCAGGGAAAGGGGGTCCTGAGCACCAGCCAAAGTGAGGAGAAGGAGCTTTCCCTCCCAGCCCCAGCACCGAGCGAAAGAAGCAGCCCTTACCTTTGGCCCCTCGCAATACAAACCCGAATCCCTCATGCTCCCTCTTCTGCAGCACGGCCGTCTTCTCCTCAATGATGTAGTCACTGGGCAGGAAAGAGCACAAGAGAATGATGCTAGGGTTAGATTTCAGCACCATGCTGCCAGGCGGAGGTGGCCTTTGTGCCTGTGACAAGGAGACCTCTTCTCATCGACCGTTTCATCTCAGCAAGGAGTTGGGCACAATCTGCTTCCCTCCCTCCCTTGCCCAAAGTCAGAACAAAAAGATGAAAGCTACTTTCCCTCAATGTGTAGGTGGAGGAAAGCCCCGGCTGCCTGGATCACCCTTCTGCCCACCGGTCCCCTTCTCAGTCACCTGCATACGCATGCAGGGAGCTTAGTGATCCCGCTTTGGGCTTCCCTTTAAATGATGCCCTTAGCATATAACTGAAGAGTGGAGCGCCTGAGCAGAGGAGGTGCGGGGAGAGGCAGCCATCCATCCATCAGGGAACCAGCGCTCTCAGACTTTCCCGTTGCCTCTCGTATGAAAAAAATTAGATGCTTGACGAAAGGAGAGGTGCCTCTTTGGTAAGTTCCCCGGGAGGGAGAACAGCAGAGTTTATATCCTCATCCCGGCGCTCTGATCTTCTCTTAAAAATCCCCCCCCGCGTTGCTAAGTAACGGTCTGTCATTAGCAGAGGGGGGATGCATTGCATTGTCCTAGTTTAACAAAGCTGCTCTCCCTGCCCTCCGCCGTGGCCAGACGAGAAGAACGGGGAAAATCCAGCAGTGGAGAGAGAGGAATGGATGTGCGGCTCTGCGCAGACCCCGGCCGCCAGCGACCCTTCCAACAAACCACCTCTACGTGCGCCGGGAGGGGCGGGGGGCGCACGGGGAGGGGAGATGGGAGAGGGATTCTCTCAGCAAACTGGAGCTTAAATGCAGCCCTGCAAATCCCTCCCAGCAGAGCCGCATGTCTGACATCAGAGTGGAATTAATCAGGGACCTCGGTCCTTCTCGGCAGCGCGGGGAAGGAGCTTTACACACGAGCCAAACCCGAGAGATGCGGAGAGGGAGCAATGGCGCGGGCTGGCCCCCAGAGCCAGGGGCGTGCGACCAGCCATGGGCTCTGCCCAGCGCGCAGCGGTGGGGACAAAGCCTCGTGCGGCACCGCACTGCACAGAAACACGCTGCCAAGGAGCAGGTCGAGCAGTGGGCGCGCAGGCAGGCGCGCTCGCCGGAGGGAGGAGACGGCCGCGGACGGGCGCTGGCACAGAGCAGCTGGGCTGGCACACTGCGGTATGAGGTGCCCCAACATGCGCGGTACCGCCGCCGCAGGCAGGCACACGCCCCACCGGCACACCGCGCCTGCCGCCTCCTGCCCCTGGCTGCGGGGAAGGGGCGGCCTGCCGGGGCTCAGGCTGCACCCCACGTCACCCCCTGGGACCCTGACGAACGCAGCAGGGTTGGGGAGGCAGTGGGTGTTTCTGGATGGAAGGCAACGGGCTCACCATGCTGCTGCGTGGACTGGGCTGGCAACCCTCGCTGCTGTGCGTACTTTCTAGCAGCCGTGGACCGCGACCGACAAGCACCGGAACAGGACACACCTCTGTACCCTGTCCCTGTAGCCCCTCATCTGCCAGTGCTACGCTTACAGGCATCGCAATCCCTTTTTGGGTGGGTAGTTCTGCGATTCTGGCGTTAACGCCACAATATTATCTAGCTTCTAGCGAGAGGGACAGAAATATTCCTTTGTTTTCCAGACCAAGGGAAGGTGATCACGAAAGCAGATACACGCAATACACTGCTGCAGGTACCAAGGCAGTCTGGAAGACATACAAGACATCGTCCATGGAAACTAACACAACACACAAGCCTCAATTCCTTGGACTTCCCCAATAATTTCACTTTGCGCTATAATTCTGGACATGCTTCAGCATTATCTGTGAAAAAATAGGGTACCTACAAAACCAGTGACTTCATGCAACAAAGTACCTAAACATGGATAAACTTCAACAAAACTATGTGAACCGCTTTAAAGGAGGCAGCTGCTGTCATACAGTCATCCCTTTATGTCACATTTTCAACACATTGCCTGACTTTCAAAAGCAGAGCTGGTTATGCATATGTTCCTCAATATGCGTAAAACTCTCCCTTCTACAACAAAATTCTCTCTTCCAAGTGTAAAGCATCCTACTGGAAACAGATTCATAACTACCATGCCCAGAAGAGGTCATCACGGTAACATAATCCTCTTGTCCATGTGACAAGAGCCAGATAACCTCAAACCATGACTCCTCAATCAAAGTAGCTATGGGTGCCCCATCCCTGGAAGTGTTCAAGGCCAGGTTGGACGGGCCTTGGAGCAACCTGGTCCAGTGAAAGATGTCCCTGCCCATGGCGGGGGGGTGGGACTAGATGATCCTTGACAGTCCCTCCCAACCCAAACCATTCTGTGATTCTGCGACAAGCCTTTTATCTTCTATTTGAACTATGACTTACCATTTAGGAAGAGAGCTAGACCTAAGACATTCCACATCCACAGGAATATCTCCTTTTTTCCATACGACATGTTAATCCCCTGTAGATGAACTGTGCCAGATCTTAACCCCCTACCAAGAGCAACTTCTGCCACCTCTAAAAGAATGTGTTTGTGCATGTGTACACGCAGGAGAGAGAGAGAGAGAGAAAGGCAAACAAATCTTTATGTACAAAATCATGATTTCTATTTTACCTGGTGGTGGGCTCAAGTCCCCAATTTGTCCTGCTGCAATTGATTTATCAATCAGAAAGTGAAGAATCCATGATGAAAGAAAATTCTGTATCTCTAATTCCTCTGTGGTTGTTTCATCCACGTGATAAACTGAAGAAACTCTTGACAAAACTGCTCATACCCTGTGTAAGTACAAATTCACCCAGCCTCCCCCACCAACCATCATCTACCAAGATTTCCTGCAATAATGTAAGCCTTTAAGTAAGTCTGATGTGTTGCTGCTCTTACCGCAAGTTATTCTGCAGAAAGAATATTTGATTCTTTCTGCCACCTCTGAATTATTCCTCCTCCTACAAATAAACTGGCAAGAAGTACCTTCCTTCAAAACTCTAAGCTTGTCAGAAACAATAGGAAAACTCCTCAACACACTACCTTCTGTCCCTGAATGCTCCAAAAAGCACATAGATAGAGCTACCTGTGGGATTTTTAGAAACGCTGGATGTTCATTTTAGCTCATTTTCTTGTTCTGTGATGTCCAGAGGGATTTATGAAGTTAAGACTCGCAAGAGGGATCTTGCAAGAGCATTACCAGTTTAACTCCCTCTGGAACCTGCACACCTTTTGCCTACTGCCATCTAGCTCTGCAGACACCTAAAAATCCTCAGGTTCATAACTGGCCACAGCACAATCCATTGCACAGCTTCACATTTTGATATAACCACACTAATTAGTTTTACAGGTAGATGTATATAAAAAGTGAAACAAAAAGTCCATACATTTATGTGAACTAGATCTGTGGGGGAGTAGAGAGACACCTGAGATACCACTGATCAGCATTGCTGGAGCTCTGAGGGCTGGAAAAAGCAATAAAAACCCACCTGGGGAAGGAGATGAAGCAGCGTAATCAAAGACCTGTGACAGCGTCATACTGAAAAAATAACCTGAATTACTCATTTTAAATTTTTTTTCTCAATAAAAATAGGAGCTTTCAAAAAATAAGATGTAGCAGGGAGGTATTTTTAGGAATCAGAGAAGGACTAAGCAAAACAGTGATTTAGTACTCGTGACATCTGTGTTTAAATAAAGTTATGATACTCAATGGAAAAGAGCACCTCAAGTTCCTTGCCAGACTACTGTGCCCTACATATAACTGGTAAATGAATAAACAGATGAACTAATGTCATGATACAGAGACGCTGGAGCATGGCTCTTCAGAGCTGCTCCAAGAGAAGACACAAACTTGACCAGACCATCTCGTTTCCGCAGGGTTGACTGTCAGACCTTCTGCTGGTTTGACTTTTGTTGAAAACAAATTAAAGACAGTTAATGCACATTTAGCTTGACTACTGCAAATTATTTTAGTAACTTTGTGACTGTTTGGAGGGTCAAACCTAATAGATCTATCAAATGAGCAATTAAAAAAATAGCACGGTTATGGCTGTATTAAACAGCTACAGGTAACTCCCGGGAACACTGTAGCAGCAAAGAGAAGCTCTGATCCTAAAGTGAAAACACAGCAGTTAGAAGAATTAAGAGTTTATTCCAATTGTCTGGTTCTGGTGAAATTCACTGAAAGTGCCTGTGCAGCCAGTGGAAAGTATCTGACATCTATGATGGGTTGTTTCTGAAAGCTTGCATGGGATGCATGGCACTCCAGAAGATCTGAAAAAGGGATGATGCTCATCTTTAAAAACAGGCAGTAGAAAGATCAAAGTAGTATAAAATGAAGCAACTCATCTTTAATTCCCAGGAAAATCCTCTAACAAACAGCAGAACAGTTTAATAACACATCTAGAAGAAGAGAAGGTGATAAATAGCAGGTGGCACAGATTTGAAAGAACTGGTTGTGCTAAACGAACCTAATTTCTGTTTGAACATAATAGGTCTCATGAATGTGGGAAAGACAGTTCTGTAGTATGTATCTTGATGTCAGTTAAGCATTTTGAATGCTCTCACAAGGCACTGTCATAAAAAACAAGAGGGGAATTTCAAGGTGAGTAAATAGCTGTTTGACACATTTTTTACTGCTGAACTGGAAGGACATATCAAGTGGGATTTCACAGGGATCTGTCATGGGACAAGGTCACTGTTTCCACTGATGACTAGCATGTAACAGAGAGTAAACTGAAATTTGCAGAAGGTCCAATCTGAGAGGGCATCAGCATGTTAGAAGAGCAGACTGGGATTCACGTGGTACTATCACTGGAGAAATGGTCTGAAAAATACCAGAGGAAAAAGGCAAAGTGCAAGGTGCTAGAGTCAGGAACTATGAAAAGAAAAACAGAAGATGAAGAAGGGCTGTCCAGGCAGCCAGCTGGCAGGAGAGGCTGCAAATACCATCCCGGACTCACAAGCATCAGCAGCAGTGTCACACTTTTGTGTAAAAAGGATGACAGACTGACTGGAGGTACACAAACAGGAGTGCTGTCTAAGACCTGAAATAATCTTTCTGCCCTATCCTATGCTGCAGTAGCCTTGGGACTCATCTAGTTAAATGTGGGTGTATATAAAACAAGCACCTACAGTGAGCAAGTCTCTCTGGGCTCCTTTTAGACTCAATGGAGAGCTGTTCTGTGAAGTCAATGGAGCTGTGATTCATCCCATGCTGAAATGACCGCCTACGTTTTGTCAAACGAATGGCACCCCTGGCTCCACTGACTGTGCACATCTGTATCGACTCCCAGGGTGAGCCAGGGCGATGAGCTCAGACACCTACATGGTAGACACCTACAGTGAAGTAACGTGAATCACATTACTGAAGTTAGGTAACACTCCAGTTGCCCAGCTCTTAGCACCATGCTTCCAGAACGATGTAGGTCAAGAGGAGAGAGTCCTGAGGAAGACACCTGGAAGATACAAGGCCCAGCAGGAAAGTAAAAACCTGGTTTGATTGATTGGCTTGATTATTCCCGTAAGAAAATGCTTAAAAAGTGTCACACAGCTGCTCAGTAGTAATATTGCTGAAGCACAGGAATGAGGTGGTGATAGAAGGCCACTCACTGGGAACTTTTAGATAAATGTCCTTCAAGAAAAACTGAAGTTCAGCTGATGCTGATGTTGGTGGAGGGATGGACCATGTCAGGTCTCTCCCAGCAGAAACCTCACCCCCAGACTGCCCCACACCCACAGCCAGGCAGTGCGAGGAGTTTGGTTCTGCTCAGCTACCTCATGCACAAAACATCTCCAACAACAGAAGGAGAATTTATAGAAAGTGGGGCACAGACATGCTCTGGCCCCAAGAGCATGCAGTACAGTCTGAGCCTTTGAACAAACTTTCTTTTCTCCCCCCAAAAATCAGAGCCATAACACAGGGTAGCCCTTTCCAAACTCCATTGCAGAAACTGCCTCTGGCCTTGCACTACAGCTGGGCTTGTCCAGGACAGCGCAAGCTGGCCCGGATCAAATTTATCTCATGGAGTAAGCTAGCAATGAAACAGCACGGATGATGACACGATGGTACCCAGGTCTCCCTCCTACCCCTGTCCCACTTCATAGAGCAGATGAAGCTTTAGGGAGAGAGAGCACGGCTCACCCTTGGATTTATACACCAAACAGTTAAGCTTCTAGCAGAAACACCAGGGAACAGGCACGTCCTGGAGGTCTGGGATCAGCCAGGCACATCACTATTGACCGGCTTGCCGAGCACAGCGTCCCTCGCTGCAACGGAGCCTGGAGAGACCTACCAAGATCTGAGCGCTCTGCAAGGGCTGCCGTCACACAGTCCTGCTCTTCCATGGTGCAGATGCCAGCCAAAGTGTAAGACAGCTGTATTTCTTGGCTCTATCTGAATAAGAGAGAAGAATGACCACAGCATTCCAAGACCAAGTGTCTGATCCCAAACATTTACTGATAGCTGCAGCCTGGAGAAGAGGAAAGGAGCAGGTCTGGGGTGTCTTACTCTGGTATCAGCTCCCAGCCCAGAGACTGGCAGCCAGGGGACCTCAGCCACAACATCAGAAGTGAAGCTGTGAAAAGCCCTACCCTGAATGGAAAAATAAACTACTTAAATCTCCACTGTAGATGAGGAAACCTTTGGGAATGCAGGCAACAGTAGTGCCTCTGTAACAAAGGGCAGCAGACAACAGAGAGTGGGCTAGAAAGGAGCCTATTTATGCTCCTAACTGGTCCTGAAGCACTGATTATCATCAGTATGATCTTCTGTTTAATTCAGTCAGGAGGCAGCTCATCAAGGCACTGATTATGAACTACGTCAGGAGCAAAGTGACAGATGAAAAGTAACTCTAACTCCCGAAGAAACCATCTTCCAGTCACACATACAGTTTGAAATTGCAGCAAGCCCCTAGGCTTGTGTTGTTTGAGATCACATTCCCTCCAGCACTGGTCAAATGCATTTTGGACTTCAGCTAAAACCCCAAAGCCAGCGCTGCTCAGTCCCAGACGAAATGTGTGCTGTGAGTACCAGAGGAATTCTGAAGATCAGCTATTGCAGAAATTGAGGAAGACCATTAGTAAAAGGCACTGAGAAGCAGCATCTTCCCCATTCAAACGTGGGCAATTTTCCCAGAAAATTTTCAGTACTGGAGTCATTTCATTTAAACACACGAAGCTTCTAGGGCATCACCCAAAACATTAAGGTGAGACAGCTCATTAAGGGAACAAAAAGTCTGAGAAAGTCCAAAACATGTTTTGCCTTGACCCCAAACTAGCAGTGATACTGAGAAAACTGTTAAGACCTTGCTGTGAATGCCAAAAAGCAGTCAAGTCAAGGAAAGATGCCATCATGGAGGTGCACAAAAGATAAGCCCCTGGAATAATCGGGCTTATATTAATACTGGCAGAAGGAAGCTATTTGTCCTAAAGCTTTATCCTCACCTGCCAGAAGAGGCATTGCAGCTTAATGGGGGATGCTGCCCAGCTCCTTCTCCCTGGACACGCTCTCCATCAGCCAGGCTAAACCTGACGCCAGCAGTGACAATAGACCACAGATGAGCAAACGTGGTCTCAGTCTGCAGGGAGAGGAGTTTTTAGGTCCATCGTTCACAGCCTCCTCCCATCACCACTTCTTCAGCAAACGGTGCAAAATGGTGTCTACTAAAAAACAGAGGCAAAGGCAGCCTCTGATCCACACTTAGCGCTGCCAAATTACCAGTGTCACCTGTGGGAATTCTGCTCCCCAGAAACAGCATTGTTCAAAGCTGACGTCGGAACCATTTGGCTGCGCAGATGCACAGAGAGACAGATAAGGTAACACGCAACAGCATCTCAAATCTTAGCATGTATCACTAGCGCTTGAAATCCATACTGCTTATATTTAAAGGGGAAAATGGTCACAGAGGGATTGTACAGGACTTAGCCCCACCGCTGCCTTCAGCTGTCACAAGTACTGGGAAGGGACAGATGACACTTAAAATCTCCCTTTGCTTGAATGAAAGGAGATTAAAGAACGTTGTATCTGCCTCTTGCCTGATACGCATTCAGGAAAGAACAATGCATATTTCTATAAATAATAAAAACGAGTCCTAGACAACCCAAATTCTACAATGTGGATTTATTCCATCCTCAGCAAAGGAGACAGATGGAGACTGTTTAAGGGCACTGTGCTGGAGACACAGTACAAATACATGCCACAGATTGAGAAAGAACAGAAAGAAGCTGGTATGGCTAACAGCAGGGAAATGGAGGTTATTAAACCCAAGAGAACATCCTTCATAAAGCTGAAATTGTATTCAAAAGAGGAACATGGAAAGAATCATCATCTCTTGCAGGTTAAATGCAGAAACACAGTACCAGTGTGACAGGCAAACGTGAATCTTTGGAACAATTTGTGAAAGACATCAAAACTAATACTGCATCAGTTTTCAAGTGCATACGGAGCAGGAAGCCTACCAGAGCATCTTTGGGGTCAGATGATCGCAGTACCAAAGCAACACCCAGAGAAGGAAAGGCCATAGCAGAGAAACAAAGCACATTTTTGCTTCCCTGTTGGGACGATCCCCCTTCAGAAGTGCAGTGATTTGTAAGCAGACAGATCTTAAACTGAAGCATCTCTAGAAGAGGTTATGGAACAAAAAAAAGAGGCACAAGCCACCAGGACCTGAGAGTAGATAGCTAAGTGTCCAGAGTACCTTGTGGGTGACAGAGCTGTGCTACTCATGGTGCCTAGGCTGGGGTGAGAAGCACAGCGGGACCTGGGGCCAGGATGGTGGGCACATGGTCCCTGTTTTTACTGGGGTGCCAGTAGAGAAGGAAGGCGCTGCAGGTCCATCATCCTGATGCATCACAAGGCAAGGCTCCAGCAACTGGAACAAGCAGAGAGCCAGCCAACACATGGATAAATATTACACTTGGGAAAGCTAACATGGCATTTTAAGTGAGTGTCTTGCCTCATAAACTCCAGTAATGAGTGGTGTCCCTCAAGGGTCTGTACTGGACCAATACTATTTAATATCTTCATTAATGACATAGTGGGATTGAGTGCACCCTCAGGAAGCTTGTAGACAACACCAAGCTGAGCAGTGCAGCTGATTTGTGAGAGGGAAGAGGTGTCATCCAGAGGGACCTTGACAGGCTTGAAGAGTGGGCCCATGCAAACCTCATAGAGTTTAACAAGGCCAAATGCAAGCCTTTGCACATGGACAATCCCCAGTATCAGTACAGGCTGGGGGATGAATGGATTAAGAGCAGGCCTGTGAACAAGGACTTGGTACTGGTGGATGAAAAGCTGTAGAAGAGCTGGTAATGTGCACTTGCAGCCCAGAAAGCTGATCATATCCTGGGCTGCATCAAATGAAGCATGGCCAGCAGGTGGAGGGAGGTGATTCTCCGCCTCTACTCCACTCTTGAGAGATGTCACCTGCAGTGCTGTGTCCAACTCCGGGGTCCTCAGTACAAGAAAGACATGGTCCAGAGGAGGCCACATAAATGATCATAGGGCTGGAGCACCTCTCCTATGAAGAAAGGCTGAGAGAGTTGGGGTTGTTCAGCCTGGGGAAGAAAAGGCTCCAGGGAGACCTTATTGCCGCCTTTCAATATATAAAAGGGGTTTATAAGAAAGATGGAGAAAGACTTTTTACCAGGGCCTGTAGGGACAGGACAAGGGGCAACAGTTTTAAGCTGAAAGAGGGCAGGTTTAGATTAGACATGAGGAAGAAATTCTTTACTGTGAGGGTGGTGAGGCACTGGAAGAGGTTGCCCAGAGAAGCTGTGGCTGCTCCATCCCTGGAAGTGTTCAAGGCCAGGTTGGACGGGGCTTGGAGCAACCTGGTCTAGTGGAAGGTGTCCCTGCCCCTGGCAGGGGGGGTGGAACTAGATGGTCTTTAAAGGTCCCTTCCAACCCAAACCATCCTGTGATTCCATGACAAAGCACATGTGGATGCAGGTAAGAGAGGTCCCTCCCCACCACCACCAATTCTGGGATTCTGTAGACAGCAGGGAAACCCTCAACCTATGGCGCTACGCTCAACCATCTCAGGAAACGCTCTTGGTCCCCAATACCCATCAGTGCAGAAGGACTTGTGTTGCCATTGCTCGGGCACTCTCCCTCAGAGCCCAGTGCCTGCACCCATACTGCCCCGGGTGTCCCCTGGGAATGAACATGCCATCTTTTTTTTAATGTGTTTTTTGTTCAAAATGCTGAAATAACCTGAGGACTGTGCAGCACCTGATGAAGCAGTGTTCCACAACATGGTGCTAAGGGGGAGCGCTACACGAGCACAGCGCAGGGTCAGGCAACGGTGTTTGAGGGCACAGGACCTGCTAGGATTATACTGGAGGATCACGCAGGAAGAAGACAGCCAAACTCAACAGTCTCTTCAGTAGCACCTTTAGCAAGCCCTTGCTAGATTTAAACACCCTGAGAACCACAACCAGATTCCAGAGCAGTGGGTCAACTCCAGAACAGAGCAAGGGCTGAAGTGTTATGTAGCCAGAGGGATGACCCACGGGGATCCGAGTTATTTGACAACAAAAACTTAACTGAAGTCTACTAAGATTTCCAAAAACATTTGACAAGGTCTGTCATTAAAATCTCCTGAGGAAGCCAAGAAGCCATGGGATAAAAAGGAAGGGTTTTACACATTAAATGTGTTAAAAGGTTTAAAATAAAAGTAAATGATTGCATTTCACATCAGAAGAAAGGTCAGCAGCAGAGTCTCATGGGGACCGGCGCCAGGACTTATGCTGCTCAGCACAGCCCTAGATCATTTATGAGAGAGGAATGAAATGAGAGGTAACAAGGTTTGCTGATAATGCTCAATTATTCAGGGTAATAAAGATGAGGAAAACTATGAGAAACTGTAGAAAGATCTTAAAATGTAAGATTAAATGTAAGGTGGGGAAAAAACTGATGTACATGGGAAAAAATAATTCTCTCCTCATACGTAAAATCACAGGCTCTGAGCTGACCATTACTACAGGATTAAGAACTTGGGGATATGGTAGACAGTTCATGAAGGGTGTCAGCCTAATGTCATACAATGGCCAGGAATGATAAGCAAAGAAAAGTGAGAGGAAAGTTACACCACCGGCACAGCCAAAGTGTCCCCACATCCTAAATACTTCAGTAACACTAATCACCCATTTTGTAAAAGAATACAACAGAACTGGAAAAAAGAAAGATGACACGGACCATCCAAAGCATGCAGAGATTTTCTGTATAAGGAACGGTGCTGCTTAGCATCACTTAACCTGGAAAAAACACAACTCAGGGGAAATGGTTCTACCAGATTCTGAGTGCTAGGGAGGGGGGGCTGCCTATTGCTTTCTCCAGCACAAGGACTAGGCCACATCAAATGAATCGACAAGATAATGTTTAAAGTAAACTGTATTTTTCACAGGATTTGGGATGAAGTTTCTTCTTGCCACAGAATAGTGTGCCAAAAATTTACATGGGATCAAGGTGCAACTGGGCAAGCTCCTGGAGGAGCAATCCCTCAAGTATTACTCCGTACAGGACACACTGTGGGTGCAGAATCTCCAACCCCCAAGCTGTTGGATGTGGACAGAGCGTGCTGGGGAAATATCACTGCATACATGCCCTCTTCCCATATCCTTCCCTGGTCACCCAGGACTGGTCTCTGTCAGAGAAAGAACTGGACTTCTTGCCTAAGCCAGTTCAACCCTCTTATGAAGCTTGGCAAAAGCCCTTCTCAACTCACAGCATACACATCTGAGACGAAAGGAGTCATGTCTGCAGTATGCACGCATCACACTGCTCAAGGTCTTTCCTTCCAGAAAACCCACTTACATGTTTGAAGAGAAATGCTGCTCTAAGGGATCAAACCCATCACACTTAAATCACTTCTGAAAGCTTGCTAGTAGGAACTGCAGGAGCAGCAGGCTGTGCAGCAGACACATCTGAACTCCTCGTACAGCCAGAGTCCCTCGCTGCACTCTATGGTTGCTCTGACAATGATCGCAGGAATGTGCAGCTTCTGAATCAACCCCACAAACAGCACTGAAGGCTGGCTGTCCTTGGCCCATCGGGACCCACCAGTGACCTGACTGGCTGCCCTGCTTCATGCACCTGGGATGTTTGAGGTGGTTCAATACTGACAGCTCTGTTCAGACCCTAACCTGCAACACCCACAGAAGATTAAAGCTCAAAAAGAGCCATTTAATCATACCTGATGGGAGGCCTGAGCCTCAGTAGCTGAAGAATAGTTACAGCACAGCCCTTCGCTGAGACCCTATCCCCAGCCACCAGCTTTTGTCCATTTTGGTCATCACTGCATCATCATCGTAGGAATTAAATCAAGGAAACTCAGCGCAAGACCTCCCTGAAGGAGGTGATTTGGACTATTTAACTTCTACTAAGTTGATTCTGTCCACTCACATTCCTGTAGCCACGTACTCAGAACTGCTAAAGTGTGAGCTACCAAATACTCTGACAGGGGTCACCTGTGTGACACGACAAGGGACAGTGGCTGTTAAGTTCTCACCATGTCTCCTGGTATCTTCTTGTTCAGCAAAACCAAACTATACTTTTGACAGATCTTTCAGACTCTGTAGGAGTCAACAGTTCTTATGACATGATCCTTGTCCTGAATCTATCTTGCTTCATCTTCTTCGATCCTAGCAAGGCTGCCGACAACTACTTTTTCTTTCCTCACCTGGGGCACGTAGTGACTGCAGTCTGTCTTCATGCAGATGGAAAGGATGAGGAAAGGATGTGCACATACAGGCAGTGCATGGCAACCATGTTGCCACCCCCCTGTTCTCAGAGTGCAGGTGGTCTGCCAACGAGTCATCTGTGCAGTGCCATTACCAGCACACAGGACTACTATCTAAAGCAGCATCTGCACTGTGGGCAGCCCAGGTCAGCAACACAGCCTTCCATGCTGAGCGGTTTTACTGCTGAGGGTGTTTGGGGTTGTCAGGACAAGCCACGCCTTTGGTCCCTGATCTACCGTGTCTCTTGGTGCCTTCTCATACAGATGTTTCCACTGATATTTTAATCATACCACCCTTCATATTTCTCTTACAAAACCTCTACACCAGGACTTACCCGGTGTCCAGGAGTCCCATTCTCCTGGCAGCGACACCAGCACCTGTGACAGGCTGCTGCCGGTTAATAGTGACCAGCTCCTTCTATGGAGCTGGTCATGCTCCCTTTGATGCAATACTCGGTGCTGGAGGGCAGCAACTCACTCAGGGTCACCAGATGTCAGGTTTTCTTGACACGCACTTTTCTAATGAGCTGGTCATCCTCACGCAATGCTTCAGTCCTGGAAACAGCTGCACTTTGCAGGCAGTCTCTGGTCTTTGAGTTATTTAATGGTACTGATGGCTACGTGGCCCAAGGATTTGGGCACTGTTTCTTCAAGTCACACCGGTTTGTATTAAAGGTAAATCCAACTCCCTGTGATAGCTGCAGTACTTTCTGACATCATTCTCACAGAGCTCAAAGGCAGGTCCCAAAATCACTAAGAACATCTGTCTTATGGTCTTTTGAAATATCTTAGATTCACAGGATATTCAGAACAGTAAGAAAAGAAGCTCGTGTGCCCTAACCGGAGCAGTGACCATGACAAGAAACTAGTTTTGCTGAAACTGTGCACTGGTGTCCAATTCTCTGAGCAGTTCAACCCCTTGCAGCCCGCAGAGGGAGTGCCTGTGTTTCACAGCTGCTGGGTGCTGGAGTTTTGCATGCTGGCTGAAATAACAGTGCATAAGCACAGGACCTCTGAGGGCCTTGTTCCAAAGACCATGAGCGTGCACCAAAACCTCACTGACCGACGCAGTAACTTGCTTAAGGGTCATATGCTAGAACTGATTTTCAACAGTCTTAATCAGCGGAGGCAGTAATCAGCGAGGCATCCCTTTATCTTTGCTGTTTTACAAACTGTTTTATTTTACTAGGTGTACTGCTGCAACTTGAGATTTGACCAACTCAGTCCTAATCCACTAAGAGCTCAATAGCAATTATTTGATTTCTCTAAGAGTACAGATGTCATGTATGCAGCATCTTACACTGCAGCTGCTCCCTCACTGTTCTGGCAATCCACAGGGATGACTTCCAGTGCCAGCAGACTCTTGTCATCAGCTGGTTCGTGAGATGAGTCAGAGGGGACATTTATAATTTCTTGGTGATGCCATGAATGGCTGTGCCCACTTTGAGGAAGCTTTCTATGTGTCAGAATATGAAACGCCCGTGTCTCAGCTCTAATCACCAGAGCGTGTCCCTAGACAGCACTCCCACCATCAGCAGCAGCTGCTAGTTCTGAGGTAAGGCTTTTCCCCTGACTTCACACATGCATACACCGATCCTTTCCGTGATGTCTGCAACAAGAAACACTCTTAGCATGCAGGCGTATCTGTATCAGGTGCACACTGTGACTGCAGCTGCTTGAGACTCAGCACAAGCAGTGTAGTCACTATTGATCAACACATCCTTTATGGGCTGAACCGACAGCTGTCTTTTTAATAAATGACTTAGCACCTTCAGAATGAGAAAAAACCTGAATGATGGTTTTTGGGTTTATGCCTTCAGTTGTCTTGCTGCACTGCTTTCTCATGTATCAAACCAGGCAGCAGCTGCAACAGCTCTAACACGTGGTGGTCCCCCTGCAAGAAGCAGCATGACCGTGCATCGCTCCAGCCAGGGCTGCACAGAGCCCTGATTACACCTTTGCCTCTCACACCAACTTGGCTGAGAGAGACTGCTGACAGCTCACACAGACCTGCCTTGGTGTCCTAGCTCATTTTAAGGGGCAGCATCATGCAAAGATCATTTCACAAATTTACTCATCAGATGAAAATAACTTGTCTCACAGTACTGGATGGGTCCACTTTGTAAAACCACTTTGGCAGGGTTCTGTGATGACAGGAAGAGGCTAGGTGGAATATGCCCCTGGGTGAGCCTCACACAGCAGCCTCCATCACTACATTTTCTTCCTGGACTCACGTTTCCACACCGTACTCATAATATCCAGTAATTTGCACAATTCTCATTCTCATACAGTGGCTGTTTCCCTTGGGTCTGACATGTTTCCTCTGTAATAATTATCATTAACTTTTTACTGTAATTAAGAATAACTTTAAGTTAACACACTCTGGCTCTCACAATATATTTTGTCATCTCTGTTTAGAACATGAACACCCAGAAAACCCCCCTCTTTTTTTATATCTTCTATGCTGGTAATTTAACAATCAGTGCTTATAGTGGGTTTCCAACCAGCAAAGACATCATTGAAAACCAATTAATTCACTAAGCCGCCTCCTGTGTTTATCAGCTACTTCTATTGACGTTAGTGACAAAGACACCTATTCCACTGACACAGCTAGAAGCAGCATTAGCGAAATTCTGTTTGCACAACCCTAATGCTGCTAACATTCAACATCAGGGCTCCTTTGCTCCAAGTCCAGCTAGATGTGGAAAGCAACCTCGCAAATTTACGAGGAGAGTGGTGTAGAGGTGAACCATCAAGTCCGTCACCATCTGGAACAAGCCATTTTTCTGTAGGTTGCTGAATTTTAGTTAATTATCAGTCACCTCCCCTTTCCTCCCTGTCCTCCCCTACCTACTGTCACAATAGATGTAAAATGTGCTGCAGACAACCCCAAATCTCTCTTTTAGGAACCTGTTCCAGAAACATATTTATTCCTTTTAATTTTGTACTGATAATAACACACTGGTTGTCCAGATTGCCAAGTGTTCTCCCTCCCCTAAAAAAGCACCTAGAAATGACATGTACTGCTATGATATGTCCTAGACCTTTCTCTGAATAGGAATGTGACCACAGCAAAACACAGCCCGATTGAAAAGCAAGCAAGGGTCACTTCCCAAGGGCTCGCTCCTAGAGGCACCAGGTCCCCACACTCCACCAGTGTATCCCAGCGCCTGTCAGCCAAAACCCCTCAGCTGAGTTTTACTATGGAAGAGTTCATGCTAATTTTGTAGAGCGCTTTGTTCACCAGTGATGGTCTGA